>NC_135572.1:55573001-56823001 GCF_965152235.1 Eretmochelys imbricata | reverse complement strand
CCTGATAACCATCCTATAAAAAGAAATAGTCAAACTCCCAAAACAGCCAAAAAATCTTCTCCCCAGCCCAAGTAACTGGGCTAGCTCACTGCTGCAGAGCTCTCTGGGGTCTGGAAACGCGAGAATGGAGCCACTCTTCAGCTACTAGTCCCCGCTAAGAACTGGGGTTGGTTTGCCAGCCCTTGGTGAGGAAGAAGTGGAGGATCTATGCTACAGGGGATCCTCTGGCCCTACGTCTCTTCCTGGCCAAGAAGTCCCAATGGAATTTGGCTCTAACTCACTCCCTGTGCAGCCTCTGCAAGTGTTGCTCCTTCACAGCAAAACTGAACCTGCTAGCTCTGCACGGAGTCATCCACACCCATGAAGATCTGCCCCTGTGAGTGGATTCCACTGCATGCCACTTTTAAAGCATGAAAAAAGGAACAGATTTCTTTAAATAAAGCAAAAGTACACCACAGTAAAAGCTGGGGAGAAACAACATTGACCTGAACAAACCAGGACCAAAAGAGAGAAAATTCTCAGGCTTAGACATAAAATAAACATAGGGAAATAAAAATCTCACATGCAGTAAAAAGTGACTCTATCAGATGTAAGTTATTTTTCATGTGTTCCTTATTTCCTTGACTATTACTTCTCAGAGTTCTCAGAGAAATAGACTAGAGGTGTGTAGGATCACATTAACTTATTGTACTTTAGTTAGTTTGTGGTAATGTGTTCAAACTCTATTATACAGTGTTGGTACCTGGACTGGTTCTTCTCTTCTTCCAGGAGTATCTTTTGGATTGGGCTGGCACCCAGAATTCCCTTGTTTCACAAGATAGGTTTTGTCTTTTATTTGCGGTTTCTCCTAAAGGATATATTTACAAAATGCTTGTTTCAGTTACTGGGTAAATTGGATATTGGCTTTAAATGAACACTTCTGGAACTGTGCAGGGGGGAGCTGTTACCTGCAGTGCTCCTGCTTTGAATCTAAGTTCTTTTACATCACTGTGGTACTGTTGCCGAATTTTCTGTAATTGTTTCAGGTATTCCTGTTAAACAGCACCAAGTTTAGAATATCGTGCATGCAGTTTCCCTTAGAAACAACACTGGTTAAGAAAAAATAATACATGGACATCCAAATTATCTGTGTAACTATATATAATAACATTGATTCTACCTTAATATTATTTTATTGTAGTTACATTTATTTTAATAAATCAGTTTATTATTAACTAAATACATTAGCATGTAATTTTTGTGTATCCATATGAGAAGTAAATATTATTACTGTTTTATCAATCATACAAAAGCATCATAGAATCAAGTACAGTTTATATAAAAAATATAAGTAACCTCCATTGATAACAATATATCGCGTAAGTAGCACCTCTAAATGTGGTAGTGAAGTGTGAAACTGGGAACAAAAACTAAGAGAATAATACATCTTTTGGTTTGTGCACATGGGGACTCATTCTCCTCTCATGCTGTTTTTACAACAATGTAATTCTACTGACTTCAAAGGAAGTGAGATCAAAATCAGGACTGTGCTCTTTCTTATTGTTACTCAAATCAGCTTCTTGTACCAGGACCTTACCAGGTGATGGCAGTGCTATACAACCTACATATGAATCCACCTAATACTGTACTTGTGGACAGGAGAAAGAGTATCGTTTTTGACAAATGGAATGTATACTTGCCAATTAGTAAAATAAAATGGCTCTGGCCAACTAAGATGAACATGTCTTATACCTCTTCTTTCATTTCATTCCTTCTAGCCAGATCCCTCTGATGGTCTTTGAGCTGCTCTTCCATCACTTCCTGCTTCTGGATCTGGTTATGATGTGGGTCAGCAGAGGATGGTCGCAGTCCCTGTTGATATGCAGAAGATCATTTCCAGAGCAAAGGAATTTCCATTTAGAGATTTTCTCTTCTGACTTCCCCCCCCACACACACACTGCAGTCAAAAGTGACATAAGTACAGTACATAATTCTGGAAGAAATAGTTACAATGGTATTTTGCATTAGGAGGTTTTTCTTACAATAAAAAGTAAAACCTTGAGAAGAAAATTGCGGAGTACATCAATTAAAACATTACAGCAGAGTTCCCTATTTGTCAGCACTATATTTTGATGTGAGAAAGACCAGGTTCATTTTCTGGACTGTCACTCATTTCCACTTTAGTGATTGTATTCTATAATTCAGTTTATATTTACCAACTGCTTTTCCACTTTCATCTTGTACTGCTGGGCTTCGAGCTGTCTTTGAAGATACTCTGCGGGCCTGACAGAACACAATGACATTCAACTATGGTATTTTTGTTTACAACTTTCAGCAAATTATATGAACATGGAAGCTCCCTATATATACACACACCCAGAAATGTATTTGTTTACCAGAAGTTACTTCCTGAATTCTACTTATACTGTGCTAAATGTATAAAGAATGTACCATTGAGTAACCATATATTCACTTGACCGCTATCCCTTGCCCTCCCCCCTCCATCAATTATACCAATCTTCTGAAGTTTGAGAAATAGTATATGAACATGTTATTAAAAACAATACTGGTTTGTAATACATTCACACAAGAACCAAGAGTTAAAAGTTCCATGTTCAATCCAAAATGTTTCATTTTCTGACTTCTGTGTGCCTGTAACACTCTCATTTTATATTAGCAGGGGGTTTTCATAGAATTTCTTCTTCTTTTTTAGTTGCAAAACCATCAGCAGTCACTTGTAGGTTCCTTGGTCCTCAGTTATTTGGCATCATGCCTTCTGAATGCTACTGTCATTCAAAGAACCAGGCTCAACTTATTTTGTCCTTAACATCCTGAATTTAGAGTAACAGCCGTGTTAGTCTGTATTCGCAAAAAGAAAAGGAGTACTTGTGGCACCTTAGAGACTAACCAATTTATTTGAGCATGAGCTTTCGTGAGCTACAGCTCACTTCATCGGATGCATACCGTGGAAACTGCAGCAGACTTTATATATACACAGAGAATATGAAACAATACCTCCTCCCACCCCACTGTCCTGCTGGTAATAGCTTATCTAAAGTGATCATCAGGTTAGGCCATTTCCAGCACAAATCCAGGTTTTCTCACCCTCCACCCCCCCACACAAATTCACTCTCCTGCTGTTGGGGTGGGAGGAGGTATTGTTTCATATTCTCTGTGTATATATAAAGTCTGCTGCAGTTTCCACGGTATGCATCTGATGAAGTGAGCTGTAGCTCACGAAAGCTCATGCTCAAATAAATTGGTTAGTCTCTAAGGTGCCACAAGTACTCCTTTTCTTTATCCTGAATTTAATCATCCTTAAACCGGGTATCCCAAATTCAGTCATCCTTAACTGAGATATCCCCAACCCTGCCTTCCTTGACCAAAACCTTATGACCCAGCCTACCTTAACTGAAGCCTCCAAAACAAGCCACTATTTAAATCTGGCATCCCTGAATCCTTAACCTGGTCTACCTTATGCAATGCTTCTTGAACCCATCCATTTGTGACTAATGGACAGGCAGCCTCAGAAATAGGAGAACGCTTCCCACTGTGGGGCCTGAATGAGGAAGGCTGTGAAGTTTATAAACTTGCAGGAGAAAGGAACCTTTCTATGGAAGCTATAGTATAAGCTCTGCAGAAGGAAATCTCTCTGTGGCCTACCCTAACCCCAATCTCCAGGCAAGAGAACTGCATTGGTTCTGCTGGGTTTAGAGCCTTCTGAGCATTTGAGGTAGGGGTGGCAGGACAGAGGGGAAGAACAGCCTTTACCAATTAAAAAGCACATGTCCAGATAAGGGTAGTTTTATTTCTCCCACAGTATTTGGACTGGGAGCTGCACGGAGATCTTGGACAAGTTTCTACAATGAACAGTTTCAAATGTCATGAAAATACATTCAGAAGTGAATCTCTAGGTTGAATTGGGTAGATAGAAATGGGCATTTCATTTTTTCTTGTTGAATCATATGTAATACAAGAACTACATCAAAAGCTGAGCAGGAAAGGAACAACACAGAATGCGTGACTACTTCTACAGCTCAACATTGCTACATGATCAAAAAGATTGAGGAGTCAAGATATTGGTGATTCTTCAGTAATTAAACTGAGGGAAAAGGCTTACCACTCAGGTGGGGGTGGTGCAACTTGTCCTTTCTGTTTATAATATTCCTCGACTCTTTGGTTGATGTGAGAAAGGTCATCTTGTACATAAAGTCTCTTCTGCAAGTTGTCAAGTTTATCATAGTAATGACCATAATGTCCATGTACTCTGGCAGCTTCTGGCCTTTCTGCCATCTTAAATCTGGAGCGCCAATGCTGAAAATACATATAACAGGATGAAATTTCAAAGGTAATGAATGATCATTCTTAACCCAAGACATGATAAGCTGGATGCTAGATTTTATCCTCTGCACTAGTCACATTTTTAAGGCAAGTTCCATTCCCACTCCCCATTCTCAGTTAGGTAATAATACTAGCTGTCTACACTAGGACAACTTCCCCTAACCTTTTCACACCTCATCTAGAGGCTTCTTGAAGCACATTTTTCTTACTGCGGTCCTTTCCTGTCTACCCATTACTTCAACTCTCCTTATTCAGAGGCTCTCCTCATTGTGAGTCAGCCAACAGTTCTTTGTGCCTATAAACTAGACACATTAGAGCCACTGTAATACATTTTATTCACATTGCTCTGAAGCCCTGAATGAATTCCAGGGCTGGCTTATTATGACACATTTTATTGTGAAACTTGGATATGAGGCAGCTCTATCTACACCTTTAACTACATTTCAGGAGTTACCCAGGAGCAAGGTGGAACAAAAGGTTTAATTTCTAAGATATATACAATTTTGATAGAAAAAGATGCTGATAAGAAAACAACCCAGATGAAAAGATGGGAGAGGGATTTGGACAAAGAAATTGAGAAAGGGGATATACATCTTCAATTTGTATAGCTCAAAGATTTTTTTAACAAATATAAATTACTCTATAAATGGCATATGACTCCAGTTTAGATCCATCATATTTTTGCTAATAGGGAGGCTGCAGGGAAAGCAAAACATATTTGCACATGTAGTGCTTTTGTCCAGGAATTACAGTTTAAGGAATACATTATTAAAAAGATTAATCTCATGACAAAAAGCCAGCTTCCTAGAGATCCCTTGACAGGCTTACTTAATGCTCTGGAAAGGAGCTACATTTTAAACAGACCAAATTATTTTCTTTTTTTTATTTTTAACAGTTAGACTTTGTATTGAACTTTATTGGAAAAATGTGGCACGCCTTCCCCTTCTATGGAATTGTGGAATGGTAAAATATGGATTGTCCTTGTAGTGGAAAAACACAAGTACGTACATAAGAGAAGTGCCAGGAAGAGGATAGGTACTGTACTTAGAAATTGGTCACTTTTTCTAGCATACTCAGAAGAGGAGGGTTCCTCAACTGACAAGCCAGAATATTTAGCCAGGTTGTCTGAATATTAACCTGATCCTAAATAAGTAACATAATGTATTATATAGTTACATAATATGTTAACATTATATTTAGGGCCCTACCAATTTCAGTCATAGGATTTAAAAAATTGTAAATTTCATTATTTCAGCTATTTAAATCTGAAATATCACAGTGTTGTAATTGTAGGGGTCCTGACCCAAAAAAAGAGTTGTGGGGGGATCGCAAAGGTTATTGTGTGGGGGGGGGGGAGCCTGCGGTAATGCTACCCTTACTTCTGCACTGCTGCTGGCAGCAGTACTGACTTCAGAGCTTGGCAGCTGGAGAGTAGCAGCTGCTGGCCAAGAGCCCTGCTCTGAAGGCAGAGCCGTCGCCAGCAGCAGCGCAGAAGTAAGGATGGCATGTGATGCTATTGCCATCCTTACTTCTGCACTGCTGCCTGCAGAGCTGGTCCCTCAGTCAGCAGCCAATGCTCTCCAGCCACCCCGCTCTGAAGGCAGTGCAGAAGTAAGGGTGGCAATACCGCAGCCCCCCTGCAACTCCCTTTGGGTCAGAACCCCCATTTGAGAAACACTGCTCTCCCCCATGAAATCTGTATCGTATAGGGTAAAATCACACAAAAGACCAGAGTTCACGGTGGGAGACCAGATTTCTGGGTCCGTGATGCATTTTTCATGACTGTTAATTTGGTAGGGCCCTAATTATATTGTAACTTTGCCTAAATAAGAAAAACACCGTGCTCCGAATTCTGCTCTCAGTTATGCCAGTGCAAACCTGGAGCAACTTCACTATGTCCGTTGAATTGCTCTGGATTTACACCAGTATAACTGAGAGCAGAATTAAGCCTTATATCCTTCAAATGGGAAAAGACTCAGTTTCATTGCCTCCATTGCCAAATATTTTGAAATGCACTCCTGCCAATAATCCAAAATAGTCTTTTAAAAAGCAGATTTCTTCCATTTCAACCTGACTACATTTCAGAAAGGAATAAAGCTCTGTAAGTCTTGTAGTCACAGTACCTGGGCAATAGGTTGCTGGACTCTTGAAGGAGGTTTCCATTCATTACTATGTAATAATTCCTGTTTCTTGACAGGTGCCACCATCCTGGATCTTGGAGGATGATGGTCCTGGATTCTCACTTTTTGAAGTTTAGGAACTTATTTAACAATAAAAAAATATAATTGTAATGGTAATTATTCCTATTGTTCTTATTACATAATAATTATAAATTGTAATAAAGTGCATATGTCTAATACACACTGAACTGTCTAATACATATCCCTTTGGCCTTGTCTACACTGCAAAGTTTTGTCGACAAAACAGTGAATGTGTACACTGTGATGCAACTTTTGGCAGCAAAAATGCCCTGTTTTGGTGACAAAATAAAACCACCCTGATGAGAGACATAAGCCTTTTTGATCAAAATTTTTGTCGACAAAGTGCCAGTGTAAACATGACGCTTGATTTTAATCACTTTATTTGGCCTCCAGGAGATGTCCCACAATGCAGTTTGAACTCCACTGGCCCGCAGCCAGGTAAACAACTATCCACCCCTCCCCCTTAGAAGTTCCGGGAATTTTTGAAACTCCATTTCCTGTTTGCTTGGCATTGGAAGGTCTTATCACATCTTCTCAGATGACCATGGCAGGTTATCGCAGCAAACGCTCTCCTGCTTGGACCACTGCGGAGCTGCTGGATCTTATACTTAGTCTTGCCATGAGTGTAGGGGACTAGACCAGATGACCTCTCGAGGTCCCTTCCAGTCCTATGATTCTATGATCTGCACAGTATATGGGGAGAGGAGGCTGTGCAGTCCCAGCTGCACTTGAGCCATAGGAATCTGGATACCTAAGGGCAGATTGCTCGAGGCTTGTGAGAAAAGGGCTATAATTGGGACACGCTGCAGTGCAGAGCAAAGACAAAGACACTGAGGCAGGCGTACCACAAGGCGAGGGAGGCAAACCATCACTCCGGTGCTGCATCTAAGACCTGCCCATTCTATAAGGAGCTGGACGCTATCCTCGGTGGCGACCCCACCTCCATCGCCAAGAGCCCCATGGATACTTCAGCGGGCCTGGAGGCAGCGGAAAGAGGGTCTAACCCGGAGGATGACATTGTGAAGTGAGCTGTAGCTCACGAAAGCTCATGCTCAAATAAACTGGTTAGTCTCTAAGGTGCCACAAGTACTCCTTTTCTTATTGTTGATGAAGAGGTGGAGTTAGACGACGATGCGGAGCTCCCAGCAGGGTTGCCCAGTGGGCCAGGCAGCCAGGAACTGTTCATCACTCCAGAGGTGTCTAGCCAGTCTTAGCAGTTGCTCTCCGGTGAGCAAGAAGCAGGAGAGGAGATGCCTGGTAAGTGGCTCTGGTTTGTGTAGCTCAGAAGTGGGTTCAGGGTACAGAAATGTACATGGCTGGCTGTGTTTCTGTGAGCTGGACATTTCCCTGTGTAGCTAATCAGTACAGGGGAACAAGGTGTTGATCCATGCCGAGATCTCACAGGAATCCTCCAGAGAGATCTCCAGGAAAGTTTCCTGGAGGTACTTGGTAATCCTCTGCCTAAGGTTCCTTGGCAGAGCTGCTTTGATCCTTCCCCCATTGTAGAAAACTTTCCCATGCCATTCAGCAATCACTTGTGCAAGGACCAAAGCGGCACGCAGGCGAGCAGCATAGGGACCAGGGCGGAAGCCACAAGCATGTAGTAGATGTACCCTCATTTCCCTGCTTACCCTCAGCAGTGAGATATCTGCTACAATGTGGAAAAGTGTGGGAGAATTTTAGGATGTTTTCCCTAGTTGGCTGCACCACAACCCTTGCAGAGTGAGTGCTCTTTTCCCCATGTAGAGCACTCACCCACCCAGCCAACACTCAGCATGCTTTGGGTGTTCACAAAGATATGTGCTTGCCAAGGGTCAGTGAGAAAGTGATTGTTATGTTACAAAAGGTGTATTTAACTGAAATGTTTCAAATCTGTGCGTGAATTTAACAATCATGCTTCTGTGCATTGTTCCTTCTGCTTCAGCAGATTTGGCCTTCAGGAACACCCCACACACCCTGGATGAGTGTCTCTGCCAGATAAGAAAGCATCAAAGATGGAGCAAAGATGATGTGTTCTGGGAGGTACTGCGGTGCTCCAATGCAGAGAAAAGGGAATGCAAAGAGCGAAGGGAAGCCGAAAGGCAGAACAGAAAATAAAATCAGGAGTTTGTTAAGGACGCTACTGAGCGGATGATTAAAGTCATGGAGGAGCAAACGCAGATGCTGAAGTCCTTAATAATGCTGAAGACTAAGCAGATCCATGCTTGGCCTCCCCTGCAGCACATTCAGAACTCTTTTTCCATGCCCCCCCAACTCAGCCAGCACACATTTCCCAGAGTTACAGTCCTTCGTAGCAGGATGCGATTAATTGCCCTGCACACTTGCATTAATGCAGCCCCAACGGTTGACTTCCTGACTCCAAATTGATTTGCGACTGACCAATAGTCTGGAGTCATCAGCTTCCACATGGCAATTGCCACACACTTCTCTACCAATAGGGCAGCTTTTATTCTCATGTCCTTCCGCCACAGTGCTGGGGCGAGCTCCACACACAGTTCCAGGAAGGTGGCTTTCTGCATCTGAAAGTTCTGTAGCAATTGCTCTTCATCCCACACCTACATGACGATACGATCCCACCATTCAGTGCTTGTTTCCTGAGGCCAAAAGTGACGGTCTGCCCTCTACAGCTGTTCTGTGAATGCCAAAAGCAGTCTAAAGTTGCTCCTATCTATATCACACAGCATGTCAGGAAACTGGGAGTCTTCTTCAGTTAGGAACTTCACGATTAACTGCACTGCCATCCATGATGTCTTAATGACAGTTATCAAAGCATAGGAAAGCAGTGCAGGATCCATCCCTTCTCACAAAGTTGCCTGGGTTCACAGCAAAGAAGGGCCATTGAAAAATGCCGCGAAAGAAAGCCAGAAGCCCATGGAATGCTGAGACAGAAAGCAACGTATCACGGGACATTGAGCCCGGTCCCAAGATGTGACCCAATCCACTCCACCTTCCCACAACACCTAGTGACAGAAGGTGTCGAGCTGGACTGTGGGATAGGTACCCCACAGTGCATTGCTTACACTGTCAATGATAGTGCCCCAATTGCGGACACGCTCTGCCAATGGAGCGAATGTGAACATGACATACTGATTTCTATTATGCCAATTTTTGAGCGTCAACATCACTTTTGTCGACAAAACTTTGTAATGTAGACAAGGCCTTTATATTCCACCTTAATAATAATAATAATACTGTACACCTCACCTCATGCCTTACATCCAAAGAGTCCAAAGCTTTTTGAAAGCATTAATTAATTAAGATTCAGAACACTCTTGTGAGGTAGGTATTCTTTCACTCATTTTACAGATAAGTAAACTGAAGCACAGAGAGATTTGTCCAAGGTTACACAGGGATTCAGTATTAGATTCAAGAATAGAATGTAGTAGTTTTGAGGTCCAGGGCCAGATTTCAATGCAGTTAGCCCCCTAACCTGCTTAGGCACTTCTGTAAATCCCACTAGGTGCCTAGCTGCACCTGTAGGACCCAAAATACGTTTGTAAATCTGGCCCTCAGTCATGTCCTCTAACCATCAGACAAAACTTCAACATAGTTCTTCAGAACTATAAGAAAAAAGAGCAGCAAAATGAGGAATTCAATTTATATATGCCCCAGGTAAATGAGGACTGTAAGCCACTCCAATTTGAGTCCCACGGTCAGTGCCACTGCAAAGACCTCAACACTAATGAAGAGAGGTGGTGCCCTTGTGAGAAGGAAGTAGACTGTTAGTATAGTCCTAAGTTTCTCCTGAGTATGGACTGTCAGCTGCAAAGAGTATCATGACTGGGGGATTCATTGCAGCTAGGACCAAAGCTTATGGATAAAATTTTCAAAAGTGCTTCTGTGACTTAGGAGCCAAGTCCCTTTTTCCAAAAATAATTTAGGCACCAAGGAGCATCAATCTAATTGAAAGTCAGTGATACGTGTGCTCCTCAGTGCCTAAGTCTCATTGGAACTTGGGACTTGGCTCCTAAGTCACTCTGGAACACCTGAAAATGTTACCCACAATTCCTAGAAGTTAAAAAACAAATAAAAAAGAAGCCAACCATATCTATGTCTGAAAATTTGTTTTAATTTACTTCTGTTCTTCCATAAGTAACATTGTGGAGTATCTGTGATATACTGAAGAACACAGAACACAGATCAGGCATATATACCTGACTTACCCCTGGATGTCAATTACAAATCCAACATTGTTGTCTTTCATATTTTGATCTAATTTATGTTATTTTGCAAAATGCTGTCAGCTGACAAAATAATACAATGTACCTGTCATGTTACTATTGAGATGTCTATGACTTTCAGCTCTGAATTAAATTGTATTTGTGCCACAAGTACAAACGAGATTATTATTATTTATTTTTACAGTACACAAAAGTGTGCTCACTGCTTTGCACAATACATAGCAACACAATGACCCTGCCCAGATAACCTTAAACTCTAACGACAGATGCAATGGATGAGTTGAGGAAGAACAAGGATTACAGCAAAAAGAGTATGTGTTCAGTTAGTTTAGGCATGTGCACTAATTAGTCCAAACGTATGTTTGGGTTTTTTAAATAATTATTATTATTGACTTTTCTTGTGGGTGGTGAGAAAGGAGTGCTCCTTAAAGGGCATTTGTTCATATGACAAAATCATTGTGTAACGTAAAACAAATAGTGGTCTGTGCCCCAGAAAAGTGCAGCACTGCAATAGCATATGTTTTGCAGGATAAGACTGTGGTACCTTGGTAGAGCCAAGAAAGGACACTTGTTCCAACAGTGGCCTTGAACTATAGGTAGCTGCAAGTGATAGCAGTCCCTCAGTTTTGTAAATTATATTAAGTTTAACCACAAAAGTTATTTTAAACCACTGGTTCAGCACATCCCCATGGCAGCTTCCACCAGCTGAGCTTCTATCGTGAGCTGGATTTCAATGGAAGTTGCCTTTCGCTGGTGGAATACCTGGGTAGGACAGTGGTATAAACAATGCTTGTTCTCCCTCCAGGGTGGAGTGCCTCTGCTGGTGAAGTTCTCAGCCCCTATATTAGCGATGCTAAATCAAACCCTTGATGTGCAAGTCACATTAAAAACTGCTGAAAAAGGTAAGTCCATCCAGTAATTATCATGCTTCTTCACTTCTGGATAGTATTAAGATTAGTTTAGAACCAACGTTAATTAATAATAAGTATGTATTTTATTATTATTCTGTCATAAAACAAGACTTACCCTGCACCAACTTGGCTGCAGGCTGTGCTGATGGTCTTTTTTTATGTATAACAGTGTGGCTGAATTCTTCCTGTATTACCTATAAGCAAAAAGTATCTGTTACAACGGTCTGTGCTGCATCTTGTTTAATAGATTCATAGATTTCAAGGCCAGAAGGTTCTATTTGTGATCATCTAGTCTGATCTTCTGTACAACATAGGCCACAGAACTCCCCCAAAATAACTCCTTGAGCAGTGGTTCTCAAGTGGGGGGCCACAAGCAGATTTCGGGGGGCCTGCCAAGCAAGGCCAGCATTAGACTCACTGGGGCCCAGCGCAGAAAGCCAAAGGCCCAGTGCATGGGGCTGAAGCTCTGGGCCCTGAGCCCCAGGCAGTTGCCCTGCTTGCTATCCCCTAATGCCAGTCCTGGCTTTTATATGCAGAAAACCAGTTGTGGCACAGGTGGGCCATGGAGTTTTTATAGCATGGTCGCCGGGGGGGGAGTGGGGTGGCGCGGGGCTCAGCAAGAAAAAGTTTGAAAACTCCTGTCCTAGAGCATATCTTTTAGAAAAACAACCAATCAGTTTAAAAGTTGTCAGTGATGGAGAATCCACCATGACCCTGTGTAAGTTGTTCCAATGGTTAATTACTCTGCTGTTAACAAATTTACACCTTATTTCCCATCAGAATTTGTCTCGCTTCAATATCCAGCTACTGAATTGTGCTATACCTTTCTCTGCTAGATTGAAGAACCCATTATTAAATATTTGTTTCCCATGTAGGTACTTATAGACTGTAATCAAGTCACCCCTTGACCTTTCTCTTTGTTAAGCAAAACAGACAGACTCATGGAGCTGTATCACTATCAGGTTTTCTAGTCCTCTGATCATTCTCATGGCTCTTCTCTGAACCCTCTCCAATTTATCAACATCCTTCTTGAACTGTGAGCACCAGAACTGGACACAGTATTCCATTAGAGGTTGCACAGTGCCAAATACAGAGGTAAAACAACCCCTCAACTGCTATTCAAGATTCCCATATACATCCAATGATGGCCTTAGACCTTTTGGCCACAACATTGCACTGGGAGCTCAGTATTCAGCTGATTATCCACCACAACCCCCAAATCTTTTTCAAGGTCATTGTTTCCCATGATAGAGTTGTGACAGTGCCCCCCATAAGGCTTTATGGAAATATGCATAGAATATATGACATAACTGGAATATATTATATGCTACATATGCCATGTAACATATCTATGTAAAGGTTATGATCTACTGAATCTATTAATCCTATTTGTATGCATGTATCATTTTTGTATTCGAAGTTATGAATACTGGTTGTGTACTGGCTTGATTTCTAAATAACCTTGGTAGAGCATTTGGTCAGTTCCTGGAGAAAGGAATTCACAAAGTTAAGTGCCCAATCAAGAAGCACTTAAGGAACAATGCATCTTGGAATGCTCCAATCCACATAAAAAGTCTTCCTGGAGACATTCAAGATGCCATGTGGGCAATGGCTTCTGTCTATAAAAACTGTGATTCATGTATGGACATGTGACTTGCCCAGGTGACTCCAGAACTCCATCCTGGAGCTAGACTTTGCATAGGAGAGAGGAGGGGGTCTTCACCCACAAGAGAAAGTCTATTTAAGCCCGTGAGAGACCCCTCCATCTTGTCTTCAGCTGGCTAAGGAGATAGCCTCTCCACCCCCAAGGATGCCTGAAAGAAACTGGAACAAAGGACAGTAACTACAGGGGGTGTGAGTGCTTGCTGGACCCACGCTAGAAGGAGGCTAGTCTGTAAAAGAGAGTTTATTGGAACTGGTGAGGTTTTTATCTGTATTCAGTTTGATCAGACAGACTGACCATCGCTAGGCAAGGGTCATGGGTTCCAAAACTCTGTGAATTGAGAGAGGTTGGGGACAAGTATTAATACTTGGTGGCATGGGCCCCTTGGTGAGGGCTTTACATGCTAATTGCACTTCCTTCTCTCTCCACTGTGGAATATCAGAGCTAATTTTGATTTCATTAGGAGTCTAGTTACAGGCTGCTGAGCTCACTTTGGGCTAATGGTACACCAGCACTGAGTCTCCCCTATTACAAGCTGAATTCACCAAAGAGCTGAACTGACTAAGAGCTGAAATCACTGAGCGTTGTGTTAAGTAGTGGGGGAGCCTGAAGATATACTGTGGAGAAGTTTGCGGGATGGCTGGAGTGCTTTGTGGACAGGCTGGTGGAGCAGTTCATACGACGGCGGGAGCTGCTGGTGGGACGCGGAGCAGTTCGTGGGACAGTGGGAGCTGCTTGTGGGCCGCAGAGCGGAGCGGAGCTGAGCAAAGCAGTTCTTGGGTTGGCTGGTGGAGCGGAGCGAAGGCCTATGGAGCTGTGGGGCGGTCAGCTTCAGATCATAAAAGGCGCCTTATATGATCTGAAGCTGACCGCCCCACAGCTCCATAGGCCTTTGCTCCGCTCCACCTCTCTCCGCTCCACCAGCCACCCCACGAACTGCTTTGCTCAGCTCCGCTCCACTCTGCGGCCCACAAGCAGCTCCCGCCATCCCACCAGCAGCTCCCGCCATCCTATGAACTGCTCCACCAGCCTGTCCACAAGGCACTCCAGCCGTCCCGCAAACTTCTCCACAATATATCTTCAGGCTCCCCCACTACTTAACAAAACGCTCGGTGATTTCAGCTCTTAGTCAGTTCAGCTCTTTGGTGAATTCAGCTTGTAGTAGGGGAGCCTCAGTGCTGGTGTACCATTAGCCCAAAGTGAGCTCAGCAGCCTGTAACTAGACTCCTAATGAAATCAAAATTAGCTCTGATATTCCACAGTGGAGAGAGGAGAAAGCACAATTAGCATGTAAGGCTCTCACCAAGGGGCCCATGCCACTAAGTATTAATACTTGTCCCCAACCTCTCTCAATTCACAGAGTTTTGGAACCCATGACCCTTGCCTAGCGACTGCTACTTAGTTGATGGTGAGTCCCTCCATCATAACAAAAGGCCAAGTACAGTTCCAAGCACAGTTCCCATAATCAGGTAATAACAATTTATTCTTCCTGCCCCAATAACAGAGACACTGGTGATCCCACAGCAGCTAAAGTGACCATTTGGGCAGCTATGGCCTCATTCTAGGCAGGGTGGGTGTGCCTATGCAAATGAGCTCGGTCCCTGAAGTTCTTTTCCACAACTTGCCACACCTCACCACCAGATGTCAGGGTGGAGCTCATCCTGACACTGCTTACATCTATTTAATAAAATCACTTTTTACTTATTAATTAACCCAGAGTATGTATTAATACTTGGAGGGGCGGCAAATAGCTGTGCATATCTCTCTTTCAGTGTTATAGAGGGCGAACAATTTATGAGTTTACCCTGTATAACCTTTATACAGGGTAAAACAGATTTATTTGGGGTTTGGACCCCATTGGGAGTTGGGCATCTGAGTGTTAAAGACAGGCACACCTCTGCAAGCTGCTTTCAGTTAAGCCTACAGCTGTTAGGGGACGTGGTTCAGACCTGGGTCTGGGTTTGCAGCAGGCTAGTGGGTCTGGCTCAAACCAGGAAGGGCACTGAAGTCCTAAGCTGACTGGGCAGGAAAGCAGGGGCACAAGTAGTCTTGGCACATCAGGTGGCAGCTCCCAAGGGGGTTTCTGTGATCCAGCCCATCACAAGAGTTTCCCATGGTGTAAGTACAGGCTATTTCTTTGTTCCTAGATGTATACATTTACATTTAGCGATATTAAAATTCATACTGTGTGTTTGCATCCTGCTTACCAGCGATCTAGATTGCTCTGCATCAGTGATCTGTCATCTGCTTTTTTTTTTAACCTCCACCCCCAATTTTTGTGTCATCTGCAAACTTTATCAGTGATGATTTTGTGTTGTCTTCCAAGTCATTAATAAAAATGTTTAATAGCATAGGGCCAAGAACCAAACCCTACAGGACTCACTCCACTCCGCTGAGCCTTCCCCTTCTCCGACCATGCTGATGATTCCCCATTTACAATTACATTTTGAAACCGATCAGTTAGCTAGTTTTTAATCCATTTAATGTGTAGTTTTTTAATCAAGATGTCATGAGGTACCAAGTCAAATGCCTTGCAGAAGTCTAAGCATATTATGTCAATACTATTACCTTTATCAACCAAACTTGTAGACTAATAAAAAAAAGGATAAGGATGAGTCAAAGTGCAGGCAGCAGCACAAGAAACTCACCTCAGGGGGCAAGTAGTTGGTGATGTGCTTCTCCAAGAAGGGCTTCTTTAATACGGAATTGATAGATGGTCGATCTCTTGGAGATATTTTAAACAGTTGGGAAATTAAAATCCTCAGGTCATAGGAATACTTTGGAGACACTGGGATAAAATGTCCTCTGCAGATCTTCAGCATCAGCTGGTGTAAACTGCTGCCTTCAAACTGAACAATAAAATATATCAATCAATAATAATTACTGCCACTTGATATAGGAGGTAATGACTGCACACTGCCATTTAAAATCACTAAGCAAGATCACAGCAGCAAGGAAGGAGGGTACCTGGCACTTTTGTACCATTCCCATGCCAGCCTTTCTGCCCCCTCCATCAATACTGCTGTGTGTGACATCTCCATGATTTTATAGGCAGAGTGGGAGCTTAGCTTCTGCTGCTTCCACAAAGCTGGTCCTTTCCAGTCACTCTGATCAGCCTCTGTTCTGCTCTCTATTCCACACAAAGCTCAGGAGCGGAGCACCAATCAAAGGAATGCTCCTTGTTGTAATACTTTGTGTCTAGTTTCTTCTGGCATTAAAACGCTTCCATATCAAATCAATGTTTCCAAGGACTGTGCATACATTTGGATTTCAAAATCTGCAATAAATTAGATCAATATTTTCAAACTTGGGCACTAAAGTTAGGCACCTAAAGCCATATTTAAGCACCTAAGTTTGAAGTTTGGCTTTAGTTCTTCCTTTAGTATATCTTCATACATAAATTCCCATTGCAGTTTCCTTTGGACAAGATATTCTTCATTTCCTGTCACTTACACAGTGTCGCTGTGCAGTGTTAAACAGTAGCCATGTTCCATTCCAAAGACAGATGCATTTTAATGGTGGTTGATTCTTATACATACAAATTAGTAAACTGCCTTGGGATCCTCTAGGATAAATGGCACAAAATGACTTCTTCCACTGTCTCCCACTTTGCCATTTAATTCTAATTAGCTGAGATGCCACTGCCTTCCTAAAGGCAAGGGATTTGTCACTGGTCCACATTGGATTTTCTGAAGCTTCCACCTCCCAGTTCCCAGCTCCAGGACAGCTCTCACCTAAAAAGGAATGATTCAGAAGTATATCTGGCCTAAGTGTGTTGGAGGTGATCACACTTAGAATAAAAATAGTAGCACTATGTGGAAGAATACAGTGTGTGGCTGTGTGTACACTTCACTTTGTTTCAATATGCCCAAAAGAGACTTCATGTGAGAAATTAAAGTGAAAGAATTGAGGAGAACATTCTAATTCCAACTCCATTAAATTGCAAATGTTTCCTTCCAATAGCTGTCTTTGAAATACTCTCATTGCAACAATTTTCTGCCCTGCTCAATCTTTTTTTGAAATACAGTGATATTAGTCAGATTGTGAATATACTTACCGGGTGCTTTAAAGTGCACAGCTCATAGAGAACACAGCCAAGAGACCAAATATCTCTGTGGATGAAAGCCATTCAAATGTCAGGAGAATGCATCTAACATTTTCGTAAGTATAATACAATCCCCTCACCTCAGCGTTTAAACTACTTGAAGATACTTCACCAAAAGTTAATATTAATGTAATTTGTAGAGAAATTTGTGCCCAAACTAACCTGCAATTAATTTTTCTGCTTTCTGAAGTACATAACAAGGTGCCTTTTTTAAAGAAAAATAATATTTATACACCATGCACAATGATGGTGCAGTATAAATAACAATTACAATCATACTATTATTTTATTACCTTCAAGTGTCCTGACCAAGAGTAGAACTGATGGGCTGGTGTCAACAGTTTGCACTTGTAGTAGTGTAAAATAGTTTTTGAAGAAGAATATTACTTTGGAGATGCAATAAAGATGTTCAGCATTCACTGCAGTGGTTCTTTTTGCCTATCATGTTTGCCTGCCTGACAGTGTAAATATAAACAACTGCCTCTTCATTTTCAGTGCTACTTGTAGCTATAGTACAGATCCATTCACTGAGCTGAATGAGCTGGTCAGGTTTAGAATCCATGGAGATCTAGGTGTATCTGGGAATGGAAATCCACACAGAGGCGGTTGTAGAGCTGATCTTTGGCCACACAGCTCTATCCCCAGAGGTGGAGCTATTACTCTATATATTTTTCTATATCACATCCATCATTGTAGTAACTGACTACCTTAGACTTTCCCCTCTTATTGTCATAGATGGCAGCCCTGTCACCAAGGTACGATGCTTGCAGCAGGGATGTTCCTACACAGGGAAGGGGTAGGCTATCTCTGTCTGATTGACAGCCAAGGAGACTGCAAGGGAAATGAGCAGTCTGAGGAATCCCCTGAGAGCTTTGAAATGGAGGTATCTGTCTGGAATCAAGGCTCTTCTGGTCTGAAGTCAAGCTTCCCACACAGAATAAGGGTACGTACCCCCCATAACCCTCAGCACCTAATGTTTTGGTGGCTCACAGTGAGTGTCTACAAGTCTCAGGCGTATCTGCCTCCTCTGCAGGGAACTCTGTAAGAGTTACTGAAAACAGGGGCTTTCACTGTCCAGAACTGTCAATCTAGCACCGTTCTTTGAAGAATATTTTTAACAATCAATACTCAATCTATCAACTTTTTGCAAACTCAGAACTAAAAGGAGCCACATCTATGTCAGCTACGGCACATTAGACACACAGTGGGATAAAATCACAAAGAGGAAACAAAGTAAAGAATTTAATTTCAACCTGACAGTATTACAAATATGAGTAAGAAGATTAAAATATAAGTAGTTGCAAACATGTTTATAAAAATAAAAATGCAGTTGTACTGTTAAGTCATGAGATTATCAAAGCAAATAACTTCCTGTTTTCAAGCACGCGTGTTTCATCATATGGTTGGAGAAAGCATCCAAGCAAATATATATTTAGATACATACGTTTTATTGTTATATGGTCGATTCTCACAGATCTCAGGCGATAGATAGTAGGGTGTCCCTACGCAGGTACGAGCAAGCTCCATAGTACTAATGAAAGATAGAAAACAAAAGAAACGTAAGTGATAAAGAGTTTATTCTAAAAGTGGGGGAAAGGGCTTGTATGTAACTAGGAAATGAACACACAGAGGCTATCATTTCTGCTCAAAAGTATATGAATGCCAGTTTAGTACAGTACATTAATTTATACACTGCAGGGACAAAATTAAAACACTCTCCAGGTCTCTGTTAAAATGGTTGTGTAATTCTATAGTGGAGAAAACTTGTGTTCCAATACAAAGCTCAGAAATTCTCTCTCTCCTCACCCCATACCAGCGTTCCTGCAGAAAAGGTTATCACTAAGGCTAAGATTTTGTCATGAATGTTTTTAGTAAAAGTCACAGACAGGTCACGAGCAATAAAGAAAAATGCACAGAAGCCTGTGAACTGTCTCTGACTTTTACTAAAAATATCCATGATAAAAGGGGAAGTGGCTAAGCAGCTGCGGGGTGGCTGGAAGGTGTCAGGGAGCTGCGGGGTACCTCCTGCCTGTGGCAGCCAGGAGTTGCAGGGTACCTTCACTGCACATGGCAGCTTGGGGACTCAGTACCTCAGGCGGCAGGTGTACTTCACAGCTCCCTGCCGCTCCAAGAGGTGGCGGGACCCTGCAGCTCCCAGCTGCCGGGGCTGAAGTCACAGAGGTCTTTGGAAGTCACGGATTCTGTGGCTCCTGTGACCGCCATTAAAAAAATCGTACCTTTAGTTATCATTAATACAGTATTTTAAAAGCATTCAACTGTGCAGCAAGATTTTATGACGCACCAGGTGGTTTTGCAATATATCCATTAAACCGTGAAACAACGTTGTCCTAGATGTGAGTATCCCACCCAAACCAGGACTGAAAGGAAGGAGTGCTGTCCTGGGGTTTGCATGTCCCATTTTCTGCTTTGTCACTGACTTGCTGTGTAACCTGTGTGGCCAAATCACCGTACATCTAAATTTTCAAGAGTGGACACTAATTTTGGGGTGCCTTTGTTTTGGTTTGTCAAACTTGAGACACTGACAGCCTCATTTTCAGAAGTCCTGAGCACCCACAATTCCCACTGAAAGGTTAGCGCCTAGCCTCTCTGTGGCTCTGATTACCCATTTGTAAAATAGAGATGAAAATGCTTCTGAGCATCTGGGAGGTTGTGATGCTTAAGTCATTCATGTTTGTATAGTAAACTTGTTTGATGAATGGTGTTATTGAGCTAGTAAATATTTTTCTTGTAATTTTTCTATTCCATGAAGAGTATTAAAATATTGTAGAAAAAGTCTGTACTGATACAAAGCATGGGGTTCACCTGCCATCTATTTTAGTTATTTATGTGGCTCCCATTACTGTAGTATCTCAACACCTCACAATCTTTTATATAGTTATCCTCACACCACCTCTGTGAGGTAGGGAAGTACTATTATCCCCATTTTACAGTTGGGAGACTGAGGCACAGAGATGCAAAGCAATTTGTCCACAGTCACAAAGGAAGTCTGCAGTGGAACAGTGACTTGAACCCAGATCTTCTGAGTTGTAAACTAGTGCCTTAGCCACTGGACCATCCTTCCACCACATAGCCCATATACTCTTCTGGTTTAGCTTCTTGTAAATACCTCTTAAAGAAAATAAAATATGTATCATTCTGGATACAGTCTGTGCAGTCTTTTCCTGCTCCCATTCAAGTCTATAGCAAAAATTGATTTCCACAGGGCAGTATCAGACCCTTAGACCCCTAGACTTTATTAGACACAACACACTTTGAATCTGCACCTGATCTTTAGGAACAGTTACATTTTTCAGGGCTGGCATTAGGTACAGGACACAGATTGTACAAAAAAGATGCTTACTTGTTCAACATTCTTGCTATGCCAAAGTCCCCAAGCTTTGCTACCATTCCATTATTGCTAAGGAAAATGTTCTGCAAATAAAGAAGAAACTGCCTTGATGAAACATGGAAGAATTTCCTCTGTATGCATTTTTGTGACTGGGTAAAATAAAGAACTGTAACTTCCAAGTTTACTACCTGTGCTTTTACGTCTCTGTGTAAAACCTTCCTGTCATGAATATGCTTCAGTCCTAAGGAAATCTGCACAAACCAAGCCAGAATCTATAGTGAAAGACAAAAGGTACAAGACTCTGTAAATCTGCACCGCTGTAATTTCCAATGGAATGTCTTACTGAAAAACATAAAACAAAATTAGAAGAAAAACCTAAAATACACACTGCATATGCACAAAAAAAGAGGGAAAAATAAACAAAGCTGTTAATATCAGCTTGAGTGACTGGACTCATTTAATCAATTTTCCAATTTTAAATATTATCAGAAAATAATATGCAGACAAATACACAATCCTACAGTCCTTATTCCAACAAACCCTCCAGTAACTGCACTGGGAGTTCTGCTTGAGTAAGGAATGTGAAATCAAGCCCAAGGCTGCCTTTTACTTAGGAAGGAGTGAGTTCAAATCTTAGTTCAGATCACATCTGAAAAGGAGTTATATGGTCTCATCCTAATCCTCAGTGTTGGAAACCATTAAACCACCATACAATTTTGATAACATTTATGGTCCCTTGTCAAGAAAGGCCCAGGAACAGAAAAATACAGATTGCCAGTTAGAAATGTGGGTAAATGGCAGCATTGTATAAGGAAGCTTGCATAGTAACTTCTCACACTATCCCTGTCATAAGCCACAGCTATTATATCCTTATGTTGGTCCTGATTCAGAAAAGCACTTGAGTTCATACTTAATATTAAATACATAGTTAAGTACTTTCCTGGATCAAGTCCTTTGGGAAGCAGTTAAAACATATACTTAAGTCTATCCCTATTCAGGAAGGCACTTAAACACATGCTTAACTTTACAACACATGCATACAGCCCATCGACTTCATGATTTCATTCAGGAAATCAACATTATTCAGGAAGCACTTAACCACCTACTTAGTTGTGCTTAATTATGATTCCTTGATTTGGAGCCTTTCATGAGCACTAAATTCATACATACATTTGAAAATATATAAGCATATTATGGGAACTAAATATAATTGGGTAGCTTGCTTTGCTTCTTTAGTTTGGGGATTGTTTTGTTTTTGTCTTACTCTGTTTATTTGTGTCTGCTCTTCCGTTGTTTGTCTTCTGATGTCACATTTCCTGTTAGTTTCGCTCTGTATTTTGTTATTCTCTCTTGTTGTCAGCATTCTTTTTTATTGTTGGTTCCCTATTTTGTATTTTTCTTATTTGTGATTTTGTCCTCTTATATCAATTTCATTCTCTCCCTTGTGTTCGTCTGCTTCCAATAACTGAATGAGCCAGACAGTCCTAAACCCTCAATTAACTCCCAACTGATTGCCACACCATTGACTGTGTCTTTCTCTACCACTTAAATGGAAAAAAGAAAAGTGAAGAGATTTCTTTTTCTATTTAAATGTAAGATTGAGAGTAGACTGTGAGTCACATTTTAAGGATAGCCTTAACTGGGTTTCTTTTTGGGCATGTGCAGTTTTACAACCAGTTATTTTCACTAGCAATTTAGGTCACTAGATATCTAAATTCTTGCTTGCACCTGCAAAATGGAAATCAATATCTGAAAAACTAGCCCTGAGTTCTGTACTCTGAAGTGCAATGCATAATAGAAAAGTATGCTTCAGCTAGTTGAAGGGAGGTCAAAAAGTAGCATGAATGAGAATGAGAGGAGAAAAGTGAAGAGTGGGAAACAGTTGTGATTCCATTCCATCCACTAAATATATATATATACACACACACACACACATACTTCTGAGCTAATATATACTGGAATAGGTTCAAAAGGCTGGCTTAACAATTCTGAATCCTATTACTGAACATCATGGGTGAAATCCTGACCCTCACTGCAATCAGTGGGAGTTTTGCCATTGACTTCAATGGGGCCAGTATTTCACCCCATCTAGGTAACACTGTTGTGTCTATAAGACACAGCGTTGATCTACACTACTCCTCACCCTCCATCTCAAATGTCATTTCTAAGGAGAGATCTTTTCTCTAGCTCTTAACTGAAAAATCACTAAATTCTCACAGAAATCATAAGGGCTTAGCTATATGTCTCTTGTGACTGTAAAGACAAGAAACTGCATCACATATTAGATAGTCCTAAATGTGCATATTAGGATATAAATCCTTTCCTCCAAAAATAACTCCTTTACCTGGTCCTCATCAAACAGCACTCCATGTTGCATATTGATCCGTCTCATTAGATCACCTCCATCACAATATTCCATCACAATATATAGCTTATTTTTTTCTGCAAGAAAAGAGAGGTTTTTCTACCTACTTCATTGATATTAGTGAATACAGCAATTAATTATTTTGGTTACAGCTGCTGTGTCTGGGTTTTTTGTTTGTTTGTTTCTTTCTTTCTTTCTTTAAAGCTTTTGATCCTCTATCTCTACTTCTTGTCCCCAAGGATTTCTGGTAAGATGGATGCTTTTCATGATCAATGGGGAAAAACTGATTATAGCAAACGACACATAAAAGAGATGGAGATTTGCTAAAGTAGAGCTTTACAGCTCAATCCATGTTCAGGATGATCCCCATGTCCTTAAATGTTCATTCCTACTCACCCCTCATTGTGACAAAGTGAATTTATTTCCACCAGTAATTGTGGCCAATACATATTCAACCAAGTCTCCCCCATCATAGCATGTGCAATATCCTAGAGCCCATAAATGAAGGTTATGCTGGCTTCCAAGTTTTGTGTGAATCCAGCAACAGACTTCAGATGTTATTCAATGTTATCCAAAAGATTTTGCATAGTATTTAGTTTCTTATGTGTGAGATCTATTCCATGGGTCACAGATTCTTTCAGCTTCTTAGCAGAGCTTCCCCAAGAGGAGGAACGTGTCCTTGAGAAACAAGCTGCTCCATCTTTGGGCCCAGGTTGCCATAGCCCAAAACATCCTCTTTAGAGGGATTCTGCTTCCCCATGTTTATTCCTGAGGGGATATTTTAATAGTGCAGTAGACAGAACAATCACTAAAAATAGTTCTGAGAAGCCAAAATGCAAGTTGGTAGTTGAGAGCATGTGAGACAGACTTTCTGGCTGAACTCAAGAATACATGTGCCCCTTTATCAAATATGTACATTGGCCACAGTTTGTTGTACTATGCAACAAAAGAAAATCTCCAAGCTCTCAGAAATTCAAGTACAAGTTAGAGTTGAAACATAAGCTGCAGGCTGCACTAAAAACTGTTGGGTTTTGTAATGTAGGCCTACAGCTCCTTCTTCAACAGCCCACAGACTTCATGGACATCATTGCAAACATCACTAACTCATCAGGATATCCACAAAACAGGGAATTTAAGATGGTAAAGTCCCCACCAGCCAAAGTTTTCCTTTTGTTTGGTTATTTTTTCAGGCCTGTGCCTTGCATAATTATTTTGCCAACTTGGACACAAGTCCTCTGTGAGCTTGTCAATTAATTATAAAAGACTAGCATTATCATCTTGGCACTTTAGGTATGAATTTCTTTTCATAAATTACCATAACAAACTTGTTTTTTTCCCAAATATGTACCTGTGTTTGTCCTGTGACTTAGTGAATATCTACTCAGTTCACTGCCATAGCCTATTTATTTGTAACAAAGCACCATCTATAAATCACAAATTTAATGAGAAAAGGAAATATCTCATGACAAACTTAGTTATCAATTTGAGCACAGTACTCCAGGACCAATCCCACATTTCTGGTTCCTCAACAAAACCTTAGTATGAAGAGGAGAATATCATCTGTGACATAGGTGCACCTGTAATTGGGAAACTATGTAGCAATTCCCCCTATCTTTACCCCCCAGATATGTCAGTCTGCAAAATTCAACCATCATAATGAATATCAAGAAGATCTCCCATCATCATATGTATCAAATAGAGAAATGACAATGCTTGGTCTTTTAGACAGCACAGTAGAACAGACACAAGTAAAAAAGAAAACAAAACACAAAAGAGAGGTAAATAAGCAAGGGTTTAAAAAAAAACACCCCTTGAGAGGCACATAGAGACAATAAAAACTAAAACATAAGTGCCACAGGATGTTCACCCCATACTAGGCTAGAAGGGGATGGTGAGGCTGAGAAAGGACCAACTAACTGGATAAGCCACAGCTGAAAGGAATTAGATGGCCTAAGTAACCCCTTAATGATGGTGGAGCCAGGCTGAGAAGGAACATGCAGGGCTAATATAAAGCCAGCAAGCTGGTGACAGAAGGGGGCTGTAGTGAGGGAGCCTACGGCCAATCTCTGGATATTAGAGAGGGAAAGAAGGAAACCTAGGGGGAGAGAGTGTAGGAAAAGGCTCAGGGGGAGAGAGTAGAATCTCAGAGTTATGAACACCTCCGGAATGGATGTTGTTTGTAACTCTGAACAAAACATTATGGTTGTTCTTTCAAAGGTTTACAACTGAACATTGACTTAATACAGCTTCGAAACTTTATTATGCAGAAGAAAAATACTGCTTTTAACCATCTTAAGTTAAATGAAACAAGCACAGAAACAGTTTCCTTACTTGTCAAATTTCTTTTTTTAAACCTTCCCTTTATTTTTTTAGTAGTTTACATTTAACACAGTACTCGGTTGTGTGGGGGTTTTTTGGTCTCTGCTGCTGCCAGATTGTGTCCTTCCAGTTCTAAATGAGGTATATGGTTGACCCGTCAGTTTGTAACTCTGGTGTTAGTAACTCTGAGTTTCTACTGTAGCAGCAGAGCTTGGTTGCTGATTAAAGGGTCCCTGGTCTGGAACCAGGAGCAGAGGGTCAGCCCGGGTTCACCTACCAGCCAATGACGAAGTGGCATATACTAGGCAGTGGAGACAAAGACTGTCTGGGACAGTCCTCGAACGGGACTTTGATACCTGGAAGGCGAGGACTATAGTGACCTGGTCGGAGGGCTCAGTCAAAAAGAAGGAATACCCTGAGTCACAGAGAGAGAGGGGCCATGCTGCAAGGAAAGGGGTGTCTTACCTGGAAGGAGCTAATCCCCTAAACAGCCAGGAGGAGGTCCCCTAGTGGTGAATGGTACCCCATAACAATAAGCAAGAGACAAACAGAGAAGGCTTAAAATATTAAAAGGGAAACACACACACACACAAACACACACACAGAGAAATCTAAAATGAGGGGAAAAGTTGCATGGTACATCCTTTTCCAACCATCACTCCTGGCTGTACGTAGCTCAATAAGGCTGTTTCTTTGTCAATAAAACACCATGCATACTTCAAGTACTACAGAAGTAATACCTAATAACTTGGTCCAATTCCAGAAGTCATTTATGCATACAAAACATTTAAGCTACATTTTTTCAGGTTCCTAGGTGAGTAAAGTATTGTAATCTCAAATCATTTCTAGGGGGAAAAAAATCAATAGGAGTTTTATAAAGGCTTAATTTTAAACACTAAAATCACAAATAAAATAAAGTTAAACTAAAACCTTGAAGAGAACTGTAGAATGTTACTATATTTGGGTGCTTCATCTTAGCCAGAAGAATTACTTCTTTCTGAGATGCTTCTTTTTCTTTCACAGGCATCTAAAGTGAGTTTAAAAAACAAATAGTAAAATGCCAATTTGCTAGTAAAACTTTTTCTATGTAAAGCTCATATCAAAACAGCCCTAAAAGATCCCATTAAATATGTGGTAGTGGATCTAAATGTTGCAAAAGTTATTTAAAGGGTTTTAATCACCATTTAAAAAAATATGATGCATATATAGTGAAAAATACAAGTTCTGATATTTGAAAATATATTGACACTTTCTGACATTTTTAGACTCTGATCCTGAAAACACTTAAGCAAGTGTGTAAATTTACTCATGTGAGTAGTCCTAATTAGTCAAAGGGACTTTTCTCACATGAGTAAAGTTAGTCCCAGGCTTATGTGTTTGTAGGAGCAGGACCCATGTGACTTTCGTTCTTGGTATGTGTAAGTTCATATGAACAAAATACAAAGGAAAAATATTTTAAAATACTCCTCTTAAGTGTTATCCACTCTTCCAATATTTTGGGTGAAAGCCTAGCACCACTGAAGTCAATGGCAAAACTCCCATTGATTTCAGTGGGGATAAGATTTCACCCATGGTGTTTTTCTTGAAGCACCAGATCCTGAAGTCTAGTGATTTCTTGAGAATCTCATCTTTCATTTAAAAGTTGAAAATGTAACATTTGTACACTGGAGGGTGAGAAACCAAAAGGAAAATAAAAAGAACCCAAAATCTATTGGTTTTTAAGTCTTGTAATTTTTGAACATGACTCATGATTTTTGAATGCTCAGGCTTGGAAATTTTTTAAAATTATTTATCTTAAAGCTGTGTACAGCCAAAATCTGAAGTCTTGTATTCCTGGCAAATGTTGATTATTGTATTGTTCGTGAATACAGTTTAGAGAAAATTTGTACAGCTTTTGTAATTTTTAGGTTGTAAAGTCTCTGGGTGTGAGTATGAAAGTTGTATAAAGATTTTCAGACCTGGACTATAAAAATGTATTCTTCTATTGCAGCTGCCTAATACATCCCCCCACACACTCATTCACATTAATCACTAAGAGGACTGCTCCTCTCCCCAGACTGTGAATTACTTAATTTTGAAAATAAGTGAACATTGAAGAAGCAGAGTAACACATCACAAAATATACTTTGTTCAGTTATTTTGAGAGCAGTAGCTTCATTTTAATTATATGTTCTATCATATTTTACTCACTGTCATGTTTTTAAATTACAAAGAAGTTTAGAAATGAATTAATTGAAATGGCTTGAAGACTAAAACATGTTCTGTTAATAAAGTTCAATTCATAGTTATCTTGTGAGAGATTGAAACACAACAAGTAAATTAAATTTAAACAAATTTTGGTGGAGCAAATGGGAATACTCACAATTAGTAATCATTATACTTGGTAATAAATGTTTGGCAGGGATATGCCCATAATTTCTATACTTGTTCTCATACTCTACACATAGATAAGTCCGAACTAACTGGAAATATAGTGGGCATGTTTTTGTTATGTTAGCTTTGTACATGTAATCATGCTTGCAAATCGCTACATTAATAGACAAACTGAACACAGTCTTTTAGAAATCTTAACTTTATATAGTCTACATACAATTGTAAAGGAAATAAAAAAAATTCCTAAATTTACATTGTAGTAACACATATCAATATAACCAATTAAATAAAAAACATCAGTATTATATAGGGTTACTTTTGTTGTTTTTACCTTTGTTAAATTGATCTCTTTGATAACAGATTGGTGGTTATCTACCTTTCCTTTTGCTAAGAATACTTTGCCAAAGGCTCCTTCCCCAATCATTTTAATAATTTCATATTTATCCATGATGTCTTCGTCTTAAAGCAGTGTCTAAAATACAAAAAAAGTCCCAAATATGAGGGTCTCACAGGTAATCAATGTTCTGAAAATATTCCAAGGGATTTCACACATTGGTGAAGTCACATATTTGAAGAATTTAATCACAATCACTGTCACGAGCTGGGTTGGTGTGCAATGTATTTAAACCAGCTTTTCCAAATGTAAGAATGCTAAGCCCCCACCACCTTAAGGAAAATAAACCAGTCACAACTCCCTTCAGTGCCAGGTGGTGTTAGAAGTCACTCAAGATGTGTTTCAGAGTAGCAGCCATGTTAGTCTGTATTCGCAAAAAGAAAAGGAGTACTAGTGGCACCTCAGAGACTAACCAATTTATTTGAGCATAAGCTTTCGTGAGCTACAGCTCACTTCATCGGATGCATACTGTGGAAACTGCAGAAGACATTATATACACAGAGACCATGAAACAATACCTCCTCCCACCCCACTCTCCTGCTGGTAATAGCTTATCTAAAGTGATCACTCTCCTTACAATGTGTATGATAATCAAGTTGGGCCATTTCCAGCACAAATCCAGGTTTTCTCACCCTCCTCCCCCCCACACACAAACTCACTCTCCTGCTGGTAATAACCCATCCAAAGTGACCACTCTCTTTACAATGTGTATGATAATCAAGGTGAGCCATTTCCAGCATAAATCCAGGTTTTCTCACCCCCCCCCCTTTTTTTTTTTTTTTTTCAAAAACCACACACACAAACTCACTCTCCTGCTGGTAATAGCTTATCCAAACTGACCACTCTCCTTACAATGTGTATGATAATCAAGGTGGGCCATTTCCAGCATAAATCAAAGTTTAACCAGAACGTCTGGGGGGGAGGGGGTAGGAAAAAACAAGGGGAAATAGGCTACCTTGCATAATGACTTAGCCACTCCCAGTCTCTATTTAAGCCTAAATTAATAGTATCCAATTTGCAAATGAATTCCAATTCAGCAGTTTCTCGCTGGAGTCTGGATTTGAAGTTTTTTTTGTTTTAAGATAGCGACCTTCATGTCTGTAATTGCGTGACCAGAGAGATTGAAGTGTTCTCCGACTGGTTTATGAATGTTATAATTATTGACATCTGATTTGTGTCCATTTATTCTTTTACGTAGAGACTGTCCAGTTTGACCAATGTACATGGCAGAGGGGCATTGCTGGCACATGATGGCATATATCACATTGGTGGATGTGCAGGTGGACGAGCCTCTGATAGTGTGGCTGATGTTATTAGGCCCTGTGATGGTGTCCCCTGAATAGATATGTGGGCACAGTTGGCAACGGCCTTTGTTGCAAGGATAGGTTCCTGGGTTAGTGGTTCTGTTGTGTGGTATGTGGTTGCTGGTGAGTATTTGCTTCAGGTTGGGGGGCTGTCTGTAGGCAAGGACTGGCCTGTCTCCCAAGATTTGTGAGAGTGTTGGGTCATTCTTCAGGATAGGTTGTAGATCCTTAATAATGTGTTGGAGGGGTTTTAGTTGGGGGCTGAAGGTGACGGCTAGTGGCGTTCTGTTATTTTCTTTGTTAGGCCTGTCCTGTAGTAGGTGACTTCTGGGAACTCTTCTGGCTCTAGCAATCTGTTTCTTCACTCCCGCAGGTGGGTATTGTAGTTGTAAGAATGCTTGATAGAGATCTTGTAGGTGTTTGTCTCTGTCTGAGGGGTTGGAGCAAATGCGGTTGTATCGCAGAGCTTGGCTGTAGACGATGGATCGTGTGGTGTGGTCAGGGTGAAAGCTGGAGGCATGTAGGTAGGAATAGCGGTCCGTAGGTTTCCGGTATAGGGTGGTGTTTATGTGACCATTGTTTATTAGCACTGTACTGTCCAGGAAGTGGATCTCTTGTGTGGACTGGACCAGGCTGAGGTTGATGGTGGGATGGAAATTGTTGAAATCATGGTGGAATTCCTTAAGGGCTTCTTTTCCATGGGTCCAGATGATGAAGATGTCATCAATATAGCGCAAGTAGAGTAGGGGCATTGGGGACGAGAGCTGAGGAAGCGTTGTTCTAAGTCAACCATAAAAATGTTGGCATACTGTGGGGCCATGCGGGTACCCATAGCAGTGCCGCTGATCTGAAGGTATATATTGTCCCCAAACAGACTAACACGGCTGTTACTCTGAAACCTGTCTATATACACACAGAACATGAAACAATGGGTGTTTATCATGCACACTGTAAGGAGAGTGATCACTTAAGATGAGCTATTACCAGCAGGAGGGGGAGAAACCCCTTTGTAGTGATAATCAAGGTGGGCCATTTCCAGCAGTTAACAAGAACGTCTGAGGATGTGTTGGCACTAATGCTATAGGCATTAATAATATGACATGACTTCTCTTTCCTTATAAGCTCTGAGGCTCAGTGAAGTAGTTACAAAGTATTATCGCTGGCGTCTGGGTTAGCTCCCACTGAAAAGAATGGGGACTTTCACACTGCAGCTACCAGGCAGCGCTGGATGCCTGTCTCACAGCCAGGACTGCGTTTGCAGCCCCTTCTGACAACCAGCTAGAGACTCGGACGCAAGCGGGGCTCTGGGACGATGGGGGGAACCCGCACATCGGGAAAGGCTGGATCCGACCGTGGGCGCCTGTATCAGGCCCCAGGCAGCTGCAGGCAGAAGGCGGGGCTGGCGCGGCCTTGGTTGGCAGCTGGCCCTACACAAAGTCTCCCTGTTTATCGCTATCTCTGCAGTTTTTGTTTTTTGGGGGGCAGGAGCGCTCTGTCCCCGGTGTTTCCCCCCCGCCCCCCCCGCGTGCTGTGGAGGCCACGGGGTTATCCCCGAGTCATCGCCCCGCCGGGCCGCCCCGCCAGGCCAGGCCGCCCCGCCCCGCGCGCTCCGTTGCCATGGAGCCGGGACGCGCCAGGCCCGCAGCCCCAGCGCAGCCCCTCGTTCAGCCCCCCGCGCCGCGCCGCCTGGCCCCGGCGGCTCTAGAGCGGGGCCCGCGGTACCTGTGTGCCGGAGCCGGCCCGGGTCCCGCGCCCCGCAGCAGTGAGAGAACCCCGGGGGTGGGAAGGAGGAGGAGCGCGGGCTCCCCGAGGTGGGAGGAGCCTGGACAACATAGAGCCCTGACCCCTGCCCGGATCCCCGAGCGCGGCCCCCTCAAACAGGGGCCAGGGTCCTCACTGCATCCGCATCACCCACTGCCTCCTATCACCCAGTGTTGTCTGCACCCCCATTACCCAATGCACATGCACCCCATCACCCACTGTATCCCATCACCCAATGGATCCCCACCACCCAATGCACCCCATCACTCAGTGTCATCTGCACCCCATCTCCCACTGCACCCTGATCACCTAGTGTCCTCACTGTACCAACATCACCCAGTGTACCCCATCACCGTGTCCTCAATGCACACATTACCTAGTGTCCCCCCATCACCCAGTGTCCTCACTACACCCCCACCACCCAGTATACTCACTACACCCTCATCACCCAGTGTACCTCAATCCCAGTGTTCTGATTGCACCCCCCCATTACCCAGAGTCATGACTGCACCCCCCCATCACCAGAGTCCTCATTACATATCAAGACCTGTGTCTTCTTTATTACATCTTCCCCATCGCCCAGCGTTCCTGCGCCAAGACTAGAATGGTCATTCCAATTGACAAAGATCTGTGTTCCACCTGCACCTCACAAAAGAGACCAGTGTCCCCTTCCCCTCACCACACACCCACATAGACACACCACACACACACACACACACGTCCTCTCTGCACATAAACCTACCACCACCATATTCAAGGTTTTCTGTAAATATCTTCTATGTTATTAAAATGAATAAACAAAAACAATCAAGTCTAGGGCATTTTCAAAGGATTACAAACGGGCTGGAGAGAGCCATAGACCTTTATTAAAAGTTATTATAGTCCTAAAGCTACCTTCAGGCAAAAATCAGTTATTCCTACTATAAAACTCTGTATTTTTAATCAAAAACAAACACCTTACATATTATTCTTTTAGTGCTACCATTCCTCACTTGCCACACTATGATCAATTTAAACAGTGTTGCTCTCCTGGACATTTCTACAGAACAAGCATATATATTCAATACTCAGATTTGTTCATTGGATTGGGGTTTTAATTTTTATCATGTAAATTTTTTCTCCATTCTGATGTGTATGAAACTTATACATTCAGAACTAATCAACTTGAAAACTGTTGATTTAGCATAAAAAAATTAAAATCCAAACTTGGTGTAGAAACATTTAACAACTGTAATTTATATATTGTACATATAATGGTTACATTTTATAGTCTTTCAGTCTCTGTATTTGGCCAACATCTTCAGTTCAGACACCCAATCTGGATCATCTTCCTCTTCAAAGTCCCTAAAAACAGATTAAAAAAAATAAATTCTCAAAGCTAAAATAATACAGTCATAAAAATCTTGACTACTATATTTCCTTCTTCCATAATTATCCCACATATCACGCTGAATTACAGTCAAAACAACCTAATTACGAAAGATATATTCCTTACACCTTTGTGATTAGGGAATGGAAAGGATTTATTTTTTGAATTCATTCAAATTATAGCTTTCATAAGAAAACAAAGACAAGGGCCCAGATCCACAAAAGGGACTAAGGTGTTGCAATGCCGAGCATCATGGCATCTAACTTTTAGGCACGTAGAAAATTACAGGAACAACACTGTGATCCAGGAAGCCTAAATTAGGTACCTAGGCTCTTACACAACGAATGGGGAGAGCTAGGTGGCTTAGAACGTGATCTGCAAAACCAGCATGCTAGGTGGAGAGCCACATAAACCAAAAAATGAAAGATGCCAACAAGAGGAGCATGTTCTAAACCTTTCAGAAAGCCTCTGACAAGGTCCCTCATCAACAGCTCTTAAGCAAACTAAGGTCTTGTCTACACTACAGGAGAAATTCAATCTAAGCTACACAATTTGAGCTACATGAATAGCGTACCTCAAATCGATGTCACTTAGATCTACTTACTGTGGGGTCCACACTACGTGATGTCAACAGGAGACGCTCTCCCATGGACTACCCCTACTCTTCTTGATTCAGTGGAGTATAGGAGTCGACAGGAGAGCAATCTGCAGTTGATTAGCGGGTCTTCACTAGACCCACTAAATCGACCGCCTCTGCATCGATTGCCACTCGTTGATCCTCCAGTAAGTGTAGACAAGCCCTAAGCAGTCATGGGGTAAGAGGGAAGATCCTCTCATGGATCAGTAACTGGTTAAAAGACAGGACACAAAGGGTAGGAATAAACTGTCGATTTTCATAATGGAGAGCGATCCCCCAATTATCTGTACTGGGACCTGTGTTGTTTAACATACTCATAAATGATTTGGAAAGGGGAGTGAACAGTCAGCTGGCAAAATCTGTAGACAATACAAAATTACTCAAAACAGTGAAGTCCAAAGCTGGCTACAAAGAGTTACAAAGAGATCTCACTAAACTGGGTGACTGGGCAACAAAATGGCAGACAACATTCAAATGTTGATAAATACAAAGCAATGCACATTGGGAAAAATAATCCCAGCTATACATATCAAATGCTGGGGTCTAAATTAGCTCTTACCACTCAAGAAAGATCTTGCAGTCTACGTGGATAGTTCTCTGTAAACATCTGCTCAATATGTAGTGGCAATCAAAAAAGCTAACAAAATATTAGGAACCACTAAGAAAAGGATAGGAGTACTTGTGGCACCTTAGAGACTAACAAATTTATTTGAGCATAAGCTTTTGTGAGCTACAGCTCACTTCATCGGATGCATTCAGTGGAAAATATTCTGAACCATTAGGAAAGGGAGAGATAATGAAACAGAAAATATCATAATGCCACTATATAAATATATAGTGTGCCCACACCTTCAATATTGCGTGCAGTTCTGGTCACCCCATCTCAAATAAGATATATTTGAATTGGAAAAGGTACAGAGAAGGACTATAAAAGTGATTAGAGGTATGGAACAGCTTCCATATGAGAAGAGATTAAAAAGACTAGACTGTTCATCTTAAAAAAGAGATGACTAAAGGGGAGATATGCTAGAGGTCTATAAAATCATGACTGGTTTGGAGAAAGTAAATGGGGAAGCATTATTTACCCCTTCACACACCATAAGAACTAGGGGTCACCCGATAAAATTAATAGACAGCAGGTTTAAAAACAAACAAAATGAAGTGCTTCTTCACACAACACACAGTGAACCTGCAGAACTTGTTGCCATGTGATGTGGTGAAAGCCAAAAGTATAACTGGGTTAAAAACAAATTAGATAAGTTCATAGATGATAGGTCCACCAGTGGCTATCAGCCAAGATGGCCAGGGATGCAATCCCATGTTCCGAGTGTTCCTAAACCTCCAACTGCCAGAAGCTGGGACTGGACGACAGGGGATGGATCACTCAATAATTTCCCTGTTCTGTTAATTCCCTCTGAAGCACCTGGCACTGGCCACTGTCAGAAGACGGGATACTGGACTAGATGGACCATTGGTCTTACCCAGTATGACCATTCTTATGCCAATAGTGAACAACGGTAAGGAAATCTGTAATTTATTTAATTTTTACATCACCAGTACGTATAAAAATGGTACTTATTAGCAAATGCACAAGTGGTACTATAAAGAGGAAAAAAGGTTCAAAATATAAAATAATAATTCAGGAGAGAAAACAGAGATGTATAAAGTCAAAAATCAGAAATGTCCAAAGTGTCAAAACAGCGTAGGTGGGCATCACACACTCTAAGGCCATTCAATAGTCTTGGGGTCAGCAGTGTGAAGTCTGAAAAGTCCTCCTGACAGACCAGGAAGAGTAAGCAGCCATTCAGTAGATGTGTGGCATCCCAAACCACACTGCAGCCACTTGACAGCTGTTCCTGAGGTTCTGGGTATGCTCACTTGCCGCACACCTCACCACTTCACATCTGAAATGGCTGCACTTGCACCAGAAGCTTGAAGCCAGTTAGTCTCTCATCAGGCTGAGTGATGAGGAAGGAGTTTCTTACAGTGGGAGCAGCTCATTCCCATTTGGCTTGCCACAACGTGGCAAGTATGTGAAATATGGTAGTGAAAAAGTACTTTGAATTTTATACTTTAGTAGTAATAAATGTGGTTAGATAAAAGAGGCAGATTTATATGCTGAAAAATGATAAAACAGTCCACATTTTCATGAGAAAAGGTTATTTTTGAACAATTGCTCTAACAAAACTAAAGAAAACCATGAGAGCTGAATATAATTTTCAAGCTGTGTTGGAACATACGTGTCTTCTTCATCAGATCTTGGTTCAAGCCTCTCAGAATCCATTAAAATGGCTTCACCTTCACCATCTATTTCATCAGATACTTTGGTTTCCTCAGAAAGTGGACCTCTCAATAAGTCTTCAGAGGCTTTGAAACAGAGGGGGGGGGGGACCCACAATAATTTAGTGTGAAAAAATAAAGCTAGAAGTGTTTCAAAACCAAAATCAAATGTCCATAAAATTCACACCTCCCAATGCCTCACCAGTCCCCCAAGTTTTGGACATTGCTCCTGAATTCTTTCTACCGCCCCCTTTGTTAACTCTTCCAACCAAACTAAGCTCCATAAATCACAAGGTTTGTCTTCATTGTAGTTAACCCAAGTTATAACTTGAGCATTTAACTTGAGTTCCATTCACACACAAAACCCCTTAATTTGAGTGTGGTAGTATTTTTTTAATTTGAGCTGACAAGCCTTTTGGCTATAGCTCAAGTTAGCACAATTCTTCAACTGCTAACACAATTGCTCTGTGTTGCTAATACAGTCACTCTGTGCAATAAACCAATCATTCTGTGCAGCTAAGGGCATGTCTACACAGCCGACGTTAAAGCGCTGCCGTGGCAGCACTTTAACGTGGCTATGTAGTTGATGGCTGTAATAAAACCACCTCCACGAGGGGAATAACTATCAGCGCTATCTACACTACCACTTTACAGCACCGAAACTTGCATCGCTCGGGGGTTTTTTACACACCCTAAGCAAAGAAAGTTTCAGTACTGTACGTGGCAGTGTAGACACAGCCTAAGTGTTGATTTGCAGCATGGTTGTTTTGACCTGAGCTAGGATAACTCAAGTGGCGTTAACTTAGATGTAGATAACTCGAGTTAACCCTGCTGTGAAGACATAGCTATTGGTAACATTCACGCTACCTTACTCCTGGAACAATTCTACGCCACTGCGCAAAACAGAATTTCCTTTTCCCAACAGAAACGGGTTGCAGTGCTGTTGGCCACCATGAGTGGCCACTAGACCTGACAGAGCCCAGCTCACACATAGAAGACACTGCTGGGGGGAGGGAGAGGGACCTAAAGGCTTCCTGGCAGCTAGAGTTCCCAGCATGCCCTGAGGGAAGGAGAGGGCGGCGTGCAGGAAACTCTGTGCAAGCCTGGGACCAAGTATCAGCTTGTTTCTCCCTCTGGATCCCTGGGTTCTGGGGCAGGAGGGGGGCTGGTGGGCACATGGCTGACCTCTGGCGGGGAAGGAATGGGTGTCTGGGCTCGGCAGGGGGTGCAAGTATCTGGGAAAAGGGGGGCCCATGGCTAGGTTTGGGGGACAGGGTGTGGGTAACTGGGCTCTGGGGAGGAGGGGGTTTGGATGTATTGGCTGGGAGGGCGGGGGGCACTGCAGCTGGGCTATGCGGGGGAGGGGTTGTAGGCATCTGGCCCTTTGCTGGACTCGGAGGTGGGGAGGGAAGGGGGCAGAGAAACAGGAATTGAGTTGTCATAGGAGTTTCTCTAACTCTCTACTCCTAGGGAAATGTTTGCGAGTGTCTGTATTATTACAAACATATTTGCTGACAGGTATTTTGAAATAAATTACCAAAATAACTGAAACTAGCATGATTATCTAGTGTTATTTTGACAAATAAAATTTGCAAAATTTTTAATTTTTTGGAGCAGAATGTCCACAGGAGTAACCTTACTTCAGGTGGCCCATGTGAAGGCCTTCCCACCACTTATGTTCAAAGAACCTTTTTGTACTGGGTGAATTTCATCTTATGTATTTGTAGGGCTACACACATCCTAAGAGAGAGTACACATTCTGCCAAAATCAGGCTCCATGGTCCAACAACTCTTTTGTTTCTCAGGCAAATTAGCCTGTCTGAATTTAGCTCTCTCACTGCTACCATATGAAAAATCAACCAACATCAGCACATTCATAGATTTTAAGGAGACAGGAGACCATTATGATCATCTAGTCTGACACCCCACATAACACAGGCCAAAAATTTCACCCATCAAATCATGTATCTAGCTCAGAGTTTGTGGCTGAGCTAGAACATATATTTTAGAAAATCATCCAATCTTTATTTAAAGAGTTCAAGTGATGGAAAATCCACCAAATCCCGAGGCAAGCTGTTCCAATGACTACTTACTCTCACTGTTAATGTGTATTTTATTTTGTCTGAATTTGTTTAAGTTCAACTTCCAGCCATTGGATCGCATTGTCCCTTTATCTGTTAAGGAACACTCTGCTATCAGAAATTTTTTCCCCCATGTAGTACTCATAGACCTCTTAACATTCTCTTTGGTAAGATGAATAAATTGAGCTTCTTAAGTCTTTCACTGTAAGGCAGGTTTTCCCAAACTCAAATCATACTTGTAACTTTTTCCTTAACCCTTTCTTCAGTTTTTAAATGTGGACAAGCAAAGAAAGTATAAAGTCAAATCATAAACTGGACTCAAAGAAACACATTCTCCTGTGCCCACAGCATCAGCACAGGCTGTTACACTCTTTGTTAAATGAGTAGTTAAACAAGCTAATAAAGCAGTCTGTAAAAGAATGCAGGGTAGAATCAGAATCTGGCACCTGGTCTACACCTAAAAATTAGATCAACCTAGCTACATTTCTCAGGGCTGTGAAAAATTTCAAGCCCTGTGTGACATAGCTAAGTCAGCCTAACCACTATTGTAGATGCAGCTGGGTCAACGGAAGAATTCTTCTGTCGACCTAGCTACCATCTCTCAAGGTTGTGGATTTACTAGAGCAACAGAAATATCCTATCATTGTAGCAAATGCCTTCACTACAGCAGCGTAGGTGCAGCACTGTAGTGCTTGTAGTGTAGACATACCCTGGGGCCATGGCTTCCCAAAGCTCTGCTACTTGTACTAAAGAAGCAGCAAATCTGCTAGAAGAAATTCTTTTTTATCTTACTCTTTCAGCATCCTGCCTTCCAGAAGGCTGCCATGGACATGGCCACCAAAAGCGGTAGGTGAAAGTGTGGGGTCAAGAGATTACGTACAGACTTGCAGCTGTGTAGTAAAATTTCTCTCATTTGTTTTTAATAGTCTAACTTTTGTTTAATAAAATTATTATAAAATAAATCTGCTGTGATTTTGAAAGTCAAACATATAAATAAAACTATATAATGAAAAACTTTGTTCACTGTGGATCTGATTTTCAGAATGTCAGTTTGCCTGTAGACTCAGGATTTACCTGGTTTATAGATAGTGTAGGTTTTAAATGCTAAGCTGATATCAGCATTCTTGAGAATATTCATCAAGGTGTGAGGAGTTTCTTTGATCCACTCCTTACGTGGCTTATCTTCACTGTATTTTATAACACAGCCACCTAGTAAAAACATCATTAGTATGTTTCAGGGTATGATTTGCTATCTACATAAGATATCTCTATAATTCATTTTATTAATGGTATCTACTAGAGAAATAACAGAGAGGTGTGATCTGGAGGTTTGAGCTTATAGCATTATTGCCCAGCTGCCCAGACACATAGTCCTTTAGTTGGTGAACTGATGCTGATTATGTTAGCACTAGAGCAGAATGAGGGTACTGAAGGCAGCAAGAGATTCTGGATTCTGTTAGGAAGCCAGTAGAAGCCAGGACCAAGTGTAGAGGCATAACACCTCTGCCTGGATATCATATGCCTCTATGAATCTCATAGGATAGAGCCCGGGGGGCCAGTTCTGCAGAAGAAAAACTCACTCCTATAGTGGAAATCAAGAGAAATGCACGAGTCCAAACATGTTTAGTTTCCATTCCATGGCCTGGTGTATCATCTGCCCCCCCAACTTCTGGAATTTTCTGACCATTAATATTTTGATTTTGTAACCAAATGCTAATGCTAGTTTTCACATTTATTTATAATATATATTTATCCCATCATAATAATTATAGTCCTATAAGCATGAACAAGGCATCCATTACTGCAGTATGTGGGTGCACTGTACAAGGTAAAATCTGCACATTTTTCAGTAAAGGATCTGTGCTGAACTGTTCCTATTGAGAGTTGTTATCACAGCAGGACATAGAAAAGTCTCTGAGACACAGTAATTAGAGCCTAGGCCATTTAAGCCTTTGTCAATGGTAATCAGCACTTGAATGACCTGCACATTAGTTGAAAACAGCGTAGAAGCTGAAGCACAAATGTGATATGCTCCCACCAGCCTGCTCTACTCAAAAGATGGGAAGCTGAATTCTGCATCAACTGAATCTTACAAGTAGCTCTCACGGTTAGCTCAATGTAGAGCACGTTAAAGTGATTTAGCCTCATGTAACAGGGACATAACTGTGATAAAGGCACAATCTCTTGGTCAGACAGAGATGACGACCATTTTGCTGTCAACACTGCTTTTATCACTTGTGGCTCTTTACCACACTGCTGGCATCTAACTCAGACTTTTAAAATCACACCTTAAAAATCAGACACCTATTCTCTTCTGCATTGTTTACTTCTTCAAACCCTTATTGGTATGGTGGTTTTTGTCATTATTAGATATCCCTTGCATAGTGCTGTCATTTTCTAAAAAAATCATTTTTTTACAACACCATTAAGAAGCCTGCACATTTCTTGTATGAAAAAGAAATAAAAGTCAACTGTAAATACATTTAGTCTGATCTTACTTTTATCCTCTTCAGCTGTAAAACTGGAAGAAAGCAAGGATGCATTTTCCAGGACATTTACCACTGTATTGGACACTCCCCTTTCCCAATGTCTTCTGTGGGGACTTGGCGAATTTGCATTCTTTGGGGGCACTTCACAGTTTTCTGATGAAACTGCCATGAAAAAGAAAGCTGATTACTAGCTTCTAACACATTTCTATGCTCAAACAAAATATTATAATGAGCAATAAAGTACTCTAGCAACAGTGAGATTGGACACTATGGGTCAAAATGTGGACTTAATGGAAGTGGGTGTAACTCCAGTTTGGTCTCATGTGTTAGTTTATTTTTATTACATCAACTGTTTTCAAAGAACCTGCTTTTCTAACATGGTGGGCAAGACTTTAATCTGAAATATACAATAATCATCCCTGTATATCAAAAAGTTTGCATGCAAGTGTACTGGCACCTTTTTCTGTAATTACAATGTTGTGTACTCCACATATTTAAGTTAAAGATTTAGCTGTCTGTACAGCAGATCAGCATCACTATAAAGAAGAGAACTCGTAAGCCTTAGAAATCAATGTACATTACCCTCTTCACCAGCTCCCCTTTGCTTCAGTGTCCTCTCACTCAAGCGCTTGGTACTGTTCTCTAGTTCTGAATTGCTACCTGCACTACTTTGATCTTCATGGTGCTTTAAAAGGCACAAGGACAGCATTAATCATTACTTGTATTGTTAAAGCAATTAAACAATAATCCTTACAAGTCTTTTTTTGGTACATTTTGAACAAAAATACTAGTCAAGAATTTTAAAGTTAATACCACTGAAACCAAACCAGCAATTGCACTGCACTTCCTATACCCCATTTCATACTGTATGTCCCTTCTTGACAGAGAGTCTGAATTTCTGACACTAAGCATAAGTTTAATTACATAAGGCTATGCATCTTTTAATTTTTTTAAGCAGAAGGAATATAATGGAGAATGAATAGGTGGAGCTGGATTGGATGAATGAATAGGAATTGAGCTGGAGAACAACAAGGCACACCCAAACAGGAAGCTCCCAGATTGACAGGTCCATTAAGAAACTCAGCCAAGGAAAGGAAATAAACGCTATTGGCAACATGTCTCTTTTCTATTTTGAAAAACAGAGTCACTGGGCATGGTGTAAGCTCTGCTAAAATTTGCTCAGAAGTGATCTTTCAGTCATTTATGACTTAATTTAAATTACCCCTCACCCCAAATCAAGCATGGGCACTAGTTCCCAGAGAGGACTATGTCCAAGCTAAACTGTTTTAGCTGTGGCTTGTTCAGTGTGTTTGTTTTTAAAGCAAATGGACATGTGTATTTTTATCCACTCTCCCATAACTCAAACAACTGGAGGGATTTTTGCTAAAACATAAAAAACAAAATCCACCACCGGGCAGGGACTAAACATGGAAAACGCAAGACCCTAAGCCAAAATTTCAGAAAGCCATAAGGATATGAAGCTGAGATTATATCAGAAAGTGTTGCAATTTTAACTGTAGCAGATGTGGACAGTACATACTATAATAGATATGCCGGTGACATGTTTATATAAATACCACTACAATTCACTCCACTGCTGATCTAGCAACCTATGGATTATTAATGAATACAGTAACTGGTCTGCAACAACAATTTGCTATATGTTATTTTAAAAAATAGGGATTATATTTTTATTCATATTTGAGTACTTACCCCATTATTAGAACGTCCACCTGTTCTGACAGCACCTGCTAAATTAATGACAGTTTTCAGAGTAACAGCCGTGTTAACGGACATGTTCAAAAATTAAATCCACATTTGAGGTAAGCAGCTGGAGTAAAGTGGTGCTCATGAAGGTAAGAAATTAACACCACCGAGCCAGGCATTTTGAAGGAAAATTCTGTGAAAGCTTCTTCACTGCTCTGCCAATATACCTCAGTCCCATCTTGAGAAACTTCTGCTATTTAAGTCCCCTGAACCTCTCTGTGGAAAAAAGGAACTGTTGATTGTCTGTGATTATGCACGGGGTTTGAGCAGTGGGTAAATATCCCTAAGGGAAAGGAAAAAAACAAACAAACAAACCACACACAGGGTTTAAACTAAGAAGGTATGCCAATAGGACAATTTATATGCCTGAAGTTATGCACATGAGCAGAAGGCCCTCATTGAACTGGAGCCTCAAACCAGACAGTGATACTTTTACCCTTAAATTTATCACATAAAAGTAGAGTACTGCTTACAAATAAAATATGTGGCACATAAACTTTTCCTTCTTGTGCTAAAAGATATCAGATAAATTTGTTCCTTATGGTAAAGGATAAAATTGTAGTTTGCAAAAATCAAAATGCCTGCTAAACTCTGGAAAGCTGAACTATATAGCACCCTAACAGGTTCAAGATTCCACATTTAAAAATAATCTCAACTTTATTCTAAAACACAAAACTGACATATGTTCTTTAATGTTAGATTCTAAGATACTGCATTTCATAAAAATGTATCAAAATAAGTCATTTATAAAATCATTCTAACAAAAAATTACCTTTTGTTCCTCCTAAATCACCTTTGTGTTTCTTTGTCTCCTTTAATATTTGTTCAAACTCAGCTGTCATCTGGAAATCGTACACAAAGATTCTATGTAGTGTGTGCATATTTTAATTTTTTTTCAGATTACTCAAATTGTGTGTTAAAAATATAGGCTAATCAACAGGAACAAAAGCACCTTCTAGTTAGCAATAACTACCCACTACTGATTAAATTATAAATTAACACCAGTGGGGTTTTTTATTTTAAAAATCCCTCATCAAAACTCCACTTTTCTGAGAAGACTATACGTGTGTAGGGTTCTGCAGTTTTGTATCGGTTCCATCACCTGGTCATTTTGGCCCAGACCCTCAAATGTATTTAGGAGCCTAACTCCACTTGATTTCAGTGGGAGTTAGGTGCCTAAATACTTTGAGGATCTGTGCCTTTGTGCTTTCTGAATCTGTCAACTTCGTCAGTTTCCTAGACTGTAAACTCCTCTGGACAGATACAGATTTTGTATAATCCTAACCACATCACCACAATTCAACATAAGAACAGCAACTACCCTACAGTAATAATTCTGATTTGTAAACCTGTATTAACATAGGATGGTGACTAATTTTTAACAGTCTTTAAGTAGGTCCCCAAATAGTAATTTTTCAGTAACAAAGACATGGCAATATAGGTATTTGAATTAGCCTCTAAAATGTTGCTCTACTTTTAAATTCTGTTAATTGGAGACAAAATAAAAGTACACTATACCTCTGCTGGCAAACAATTTTTGATAAGTTTTGCTAAGCAGCCTCTTGCAAGAATAGTACTGGCGGATGGCCGGTTCTTGGGATTTCTCTTAAACATCTGTTTTATTAAATAATGAAGTTCGTAGGAGTAATGAGATGGAAGTGGATTGTAGGATCCTTTACATATATTAAGGATGAGATGTTTCCAGCTACTGGCTTGAAACTAAATTTGAAAGAAATTAATTTTAAAGCCTTGAAAGCAAATATGAAAGGAAAGAAAAGCTGACATAAGGTAAGAGCAACGTTAACGTTTAATTATTTCTACAATAATGCGTATTGTGTAACTGTATGCTATCTGTTCAGCCAACGAGTTTTGAAAACCTCAGGTCTCTACTGCAACTAGGGCAAGTATTTACCTTCCTGCCTTTTGTCACTTAAACAGTCACGAACACTGTTTTGATAGTTAGTCAGTCAGTACTACCTTTGTAAGTAGTATTTCTAGTAATGATGTAATAGTGACAGTTTATTCTTGACATTGTAACTGTAAACATGGACATAAAGCCTTCTAGACATGAAACTTCAAGGAATAACAATATTTTGGGAGAACTTGTGGCACCTTAGAGACTAACAATTAACTTAGGCTTGAATAAAGACTGGGAGTGGATGCGTCATTACACAAAGTAAAACTATTTCCCCCATGTTTATTCCCCCCCACTGTTCTTCAGACGTTCTTGTCAACTGCTGGAAATGGCCCACCTTGATTACCACTACAAAAGATTCCACCCGCCCCCCACCCCGCTGCTGGTAATAGCTCACCTTACCTGATCACTCTCCTTACAGTGTGTATAGTAACACCCACTGTTTCATGTTCTCTGTGTATATAAATCTCCCCACTGTATTTTCCACTGAATGCATCCGATGAAGTGAGCTGTAGCTCACGAAAGTTTATGCTCAAATAAATTTGTTAGTCTCTAAGGTGCCACAAGTACTCCTTTTCTTTTTCTTAAGAGGGCTGCTACTCTGAAACCTAAGAAAAGGATAGTGGTCGGGGAGGCATAGCTCAGTGGTTTGAGCATTGGCCTGCTAAACCCAGGGTTGTGAGTTCAATCCTTGAGGGGGCCATTTAGGGATCTGGGGCAAAAATTGGGGATTGGTCCTGCTTTGAGGAGGGGGTTGGACTAGATGACCTTCCAACCCTGATATTCTATGATTCTAGGGATAGGTGATAAAATAGAAAATATCATAATGCCATTATGTAAATCCACAATATGCTCACACCTTGAATACTGCATGCAGTTCTGGTCACCCCATCTCAAAAAAGTTGTATTAGAATTGAAAAAAAATGCAGAGAAGGGCAATGGAAATAATCAGGAGTATGGAACAACTTCCATATGAGGAGAGACTAAAAAAACTGACTGTTCATCATAAAAAAGAGACAACTAAGGAGGGATATGATAGAGGTCTATAAAATCACAAATGGTACAGACAAAGTGAATATTTACCCCTTCACATAATGTAAGAACTAGAGGTAACCCGGTGAAATTAATAGGGAGCAAGTTTAAAACAAACAAAAGAAACACTTCTTCACACAACACACAGTTGATCTGTGGAACTCATTGCCACAGGATGTTGTGAAGACCAAAAGTATAACTGGGTTTAAAAAAGAATTAGCTGAGATTGGATGACAGGGATGGATCACTTGAAACTTCCCTATTCTGTTCGTTCCCTCTAAAGCATCTGGCAAACTCCACTGTGAGAAGACAGGATACTGGGCTAGATGGACCATTGATCTTAACTTCTATCGCCATTCTTATGTGGTGAGTGTTTTGTTAAATATATATTAATTTTCTACTTGTTGTCTGTCATAATCAGTTTTTTAAAATGGAATAAAACTCAATGAGAAGAAAACACTTAGAAAACCTATATGCGTAATTACCAGTTAATCCATCCAACTTAATCTAACTGCTAATGAAGTTTCAGAGTTCATTAGTACTTGAAAGTTTATATAACAAAATTAGAATTGTTTTGATACAAATAAGCACACTTACCGGATGTTTAAGAGCACAGAGCTCATATAAAATGCATCCCAGGGACCATATATCACTAGAAATATATATATATAAAAAAAAAGTCAAAATAAGTAGTTAACCAACAATTACAATTCAATGTCACATTTAGCAGAAGTTATGTTAATTGTTCAACTGTTCAACTATATGCAAATAAAAAAAATACATTTAACTTAAGATGAACAGAAATATTCACAGAATATAATATGATACAAAACTGTGTGCTTGACCCTAACAGCATCCCAGTACAAGAGGGCTAGGTGCTCTCGGATATCTGGTACAGGTTTCAGCTGGCTTAACCAGTTCAGTGTACCCCCAATTTATTAATGTCAAACTGTATCTGATGTGTGTCACCTAAGGTATCAATGGAAAACTAACACACTGATAATATTCTTGTGGGATGTATGTACGGTAAACACCCAAGGGACATTACAAATGTGAAGGAAACATGGAACTCAAATGTATTTACCAGGCAAATCTGGGGAGGGGGTAAACAGGTTACTCCCAGACAAAGGACAAGCCAGGTGTCATCCACGTCAATTAGCAATCATATGGCAAGTGGCCATTCATTTGCATGGGGAAGGTAGAAACAGATCTATTTGCATTTTAGCAAATACCAGTAGGGGAAGAAACCAGCATGAAACTTCCTTCAACAGCAGACTTCATGTCTTCTTCCTCACAGCTTGAATGAACTTTATTTGGGAGGAGGCAGGAACTTTCACAAGAATCTATGTCAAAGGTTCACTGGATTATAAGAGAGAGTGGAAAAGAATTCCAAGTTATCTTTCACCTAAGACGACAAAGGAACTGAGCACTTTGACTTTGCAGAGAGATCCTGATCGAGGATGTTGGGGAGAGGGAGAGCCATATTGCTGGAAGGAGGTGTGGTAAGAATCTTGCCTTGAACTAAGACCACAGTTTTGTTGTCTTAGTCTTTAGCAAGAGTTTTTCACGGTTATTTGCTTGTAACCATTCCTAACACTATGCTTTACATTTTAACTCACTTAAAATCCTATCTCCTTTTGTTAATAAATTTGTTTTACTTTTAATCTAAACCAACCCAGCTCTGTGTTTGAATTAAAGTGACTGTTAACACCAGTTAAAGTGACAAGCTGTGCATTTTGTCTCTTTAGAGGAGCAAACGAACCTTATTATTCCTCTGAATGGTTCCGGAAAGGGCTGGACTTTGCCAAGCACATGGTTTTGGGAAAATCAGACTCAATGGGTTGGAGTCACCTGGTTAGTAGTAACCAAGGTTGATGGATACCAGAGTGGGGCTGGGATGTAACAAGCAGACTACTGGAATTAGAATGCTGAGCCAGAGCTGCTTAACACAAAGACACACTGTACATTTGTCTGCCGGCTGTCCGTGTCCAGGCGGTGAGCTACAGCAGCGGAGAATTTAAGGCAACCAGAATTTCAGGGCAGGCAGTGACATAACCACTCACTAGTCTGGACTGCCTTGTCCCAGAATAAGACTGTGTGTTTATCTTTTTAGGTAATGAGAGTAAAGGCCCTTGCTTACCCTATCTGATCAGGAAACAGACCAAGAAAACTCATCGATAAGTAGTGGAAGCCAATCTACAGTGGAAGTTCCCTTTTTGTCAGTAGCATTTCTCCTGACTGACGCAGTGCAGCAAAATTACTCATGCTCCTTGCAGCACACACGCTGCAGCCAGCATAGGCAGGCACTCTCCAACCAGGCTGTTTCATAATACATCAGCCATTTGCAGCATTGCCAACTGTCACAAGTAGCAATTCTGACCACTACCGGAGCTTATCTCAGGGGAGCGTAAATCCCCCTTTAATTGGCTGCCTTCCCCATTTTCCCATCTCCTGGGGAAGAGCACCCAGTGAGGGTTCCTTCAGGAAACATGCAGAGTTCTCCCATCAAGAAGGCAACAATTGACACCATTCTCACAGGGGGAGGAGCAGATAGAGCCCAGAGGCTCAAGACAGTTCTGCTTCCCCCTCCCTCATGTGAAAAATAGATCCATCTGCTCTCTGTTCTTGACATGGGAAAAGAGATGGAAAGAACCATGGAGCTGCACCCCCCAAGCCTGGCAGAGGGGGGCTAAAAAAATCTTGGAGCTGTAGGAGGAGCAGAGATGCAATGACAGGCAAATGGCCGATGTCTGATCTGAAGAACTAAAGCTGATGTGACGACTAGGGACTACAGTAGAACCTCAGGAGTTACAAACACCTTGGGAATGGAGGTTGTCCGTAACTCTGAACAAAACATTACAGACTTCATCCACTGTGGGAGGGATGTCAGGGATCCAGGCGGGGCAGAGTCAGGGCTTCTGACCCTTGGGAGCACCAGGGCTCGGGGCTTCAGCCCCGTGGATCCACTCCCGGTTTCAGCCTCGCAGGGAGCACTGGGGTTTGGGGGCTTCAGCCCTGTGGTTCTGTTCCCAGCTTCTGCCCCAGAGGGGGGGCAGGCGCTGGGGCTCTCGCTACGAGGGGAGTGCTGGTTCTGGGAGGGGTTTTCGTGTCTCCGCAGCTGTCTGATTACTTCTGGTTCTAGAGGGTGTCCAGTTGACAGGTAAGTCCGGAACTCTGGTGTTATATTTGAGGTTCTACTGTACATAATTAATTACTGGGCTGCGGGACGGGCAGATGTGCCCCCGCCACCCAATCCCAAGGTGGGAAACAGATTAAAATGTGGGGGTTTGTGTAAAAACTGGAATCTCTGCACATCAGTCAACCAGTGAGAGCTCCTGGAATGGGCAAGGATGAATCTGGAAGAGCTGGTAACACTAACTGCCACACACTCACAATGGGGGTGGGCTGGAGGAGTTCAAAAATCAAAAGACAGACTGAGAAACACAATCTCATCTTTAAAACAAATTCTTATAATCTGGGGGGGTCTGACTCATGATCTTTGAACTTTTGGGTTTGACAGTACAGCATTTGAAGCTATTCAAGTAAGGAGTAACCTAGGCCTTCCCATCTGAAAACTGAGATAATCACCTCCAAAATACTCCCAAACTCCACAAGAACAAGCTCTAAACCAGAGTCTTCCTGACACATGGATCGGTCACCAAGCCAATCTGTAGCACAAGTATTAAATAATATATTACAATAATGCATTGTCTTTTGATCACTGATTAAGTGCCTACCTTTTGTTGTTGTACGGCATGTTCTCCCATATTTCTGGAGGTACGTAATAAGGAGTTCCCACGTATGTACAAGCATATGCCATTGGACTTGCCAAACAAAAAAGAAAAGCCATATGAAAAGCGATAACATAAGCTGTCTGTAATATTTAAGCAATGGTAACAAATATAGTTTAGATCACTGAATCCAGGGGCAATATCTACATACTTTGTAAGAAGACGTGCAGATCCAAAATCTCCCAATTTTACTTTTCCATTTTGAGTGAGAAAAATATTCTGCATTGCAAAAAAAAGGGAGTAAGAATTAATGTACTTAAAAATTGTTTTCTAACAAATGTTTCTGCATTGCAACTATATAGATAATATGGTGATGGACACTTCAGAAAGGCTACAGATAGAGGTTTTATCTTCACTGTACCAAAATGAATCCTCATATTCCCCCTGCAAGGAAGGTAAGAACTATCCTTAATCTACAGGGGAAATTGAAAGGTTAAGTGGCTTGCCCAGGCCAGAGTCAGTAGCATAGGAAGAATTAGAGTTCAGGAATTCTGCATCCCAGTTCTGTACTCAAACCACTATCCCACACCTCTTTCCGAGTTGCTAACTTCCCTTTAGAGAGTAGGGTAATCATAGAATCATAGCACTGGAAGGGACCTCGAAAGGACCTCTAGTCCAGTCCCCTGCACTCATGGCAGGACTATCCCTGACAGGTGCTTGCCTAACCTACTCTAAAAATCTCCAATGATGGAGACTCCACAACCTCCCAAGGCAATTTATTCCAGGGCTTAACCACCATGATGAATTTTTTCCTAATGTAGAACCTAAATCTCCCTTGCTGCAATTTAAACCCATTGCTTCTTGTCCTATACTCAGAGATTAAGAAGGACAATTTTTCTTCCTCCTCCATGCAACAACCTTTTATGTACTTGAAAATTGTTATCATGTCCCCTATCAGTCTTCTCTTCTCCAGACTAAACAAACCCAGTTTTTTCAATCTTCCCTCGTAGGTCATGTTTTCTAGATCTTTAATCATTTTTGTTGCTCCTCTTTGGACTTTCTCCAATTTGTCCACATCTTTCCTGAAATGTGGCACCCAGAACTGGACACAATACTCCAGTTGAGGCCTAATCAGTGCGGAAGAATTACTTCTCATGACTGGCTTACAACATTCCTGCTAATACATCCCAGAATGATGTTCGCTTTTTTTGCGACAGTGTTAACAAATCCCTTTCCACAGATCCCTTTCCACAGTACTCCTTCCTAGGCAGAACTGACCCCTGCAGGACCCCACTCATTATGTCCTTCCAGCATGACTGTGAACCACTGATAACTACACTCTGGGAACAGTTTTCAGAGAAGATGAAACACAGAAGATGAAAGGCAAGATATGTATAATGTTTGTCATTTCAGCCCCTCCATTTTTATGCCTTCCCTTAAATTTAAATTGTCTACAGCTAGCCACAAGTAAGTTGCTATCATCAAGGATTCGGGAATAGAAGCAAAATGATAGATATTAAGACTGCAGCTACTTTGAGACCACACTTTCATTTAAATGAGTTATAATCCTGATAGTTCGATTAATCTAATACTCATGCTGGGATAAAGAATTTAAAATGAACACAGCACTCAGGGAATTAGACTATCCCAAGCAGAAGAGGGCTGTTGGCAACTTGTAATAACAGCTATTAAAGTTATTCCAATCACCTTGGACTTGATATCTCTATGCAACACACGTCTGTCGTGAATGTGCTTCACTCCCAGGCACATCTGTACAAACCAGTGAAGTATCTGAAAAAAGTGACGAAAAAGTTATGACAATACAAATGCGTGTGTTATTCAAACTTTATTGGTGGAACGAAAAATGATAAGACAGAGCAAAGAACAAACAAGTGAACAGTGTCGACAACCTCCCAAGATGGGAATTAAAAGTAAATCAGGCATAAATTTAAGGTGACCTCTAGGGCTGTTGATTAATCGCAGTTAACTCAAAAAAATTAAATCGCAATTAAAAAAATTATTTGCGATTAATCACACTTTCAATCTCACTGTTAAAACAATAGAATACCAATTGAAATTTATTAAATATTTTGGATTTTTTTCTACGTTTTCAAATATATTGATTTCAATTACAACACAAAATATACAAAGTGTACAGTGCTCACTTTATATTATTTTTATTACAAATATTTGCACTGCAAAAGTGATAAACAAAAGAAATAGTAGTTTTCAATTCACCTTATATAAGTAGTGTAGTGCAATCTCTATCATGAAAGCTGAATTTACAAATCTCGATTTTTTTTTTTTGTTACATAACTGCACTCAAAAACAAAACAATGTAAAACTTCAGCGCCTACAAGCCCACTCACTCTTCTTGTTCAGCCAATTGCTCAGAAAAACAAGTTTGTTTACATTTACAGGAGATAATGCTGCCCGCTTCTTGTTTACAATGGTAACTGAAAGCGAGAACAGGCGTTCTCTGGCACTGTTGTAGCCGGCGTCACAAGATATTTATGTGCCAGATGCACTAAAAAGAGTCATATGTCCCTTCATCCTTCCACCACCATTCCAGAGGACATATATCCATGCTGATGATGGGTTCTGCTCAATAATGATCCAAAGCGGTACTGACGAACGCACGTTCATTTTCATTATCTGAGTCAGATGCCACGAGCAGAAGGTTGATTTTCTTTTTTGGTGGTTCGGGCTCTGAAGTTTCCACATTGGAGTGTTGCTCTTTTAACTCTTCTTGAAAGCATGTTCCACACCTCCTCCAAGATTTTGGAAGGCACTTCAGATTTAAACCTTGGGGCAAGTGCTGTAGCTATCTTTAGGAATCTCACATTGGTACCTTCTTTGTGTTTTGTCAGATCTTCAGTGAAAAAGTGTTCTTAAAACGAGCAACATGTGCTGGGTCATCATCCAAGACTGTTATAACATGAAATACATGGCAGAATGCGGGTAAAACAGAGCAGGAGACATACAATTCTCCCCCAAGAAGTTCAGTCACAAATTTAATGAATGCTTTTTTTTTTTTTTAAAACGAGCATTATCAGCATGGAAGCATGTCCTCTGGAATGAAGCAGCCAAAGCATGAAGGTGGCATATAAACATTTAGCATATCTGGCACGTAAATACCTTTCAATGCTGGCTACAAAAGTGTCGTGCGAATGCCTGTTCTCACTTTCAGGTGACAATGTAAACAAGAAGCGGGCAGCATTATCTCCTGTAAATGTAAACAAACTTGTTTGTCTGAGCGATTGACTAAACAAGAAGTAGAACTGAGTGGACTCGTAGGCACTCAAGTTTTACATTGTTTTGTTTTTTAGTTAAGTTATTTTTTGTACATAATTCTACATTTGTAAGTTCAACTTTCACAATAAAGAGATTGCATTACAGTACTTGTATTAGGTTAATTGAAAAATGCTATTTCTTTTGTTTTTTTACAGTGCTAATATTTGTAATCAACAATAATAATATAAAGTGAGCACTGTACACTTTGTATTCTGTGTTGTAATTGAAATCAATATATTTGAAAATGTAGAAAATATCCAAAAATATTTAAATAAATGGTATTCTATTTCTGGTTAATCGCGCAATTAATTTTTTTAATCACTTGACAGCTCTAGTGACCTCCCATTAGACCGCGTAAAGATTTAACTACTAAGATATGTGACATTTCAATATAGCAAGTAAAACACTCATTGCTAGTATAAAGAAAGCTGGACAGTCAAAGAACCCTGTTCCTTTAAGACATTTTAAAGGCACTCTAATTATAATTGTATAGTTAAATTAGAATATTTAAACTAGACACAAACGTACTTTAAATGTACTTTGTAGAGCTCTTAGGGATGCTCAGCCAATCTAACTACTGAATTAGATAAACATTTCCTGACCCTCTAGTTTTAACTAAAAAGATGCCTCCAAAATGGAAAATATTAGTCATTATAAATAAACAAAGTGTAAATGAATTTGGGTGGGGGTTAAATATTTCACTACTTTATATTAAGTTAGTATTTGACTCTGTGGATACCTCCACTTGTATCAAAGTGTTTCACTCACTGTTCATTTGCAATACAACCTCATAACTTCACTTCACGGTCCTTTAGATTCTATTTTAAAAACTCTTCATTAGATACTTGGAAGCAAAAATACAAATCTCACCATGTTTTACACAGTATGTATGTGGTCTGTGTACAATGTCTCTCAAATAACTCAGGTTTATCTTGTTATTACTGAAATTGCCCCAGCCTAACCATTGTTCAGACAGAAATAATGATGTCACACACACTGAAGAATTTCTTTGTTTAATTTCAAGCAGGGTTTTTTTGTAGGTTTTTGTATATTTTAAATTTGTTTTATATGACATTGGCTGCTAGTAACCAAAACAGCCCTCAAAGATAGTTATTTCAGAAACAGCTAAGAAGATTATATCTACATATAACCTCAATCTTGAATAGATGGGGCCTGATTCACCAGGCCCTGCACTTTGTTTAGTCACTTACACTAGCATAAAGTGACTGTAAATCACTACCATTCTGATTTGGTAGCATTTTACATCCATTTTCACTGGTGCCAATGACTACAAGGTGCAAGGCAATGGAAAATGAGGCCTGAGAGATTTACTTCAGTAACAGGCTTCCCTAGTTTCAGAAATCTCAGGTACTTCTGAATTTAGATGTCTCCGTCTACCAGCAGGTAAATCACACATACATGTGATTTTACCTGAAATTGTCATTGCACTGCTGTTTATACATATAAACCATATAGATATATGCACGCACATAAACAGCAGCACAGTGAATTTTCTTTTATATCAAACCATGAACTGCTACTCCTGAAAGTGATACTTTAACAATCAAGGTTGCCACACTTGGGGTAGGAGTTGTCTGACATGTTGCCATCGCTCTCCAAAGTACCATGGTTAGTGCTGCTTTTTGGGGAGCAGCACCAGAGGAAAACAGTGGCATCACATACCTCACACAATACTAAGGAAGGGCATATTTCAAACACCCTTCAACTACCTGGCAGGTCAGTTATCTAACATCCTGCTCATTTTCAATATATCTCATTTGATGATCATCAGTTCACATGAAAAAGTATTCTTATGTGGTTGCCTTTAATTTATTTATTTTTCTTACCGTATCTTCAGGAAACAACTTTCCTCTTTGATATTTAATCTTTTGCATTAGATCTCCATCATCACAGTATTCCATCACTATATACAGATGTCCATCAGCTAAATTTTAGATAATTTAAGATTAATTAGTAATTTCATTAGCATGCTAAATGTATCATTGTTATTATATAGCACCAACGATATGCTATGTATTTTACAGATAGGTATAAAGAAAAAAATCCAGGCCCCACCAAAAGCTTGCAAGCGAAATAAGAGCTTGCAGTCTAAATAATGTAAATAGATACATTCTGAAAACCTATATATTTACCTTCAAATGAGTCCTTATAGGCAACAATATTTGGGTGTTTCATTTTACTCAACAGAATAGCTTCCTTCCTAGAGTTCTGTACATCAGATGGAGACTGAAAACAAATTGTATAATAATCAATTATACAAATGTTGCAATAATAAATCTTCATATATACTACAAAAGTAATTCTGGTTTTGAAAATGACATGAAGCACTAGATTTCAATTTATTTTCTTCAACTGCTTTAAAAAGCCATTCATTTAGAAACTTTAAAACTCCATCCATTATTGTAAAATCAGTAAGTGAAAAATAGCACACTAAATAAACTTTCCAGAATTGTATCTCTAGAGCAGTGGTTCCCAAACTTGTTCCACCACTTGTGCAGGGAAAGCCCTTGGTGGGCTGGGCCGGTTTGTTTACCTGCCACGTCCGCAGGTTCGGCCGATCGTGGCTTCCAGTGACTGCGGTTCACTGCTCCAGGCCAACGGGAGCTGCTGGAAGCAGCACGGGCCGAGGGATGTACTGGACGCCGCTTCCAGCAGCTCCCATTGGCCTGGAGCAGTGAACCGCAGCCACTGGGAGCCACGATCTGCTGAACCTGCAGATGAGGCAGGTAAACAAACCAGCACGGCCCACCAGAGGCTTTCCCTGCAAAAGCGGCGGGACAAGTTTGGAAACCACTTAGAGAACGTAAGTATTTTAGAGCCACTCTGTATGCTTTTTTGAATAGACAGGATACCTTGCTACATCACTTTATGATTCTCTATTCAGACCACTGCAGAACTAGGTAATACAGCAGCAAGTCCTAGCTCTGGAACAGTTCAAGGTCTATCAGAGCTTATATCAGATTATTTGAATGTGCCTTAGTATAAAAACTTAACTTTAATCAGGATATAACCAAGGCCTCTGTGAAAAATAATTTTGAGCTTTCTTGGATAGCTGAATGAAAAGCAAGTAATTTGAAATAACTGAATTTCAGCAACAAACAATATGATGACCTGACTACTTCCTCTTTGCAGTGAAATCTTGTCCCTAGTGAAGTCAATGGGAATTTTGCCATTGACTTCAAGTAGAACGAGAATTTAATTCTATATAACTTCTCATGTGCCATAATTCTAATCTTCCGCCACAAACGTGATGCTGGTCAGTGTTTACTGGTTACCAGTAACATCCTCAGTCTTGCAGTACTTATTAAAGGCCAGATCCTGTAAGATTCTCAATACCCTGATCTCCCAATGAAGGCACTTAACACTGGGCTGGCTAAGGCCCAGATTCTCAAAGGTATTTAGGTGCCTAACTCTAGGAGTCAGGCACCTAAATACCTTTGAAGGATCTGGACCTAAGTTCTGAAATGTTGCACTTTCTCAAGAATAGTCGTAACCTACCCATGTTGGAGGGAAAAGTGAGTTTTTAAAAGGCAGCTAAAGCATTAAGATAACAAATACAAAGAAGGGGAGCATAAACACTTACCTTGGGAAGTCTTATTTCCTTCATTGCATATTTCTGATCACTACTCTTATGAAAAACTAAAAGAGCTCTCCCAAAGGATCCCTCTCCAAGTACTTTTAACACAGTGTATTCTTCCATTGTTTGTAAGTCCAAGTCTTCTACATTTCCTTAAATGTTATATTTCACAAGGATTTCTTCCAAACTGTATAATTAACTCAGTTAATTTTTGGAAAAAATTCAGAAGCTGTATTTTTGATTAACATTATCTGTATGAGAGAAAATGACAAAATAACAAAAATATATAATTATAACATGATGGCAGTGACAACTGCTCAGAATTGCCACAAAAATGAATTTATGTTCAATGCTATTTTGACTTTATTAAGAATAAGATTTTCAGAAAATTTTACTACAAAGCAAACTCACACTATGGTAATACTTTGTACATCTATTGCATCTTATAATCAGAACTCTCAAAACACTCTGAAAACATGAATTAATCTCCATAGTACGCCTGTGAAGTACTAGATGTTCCTTTTATTCATCATCTTTGCAGCTGGATTCATAGTGCCAAACAGCCAGGTTTACAGGCACAGGGATATGAAAAATACTTGGCATAAGCAAAATACGTGGTAGTGCTGTGGGTTTATAAAGGGTTAGTGGAATTTATTTTGAATGGCCTTCATACCCCACTAATTGTTTTTATATATATAATTCCAATTCATTCATATATATAAATGAATTGGAATTTTTTATTAAGACACACTATTAACATGTTAAGCTGCTATATTTACTTTCTTTATTGGGAGATAAATATCATTCATCAAACCTGTAGGATGGTGTGTGGGAGTGCACATACGTACACATGTGTGCATGCATGGTTTGATGAATAATATTTATCTCCCAATAAGGAAAGTAAATTTAGAGGCCTTAACAGGCTAATAGTGTGTCTTAACAAAAAGATCCAACTCATGCTTGTTCAGAGAATGAATAGTAAATCTATCATTTTAAAATTAAAAATCCGAAAATTAAGAATCAAGACATAGGATGTGTGATAAACATTAAAAAGAATGGGTCACAGTCAAAACAGATCTCACAAATCACAGTACAAAAGTTATGTTACATTTATTTCATCTTAGTGTAACTTTCAGAATAGAAACCTCTAACACCAAAACTACTCAAAATAACATTCACATTTTCAGCAGAAGAGGCACAAGGTTTCCCTTAATTCACTCCCCTTTTAGGCTTAAGATTCTTAATTCCTGTGGCAATGGCAACATCATCAAATGACAAATCAGATCCCATTATTTAGAGAGGGCAAAATGAAGAACAGATCAGCTGTACCCAAGGCTACACAAGTGTTGAGAAGAAGAACCCAGAACACCTTCCACTGCTAACCTTCTCTCCTGCTCCATCAATTCTGAGTTCATCTTCTTTATTTAATGATAAAATGGTAACAACGTATGCTTGCTCAACAATCCCTTTTTGGACTCTGATATCACTTGGATTTTTCTTTAACCTCACTGAATGACTACCCTATTCTGTCTTGTTTGGTTAGGGTTACAGTCTGGGTTTTTGCTACCCTAAGCAAACTGAAAAGCTTATAAACATTTTGACTCCTCTAATATGTATTTTGTTGTCCTAGGAAATTGCATGTACAGTAGAGCCAGCTCTGATTAACACCTTTAATCCTAGGGGAACGGTGTTGTAGCACACATCCCAAACACCAACATGAGTTTCATATGCTATAACCCTTACTGTCAACTTTTTATAATGGTCACAAAATTTACCCTTCATTTTGATTAAGGATTTAACAAAAACCCAAATGATATTTCACTTAGATGTAAAGAACATTAATCATAATGAGTGGATAAGAAGTTTGAAAGGTTAAGAGAATGTAGCCAAAAGTACTCTCACACCCCATCTTCTGTAAGGAAATGTTTCTGAAATAACCCACCAGAGCTAGCACCAGTTTCTATCCAGCAGGTTTGCAATGTCAGGAGCCCTAGCATAAATGAGCTACCAGCATTTTAAGGACTGTTCCATCAAACCCTGTTTATGACAAATATAATCAAAAAGCACCAGCGACAGTGAGGGCAGCTGGTGGCCCATCTACACTAGGGTTTCTAACATTGCTAATATTAGTGAGGTTGTTCCAGTGTTAGCTCTACGGCAGACAAGACCACACTGAAGAAAGGAAAGGGGATAGAACAATAAGGCTGTAACCACATTAGGAAGAATATCCATTGCTAACAATAGGCATCAGCACTGTACACAGCTAAGCTGGTGCTCAAAACAGTGCGGACAAGACCAAACCATGTTTAGCATCAGTTCAGAAACCACCATGGCTGAGCACTACTCAGGACAAAATTAAACCCTGGTTTCTGAAGCTGCCTAATATAGTTTCGTCCTGTTCATGTTGGCAATGAAAGAGTTCATTGTCCATTCAGTCCCACCCATTGTCAACAATGGATACATTTTCTAGTACAGAAAAAAGTCTTTTGCTGTTGATTATAGGTTTCTTTTCACTAAACAAAGTAAAGTTTTGCAACCAAGACTTCCCAGGTTCTGTTGTAGATTAACACCTGCAAATGCTGTTAGGTGCAGGCTACTCTTTGAGAGGGTCAAAGATCAATTCCTCAGCATGCATAGCCAGGAAACGAGAGCACATCCCATTTTACCTCTGAGGGGTATAAATGAACAATAGAAACAATGCCGACCTAGGACAGATACACTGAATGAGGAGAATTAACGTGTGGGCAGTAGGTCTGTGAAAGCCTCGGTGGAGAGGAGCCACCCTGAGCTACACAGCAAGGGGGATCTGCGCCCTGGCTGGCTAGATTTGGACCTGGGCTATGCAAGAAAATTAGCAGGGTATGAATTTAAAGCAGCTTAACCATTCCTGGTAACTCCGTGTGTGGATGCTCTGATTCCAGACTGAGTGCCCTCTTCCGGATTCGCCTCATCCCAGTCCACAACAAAGCACTCCTAATGGAGTCCAGGCTAAGCGTGTGCACCCGTGGAGTTCATCAGGATTAGCTGCTCTTGCAGCGTCACTCCCCGTGCGGCCAAGGGACGGCACTACCTCAGCAGCCTCCCCCGGGCTGGGGAGAGCGGCCCCCACGCCATAGGGCGGGCCCAGCCCGCGGGCCCAGCCGGCCCGCCCCCGCCTTTTCTCCGTCCCCGGGCGCGGCCCCCCCCGGGCTCCGTACCGTGCTGGAGCCGCTCCCCGCCGCAGCTCCCCGAGCCGGCGGCTGCCGCAGACCCCGCCTCCCGCGCGGCCCAGCCCGACCGCCTCGCTCAAGCACCAGCTCCGAGCCAGGCCCCGCCCCGCCTCTCTGTCGTGAGACCGGCGTGGGACACTGCGGGGTCATCTCTATGGTTAGCGGAGAAAAGCCATCCGAGGAACCCACGTGGGAGGGTTATTATTGCAGACGCTCTTTTGTATCTAGGGCTGGGGCTTGCACCCAAGCGAGCAGCCAGGGGAAGGGGGATGTCTAACGTCCGCCCCCGATCATGCAAGGGGACATCCGCGGCACCTACTGTTCGATTTCAGGGTAGCAGCCGTGTTAGTCTGTATTCGCAAAAAGAAAAGGAGTACTTGTGGCACCTTAGAGACTAACAAATTTATTTGAGCATAAGCTTTCGTGAGCTACAGCTCACTTCATCGGAGGCATGCAGTGGACAATACAGTGGGGAGATTTATATACACAGAGAACATGAAACAATGGGTGTTACCATACGCACTGTAACAAGAGTGATCAGGTAAGGTGAGCTATTACCAGCAGGGGGGTGGGGGGAACCTTTTGTAGTGATAATCAAGGTGGGCCATTTCCAGCAGTTGATAAGAATGTGTGAGGAACAGTACAGGGGTGGGGGGGTGGGAATAAACATGGGGAAATAGTTTTACTTTGTGTAATGACACATCCACTCCCAGTCTTTATTAAAAGGTTCCTCTCCCTCCCCCCCTCCTGCTGGTAAGAGCTCACCTTACCTGATCACTCTCCTTGCAGTGTGTATGGTAACACCCATTGTTTCATGTTCTCTATGTATATAAATCTCCCCACTGTATTGTCCACTGAATGCATCCGATGAAGTGAGCTGTAGCTCACGAAAGCTTATGCTCTAATAAATTTGTTAGTCTCTAAGGTAACACAAGTACTCCTCTACCTACTGTTCGAGAGGCACAGGTGTTCCCTAGCACACTGTGTGTCCCAGAACACCCCTCATCCAGTTATTGCCCCACTCTGCAAACTGCCTTTGGATAGAGTTCAACCTCGCTGCCCATTCAGAGCTGGGCTTCTCAAATGGCAGGGTCTCTCTAGCTAGGGCTTTATCACCCCCACCCCAAATGACAAAATTCAGATCTGACTTAATGACAAGGAAATAAGGAGTGCTTGGAACTGGGGATTTGCTTTTTGCTCCTCTGTGTGTCACAACTTTATTTACTTGTTCAAGAATAGGGAAAAAACAGTTACTCATCTTCTCATAGCTGTTGTCCTTTGAAATATGTCCTTCACATCAATTCCACACACCATGTGCACAGTCATCTGAAACCTTTTCCCTTAGCAACTCCTGTCAGGTCAGTTAGGAAGCCACCTGGAATGGCACCTTAATGGCACTCAATATAGGACCCTACTGACCCAACTGCCCCCCCCCCCTTCAAATTCTTCTTGACAGCTACTCCAACCAAGGGGATCGGGGCAGTGAGGCGCTGCTCACAGCAGTATGAGAATGAGAACCTTTTCCACGTAGCTAGGTAAGTGGCTCCAGTAGGTGGTTTCCTGCTACCACGCAGTACTTCCCTCACCTGTTCTGAGCACTAGAGCTCCATGGGGTTTAACCATGAAGCTTCCAAGCCATGAGGTGGAGGGACTGGAGGTCGGGGTGAAGAAGGTGACGTACAGATGGATGGACCACTTGTGGTTGCAAAATGACCTGCTGAAGTGGTCTGCAAGCTCGTTCCATACTCCTGGGAGCTAGGACGCCTCCAGGTGAATGGACTGGGCCAGACAATTCTTAAAGCTGGAGAGCTTCCTGACAGAGAGGGGAGGAGTGGGCTCCACCCTCCTGGTTTACGTAAAACATGGCAGTTGTTGGTCATCACCACCATGCACTGCCCCTGCATTCTGGTCAGGAAAGTCTGGCAGGCTAGTCGCACTGCTCTGAGCTCCTTGATGTCGATATGAAGCGAGAGCTTGATCTGTGACCAGCGACCCTGCATCTGTAGGTCTCCTGGGTGGACCCCCCCCAGCTGAGAGCAGATGCAGCCGTTACCAGGGTCATGAAGGGATGAGGAGTGCTGAAAGGGACTCCTTCGCAAACCATGCAAGAAGTTAGTCACCACTAAAGGGATTTTAGAATTAGCTCTGGTACTGTCACTCCGGAATCCAAACTGTTCCAGCCTGGATAAGTTGAGGATAAGCCTCAGCCTCCTGTGTCTGACCACATAGGTGCAGGCTGCCATGTGCCCAAGGAGACTCAGACAGCCCCTTGCAGTTGTGGTGGGGTATTGCCTGTCATTGTTTGAAATCTGGACTCTAGCAGGATTACTCTCGCCTGCACAGAGTCCAGCACCACCCCAATGAATTCTATTCTCTGGGTAGGGGACAGCGTTGACTTGTCTACACTGGGGAGTCCTAGTCTCTCAAAAGTGTCTCTGACCCAACTGGACTTGGTACTCCACCTGCTCCCTGGAGTGCCCCCGCAGCAGCCAGTTGTTGAGGTAGGGATATACCTGTACCTGTCTCTTGCGGAGAAAAGCCATGACAACCGACATGTACTTGGTGAACACTCGGGGGGCCGTCGACAGACCGCACGGGAGCACCATGAATTGATAGTGTTTGTGGTCAACCACAAACCTCAGGAAACGCCTGTGGGCCGGATGAATGGCAATGTGAAAGTATGCATCTTTCATATCAAGGGCGGCGTACAAGTCTCCTGGATCCAGAGAAAGTATGATCATGCTCAGGGAGACCACGTGGAACTTCAACATCACCATAGGTCTCATAGGTCTAAAATGGGTCCGAGACCCCCATTTGCCTTGGGGATAAGGAAGTATCAGGAGTGGAATCCCTTGCCCCTTAGCTCCTGCGGAACCTCCTCCACTGCCCCTATGGCAAGGAGCGATTGCACCACCTGCATAAGGAGTTGCTTGGAGAAAGGTCCCTGAAGAGGGATGGGGAAGGGGGGTCGGAGGGAGGGGATTAGCAGAACTGGAGAGAATATCCCACTCCTACCCTCTGGAGCATCCAGTGGTCCGATGTTATTTGTGACTAAGCACAGTAGAAGTGGGACAGATGATTCAGGAAGCACGGGGAAACATCTGGTAAAGTGGCTGGTACACTGCCTTCAGGCGGACTTTCAAAATCCTTGCTTGGAGCCCAACGATGGCTTGGTGGGGCCCTGTCCCTGCTCTGAAGGCAGGTTTGAAGGCTTGAAGCTGTTATACTTACCCCTATGGCAGTAGGAGTCCTGCCTCGGGCAAGGCTGATTAAGCCCCAGCAACAGCAACACATGACTTATGAGGAGAGGCTGAGGGAACTGGGATTGTTTAGTCTGCAGAAGAGACGAATGAGGGGGGATTTGATAGCTGCTTTCAACTACCTGAGAGGTGGTTCGAGAGAGGATGGTTCTAGACTATTCTCAGTGGTAGAAGAGGACAGGACAAGGAGTAATGGTCTCAAGTTGCAGTGGGGGAGGTTTAGGTTGGATATTAGGAAAAACTTTTTCACTAAGAGGGTGGTGAAACACTGGAATGCGTTACCTAGGGAGGTAGTAGAATCTCCTTCCTTAGAAGTTTTTAAGGTCAGGCTTGACAAAGCCCTGGCTGGGATGATTTAATTGGGGATTGGTCCTGTTTGAGCAGGGGGTTGGACTAGATGACCTCCTGAAGTCCCTTCCAACCCTGATATTCTATGATTCTATGAACAGCAGCAGTAAGTGTTTGCGCTGGGTAGCAGGCATGTGCATCCCCAGCAACGTCATAGTTGCCCTCAAGTCTTTAAGGCTATGCAGCCTAGGGTCTGTTTGGTCCAAAAACAGCCCTGTGCCCTCAAAGGGTCTGTTGAACTTCCGGGGGTTAGCGGGAAGCTTGGAGTCACAAGGTCCTCATGACCACCCCAGGGAACATGGTATGGGCCGCTGAGTCAGCCAGCTCAAGGGAGGTCCTCACTATCGCTTCCCCCTCCTCAACAGCGGCTGAAAATTCCAACCTTAACTCAGTGGGGAGCAATTCCTTATACTTGATCATAGACTACCAAGAATTAAAGTTATACATGCTGAGGACGCCTCCAGCAGTATAGACCTTCCTTCAATAATAGGTCCATGCGTTTAGCCTCCTTAGACTTCGGGGCCAGTGCCTGTTGCCCCGACACTCCTTCTGATTTATTGCCAAGACCACTTGGTAGCAAGGGTGTGGGTGTGAGACTAGGTATTCATAGCCCTTGGAAGGGATAAAGTATTTCTTCTCAACTCCTCTGGCGGTGCGTAGGATGGAGGCTGGTGTCTGCCACTGGGTCTTATTAGTGCTTTGGATGGTCTTTATTAATGGCAGCGCCACCCAGGAAGGCCCTTCTGGGGCAAGAATGTCCACCATTGTGTCCTCTGCCTCAACCACTTCCTCCGCGTGCAGGCCCGCGTTGCGGACAATGCAGTGGAGTAGGTCTTGGTGTTCTCTGTGGTCAATGGGCAGGGGCCCTATGGCTGACACTCCTGCTACCACCTCATCGGGTGAGGAAGATGAGGTCACCAGCAGTGGTACAGGGTCCTCCTGGCCCTCGAGCAGCCTGGGTTGCTCTTGGACTACACCAGGCTCCATCACTGGCTCCTCAGGGGCTGATGTCTTGTGAGGTGCCGGCAGGTTTTGGGCAGGTTTCATGCCCACCTCCTCAGTCTGTGGGGTTGGCCTGGAGGGAGCCTCGTCAGCTCCCTGCGTAGCAGGTCTATCCTTAGGTGACTGGGAAGGAGTGCGTCCAGAGGTCACTGATCTAGATCCTCTGGAAGGAGTACCCTGGGCCTGATGGTAAGCCCAGGGGGTCCAAAAATGCCATTGTGTGGGAGGTTGACACTGTGGCTGCCAAGCCACACGCATGTCCCTTCGGCACCTGGAGTCTCTATCAGACTCTGAAGAGCCCGAGGACGAAAACCCCATCGGTGCCGAGACCCCATGGGTCAGCCATCGGTGCTGCAACGATCTTGCCGATGACCAGTGCCAACGGTCTGGTGAGGGAGACTGGTGCTGCCTTTCTGGTGCCAGCAATCAGCTTGCTGGTGCCACTTGTGCGAGCATTCTGGACTGGTGCCGATGCATGCTCAGTGCTGGGGAGATGGAGCACCGTGCCCCCAGTGCCAGATGTGTTCCCGCTGATCACAGCGCTGGGGAATGATGTGGCTATGGTGATCGGGAGCGGTTCCAGGCATGCCAGTCCAGTGACTGAGAGCGCTGCATCATTGCGGGCTTGGCTCTGGACAGTGTCGGTGTCACCAGTACCGGAGACTTGTACTGCAGCATGCCCCAGAGCCCTGAAAGTGGTGAGGAGATGGGAACCATCCTGCTCACACCCTCTATAGCAGTGTTTTTCAAAGTTCAGGTCATGACCCAGTCCTGGGTCATGGCATGTAAGGCACTGGGTCACCTTGCTGAGAACCCAGGGACCCTAACGGTTAAAAGTCCCGTCGGCAGTGCTGCCTGGCTAAGGCAGGTTGGTCCCTACCTGTTCTGACACTGCGCTGCGCCCCAGAAGCGGCCAGCAACAGATCCAGCTTCTAGGCAGAGAGACCACAGCTCCGGGTGCTGCCCCTGCCCCAAGCACCAGCTCCATATTCCCATTGGCTGGTTCCCAGCCATTGGGAGCTGGAGGGGAGGGGTGGTGCCTGTGGGCAAGAAGGACCTAGAAGCAGGACCTGTTGCTGGCCGCTTCTGGGGTGCAATGCAGTCTGCAGTGCCAGGACAGGCAGGAATCCTGCCTCTGTACCCCGGCTACACCACTGATCAGGAGCTGCCAGGATTAAGTCCATGTCCCCAACCCCACACCCCTGCCCTGAGCCCCACCCCAACCTGGAACCCCTTCCTGCACCCCCATACCCCTCATCCCCATCCCAGAGCCCACACCCCCATCCCAGAACCCTGACCCCCTCCCACACCCCCTGCCCAGAGCCCCCTGCCACACCCTGAACCCCTCATTCCTGGCACCACCCCACAACCCTCATCCCAACCCTCTGCCCCAGCCCCTCCCACACCCCAAACCCCTCATCCCCCGCTTCCTGGGGTCACGGGCATCAATTTTCTTCAAGTGTGTCCCCAGAAAAAAATTTGAAAACCACTGCTCTATAGCAACTAACTAACTATAACTACACTAATACTACAAAACAATAAACCGACAAGAATAAGTAACTAGGCTAAGGGAGCACTTGCAAAGCAAGCGAGAGACTGTTCCAATACTGCCACGAAAGGGAAGAAGAAACTGAAGGGGTTGTTAGGGTCCTATATTGGTGCCACTCGAAGGGGCTCCCTAGCTGACCTGACAGGAGCTGCTAAGGGAAAAGGTTTCCGACAACAGTGCACATGGCACACGCCCACCTGATTGGAATAGATGTGAACAAGCACTTGAAGAAAAAAAAATTTTCAGTTTCTGTAATATTGCAGATATCAAAACTAACTCAGCCCCTCACACTATCAGACTGAAAGTACATTCCATTTAAAAACTATCGAGGCAAACAACATGCAAATGGAGAAGCATCAACCACATTAGTTTGTATTAATTTACAGAAGGCATAAGTGCAGTTTCTGCTAGAGATACATGAAGCCTCAGGCCTAACATTGTTAGTTTTTGTATTGCTTCTTAATGTAGTAAATAATAAACACGTGAGAAATGTACTGGGCCAAGTACAATTTACTAGTTTCAGATAAGTCAGTCTTATCTTGTAATCTCTTCAAATCAGGGAGTTTTCATATATGTTTGGACAGCTCCTATTTTATAGGTGATAGCCACAAGGACCCAAGAAATTCACACCAGGGTGAGAGTACCATATATTTTCTATAATGAAAGACCAGCAGGGGTTTCTGTGCTTTTATTGCTAGTCATATTTATCTACACCTGCAAATCCTCTTAATGGAAACAGCTTATACCAGCAAAAGTTACTTTATTTGTAAAAACAGTAGTTTATACAAGTTTCCCAAACAAAATAAAGGTACAGCAAGCAAGAGGACTTTACTTGCATGACTGCACCTACACTGAGGCTACGTTGGTTATGGAAGTGACATTTTTCTCCATGCTCCTAACCAATCTGTATGCTAGCAAAACTTACCTATAAACCTGGCCTTAGAGTGACGTGAGGGTGGATAGATACCTCCCTACCTAACATGGTTCTTCTAAACAGTACTGCTTCCTCTTTGTGGAGTTCCAGTATAATCTTAAGGAATTAGTGGGCAGCTGGTATTTTCAGTTAAGTTCAGTTAGTGCATAAGAGATGACGGATACTATGCACTGACTGCACAGCCAGTGGGGTGTGGAGAAGTTTGTACTGCTCTCTCTCTAACATGGAGAATTCTGTAGCGAAAAGAGTAATTCAGCTCCAATACTCATATTAAATTCTATTTCTCAGGTGAAGTTGCCAACAAGGGAACAAGCTTGTTAACTACTATTTGAGTTTATGATGTGGAAAGTTTGTAAGTGAACATTCAAAATGGTAGCTTGTAACTAATCATGTTGGCTAATAAGAGATCACTTTGTCCAACCGTTTTTTTAAACTATGGGAGGAGGGAGAGAAGTAAGCAGATATCTATGCAAAATCCATTGTCCATCCTGCATTTGAAAGATACTGGTGACATCTCTTGGACTGAGGACATCTTCCAAGCATCAGCTGGAAAAATCACTTTCTGCAATTCTAGTCCCCTGAATTTAAGATGTAAACAAGTTAGTATAAATAAAGCAAATGTAACTCAAATTGGTAAGTTTAATATAAAGCCTTATGTTACAGATAGCTTAACACAAGCCTATATTACAGTTTCAATACACTAATCAAGGGGACTATTCAAGTGCTTTACTGGATCAGACTCTAAAATAGAAACTGCATGTAGTAGCTATTTTGAAGTTCACCATTTATTTAATTTAGTATTTGGTTTCAGTTTTCCAGTTCAGCAAATCTGTTACACATCAATACATACCCCTCATTGATCATCATTTTTATGTTTTCTTTTAAGAGCAAGAATGTAAATTGTGTGAATTTTTAAACTATTTAGCTTATAATGGGGAGAGGGGTCACCATGGCTAGACATCCATTATAAGGTTATTAGTATGTTAAATCCATTCCCTAATTAGTATTCAATGTAACATTTGAACAAAGAAAGAAAAATATTTACAATGCAAAACCAACCAACACTACATATTTGCTACAAAGCTTAAGAGAAAAATTTATGAAATACAAGTGACAGTTTAAAGTTCTCTCTCAAACAAAACAGAGAAGTTTGCAGTATACTTGATTCTGCAACTGCTGTACTCCAAAATAAGCCATATGGAATTTGCTTGAACAGTCTTAAAACCATTGAGTTACTAAGCCAGCTCTGTATATCTAGCAGAATACACCAATTGCAAAACCAGGAATGAATCAAAATTTGTAAATCCTTCCCCACTAAAGTTACTGCTCTTCTTGCTCTTCCAGATGAATAATGGGTTCTTGTAGTGCACTATTCTGTCTGTAGATAAAGGCATTGTTTACAGCTCCGAGTTCTCCCAGCTGTTCAAGCGAACCAACACAGGGATCATGATCCTTTAACATATCTGGTAGCTTGCACAACTTCTCCTGAAGGCGACGAGAACGCCTCACAGGGGTCAAGAATTTTATATCTTTAACAGCAGAGTCATTTGCCTCACACTGCATCTTTTTCTTCACACTTCAGAAAAGAGAAAAAAACAAAAAACACATTTGTGTATTAAAGATGTATATTGAGCCACAGTTAGTCTTACTGTCTTTCTATGGAAACATCCACATGAAAGCCTGTCAGAAACCATACAAACATGCTTCCTGCTTTAGCCAACTGTACCCTCCCATTCCCCCATCCCCAGCAAAGAGAGAAGATAATGACCACATGCAATGCCCCCAGAAGCTAAATCCAGAGAAGTTTGTTTTAAGCACTAAATTCATTTTGCCCCAGGATAGAGTTCTTCTCCACTACGTCCGCTCGCCAAGAGTTATTCCAAGCAAACACATATATCCGCTTGACTTCTCCCTAAATCCTCCAGAGTGTACAGCCTTCTACACCAGGCATACAGCAATACAGGTTCCAAAGCTGGGCAGGACTTGCCCAAAATACATTATGTACTTGTGGGACCTTGAGCACGGGAAGCTCTGCTTTGTAGCGTTCAGGGTAAGTATCCTAGGCTCTTCAGTGTTAACCCTGAGAGGAAAAGACTTAAATTTTGTGACTAATAAGATCCTCTTAAAGGTGTGGAGACAATTGATATTTATGCCAAAAGAAAAGCCCAGACAGATGGCTTGTGTCAATTTGAAAGATTTGAGTTGTGACAGGCCTATAAAAAAAGAGTCTTTCCTTTAGATGTAAAGCTTTTCTCCACCCATTCATCCCAATGGTGAAAGGAGAAGCAGCACTCAAAAGATTAGACTCTTGGAATTCCAGTTCCAAACTGGATGTTCACTAGGCTAGGACGTTTGATTTGTTGCAGTTGTGATGCAAATACATATCATGGTTTCCCCAGACACTGTGGAAGAGCAGGAACTAAGATTACCATAAGTGATCTTACCTTTCTAAGTATGGAGTGGTTGACAAATTGTATTTAATTAAATAAGACCCCTCCTTTTCTTTTTCAGGCGTCTTAAATTCTAAGTTTGCATCTTTTATTGTATCTTCAGTTTTGTAGTTTGCAGACTTCTTACTTTGTTCTTTGTACTTTGTTCTGTGCTTTTTACTTTCTTTAGGTAAGGTCTCTTGTCTTGGCTTCAGGGATGAATCTGTTTCCTCTTTCTTGATGACTTCATTGCTAATCTCTGCCTTCTCTTCATCATCCAAGTTGAGCTCTTTGAAGACTTCCTCTACATTCTCTACTGAAGAGTTAGCTTCTTTGTTGATAACTTCTTCCTTCACACATTCCTCTGAAAGTTACAAAGTTAGAAATAGGAACACAGTCATGATTAGTTGCAATTAAGGATCTAGTAACTAGCAGCAGAGTGTAAAACAAGATACAAAAGTCAGTGGTTTCACCATGTTCTTCAGTAGCCAGTAAGGGGTATCTTTGAAATTCTACAGCTTCTGCACACCAAACCATTTTTACAACAACAATCTATTGCACAATAGCATTTCATAGGCCTTAGTTTTACCTAGGTTGCTAAAACCACATTTTCCCCACAAGCAAGGTGAATCACCACAATGGCCTAAATTTCCAAAGGCAAATAATGATTTGGAACCGTCAACTTGACCTACCTGAAAGCAGCCTGATTTTCAGGTGGCAGGTGTATAGTACTTTTTGAGGAAAAAACCACCACACTAGGCACCTTCAATTCACCATACTGGATGATTCCTCAGCAGGAATTTGCAGGTAGTTGCTGATACCTTTGTGCCACTCAAGACAATCTGCTCCAGTTACTGATTTTAGCCCCTGACCTTTTTGAAACATTTGAACCTCAGGCTGACCCCTGTCTGCCAGTGTCACTTGTCACTATTGGCAACATGCTAGAAGCTGAGGAGGAATCAGTAAGTTTTAATCAAACTCTGCATTATATTTCAGATAATTTGAAGTTTAGACACTAAACAGATCAGCTTCCACACCACACGACTGAATGAGATAGGGTGCACGCTGTTTTTTAAAAAGTTTAACACATTTTATTCACAGTGTCAGATAACCTTAAATTAACAAAGAAATAGAGTATTCAATCTTACCAACAACTGACTTTGGAAGATTATCAGTATTCTTCATAATGTCTGCTACTGTGTGTCGTAACTCATCCTTAGGCTGGAAGAAAAGTTGTTTCCATTAATGGCCCATAAAGTCAGCTCTGAGAGACCGATTTTATAGTCCCTACTTATTTTTAATTTCCACATTAAACTCTAGAATAACTAAGGTGATGCAGTCTGCATCACCTTAAGTTATATTATGAACATTACAGTTGGTTAACTGTATTATAAACAGGCTTAGAACGATTAGATTTTTATTGGTAAATGTTGATTTCAACAAACATGCATGCATGCACGCACACACACAATGATGAAAAATATTTCCATCAATCACAACCAAAATTTACAGATAGGCAAAGTCAGAAACATGCTGGTTGAGAACTTAAATCAAACTAAGGATATTTGCTGTATATATTTTGATATGTGATGTTTACAATTTATATTTTTAACAATTACAAAGCTTTAACTTTTTGAATCACAGCATCCACTGTCATTAAATAATTTTCCCCCCAATTTCCCGCAAATGGAAAATTTAAGCCCAAAACAAAACCAACTACTGAAAATGTAAGTGATAAAAACTGAAAAAAATGCTTAAACATTGATATTATCCATCAAAATTGTACAAACATAAAAAACATTCTGCTAAGCCTAATTATAAATCCATATGTTAATGGAGTTTGAACATGAGTCAAAGTGTACAAGCAAAGACTGCAACATCAACTTTGCCACACTGCACAGGATTCATCCTGTACAATGTGGTAGCATTACTGTTCCTGCTAGAACCTGAATTTTTGCATACAAGTCGGGTTTCTTTTGCAACCTTAATGTTAGCAAATCCTATAAATAAAAGTAAAAGTAATATTAGAAGTTAGAGACAAGGTGGCTGAGGTAAAATTGTTATTGGATCAACTTCTGTTGGTGAGAGAGAAGCTTTTGAGCTACACAGTGCTCTTCAGGTCTGGGAAAGGTACTCAGTGTCACAGCTAAATACAAGAACAATCTGGTAGATATTCTAAGGCAGTGGTTTTCAAACTGTGGGTTGCAACCCAGAACTGGGTCATGGAATGGAAGGGACTGGGTCATGGCAGCTCTGGTCAGCACCACTGACGGGGCCGTTAAATGTCCCGTCGGTGGTGCTGCCCAGCTAAGGCAGGCTAGTCCCTACATGTTCTGACACCGCACTGTGCCCCGTAAGTGGCCAGCAGCAGGTCCAGCTCCTAGGCGGCACCCCCCCCACGGGCCTCTATGCACTGCCCCCACTCTGAGCACCGGTTCCCTGCCAATGGGAGCTTGGGGGGGGGGGGGAGGGCAGCGCTCCCCGCAGGCAAAAGCCATGCGGAGCCGCACCTACTGCTGGCCACTTCTGGGGCACAGCGTTGGCCGTGGTGCCAGGACAGGAGGGAAGCCTGCCTCTGCACCCAGCTGCACTGCTGATCGGGAGTCGCCGGAGGTAAGCCCGCGTCCCACCCCCAAACCCTTAGCCCCCTCCTGTACCCCAAACCCCTCATCCCTGGCCCCACCCCAGGGCCCTGACCCACTCCTGCACCCCAGCCCTGAGCCCCTCCCACACCGCAAACCCCTCATCCCCAGCTCCGCTAGGTCATGGGCATCAATTTTCTTCAACTGGGTCACCAGGAAAAAAAAAAAGTCTGAAAACCACTGTTCTAAGGAATTATTCAAGGTGAAGTGGCCCGTAAACACTCCTGTAGTCATATGACAAAAAGGGAGGGTTAGTGGGTTACAGATTGTTGTAATGAGCCATAAATCCAGTATCTTTATTAAGACCATTATTTTTAGTGTCTAGCAAAGTTATGAATTTAAGCTCCCAGGCTCATCTTTAGAACCCACTAACTCCCCCTTCTTTGTCAGAGGGCTACAGGGGCCTTAGCAGGACACTTCACATTAAATGATCCCTTCGAACAGTGGTTCTCAACCTTTTTTCATTTGCAAACCCCTAAAAATTTTTGAATGGGGGTGCAGACCTCTTTGGAAATCTATTGTCTGTATATATAGTTGAATTCTGTTGAGTCAGTTTTCAGTCTAAATCTTTTGCGGCCTACGTCAAAGGCAGAGGTCCCCAAAGTGGGGCGCACCCCCACCACAGGCCTTCTGGGTGGCACGGTGAGTCTGGGCCAGCCCCCACAGGGGACAGGGAGGGACCACCCTCCCACCCTCCCCAGCCACAGCCTCAGCTCCCATCCTCGTGCTTGGCCCCATCCCCAGCCTCAGCAGAGCTCCACTGCCAGCCGTCACGGCGGCCTGGTTGCGACTTTGCTCCTGCCATCACCCCCAAACTTAGCCCCTAGCCGTGGCTCAGACTCCAGACCCACCCCTGCACCCCCAGCTTCGGCCCCCTCACCCTGTCCATGACATCCCCAACCCCACCCACCCTCCACACTCCAGGAGGAAGCATGGGGACGCAACCATCAAAAGTTTGGGGACCACTGGTCCAAGGGGTTGAGAATCGTAAGTAGTTAGCACATATTCTGTTTGATCTTGTATTTAGCTGCAACTCTAAGTACCTTTCCCAACCCTGAAGAAGACCTCTGTGTAGCTTCAAAGCTTGTCTTTCTCACCTACAGAAGTTGGTCCAATAAGAAGTTATTACTTCACCCACCTTGTGTCTCTAATATCCTGGGATCAACAAAGCTACAACAATATTGCATACATTAGAAGTTATAGTTTTTCATCATTTTTTCTAGAAGTAATTTTGATGCTCATTTCTCTCCCCTTGAAAGTAATAGTTGCTGTTTACTGAAGTTGCAGCATAAATGTAAAGAGATTCACAATTGCAACAAGCTTATGAAGCTTATACAGCTTGTATGTTTAATTAACTAATTCAATATAAGTGAGCCACCCCTTTTACTAGAAGCAGCCAGTGTTAATATATAGAACAGGGATAGTCTATTTTTTGTCAAGGTCCAAATTTCTTGGTCAAGGACCAAACTCCAGAGAAAATGATTTTTATAAACAATATTGATAATAAAAAGATTTCAGGGTCCATTCAAAAGCGCCTGGTGGTCTGAATTTGGCCCGCAGTCAGCCCATTGACCCCTGATATAGAAGTTCTTCTGCATGCACCAGTTTTTACATCCATCACGCCTTTTCACTGGAAAAGGCCCAAGATTCCACTTCTCACCTGTGCTCCTGCCAGAATAGCCTCCTCGTAAACAGCAATGATCTTTTCAATTGGGCCCAGCTGTTCAAGACGCATGCGACACACCCAGTATTTTGCAAGTTTTTTTGCATCTGGAACACTCTGAATCAGCTTTTCCAGCATTGCATGTACTTCATCCCCAGGAAAACCCTAAATATTTACATAAAATGACAGGAAGACTCAATCCTAATAAACATATTCCAAGGTAGTGACTATACAATTGTTACTGAAAACTTGTATTTGCTTCTCTTTTTTCTAGTGACCCTGATTAAATTGGTAGTTATGAAAAATATTTAGTGCGAACTATTGTTGAATGTGCTACAATCACTATCTCATCAGGATGTGCTATTCATTCACCTAGTCTTCAAAATGAAACTTGTCTGTACAGAGTGTTAGGAAATAGGAGATAATTTCTCTTCTCCAAGTTCTAAAAGTGTCACTTTTTAAGGTAACTTTTGTAAAAAAGTTCAATAAATTAAAGCAGCAGCAAGTGGACTATGGAATTACTACCTTTCCTTTGATACTGAGCACCACATAAAAGTCAACTCTAGTGTGCATCTTGCTTCCTAAATCAGGTGGTTGGTACTTCGGGCTGAATCACACAAGCCCTCGGAATATGAAATTACTATTGAGATCAATGGGAGTTCCACGCACTAAGGGCATACAGGATCATGATGTTAGTATACAACAAAATGAATACCTGTTCTGTTAAATGCAGACATTCTGCAAGAGTTTTGTTGACATTTTCACTGAATAATCCTTGTTCATCCTCTTCTACTATGGTAGCCCAGAAAGACTCAACTGGTTCTTTTGGAGTTTCTTGTGATGCCTGTGTCTCAGGCTGGGCTACTTGAAGCACAGTAGATGGTGGCCTCTTTATCACTTTTCCTTTGGTTACCTTCCATTCAGCCAGACGAATTCTGCATTTAAGTAAATCAGTATATTAGCATCTGTTGTAGAATAGCTTATTTTTCACCATATATACACAAGGATTAAGATTAGGGCCAGTCAACATAAGTCGCATAAAAACATACTTTGAGGGTAGATGAGGAAAATTCTTAAAGAATTCTTAATTATCACCTCTCTCTAAACATCAAGCCATGCATCTATTACCTATGCCTGGATAGGAGCCTTTGAAACCCTTGATGCCGCTACTTCTATATGCTAGAGATGTTTATGATCAGCAAGTTGAGACACTTCTATCTTCTCTTATCTAACAGCAGCAAAAAATTGAGGGTACAAAAAAAAAAAACCTAACAAAAACCCACCATCAACCCTGCTTTTCCTACATAGTGCAGAGAACTGCTTCTAAGCTACTTGGATGGCCCCTTAAGTCTAGAGAACAAAAATTTGAACTGAGTTTATACTTATGAGAAGCACTAGACTGAGTCCTAAAGACAGAATCCTTCTATCCACAGAACAGGCAGAACATATGGTGTGGTAGTCCAAGTTCCCCACCATAGCAGGCCTGGGTCCTATTTCAAAAGGGCCATTTCTTAAGAGTATAGGTCAGACTCTAGCCCCATTTGAATCCTTTGGCTTCATGCTGAAACTGCCAATTATTGCTAAATTATAGATATCTACTGGGATGACTGCCATTAGCTGGTAACAACTGTCACTAATTATCTAGATTGGATTCAGATCTCTGATCTAGAGCTGGAAAACACTATTCTATTCATGAATGAAGCAATCTAGTTCTCTCCCCCCCCATTACACACAGTTTCTAATAAATACTACACTCACTGCTACGTACATCATGCACGAAACTATTTTTTGTAAGTTGCTGGGTGTCTGTGGTTTGATTACATGTACACCAGTGGCAGATTTGCCAAGGCCAACACAACACAAGAAGGCCTGAGACACTGGAGACGTGTTTCTCTGATACTGCAAAAACTACAAGGAAGCAGGACAAGTTGAGAGCCTAAAATGCTGCTGCAATTAATATTGGAGTTCTACTCAGTTTTAAATCTTGGTTTCTTCAGAGTCTGATGGCTTTCAACCAGAAAAGGTAGTTTGCAGTTCTGAGCACAAGAATTTCCATATATAAACTTACTAGTGGACCTAAAAGCAATATGAGCATATCCACTCACAGTTGAAACAAGTCTACTGAGATCTGTTTAATGAGGGGGGCTGGAGGGGAAAAAAATCTTTTAACACACCACCCACCCACAATTTGATTAATCCAGTTACCTTCTCTCTTCCGTTGTCTCTTTCGGCAGAACATATTTTCTGTTCCCAGCTTTTGAATCCTGGGTGGCCTTGGTCCCACAGGTTACAGAAACAGACTTCACTGAAGTTCCTAATCTGACATCTCTGAGTGGAACCTCAGTTCTCTTTGCCCTAGGTACAGAAGGGGGCTTAGCATTGTGAAGAGCTGTCTTTAATGATGGTGGCCCACTTCTATCAGGCTTTCTTTGGACAGTCATATGATTTACAGACACTCTTGTGATTATTTGTTTCTCCTTGTTCTGGATGGACTTTGAGTGGGTACTATGAGAAGCCCTCACAGGTGGTCTCTTCTGGAAGGGCAGGGCATGTATAGGTTTAGTAGCACTAGCCAAATTTGTGGCTTTAATGTTATTTATGACTGCATTGTTGCTGCAGGTGGATGATGGTCTCACTGCTGGTTTGGTGGCAGGAGTTATAGGTTTCTGGTTTGCTAAAGAACTCTTTGCATCCTCATTTTCTAGTGTTTTTCTAAAGGAGTTTATCTTCGATGGGATAACCTTGCCGCAATATGAGCCAGGCACATGTTTCTTTGGCAGGCTGGCATCAGAGTTCTGATTGTCTGCAATCAGTTGCTTCTCTTTAATGTTTCTTTTGTGCAGGAAGGACTGACTAAATGACACACGGTAAGTAAGTTCATTTTTGGAAGCATTAATAGCCGAACAAAAATCTTCAGGACTGCAATTTGTTCCTATAGTTGAGTCTGTCAGTATGGTGGTAGTTTTCAAGGTTTCATCCTTTGAAGAAGCTGTGCTTTTTTTCAGAGTGTTGCTTGGTTGAGTCCCTGGAGGTCTATTAGCATTTTCTTTATCTTCCTGAAATTAGAAGTAACATGAAGATATTAAAAATGCATAGCATATGGCAATAATATAAGTTGCTGAAATGAAATGCAGAAGCCTTCCAAACAGTGGTAGGCTTACAAGACTTGAGAAAATTAATACAGAAAGTTGGCCTTGAAGAAAATGGGGATGCATCACATCTACAAGGGAGTCAAACAAGGGGAATGTGAACTGTTATTTCTGCTTGTCACTGCAAAATCCTCACCCAAGCATTAAATAAGGATAAGAGGCCACTGTCTCTAGAATCTAGAGCAGGGGGGAGTGCGCTGTAACCCCCATATTCATCATTTATATACAAATTGTGATATTTTATATAAAGCATGCTATGTGAGGCATCAGTGGAAAGGTTGTCAGAGAATATCAGGGTTGGAAGGGACCTCAGGAGATCATCTAGTCCAACCCCCTACTAAAAGCAAGACCAATCCCCAATTTTTGGGTCAGATCCCTAAATGGCCCCCATCAAGGATTGAACTCACAACCCTGGGTTTAGCAGTCCAATGCTCAAACCACTGAGCTATCCCTCACCCCCTGTGATCTGCTGAAAGTCATGGTTCTATCTAAATATGTATATCATTAGTGTATATGAAGTTATGAGATTGTGTTGTATGGTTGTCACTAAAACATTCTGAGTTGGGGAATTGCCCAGATATTAGAACCCTAGAGACAAAGACAAGGGAGCTAACCAATGCCCAGGCGGGTGTCCAACAACTATCAACTGCCATTGTCCAGCAAGGGAGCTAACATGCAACGACTTACTTGCACAAGGCCACACCCGGGGAATTGCTCAACCTTGCCTGGTGACTCAGCAATACCCACCAGACATGCCTGGACTTGTGTTCTCCAAGCACATGGACTAGGGGTATAAAGCAGAACATACTGGCCCCATGCTTGGCTTTTTCTCCTCCCCCCATATATGGTGCAAGCAACAAGGACACCCAGAAGATCCCAACAGAGGAGACTGGCCGAGGTTTCAAGAGTGAAACCTGTGTACTATGAACTACAATATCCAGTAGGGGGAGAAAAACTGTTTAACCCAGAATGTTGCCCAGTCTAATAGGATTGAGAGTTTAGACTGCATGCTTATTTTATTTTGGTAACTAACTGACTTTTTGCCTATTACTTATAATCACTTAAAAAAAAAATCTATCTTTTTTAGTCAAACTTGTTTTTCTGTTTACCTTTACCAGTGAGTTTGCCTAAAGCGTGTGGTAAATCTGCTCAGGTTCACAAAGGCTGGCGTATATCAACTTTCCATTGATGAAGTGGTGAACCAATTAATAAACTTGCATTGCTTGTCTTGAGCAGAGCAAGAGGGTATATTCCTGAGGTAAAGACTGGGAGGGGGGGGATTTGGCTGGTGCCTTACTCTGTGATTGCATGAATGTTCCCAGAGCCACTCATGAATCTAGCTGGGTGCAGACCTCCACATGCAGGTGTGCTGAGGATCCCATCACACAGGGGCACGTGTACCCCTGGGCGTACAAAGAGGTCTTCCAGGGGCTACATCAACTCATCTAGATATATGCCTATTTTTACAATGGACTACGTAAAAAGCACTAACGAATCCAGTACAAACTAAAATTTCATACAGAATGATTTGTTTATACTGCTCTATATATTGTACACAAACATAAGTACAATATTTATATTCCAATTGTTTTATAATTATATGGTAAAAATGAGAAAGCAAGCAATTTTTCAGTAATCATGTGTGGGACATGTTTGTATTTTTAGGTCTGATTTTGTAATGGTAATTTTTAAGTGAGGTGAAACGCAGGGTACACAAGACAAATCAGACTCCTGAAAGGGGTACAGTAGTCTGGAAAGGTTGAGAGCCACTGGTTTAAAGTAATTCTGTCAAACATACAGCCTGCAGGTCAGATTGAGACTGTGCAGAATCTAAGTTTTGATTCTTAAAAAATGTTTTTAGCCCATACGACTGTAGAGATTGCCTTCCAGACAATGTTATTCCTGCTGGAATTCTGTGCCAGAAAATTAGAAATTTTGCAGCGAATATTTTAAAATTCTGTACATTTTATTTGTGAAAACACCACAATATAATCACACCAGTTTCAATTGGTTTTGGTCAATTATTTCAAAATACCTGTCAACAAGTATGTCAAACAATACAGACAACAAAAATGATTCAGGGAATGTTTTTTTGACAAGTAGATTCCTTACTAGACATTTTACAGAACTCTTGGTAATAATTCATTTAAACTACAATACAGAACCGTATTTCCTACACCCCTCAGAAGCAGTGCAAAGGCTTGGGGGAGTTGGGTAATGGAGGAGCTGAGGGAGAGGGAAGCAAATTGCTAGGAAGGAGCCTGGGTGTGAACTTGGAGGGTTGTTGGGTATGGGTGGGAAAAGTATGGAACAGGGTTTTGTTTTGTTTTTTTTTGGGGGGGGTGATGGGGGCTAATGGGGGAGAGCCACTGGTTTAAAGTAATTCTGTGCCCTCACCCAGCCACTCCCATTTCTATGTAGCTCTACACCCCCAACACCATGTGTCTGTGCCCCCACCCAGCCACTCCCATCCCTATGTCTCCCTGTGCCCCAAACCAGCAACCCTGTATCCCCCCCATCCTCATGTGGCTGTCCCTCGCACCCAGTCACTCCCATCCCTATGTGTCTCTGCACCTCCCTCCCCCCTGTGGCCCTGTGCCTCCACTCCCATTCAGCCCCTGCCCCAGTCTGTCCTCCCCCACTAGCCCCCATCTCCTAACAGGGCCTGCTGGGAAGATAGTTCTCTTCCCTCACTGGCAGGGAACTGCAGCTTTGTTCTGTCACCACAGCACCCTCTGGTGGTAAAAAGGCAGAACTGCAGCAACATTCTGGCAGAAGCTTTTTTCTGTGCAAAAAATTAGAAATCTGCGGGGCTCAATTATGCGTATATGGAGTGGCACAAAATTCCCCCAGGAGTAAGACATGAACTGAGTGTAAACCAATGTCACATCCTTTTCCTGAGGCAGTAGACAGCCCAAAATGGCAACTCGGGTTCGAACACCCCATCACCTAGTAATCCTACTGGAGAATCAAATACAACATTAACTATTTCATTGCTGACTATTTTAGCAGACGAAATGGAAAAGGTGGTGGGGAGTGAAGGCCTCCAAAAGTTGGAATTGGAAGTTGCTGCAAGGAGGGAAGTACAGAGGGAGAGAAACAAGGGTAAATAGCTGTGGCCTAAAGGGGAGTATATGTTTCTTACTGAATGTGACAATAAGGTACTGAATAAATAAAAAGTTTATTTTTAAACTTTTTTAAAAACTAAAGAACATACTGTGTTCTTCCCTTGGTCTTTGTGCAAGCCATCTCCTGACATTAGTAGGAGAGTCCTTGTAGGTTGAGGGGAATATGAAGTTCTGAATTTATATCCCAGCCCACAGATTATTAAATATGGAATCCAACTCTCTCGTCCAAATGAGTTTGACAGCCCTGCTCTACAGTAAATGATTTAGTGCAGCAATCAGCATGTTTAAGATGAAGTTGGAAGATCCAATGAGTTTGATGGTAAAGATGTTCTCTCTAAAATGTAAGTCAACTCTCATTCTGGGACACTAGCCTTTTTCTCTTTTGAGACACTAACTTTTTTCTAGGTCTTTTTTAGGATTTTTTTTTTGCAGAAAACACAGATGAGAGAGCATAGACTACAAAAAAATTAGCTTTTAAGAAGTTTATTTCAAGGATCTCATTTTACCAATTAGAGGGACATGACATTCAGGGCCATAAAGCATGCCTTGTTTGAGAAAGGCAAGCCCCATGCAGCATCATAAGAGGCCTTATAGATTTCACACAACTGTCTGGAACCTCATGGGCTGTGGAGGGCATCACTGATTTTTAAAAAGCTCTTTTTATGCTGCATGAGATTTAGAAAGGAAGTTTTAGGACTTAACCAAGTTAAGAGTGTTCTTTCCGCACAGGAAGTGGATCTCTCTGAAACCCATCTTGTTCATCCTCTTATCAATGAAATATTGATCCCTTTCATCTACTCTAAGGGTTTCCTCGACTCTTCCCTTCGGTGGTTTTCTACAGCTCAAGTTCTCCCCATGGGGCAACTTCCTACCTAGCCCTCAGTTCCAACCTTCCTTCTTAATTTCATTCTGTTACTTCTAATTGTATTGTCTTGTTATATTAGTTCTACTCTGTGGTTGATGGCCTACACCTTTCAAATTGGAAATCCTGAAATTGTGAATGTATATTCTGATATTTTCCGCTTTTCCTGACAAGGCAGTTTTTGGAAAGGAAATTTAAATTTAAATTGTTCAATCTCCTCTTACAAGTTGTCCTACCAACAATCTCTGTGCGCATCAGATCTGCAAAGGCCATATGTAGTGATCTACAAGTGGGGAAAGAGCATTTTTAAACTCTAAGATTTTTAGCAGATTACTTCCAAACATCCTCAGTAGGTTTAGCAGTGCTTTGTAACTATGAGAAGCACACACTTCACAATTATACCCATGCCACATTAATTTTTTATCAATGGCTTTTACTGTGATCCTGTTAAAGTGATATTAGAACTTTTACAGTAGAACTTTCCACTCCCTTAACAGCTAAAGAGATTTTGCTCAAACTTAAAAAAAAAAAAGAATACAAAGACTAAGCATGGAAAATGTCAGTCAAAAATTATTTCCTGAAGTTATGAGTATGTGAAGACAGGATATTACAATGGAATTTATTCCAGTTTGAATTATAGACATCACAGTAAAATAATTCCATTAATCAGTCCCTTCAGTCTCTTAGTAGTCAGTTCAGAAGGTTTATTCTGTACTGGAGAAAAAAAAAATTGGGACACAGTATATTCATAAAGATTGCACTTCATAAGGCTCTGCAGGAACACAGATTAAGATTTCGTTCACACTAACCAGTTAACATGCGTACAAGTTTTCATGTTGTGGAAGTCACTTATGTTAATGCTAAACAAAAAAAGGTTATTTGAATTTGTAGCGACAAATTCAAAACAAGCAGTTTTACCAGTGTTTCTATCAGTTATGTAAAAGAAAAAAAGACCTCACACAGACTTACCATTTTCTGCTTTGCAGATTTTAAGACTTTTATTTTGTCTTCTGGTTTATCACTAGCTGCTTTCCCAGTTCTGTTATTGCTTTTAAAAAAAAGTCAAAAGCAAAGAGTTAAGAATAGCTAAAAATATATTTTGAATATATAATATAGTAACATTTCTGTACGTTAAACAAGGAAACCACCAAGATCTAGCATTCATGGTTTCCACAAGATAGCATGATAGTAATTTTGTCCCAAAAGGAAATCTATTTCAGTTTGAATTTACAAATTAAAACCACTGCATAGAAATATTTCATGCCACAAGCATAAAACACGTATACCAGTTCCTCTTGCCAACACAGAAGAGAGACAGAGTTAGTAGCTATTATTTTTGCTTTAGAACAGTGGTTTTCAAACTGCAGGTCACGACCAAGTACTGGGTTGTGGAACATAAGGCACTGGGTCACAGCAGCTCTGGTCAGCACCACCGACCAGGCCATTAAAAGTGCCAGGGGCAGTGCTGCCCGGCTAAGGCAGGCTAGTCCCTACCTGTTCGGACGCACCGCTGCACCCTGGAAGCAGGCAGCAGCAGGTCTGGCTCCTAGGCAGGGGGACCACAGGACTCCACGCTCTGCCTCTGCCCTGAGCACCAGCTCCGCACTCCCATTGGCCGATTCCCAATGGGGGGTGGAGCTGCTTACGCGCCTCCGCCTAGGAGGCAGATCTGCTGCTGGCCACTTCTGGGGCGCAGTGCAGTCCACGGTGCCCGGACAGGCAGGAAGCCTGCCTTAGCACTCTCGCTGCGCTGCTGACTGGGAGCCACCCGAGGTAAGCCCATGCCCTAATCCCCTGCCCCAGCCCTGAGCCCCCCCCAAACCCGGAGCCCCTTCCTGCACCCCAAACACCTCATCCCCAGCCCTGACCCAGAGCCTGTATGCCCAGCTCAGACCCCCTCCTGCACCTCAACCCCCTGACCCAGCTCAGAACCCCCTCCCACACCCTGAACCCTCATTCCCAGCCCCACCTCGCAGCCCTGACTCCCACACCCCAACCCTCTGCCCCAGCCCTGAGCCCCTCCCACACTCAGAGGCTTTTAGCCAGGACCATGATATAAAACTAAAGAGATTTAAATAATGTGACTTTTTAAAATTTGGTTAAGTGCTATTGATTGGTAATTCAGTTTCCCACAGCAAGAGTGTAAAGGGGTAAACTGGCCCCTTCCTGGTAGACAGATTTAATTAAACAAAGGTATTGACTCCACCTGATGTTTGTCCGCTTCTCCTGTATGAGCAATCCAGAAATGGCCTTTTTTCTCAACAAGTATTCTTCAACCTTTTGTCTTCTTTGTTCTAATGGATTAAAAGAAAGCTGAACATTTTTTAGTTATACACAAAATCCTTATTTCCAGCTCAACCCATTTCTAACAAATTTATAAGAATAAAATGAAATATGTTTAGGCCAATTTTAAACAAGACTCAAAAACACAAATTAATAAATAAAGCCTCTGGCCCAGAGATTTGAAGAAAAAATTCTGACTATATATAAAAATCTTAATATCCACACACTGAGCAATTTTAGCGTGATTTTCATTTAACACTTCGTACATATTCAAGCGTGGCTCACAGTCGGCGTTCTGCTAAATTAATCATTGAGCAAGAACCCCCAAGTCACAGTGGTGTTCTTTTATTCTCTGTGGCTGCCTCTACAGGGACTTTTCACCTCTTCTACTGTAGGTCTAGCGTTGGCGCAGTTCCATTTGCAGCAGCAATAATGAAGTGCTATCATAAAGGGCACAGAGGCACTTATGCCAGCACTGAGTCTACAGACAGACAATACTGGTAAAAACCATCTGAAGAAGATCATTTTATATTTGTGCTTTTTTATCACCACCCAGATGTGGAACCAACAGTAGAACAAGCATGGAGAAATGTTTATTTAGATATAGTCTTACCATGTAAAAAGGCCTGAAAGGGTTGGTTTCTTTAAAAAAAAGAAAACAAAACACACAAAAAAAAACCCCAAACCATTTTTTACACCTCAATGAGACACTCAGGAATGTGAAGCCTTAATTTCCTTGTTTTTACTGAAGGAGCTGGACAACTGTTGTAGACAGAGAATTCTCTCAGCCCCGTAACTGAAGGGACAAGGTGCTGAATCTTCAGTCAGGTTTCCCCCCTCTACACACAATTCAGTATTAAGGGTCTCAATAGAAGTCCCTTCCTATCTCAATCAGTTTTCACCCCCACAGTTTTTCCTAGTGTCATAACACTAGTAGCTCTCCAGTTATTGACAGAGTCATTCAGTAAGAGAAAAGTGAACAAAAACAAGTAGAATTATTATTATTATATTTTGTTGTTTAAAACTTTTCAGGCCTTTCAAAAATCTACCATAAAGTGAGAAGGAGAACAAACCTTGTACCCTGGCCCCTTTTTTTGTTCCCTGTATCAGAAGTTAAGGATGCAGTGTTCAGATTTTAAATCTGAATTCTAGACAATAGTGTGATATGTTAAACTTTTAATATAGGATTACAGTTTTAACAACCTAACATTCATTGTTAATATTTCACCTCTTGGTGCCGTGTTTTGGAAGAATGTTTATACTATATAATATACACATTTATTTGGTTGCCTCTATCTGTGGAAGCCTTTAGTTAACACCAGCTGTTAGAGGCAGCTTGCTCCCCACTACAACTTCAGGTGACAGGTTAAAAATCTGCCTTTCACAGAACTGGTAAAGATTTTTCTAAGGCATAAGCTCCAGAGAAAAATTCCATTCTGTCTCCACCTGCTTTGCTATTTGCTTTCTTCTCACCTCCTGTCCAATGTGTTTAAAGTCTATTGAAAATAATACTGTGAAAGAGGAAAGGAAAGGCATTAAGGAAGATTTGGGATTCCACTATCACCAGTATGCTGATAACACTATGCTGATGTTTCTTTAGACCCAGGATTGGTCTACACTAGAAAAGTTATACCAGTGTAATTATGGCAGTTAGGGGTATGAGGTTTTTATAAAAGTCCTAGTGTGGACTCCATTACATCGGAACAAAGGTGCCTTACACATAGTTGTGACAGCCTAACCTGTGTTCACACCGTTGTAATATTGTTTGTACAGTAAAAGGTATGCCTAGTGATGTATTTGAAAACTTCAATTTGCTGGTCAGCATTGTCCTGATAAAATATGTTTGGCAACATTTGAGTTGTAAGATTCCCCTGTATGGTGTTATTAAACACAGATTCCAAACCCCACAGCCCTGCCCAAACAGAAGGTGGCAAACAGGTTTATCCTAAGCAAAGAAAAGAATGTGTGCTTGCCTTCATTTGCGTTTAAGCAGTAAATTAAATTAATCAAACAGGAGGGGAAGACAAAGGAAGTTCAAACAGGTGCAGGGGAAGAGGGGGGAACAGAAGGGAATATCCTCTCACATAGACTGTCTCCTGAGTCTCAGTTGGAAATGTTTTTCAAGAGGGGAACAAACAATAAAAAAGGACAGACATCCCAAGGCACCACTCTTTCTATCCTGCCCATCACATTTACTGCACCTGAAAAGACAAAGGAAGTAGCCATTGGATTCTGGGGGAGGGGTCCTGACCTAAAAGAGTTTGGTCAATAAGACTGCCAAAAGCATGTGATGAAAAGCTTTGCTTTGAAGCTAATAGTTTGTTAAAGTTAGGCACCAGTAACCATTTTATCTTTATTTTTCTTGTAACCATTTCTGACTTTTATTCTTCATTTGTATTCACTTAAAATCTCTTTGTAATTAAACTTATTTTATTGCTTTATCTAATCCAGTGTGTTCAAATTGAAGTGTCTGGGTAACTCCATTTGGGGTAACAAGTTATGCACGCATTACTTCCTTAAAATAATATAAGGGTCAATATAGTTGTACTGTCCAGGATAGGGTTGGGAAGTACAGGACCTATTGGGGGGAAAAAATCTGGGACTGGGGGTATGTTCGGGTTACCCTGCAGCATAACCAAGGTTGTAAGAGCCAAGGTATGACTGGCTGGCTCACTGGAGTACACAGACATGGCTGGAAGTGATTTACATACTGGATGCTTTTTGTCAATAGTCCAGGCTGGAGGCTACAGAAGCAAGGTATTGTAAAGGGCACCCCAGGTTACAGGGCAGGGGTGACACAGCCACTCAGTCTGCACTGTATAGCTTATTTTTCCCAAGCCAGAATAAAGCTATACTGGTATAACCACTTTTATACTGGTATAACTGCATCCACACTTGGGGGGGGGGGGGGCGCAGATGTGTTGTGAATTTTAAAGCAGCAAAACTTTCTAGTTTAGTTTGGTTATGAGAATGTCATGTGGGATAGTGTCAAAATCCTTACTAAAAATCAAGATATATCAAGTCTATGGCTTCCCTCCATCCACTAGGCTAGTAAGCCTGTCAAAAGAAGGACTATAGCCCAATCAAAGCATTTCAGTGGTCTCAACTTGTAGAAACTCAACATATCAAAAGGCAATACTGGCTGTAATTACAGAATGGGCTATTTGCTTATCAATTTTATTTTAATTTGTTTTATTCTTATAGTCAAGTAGTTGGTAAGGCCTCACTTGTCTTTTTCAGCATTTTAAATGTGAAAATTCTCTAGATAAATCTGAAATTCTATTAACAATTGACCAAACAAATACAAAATCATCCACGCTGGCAATTACAGACTATAAAGTGGGAAGGAAAAAAACCCTACCAACATGTAAATAAAACATTCTACTTAAAAATCCCCACACATTTTATAAAGCTTAGTCACATTTTTACCTACCCTGTTGAGAACATTTTCTTTTCTGACCAAGTAGGCCCTTCTTTTGCTACTCAAGTTTCCAATCTTGGGGCTCTCTTAAAATCTAAACTGTCTGTGGTGACCAGATAGCAGTATTGGTCAAGAGCAATTTTATATCTTCTTGCTTAAGAAGTTCTGATCTTTCCTTTCAGATAATGATCTAACCAATATCATACATGCCTCTCCTCATCTCTAGATTGCATTACTGCAATGTGCTCTAAATGGGGCTACACTTGAAGACAGGGAAGCATCAGTTAATGATGATGATTGTAGCTGATCAGTCACTTAATAAGATTTTATACAGGAGCACATTATACTTGTACTCCAGAGACTGCACTAGATTCCACTTCACTTCCAGGTGCTATTCAGGTTGTTGGTTTTGTTACATAAAGCCCATTATGCTGGGGCTCCCAGGTACCCAAGAAAAAGCCTCTCCCAGAGAGGTGAAATAATCTGGTATAGTCCCCAGATTTGAAGTTTGCAGACTGATCTCAGAGTGTCCTTACTGTGGAATTTGCTCCTCCCCCTTTTAAATCTGACAGTGCCCCAAATTAGATCATCTTCAAGGCATACTTTCTCAAGGCCCTTTTTTGATTAAAAAGGAGCAAGAATTAGGATGAATTTAGCCATTTTGGGTTGCAGAATCAGTTTCTTTAACAAGGTATCTTTAAGGCACAACAGTAGTGGTAGTTAGTTGTGTATATGAAAGACGAGTCGGATTGTGCTGTCCCTGGAACTGTCACATGTTCACACTTGGGGGGGGGGGGGGAAGAGGGTTAAGAAGTTGACTCAGTGTAAACTAACCCGAGGTTTTCAAATGAACGAAGAGGCTACCCCCCCGCCTTCTCAGCCACAAGGGACGGACCCTGCCCCTTCCCCCGTGGCTCGTTTCTCTGGGTTGTGGGATCTCGTGGGACTGTGGCTCGGTGGCCCCGGGACATGAGAGACACACGGCGGGTCAGGTGAGCCGGTCAAAGACACTGCGTCTCACCCACCTTGTCGGACCTCGGCAGCTGGGCGGATTTCAGACCCGGACTCGCCCGCAGGCCCGTCTCCCCCCGACCCCGACCCCGACGCGACACGCCGGCGGCTGGAAGCTGGAGGGAGATTTCAGGGCTGCCTCCGCAGCGGGGCTGGCCGGAGCCAGCTGCGGACGGGACGGGGCCCCCGAGCAGGGGGCGAGGGAGGAGCTGGGGCTCCCTCCTCCTGGCGGGGGGCCCTGGGCCCGCAGCACCGGCGGGCGAGCCCGGCTCAGGGGCGGCTCCACGGGCCCTGCCGGGCGCCTTCCAGCTGCGTCCCGCGAGAGGGGCCCGACGGGGGGGAGCGCGGCCCTTACCTCTGTAGGCCGGCTCGGCTCTCCGGGTGGCCGGGAGCTGCGGGGGGAGGCGGCCGCTCATAGCCGCGGACGATATAAAGGGAGGGAGCCACCGAACCGCTGCGACCACCAGCTCTGCCGTTTGAATTAGGCGGTCGGTACGGTAGCGCCTCCCGGATTGGCCCGGCTGCGGGACTTGAACTGGCCAATGGGCTCGCTCCCTGGGAGACGCGGCGCCGCGACGCCTGACGCAGTGCGCATGGGCAGTACCACGGCCAGGGGGTGGACGGGGGGCTGCTTGAGAGAGCTTTGAAACTAAACAGCTGCTGAGGGCTGGGGTGCTCCCAGAGCTACAATATAAAAAAGCTGCAAAGACCTCTACACCAACCTGCCACACAAAGGTGGATTACAAGCCCTCAGGAATAGTATCTCCGATAATGTCTAGGCAAACCTGGTGGCTGAACTTTGTGACTTTGTCCTTACCCATAACTATTTTACATTTGGGGACAATGTATACCTTCAGATCAGCGGCACTGCTATGGGTACCTGCATGGCCCCACAGTATGCCAACATTTTTATGGCTGACTTAGAACAACGCTTCCTCAGCTCTCATCCCCTAATGCCCCTACTCTACTTGCACTACACGGATGACATCTTCATCATCTGGCCCCATGGAAAAGAAGCCCTTGAGGAATTCCACTGTGATTTCAACAATTTCCATCCCACCATCAACCTCAGCCTGGTCCAGTCCACACAAGACATCCACTTCCTGGACACTACAGTGCTAATAAACGATGGTCACATAAACACCACCCTATGCCGGAAACCTACTGACCGCTATTCCTACCTAAATGCCTCCAGCGTTCACCCAGACCACACCACACGATCCATTGTCTAAAGCCAAGCTCTACGATACAACCGCATTTGCTCCAACCCCTCAGACAGAGACAAACACCTACAAGATCTCTATCAAGCATTCTTACAACTACAATACCCACCTGCTGAAGTAAAGAAACAGACTGACAGAGTCAGAAGAGTCCCCAGAAGTCACCTACTACAGGACAGGCCCAACAAAGAAAATAACAGAACGCCACTAGCCGTCACCTTCAGTCCCCAACTAAAACCTCCCCAGCGTATCATCAAGGATCTACAACGTATCCTGAAGGACGACCCATCACTCTCACAGATCTTGGGAGACAGGCCAGTCCTTGCTTACAGACAGCCCCCCAACCTGAAGCAAATACTCACCAGCAACCACACACCACACAACAAAAACACTAACCCAGGAACCTAACCTTGCAACAAAGCCCATTGTCAACGGTGTCCACATATCTATTCAGGGGACATCATCATAGGGCCTAATCACATCAGCCACACTATCAGAGGCTTATTCACCTGCACATCTACCAATGTGATATATGCCATCATGTGCCAGCAATGACCCTCTGCCATGTACATTGGCCAAACTGGACAGTCTCTATGTAAAAGAATAAATGGACACAAATCAGACGTCAGGAATTATAACATTCAAAAACCAGTCGGAGAACACTTCAATCTCTCTGGTCACTCGATTACAGACCTAAAAGTTGCAATTCTTCAACAACAAAACTTCAAAAACAGACTCCAACGAGAGACTGCTGAAGTGGAATTAATTTGGAAACTGGATACAATTAACTTAGGCTTGAATAAAGACTGGGAGTGGATGGGTCATTACACAAAGTAAAACTATTTCCCCATGTTTATTCCGCGCCCTCCCCCTCCACTGTTCCTCGCATGTTCTTGTCAACTGCTGGAAATGGCCCACCTTGATTATCACTACGAAAGGTTTTTTTTCTCTCCTGCTGGTAATAGCTCACCTTACTTGATCCCTCTTGGTACAGTGTGTATGGTAACACCCATTGTTTCATGTTCTCTGTGTATATAAATCTCCCCACTGTATTTTCCACTGAATGCATCCAATGAAGTGAGCTATAGCTCACGAAAGCTTATGCTCAAATAAATTTGTTAGTCTCTAAGGTGCCACAAGTACTCCTTTTCTTTTTGCCTTTCCACAGCAAGCCCAAACCGAGCCAACCCCATTTTGGAGGCACCGCCCACTGCCAATCACCAAGCCGAAAACAAGCCACACACTTCAGTGGCAAAACTATTTAAAGAAAAGCAACAAGCTACTTAATTTAAATGAATGGGCATCTATGTACACAAACACAACAAGGAGTCTGGTGGCACCTTAAAGACTAACAGATTTATTTGAGCATAAGCTTTCGTGGGTAAAAACCCCACTTCTTCAAATGCGTGGAGTGAAAATTACAGATGCAGACATAAATATACTGAGTTACCTCCCTTCTCTTCAGGTATCACTATATTTATGTCTGCATCTGTAATTTTCAAACTCAATTTTTTTTCAAAATTTCTGGCATATTGAAGAGTTGAAAAAATTTCACTGCCGGTTGAATGAAAAACCTTCTTACTACAAAATCAAAATGTTTCCTTTCAAGTTTGACCATTTTACATATTTTTGATTCAAAAAATAAAATTTAAGTACATTTTGAAACAAAAACATAATTGCTAACTAAAATATCATAATGTTTAAATTCAGAGTTTCTTTTTACCCAAAACAATTCAGCTAAACTGACAAATTCAGAAAACATTTCAGAATTGCAGAATCTAGGTTTTTCATTGAAAAACAGTTTTGGCTGAAAAATGTCACCCAGCTTTAGGAGACTAATGAGGATCTGAACATAGATTTGCTTGGTTAAGAGTATTCTACGCTCCATGCCTCTTTTACGTGTAGAGCCCCCTCTACCCTCCAGCACAAGTATAAACAGCAGTATAGATAGACCATGAGGCATTAGACATAGGGCAAATACATTAAAAAAGCACACACACAGAGTTTATGCTCAGAAGATAGATTCTCAATCCCATTAAGGGGGCATTTGCTATTATCCACAGACAGTTTATTTTCACAGATAATTGGGCATTTCTGTATCTCTATTTGTTATGACAAAGGCTGATTTAAACTGATTTTAACAGTAATTTTACCTTCATTCAAACTCAAAGAGAATAAACAGACAGTGAAGCATTCACACGTTGAACAGGGCTTTTGGAAAGAAGTCTGCGGGCATCCCTTTATCAAATGCAGTCCACTAAGGCTATGTCTACACTGCATACCTTACAGTGGCACAGGTAGATGTTCCTGTGTGTTCTTTGCCTGCAGGAGAGAGCTCTCCTGCCAGCAAAATAAAACTAGCCCCAACAAGCGGCGGTAGCTCTTTTTGTCAGTAAAACTTTTGTCGATCCATGATTTTTCCTTGCCTTCACAGATGGGCCACTGGAGAGCGACAGCTGCTCTCTGTTGCCAGGCTTGGAAGGTAGTACCTCCTCCAGCAGTGGGGCAGAAGGAAGAGTGGCAATACCATACCATGCCTCCCCTCCTTCTGCGCTGTTGCTAGTGGTCGTGCTGACTTCTGAGCTGGGTGATCTGCCAGGGACTGCTGCTCTCCGGCCACCCAGCTTGGAAGGTAAAGCTATCACCAGCACTGGCGCAGAAGAAAGGGTGGCAATACCATACAATGCCACCCTTCCTTCTACACTGCTGTTGGTGGTCAGACTGCCGTCCAAGCGGGGCACCCGGCCAGCAGCCGCCACTCTCCTGCTGCCCAGCTTGGAAGGCAAGGAAAAATCAGACATTTTTTCATATTTCCAAGATCTGCCTGGAGGGAGATCGGAGGAACAAAAAAGAGGTCATGTCTGGAAAAACCCAGACCCGTGGTGACTCTTCTTGCAAACTCCCTACACTAGGCTTGCAACACCCTTTGCAGTTCAGACCCCAGGTTTGAGAAAGGCTGCACTAGGGGATTCCCTAATGACTCTGAGGTCCAACACAGCCAAAAGTTTCTGGCGGACCATTTCCCATAACTTCTGCCGAATAGGTTGTAGATTCTCAGGAACCTTTTCCCCCAGGTTGGTATCCACTTGATTGTAGGCTAGGTGGGTTTGTTCTGGCAATGCTAAGAACACCAAGGGGAGGTTGTTGTATTTGCTGTTTCTGTTCAGGCCAGAATCATGGATTAAGGGTGCTTGTGGGTTGAGCTCAGGTTCTGGTGGAAAAAGAATTATGAGGAGGCCCTCTTGATCCTTCCAAGCCTTCAGTAGGTTCAGATGGTACACTTTTTGTCTCTTTTCTCTTCCCTGTGTGGTGGATTTCATAATCAACTGCTCTTGCCCTTTTTATGACCTTGAATGATCCTTGCTATGACACTGCACCCCATATTCTTCATAGTGATATTCTTATTATATGATTATGGCATAATTATAATATATTTTATGCAAGATAAGTCATGTGAGGTGGCATTGAAAAGATTATGATTTACTGAATATGATTATCTTATTTGTATGCATGTATAATTTTTGTATTTGAAGTTAGGAATATTGACTATATATCTGTATTACAACTGTGTTTACACCTGGGGAATGCCCACTAGGCAAAAATCTTTGTCTACATGGCTGGCTGGGAACAGCCCATTCAGGTTAATGAACCATTAGGAGAAAACAATAGGCCTTAGAAGGAGCTTATCTTCAACCAGGGAACCTTCCTGAAGAAGATACAAACAGCCTCTGACTCATGGCTGCTATGACTCTACAGGATCACCCTCGAGCCTGGGAGAGGGCTTGGCAGTATAGTGTAAAGTGCAGGTCACAGCAGTATAGTGTAAAGGGAGCCCAGGCTGGTGGGTCACGGGGCCCCAGTTCCAGGTGGCACCCTGGGAGGAACCTATCACACTTGCCACTTAGCCAGCAGTTTTGACTTCAAGGTTGGCAGCAACAACAAACCCTACCACTGAGCTTAAATTTTCACGGCCTGGCCCCATTATTGTAGGTCCATTCCTGGTTCTACTGAGATTACAGCAGGTTCTCTCTCAAGAAAGCCCACAGTGTCTCCAAGTTTTCTCTCAGACAGGACACGTATTGTACCATGTTGGTTGTTCCTGGATCTGGTTCCTCCCATGTCTTGTGGAGCAGATCTAGGATCCTGTGGGGCTACCTCCCATATGGTAGCTCAAATGGGGATAATAGTAGGTGTGGGATCAACCAGGCTCAGTGATGGGGGATCTGTGGCCTTGGCCTCCTGGCTGGTTCACCAATTGAGTTCTGGGTTAACAAAGTCCAGCAAAATGTATATAGTCCAACATCCTCATAAAAGAAAGGGTCTTCAACACACCTCTGGATGCCTGTGAGTGATACACCTTTGGCTCAGGGCTTATAATGTCTCTCTCCACCCTCTTCTCCCCTCCATGGGAAGGAAAAGGGGTCTATATCCATTCCATGAAATGGGTGGTTAGTACAGGAGCCTGGCCCCTCCCTCTCCACTGGGCATATGGTCAAATGCCTCACCCATGATCCTCGAGAAGTTAGATCAAAGGGTTTTGCAGTCTTAGGGAAAGGCTAGCCCCTCCTCTCAGGCCTGGGGTAGCTACTGCTAGCAGAATCTCTTCTGCAGCTTGGACTCCTTCTGCACCCTTATTCAGGATTTCCCCAAATAAGTCTCTTGTTCTCCACTGTCTCTCCCCTTCTGAGTTGTATAGCTCTGTGAGGTGGTGCATCAGTGCAAATGTTCCTCCCCTAGCCAAATGGGAGAGGGGGAGAGGCATGGCTCCGGCTTATTCAGCTCAGTGGGGCTGTCAGTCCACTCCTGGTGTCCAGTAATCTGGACAGCCTCTCCGTTCTCTGGTCCATTAGGGGAGTTGGTAGGGGAACCCAGGCCTGCTCTCTCCACCGGGTTCCAGCTCAGGACACTCAAGCTAGACAAGGAGAGTCAGGGTGAGCTCTTTCCTATCTTCCCTCAGGCCTCTGTAGGCTCTTCAGTCTGTTGGCCTGTTCACCCCTTTCTGGGGTGTTGTCCCTGGGCAGCAGTCTGCTGACCGGAGTTCCTTTCTCCTGCCTGCTCACTCATCTGCTTCTCAGCCCTTTTGTCCTTCCACCTGCTGTTAGCCTGCCAACCGTAGTGGCTGGCCATGCCTGTATTAACCCTTTGGTCACTGGGCTAGCGTGGGGGTACATACACCCCATGACAGGCTCCATTTTAAACATTTCCTCCAGCTTGAGCAGGTTCTGCAGGTGCGATGGGGCAGGATCACAGCAGCCCAGCACTGCTCTCTGGCCCCTCCTGGTATAGTGTGGGGTTATACACACCATCGGAGGCATCCTAAAAGTTGTAGCCCCTGCAAAGCCTTGGCCACCTGGTGAAAGGATCAGATGGTGTGGAGCTGGTGTATCACCTTGGCTGTGATGTCCTCCTGTCTCAAGAGAACAAGAACCTGTCAGAGACTTGGATGCCCCCAGGAACCAAGGGGGATTAATGGCAACTGCAACCCTGGGATGGACTCTTGTCTTTCTCTCTAGTGACCGCCAGTGCCGAACGCTCCCCACCCCATGGTAGGGTGAGCTCCTGTCTCCATTCCCCCAGTCTTCCTATGACAGATGTTCGTTGGCAGATTTTCTTTCTCAGATTTCTCTTTCTGGTTTCGGTGCCTGTATTCCTCCATTTCCATTGGTGGCTACACAGTGGGAGGAGTCCTCGCTGCATCCCTGGCCCAACAGAATAGCAGGGCTCCCTTCAGTGGGTGGAGTATCCTGGGTGCCTGGGGAGGGGGGTTGATCCTAAACTGGGTTAGGGGGAGAAAGAGAGAGACAGATTCATCATCCAGCTGGGGTCAATCTCAGAGGATTTGGTGGGTTTCAGCAGGGGTTCCATTACCCAAAGGGGTCAGTCTCAGATGGGAGGGAGGCTCATTTCTTCAGGGGTTCCATTGCCCAGTTTCTCTGTCAATGTCACTCTTCTATTGAGTCCCATTTCCAGATGGGTTTATTTATCTCTCTGGTGTAGCAGGAGTTCCCAGACCTGGTAAATACCCTCCGGGGCCTGCCGGCTGATGTCCTTGGCTGGGTCACTGATGTACAAACCCAGCTGAGTTACAAGGTTCTCTATTTTGGGGGACTGTGTTGAGTTCTAATGGAAGGGAATGAGAGGGGGCTCCATCAGCATTTTACCATCAGCTCCCAGTCTCCCCTGGGCCAGCAGTCTCTCCCCCAAGTCCCTCTGCAGGAGACACTGTGGGAGAGGAGCTAGAGCTAGCCCCTTAGTTCCTTCTGCCCCCAAGGGATCCTGGAGCAAAGGGATGTGGGCAGGGCCCTCCATGATGATTTGCACCCCCAGCTGCTCCAGGATGACAAGAAGGGGCCCAAGGCTAGGCATGAACCTGGCTGGAGCAGGGGCTGGAGCATAGTGCCCTTAAAGGCCCAGGGTCACCACTGAACCAGGAGAAGAAAGCTTAAGTCAAGTTCAATCTCATTCCCTGCTCTGATTCTGCCTTCCCAAGGGGAACACTCCCAACCCACAGCCCTTGTGGCAGCAGATCATTGTAGCCAGACAGCCAGCCCCCGCCCCCCCCCCCCCTCAGACCAGCATTGCTGGAAACACAGGAGGAAGCCAGAACAGGGCACTTAACATATATTCCAGCACAGCCTTTGAAGCTGTGAAAGCACAGGTGTGCTGCTACAATGTGCCTCTGGGAGCAGATACAACGATTAAGCTCACAGCAGGCAGAGGCCCTGTGACAGACGTGGCTCTTAGCCCCTACTAAATAGCGTGATGCACACACACCAACATCCTAGGTGGGAAAATATTTACCCTGATAAAAGAAATGTCCAGTAGTCGACACTTATTGTTTCTCTCCCTTGCAAGTGTAAACTACTCTTGCGAAAGCTGGCGTCACCCAGACAGACCAGCCTCAATTTGGCATAAGAAAGGAGAAAGAGAATAAAGGAGTACAGAGGTATAAGTAGGGGACCTACAGCACCATGATTTTTGAGTGCTTTTCACTATCTATCTGCTGGTCAGATAAGTGACAGCCTCCCAAGGCTTCTGCAGCTAAGAGGGTCCCTAAGCCTTGTCCCTTATTCGTCTTTCCGCGGAATTGAGTGACCGATCCTGGCTTGGCACGCTGGAATCGAGAGATGCAAGGAGGGTAAGAAGCACCCACACCTGATCTCCTATCTTTAGTGTACACATATTTTGAAATAGAGCTCTATACTTTGTTTTCTTCCTTTGGGATTGTGGCTTCAGTTTTGTAACTTGTTTGTGTGTGTAACATCTCTACATTTAAATAAGTAGGCACTAGCAATTTTGTAACCATATGATTAGAATCTAGCTTAATAAATTTTGGTAACCATTTATGCATAAGCCTGACTTGTTTTCTCTGGTTTACTGTAAAGCAGCCAACACAATTAAAGAACCTCAGCCATTTTGGCTCTAAAGCCTGGCCATTAGGTGAGAGTACTAAGAGCCTAGCGTTGAGTTGTGCCGCCTCCACGGGGCAAACTCTTGGGGCACCTGTCAGTCAATCCTGGCTGCCCACTGCGAAGGAGCTCTGAGCTCTAGCAGTTAAAGTCACGGGTGTGGAGAGGCTCTTAGTGCTGCCATTGGGGCACCTGTCAGTCAGTATTGACTGCCCACTGCGAAGGAGCTCTGAGCTCTAGCAGTTAAAGTCACGGGTGGTTAGGACCTTGGGGCATCCGTCAGCCTAGCCCAGGCTGCCCGCCGCGAAGGGACAGTGCGTCCTAGCGGTTAAAGTCACGGATGGTATAAACGGGCATAGCTGGCACCTCACCAAACATCCTTGGCCGTCGGCTAACAATCATGTAGCATATCAGAGCCAGCTCACCTATGCCTGGAGTCAGGAAGCTTGTGTCAGAGGTCACTCACATTAAATTCTCGGAGGGTGATGGTGAATCAGAGTGGGGCTGTGCTGTTCCTTATGGCAATGGTTCTCTCCTAGGACACTCTGGACCTGATGAAGAAGTTGACATGCTGTGGACGAAGGAGGTAGGATCATGCTGTGCAAATGGACAGGGGCAGGTGGACATGCTGTGCAAATGAGTCCCTCCCCATCCCCATGGGGCTGAGACATTGTGCTCAGGGCAGAATATCTGATTAATTGATCATAGAGCTTTAGAAGGGGATTGTTGCACCCAGGATGATGCGTTTATCTTGCAGGTCACAACTTGTCTTTGTCTCTCTAGATTGGGAAAACTTTTGGTGTTGGGGCTGGTCCCATACTCTCTGTAGTCCTGATTCATGAACAGCTCATCAGGATGGAGATAGACCCCCTTGCCCCTCTCTGGCTCTAAAGTCCTTGGACATATGAAGGGGGTGACTTTGAGGACAAACCCTCCTCCCCCAAATCTCACTGCCTGTAGGAGAGGAGGGCTGATTCCCTGGGCCCCCCCTGGTTCTCTCGGAAGGAGCCTGTGACTCTTCTGTGAAGACCATCTCTTGGATCTCACTGTGTGTGCGGGGGAGGTTGAGGCTTTCACTCCCCAAGCCAGCCAGGGGCCCTGTGGTTACTGATCAATGGAACTAGACAGAGCCTTTGCTTGAAGTTCCAATTCCTTCCCCTGTCCCTGAAGAAGGAAGCACCCAACATAGCATTGCACAGACTGCCTGACCAAAGATGGACCACTGGGGTGCAGGCTAGGAGGAAAATGGAACTTCCAGTCTCCCCTTGCCAGTACTCCCCAGCACTAAGGTAAAATTGTCTCCTGACCCTCCTTATTGTGCTCACCTCCAAGATGTATTGCAGGTTGTGTCTGGGGACACTACCAGCAGGTTCTCCAGCATGGCATCCAGGAGGTCTGCCAAGACCTTGTGCAGAGACTGCAAAGGAAGGGAGATTCACTGGTCATTTAGGGAAACTGGGGAATCTTCTCCTCCCTGTCAATAGCTGCCTCCTTGGCCAATCAGCATTCAGACTCTGAGAGGTGGGAGGCTGAAGGGTCTCAGTAGATGTCCCAGAGGATGTCCCAGGTCACCACTTGAGGGGATCACTGTCAGAGCACTAGTCCAGCCCCACCGGTTTGTCAGGGCCTCCCACAATGAGAGCAAATGCGCCACCCTACCCCTCTTCCCCCCCCCCTTGGTGGAGGGAGGGAAGCATAGAAAAGGGAAAAAAAGAAGAAAGAGAAGAAGGGAAAGGAGGGAGGGAAACAAGAAAAGGGAAACCTAAGGGGATAAACCCCCATGTCCCCAGTGATTCTACGGGACAAAGTCCTAGGTACAAAATCAATTTCTGCCACCTTAACCTAGTGATTCTTATGCCTAGAATTCAGCCAGCACCAGGTGGATCAGACTGAACAGGTTCCAAACTTCTGAGGCTTAACCTTCTGAAAAGGGATGTTTGTTTTCTAGCAAAAGGAGTAGTAGGAAAGGAGAAAACTCCGAAGAGGTTCCTCCTCAAGCTCATATACATGAATCCTAATTCTCTCTCAGTCCTCAAGAGAGACCTTGAGAAGGAGACTTGCTGCAGCAAAGCCATAGGAGTCTCTGAGGTTGCCCCTGCCCTGCCTGGCTGATGTCAGGGTCTCTCTATGAGGTCACTGCTCCCCACCACCTTTGTCCAATAGGCTGAGGTCCTGCAAAAGGCCTTTGGTCACTGCCACACCCACCGCTCCCCTGCAAGGCTGATGTCCTGCCCCTTGCCAGCCCCTTTGGATACACCAACTGATCAGAATAAAGTGCTCTCAAATGAGCTACAGACCAACAATTGTTCATAGTCGTTATTCAGCAAGTATTTTAGAAGAAGTAGAACATTAGAGAGAATCATGAACTGCTCAGAGACAATTATTGGAGAGAAGCAGCAAGATTAATCAAATACATGATTGGTTATTATGACTTATTTGCTTGGTTATAAAAGAGAACAAAAGGACCTGAGTCCTCCATGTCAATAGCCCCCTGCTCAGCCAATCAGCATTGAGACTCTGAGAGCTGGAAGGCTAAGGGGTGTCATCGGATGCCCCAAAAGGATGGCCCAAGTCACCACCAGAGGGTATCACTCTCAGAGCATTAGTACAGCCCCACCTCTTTGTCAGGACCTCCCACAATGAGAGCAAACCCCCTCCCCCACACACACCTCCTTGATGGAGGGAGGGAAGCAGGGAAAAGGGAAAAAAGAAGCAAGAAAAGAAGAGAAAGAGGGAGGGAAAAAGGAAAAGGGAAACCTAAGGGGATAAACCCCTAGGTCCCTAATGATTCTAAGGGACAAAGTCCTTGGCAGGAAATCAGATTCTGCCACTTTAACACAGTAATTTCTATGCCTAGAATTCAGCCGGCACCAGGTAGATCAGACTGAACAGATTCCAAATCTCTCTGAAGCTCTTACCTTCTGAACAGGGACTACAAAATGAGTAGTAGGAAAGGAGAAAACTCTGAAGAGGTCCCTCCTCACGCTCTAGTACATGAATCCTAATTCTCTCTCAGTCCTCAAGAGAGACCTTGAGAAGGAGATTTGCTGCAGCAAAGCCACAGGAGTCTCTGAGGTTGCCCCTGTCCTGCACCTCAGTCCTGCCTGGCTAATGTCAGGGTCTCTCTGTGAGGTCACCGCCTCCGCACCACCTTTGTCCAATAGGCTGAGGTCCTGCAAAAGGCCTTTGTGATGTCACTGCCACACCCAGCCCTCCCCAGCAAGGCTGGTGTCCTGCTCCTGGCCAGCCTCTTTGAATGTTTGAGTTACTTCCCCTGGATCACTCCCCTCAATTACTATTGAGTCTGGAGATCAATCTGGCTACACAGTAAAGCATCAGAGGCTGCTCCCCATGCCACACTCAGTTTTTCATAAATTAGTAGACTGTATGGCCAGGAGGGAACATTAGAGCATCTAATCTGACTTCCTGCATATCCCAGCCCTCCCTGTATATCACAAAATAGCTAGGTTTTGAACAAAGCATGTACCAGAAAGGCATCTAGTCTTCATTAGAAGACATCAGGAGATGGAGAATCCACCACTTTCTTTGGTAGTTTGTTCCAATGGTGTATCATCCTTGCTGTTAAATATTTGTACCTTATTTCTAATATAAGAATATAAGAACATAAGAACACCCATACTGGGTCAGACCAAAGATCCATCTAACCCAGTATCCTGTCTTCCAACAGTGGCCAATGCCAGGTGCTTCAGAGGGAAGGAACAGACCAGGTAACCATCAAGTGACCCATCCCCTGTTGCCCATTCCCTGCTTCTGGCAAAACATGAAATATGAATATTTGTCTGGTTTCACCTTACAGCCACTGGGCCTTGTTAGGCCTTTCTCTGCAAGATTAAAGAGCCCTTTAATACCCAACATTTTCTCTCCATGAAGGCACTTAGACAGTTCAATGAAGCCACGTCTCGACCTTCTTTTTTGTAGATTGAGATCTTTCAATAGCTCAGAAGGCTTTTTTCTCCAGCCCTCAAAATATTTTATGGTTCTTTGCTGCACCATCTCCAATTTTTCAACATCTTTTTAAAATGGGGACACCAAAACTGGCTGCAGTATTCCAGTCTCAGTCTCACTGATGTTGCGTCACCTCCTTATGCTACTCACTACTCTGCTCATATGTCTAATGATGGCTTTCACCTGCTCACCACAGCATCGCACTGGGAGCTCATGTTGAGCGGCTTGCCCAGTATGGCCCCTAAATCTTTTTCAGAGTCACTGCTTTCCTGGATACAGTTCCCCCTTTTGTAGGTGTGGCATGCTTTGTTGCTAGGTATAAGACATTGCATTTGGCTCTGTTAAAACCTATTTTGTTTGAATGGGGCCAGCTTACCTAGTGATCCAGATTGCTCTGTATGACTGCCCAGTCCTCATCATTATTTACTACTTGGCCAGTATTTTGTCACACACAAATTTTATCAGCAGTGATTTTATATTTTCTTCCAGTTTACTAATAAAAATGATTTTAAAAAATTTGTTCTTAAGAGCCTCTTCAGACCCCTAGTACCAAGTACCTGCTCCCTACAGCACAGCAGGAAGAGGCCATCCAACCCTGGTGTTATATAGGGGATAAGCACAGAACAAACACATGCTTAGGAGCTGTTTTATCTGTAGGATCTGAACAACATGTGGGGGTCAGCAGCTTACAAATGCACTACAGTCCTGTAGCGTAGACAGGCCTCAAGTGTGTCTCACTCTCCCACCCTGTAAAATGGGGATAATAAATGAAACCTTGATTATCTCTCTTTTATAGTTGGGAAAACAGAGGCACACAGAGGTGAAGAGACTTGCTCGTGGTCAGAAAGCCAGGAATAGAAAACAGTAGGTTGTCTGCTTGCCACTCTTGGGCCCGAGCTCTGATTATCCTGGCCTCTCTGCTCTAACTTTAGTCTCAGCCCAATTAGAGGTTTTCCTCTTCTCCGTGTCCCTTAACTCCACATCATTACAGAAAAAAGATTTCCTGTTAGCCATCTGGCTCTAATGCATATGGATGCCTTTCCAAGAAATGTGCTCTGGCTCAGTCACATGTTATGGGTTTGATGGAGGAACCACTTGGTGACATTCTAGGGCATGTGTTATACAGGAGGTCAGACTAGATGGACATAATGGTCCTTTCTGACCTTAAAATCTATGAATCTGCACATTTTTCTGCTGCTAGTAAGATAATGCTGGTCGTAATTCACTTTCAGGTGGAATAATAAAGCAATACTTACAAGCACACTCTCCTCAGGGACGTTTATTTATCCAGTATTGGCTCCCAATCCATAACACCAAATTAACCTTCTTCCTTCTCTGAGCACATGCTTTATCTTGCCTCCTTTCCCACCTCCTCCCCAACTCTCTCTTCTAACGAACTATCAGCAATTTGCAGTAATACAGGGTAGAAACAGGCAGAGTTATATAAAGAGAGCATGGGCGAGACAGGGTGAGTTAGTAGCAGATGCACACAGATTATCTTTATTAATGAACAACCCCAGAGAGGAGTGCATATATTTAGCACTGGAAAAGCCATTACAGGTTATCTGCATTCATAGAATAGTGTGGTGTTGTAATATTTCACAAGATTAGCAGTATCAGGATTGGTTGGTGCTTCGATAAGTGACCTCTAAAGAAAGCAATGTGCTGTTGGAGTACTGTGGATGTTTTAATAGGAAGCACTTCTGTTTGAGTCAGTTTGGAATTAATGTCCCAGCAGGGTGCTGCTGGACATGCAGCTTTTTGGAAGAGATGGAAAACAATGCTGCTGACCACTCTGCAGGGCCGGATTAACTCTCCTGTGGGCCCAGGGCTATTAGATTTTGTGGGGCCCCTGTGGGTTTGGAGTGGGCTCCAGGCTGTGGCAGGGAATTGGGGTGCGGAACGGGGTGCAGCTCCAGCTGGGTGGGTGGGCTCTGGGGTGGGGCCAGGAATGGGACAGGGGGTTGTGGTGCAGCAGGAGGTTTGGGGTGTGGGCTCTGGGTGGGAGTTTGGGTGCAGGAGGGGGCTCAGGGCTGGTACAGGGGATTGAGGTGCAGGTGGGAGTGCGGGGTGTAGGCTTCAGCCGGGAGGCACTTACCTTGGGTGGCTCCTGGTCGATGGCACAACAGGGCTAAGGCAGGATCCCTGCCTCCCCTGGCTCCACGCTGCTCTGCTCCCCAAGGTGGCCAGCATGTCCGGCCCTAGGCAGAGGGGCCAGGCTGCTCTGCGCGGTCCACGCTGCCTGTGCCCACAAGTGCCACAGGGTATCTGACCAAGGGGAGCTGCGGAGCCGGTGCTGCAGGCAGCGCGCAGAGATTCCCTGAACTCTCCTCGCCTAGGGACTGCAGGGGCACATCGGCGAGCCAGCCCCGGGGTGGGGGGCGCCAAGGCTCGGGGACTGGTGTTTGGCCCGCAGCACAGAGACTTGCCATGGGCTGGATGAAAAGAAGTAGCGGGCCGCAGCAAGCCTGCAAGGTCCCCCCTTAGCCTGAGGCCTTGGGCTGCAGCCCCTAAAGCTCCTGCATTAATTCAGCCCTGCCACTCTGGTGCTCAAAAATCCTAGTCCCAGTTTCCTGACCAGATGCCAATGTAAGAAGCTACAATCTGCCTACCCAACCCCACTTTGAATATAGGATGCTTTCTTAAATACCTGTCCTCAACAGTTTTTCAGCAGCTCATGTTAACGCTGCACAACTATCACCTTCCACCCCAGAGGTAGCTGCATTTCAGTAGAAGATAAAATGGTTCCTCTTTCATGAATCTGATTCAAAACCCAGTGAAGTCAATGAACATGACAGAAAGACTCCCAATGAGTGTTGTTGCAGGTCCGATAGGCATTAAGGATAGCCTTATTAGATCATAACCTGATCAGACGTTTCCAAGAGATTCTTTGTATAAGAAGAGCCTACTATAAAGGTTAATCCTATGGTAAGGCATTTATCAGCCTTCTGAAGATCCCTTGATTATGTCTGGAACAGATTTCAGGCCAGCCAGAGAAGCAAAGGATTCTGGAGTTTAGACACCTCTATGATGGGCTTCATTGTAAAACAGGAAATTGAATGTAAACAATTTTTTTTTTTACTATAAAGTAGCTTAAATTTCAAAACAAAGTTGTATCAACTTCAAAAAACTACAACTTCTGTGTTTTGAAAATGTGTTTAGAAAGTGGAGGAGGATCTTTTGATAATTTTGACAATATTTTTTAAATTTTTTGTTGAAGCTGGAAATTTGTCACAACCTTTCTTTTCCCATGAACAATTTCGGTTTCCACAAATCAGCATTTTCCTTTGAAAAAGCCTTTCATCAAGAAATTCTCACCCTGCTCTACATCTGAGGGTTAGCCCCACTGCTGCTGTGAAGCTCCAAGTGGCCAGACACAAAAACTGTGAGTTCAACTATGAGCCCCAAGGTTACCTCCAGCCACTTGCTTAACACAATCCAACTAGAAGGCTAGAATACTGGCTTCAGACACTGCCAGTCATTCCTGTTGAAGCTGTTTCACTTTGTATAAATATGAATTGAGCCAGAAACAAAGATAGATTCTATAACCTAGTGGGTAGGAGCCTGAGGACCAAGTCTGTGCTGGCTGATTCAGTTCAGGGACTTGAGCTGTGGTCTCCCACACATAGATGCCCACTCCATGGATGCTCCACGGCTGGAGCACCCATGGAGAAAAATTAGCAGGTACTCAGAACCCACCAGCAGCCAAGGCTAGGTTGTAGATCCTTGATGATGCGCTGGAGAGGTTTTAGTTGGAGGCTGAAGGTAATGACTTTGACCCCACATGGCCCCACAGTATGCCAACAATTTTATGGCTGACTTAGAAAAACGCTTCCTCAGCTCTCGTCCCCTAATGCCCCTCCTCTACTTGCACTACATTGATGACATCTTCATCATCTGGACCCATGGGAAAGAGGCCCTTGAGGAATTCCACTAGGATTTCAACAATTTCCACCCCACCATCAACTTCAGCCTGGACCAGTCCACACAAAAGATCCACTTCCTGAACACTACAGTGCAAATAAGCGATAATCACATAAACAGCACCCTATACTGGGAACCTATTGACCGCTATACTTACCTACATGCCTACATTACCTACATGCCTCTAGCTTTCATCCAGATCACATCATTGGATGGGTCACTACAAAAACTAATTTCCCCTTACTAATTTCCCCCTACTGTTACTCACACCTTCTTGTCAACTGTTTGAAATGGGCCACCCTGATTAACACTACAAAAGTGATTTTTCCTCCCATAGTATGCATCCGATGAAGTGAGCTGTAGCTCACGAAAGCTTATGCTCAAATAAATTGGTTAGTCTCTAAGGTGCCACAAGTACTCCTTTTCTTTTTTCCTCCCTTGGTATTCTACTGTTGAGAATAGCCCACTTCCACTTTAATTGAAGTGTCTTGTTAGCACTGACCCCCCCACTTGGTAAGGCAACTCCCATCTTTTCATGAACTCTGTATTTATACCTGCTTACTGTATTTCTTACTACATGCATCTGATGAAGTGAGTTTTAGCCCATGAAAGTTTATGCCCAAATAAATGTGTTATTCTCTAAGGTGCCAAAAGTACTGCTTGCTGTTAGGACTAAGTGAGGCATTAAGAGTGATTAGTGTCCAGTACATAGGTACATTGGAACCTACCGTGGCAGGTTATATCTTAGAGGAATATGTCACTCATCCTCAGATACTGGTAAGGAGGGTGGGGGAGTCTGGAAAGCTCCAAATATCTCACGTTGTTTCAAGAGGCATGGTACCTGATTATGTCATTGTGATATAGTGCAGAGTGAATTGCTCGCATGTGGGTTCACCTTGGATGAAGAAACCTGAAATTTCACCATACAGCTGAGGCAATCAGGCTACAGTCAAGCCAAGGTTGCAAAGGCTGGAGAAGACAAATATTGTGTAACCTTATGGATCAGATGCTTCTAATATGGAACACAGACATGTTATTATAACTGGCCAGTGTTCTGCTTGGTTCCAAGAAAGATTACCCAAATAGGGGATAAAGTAATATTTCAAGTTCCCAAGCATGAGAGCCACAATATATCAGCTGATGCCCCTATGTTTGGTGCTGCCCTAGACTGTGTGGTATAGCTAAGCTGAGTCATACAACCATTACATTTAAATGCTCAGGCCTTAATGAGCAGACATCCAGAACATTTGCTGACCTTAAGACAGGAGAGTTGAAATATACAAAGCAACATAGGTACACTGGGAAATGTCCCATGGCAGGAATTAGCATGCAGTATTGGGGAACATCCACAGATACGTATAATATCAATGGGCTTTGTAACTGTGTAAGCCATACTACTAGTGGTGTTAATTGCATTAATTTGGAAGGTTAGGAACTTGGTTAGGAAATTGGGAAAGAGAAGAGATGTTTAGGAAATACAGGTTTTAATGAAGCCTTAGGCCTTGTGTAGCAAAGGGGCATAGCCTCCCTTGGAGATTGACAGCGAGGGAGGGCCAGATGCCCCCTGGTGAGGGAACCAGGAAAGCCATGCCTGGAAGCAGAGGGGGTGGGACAGGAACAGAAATTATAAAGGGCAGGCCCTGTAGCTCAGTTGGGCTGAAGTTGCCAAGGGAGGTAGATGTCTTCATCCTCCTGCTGGAGCTGAAGCCTAGTGAGGACTTCTGCTGTCCTGAGGACTTGTCTGAGCAACCTGATACTGAAGAGCGGCTGGGATTACCACTTGCAGTGTACCCAGGGGAGATGGAGGACAATCCTGAGATCCAGGTACAACCCCAGGGAAGGGTAGCAAGTGGCCCAGGGACAGCTGACTACAGTCTGGCTGAGTTGCTGCCTGAGTTCGGGTCAGTGTGTTGTGGTTGGATCCCTGCTGACCCAGTGGCAGACCACTTTGCCACTGTTAGGGCCCTGGGCTGGGATATGGTGGGATTGGGTAGGCCTGTGTCCCCCTATCCCCTTCCACCCCACCCCTGGGTGGCAGCCTCCCCACCTTTGGCCAAGAGGCCTGTGTGAATCTACTGCCTACTGAGCTGGGATGCTAGACTGTTTGCTGGGTGCTCAACCCCTGCCTGAGCCCCCTAGACTGTTTGCTGAGGGCCTGGGCCCCTGAACTATTTATGGCTCTACCCTGCCTAAGGGTTGGAGCCAGAGACTGCTAATTTCCCCCTTTACTTAGACTGTTTCAGGAACACATCAGCAAAGGGACGTGGCCTTCCTCAAACACTGAGAGTGAGGGAGAGTCCTACCCACCTATATGCTTACACCTTGTCTACACTAAAGAGTTAAGTCGACTTAAGTTATGTTGATGACCATATACCACTTTAATTACATCACTTATGCACGTCCACACAATGCTCCTTGTATCAGCAAAGCACGTCCACAGTCGGTACTTTTGCATCCACAGAGAGAGCATTGCATCATGGGTAACTAGCCCACTGTGCATCTCCCCACCTTCTGCTGCTGGGAGATCTGGGAATGGATCACAGGGGTGTGCTCACCATCCCATGATGCAGTTCTTTCTGTCCCATCATTCCATGGGTTTCTGACTTCATTTTGTGCTGTTTTTTAACTGCCCTTCTAAACTTTGCAACCACCATCTCTGCCTTAAAGCAGGGATCCTGAACTGCTGACCAGTCTGTGGATGAGCCTTATGAACACAAAACAGCTGATCCTGCAGTATTTCATGAGCTGGGAAACAAACTGAATTTGTGGTGCTTGCCCTGCTGTGTGCAATGGAAAGAAACAATTCAAGATTGCTGCTGGCATTCATGGAGCAGCTGCACATGGTGGATGGTTGGTACTGGGCTCTGGAAACAAGCACTGAGTGATGGGATTGCATTGTGATGCATATATGGAATGATGAATAGTGGTTGCAGAACTTTCAGAAGTGCAAAACCATCTTCCTAGAACTGGGTGCGGAGCTTGCCATTGCCCTGAGGTGCAAGGACACCAGAATGAGAACTGCCCTCACTGTGAAAAAGCGAGTGGTGATTGCTGTGTGGAAGCTGGCAAATCCAGACTGCTAACTGTCAGTCAAGAATCAGTTTGGAGTTGGAAAGTCCACCGTGGGGGTTGCAGTGATGCAAGTGTGCAGGACCATTAATTATCTCTTGCTATGAAGGATTGTGACTCTGGGTAATGTGCAGGAAATAACTAATGGTTTTGCAGCAATGGGATTCCTGAACTATGGTGGGGCAATAGATGGAATGCATAACCCATATTTGGCCCTAGACCATATTGCGACAGAATACATCAACCAAAAGGGCTACTTTTCCATAATCTTGCAGGTGCTGGTGCATTACCGGGGCCGTTTCACTGACATCAGTGTGGGTTGTTCAGGGAAAGTTCATGGTGCATGCATCTTTCAGAACACTGGACTATACAGAAAGCTGCATGCTAGGACTTTCTTTCCAGACCAGAAGATTCCAGTGGGGATGTGCAAATGCCCATAGTGATCCTGGGAGTCCCCACGTACCTCTTGCTCCCATGGCTCATGAAGCCTTACGCTGGGAACCTAGACAGCAGCAAGGAGTGCTTCAACAATAGGCTCAGCAGGTGCTGAATGACTGTTGAATGTGCAGATTAATAGGTCACTGGCGCTGCCATTTTGGCAGGTTAGACCTCAATGAGGAAAATATTCCGATGGTCACAGCAGCCTGCGGTGCTCTGTAAAACACTTGTGAAGCGAAGGGTGAAAAGTTTCCCCAGGGGTGGAGTGCTGAGGTGGGTCATCTGGCTGCCGATTTTGAACAGCCAGATACCAGGGCAATTAGAGTGGCTCAGTGGGGGGGGGTTATTGGAATCAGGGAGGGTCTGAAGGAACATTTTGATAACAAGCACTAGTAATGCATCTTTATCTGATGCATTTGGTCAGGCAATGTTTACTTGCTGCCTTAAATAACTCAGTAATACTTGCTTCCTGAGTTTTAATTGTAGTGAGCAAAAGTTCCTGTCTATAGCCACTGTGTTTCAATTTTAGCAGCAACTACCATGTGCATGACACAAATAAAGACTCATTTTGTTTCAAATACCGTACTTTAATTAAAGGATAAAACACTTCTCCCCTCCCCCCTCAAGTGGGACATGGCAATGAGAAGCAGTCTCTCGGTTCAGGCTCTCACAGCTGTGTATAACTCTGGTTTCATGATGAAAACTGGTCTCTAGGGGTGGATTGCAAAGGGTGGAAACAGGCGAGGAATGTGTTGGGGGAGTTTGGGGCAGGCATGGAATGGCATTCTGTATGGGCTGCATCTGTTGACTGCAACATTTCTCTAAACATATCCTCCTGGTTTGTCTCCTTATCTGACAGAAGTGCTCTGCCACTGTGTAGGGGTTGGTCCTCAAGGACACATCTGCAGAAACAAAGAAACAATGAACAGAGACAGTATTGAGAGTGCACTCAAAGCCATGAATCTCAAGTCACATACACCTCTTTCTCACTGTCTCTTTGCTAGCACATAACTAGGCGAGAGTCCCAAATATGATGAGATTGACAGGGTGGGGGAGCTGGGCAGGGAGAATGGATAAGAAGAGACAGAGGGTCTGAGTGGTTTTGTGAGGAGGGTCACTACATGCACCTAAGGAGGGTATTCTGAATGTTGGTACCATTTTCCACAGGCTGAGGTAATTGAACCTGATATCTCACTCCTGAGAGTAACTCAAGATGCAAGGCTGCATCTCCTGCATGCATGCAGCTTCAGACCGGGTCTTATGCTGCTCGCCTTTGTGCTGCTTTGGTCCCTGCAGCAGTAATTGCCATTTGGCACAGCAAAGTTTCCTACAGCAGAGGCAGAAACAAGGCAGCTCTGCCAAGGAATCTTTCCAGAGGATTGCTGAGTGCCACACAAAATTTTCCTAGAGATTTCTATGGAGGATTCCCAGGACATCCCAGTATACATTAACAAACTGTTCTGCTGGATACCCCGACTGCATAGGCTCTGTTGTTAATTTCTATATCTTATCCCTCCTCTACCATTTAACAAAGTAAATGGGACCTCAATCTCCTATCACTGTGCAGTATCAAAGCAAAATGTGTGCTTACCAGAGCTTGCTTCTCCTGCTTCATGAGCGCCAGAGTGCTGCGACTGGCTAGACCCCTCTGGGGTCGAAAATAGGTCCTGGCTTGCCACACCACCGGACAACCCTGTTGCATGTCCCACATCCAACTCCACTTCCTCATCCACCACTTTGTCCTCTGGATTGACTCCACTGGCCCCTAGCTCCATTCCCCCCGAAGTATCCATGGAGCTCTTGGCAGTGGGGTGACTGCCAAGGATAGCGTGCAGTTGCTCATAGAAGTGGCATGTCTTCAGTGCTGTACTAGAGTGATGGTTGGCCTCCCTTGCCTTCTGATACACCTGCCTCAGCTCCTTGATCTTAGCATAGCACTGCTGCATGTCCCTTTCATGTCCCTTCTGCATGCCATGAGCAATCTACCCTTAGATATCAAAGTTCCTATGACTTTAGCGAAGCTGCAGCTGTACAGCCTCCTCTCCCCGCAGATCCAGCAGCTCTGGTGTACTCCATGGAAAGCCAGAATGGTCAGCTGGGAAGATGCTGCATGAACTGTGCATGCTGAGCATTCAGGAAGAGGAATTTCAAAAATTCCCAGGCCTTTAAATGCATGCCTGTTTACCTGCAGGGCAGCGGAGTTCAAAATTGCTGACCAGAGTGGTCATGATGGGCATTGTGGGACACCTCCTGGAAGCCAATTAGGGTGACAAGCAAGCGCACTGTCTATACTGACACTGCGTTGCTCTAACTTCGTTGCAAAAAGGTCTGTGCTGCTCATCGAGGTGGTTTTATTTTGTCAGTGTAAGCAGGGGAGTTACATCTGCAGGAGGAGCATTGTTGTGTGTACACCTCCATTGTTTTGTCGAAGAAAGCTGACTTTTGTCAACAAAACTGTGTAGTGTAGACAAGGTTTTAGGCCTGGTCTACACTACGAGTTTAGGTCAAATTTAGCAGCGTTATCTCGATTTAACCCTGCACCCATCCACACAACGAAGCCCTTTTTTTTTCTACTTAAAGGGCTCTTAAAATTGATTTCTTTACTCCACCCCCGATGAGGGGATTAGTGCTGAAATCGGCCTTGCTGGGAAGAATTTGGGCTACTGTGGACGCAATATGACGGTATTGGCATCCGGGAGCTATCCCAGAATGCTCAGTTGTGAACGCTCTGGACAGCGCTCTCAACTCAGATGCACTGGCCAGGTAGACAGAAAAAGGCCTGCAAACTTTTGAATTTCATTTCCTGTTTGGCCAGCGTGGCGAGCTCACCTGCACAGGTCACCATACAGAGCTCATCATCACAGGGGACCATGTGGTCCCAGAATTGCTGAAGAGCTCCAGCATGGACCAAACGGGAGGTACGGGATCTGATTGCTGTATGGGGAGATGAATCTGTGCTGGCAGAACTCGTTCGAAAAGACGAAATGCCACAATATTTGAAAAAATCTCCAATGGCATGAAGGACAGAGGCTATAACAGGGACTAACAGCAGTGCTGCGTGAAAATTAAGGAGCTCAGGCAAGCCTACCAAAACACCAGAGAGGCAAACGGCCGCTCCAGTTCAGAGCCCCAGACATACCGCTTCTATGATGAGCTGCATGCCATTCTAGGGGGTGCAGCCACCACTACCCCAACCATGTACTTTGACTCTGTTCAAGGAGTGGGAAGCAACACGAAAGTGGGTTTTGGGGGCGAGGAAGAAGATGATCAAGTTGCAGTGGGGGAGGTTCAGGTTGGATATTAAGAAAACCTTTTCACTAGGAGGGTGGTGAAACACTGGAATGCGTTGCCTAGGGAGGTGGTGGAATCTCCTTCCTTAGAAGTTTTTGAGGTCAGGCTTGACAAAGCCCTGGCTGGGATGATTTAATTGGGTATGGGTCCTGCTTTTGAGCAGGGGGTTGGACTAGATGACCTCCTGAGGTCCCTTCCAACCCTGATATTCTATGATTCTATGATGATGATGAGGAGGAGATTGTAGATAGCTCACAGCAAGGAAGTGGAGAAACCGGTTTCCCCAACAGCCAGGATCTGTTTATCACCCTGGACCCGGACCCAATACCCCCCAAACCCACCCAAGGCAAGCTCCCGGACCCTGAAGGCAGAGAAGGGACCTCTGGTGAGTGTACCTTTGTAAATATTATACATGGTTTAAAAGCAAGCATGTTTAATGATTAATTTGCCCTGGCATTCGCGGCCAGTACAGCTACTGGAAAAGTCTGTTAACGTGCCTGGGGATGAAGCGGAAATTCTCCGGGGACATCTCCATAAAGCTCTCCTGGATGTACTCCCAAAGCCTTTGCAAAAGGTTTCTGGGGAGGGCAGCCTTATTCCATCCTCCATGGTAGGACACTTTACCATGCCAGGCCAGTAGCACATAGTAGGGAATCACTGCAGAACAAAGCATTGCAGTGTATGGTCCCGGTGTTTGCTGGCATTCAAACAACATCTGTTCTTTATCTCTCTTTATCTCTGTTACCCTCAGGAGAGTGATATCATTCACGGTCACCTGGTTGAAATAGGGTGGTTTTAGTAAGTGGACCTTAAGAGGTGCCTGTTCCTGCTGGGCTGTTTGCCTGTAGCTGAAGAGAAATCTTCCCCACTGTTAGCCACATTGTGGGGGGAGGAGAGAAGCCATCATCCCAGAGAATTGGGTGTGTGTGAGGGGAGGTGGGTTAGTTGGGTTTCTGCTGCACGTGAACCCAAAAACTGCAGCCCCTCCTTTTAAACTGCCAACCCATTTTTAATGGCCAACCCAATGGCTACTTCATATGGGAAATGAGGGCACTGCTGTTTGAAACCATTCCCACATGTTATGAAGGTTAAAGAAGCCAAAAGACTGTGGCTTACCGTGGCTACCTGCAAGCCGAATTCTGCTGCCCAGCCCTGCGTGAGTGATCTCTCACACCAAACCGGCATACCCTCAATAAGAGGAAAATGCGACCTTGTAATGAAAGTACATGTGCTATGTATGTAATGTTAACAGCAAGGTTTACCGTGAAAGACTGTACCCATTGTTCTATAAAATGTGTCTTTTTAACTACCACTCTCCCTTTTTTTCCCCCCTCCACCAGCAGCATATGTTTCTCCTTCCCAGAAACTAGCGAAGATTAGAAGGTGGAAAAAAACAACCTCATGTTGTCCTCCCACACTGACAGAGCACAGCAAAATATGCGGAGGCAGACAATCTCAGAATGCAGGAAAACACTATATGACCGCGAGGAGAGGTGGCGGGCTGAAGATGGTAGGTGGCGTCAGCTTGCTGAAAGAAGGCAGGAGTCAATGCTCAGGCTGCTGGAGGATCAAACTCATATGCTCCAGCGTACAGTTGAGCTGCAGGAAAAGCAGCAGGAGCACAGACCACCGCTACAGCCCATGTGTAACCAACCGCCCTCCTCCCCAAGTTCCATGGCCTCCTCACCCAGCCACCCAAGAACGTGGTGGGGGGGGCCCTCTGGCCACCCAGCCACTCCACCCCAGAGGATTGCCCAAGTAACAGAAGGCTGGCATTCAATAAGTTTTAAAGTTTTAAAGTGCTGCGTGGCCTTGTCCTCAAATCCTCCACCACCCCACCTGGTGCTTCCCTCTCCACCACCCCTTCCACGCTACCTTGGCAGTTATCACCTTATTTGTGTGATGAATTAATAAAGAATGCATGAATGTGAAGCAACAATGACTTTATTGCCTCTGCAAGCGGTGATCGAAGTGGGGAGGGGAGGGTGCTTAGCTTACAGGAAAGTAGAGTGAAACCGGGGTGGGTTTTCCATCAAGGAGAAACAAACAGAACTTTCACACCATAGCCTGGCCATTCCTGAAACTGGTTTTCAAAGCTTCTCTGATGCGCACTGCATCCTCCTGTACTCTTCTAACCACCCTGGTGTCTGGCTGTGCGTAATCAGCGGCCAGTCAATTTGCCTCAACCTCCCACCCCACCATAAACATCTCCCCCTTACTCTCACAGATATTGTGGAGCGCACAGCAAGCAGTAATAACAATGGGAATATTGGTTTCGCTGAGGTCTAACTGAGTCAGTAAACTGCGCCAGCGTGCTTTTAAACGTCCAAATGCACATTCTACCACTATTCTTCACTTGCTCAGCCTATAGTTGAACAGCTCCTGACTACTGTCCAGGGTGCTTGTGTATGGCTTCATGAGCCATGGCATTAAGGGGTAGGCTGGATCCCCAAGGATAACTACAGGCATTTCAACATCCCCAACAGTTATTTTCTGGTTTGGAAAATAAGTCCCTTGCTGCAGCTATTGAAACAGACCAGGGTTCCTGAAGATGCGAGCATCGTGTACCTTTCCCGGCCATCCCATGTTGATGTTGGTGAAATGTCCCTTGTGATCCACCAGTGCTTGCAGCACCAATGAAAAGTACCACTTTCGGTTTATGTATGTGCTGCCTTGGTGCTCCAGTGCCAAGATAGGGATATGGGTTCTGTCTATCAGCCCCCACAGTTAGGGAATCCCATTGCAGCAGAGCTATCCACTGTGATCTGCACGTTTCCCAGAGTCATTACCCTTGATATCAGCAGCTCAGTGATAGTGTTGGCTACCTGCATCACAGCAGCCCCCACGGTAGATTTGCCCACTCCAAATTGATTCCCAACTGACCGTTAGCTGTCTGGCGTTGCAAGCTTCCACAAGGCTATCACCACTTGCTTCTCAACTGTGAGGGCTGCTCTCATCTTGGTATTCTTGCGCTTCAGGGCAGAGGAAAGCAAGTCACAAAGTTCCATGAAAGTGCCCCTACGCATGCGAAAGTTTCACAGCCACTGGGAATCATCCCAGACCTGCAACACTATGCGGTCCCACCACTCTGTGCTTGTTTCCCGGGCCCAGAATCGGCATTCCACACCATGAACCTGCCCAATTGACACCATGATGTGCACATTGAAGGCCATACCTCAGCCTCACCTCAGTCCCCGGAAAAATCATGGAGCAGGTCCTCAAAGAATCAATCCTGAAGCACTTACATGAGAGGAAAGTGATCAGGAACAGTCAGCATGGATTCACCAAGGTCATGCCTGACTAATCTAATCGCCTTCTATGATGAGATTACTGGTTCTGTGGCTGAAGGGAAAGCGGTGGATCTATTGTTTCTTGACTTTAGCAAAACTTTTGACACAGTCTCCCACAGTATTCTTGTCAGCAAGTTAAAGAAGTATGGGCTGGATGAATGCACTATAAGGTAGATAGAAAGTTGGCTAGATTTTCGGGCTCAACGGGTAGTGATCAATGGCTCCATGTCTAGTTGGCATCCGGTGTCAAGTGGAGTGCCCCAGGGGTCGGTCCTGGGGCCGGTTTTGTTCAATATCTTCATAAATGATCTGGAGGATGGTGTGGATTGCACTCTCAGCAAATTTGCGGATGATACTAAACTGGGAGGAGTGGTAGATACGCTGGAGGGCAGGGATAGGATACAGAGGGACCTAGACAAATTGGAGGATTGGGCCAAAAGAAATCTGATGAGGTTCAATAAGGATAAGTGCAGGGTCCTGCACTTAGGATGGAAGAACCCAATGCACAGCTACAGACTAGGGACCGAATGGCTAGGCAGCAGTTCTGCGGAAAAGGACCTAGGGGTGATAGTGGACGAGAAGCTGGATATGAGTCAGCAGTGTGCCCTTGTTGCCAAGAAGGCCAATGGCATTTTGGGATGTATAAGTAGGGGCATAGCGAGCAGATCGAGGGACGTGATCGTTCCCTTCTATTCGACATTGGTGAGGCCTCATCTGGAGTACTGTGTCCAGTTTTGGGCCCCACACTACAAGAAGGATGTGGATAAATTGGAGAGAGTCCAGCGAAGGGCAACAAAAATGATTAGGGGTCTGGAACACATGACTTATGAGGAGAGGCTGAGGGAACTGGGATTGTTTAGTCTGCAGAAGAGAAGAATGAGGGGGTATTTGATAGCTGCTTTCAACTACCTGAGAGGTGGTTCCAGAGAGGATGGCTCTAGACTATTCTCAGTGGTAGAAGAGGACAGGACAAGGAGTAATGGTCTCAAGTTGCAGTGGGGGAGGTTTAGGTTGGATATTAGGAAAAACTTTTTCACTAGGAGGGTGGTGAAACACTGGAATGCGTTACCTAGGGAGGTGGTAGAATCTTCTTCCTTAGAAGTTTTTAAGGTCAGGCTTGACAAAGCCCTGGCTGGGATGATTTAATTGGGGATTGGTCCTGCTTTGAGCAGGGGCTTGGACTAGATGACCTCCTGAGGTCCCTTCCAACCCTGATATTCTATGATTCTATGATTCTAAGGGGCCCGTACTTTGTGAGAAGTCTATGTCCATGTCCTCATCACTCTCGTCACCGCGCTGCAGTCGCCTCCTCCTCGCCTGGTTTCGCTTTTCTTGCAGGTTATGGTTCTGCATAGCCTGCTGGATAATACGTGCGGTGTTTATAGTGCTCATAATTGCCGCGGTGATCTGAGCGGACTTCATGTTCCCAGTGCTATGGCGTCTGCGCTGAAAAAAGGCACAAAACGATTGTTTGCCGTTGCTCTGACAGAGGGAGAGGCGACTGACAACATGGCTTACAAGGTTGGCTTACAGGGAATTAAAATCAATAATGGGGGTGGCTTTGCATCAAGGAGAAACAGAATGGCCCCCTCAAGGATAGAACTCAAAACCCTGGGTTTAGCAGGCTGTTGATTTCACGGAGGGAGGGAGGAAGGGAGGAGAAAATGAATACAAAACAAATCTGATCTATTTCTTGTTTTGATCCACTTCATCTATCTTTATACATCTTGCTGGCAGAAGACGGTTCAGTATGACTGCTGGCCATCGTCGTCTCCTGGCTGCTCATTAGAAGACGGTGCAGTAGGACTGCCGGCAGGACTGAATCGCCATGAGACGAAACTTAAAAGGGAAATGACCTGGCTGAGTCACTCCCATGTTTGCTCAGGCGCCCCTGACTGACCTTACTGATGTTGGCTAAAAGAGCACTCTGGAGAACGGCGACGACGGCTACCAGTCATACTGCACTGTCTGCTGCCAAAAAGCGATAGCTGCTGCTGTGTAGCAATGCAGAACCATGTCTGCCAGCACCCAGGAGACATACAGTGACGGAGAGCTGAGCGGGCTCCATGCTTGCTGTGGTATGGCATCTGCACGGGTAACCCAGGAAAAAAGGCACGAAACAATTGTCTGCCGTTGCTTACACAGAGGGAAGGAGGGAGGGAAGGGGGTGCTGACGATGTGTACCCAGAACCACCCACAACAATGTTTTTGCCCCATCAGGCATTGGGATTTCTACCCAGAATTCAAATGGGTGATGGAGACTGCGGGAACTGTGGGATAGCTACTCACAGTGCAACGCTCCAGAAGTCGACAGTTGCCTCAGTACTGTGGACGCACTCCGCCTACTAAATGCCGACTAAATGCACTTAGAGCATTGTGTGGCAACACACACAATCGACTGTATAAAAACGCTTTCTACAAAACTGACTTCTATAAATTCGACCTAATTTCGTAGTGTAGACATAGCCTTAAAAAGATTCTACAACTTTGTGATGCTGTCTAGTCAGGAGCCAGCTCAAGATATTGCTGCAGGCTAATTCACTCATTCTAATAGAAATCAAAGGAGTATCCAAAGGTATTGTACTGTAATCATGCCAATTCACTTGTGTGTTAGTTTAGTTCCAAGGAAATGTTAATGGTATTGTCTTCACTTATCTATAATCTATTGATTGCTATTTCATTACATTATGTATATCCCTGTAATTAGTTAACCATAGAGCAAAAGTGTGGGTTAGTGTTAAGATGTTTGCTATTACATTACTGTACATTTACATTGTGTATATCCCTGTAATTAAGGCGATTGGAGTCTTGGAAATGTAAATGAAGAAGAGTGCTACTTTCAAAGCAAGGGCCGTTGTGTTCAACAATGAAAATTCACAGATTTAGTCTGCATTTCCTACTCATCAAACCCACGTGGGTGAAGCCACTGTGCAGATTATAGCTTCTTCTCCAGAAAACAAATATAGATTCAAGGAATTGTCCTGTATCGTTGACTGTTTGGACTCGGGCAGGGAAGATAACAAATGCAAAGTGAAGATTGCCAGAGGCAATCTGGGTTACCCTGAGAAGACTTTGAGGATACTGGCAGTTTATTACATCACTGCCACCATTTGGGTTACAAACTGTGATTTCCTATTATATTTTACCTGCTTTAACCTCTCAATAACTCTCATTCCTTTTCTTAACTAATACATTTATAGTTAATTTAACAGAGAATTCCCTGCCAGCATTGTCTTTGGTGTGAGATCCAGGCAGGGGTGAAAGTAAGTCTAGTGACTTACCGGTATGGTGCTGGGCTGGGGCCAGCTCTGGCCCCCAGAAGGGGCAGGGCCTAGGGTGGAAGGGGCGGGGCTTGCGGAGGTCAGAGCCAGCCCCGGCCCATCCTGTACCAGCAAGTGCCTCCTTCCCCCTTCCCAGGGTAACAGCGGCAGCTGGGGGCTCTGGCAGCAGTTTAAAGGGCCCTGGGCGGTAGTGGCGGCCGGAGCCCTGGGCCCTTTAAATTGTCCCTGGAGCCCTGCTGCCAGAGCCCTGGGGAAGCGGCAGTGGGGCTCTGGGGACGATTTAAAGGGTCCAGGGCTCTGCCGCCGCTACCACCCCGGGCCCTTTAAATCGCCGCCCCAGCCCCGCCGCCACTACCCCAGGGCTCTGGCAGCGGGGCTCTGGCAGCAATTTAAAGGGCCGGGGGCTCCAGCTGCTGCTGGGAGCCGCAGGCCCTTTAAATTGCGCCTTGGGAAGCCGATCCACCCCGGTACAGCGCACCGGCTCTTGCCAGTACACCGTACGGGGGCGTACCAGCTTACTTTCACCTCTGGATCCAGGGAACCAAATTGATCTGGGGAAAAGTGACTGATCCTTTGGGATTGGCCAAATGTGATGTGATTTTTGGCTTATATAACCTTTTATCACAAAGTCCAGTTTGTCTTTGTGGCACGATAGGTGGGGGAGCCTAAGGGATTGTCTGTGACTCCTTGGTAAGATTAATATAGTGACCCAGGAGTTCACATTTGTTACTGGCTTGATGAAATCTAATTATAGAATATATTACCAGTTTGGGGTGTCTGCCCTGTTTTCTGACAATCTGACCTGAGATTGGCACTCACAGTTGTGAGCCACTCCAGACTGTGTGACAGACTTCACGGTGGGGAGTATTGGGCACAAAGGCATACCTAGGCCTGATAGTGGTCTGCTGTGGATTTTAAGACTGTTCTGAAAACGTTTAACAGTGTAAGCACAAGTAGAACTGTGTATGTGTAAACAGTTATAGACTAATCATATTTGTGAGACTAAGAAAAGAAAGTAATTAAAAAACTAGAAAAGATCGGTTTGAACTAACTGTACTGATGGGGGAGGAGAGTTAACATGGAAATGGGAGACACATACAATGTATAAGAAAAAAGTTGTAAATAAGTTTGTGTAACAAAGGGAGGTTGAAGCTGTATTGTCCAGTGCTGGAGGCAACTTTGATGAGATTGTCCAGATGATTTTCCATTTGTGCATAACTGATTACTACTTTCTGAGTAGTTTGCCTTACCATAAAGATTTGTTAGATAGACTAATTTGCTGAGTAAGCAAATCTCAAACACCTTCCACAGGACTAAGTCTGCATACCCATTCCCTGTAGTTCCACTCCATCTGCTGAGCTCTTTTATGAGGAGATCCAGATGTTCATTCTAACAAATTATGGCAGAGAGGGGGCTGGACCCATTTCCCTTTAAAAGGGACCATTCACACTGTAACAATTTATTTTGCTGTGTGTGTTGTGGACACTTTTACACTGGGGATTGGATTGGAATGAGAGGCCCTAAGGCGAAAACCTACACATGGGCTTAATTTTACTACCCTGAGTAGTCACAGGAGTAAAGTTAAGCATGTGCATAAGTGTTTGCAGGATCAGGGCCATATTTTGTTGGAATGTTTACCTGATAGGCTCCAATTCTGCAACTGCTGTGCCCACATGCAACCCCATTGTCTTTCCTAGTGTTGTATATAGGCACAGTAGTATGCATATACAGATCACAGTGTACAGTTGGATCATATTTATTTATTGTAAAATGCTTTAAAGATGAATTGGGCAATATGAACTGCTGTCTGTGAAAAAATACCCTTTTATGCTCCCCACCTATGCCCTACTACTCATCATGACCTGCTGGCCTTAATTCCTTATATATTATTCATATGGCTACCCATACATATAATTTTCTCATAAAATAGAACTGGACCTAGGTTTGATCTTCCCCAGAGTTTGGGGTATCCTGCAGCTGCTCCAAGGGTTGGTCCATTCCATTCACCAGCAGCTAAGTTTGCATTTGTAGGTTGACTTCTATACAGTGAGAGGGGGCTCCACCAGCGGGTTCAGCCCTTTATGGAGCATGTGCCCAGCTGAATAATTTGGATCTGGGTCTGAACTTCTTTAGGGGGTATCAGATTCTGGCTCCGGGTGGCTGGTTTGGCCCAATCTTTAATAGCTACAGCTGGGACTAGACATTGAGGCAGGACTCTGGATCCCAAGTGCCTGAGTTCTGGGCACATTCAGACCCACAGAGGTACTGTGGCACCCAGCCTCTCTCAAGCGTGGGGGAAGTGCCTGTCCAGCTGTGGGGCCTGGCCTGGCTCCCGGGCCCATCCCTCCTGTGGTCTCCCCGCTGCCCGGCGCTCCCGGGGGCGGCGCTCACAGTCACCCCGCACCCGGGGCCGAGGCCGGCGGGCGGCGGCCAGCAGAGGGCGCAGCGCGCGGGGTTGGGACTCCGGAGGAAGCTGCAGCTGGACTAGAGGGGCCGGAGCCGGCGGCGGCGCGGGGGGGGTTCCCGGCCGCTCGGAGGCGCCGCCATGGACCGGTTCGCGTGGGCCAGCGGCCTGCTGGAGATCAACGAGACCCTGGTGATCCAGCAGCGCGGGCTGCGGCTTTACGACGGGGAGGAGAAGGTAAAGGGAGCGCCCGGCTCGGGCCTAGCGGCGGTCGGGGCCTAACACCCGCCCTGGCCCAGAGATCACCACCGGTACCCTGGGCAGGGGCAGCCGGGGCACCCCGCCCAGGAGCCCCCCGCTGCTGAGTGCCCCGGCCACGGAGCCCTGAGCCAGCCCTGGCCGCCGCAGTGCTCCTCTCTCTCTGCCGGCCGGGCCGCCCCCCCAGCGGCGGGAGCTGGCTCGGGGTCCGGTGGATGGAGCTGGCGGTACCGGCAGGAAGCTAGGTCCTGCCGGGTGTTTTTGATGCGAGGGTTGCTTTGTGGTAGGCCAGGAACAAACAGCCTCTTCCTTTAGCCGAGAAGAAATGGAACCGCCTGGTGGGTCAGGGAGGGGTTCGCACTGGACACCCAACGTGCTGCTTTAGTTTTTAACTTCTTTCCCTAATCACAGCAATGTAGGGCAGGAAGGGACCCCACGTCCGTCCTCTGTCTAGCATGCTGCATGTCTGCACTCCCAGCGGGGCAAAACCTGAAACGCCAATCGCCTTGTTAGAAACGGCCTGCTGTTCTCGGGCGTTGGTACCATCGGGAAGGGAGGGTCCTGCCGGGTTTCCTGGGGGAAAGTTTATACAGCTGAAAAGGAAGCTTGTCCATATCAGTGTTATCCTCCGGTAATAATTCTTTTTGTGGCTTCATCAGCTTGGCTGGCTTGTGTTAGCAGCAAAAACAGGGTGTTCTCAAAATATTTGATTAATTAGGGTGCTATATTATGACAACATATAATGCTTCAAAAATCAATGTTTACCCAGCTTGTTTGTTAAATTTGTGGTTAACTTAGTATCTGGTTTTTTTGGTCAAGGTAAAGTTTGATACTGGGGTATTGCTACTTAGCACACACCGACTGATCTGGAGAGATCTGAAAAATCATGTAAGTACCCCATCTTTTTTGTACATGGGTTGACTATACATTCCGTAATAAACCAATAACTTTTAATGATGCGACACTGCAAGAAAGAACTAATTTTTATGTGACTAAACTTTTTCCTCACTGTGTAAGTGCCTTATGCTCACAACATGGAGAGGTAATATAGTCTGATCAACTGGGGTTGGAAATTTTAAGATAATTTATCAACATGTTCATAGCCCACTGAGTAACTCATTCCTTTTTCCCTCTTCCCCCAACCATTCACACAGACCCAAAAACAACACAGAAAAGACAAAAAAAAAAAAGAAAACCCGTATAAAAACATCCATACTGGGTCAGACCAATGGTCCATTTAGCCCAGTATCCTGTCTTTAACATTGGCCAGTGCCAGATGCTTCAGATGGAATGAACAGAATAGGGCAATTTTGAGTCATCCAATCCTAGCTTCTGGCAGTAGGACGGTTAGGGACACCTGGAGCATGGGGTTGCGTCCCTGACCATTATGGTTAATAACCATGGCTTATCCTCCATGAACTTATTTAATGCTTTTTTGAACGTAGTAATACTTTTGGCCTTCACAGCATCCCATGGCATTCCACAGGTTGACTGTGCCTTGTGTGAACAAGTACTTCCTTATATTTGTTTTAAACCTGTTGCCTGTTAATTTCATCCGGTGACACCTGGTTCTTTTGTTATGTAAAGGACTAAATAACACTTCTTTACTCTCTTTCTCCATACCATTCATGATTTTATAGACCTCTATCATATCCCCTTAGTCATCTCTGAGTCTTTTTAATCTCTCCTGATATGGAAGCTTAATAATTTTTGTTGCCCTTCTCTGCATCTTTTCCAACTCTAATATATCTTTTTTGAGATGAGGCAACCAAAACTGCATGCAGAATTCAAGGTATGGGCATATCATAGATTTATATAGTGCTATTATGATATTTTTTCTTATCTGTCCCTTTCCTAATGGTTCCTAACGTTCTGTTAGGATTTTTTTTTGACTGTTGCTGCACATTGAGCAGATGTTTTCAGGGAACTGTCCATAATGACTCTTAAGAACTGTTTCTTGACTGGTAACAGCTAATTTAGACCCTATCATTTAGTATGTATAGCTGGGTTTATTTTTTCCAACATGCATTACTTTGCACTTATCAACATTGATTATCATCTGCCATTTTGTCACCCAGTTTAGTGCGATCCTTTTGTAACTCTTTGCAGTCAGCTTTGGACTTAACTATCTTCAGTAATTTTGTATTGTCTGCAAAATTTATCTTTTCCAGATCACTTATGAATATGTAAAATAGCACAGGTCCCAGTACAGATTATTGGGGGACCCCACTATTTACCTCTCTCCATTATGAAAACTGATCATTTATGCCTAACCTTTGTTTGTTTCTTTTAACCAGTTATTGATCCATGAGAGGCCCTTCCCTCTTAGCCCGTGGCTCCCTTACTTTGCTTAAGAGCCTTTGGTAAGAGACCTTGTCAAAGACTTTCTGAAAGTTCAGGTACATTATACGACTGGATCACCTTTGTCCACATGCTTGTTGATGTCCTCAGCGAATTCTAATAGATTGGTGAGGCATGATTTCCCTTTGCAAAAGCCATACTGACTCTTCAAACGTATTGTGTTTATCTGTGTGTCTGATAATTTGGTTCTTTACTGTGGTTTCAACCAGTTTGCCTGGTACTCAAGTTAGGTTTGCCAGCCTGTAATTGTCAAGAGCACCTCTGGAGCCTTTTCAAAAATTAGTGCTACATTAGCTACCCTTTAGTCATCTGGTACAGAGGCTGATTTAAACAATAGGTTACATACCACAATTAGTAGTTCTTCTAAGGAATTCAAATAAAAATTGAACTCTTGGGTGAATACCATCTGGTCCTGGTGACATAAATTAAACATAAATATCAATATGTTTCAAAACTTCATCTATTCACACCTCAATCTGGGACAGTTCCTCAGATTTGTCATCTAAAAAGAATGGCTCAGGTGTGGGGAGCTCCCCCATATCTCTGCAGTGTGAAGACCAATGCAAAGCATTAATTTAGCTTCTCCACAATGGACTTGTCTTCCTTGAGTGCTCCTTTAGTACCTCAACCATCCAGTGGCCCCACTGATTATTTGGCAGGATTCCTGCTTCTGATGTACTTAAAAACATTTTTATTGCGAGGTTTTTGTGTCCTTAGTTGGTTGCTCTTCAAATTCTTTCTTGGCCTGCTTTATTATACTTTTACGCTTGTGTTGCCATAGTTTATGCTCCTTTCTATTTTCCTCATTAGGATTTGACTTCCAGTTGTTAAAGGACACCTTTTTTACTCTGATGTTTAGCCATGGTGGCATTTTTTTTTTTTTGGTCCTCTTTCTGTTTTATTGATTTGCTGTGTACATTTAGTTTGAGCCTCTGTTATGGTGTTTTTAAATAGTCTCCATGCTGGTTGCTGGCATTTCCCTCTTGTGACTGTTCCTTTTAATTTCTGTTTGACTAGCTTCCTCGTTTTTGTGTAGTTCCCCTTTTAGAAGTTGGGTTTCTTTGGCATTTTTCCCCGTACAAGAATGTTAAATTCAATTACATTATGGTCGCTATTGCTGAGCAGTTCAGCTGTCTTCACCTCTTGGACGAAATCCTGCATTCCAGTTTAGGACTAAATCCTCTTCCCTTGTGGGTTCCAGGACAAGCTACTCGAAGATGCAGTCATTTAATATTTTTAGAAATTTTATCTCTGTATCATTTTCTGAGGTGCCATATACCCAGTCAGTATGGGGATAGTTGAAATTTCTCATTATTATTGTGTGTTCTCCCTGAGCATTTCACAATAACCATCCTGGTCAGGTGGTCGGTGATATACTCTTATTGTTCAAGCATGGGATTTCCTGCCATAGAGATTCTGTGGTATCATTAGATTCATTTAAGGTTTTTACTTTGACTCTATGCTTGCTTTCACGTATAGTGCCACTCACCCACCAACGTGACTTACTCTCGTTCCTGTATATTTTTTACACTGATATTATTAAATCCCATTGATTATCCCCATTCCACCAAGTTTCCTCGATGCCTGTTATACCAATATCTTCCTAATTCATCTATCTTAGTATTTAGACTTCTAGCATTTATACAGAAGAACTTGTGCATTTTGTCAATATTCAGTTGCTTGCCTTCATGTCTCTTTTTTTATGTTTGTCTGTTCTTCACTAGCTCCTGTCCGTACTTTACCAACTTCTTTCCTATCCTCTTTACTAGGGATATAGGATTCCCCCTTTATTAAATTCATTGCTGAGGGATGTCACTGCTCCAACTGTGTGCTCCTCAGCCCTTAGTTTAAAAAAATCCTCTACAACCTTTTTAATTTTACATGCCAACAATCTAGTTCCATTTTGGTTTAGGTGTCTAGACTCCTCCTTTCCCAAAAGGTCCCTTAGTTCCTAATAAACATAAAACCCTTCCCAATACTATTGTCCCATCCATGAATTGACAACCTGCTGTTCTGCCTGTCTTCCTAGTCCTGCATGTGGAACTGGAAGCATTTCAGAGAATGCTACCATGGAGGTCCTGGACTTCAATCTGTTACCTAGGAGCCTAAATTTGGCCTCCAGAACCTTTCTCCTACCTTTCCCTATGTCACTGGTACCTCCATGTATCAGACCACTGGCTCTTCCCCAGCACTGCACATAAGTCTGTCTGGATGACTCTTGAGATCCACAACCTCCACACCTAGCAAACAAGTCACTATGGGCTTCTCCCATTTATCACAAACCCAATTATCTGTATTTCTAATAATCAAATCCCCTGTTACTATTACCTGTCTCTCCCTAATAATGAGGGTCCCCTCCCCAAGAGGAGTATTCTCCTTGCGAGAGGATACCATGACATCATCTGGAAGGAGGGTTCCAATTATGGGATTGTTTCCCTCTGCTCCAGCTTAATGTTCTCCTTCCCTGAGACTCTCATCCTGCTTACCAGCACAGAGGCTGTCAAACTGGGGGTGGGACCAGTGTCTCTGAAAGTCTTGTCTGTACCTCTCTCTCTCTCTTTGCTCCTGCAGTTCAGCCACTCTGGCCTCAAGAGCCCATATAGTCTCTCTGGGGGTCATGAGTTGCTTGCACCAAATGCACACATATACCACCTGCCTACAAGGCAGGTAATTGTATATGCTGCATTCAGTGCAATTAACTGGATAGCCCCCACTCTCTCGCCAGACTTGTGCCTGTATTTTTACTCTCATGGGGTTTTTGTTTTCTTTTGTTTTTTGTTGTGGAGGGAAGTTATTGGCCTAAGTTTAGTGTATCTGCCTCTTTCACTCCCTCTCTAAACTCCCTCATGAAACTCCCCATGTCACTTCGGAGCTGGCTTTTTAAACCCCTGTTCTCCCTGTGGTAGTCCCGCCCCCTTGTTGAGGGATTAGGGATCAAAGCATAGCAGGTTAGAGCCTTGCTAGTGAGCTCTCAACCTAGATTTGCAGGCCGCTTGGCTCAGTACACAGGTCCCACAACAGACCACACTGTAGGGCTTTCCTACACTTAAAATGCTACAGTAGCACAGTTGCGCTGCTGTTATGCTTCAGTGTAGACACTACCTACAGTGATGGGAGTGATTTTCCAGTTTGGTGGAGGTATTCTACCTACCTTAGAGGTCATAGCTAGGTTGATGGAATTCTTCTGTCGATCTAACAGTGTCTACATAGGTTCTTAGGTCAGCATAACTATGTCACTCAGGGATGTGAATTTTCTAGTGTGGACCAGACAATAATCTTTAATCAAGCAAGCACATAGCAAACATATTCACCTCAACGGTCACACAGGTCTGGTCTACACTACAGACTTATATTGGTATAATTATGTTGCACAGAGGTATGAAAAATCCACATCCCAAGCAACGTAGTTATCTGACCCAGCCATGGTGTAGACAGCACTGTGTCGGTGGGAGAGCATCTCCCATCGACATAGCTCCTGCCTCTTGGGGAGATGGATTAACTATGCCAACAGGAGAACTCTCTCCCATTGGGGTAGAGTGTCTTTATTAAAGCACTAAAGTGGCAAAGCAGCTGTGCTGATGCAGCATTTTAAGTGTAGACTTTCCCGTAGTCTTTCCTCCTTCACCTGGAGAACTCCCTTACAAAATTCCCATTTGCTGCTTCTGTTCACTAGCTAACTACATGACATAAAGGCAGAATACTAATTAGAGATTAAATTTCAGCATATGAAAGTCCTTCCAACAAACATGGTAGTGTTACACTTCAATTGTAGATCCCTAGTTATAATCCCATGAGAGGTTTCCGTGTGTTTTCACATAAATCTCCCTGGTACTATTTATTTTAAAGTGCGTGAATGCTTTCTTTAGAGATGCAGTCTGATAAAGGGCAGCGTCCTAGTAGGGATGTAAATATCAGTTAAAAAATTTATCTGGTTAAATGATTAAAATTATATTGTTTAACCGCTTAACTGTTAACTGAGGTTGCCCTGGTGGGCTGGCGCAGGGCGGCTGGGATCCCGGCGGCTCGGCCTGCTGCTTGCGGATGGGGTAGGGGTCCCACCTGCCCGGCGCAGCTGTGGCCAGGGTCCAGCTGGCCTGCCTGCCTGCCTGGTGCGGTCAGGGCCGCTCCGGTCGTTTGGCCTGGCGCCACCAGCCGGCCACAGGGGTTAGCAGTTAAGGTCCGGTTAATGGTAAGCCTAATGCTGACTGGTTCACCCTTTAGATCCCTACGTCCCATTCTGTTCCTCAAGGCAGAGACCTGTTTTTCCAATGTATTAAGATTGGTGGTGGCAAAGAAAACAGTCTAATATACATCCATGTTGTCTTAATTTGAGGTCTATTTTTCAGACCAGGAATATCTTTTTACATACCAATAGTCGGGTTAGCTATGAAAACCATCGTTCTGTACATGGATATCTTCTGAAAAAAATTGGTAGATTGCATCTAAGACTTAAACATAATTTTTGTTGGTGTTCTCAAAATAATATATAGAGCCTTAGTTAACAATTGTGTTAAATATGCATGAGCTGGAAGAGAATCCATATTTTGTCACTTAAACCATAGTGATTTGTAATGGAAACAAACTAGGTACAGTATAAGGTGGCTTGTGCCGCCACATTCCGCTTGTCTACTATCAACACTCACCCATCCCTGCCTTTTTTCAGTGCTGTTAAGATTTATCCTCTTCCTCAGCATACAAAGCAAGAGAGAATCTGAGGATGTGTACTAGAAACTGTTATCCTTGAGACTGATCCCCCATTGTTCAAGTAGGTAGAAATCCACAACCCATAAAGATCAAAATCAAACAAGCATTATGATGGAAATCCCTGTCCCAAAAGCCCATTGTCACTGGAAGCATCTTCTTTAACAAAGCCCTAGAAGACAGGATAACAACAAATTCTGAGGCTACCCAAAAAAAAAAAAAAAAAAAAGTCTTATTTTGGAGTTGTGACTAGAGTTCTGTTGTAAACCATACAAGTTTGCTGGGCTTTGGGTCACAGCCTTGAAATGTCCCTGAGAGCAGCGTACTACTAAGGATGGGGTCTTATGCCATAACTTTCTTTCCCATTTCTTTTTCTCACCTTAAAAAGCATGAGAACAATGGGGGATGGAGCAGCAAATCTTCCTAAAACTAGTCAAAATGCTGACAAAAGAAACAGAAGTTAAACAGACCTGATGAAGTCCTGAGTTCTGTTCATGCCCTGTCTCTGTTTCTTTTTCACATGGTATCAAAGTAATGTTACTTGTAAAAGAACAATTTATACAAGTATTGCCCACAAAATAACTAGGTCAAAAGAACATTATTAAGGCTACAAAGTCAAGCACTCAGTTAGGAATGCCAGAATTAAGGTTGCCTGTGCAATCTTAATTTGGCCCCCTTGTGAGTATGCATTATGATAGTCTTTAAATATATGATCACATACTATTTTTCCAGTCTCTACTGAGCATCTGCAAACTGCGATTTTTTTCAAAAGCTTGTAACTTGACCAAGTATGGGTGGATTTTCACAAGGATGGCAAAAAGAATATCTCTGACCCAAATTTCAGGTCCCTGCTCCACAAGATAGGGGTGCTAGAGCTGTTTAAAGAAAAAGTTCTAGAATTTTTTAACATGGGCAAAACAATGTATTTTTTCCATAGCCTTGCTCTAGGAAACAGCCAAACAGTTTTGCCTGAAATTTTCCAAAGTAATTCAACCTGAGGGAGACAGCACAGGAAACTTCAGCCCAAATGGTTGAAGTTTGGCAAAGTTATAAGCATCAGAAAACAGGGTCTCAAAATGGGAAATGTCAGGCTACTTTTGTAATAGTCCCACCGATAATTATTTTTAGGTATTGCATCTTCTGTGAAAACAAAACTGTGACAAATAGCAGCAGCCGTTTTATAGCTGCTGTACAGTCATGTACCATATGTATTTGGTCAGTACGGGAAAATGCTGTGATTTCCAAAATACTGAATTCTTCCTAGTTTGATGCATAGGTGTGTAGTTCTAAACTGGTGTCAATGAGAATGTTGGGCATTAGAAAATAAATACAAATAAATTCTGTGATCTCAGATACCTACTGCACTCTTAACCCAGCTGTCTGTCTGTATCGCCTCCTTTTGCTTCTTTAGCAGAACATCTTACGTAGCCTGCAAGGATACCTTTATGCTTCGAGTCAGTTCACCTGTTTTTGGACTTAGGAACTTAAAAAATGGGATATCTACAAGAAGCAATTGTTACCTTTTGTCATTGTCTTTGCCAGCGTGTAAGATCTCTGTAGTGGGGTCCTTGACTTACCTGTATGTGAAGCATCTAATTCTTTCTGACCACTTTACAAATAATAATAAATTTGTACACCACCTAAAGTGCCTAGACATCCAGTGGCTGAGTTAAGGACATTGTGTCAGTCCTAAGTCCCTTCCTTGTCTGATTATCTGACAATTTATACCTTCATGTTCACTTTTTAGTTTTCAGTTTAAAGTCCTTTTTAAATAGTAACGTAAGGATAATTTTCTATTGCAACCAGTGTCATCTTCTATATGAAATGGCTTGTGGGAGAACCTCCTACAAATATTAGCACTGTTGACTTTTTAGTGATTAAAAGAGTATGAAAATTTATTTATTTATTTTACAAGCCATTCAAGAAAATAGTTTTTAATTTCTAGTTGTTATTCTGTGTTGCTTATTCTAGGAATGCTGCATTGCTATCCCTCTTTCTCAGATTGTCTTCATTGAAGAGCAGGCAGCTGGCATAGGAAAAAGGTAAGGTGTGTGTCTTTCACTTTGGAAGCTTAGGCACATAGGTTATGTGCCATGCTCAGTATCACACAAGAAGTCTGGTAGAGCCCAGGAATGTAACCCAGATGTCCTGATTCAGATACAAGGATCAAATGGGGGAGAGGGTCGTTATGAAAAATTGTATGTGTGTGACTTGATTTGCTAAATAATTGCCCTGTAATCAGTGGTTAAGTTTGTAATTCAGTCTTCCGCTTGTAGCAATGAATAATTGGGTTTATCTCACTTAATCAGCAGTGCCATGGTGATAGGTTAGTGTTCAAATTTAGGTCTCAGACCAGGTCTCTTGCTCTGCAAGGCTGGTTGGGAGTAGGAACCCAGGAGAGGAGCATACTGCTCAGTTCTCAGCAGATGTAACTTACACCATCATCTAACCTGATTCTGAAGGAAAGACCAATAACTGGGACCCTCTCACTTGACAGATAATTAGAGCAGTATGATATGTGCTCAACAAGAGAGACGTTAACACCGAAGGAAAAATAAAGCTTTTATGAAGAAGTGTGCCTGGTCTACATCTGCTTATGTCTGTATCCTGGATGTTATAAGCAGATCAAATTGTTTCAGCCTACAGGCTGAAACAATTATCCCATTTGGTAGAACCATACACTGGGGCTTGCGAGATCTGGTGCTAGAGGAGGTGACTAAATAAGAGTAATAACAAAATAGATATATTATTAAAGCTGGACAAGAATAATAGAATTATTGTGATGAAATGAGATGGGGCTATTATATTTGCTGAAACCGTGCTCTTTCATGAGTTGTTTTGCTGTTGGGCTTCATTCTAGACCATGTTGCTTTCATGCATACGTTAGCCTAGGATGTTGGTTTTGGATGAGTTCATATGCAAAATCTTCGGCTGGCACACATGGTGAGATAGTTTAAACATAATATTGAGACCTTTTTGTTTCCATGAGAAAGGTAGTGTGTTTTGGCAGCAGCTGTGAGTCACTGTAGAGCCTTTTGGGGTTATATTGCAGGTGGGAAGCCTTAATCAAAAGTACAGCTTGACAGTTTGTAGTTCAATTTTTTTTTCAAGAATCTTTGTTTAATCTTCTAATATTTATGCTACATCATCTTCTGAGAGTTGATTGTACATGTGTTTTATTATTAGTGAGGTTTTATATTTTTAGGGGTTACAGTATTTTTATTATGAAAATTCTAGTATAGCGATAAAATAATATAATATAAAAATATATTATTATTAATGTGTTGTTTAATGTACTTGACTTTTATTAAAATCCTGAAGGATTATCTGAAATGTTCTGAATGTAAAATAACCATCAGTTAATATAGAACTAGATTAAGCTTTTAAACCTGACTCGCACGATTAAGAAATATTATTTTATAAATTAGGGATATATCTTTTTCTCCCCTCCTTCTTCTCTCCCTACACCTTTCCTTAGTGCCAAAATAGTGGTTCATCTTCATCCAGCTCCTTCAAACAAAGAGCCTGGCCCATTCCAGAGCAGCAAATATTCCTACATCAAACTTTCTTTCAAAGAACATGGTCAGATTGAGGTATGTGTACATACAGTGCAACCAAATAGGTTAAATGTTTTGTCACAAATATTTCTGCTCTCCTTGTATTAGTGATACTATTCATCTTGCAGTATTTGCTGTGGAACTGTGTGTGTAGGAGGCCTTGTTGTCAATCAATAAACCATCACCACCCACTAGCATTAACCCAAACTAAACGAATGGGATTGCTCCATTGCAATTCCATCCACATGGCTGGATTAACGTAATCTCATGGTAATGGTATCAGTAATAACTGGATTGCTCAGTTGTTTTTTTATCACTTTTGGACAGATACTGAGGATGGAAATTTCAGTCTCTTTAAGTGAAAGTTTTGGAAAGTTATGACTGTCTGAATGTGTTTAGAATGGAGATATGTAATCATGCATGTTTAACTCACAATTGTTACATCTACCATTGAAATGTATATGATTGCATGGTCTGTAACTTTTTTTATCCTAAAAAAAAGAAAAGTCCAGTATAAATGTGACGTTGTTATGGCATTTGATATTTAGTGGAATTCATTTTGTTGATCTCTGAGATGTTAAATATTCTACAAAACTTGGATTGCCTTTTTTTTTTTTTAAAAACATATGCAGTTCTATAGGCGGTTGTCAGAAGAAATGACACAGAGGAGATGGGAGAACATGCCTGTTTTTCAGACCATTCAAATTAACAGGGGTCCACAGGTACTTACTACATTCTTGATACTCTCTTCTTTATGTTAGACTTCTCTTCATATTTGAATGCTTAGGTTCAGATCTCCAGTCTATTGTGTCCATTTTGTGCTGCCAGCATAGCCATCGCCCACATCAGCTCCTCCCCACCCCTGGCATTCTGAGGTCAGAAAGGGGGCATGGCAGAGTTGAACTCCACCATGGCTGCTTCTCCACTGGCATAAACTAGAGCTGTTCTCTTGCAGTTCCCCCTTGTACTGGGTCTGAGCAGCTGGGTGTCCTCACTGTATCTGAGAAGAACTCAGACACAATTGGGAACCTGCCCTTAGGTTACGTAGTTAAATACATTCAAAATAGAGTTAATGGTATTCTCAGAATGGCACAAAAGCGAGGAAATTCTAATTTATGAGTGAGTATGGTGTTTGGTTTGATGTGCCATTTGTAGTCTTCTAATAATGTGTAGGTATTGAAATTCTGATGTAAAATAATCATATTCTATTTAGAAACTTCTACAGTATGAGACTCACAAGGAAGATGAAGGATGGAGTTTCAGCCTTAATTTTATACTTTCTTGGTTTTGTGGGTTCTAGACTCTTTACATTGCTTTAATATAGTTGCTTGGAGTCTGTGTGTGTCATATGTGTGAGTAGCTATGATTTAAATGAACAGTTTTGATTATTGGGAATATCTTCAAGATTGCTTTCTTTCATCTATTTCTGTATTTTGAGATCATAAACTCTTTGGGAATATCATCATCATCATCATCTGTATTTGGAAACTGCTGGTGACATTTTGGATACAGCCATCATATAAATGAGTTACAGTAGGGAGGATGGTGCTGTTGTCAATGGTGACAGAGAATAGGAGGGGACAGAGAGAGTTCAGTTTGGCAATGTTAAGTTGCCCATGAGACATCTATGAGAAGCTGTTGAGACTGGCTGAAATACAGGATTGGATGGAAATAGGTCAGGAATGGAAAGGTAGATTTGCTCATGTCTATGTAAAGGTGGTAGTAGAAGCCACGTGCACAGATGAGATCGCCTAAAGAAAAGGTGTAGACCAAGAAGAGGAGGGGATCAAGGACTGCGACTTCTGGGACACAGAGAGTTGGAGAATCTAAAAGAATGAGCAGAGAGATGGTGAGAGAACCAGGAGAGGATGGCAACTCAAGGATTTGCAAGATTTTAAGGTTTCAGAGTAGCAGCTGTGTTAGTCTGTATGCGCAAAAAGAACAGGAGTGCCACAAGTACTCCTGTCCTTTTTTCAAGATTTTATGGGAAGTACTATTGAGTGTCAAAATCAATAGGGAGGATTAGGAGAATGAGGGTGGAGTTAGAGATCTGGAGGCTAGGCCAGGAAGAGGCTGATAAATTTAACATGACTCTCCAATTTAGTAAAAGGATGTCACCCCATATGTTGCATGTATGTGTCACATATTATCTGTATGACGCACTATCAATAAATGGGGTGAATGTCCAATCTCGTACCCTTCTAAATCTCCCCTCAGAGAAACCTATTCAGACTGTGATGGAGCAATGGGGAGAACAACTTCCTAAATCCAGGATTCTCACTGAAAATGCTCTACCTCTAGGCTCGCTCCACTTAAACTAGGGAAGCATCAGTTTGCGCATCCCAGCTTATCTCTGCTGTCTCTGTATCCTACATGAGATGCTGTGTTATACATTATACTAACAATTTAAATAACGTGTTTGTCCTGTAGTATTCTGCAGCAAATCTATATTCGGTGTATTTTTCTTATTTGTAGAAAGTTATTGTAGATAAACTATGACCTTGACTTAAGGAATGTTTTTCAGGAAATTAGATGTATTGTAGATCATTAACAATCATTACATTTTACTTAGTTCTTTGTGGGACGTTTTCCTGTGTTGTAAATATAAGCTCTTTCATAGGGAGGTGGGTGAGAGAACTCTTAACATTTGCTTCCTTTTCTTTTCTTTAAACTATTTTATTTTGCAGGCAGGAAGAATAAGGGCTGTAGGAATTGTAGGTATTGAGAGGAAATTAGAAGAGAAGAGAAAAGAGACTGACAAAAACATTTCTGAGGTAAATACTGCTCAAGTTTCAAGGTCAGCCACCTGCATTCCTTCAGACTTTCTTCTAGATGTAGCCGTGTACTGTTTCATCCGTAGAAAGTTTTAAAACTCTGAAAAGATTACACGTGTGTAATTTACAGTTATGTCTTTAACTGGCTTATCCCAGGTGTTTAAGAATATTTCATTTAAATGCTCCATTTCAAGAGGCACATTCATTGGTGCCAAATGCTTTGTATGTTTATGGATTTCAATGCAGTTGAAAGGCAAAGTTCAATGGCCTTTCGGGGGGGAAGCAGAACAAAGAGCCTTCTACAGAAAGGGACCAGTCCAACAAGACTATTGTCTTAGCAGGTCTAATTATGGATCAGATGACGATTAGATATTCATTTACCAGGTGTATTGTTCAAAGGGGTTTTATATATGTAAATAATTATTATACAGTAAATTTATCTAACAGAAATTCATATTTTTAAATTTTAATTTGTTTATAATTATGCATGGCAAAGTGTTCAATAATCAGATGTCACAGTAATTTCTGCAAAAATATTTTCCAAAGAGAAAACAACTGCTTTTCCCACAAACAGTCCCGTAGTTGAATTTGAGATATTACATGTACAAGAGAAGCTTATTCCTCCCCTGTCCACCTCATTCTTTTCCTCTTCTTAAAAGCCTTTTGACCAGTGTTTCTCAACCTTTTTGATACAGGGGCTGGCTTGCTGCCTTCCTCAACTGTATCAGGGAGATCTCAGGGACTGGCACTGGTCCACAGACCAGTAGTTGGGAAACACTGCTTTAGCTCTATATCTAATGGAGCCATCCCGAGACTGCAAATATTCATCAAAGAAAAGATTATACTGGTTTTGTCACAGTAATAGAGATGGATTTGAAACATCACGAAGTCTTCATAAATTAACTATAACAAATTCATTCATATGGCAACTATTTGTATCACAACATAGCAAAATAAAAAAAGACCTCACGGATCCAGTTTACAGGAAATTTGTACCTGCTTTGTGAACACTTTTACTGTGATCTTCCAGTTATTATTAGCATTAAAGGGTGGTTGGGTTTTGTTTTTTCTTTTAGTTGTTTGGTCTGCCCCCCCCCCCATTTATGAAGAAGGTAATGAATGAAGTTACTTGTGTATATAGTTCAAAAGGTATTGTCTGGTTATTTTTTCCTCACTGACTTTGTCAGAGAGTAAAAGAAATCCATTTGTGTGAGTTGTATGAGCAAAGGAAAAACGTGATTTGTGAAATCCTGCCTTCCCCCAGCTTTAAATGTTATAAATGACTTAATTTCAAAAGTGGTGCCCTGGGTTCCACGAAAAGGTTTCCTGCATCTGCTGTTCGCCGCTGATAAGAATCCAGTTCTTTAGCCTTTTGTTTATCTGAGGAAGTTCCTGTTAGGTGTGTGCACATTCCCCTTTGTTTCCAGGCCTGCCCTGAGTGAATTGGTCAGAGGAGGAACTATACACAACATGCTATTTATTTAGCTAAGTCAAGGATTTTTTTTTTTAATGGGTGATGTTTTCATGCATGTTGTTGAGATTGGAATTAAACTAGTAAAAGCCTGGATATAAAAATTTTTTGTTTGTTGATATTAAAATTCAATACGTAGAAGCTCCTTAATTCATGCTAGTGCCTGGGAGACACATTACGAATGTACTGAATTTGGCAAATTAGCAAGTAAGTCAACAAATATTTTTAAAAGAAAAGACACTGTATCACAAATATCTGTGATCTGACAATGGTAATTCATTATTTTATGGGAATATATTATAATTTCTTTAACACTCCATATTAAATTTTTGCCAAGATGTATGGGGAGTGATTGTCATTTGACTATGTGGACTAGAAGAGACAAGCTGGGTGAGGTAATATATTTTATTGTACCAACTTCTTTTGGTGAAAAAGACAAGCTTTTGAGCGAAACGCAGAACTCTTCTTCAGGTCTTCAGGATTAGCAAAAGTCTACTGTGTAGATCTTTACATTAAATGGAAGCCATGCTTTTGTTACCTTCAGATTAGACTATTAAATCGTTGGGACCATAGGCTGGCTACATCTGTGGTCTGTAGTGGTGTTCTAGCTGAGTTGCCCTCTTTATAAAAGGGAGGTGCTGCCCTCACGGATCTAACGCTGATGGTTCTAGGGTTCTGGGACTCCCCACATGCATTCACACACACACACTTGGTCCAAAATAATCCAAATTAATGACCACCTGGACATATCGCAAAAGCCATTTATTAGAGAGGATTTTGAAGGAGGGATGAGGGTTTGTCCTTGAGACGGTAAAAGTGCCTTTCTGTGGCATTGATATATTGACAGGCTAAATTCACTTTTTTCATGTGTATGATTATTTTTATGCTGCTGGGAGGTAATTGTAAATCTGCTTACTTGTTAACACACAGAGCATTTGTTTGTTTTTTATTCTTTAAATAAAATATGAAAAAAATGAAAGGCTTATCTGGTGTTATGTGCTCCATATAGCAATTTTATATTTGAGAACTTCACACCTTTATTAAAGTAACTTGTATTTTAAAAATCCTGAAAATAAATAATTTGTCCTGTGATGGAAATCCAAATTTTTACATGTTTTTTGTAGAAAAGTTCCATAAAAGTTCATTGTAGTAAAAAAAACTGATACTTTATAGAAATACTTTAATTTCCCCCTGGTTTTATCAGATCTAGCAAGTACAGATTTTATCACAGGGTGCCTTTTATCTAATAATGCATTTCATAAGCCTGATTTCAAACAAGCCTTAATTGGGATCTTGTTTTGTGTTAGCAGAATTTAGTTCAGTTAGACGTCTACGTACCTAATTGCTTCTGAGAATCAAGTATTTAGATGCATAAATTTTGCCTGCAAATAATTTTCAAAGCTTTATGTTTTCTCAATTAAGAGTGGTGTGAAACGAACCTAGCAATCCATCTCCCTTGTTATTTCCAAATAAACTGTGATCTTGCCTGCTATTTTAGCAACGCCTACTGATAAAAGCAGAATTGTGATGTCTCTATGAGCATTTCCACAGTTGTACTATGGGCTCTCCACTGGCCAAAATTAGGGGTGGGGGTGTGTGTGAGTGTGAGAGAGAGTGAATAAAAAAAATACACCTAACGTTTTTAGGAAGAAGGGGTAAACTTGATGAATTTAATTTAATTCAACTCTCAGTACTTTAGCTCTGAGCTCTGTTATTTACATTTTGTAAATCAGTATTAAGTAGAAATTAGTATGTGTCTTCCATGCAGGAAACCAAAGGATTGTTTTACTTTCCTGTATACTTTCTGTTGTCCTTGTCTTGTCTGATTTTAATTATAAGCTCTCTGGGAAGGAAAAATGCCTGTTTGTAAACCAGAGCATGAATTTATAACTCTATGAAACACTTTGAAATGATAACATGCTGGTCTAAAGCATTAGGTGCCCTAATATTCAGAATTCTTGGAGTTTGGGAAGATCATTGGAAAAATTACTTCATTAAATCATTTAATTTCTTTAGGCAGACTATATTATAATGTCAGTTTTTCATTTTAGGCTTTTGAAGATCTCAGCAAGTTAATGGAAAAGGTATGGGATGTGACATTTACCAGCACATCTATCTAAATTTATACCAATTTCCTAACTTTTAACCAAAATGTCTGAATACACTGCTGAAAGCTGACATATTTGTGTGTGTTTTGGTAGGCTAAGGAAATGGTGGAGTTATCCAAGTCAATAGCTAACAAAATTAAAGAAAAACAAGGTGACATCACAGAAGATGAGGTAAATATGCTTTTTCTAGATTTTCACAAAATGCTTTTTTGTCATTTCACTGTGTAAACTTAAACAGCTATTGTGATAATATTCATAATGTACATAAATAATATTTTACTAATGTCCCGTTGTTTCTTGACTTTTATTTAATGAAAAGCTTTCTTTATACAATACATCTGAGCAGTGGAAAGAGAAGACAGTCAGTCCATCTGAGACCTTGTTTCAAAAATAACTAGTATGAAGTGATTACAGGATGTGCATGTCTCTTCACCACTTAGTTTGCTTTAAAAGGGGTCCGAAATGCCCGCTCCATTAACTAGGAGAAGACGACAATTTTCTGTTTTTTCTTTTGGAGATTTCAGTGTCCCTTACAAATTTCTGAAGACTTGTGTAGAGCTTGTCACCATTTTGATAAATTTATATTCTGCCCAATAGTTGGCATTGTGTATTTTCAAATCTCCCAAAATGCGTTGAAGTCTACTATAAAAACAAAAGTGTAAAAGTTTTTTTTTTTTAAAAATAGAACTGTGAAATAACTGATACAACTTGCTTTTCTTTTTTATGTAGACTATCAGGTTTAAATCTTATCTGTTGAGCATGGGTATAGCTAACCCAGTTACCAGGGAAACGTATGGATCTGGCACACATTACCATATGCAACTGGCAAAACAACTAGCTGGAATACTACAGGCACCACTAGAGGTAAAGCACCTGAGATGCTCTTTTTGTGCATGTTGATGAGTTTTTAATGCAGTGCATTTCAGTATCATGGACCTTGGCAATGTGTCTCTTCAAGATCTAAGATTTCAATAATGCAACCTTAAATTCAGCTTTTAGAGGAGTCATCATTTTGCCTTTGAATAACATTTATTCTCTTTCTCAGCAGAAATATCTAAAAGGAATTATGGGAATTTATATTTGTAGTAATGATTTCTCATCTTCCACATAACAGAGTTTGTGTGATAGTTCTTTCATAGGTCTCAGTTAGTAGTCGTCTTTTCCCCGCCGCAGGGCCTTGAAAATACTGTGGCTACAGAATTCACCCCTTGCCACAGAATTGTGCTTCTGAATCTAAGCTATTATTTTAAAAAATATGTTTCTGATCTATATGGTTGCAATACTAACTTTGAATAAATAAATAGTGCATAAACCAATTAAGAGTTGTCTTCCGTGACTCAAAAGTATGAGCAGCTCCATTAAGAACAATGTATTGTTAACTCTGAAACTTAAAAATAACCGTTTCAATGTAAACTTAATATATATCACTGCTATAATACAGGCTACTATAGAGATTTTATTATCAATTTTTCTATTTAATTCAATAAAATTTCAGTTTTTAATTTATCTGAAACTTGTCTATTTGAAAAAGGATATGCACATTCAATATGTATGTGAAACTCACATACTGTACTATCTCTTAGATTTTTTATTTTACATTATAACCCTGTGAGTTCGAAAAACAGAAGCTTGATAAATTGGTTAAAAGATTTAATATAATGAAATTCCATGTACTTTAACATGTATTTTAACCTTCAAATAATCCACAATTCTTGAATTTTATAATTGGTATTCTGCAATTTGAAATTATTAAAGAAAATTACAGTTTGAACACTGACTTATAATTTAGATATCATTGATCTTGTCTGTGTATGTTTTTAAATCAAGCTGATAGTTTATCTTCTCTGCTTTAACATGTCACGTGGTGATTAAAACTTTCATCCATCCAAATGTTTTATTATATGCAAAATAGTGTGCTCTGTGTTCTAGGTTAATACTATTTCACTTATTGGCTTCATGTTTCCACAGGAACGAGGGGGAATAATGTCACTTACAGAGGTATATTGTCTGGTAAACCGAGCTCGGGGATTGGAGGTAAGAGACTGATTTTGTGGTATTCTTTGACTAAATCTGCTTGAGAAGGAACTTGAAAGAAAGAAATGTCAAACAAATCTTTAACTGTCCACCACATGCAGTCCAGCTTCTTAAAATGATGGATGTATTGATGTTCTTGTAATGGAAAATGGAGCTTTGGGGGGGACGGTTCTCCATCTTTCTGCTAATATTCAATCTTTGGCCATCTTCCATAGTATGTCATTCTGATGTGCCTTTCCTGTAGTACCAGTAAAGGAGGATGACAGCTAGCATAAGAAAATGAAACATACAAAAAGGGGGAGTCCCTCCGCACACAGGGAAAGTAACATGAGGGACAGACACAGAAATAATAAAAGAAGCGGGGGGGGGGGGGGGGACGACAGTAATCAAATAAATTACCTGAAGAGACAAGTCATGAACAGGAGTAATGTAGGGAAGAATAGGAAGAGAGCAGAAAATGGAGTAAGAGGGTGAGAGAAGGCTGCAAGACATGGGGGGGAGATGAAAGGCGTAAATGCAATCGTGTACTACATCATTGCTTGTTCTGTTATTTTTTTCATCTATAGTTGTCTGTCTTGTTTGTGTGTGTGTGATACCGTGTATTTAACGTGTAAAATGTGAGTAAATATGTTCTTATTTTTAAATAGTTGCTCTCTCCAGAAGATTTAGTAAATGCTTGTAAGATGCTAGTGGCACTGAAATTACCCCTAAGGTAAGAGTCCTTCATGTATATTTCTAAATAAATTTTCAACTGTGGACCCTTGATTCCCTTATACAGACACAGTTTGTGAAATGCCTTACCTTCCAAAATCCATTTTAATGTAAAATGTGAACCTATTTCTGTGTGTTACTTAATCTTCTAAGAGGTCAGTATTCATTCAGTTTCCTATGTAATTTCCTTTACGTTCATAAACATCACTTGTCTATTGAGCCAACTTAAAAGGACCCCCTTGCTGTATTTTGTGAGCACCTATCACTCTTTAATATGTATTTATCCTCCTACCACCTCTGTGAGATAGGATTACCCCCAATTTAGGAATGAGGAACTGAGGCATTGAGAAGCTAAGTTATTTGCCCAAGGTCACACAGGTAATGAGGAGGGAATTGAACCTAGGTTTCTTATGTCCCATGGTTGCACCTTACCTACTGGACCATCCTTCCTTTCCACAGATGTGACCTACAGAAATCGATTCACATGGTCTTTCTTCAGGTGCAGTTGATAACGCTAACAAATACATATGTGCACCATTGTTATTCAGCATGAACAAAATTTACTTCCGTTTCATCCAAAACTAAATTATGTGATCACTAAAAAATACAAATGTGGCTGAATTTAAGTTGCCGGGGTTTTATTTGCCAAACGTATATTTTCAGGATGTGAAAATAAAGCCACTTTGGTGCATCGTTAATACATTCGTTCACCTTGTTCAGTTAATTATTCTTCTGTTTTTGTTTGTGAAGATTCAGCAGTTGATTTTTATGTTCAGTTTTGCTCTTCCAATTTTTTTCTTTTAGTTATTACAATGGATTCGTTGACATGTTATCACATTTAGATGTGTGAAACTAAGAGACTGCTAAATACACACATTTTTCCGTTGTTGATATTTGCAGATTTGGGTTTTTTTGGTCTTTTCCCTTTGATTTTTAGGCTTCGTCTATTTGACAGCGGTGTAATGGTGATTGAGCTCCAGTCCCACAATGAAGAGGAAATGGTGGCTTCTGCTTTAGAGACAGTATGTGAACTTCATTTCCTCCAGTAATCTGTCTGCTAGGAAAACTTAGACACATTAGGTGTAAAACTTGAGGTACAGGATTTCCTTTTGAGCTTTTGAAATACAAAATTTTCCACTTCCAAAATCCTAAAACAATATTTTGTACTTAAATAGCATTTTTAATCTTTAGAGAGCTGTACACACATTAATCTTAGGGCAGGTCTACACTACCACTTAAGTTGCTCTAACTTACATCACTTAGGGATGTAAAAAAGCCCGCCCCCCCCAGCCAGGCAGCGCAAGTCTTGTGCTGTCCACACTGGCACTATGTTGGCAAGAGATGCTTTAACACTAATATAGCTTCCGCTTCTCATCAAGGTGGAGTAATTATGCCAACAGGAGAGTGCTCTCCCATTGGCAGAGTGTGTCTACACCAGACGTGCTGCACCGATGTAGCACTGTAATGTAGACCTGCTCTAGGTCACTGTTCATTCCTCAAGGAATAAATCTCTCTTAGAGCTCTTGTAAGACTTCATTACCTTAAAGTCCTTCCTCGAATCTTTTGCATAGTAGGAAGAGTTTATTTGGTGTCATGGTAGTTGGCTCATACATTAACTACCGGTAAGTAAATTGGGCTTCAGACGTTGTGTGGTTTGATTGAAATTATATTTGAAAGCAGATATTAAATGTAGGTATAGAATGTGGGCTTGTTTTTGCATTTATACGTTAACGGAACATAGTATGTGCCATATATATTTTACATTGAGTTTGTTACTTTGAGGAGACTACCTGTGTTAGAGGGTACTGCGTAGAGGTAGTCTTGATTCATTAAAAAGGGGTAGTAGAACCTGCACAACATAGTCAGCCGATACTGGTTCTGATTTTTCGCAGGAGTGGGTGGGTGAGATTCTGTGGCCTGCATTGTGCAGGAGGTCAGACTAGATGATCATAATGGTCCCTTCTGACCTTAATATCTGTGATACATTTTGATACGTGAAATGCTGTTACTGCCACATCATCTGCTGTGTTTCCCTTGCACGTTATAGAACATAGCACACACTCTTAATTTTCATAAGCTGAGAAGGCTACATATCGGTGTTTCCAAAAAGTCCTGTCAAATGAGAACATTTAGTGCTAGCAGATGCACCTTTGCTCTTGAGACTGGAAATGGACTCCTCAGAATAATGTATATAAAACCATATGTGCAGAACAATGTTCCTTCATTAAAAGGGACACTTTAAAACATCAAATACGGTCTCAAAACAAATGCCCTAGCTATAACGCAAATAACACCTTTGTTATTAAAATTGAAATATTTAAATTCTGATTTATCTTTTAGGACATTTCATGCATTTTTGTTAATTTTCTGCATTTCTTTCAAGAAAATAGACTCATTGGTTTTCCTTTTGTTTTTTTGTCAATTTTATGGTGATGGTGTATTAATTTGTTGTCTTCAGCAAGTGTGCTCAGCATTGTAAAAAAAACACATTCCCTTCCTCAGGCAGCTTTAAACAGACACATGGACATTATAAATAAGGTCAGACACACAGTGGAGAAGGTGGATTTATCATGAAGTGGTGCAGATTTTTGACATAACACTAGGCTTCATAGAAAAATATGCTGTAAGGAATGGACTTGAATTAAGAAAGATGGGTGTCTTCCAAGAAAAGAAAGCTCCAGGGATATAGGCGTTGAAGAAGACACGAGTGGGTTACAAAGGGAACAGGACTGAGGTTTGAGTGGAAAAAACAGTGATAAGGGGGAAAGGAGGAAGAAATGAGATTGGAGATTAGTTAAGAGCTCACTTGTGTATAGTCTCCCAGATACAGTAAGATTGTGTTTTTGAGGGAAGATGAGAGGAAGCCAGTGTGGGGATTGAAATAGGGGAGTGGAATGGTTTGAGTGGCAGGTGAGGTAGGAGAATCAAAGGGGTCATCAACATAGAAGCTGAAGTCACTTGGGAAGGAAAATTATTACGACCCATGGGTCATATTAAATTGTGCAGTTTACTCAGTATGCTCTGTGTTTCACCCCTAGGTTTCAATGGTTTAGCTTTACCACATCTGAGTATAGGGCCTACTTTAATCTGAGATTCTGTATAGGATAACTCCAACATAATTAGAAATTGCAGTGAATAATGCAGAATAAATCCCTCAAATTATGAGGGCTGCAGGAGAAGGCATGTATGCCTGGGTCGGAAGGCTGCTTGAACCTGCAATAATGGAGAAATATAAGAACAATTTATTTGCATGAAAACATGGTTTCTCCTGGGCCTGCCAAAGTCCTGAGACCTAGTGAATGCTGGTTTTCACAAGTTAGTACTGGGACAGTGGCCTTTTTTAATTAATTAATCGCAATTCCGTACCCTCCTCCTGGGTGACTTCAGTTTCTAAACTGAAGACCCTCCAACTTTGGTGCCTTTCATTTCCTTTTCCAAACTTCATTGTTGACAAAATCACTTAGGGAAGACTAAGTATGACTGTGGTGTATAACTATTGATTGCACAAGTATATTGCTATTTATGGGCAATTTTTTTTCCCACCCACTTCTCACAAGTTGTCTTTACACGTACACATACACACACACAAAAAAGAGACACACGGTTTCATTTGTTTGACTAGTTCCTGTCCTTTTCTGCATGCTTCCTTTTTCATACTTAGCACACTTCTGAAACACTACATAGTGTATTGGACAAAAATTGCTTTTTTTTTTTTTTAAACAAAAATGCAGATAAAGCAGTAGTCTTCACTAGGGATTTGTTACCAATTTGTAACAGTTAACCCTCTGAACTGAGACTGAACTAAAAGAATGGAGAAAATTCTTTCATCCTGTAATAGAAAGGAAAAGATCAACACTATTTTAATGCCATGCTTTTCTCTTTGATAGGTATCTGAAAAGGGTTCTCTTACAGCTGAAGAGTTTGCCAAGCTTGTGGGGATGTCTGTTCTTTTAGCCAAAGAGAGGTAAATATAATTTTTAATAACTCCTTGATTATCATATTGCCCTTACCAAATATTACAAGAGTTCTTTCTCTTTCTTCAGGCTGCTTCTAGCTGAAAAGATGGGCCATCTTTGCAGAGATGATTCAGTGGAAGGCTTGAGATTCTATCCAAACTTATTTATGACACAAAGTTAACGATATTGTAGTTCATGCATGTTTATCATGTAATGGTTGAACACAAGAGAGCAGAAGGGGGAGCCCTTCAAATTACAGATTTTAAGATTTTGCTTTGTTAATCAAGACAGTGGTGAATATTGTGATGAAAAAGCTTTTTCAGCTATTTCAAATGCTGAGTGGTTTTATATGGAATGGAGAGGAATATTACAGAAAGTAACAGGAATCATGGAGTCAGAATCATCTGATCTCAAATTGGCAAGCTGACATATATAGTCAGCGTAAGTTTTACTCTATAGTCGGTTTAACTTTTCACTTCAGGAGAAGTGAGATCATTTCACAAGAGTTAAAGTGGAGGAAATATCCTTTGTGGTCTGTTTGCAGAGGCAAACAGAACATAGAACGTTGTCATTTACTGCCTACAGATGATAACAAGGAAATAGAAGTGTGTACATTCCAAAGCAAGCTTCCTCTCCGTACTCTCCAACTTCAGTATATTTTGTGTGTCTGTGAGTTCAGATCAGAGACATATATCCATAGGGATGAGAAATGTGACATGGTTTATGCATGTTGAGGTCTGAGGAACAAAGCAATATTGAATGCTCCCTTTTCCCAGGAACTATAAAAATTTTTCCTAGTGAGGTTCCCAAATTCTGGGAGTCGAAGCCCAGGGAATTCTTTATAGATATAAATAGAAACTAACCTATGTTATGAAAATCTGGAAAACATAGTGTTTAATGTGTCATGTCTAATGCTAAATAGACAAACAAGAAGTATTGTGAGTGCAGAGTTCCTCGTTTCTTTGCTCTCCCTCCCCCAAAAAGCTTCATTATGTTGCTGTTTGTGTGTGCTTTTGCCCGCTCCTTTAGATAGTGTTGAGGGAAATCAATTATTCTGTCACTACATCCTGTCCAGCAGCATAATGAGCTGTTTTTCCTTTTGCACTTCTAAAGAAACGTCATTGATCAAAGCTGCGTACCATGTGTCTGTCTTGGAGAGACGGTTGGTTAACTTGCATATCCTTAGTCTGCAGAAACCAGTGCTTTAATATTAAAAGGAGGAACAAAAAAACACACACGTTTACCAGTCAAGAGGTGTAAATCCTTTGGTTTTACCTAAGCTGTGGATTTACAGAATTCAATTACACAGCCATAATTTTCTGTCACTCCTGTAGACTTGTATATTAGTTATATGTTTTAGAAGAGCTAAAGTTACATAGATGATGGTAAGTGGATGTCAAAGGCCCACATGACCAATTATGATATATTATTGCAGAATTCAGTTCAAAGTTTGGATGAAGACTACATTGATGTAGCTTTGAATTAAAGATATGGCAATAATAATCAGATGGAAGCTAAAAGAAAGGAAATAGGTTCTTTTAATTGTCTGAAAATATTTCTAGAAATCTTACAATATCACCACAGTTTGGTCAAGGTTGAAGGGCCTACCCACGCTCATGTTTTTGATAGAGGTTTGAAAAGTTACTGTTTACCTGTTTGTTTTCCCATGTACCTCTGCTTTAAATTTGCTTGTGTTCCTCTCCCATGCCTTCATTGCAGGATCTTGTAGGATGCTCATTTGGAGCAAAGACATGCTGTCCCCTAGTGCATCTCCCTAGTTAGCTTTCATGCCGTGCTCTCTTAGGGCACTGTTCTTGCATTTCCTCAAGTGGAGGGGAGCCAAAACTCATTGATCAGGCAGGGAAAGGAATTACACGGGGAAGCACTGGCACCAGGATATTCTTAATGCTCTGTACTCTCTCTGCAGCAGCTTTGTAGGGATCCAGATTTATGGGTGGGGACGGAGGGGCCAGTTGAACTCCTCCACATTCTCTGTTTTTTCACCTCCTCCAAGTAAACAATGGGACAGATCTGTACAAATTACTCTGGACAATGTACTCTCAAAGAGTTGAACTGAGAAGCAGAGAGGACACCTAAAGTGGATGTTCTTGCTGTCTGTGTGTTGCTGGAGAATCATGAATGTTAGGGAAAGATCCACTGGTTTAGGTGGCTGAAACCTTCTTTATAAGGGGGCAGCTTTTCCTCTCCACAGTCATGATGCAAGTGTAAAAAGAAAATACCAAATTTACACTCCTAGCTTCCATTCCCCTACTCAGGAATAACCCACATAGAGCCCTTAGTTTGTCTCAGTTGAGCAATAACGGTACAACATACATCTTAGCTTTAGCCTTATGGTACTTCCTTGGCCTTTTTTCAAGATAAGTCCTTTTTCTTTGTATAGGGAGAGAAAACTTCATGGGTTAAATTATGTGGCTCGTTTAGAATTTAATTGTATATATTAGAAAATCGTTGCCACAAAGTAATAAAAATAAACTGATTTTCTTAACGTGTCTATTTCTGTTTTCTAAATGCTTTGGGGAACTTTGAAGCCACAAGTCACAGGCCTGGCAGTTTGATAGGATAAGTTTTTAAATTTTCACTGTCTGATTGTATCCTTATGGATAAGATACAATGTATCTTTTGCTGGAATGTAGTGGTTAGACACATCTCAGCAGAAGTGCCTTGTCACACTTCCATCAGGAAACATATACTTCCGCAGAGCTCTAAACATTTATTTTTTTAGTCCCTCAGTAGCCACTCTTCCCACCGGTATATAGTTTAGGGTTCAGCACATGGAACCTCGGGTCCAATTTTAGCCCTGATTGTTATTAGAAATCAAGGATTCTTTCTTTAATAAAAAAAAAAAAAAAAAAGTGTTTGGAAATATCTCTTGAGTGACAACAGCAGGATACAAATGATCATCTGGAAATTCTCCAACAGTAAGCTCTTCTAATAGCTAAAGAAACTCTGTCCAATGGCCTGAGTCTGAACAGGTCTGCTGCTTCTGATTGCCTGGGTAGACTTACACCCCAATAATATAAAAGAGCACACATACTCAGTAACATATTCTAGAATTGTGGGTACCAGTACTCTCAGAGCCTAGGGCCAAGACTTCCTAGTTCTTTGATTTATAAATCCAGATACCCACAGAAAAAGGGACTGACTCCAAGATAGGACTTTAAATTTTCTTTTAAAAGATTGCAGGAGGAAACTGTTTCAAGCTGACATTTTTTTTAGTTCTCTTATTTCCATTACCACTCTTGAAGTAAACAGGGACTATTTGCAATGAAAAATCAGGGCATAACTAATTGTCACATATATAAGAATATATTTATTTTGGTTTATATTGTAGGTGTTTAGTGATTACCTTTATGTAGTTCTTTTCAGATGCTTGTTTAAATATGACAACTTTAGATTTTTTCCCCCCTCCATTATAAATGTTTTTTATTAGACCAATTAAGACAACATCAGTTGTGCCAGGTGAGGACTGCAGAATTAGGAATTAGAATCCTGCAAGCCTAAAACAGGCTTGATCCACCACTTGTTGAAGCTTCTGGCAAAAGTCCCATTGACCCCAATGGTGCTGGATTAGTCCTAGTGTCTAGTATAATTATTAAGCCCCAGTGAGTTAATCACTTAAAAAAGAGGAATATATTGAGTGGTTGTGATACCATAGAAAAAAAGGATTGTTTAAAGGACATGGTGAAATAACAACACAAAATGTTTTGGCCTGTGCAATATAGTCAAAGGGTTACTTGAGAGTTAGGGGAAACTGGAGCCAATATGAATAAAAGATGAAATGGTGGGAAGGGATATATAATTATGGTTCTGTAATATTTCCACTTTTCTCTTCACTTTAGCTAGCCTCCCTTCACCTATTATTATCAACCCTGGGCTTTTGTATTTTGAGAGCTTCTTACTATTTACTAGACCATTCCTTATTCCTTCATAAATGTTTAAATTTGGGTATGCTAGAAATTTCATCACCTTGAATCTTGCCACATGTCACCAGAAGTAATGCTTGAACAATTACTATTTTTGATCTTTCAACAGTCTTGGGGGGTTTTGGGGGTTTTATTTTTCAGGAATATTTTGGGAAAGCGATTATCTTTCTCTTGAGCTTACTTCCAGCAGGGACTAAACTATTTAAAGACAACCAGCTTTAATGATAATGAAGTAGACATTTTGTCTGCTGCTAGCCAGCTGCCTCAAAAATCCGTGCTGGTCAAATAGTTCTATGAAAAAATTGTTCCTGCTGAAATTTAGTGCTTTAACAAAATTGGACTTCAGTTCTTAGCATGACAACATGTTTGTTATGTGTAGACCTAAACAAGGTGCTATGAACGTCATAATAATCTTATCTAGGTTTTCATACTGTGTTCATCACTCTGTTATCTGAGTACCTTACATTTTCAACCAAATAATCGCAAAAGGAGAATTTTGTTTCCTTATTGCAAACTTTTGGATTATATTGCTTTTGGCAGAGCAGATAATAAGCAGAGAGATTGGTATGAAGGAAGCATGAGCAAGGGCATGTGGGGGGTCTAGAAGAGTTGGGTTTTATTCTTGGTTCTGTCTGTAACTTCAGCTAAATCTCTCAGTGAATCAGTTTATCTAGCTATAAAATGGGTATAAAACCTCTGTCACAAGGGTGCCTTGAAAATTACTTACTGTTTTTAGAGCATTTTTAGATCACTGAATGAATGGTACTATAGAAGTGCGCAGTATTATGAGTAAAGTATATTGCCAGGTCTTCCAGACCCTTTGAATAACTATGAAAGAACTAGATTATGTTTTCTTAGGTATTTGTGACTAAATTAGAAAAAAAGTCTTATCCATAGAGGAAAAACTTGGTGAAACATTCACTGATATAAGGTTTTGCAGATGTTAAACGTAGGCAGCATGAGTGAGGCGTTGATTTGAGTGCTGGGAATTCAACAGAGCCTCCCGTGGAGAAAGACTTTTTTACAACATAATCCCTCTAGTCTCAACTGCTCAGTCATTATGAAAATTATTTTACAACTTCTTTACTGAAAGGGAAAAGGGGTAACTGAGTGTGGTTTATCACCCATTTCACACAAAGCACTCTGATATTACGTTACATCTGTTCTGGGCAGCAGAGTACCAGGTATCGTAAGAGACCTATGTGGAATGAGCTGGTGGCCTTAGTCCATTTCCTAGTGCATGTGACCACATCAGTCACCCCCACTGCTGGCATGAACTGGGATTTTAGTTGCCAGAGTGATCAGACAGGCCAAGGACTGAGCTGGCAAGAAAGACTGTTATCCTCTAACCCCTGTAGATTAGGGCTGAGGCATCTCACCTGAGTCTTGTCCCTGAGAAAGTGAGAGACAGCTTGCATGGCTGCTGCTTGTGCTTTGCCATTTAGTGGTGTTAGAACTCCGTAATATCAAGTGAGATTTGAGAACTGGACCCCCAAACAAACAAACTTTTACAAGTACTAAAACATGGGTGGTCATCATGGCTGCATAAAGAAACCACATGTCCATCAGTTTCTGTGGGGGAAGAGATGACCAATGTTGTTAGCATATATCTATGCTTGGGTTGTCTAAGTCAGGATGAGGAACATAGGTTTGAAAGGTCTTTATTACTGTAACACTCTACTCTTTGCTTTCCAGAAAATTGTCCAAATTACTATGCAAGTATTTATCTAGCTTTCTGAATGTTTCTGACAGCACTCCAGATGGCAGTCTGCCTTTGAAGCTTAAAACACCCTGGACCAAGATTACCATGTGGAAAAGATTTTAACTTATGTTGATCAAAATAGAGAGACTTTCACAATGAGTGAACCTGGGATGGGGGGTGGGGGCGCTGCAGCGGAATTGCTGGATAGTTAGATGAAAGGTACCAATTGCATGATTTCAATATTTGGGTGAGGCAAGAAATACTCAATGTTTTTGGATGCTTTATCTTCCTAATCATTTGAGATAAGTTAACTGTAAAAACCCAAAACTTCTTTTGCATGTTTTCAGACAAAAATACAAAATAATTTATGTTCATGTTCTTATGTCCATCACCATAGAATCTGAGTGCCTGAAAGCAGAAAGATTCTTTACATATAACAAATATTGATAGATTTATGCAGATTGAGAGAGAGAAATGTAACCCAAGCAATAAGGACACTAGTTTTAGCAGTGATCTTAAGTACAGGGGGTCAGTTCATTGCACAAAACAGAAGGAAGAATTTGTGTTACTCTACAATGTCTTTTTGCAAGAAGGTAGTTTTTAATTAAGTATCCCTTTCTTAAGTGTCCTTCATAATAGTATCTAAGTGCTCTCTATAAATCTTGAGTACAAGGAATAGCCATAAATGCAGTAGCTTCAGGTTCATATCTGTGCTACAAATATTAGGGGCTGCTGCTCTGGCTTAACTGAAGCATTTTAGTGCTATGTCTTCAATTTTATACTTCAGCTGTAAGAAGTTTTTTGAAGATTCCCCTGCTACCTTCCCACTCTTAGACAACAATAAAAACAATATCTGTATTATTCAAGCATGGGGCTTACATTTAGGTAAATAAATCAATATTTATAAGTGCCTAATAGAAGTGGCCTGATTTTTTCAGAGGTGCTGACACTCATGGTTCTCAGTGCTTTTAATGGGAGCTGTGGTACGGTGCCTCTGAAAATCAGGCTACTGATGTAGGCACTGAAATGTGGTTTTCAGTGCTTAACTTTAGGCAATTGGGTTTGAAAATTTTGGCCATCATGCTTTGAAGGGGCAGTTTAAATGGTTAATGGTGTCCTGGTTTTAACATGTGTATCGCATCCGACTTATTCTTCACACCCACCATAAGACACAAAACCTGGAGGAGTTCAGGAGAAGACAGGGCCAGGCCATTTGGCTGAGTGGCTGGTGGAGTGTGCATGGTATTGGCACTTGGCATTGAGATCCCAGGCCCCCTGCCAGCCCACCCTTTTCTCTGTGTTTGTTTTTCCACTAGGAGAGGAGCATTTTACTGAAGCATTTACTTTGAAGTAGATGCTGGAGACAGACATTTAATCCTTAGACCACCTGGATTGTGTTGACTAAAATAGCTCAAACAGTTTCTGTAGGCTGACCTCATTTGGAGTAGGGGTTGCTGTTAAGTTGGGAGGATCGGACTGAGGAAGAATCTGTACTGAGTTTGTACTGAGGAGGTGGTTTGCAAATTTAAATGTCTGAAACACAGAAGAAGCCTCCATAAGAACGGCCACACTAGGTCAGACCAAAGGTCCATCTAGCCCAGTATCCTGTCTTCCAACAGTGGCCAATGCCAGGGGCCCCAGAGGGAATGAACAGAACAGGTAATCATCAAGTGATCCATCATCTGCCATCTTTTGGCGGACAGAGGCTAGGGACACCATCCCAGCTCCTAGCCATTGATGGACCGGTCCTCCATGAATTGATCTAGTGTCTTTTTGAACCCTGTTATAGTCCATAAGGAGTGAGAGAGTTAAACTATTTTACCTCTGCCTGCATTCAGCTTCTGCCCCTGAGCCCTGCGGGGCTGACCTATGCTGCAATAGGCCGCGTCGGGCTAATACGCTGCCCGGCGGCTTAGGGCCTGGCTGTGGGCTCCAGTTGGTCCGCGGGAGAGGGGTCGGTGCATGGGCCAGCCAACGCTTCGGGGCTCGCTCTGCTGGCCGCGCTCGCGGTCCCTGCCCGCTCTCTGGGGCGGGGCGGGGCGGGAGTGGGACGCGCCGCAGAGGCGTGAACCTCCCTCCCCCCGCCCCGGCAGATCCCGGGCAGGGCTTCCCGTCTCCATCCCGCGCCCCCTGGCGCTTCCAGCTGCTCCGCCCGGCCAGGGGAGCGCCGCGCCGCGCTGCGGGGGCGTTGACAGAGCGGTGCCAGTCAGCCGCGGGGCGGCGCGCCCTCAGCCCGGGCGCGGGACTAGCTCCGCTCGGCCGGGACGCGTCCCACTGGGCGGCGGCGGCGGCGGCTGCGGAGCCGGGCTCGGCGGGAGAGAGGCGTCCTTCCCTTCAGGTAAGGGCTCGCTTCGCCCCCGGGCTCGGGCGCCTGGCGGGGTTTGCAGCCCATTGCTCTTGACACGGGCAGCGGGTGGGCGGGATGCGTCTGCTCCCCTGCGCTTGGGTCCTGCGCGGAGCGCTGGAAACGGTGTCCGCTTGGCAGCAGCGCCGGCAGGATCCTCCGAAAGATCCGCGTCCTGCCGGTCAGCAGCAGCCCCCGACTTGGCGTCGTGTGACCGTGTTGCGGGCTGGCTGGCTCAGTGCGTGCTCCTAACAGGGGCTTGCCGTTACGGCCGCAATTTCCCCAGGCAGAAGGGACCCGGTTCGTGCAAACGCCTACCTAAACGCGGGCTGTTCCTTCTCGGTTCTCTTCCCTGGGGCTCCACGCTGCCTTTTTCAGACAATGGGACAGATCCTGCCTTCAGCGGCGCCGGTGCAACCTCATTCATTTCTATGGGATTGTAGCAGTGTAGCCGTCAAGATAATTGGCAATGATGCACGCTTCTGCAGACCTTTACTTCGTCATAGTCATGAATTTAAATTAAATACTTACTTTTCGTCGTCTTTAAAAAAAATTCACATGAAAATATTTCCAGTATCTTGATGCAAACAGTCATATAAGCTTTTTTTTTTAATTCCCTTGGCTAATGTTGTTTGTGCTACAGTTAAAAATATAACACACTGCATTTCTCTTAACACTTTTTTTCCAACCTCAGTTAGCCTTTCCACCCCCACCCCCTACTTTTTTTAAAAAAAAAAAACTAAAACAAAACACTTTTTTTCCCCACACATATACAGCTGTGCCCTCAAGTACAGAAGTTCCTTAAAGCAATGGGACCTGCAGAAAAATGTGAGAATGCAGCTACTTGTGGCTAAAATGTTTTCATGTTACAGCATAGAAGAAAAAATCTGGAAATTTAGTGTTACTGAGCCAAACTAGTTCTAACTTCTGCTGACCAACCAATCTCAATACATACAATATTTGTACCAGTCTTTATCCTTCATCCTTTTTCCATTGGACCTTCTTTGAAAATGTGTTATGAGAAGTGCTCTGATATGTACCTGTTTAGTCAGTGAGAAGCTTCGATAACCCTGCTAGTTGAAAACTTATAACCAGCCTACATGGAAATACACCAAAGACAAACTCTCATCTATAGTTGGACTCTTGTTTTTACTGAGCATGGCCTCTCATTTAAACCACTGGATTGAGACTGGGGAGATCTGTTGTCAAGTTCTGTCAGAGGCTTCTTATGAAACCTTGGGCAAATCACTTAGGCCTAGATCCTCAAAAAGTACTTAGGCTCCTAACTTCCATTGGAATCAATGGAAATTAGGCGCCTAAACACCCTTGAGGATTTGGTTTGAATCCCTGTACTTTAATTCTCCATCTGTGAAACTGACATACTTCCCAGGGTGCTGTGTAGCTCCCTTGATTTCAGAAAAGCATCATTAATGAGTGGAGTCCAGGAAGAATTAAATAGCACAGAAAATATTTTAAAAGGGAAAGAAAAGAAACCCATAAGGGTAGAAGACTGGATGCTTGAATTCCATCTCTGATGCCACCAAAGGCAATACAGTATATTTAATTCTTGACATTCATTATTTATTCTTCCTTGAAAGTTCTTCCAAATCCTTTGATATATAGTAAACTCATCATTCATTCCTCACAGCAGTCCTTCAAAAGGAAATCTCATCCATATATATGATCTCTAAACTAGTTCTAGACGTCCTGAGGCTGAAGGTTGCTGGCTACTTGCTGTGAGGTGCTGAGCTCCCTAGCCATACTGATGTCAATAAAAGCTCAGCACTTGGTGAGATTAGGCCCCAAATGTTGGTGGAAGCAGACTTTACCATCTTTGTAGTAATATCTTTCTTACACGTGGCATTTCTAGTGCCATTAGTGTCTTTCTACTCAAGACAAGACTTCTAATTTGAATAAAACCACATACAGTAACAATGCAAAATTGTCTTGCTCATATGTCCAACACTGATCAGGTTTTGATAAAATATGATGCCACCTAGACTGCTCTGTTGATTATAATGAGTTGGGGGTTTATATTAGAAGATCTGAAATTCCCAGCAGATCTTAACCCTTAAGAAATCAGCTAATCCTAAAGGCAGTTAAAGAGCTACTGGTTAAAAATAATGAGTCACCTTTCCTGAAGTACAGATAATTAGAAATAAGAAACTTTAAAATAATATTTTCTTTTCACAGTTTCTACCATTTGCATTCTTTTCATGTTGGGCAATATAAAGGAACTTGTCAGCCAGTTTCATACTTGTGCTGATATTGAGTTTCTGGTTGATTTCACACTCAAGTTCTCCAGCACTAGTAAGATGCTTCAATGTTTAGTTTGCAGAGACTGTTGAAGAACATTTATTAATGAACAAACATTAAGCACACTGTTTTTCACCAGATTTTAAAAAAATCCTGGCAACATTTCTGTTGGTCTTAGATTTTGTAAAATTTTATTTTCCCCGACCATTTTTATTTTGTTCCTGACAGTGTCCCTGGCCAGTTTCCTGATGAGCTGCTAGGGGACACTATAGTGTGGATGAAAGAGCTGCTGTGGAGGAGAGGCTCAATCATGAGTCTTGAGAGGAGCCAGTCCAGACTTGAGACTATTCGCTTGCCTGTCTCCGGAACTCCTCTCATCCTCCAAGTCTGCCTGCTCAGTGTGCCACTCCTCCTCCCACTGCTTGGTCCCACCCTGCTCCTGAGTCCAAGAAGTTGCTGAGGACAGGGAGGCACTGGCATGGTGTCAGCATCTTATCTGAGTAGAGAAGCAGGAGGGAAGTGGATGATAGCTCAGGTGAGATGAATGGATCTCTTTGTCTATTGCAGAGGAGGGGTGCGGTTCCAAGGCTTCTCAGGGTGGGTAAAGGGGAGCAAGAGAAGATTGGGGATCTGAGAGGGAGGAGGCGGGTGAGCACTTGCTGTTGGGAGAAGTGCGGGAGCCACCAAAACTGCTGCTCCCCTTAACACTGAAGTGGGTCAGAATTGTGAGAGTGGAAAGATGTTGCTTTAAGTCAAGTTCATTTTATAACCTTATTGAACTAAATCCTCAAGTAGTGTTCATTAAGTACCTGGTTAACTATTGAAGGCCCTTTGAAGTGTAGTATATAATCTGCTTTATATGAAGACTTACCTTCCTTTACAAAGAGGGAATATTTGCTGCATAATATAATGATTCTCCTACAGAAGCTGGTAATGAACAGATATTTGTGCCATCACACTGGCTCTTGGATCTTTGGCAGTTGCTGTAAAAACGGATCCGGAAATTAAAGGAATCCACTGGGTGGTAAAGAGTTTTCTATCTATTTTATATAAAATCAGTAGAGTCAGCAGCATGACTATGAAGCAAGAGTCCTGTAATTTTTAGTATGTGGGAAAACTCATTTGAATAGGTGAAAACAGTCTATGTAAATTTAGCAGGCTGTGTCCCATAAGTCCACTTGACTTAAATATACTAGTCTGTCAATATTTGCACCAGGCTGAGATGGGAGAAAAAGATGGAGGGAGCAATAAGGGGAGAGGATTGAGGCATGTGTATGGAGCCACAGAGGGAACAGGAAGAAATGAGAGCAGAGATGTAAACGGGTATAGGATTGAAACTGAAGCTCAGAACTTGAAATGTGAGACTGCAAGCTCTTCATTACACTGAGAGTTTTAAGCAGTTTTTTCACAGTTGGTCACCAACTGCTGATGCTCCAGCAGTGCTAGCGAAGGTGAGAACACTAGTGTAGACTGCATGCAAACATTTTTATCACTGTATTGAAGCCTTCTCTGAGCAGATCTAGACAAATCAGTGGTAAACACACTGGCACTTGATCTGTATTAGTGCTTCCACCAGTTGAGCAGCATTGGTACTAGGCCAATGGTGGGAGAATTTCTAAAATTCTCCATGTAGGTACAGCCTAAAACAGTGGCTCTGAACCTTTCCAGACTACTGTACCCTTTTCAGGAGTCTGATTTGTTTTCCATACCCCCAAGTTTCACCTCACTGAAAAACAACTTGCTTACAAAAATCAGACATAAAAATACAAGTGTGACAGCATGCTATAACTGAAAAATTGCTGACTTTCTCATTTTTACCATATAATTATAAAATAAATCCACTGGAATATAAATATTGTACTTACATTTCAGTGTATATTATGTAGAGTAATATAAACAAGTCACTGTATGAAATTTTAGTTTGTACTGACTTCGCTAGTGCTGTTTATGTAGCCTGTTGTAAAGCTAGGGAAATACGTAGATGAGTTGACATACCCCCGGAAAATCTCTGCATATCCCCGGGGGTACACGTAGTCCTGGTTGAGAATCCCTGTCCTAAAAGACTGGAAAGGATTTAAGGAGATGATTTTATCAGGGGAATTTTGAATAGATGAAAAGGGTAAAGGCCAAAAAAGAGAAGGTTGCAATTATTATTTGCATTACAGTAGCACCTAAAGACCCCAACTAATTCTGGGACCTCCATTGTGCTAGGTGCTGTGCATATGCTTTGTAAGAGAGAATCCTTGCCCCGATAGGTTTATACTCTAAATAGACAAGACAGGCAAAGGCTGGGATGGGAAACAGAGGCACAGAGATATAATAATAATACCTAGCTCTTATCTAATGATTTTCATCATTAGGTCTCAAAGCGCTTTGCACAGAAGGTCAGTATCCACATTTTACAGATGGGGAAACTGAGGCATTCACCACCGTCACCCCTATCCTCAAGACAACCTCACACACACGCACACTGGAGTCACTCACAGCCACCCCTCACCTCCGATGCACTCCCTCCCTAACACACTGGGGTCACTCACAGCCAATTGTCCTGTTCTGTTCATTCCTGCTGAAGCATCTGGCATTGGCCACTGTCAGAAGACAAGATACTGGGCTAGATGGACCTTTGGTCTGACCCAATATGGCCATCCTTATGTTCTTATGGTAGGAATGGAGGAATTGCCATACAGGACTTACAGTCCACCTGATCTGGTATGTTGTCCCTGACAATGGCCAGTACCACATGTTGCAAAGGGAAGTGCAAGAATACCCATAAAAGGCAGTTATGGAATAATCTGCCCATTTTAACCTTTAGCAGTGAATTTATGTCTTGAGACATAAGGCTTAATTATCACTGTATAATCTGCATCCTCTCTAATATAACTGTGGATGTTCTCACTACCTATATCAATGTCTAATCCTTTTTAGAATCCTGTTAAGGCCTTGGACTCAGTGATGATTACATTCTTCAGATATATGTGGCTTTATTATCATATTACCCTTTACTTATTGCTTTGCAAAGCTGTGCATGCTACTATTAATCAGTCTCTCTGCTGGGTAAGAGAATGTGGAGGAAGGATGGACATGGGAAATACAGGAGAAGAAACCAAGAAAATAACAAACTTTTATGTGATATTCCTCCTATATTCTAGATCAATGACTTTAACAATCTTGTCAATATTAAATGAACTCACTGTGTTTACGATTACTGACAAATTGAATGGTCTGCTTGTGACTGAGAGACTTAAAACTGTCTCACTGTCACCTTTGTGCTCTTCCCCCATCTATTGGTTGTATCTACCTGTGTTCTCTCATCTTAAAATTAGATTATAAACTCTATCGAGCCAGAACTCATTCTTTATTGTGTTTGTACAGTATCTAGCACAGTAGGGTAGACACCATTATAATGCAAATAATAATAATAGCCTTTCTTTGATAATAGTGCCTTTTGGGAGGGTCTTATCTTTTGGGTTGATTGTAACTTCCTTTTCAAACAAATTGTTGCTGCTGCGATCATAGTCGTCGTCCTACTTTTTTTTTTTACTACAAGCTTCATGGAGATTTACTCGATTTACTTTAAAACAAAATTGTGATTAATCTATATAAGTGGAACGAAAATAAAAAATATGCATTGTAGGACGAATTGTCAAAAATGGCATCTATAATTGTGGCATAATCAACTGCAGGTGAAACTGACAAAATTTAGACTTAAAATATCTGATTCACCAATAAAATAGATGGTGAAACTCCAAATTTTAGCACCTTCCCCCTCTGATTAATATCAAGGATGTGCAAACAAATTGTAGATCTAACAGTGATTATTAAATATATTGATAAACCTGAACCAAAAGGGAAGTCTGAGAATCAATGACGGATTTGTATTGATTCATTTTTGTGCTAATGAGGATTCTCTTTAAACACAAACAAAACAGTTAACAGAAAGCAAAGTTATTGATGGTTTTATATATGCAAGCGCTGGAATAAATTGCCTAGGGAGGTTGTGGAATCTCCATCACTGGAGATTTTTTAAGAGCAGGGTAGACAAACACCTGTCAGGGATGGTCTAGATCAGGGGTGGGCAAACTTTTTGGCTCGAGGGCTACATCGGGGTTGCAAAACTGTATGGAGGGCCGGGTAGGGAAGGCTGTGCCTCCCCAAACAGCCTGGCCCCCACACTCTATCTGCCCCCTCCCACTTCCTGCCCCCCCTCAGAATCCCTGACCCCTCCAACCCCCCTGCTCGTTGTCCCCTGACCGCCCCCTCCTTGGACCCCCACCCCGAATTGCCCCCCAGGACCTCATCCCCTATCTAACCCCTGCTGCTCCCTGTCCCCTGACTGCCCCAATCCCTATCCACACCCCCAACTCCTGACAGGCCCCCTGGGACTCCCACGCCCTATCCAACCCCCCCTGTTCCCTGAGCCCCCCCCCCAAACCTCCCACCCATCCAACCCCCCCGCTCCCTGAGTGCCCCCCCCCCCCGAACCCCTGACCCATCCAACCGCCCCCTGACTGCTGCCCCGGGACCCCCCGCCCCCTTACCATGCCAGAGCCAGTCACGCCACCACGCTGCCCAGCAAGAGCAGTGGGCCAGAGCGCTGGCGGCACAGCATGGCCCGCTCAGGCTGCAGGGGAGCGGGGACAGCAGGGGAGCGGCCGGGAGCTCAGGGGCCGGGCAGGATGTGACCCGCAGGCTGTAGTTTGCCCACCTCTGGTCTAGATAATACTTACTCCTGCTATGACTGCAGGGAACTGGAGTAGATGACCTCTCCAGGTCCCTTCCAGTCCTATGATTCAATGAACACTAGCAATAATCTCTCAGTGCCTATGTGTGCAGAGGTCAGAATCCATGTTGTAGTCTCAATTTTAACCAATCTGTACTTTATATGAATCCTGTTGCTTTAGCGCAGCGGTTCTCAAACTGTGGGTCAGGACCCCAAAGTGGGTCGGGACCCTATTTTATGGGGTCACCAGGGCTCATGTTAGACTTGCTGGAGCCCAACGCCTGGGGCCGCAGAGCAAGGGCTTCGGCCCAGGGAGGCGGGACTCGGGGTTCAGCTTTGGCCCCCACCCTGATCCGGGGCGGCAGGGCTTGGGCAGGCTCAGACTTTGGTCTCCCCTCCTGGGATCATGCAGTAATGTTTTTTGGCAGAAGGAGGGTCACGGTGCAATGAAGTTTGAGAACCCCTGCTTTAATGCATCGAGATCCTGGGTGACTTTAATTTTCCTGATATCTGCTGGGAGAGCAATATAGCGGTGCATAGACAATCCAGGAAGTTTTTGGAAAGCATAGGGGACAATTTCCTGGTGCAAGTGCTAGAGGAGCCAACTAGTGGGGGAGCTTTTCTTGATCTGCTGCTCACAAACCGGGAAGAATTAGTAGGGGAAGCAAAAGTGGATGGGAATCTGGGAGGCAGTGACCATGAGTTGGTTGAGTTCAGGATCCTGACACAGGGAAGAAAGGTAAGCAGCAGGATACGGACCCTGGACTTCAGGAAAGCAGACTTCGACTCCCTCAGAGAACGGATGGGTAGGATCCCCTGGGGGACTAACATGAAGGGAAAAGGAGTCCAGGAGAGCTGGCTGTATTTCAAGGAAACCCTGTTGAGGTTACAGGGACAAACCATCCCGATGTGTCGAAAGAATAGTAAATATGGCAGGCAACCAGCTTGGCTTAACGGTGAAATCCTAGCGGATCTTAAGCATAAAAAAGAAGCTTACAAGAAGTGGAAGGTTGGACATATGACCAGGGAAGAGTATAAAAATATTGCTCGGGCATGTAGAAATGAAATTAGGAGGGCCAAATCGCACCTGGAGCTGCAGCTAGCGAGAGATGTTAAGAGTAACAAGAAGGGTTTCTTCAGGTATGTTGGCAACAAGAAGAAAGCCAAGGAAAGTGTGGGCCCCTTAATGACTGAGGGAGGCAACCTAGTGACAGAGGATGTGGAAAAAGCTAATGTACTCAATGCTTTTTTTGCCTCTGTCTTCACGAACAAGGTCAGCTCCCAGACTGCTGCGCTGGGCATCACAACATGGGGAATAGATGGCCAGCCCTCTGTGGAGAAAGGTGGTTAGGGACTATTTAGAAAAGCTGGACGTGCACAAGTCCATGGGGCCGGACGAGTTGCATCCGAGAGTGCTAAAGGAACTGGCGGCTGTGATTGCAGAGCCATTGGCCATTATCTTTGAAAACTCATGGCGAACGGGGGAAGTCCCGGATGACTGGAAAAAGGCTAATGTAGTGCCAATCTTTAAAAAAGGGAAGAAGGAGGATCCTGGGAACTACAGGCCAGTCAGCCTCACTTCAGTCCCCGGAAACATCGTGGAGCAGGTCCTCAAAGAATCAATCCTGAAGCACTTACATGAGAGGAAAGTGATCAGGAACAGTCAGCATGGATTCACCAAGCGAAGGTCATGCCTGACTAATCTAATCGCCTTCTATGATGAGATTACTGGTTCTGTGGCTGAAGGGAAAGCGGTGGATGTATTGTTTCTTGACTTTAGCAAAGCTTTTGACACGGTCTCCCACAGTATTCTTGTCAGCAAGTTAAAGAAGTATGGGCTGGATGAATGCACTATAAGGTGGGTAGAAAGTTGGCTAGATTGTCGGGCTCAACGGGTAGTGATCAATGGCTCCATGTCTAGTTGGCAGCTGGTGTCAAGTGGAGTGCCCCAGGGGTCGGTCCTGGGGCCGGTTTTGTTCAATATCTTCATAAATGATCTGGAGGATGGTGTGGATTGCACTCTCAGCAAATTTGCGGATGATACTAAACTGGGAGGAGTGATAGATACGCTGGAGGGCAGGGATAGGATACAGAGGGACCTAGACAAATTGGAGGATTGGGCCAAAAGAAATCTGATGAGGTTCAATAAGGATAAGTGCAGGGTCCTGCACTTAGGACGGAAGAACCCAATGCATAGCTACAGACTAGGGACCGAATGGCTAGGCAGCAGTTCTGCGGAAAAGGACCTAGGGGTGACAGTGGACGAGAAGCTGGATATGAGTCAGCAGTGTGCCCTTGTTGCCAAGAAGGCCAATGGCATTTTGGGATGTATAAGTAGAGGCATAGCGAGCAGATCGAGGGACGTGATCGTCCCCCTCTATTCGACATTGGTGAGGCCTCATCTGGAGTACTGTGTCCAGTTTTGGGCCCCACACTACAAGAAGGATGTGGATAAATTGGAGAGAGTCCAGCGAAGAGCAACAAAAATGATTAGGGGTCTGGAACACATGACTTATGAGGAGAGGCTGAGGGAACTGGGATTGTTTAGTCTGCAGAAGAGAAGAATGAGGGGGGATTTGATAGCTGCTTTCAACTACCTGAGAGGTGATTCCAGAGAGGATGGTTCTAGACTATTCTCGGTGGAGGAAGAGGACAGGACAAGGAGTAATGGTCTCAAGTTGCAGTGAGGGAGGTTTAAGTTGAATATTAGGAAAAACTTTTTCACTAGGAGGGTGGTGAAACACTGGAATGCGTTGCCTAGGGAGGTGGTGGAATCTCCTTCCTTAGAAGTTTTTAAGGTCAGGCTTGACAAAGCCCTGGCTGGGATGATTTAATTGGGGGTGGGTCCTGCTTTTGAGCAGGGGGTTGGACTAGATGACCTCCTGAGGTCCCTTCCAACCCTGATATTCTATGATTCTATGATCCTTATATAAAAGCTGACTACTGCAGTCTTTGCAATGGGATTGCTATCCAGACCTTAACAGGTTGGTTGGAAGGGTAAAGCGATAAGAAAATCTCATTGTTCTGATACAGGAACTGTCATTGGGGAGGTGAACTTTGTTATATACTGAATTGTAGCCATGCATGTCTAGGTGCACTGGAGATATGTAACTGATTGTAAGGTGGATAGAAGAGGAAATGGAGATATTAAGTATTTGTCAAAAGTTTTTCAACTAATGTTCAGGGTTTTTCTCTTTTATGAAGCAAATTCAACAGGGTTCTAATTTTTTGAAGTTTTAATTTTCAGGTGTTCTTGAAAAAAGTGTGTGCACTTTGGGGGTGAAAAAGGACATGAGGAATAAAAGGACCTGGGAGCCCACTGATCAGAATGAAACAGATGTTGAAAGATTTTTCAAATCTATTGTTAGTTGTGCTCTGTGATTATGGTGAGTATTGTAACTCTAAAAGGCGTACTGTAGATATTTAACTAAAGTCATTTGAAAATGTTAATGTGTAGTGGTGTTAACAGATGATCTGGTTCATTGGGAACATGTACAGAATCCATCTCAAGAGTGCCCAGAAATATAGTCCTGGGCTTGTGAAAAATGTAAATGACTTAACTGAAGGCTGTATTTGTATCAGAACGGAAGGAGGACCTTCTCCAGCTGTGGATTTGTTCAGAATAAGAAACATAATATACTGAACAGATTTCTGTGGGTATCAGCAAGCAATCCTGGCTGTCACCAGTAACTAACTGAGCAATGTTGTATGGCAAACCTTCTATATCACTGTAGTTCACATAATTCAAAGGAAGTGGGGGAATGTAGAGCAATGAAAATTTTTTCCAATGCACTTAAGTGATGTAGGAGCCCTAAATGCCAGTTTTCAAAAGTGACAGGCACCTAGGTGCTTAAAAACCATTGACTTTTCAGAGAGACATGAGTTACTAAGTGTCTAATTCACTTTGAAAATGGGGTTTAAGCTCTTAATTCACTTAGATGTTTTGAAAATGTTATCCCTGACATTTAAATTAAGTGAAGTTGGTATTTTGACTCTCAGTACATTTTCAAGCTCAAGCAAGAAAATTAAGCTATGCATTGCTCAACCTTAGTGTACAGCCTTGAAAAGTTTGGAGTCCTGATTTAGTCTGCTTCTATGGATGTGGTGTGGTAACAAGCTGCACACTGGCCAAAAAGATGAAGACCAGATGTAAATGGTGCAAAATTTACAGCTATTTGCTCTCAAAATATGTGTGAGAAACTGAATTACAGACAGTTATTAAATACTGCACCTGCCCCGTTACACAAACCCACATCTTTGCTCCCAGCACTATGACAAGAGATCAGTTCTACATTTAACAGGCCTTTCAATTGTAACAGTTTGGGATGTAATCTAGCTCACAATAGAAATGGGGACATTTGTTTTTTGTGATGGCATGTAGATGTCCATCCAAGGATCTCAAAGCATTTTACAGATATTAACAAAGTAAGTCCCAAAGCACAGCACCCCTGTGAGGCAGATAAGTGCCATTCTCATTTTGCAGATAACTTCTCTGTGCCTCAGATTCCTAAGTGAGTTGCCTGCGGTCTCACAGGAGAATTATAGCAGAACTGGGATCTCTCTAGGTCCTGTGCGTTAGATATTGTCTTTCCCTGCTAGTCAAAGCATGTTCCAGAATAATTTGATAACCTGCACAAGCATGCTCATGCCACAATTAGATTTAAAGTAAAACCACTCCGTTTATAATGAAATGACGTCATTTCGACATGCTGCACCACATCTTAGATGGGGAAAAAATGCTGCTGTTATCATTGCTTTTATTTTCAGCTCTTTCACTCCTCAAGCATCTCTGTGATGCAAATTAGTAAAATAAAATGAGTTTTTCAAAGAGACCTTATTAAGGGAACAAGAGCCAACTATCCCACTGCACAGGAAAGATGGGAAGAGACCACTCTGGCTTAATTAGTCAATGATTTGAAGCTCAAAAGAGAGACCTACAAAAAGTGGAAACTAGGTCAAATTACAAAGGCTGAATATAAACAAATAACACGAGTATGTAAGGACAAAATTAGGAAGCCCAAGGCACAAAATGAGATTAAACTAGCTAGAGACATAAAGGGTAACAAGAAAACATTCTATAAATCCATTAGAAGCAAGAGGGAGACTAAGGACAGCGTAGGCCCATTCTCAGTGAGGAGAGTGGGGTGGGAAATAATCACAGAAAATGTGGAAATGGCAGAAGTGCTAACAGACTTTTTTGTTTCAGTTTTCACCAAAAAGGTTGGTGGTGATTGGATGTCTAACATAGTGAATGCCAGTGAAAATGAGTTAGGATCTGAGGCTAAAATAAAAGAAGAACAAGTTAAATATTACTTAGACTAGTTACTGTCTTCATGTTGCCAGGGCCTGATGATATACATCCTAGAATACTCAAGGAGCTGACTGAGGAGATATCTGAGCCATTAGCAATTATCTTTGAAAACTCAGGGAAGACGGGAGTGATTCAAGAGGACTGGAAAAGGGCAAATATAGTGCCAGTCTATAAAAAGGGAAATAAGGACAACCCGGGGAATTATTGACCGGTCAGTTTAATTTTAATAACCAGAAAGATAATGGAGCAAATAATTAAGCAATCAATTTGCAAACACCTAGAAGATAATAAGGTGATAAATAACAGTCAGCATGGATTTGTCAAGAACAAATCATGTCAAACCAACCTAATAGCTTTCTTTGACAGAGTAACAAGCCTTGCGGATGGGGGGAAGTGGTAGATTTGGTATATCTTGAGTTTAGTAAGGCTTTTGATACTGTCTCACATTGACTTTCTCATAAACAAAATAGGGAAATCCAACCTAGATGGGGCTACTATAAGGTGGATGCATAACTGGTTGGAAAACCATCATTACCAGTGGTTCACAGTCAAGCTGGAAGGGCATATCAGATGGGATCCTGCAGGAATCAGTCCTGGGTCTGATCTGTTCAATATCTTCATCAGTGATTTAGATAATGGCATAGAGAGTTCACTTATAAATTTTGCTGACAATACCAATCTGGGAGGGGTTGCAAGAGCTTTGGTGGACAGGAATAAAATCCAAAATGATCTGGACAAACTGGAGAAATGGTCTGAAGTAAATAGGATGAAATTCAATAAGAACAAATGCAAAGTACTCCACTTAGGAAGGAACAATCAATTGCACACATGAAAAATGACTACCTAGGAAGGAGTACTATGGAAAGGGATCTGGGGGTTATAGTGGATCACAAGCTAAATGAGTCAAGAGTGTAACACTGTTGCAAAAAAAAGCAGTCATCATTCTGGGATGCATTAGCAGGAGTGTTGTAAGCAAGACACAAGAAGTAATTCTTCTGCTCTTCTCCCCACTGATAAGGCCTCAACTGGAGTATTGTGTACAGTTCTGGGTGTCACATTTCAGGAAAGATGTGGAAAAATTACAGAAAATCCAGAGGAGAGAAACACAAATGATTAAAGGTCTAGAAAACCTGACCTATGAGGGTGGATTGAAAAAACTGGATTTGTTCAGTCTGGAGAAGATTGAGGGGGGCCATGATAACAGTTTTCAAATACATGAAAGGTTTTTCACAAGGAGGAGGGAGAAAAATTGTTGTTCTTAACCTCTGAGGATAGGACAAAAAGCGAGGGGCTTAAATTGCAGCAAGGGAGGTTTAGGTTGGACATTAGGAAAAACTTCCTAAATGTCAGGGGAGTTAAGCACCGGAATAAATTGCCTAGGGTGGTTGTGGAATCTCTGTCATTGGAGGTTTTTAAGAGCAGGTTAGACAAACACCTGTCAGGATGGTCTAGATAATTCTTAGTCCTGCCTTGAGTGCAGGGGACTGGACTAGAAGACTTCTTGAGGTCCCTTCCAATGCTACACTTCTATGATTCTATGAAAGATTTGTAAACTAGCAGTATGAAAAGTGGCTTCAAAAAGCATCATATAGTATTGTTAATTTGTATAACTTGGGTGGTATTTTCTACACTTCTGCTTTTAGAAACTCCAATTCTATTTTTTTTTCATTATAGTAAAAGTAAGTGGAACAGCAGCAGGACATTGTGAAGCTGGGAGAGATCTTGATTTTGAATAAAAGATAAAGAAGGATAATTCAGAAGTGGGACCTCAAATTACTTTTGCTTGATAGATTTTAAAGTTGGGAACTACAAAAGGCCTTCATAACTAAGATATGAATTTTTAAGGGATCTTTTCTGTAAGGTTGTCCTGTAATTAAACTTTATAAATAAAATGGTTATTAATTGTAAAGCAGTGGTTTCCAATTGCTGCTAGACATCACCTGCTCTGATACTTCAGGCTTGTGTGACTGATGTTCTCTGCTCTTCCCGTTGTGCACACTGTAATTTCTGATGGAGCTTGACTTGCTCCAAACCACAGCTCTGCATGAATGGAAAGGGGTGAGCGCCAGTTGGTATAGCCAAGGTCTTACTCGACTAAATTGATTCATTTGCTTTGAAAGGATTGGGCACCACTTCTTAAAGCAGCTGATTGTCCATAATATTAATGAAATGTGTGGTATTCACTTTTCTTTTTGCTTATTAACAATTTTGTGAAACTGTTTTCTTTCAGTTCTTGGTGAAATGGAATATCTCCTCTTGGAGCGACCACGTCATGTAGCCTTAAGTAACGACACAGTGTCTGTTGATTTTCAGTACTTTGTCAATGGTAATGTGACAGCAAAGAATGTATCCATCCTACTGCTGGATGCCAGCACCAACCAGACGATTGCAAAAAAACAGCTTCCACCAAGCCAGTTACAGGGAATGGTAGGGTTTGAATGTTTCTATTTCAAGAGTGCTGGGGACTATTGGTTCAGAATGATCTCTGAGATTGATAATGGCACTGAAATTCACTGGAGGGGTGGGAGCACCCTCCTAAGTGTGGAATGGCCTGTATTTCACATTGACTTGAACAGGACCTCTGAGGCGCTCAGGAGTTTCCTTCAGGTTGGACTTTTCACGAACAAACAACTGTGTGCTATGAATGAGAGAGTGGTTTCATTGGACGTGATATTCACCAACAGCCTTTATGAACTAGGAAGATTAAGCTCTGATGATGCATTGGGAATGCGAACTACCAAAGGAATCTTTCTCTCTGGATCCCAGTGGGTGGAGTTTGACTGCCCACCTATTGATCAAGACATGTATGTCACTGTGTTACTGAAATCATTAGAGACCAACTCAGTCATCACCTCAACAGGGCCCATAGACCTCATCCACAAATTTGGATACAAGCTAGTGGTGGCACCAGAAGTGATGTGCAAGTCGTCCATTCTGGTGTTTATTGTCTCCCCTCCATGCATGGCCATCAATGGGAAGGTTGCTGTGTATAAGGAAACTCTCAGACGTCCTGGTGAAAGAACGATGTGGCTAGATGAAAATGTCCTACGCCCAGGGAGCAACAGAACAGAATTTAACTGCACTTTGTTTGACATGGGGAAAAATAAATATTGCTTTGAACTTTTTGACATTTCAAGCCAAAGCCAATCGCCCCCAAGAGTTAAGGAATGTATGGTGATCCGAAGGAATATAGGTTTGTATTGACATTTTCTGTCTTTAATTAGAAACCCTGTAGGAAAATGCCCATCCTTCTATATTGTCAATAAGGATGATAACCTGGATTGATGAAGTTGTAGCTTTTTGAGTCTCATAGCACCAGACAAAATAAGTCATGATTAACTGCTGATGGAATAAAATTTAGTTTGTGTGTGAACAGATACACCAGGATAGTTGATAACAGGTGGTACTGCAATGGTTTAATGTCACCACTACATTAGAGGTACTCTAACCACAAGTCCAAACCTGCCATGCCAGTGGATTATCTGGATATCTAGTCCCAATAGGAACTAAAATCTGGTAATCGCAAAGAATTACACGAGAAACTGCTATAGTGGCTAGGGGCCAATTTCGCGCCCATTTGAAATTACTGGGAGTTTTGCTAATGTGATGAGGATTTGGCCATAATGGAAGAACTCTCTCCTGGGTGCATAGCTCATAGGTTTCTTTGGCAGTCTTTCAGTTGGGAATGGTAGATTGCAGTCCCAGGTTTGGTAGTGCTCACAGTATCATGGAGGGGAGAGGTGAGTGTCAAAATCACTACTGATTCATGGAGGGCAGTTGTAACTAGAGACTGGCTAAGGAGGTGGTGTTTAGATGGGGATGGGGTTTTGAGGGTGGTTTATGTTCAAGGATAACCCAGGGACAGACGCCACTCCATTCTCATGAGCTATTGTGCAGTTTCTGTTGACCCTAGTCCACAATGTGAAAATGAGATCGTTCTAGTTTTGGACCTGACCTGGAATCAAATTCATAGGTCAGATTCAAATCCAGGGGTATAACCAATTGTCACTCCCACAAAATTCAAAGTGTTTTAGATTAGAGCTTCCAATTCTGGCCCATCCCTAATTTTAACAGTCTCTTGAACGAATGTTTCCTCTGTCTTCTCTTGTGTGTTGAAGTGACAAAACTGGAATTTTAGAGCTCCTCATAGATTGACAGTCTCTAAAATTAACACGAGCTTTATAATTTCAGTCCTTCATAAAGTAAGGAGATGCTATACTGTCTGTGGCTTAATTACATTTGTGCTGCTATGCTGTTTTAAAACCTACAAAACAGAATGAAGTAAAACTACTAACTTTTCAGTTACCAGTGTATAGCCTGAAAATTACTTCTACGCTCACTGCATGGAAAACTCATCTCATCAACTTCAGTTTCCCTCATTACTCTGTCTGACACACACAAAACATTTAAAAAATTCATACATTAATCAAGGCAATTCTTCTATAGCTAGAAGAAGGAGAAAGATTATTTATATTTCTTTCCCCTACCTAGGTGCTTGGATGCTACAGTTCTGTGGTCTATATAAGTATCGAGTCAGACAGATACATTCCAGTGCCCATTATTTCTGTTTTATTTTGTGGGATTCACTTTGTTATGACTCCCTGCAATTTGCTTTGTAGCCTTTGCTTTCACTATAGTAATGTATTTATGAGCTCCAGCAGAAAGAATCAGGCTACACATGTGAAGAAAGGATTTATGTAAGTGACTGACAAGTTAATTGTACAGAGCGGATAAAAGCAACCCTATACCACGTAACTGTAAATAAAATGTCAACTTCAAATTAATTAGACTGCAGGACATCTGACTTTGTGGCAGTGTCTGCAGGACTTCAAAGGCCCATGGCAGCATTCTAGATGCACAAGTTATTCTGTGAAGGGTGCAGCCATCTGAAGACAGTACAAAGATGGAAATCTTTGCTGCTTCTGCATGAGCTGGAGTGGCATTCCAAGTCAGAACTTTGTCATGAAGCCCCTCTCCTGAATGATCTGGCTGTGCTTCAGCCTGTCTTGGGATTGTGTTGTGTCTAAAGACCTTGATCCCATGACAGACTGCATTTGTGAAATAAAGACAGATGTGTTAATATTTTTCTTTTGTAAGATGTAGAAGAAGAAATAGAGTAACCTATTATCCTTTTGTGATTCTGGCCCAATGGGCAGTTTGAGCACAGATCTGGCTTTGAGATCCTGGACCCCATACCAAGGAGATTAGGTCACCTTGTGCTGCATTATGGGTGGAAGGATACAGAATGCATCTCTTATGCTGTGGCACCCAAGAGCATTAGTGATGCCTGTGAAGAGGGAGTTCCTCGTACATCCTCTAAGTAGTAAATACAGATCTCTAGGTAACCCTGAACAGACCAAAATGCCATTCCAGTACTCTCATCTCAGACCCATCCATTTTTAAACAATGTCAGCATTTGTTTAAAAAAAGTCTCTCCCGTCTAAGGTTGTGAAATAAACCTTTTAAATGTGAACCAATGTTGTGCAGTTTTCCTAAACCTGTAGAGAGAGGGGCCGTGAGACAATAGCTCAGATGGGTGTGGCCACTCTGACTATTCAACTCAATGGGGTGCTAACTCTGAAGCTTAATGATAGCACCTTAAATGTCAAAAGTTAACTGCTTCTCTGTTGATTTTAGTAAAATCATCCAGCTAATCTATCTAGTTTGGTTCTATACCATAGAAGTGTGAGATACAAAATTCCTGTTAGGCCAGTGTATGCATTACCTGGGTCGCCGGAAGTTTGTTCTCTTCACTATGTTCTCCTGTGTTTTGTCCAATACTCTTTTAAAATGTCCCAAGCAACAAGGCTTTCACCAATTTGCTTGAGAGAATATTCCATGTTCTAGTCCTGATCCCATTTGAAGTTTCTGGGCTTTACTCTACTAAAAATAATCAAAAATAGTATCAATAGCACTCATAATTGGGAAGGTTTTCTTGACCTTTCTGGTCTTAATTTCACCCCATTACACTTAGTCATACCTGAGGATAAGTTCAGCCTGCATGCAATTCCCATTAAATCCAATGAGAGTTGTGCTTTCTTACATCAGGGCTCAATTTTGATCCCTAGTGTTCTTAGTGAGCAATACAAAGGGGTAAGGAGAAGGTGGTTAGTAGCACCTTGAGAGTACAGCTGCTACCAAAGAAGGGTGAAAGGGAACAGGGGCAGAGCCACCATAAGAAGGGGCAGTAGTTACCAAGGGAAGGGAGCAGAAGAGCAGTATCTAGGAAAAGGATGAGACACGAGTAAAGTTCCATCAAAATTTGTTCCACCAGGTCCCTGAGTAAGTAAGATTATATTAATCAGACCCCCTTATTCTGTGAGTATTCTAATCCCTAGGAAGATCTGAGAACCATCTAGTTTTATAGCCTGAATCCATATCTGACACATTTAGCTGATGTGGTTTTAATTGGGATAAAAATAGAATTTGCAGATTAATTCAAAGTAACCAGTTATGACAGTATTAGAAAAGAGATCTTATGTGCAAGACTGCTCCATTACTACAAAACTATGCCTGCTTTACAAGTCTCTTAGGGCCCAATCCTGTTCCCATTTACATCAATAAGAGAAGGAGCAGGTCCTTACTCTCCATATTCCAAATAAGTTTTTTATACATCTGATGTGATGTACTAATATGGACAGCCCTTAACTTCTTGCCATAACTTTGCAAGAGCACTGAATGTGGAATTTTTAGAGGGGTCATTTTGGGTGGGAAAATTAATCTGAGTTGATTGTTCTGTTGGATAACATGCTATATTATAGCGTCCCATTGCAAGTTGAGAATGAAACACACAATTGGAGAGAGATGCTACACAAAACAATTAAAACAGTCACTCACTTGTGTTTGTTTTTCATGACTCCCGAATTGCCAATGTGTTTCAAATTGTCTAACTCATCAGTTAAACACCTGCATGTTGATAGGCTCCCCGATTTTACATTAAAAATTCACATTTAACAGTTAGTTTACAGTCTGTGTCTTCTTCTGTAGTAAAGATTTTCCCCTGGCTCTTTAGATCCATTTGTCCTAATGATTGTGTCCATGGAGAAAAATAAGTTGTGCTTTACTTTCTTTTTTCCTTTGTTTTTTGTAATTCTAGTAGATTGTAAGGAAAGATTCGAAGCTTAAAACTATTATCTTTCACAGAAGCTGGGTAATTTCCTCCCATGAGAGACTTTTTGATTATTGTGAGCTCCAAACCTGCAAGGTGCTTCGGCCCAGAGCCACAAAGGTACCTAGGAGCCTGAACCCCAGACTTAGGTGCCTACGCCCTGCTTTTAGGCTTCACTGCGATTCACGAAACACCCACTAGGCTGCCCCCTAACCTGTAGGTGCCTAACTCACTTGGCACCTAAATTTCTGCTGTAAAAGTTCCCTACCACCTAAGTTTCTACCTCTGGTCGCGTGTACTGCTGCCCCACTCTAGGTGCGTGTACACCTATCTCATGTCTAAGCCCCGGAGCGATTCATAACCTGGGGGAAAGATGGGTGTTCCTCCAGCGCGCTCACTCATAAGGCCCCATCTGGTAGACAGGTCCCATTCAAAATCTGGCTGGAGAAGGTGGTGGTGCCATTGCCTCCCCACCTTGTAACTTTTAGCCAGAGGTGAAAGGAAGCCGGTACGCCCCCGTACGGTGTACTGGCAAGAGCCGGTGCGCCGTACCAGGGTGGATCGGCTTCCCCAGGCGCAATTTAAAGGGTCTGCAGCTCCCAGCAGCAGCTGGAGCCCCCGGCCCTTGAAATTGCTGCCAGAGCCCCGCTGCCGGAGCCCTGGGGTAGTGGCGGCGGGGCTGGGGCGGCGATTTAAAGGGGCCGGGGCGGTAGCGGCAGCCGGAGCCCTGTCCCCGGAGCCCTGGGGAAGCGGTGGCCGGGGCTCTGGAGACTATTTAAAGGGCCCAGGGTTCTGGCCGCCGCTACCGCCCTGGGCCCTTTAAACCACTGCCAGAGCCCCCGGCTGCTATTGTTACCCCAGGGAGGGGGAAGGAGGCACTTGCTGGTACTGGATGGGCCGGGGCTGGCTCTGACCTCCCCCAGCCCCGCCCCTTCCAGGGGCCAGAGCCGGCCCCAGCCCAGCCCCGTACTGGTAAGTCTCTAGACTTACTTTCACCCCTGCTTTTAGCCCACTTGTTAGAACGCTCAGCCTGGCTATGGGAGACAGGTTCAATTCCTCTCTGCCTGTGTGGAAGAAATGATTTGCACAGAGGTCTCCCACGAGAGTGCTCTAACCACTGATCCATGGGACAGTCTTATGGGGGGCTCCCTCAATCTCTCCTCTTGAAGCTGTTCCACTTTGGATAAATGATTAGTCTTTGGAGGAGGGGGGCTGGATTTTGGGGGTTCCCCCCTCCCCAGGTGGGTGCCCTATCCACAAGACTCTAGACTCATTCTGTCTCTGGCCCAATGCTAAGCTTTTATATACAACGGAAGAGCTTCAGCAGGGGAGATGGAGGGGGCCTGATATCAGATATCCCCTAGCTCAGTCATTAGAGAAGGCTCCCAAGAGATGGAGGGAGGGAGACCTCTGTTCAAAAGCGTTCTCCTCCTCAGGCAGAGGGAGAATTGAACCTGTGTCTTCCACATCCCAGGTGAGTGCTCTCACCATGGGGCTAAAACAGCAAGGTGGGTGGCACCAGTATCACCACCTCTTCCAGCCATCTTATGTGGCATGAGGCAGGCACCTCACTCATTCTGGCAAGAAGCAGCTTAGACACCAAACCCACCTGACTCCAGGAGAGAGGTTCCTGGTTGGGAATTGCCAGCACAGATAGGTGCCTCGCTACAGCCTGGAATTAGGCATCTAACTCCATGAGAGGGGAGGGGTTTAGGAAACATCCATCTTGTCAGCATTTCCCCATTAGCTACTGTAGGCAGCTCCTTGTCTCACAGGCTGGCTTTTGCGGATTACATTCTAAGGTGTCTGTCACTACAAAAACTAATTTCCCCCTGCTGATACTCACCTTCTTAACAAGAAAAGGAGTACTTGTGGCACCTTAGAGACTAACCAATTTATTTGAGCATGAGCTTTCGTGAGCTACAGCTCACTTCATCAGATGCCGATGAAGTGAGCTGTAGCTCACGAAAGCTCATGCTCAAATAAATTGGTTAGTCTCTAAGGTGCCACAAGTACTCCTTTTCTTTTTGCGAATACAGACTAACACGGCTGTTACTCTGAAACCTGTCACACCTTCTTGTCAACTGTTTTAAATGGGCCACCTTGATTACATTTGCCTCATTAGCACTACAAAAGTGATTTTTCCTCCCTTGTTATTCACCCCTTCTTGTCAACAGTTGAGAATAGCCCACTTCCACATTAAATGAATTGGCTCGTTAGCACTGACCCCCCCGAACTTGGTAAGGCAACTCCCATCTTTTCATGTGCTGTGTGTTTATACCTTCCTCTGTATTTTTCACTCTATGCATCTGATGAAGAGGGTTTTAGCCCACAACAGCTTAGGCCCAAATAAATTAGTTAGACTCTAAGGTGCCACAAGGACTCATTGTTTTTGCTGATACAGACTAACATGGCTACCACTCTGAAACCTGTCTCTCCCAGTTCATTGTATGGGGAACCTGAGCACTTAACTCAGGTTTTTCAGATTACCTTGTCCTTCCTGTGATTTTCTAGGTGCCTAAAAGTAGAGTGTTGTGAAGTGCAGCATTGCAATACCCTGGTCCTTTTGTGGATTCAGACCCAAGTGTCTTCTGTAAGGAGTTGTGCGCTCTCGGCTCCTACTGAAATCATTGCAGAGATGAGGAGAATTGGTACCTTACAGGAGAGGGCCTGAAATTAGAAAATATCTTTGATTTAAATTGTGTGTATTTTATTTAGTCGCTGAGCCTGATCATGTGATCTGTCCCTCATCTCCCACTAAAGTGAACAGCAATTGGGGAGCTCAACATCTTGCAGTATCTGGTCCTATAACTGAATGAGATTAACAGGGGTAAAACCAAGGTGTATCCCACACATGCATGACACACTTGTCACAGAGGCATATAAAAGACAGTAAGCTGATAACCTAAGGCTCCAATCTTGCAATCATTTATGCATGTGAGTAACTTCAAGCATGTAAGTAATCCCTGAGTTCAATAGGACTACTCACCTGTGTACGTTTACTGATGTTGGCATGTTTGCAAGTATTTGCAGGATTGGGGCCCAAAGCAGTTAAAAGCCTCATATTTAAATACAGTTGCATTTTCCCCTTTGGTCCTTTGCAAGTAATAACACAGCATGAACAATACTACACCTAATGTACCATAACCTCCACCTCTGTCATACAACCACATTCTTTAGATTTGTGTAAACAGTTCATGAATCAGGGGTTAAAGCAAGAGTCATAGGGACACTATAAGGTTAAGAATCATGTAATTAAAACTAAATTTCATGACCTGTATTAGTAATAGCAACACCAGAATTATTACAGAGAATTAAGAAAACCCTAATTTACTTTCCCATCATTTATGTGGTTTTACTTTTTGCATTTTACTCCTCCTAAATAATGAAAATAGTCAGTTTAATGGTTTTATTTCTGGTCCATTTCAAATCAGTTCCTATAAGCCAACTAATAATATTTAATGGGGACAATCCCAAGATATCGCTCACACATTGTTCTGTCTCTCCAAAAAAATCACACCAGGACTAATGAATTTTATTAGCATTTAAGGGTGTTGTATTTTTCTTTCCTAATGTTATTTATAGCATTCAAAAGTTGGCAGGCATGGTCACTTTCAGCTTCTGGATTCTCAGTGCTGTAAAGTTTGAGTTATGAACACAGCAAGAGGATACTGAAATTCAAACAAAAAACTGCTTTCATTGCGTTTAAAATAATGAAAATGCATTCTTCCTTGAACCTTGCCCCCTTAAAAAAAAACTTAAATTTTCATCCTAAAACTCCTTATTGAGTACCCCCTCAAACAATAAAAGATTAGGACTTCTAAAAAACTGTTAAACTAGTGGTTCAATAACATAATTTGTGTGTTATGAAGATAACAGGAGAGAAACCAACACTGCTTTTTCAATAGTCCCTTTGGGCCTCGGACTCCTCTCCCAGCAGTATAAATCAGGGGTAACCCCGCTGAAATCAATAGCTATGCTAACGTAAAACCAGCGTACACAAGGTAGGAACTGGACCCTATAAATGCCTAAACTTCTAAGTCGTTAGAAAGACTTGTGGATTCATTTCTATTTGCTGTTGTACAAGGCATATCCTGCTGGCCTTAGTTAACAGAGTAGGAGTGCAATCCTGCTGCCACGGGAGGTGATGGAAGCATTGCCCCTGAGTCTGATGGGAGCAGGCGCAGGCCCCGGTAGCTATTTACTTTACAGGGTTATAATTGCAGAGTTAGGGTTGATCAGTTTTTATATAAAGGAGGGATAGTTGAAAGCTTTGCTGTAAGATGAAATGAGTCTGGCTGCATTCCTCATTGCTGTGATCTCACGTATCCACAGAAACATGGAGCCTGTGGCAGCCCTGGAGTCCTTGCAGCGTGACCTGTGGGGATGGTGTCCGTGAGCGACACAGAGAATGTCTTACATCGCTGCCAGCAAAACCAGGCTGTGTTGGGACACCGAAAGAGACTTCGCTGTGCTCTCTAGAGGAATGTTCTAGTATGTGGTCCTGCTTTCTTTAGAGCTTTTCTCCTTGACATGAGTCTGCTTTCTCTGGAAAAAAACAAAATGCATATTATAATAGGTTTGAGAAACTAAAGCATTTAAACCAGTTCTTGTGACTTCTTAGTCACTGGGGATAAAATCCTGGCTACATTCAGGTCAATGGAAAACTCCCATTGACTACATTGTGGCCAGGATCCCTGGAGTAAATTCCACCAACTGGCTGATGAAAACCTATGCAGTACTGTCCATCTGTGTGTTTGCTGGGGATAGAGAGATACAGACAGAATGGCTGGTCCAGGGACACTCATACCATGAAGGTGGATTCCACGTTGGCATCACATCTGCCAACAAGGAAGGGAGTATTGGTGTTGAGTATTGCGGGAGAGGTCACTGGTCACAATAGGGATCAATCTGGGCTGGCTCAGTCTGTCACAGTTGCTCAGGCAAAGAAAGCCAGTAAAGAGTCACACAGACAGTCCAGCTTTATCACTAGCTTCTGAACAGAGGAGAGAGATTTTTAATGTATTTCAAAATATATATGAAAAATATATATACTGCCAATAATGAAAATTTATTTCAAATACGATAAATCTGGAAGTTTGTGTGGAACAGATTGAGAATATATTAACCGTATGTATAGCCATATATAGATATATATAGAGAGAGCACGCCATATGGTACCCGACAGCATCAGACGCTAAGTACTTCCTGTTAGTCAGCCCTTAGCATTTTTATCTGGGCCTGCAAACCCATATTGACTCCCACTCTCCCAAGCGTAACAATCATCTGCTACACTTCCTTTAGAACGTAACGGCCATATTGGGTCAGACCAAAGGTCCCTCAAGCCCAGTATCCTGTCTCCCAACTGTGGCCAACGCCAGGTGCCCCAGAGGGAATGAACAGAACAGATAATTATCAAGTGATCCATCCCCTGTTGCCCATTCCCAGCTTCTGGCAAACAGAGGCTAGGGACACCATCCCTGTCCATCCTGGCTAATAGCCATTGATGGACCTCTTTTTTGAACCCTGTTATAGTCTTGGCTTTCACAATATCCTCTGGCAAGGAGTTCCACAGGTTGACTGTGCGTTGTGTGAAGAAATACTTCCTCTTGTTTGTTTTAAACCTGCTGCCTATTAATTTCATTTGGGGACTCCTAGTTCTTGTGTTATGAGGAGGAGTAAATAACACTTCCTTATTTACTTTTTCCACACCAGTCATGATTTTGTAGACCTCTATCATGTTCTCCCCTCCCCCCCTTAGTTGTCTCTTTTCCAAGCTGAAAAGTCCCAGTCTTATTAATCTCTCCTCATGTGGTAGCCGTTTCATATCTCTAATCATTTTTGTTGCCCTTTTCTGAACCTTTTCCAATTCCAATATATCTTTTTTGAGATGGGGCAACCACATCTGCACACAGTATTCAAGATGTGGGGGTACCATGGATTTATATAGAGACAACGAGATATTTTCTGTCTCATTATCTATCCCTTTCTGAATGATTCCCAACATTCTGTTCGCTTTTTTGACTGCTGCTGCACATTGAGTGGATGTCTTCAGAGAACTATCCACAATGACTCCAAGATCTCTTTCTTGAGTAGTAACTGCTAATTTAGACCCCATCATTTTATATGTATAGTTGGGATTATGTTTTCCAGTGTGCATTACTTTGCATTTATCAACATTGAAACATTGTTCCTGCTACACTCTTCCCCTCCGTGCATAAATCAATGTGCACCCATTTTGTATACCCACAGAATGTCTCAGCTATGCAAGTTATACTAGCTTACTGTGTCCCTGCCAAATTACCTTTACACCTGTTTTCTGATCTTCCTGCTCCAAAATCAGATTTGTGCCACTACAGAATTATGCCTGAATTATTTAATCTTGTGTAGAATTTAAAAGATGTTTTCATATTGTGCTCCAGCTTTGGGTACTGCTGACCTTGTTCTGTAAATAATAGTGTCAGACCATCCTCTGCTGTGACTCTGGTCCATCTAGGAGAGTCTGTTTCAGCATTATTGTATTTGTAGTCGTTAGTCCAGTAGATGGAGCAAGTGTAACAGAAGCCAGCACGGAGGGTTGGAACCCTGGTGGAAGGGCTGAAGAGGGGAAGCAGAAATAAATAGAAAAAAATCAACAAACAGCAGTGAGAAAAGAAAGTGAGGAGAGAAGCAAAAAACAACAACTAAAACATTCAGATCCATATTCTTCTCTTTTCCACTGGTATAAATCTGGAGTAACTCCAGGGGTTTCAATCACAGCCACAGTCACACTTAAACAAGACCAGAATTTGGCTCTCTTCTGATGGCATCATCTTTCCCCACACCTCCCACCGTGTGACTAAGAATTTTGTAGTACTACTTGGACAGTGAGCCTCTAGTGACCAACTGAGTACAGCTTTTTTGACTTTACATCTGGAAATGAATGTACAAGTTATTATTAAAATGAACTGCTAGACTTCCTGAATTAGTGACCATGCCACACTGCAGGTGCATTCCTTATGGATCTGTTGAGCCAAAAATATGGTATAAATAACAAGCTAATTATCCAGGTGGCATTTTACAAGGCCGTGGGAAGGAAAAAGTGTTTTCCTGAATTCGGGAGTACACATGTGGTTTGGTGACTGCAGCTATGAATTCTGCATGTACACTGCAGTTAGTTGAGCAGTCATTGTGGAACACTGAAAAGCATTCTGGGAATTTATATGGTGGACACTCCATAACATACATGTAAATGTGTAGAGTGGATACTGGATGGGGTGAGGGACTGGTAAAGGGATACCTGAGCCTTTCACTTTTAGATAACTGATTTCTGTCCAGGTCTGGGCAGTAACAATTGAACATTACCATCAGAAAACTGTTTAGTGGCCTATAAGAAATTAGTGTTTGAACACCATGATAACAGGCACTAAATAGAAAGCTAAGCTAGATAGAAACTAGAAAAGGAGTATTGTCTAATGGCTAGAAAAGTAGATTCAGAGCCAGGATTTTGGGGTTCTCTGACTGAGTGATTTTGCCCAAAGTCACCAGCAAATCAATCTCTCTGCACCTTGGTTTATTCTTTGGTAACATGGGTATAATACTTGTCCAGGTGTGCTGTGAGGCCTAATTAATGTTTGTAAAATGCTTTGAGAACCTCACTATAGCTGTGCAAAGTATTGTTACCAGGATTTCTCTTGAAAGTCCATCTCCAGTTCATAACAGACAAATATCAATACCAAAAAACCCAAGACCCCTTCTTAGCCCAGAACTGAATGGGCATGGAGAATACTCAGTTGTCTGACTCCGAGGTGAAACGCTGGGTGAGAGTCTGAGAAACATTCTCAGGGCAAGGTGGGGAAACTTGTGCTGCCACTGCTTATGCTGTCCATCTTCTCTCCAGACCTCAGGGCTGTCAAGCCACTTACCTTTCACATTGGGAATCTGCCTGGCATGAGGGGAACAAATACCTTTCACAAACCCTAAAATCAGCCACTAGGCTGACCTAATATATCAATTCCAGTAGCAAATTGTTAACTCCTGGATAGCACTTTTCATCTGTAGATTTCCAAGTGCTATTCCAAAAAGGGCAAGTATCTTTATCACTATTTTACAGATGAGGAAACTGAGGCACGGGTAGTGATGTGACTTGCCCAAGGTCAGCTAGCAGACCAATGGCAGAGCCTGACATCCCCTCCAGTTGGTTACACTGCCTCTATGAGGTTGCTCCTTTCATAGAAACCCTGCCAACTCTTGCAAAAAGCTTCTCACTGGATTTGTGAAACTCAAACCTAACATTAGGGCCAGGTGTATAAAATATTCTTCTGGCATCATGAAAAGAGGTGAGACTAGCAAAGGTAGGTAAGCAAATGAAGTTTAAAAGGTAGGCAAGTCTGCAGCGCCCTCAATATAAAGTAGGTGGATTTGCTGCCGCAAACCAAAGTTTATCCGCTTTTATCTGAAGACAGATGTGAGCAAGGGACATGCTGGCAAATAGACAATTTAATGTATTTTATTCATTGATTCTTTTTCTTAATTGTAAAGTATCTTACCTAAAACTCCAAATGTGCAGTGAAAATGCAACGTTGATAACAGAATGTGTTCACTCTTTGTTACAGTTATAAAGCCTACACCCCCTCCTTCTGTACAGCACCAAGAGGACCAGAAAGCTAATAACGTAGTCACCATCACTGGCATCTCCTTGTGCTTGTTCATAATCCTAGCCACTGTTCTCATCACCCTGTGGAGGAAGCTCTGCAGAGCTCAGAAGTGCAGCACCTCTGTGCGCCGTAACTCTGTCCATTCACCCAGCTTCCACAAAAACTCGGATGAAGAAAACATCTATCAAGCCGGCAAGCAACGGGGGAGCTTTTCCGAGGGCAGCGAAGCACCTCCAGCGCATGCTGGAGAGCCTGTTAACATACCTTTGACCTGCAGGAAGAGCCTTCAGTTTGCTCAAGACGACGACGCCTCTGTCAGTGGCAGTTTTCAGTCAAATGCTCAAAAAATAATCCCTCCAATTTTCAGCTATCGCCTTGCACAGCAACAGCTGAAAGAGATGAAGAAGAAAGGCCTGACTGAAACCACAAAGGTGTATCATGTGTCTCAGACGCCTCTGACCGACACTGTTATCGATGCCACAGCTGTGCTTCCCCTGGGCACAGAAAACCAGGAGGAGGCTGCTGCACACAAATTCAGGATCAAATCTCCATTTCTGGATCAGCCAGTCAATCATCTCAAATTCCCTAGGGAAAAATCTAATTCTAGGGTGGACTCTGTACTGTCACAGGCCAATCCTGTAACAAGCCCTAGTCAGACCCTCATTAGACGAGCTCATCTGAAATACCAAGATAACAAAGGGGAGCCATTGGAGAGAGGCTGTCACAGAAACCCACAGTTCAGAAGAACAGCCAGTTTCCATGAAACTAAAAAGGTCAGGCCCTATAGGGAACGGAGCATGTCCACTCTTACCTCACGGCAGATTCCTCTTTATAGCTCCAGGACCAGAACTTGGGGTCAGGCACTGGTAGACAAGTCCCGGCCGACATCTAAAGATGCTGATCCAAGTTCTGAAAAGTTTGACCAGTCTCCTTGCACCCTGTTAACTGGTGAACCACTGAGCTATGGCACAAAATACCGGCACAAAGGGGGTCCTCCAGTGAGGAGGCCGGATCTGATCAGTGACCGTCAGCCTGCAGGCCAAGTAGCAGGAGCTGACAAACCAGAGCCAAACAGAAGTAGGAGGGGCCCTTCGCCAAACTATCGAGGGGCTTTGAGGAAAGAACCCATCTCAACTCTGAAAGATAATTACCAGCAAGGCAGTGCTCTAAGCCCTCTCCAGTACAGAAAGGACAAATGCCAGAGCTTCCCCACAGACCCTGAATTTGCCTTTTACAATAATAATTCTTTTGGCTTAACGGAATCGGAGCAATGGATGATTGACCTGCCTGGATATTTTGGTTCAAATGAAGAAGATGAAACAAGTACTTTAAGTGTTGAGAAACTGGTGATCTGAATGACTCATTGCAACACTGTAGGGCGGGGGTGTGAGAGAAGAGCTGCAAAACCTGTTTGTTTATAATAAAAGCAATAATGGAAACCAGGTTCCAGCTGTTTGGGGCAGGAGGGAAATCCTATGGCTTGACTTGTGAGCATGCATTCCTTTTTAATTAATAGAAAGTGCTTTGATGTCATTGTTTTGTCCAATACACGCCCCCCCGGGAAAGCAAATGGAAATGATAGTGTGACACAGAGGAAATTGGACAGATTTTATTTTATAGAGCACTGAAAAGAGCAGTGCTCAATGAATAATTTATACTGAATCATGAATCCAGTCAATTTAGCCTCTTTTTCTGCATGTGGACCATCCACCAGCAGAGCATGTTATCCTCTAACATCTGTTGTTCAACACTATTTAATGAATTGTTTCACAAGTTTTTTAACCTAGGTTGTAAACAGTTTTCAGCATATCTTTAAAATTTACTATTTGTCATGGGGCTCCGTGCATCCATTGGAGGGTGGGTGCCCCGGCTTGCCCAGTGTGGCGTTGATACACTCCACCACACAGTCATCAGGACTCTCAGCTGGGCCGGACAAACAATCAGGGGCTCTGGCCCACAGGGAGGGACTGAACAGACAAACCATCTATAGCTCCTGAGCCTCCTGGCTGGGGCAAACAATCACAAACAGGGCTTCAGCCCCCAGGTGGGAGGGGACAGACTAACTAGTCTATAGCTGGGGTCTCTAGCAGTAATAGCCACTTGTCAGTGCCAAGCCCACCCTGCTCCACCAGGTTCTGACCCAGGGCCCTGTGAAGCCTGCAGTCTTCCTCTTTAGGATTCAAGTATCAGCTCCCCATATATTCCCTTGGTTACTTCCTACCTCTAAGACCACTTTGGGCTTGTCCTCCCAGGCAGAGGCTTGACATCTCAATCAGCCTCCATAGATAGGAATCCCTCGTAATCTAGTCAGGGAGACTTGATTCTGTAATCTGGAAGGCTGGCAGTCCCTCAGCAGGAGCCATCCGTCTTCCTCCTCCAGCAGCCATGACTGGAGTGAGATGTTCCCTTTTATCTACTCCCTCCAACTGGAGCATGTGCCACAGAGGCAAGAGGGCATGGCCTCTTGGGTCCAAAGTGACTGGTTAACCCCTGCTTGCCCAGTGCGGCATTGACACACCCCATCACACTATTGAACTGTGTTGATTGGTTGTAACTGGTCAGATAAGTCATGTGGTGCTTTTTGTGTTCCCTGATTAGATGAGGAGAGCATGAGCAATTCTGGAGTGAGTACTTGTTTACAATTTGTTTTTTGTGATTCCTCGCAGACAAGACTTCGCCATTTGCTTTCTGATACTATGGGTGCCAGGAAAGCTTGAGATTGCACAAACGTGTGGAAAGGAACAGAAAAGCATTGTAGAAAATAAACAGAAGAGGGTTGCTAGTGTGGTCAATTCATTAACAAATTTGAGTACTAGCAAAAACTGTTGTTGCAGTATTCTACACACCTGTAGAAGCCAGTGAAAGACCTCTTATCTTCTCTCCTTCACTGTAATGCTCTTTCCCTTTAATAAATGTTGTCTTTTTATTTTTGCTTAAACAAGTTGACAGATACTACAGCAAGATACAAATAAATTAAGAACAAAACCTATGGAACAAAATGGCTATTTAATTAAGATATACTTTGCAAACAAAAGGAAAAAGGAAATTAACTTGTCCATGTCTGTTGATTCCTGGAGAACCTTCTCCATAGGTGTGTTTGTTTCACCAGAGGATATTAAACAAATGGGATTGGACACTGCTGCACTTGTTCAACACTTTTAGCGAAGTCACTGCACACACTGGAGATGCAAACAGTGGCAGGCAAGCCAGTTTGACTCAGGTTCTTTACTCCAGCCATTTATTGGAATAACAGACTCTTCAGACCTATAGAGAAAACAGGTGGAAGGAATACATTAATGGAGGAAACAAAGAAAATAAAAGAAGCCTCAGATGGGGGCTGAAAAGGGAGGGTTTGGGGTAGGGGAGTGAGACCTGACAATTTTAAACTACCCTGTCCTCATAGTACCAGGCTTCCCTTTCAGCAGCTCATCCCCTGGTAACCTGTAATCCACATTCCAGTGAAAAGCTAAATTTGGAAATGCTCAATATTCCAAATATAGGCTCAGATCCTGCAATTCACAATGTGCAGGCAGATCCCTACACCTTCATAGAGCCCCACTGACTTCAGTGGGGCCCTGCACAGGCACATGGGATTGTCCAGGCTTTGTGCATTGCAGAATCAGGACCACCATTTGTACACTAAAATATGAGTTATAAAGGGATTGTGTGGCAACAAATTGCTGAGGAAGTGTCAGCCAGGATCCGGAGAATGGGGGGCAGGAGGAGGGACAAGGGTCCAAAGAGTTCAGAGAGTCTTCTCTGAACTAGGGCTAGAGAGAGAGAGAATGAGAGAGTGAGAGAAAATGAACTCACAATCAGTATGTTCCGATTAGAAGGGAGAAATTATATTTATATCCTTCTCCAGCCTAGTTTGGCGGAGCCTTTTACTAGGAGCTACTTTTCAGCATGCAAGGAGACATAATGTTTTAAGGCATTGGTATTTTTTTTTAAAGAAAACAATTTGAAAGGATAGCGCAATAATGTCATCAGATGTGCATTAGTAGGGCAGTGGGTTGCCGAAGGCATGAGACGGACACACCCATGGCATGCACGGATAGCCTGCTAACGGACAGCCTGGTGTGGCTCATTGCTATAGTATAGTGAGTGAGTTGTTCAGGATTTAGTTGTAGGTGGTTAAACTTTCCCTGCTTACTCAAATAGCATCATTTGGCTGTGTTACCTCTGCCCAGCTGCTGCAGTGAGGGCAGGTCTGACTTATGTGAGGTGAGTCACTGTTTGCTCAGAGCCTGCTCCAGCATGCTGTGTTGGGAATGTTCGGCCCGTTTCAGGAGTGGGCTTTGGTGAGTCAATCTGTGTAGCAGAGCGTCAGGACCAGTTTTTATATTAACTAGCCCAGGGGCGGCGAGTTGTATCTCCACGTGGTGCCTTGGCACCAGCAATATTCACAGCCCAGGGGCCCAGCTCCACCAATATTTGGGGCCGGGTGTCCCCCACACGCGGCACCTCTGCCGGCCCCTGCTTGCTACCCCCACGCACCTACCCGGGCCCCGCAGCAGAACATCCCTGCCTCGGCCTCCTCCGAGCAGCTCCATGCTGCCTCCAGGTCCTAGTGCCCCCCCTCCCCACTTCATTGTCAGGGCAGACTGACTGACCCTGCCTTTCCACCTCAGACCCTTCCCTTTTCCGGCGGGACCCTCCACCAGCACAGGACCCCCATCTCTCACCCCCAGTGAGGCTACAGTGAGGCGCAGCAGGGGAGGAGGAGGCGCACGCAGCACCCCCTGGCCCCCACCACGGGGGAGGCAAGAGAGATTCCTGGACCTGAGAGGGGCCCTAGGAGCACATGCAGTGACAGTGGTGGGGGTGAGTGTGCTGCTCACGGGGCGGGAAAGGGGGGCTCCTCCCCCAGCGCTCGCTGCTGCTGGCAGGGAAAGGGCTGGGGGGAGTCCTCGTCTCTGGCCCCTGTCCCGGAGCAGCCTGCCTGCACCCCATACTCATCCCCAGCCCTGCCCCACCCCAGAGCCCACACCCCCAGCCAGAGCTTTCACCCCCCACACACATCCTCAACCCTCTACCCTAGCCCTGAGCCCCTCCAGCACCCCAAACACCTTATCCCCAGTCTCATTCAGAGCCCTCATCCCCCTGCACTCCAACCCTCTGTCCCAGCTCTGAGCCTCTCTAACACCCCAAACCCCCCAGTCCCAGAGCCCTCACCCCCCACACTCCTACTCTCACCCTGAGCCCCCCTCCCACACCCCAAACCCCTCATCTGCAGCCACACCCCACACCCCTGCACCTCCTCCCACTGCACCCACTCCCATCCCCAACCTCCCTCCCAGAACCTGCACCTTGCACCCCAATCCCCTGCCCCAGCCTAGGGCCTGCACCCCAGACCTCCCCCACCCAAACTCCCTCCCAGAGCCTTGGGCGGGGGGGCGGAGTTTGGGGGAGGCAGAGTTTGGGCAGGAGTGGGTTCTGGGCACCACCAAAAATTATACAAACCTGCCACCTTTGAACTAGCCACTGTAAACGGCCAGCCTAGATTTTTAAAACACACCCAATATTCGGGCCCAATCCAAAGCTCATTAACATTAATAATGAAAGGCTTTCTACAGACTTCACTGGGCTCGAGATCAGGCTTTTAGAGTGTTTACTGCTTCAGCTATTTACCAGTTGTGTGTCAATGTAAATCATTGTCCCTGCAGTGGTGCGATCTGTGGATTTTAGAACTTGCAGTGCTGAAATAGCTATTCGAAGGCCTGCATTTGGCTCATTGAGCCTCCCAAAGCAGGTGCTCCTGTGGCACCAGAGAAAATGCTGCAGGTCATGCAACAAAGCTCCACTGTGAACAGCAGTCTGACACCCTGTGGCAACAATTTGCATAACTTACCCTGGGAAGTGCCTGAATCCAGCTGTCTAGCTCAGAGCAAATAGGTACCTGGCCAGTGGGACTTTTCAACTTGTATTAAGAAAAATGTGTCTATACTGAGGGTATGGCTACACTGCAAAAAAAGACCCACAGCAGCGAGTTGCAGAGGCTAGGTCAACTGACTCAGACTTACCCTGCGGGGCTAAAAACTAGCAGTGTAGCTGTTCATGGTGGGTTGGGCTGGAGCCTTGGCTCTGAAACCCAGTAAGGGCGGGAGGGTGTCAGAGCTTGGGCTGCAGCCTGAGCGGGAAAGTCTACACTGTGATTTTTAGCCCTGCCGTGCAAGCCCTGCAAGCCCAAGTCAGTTGACCTGGGCTCTGAAATGTGCTGCCCTGGGTTTGTTTTTTTTATTGCTGTGTAGACATATTCTGAAACCCTTTCTGGGACTTGTACAAGATTTTGCAGGGCCCTCCACCAAGTACTACAGGCTTCCATCTAGCGCCCTCTCTCTCTGTGATCAGGTACATCTTCCCGCATCCCCTCCTGTGCAAGGTCATCTTCTAAAGCAAATATCTGGTTTATACTATTTGATTACATTATTTTAAACCCTTATTTAAATGTTCTAGTGTCAGAGAGTGGCTGTTGGGTGTTCTGTGACTTTCTGGGCCAGGATAGCACTGGCTTTTTGGCACTGAAATTGATTTTCAGCTTCTTGATGTGTGCAAGCACCTGCTGGTAGCTTTGTCCTGGAGCATGTCCCCAGCAGGATGTTGCCAAAGCAATAATGTTTATAAGAAGTGCCAGCATCAGCCTGAGTAGATTGGAAGCAATTGTTCCACCTTAACTAGTCTCCATGCCTATACATTGACCAAAGTTTCCTTATTGCTACTGGATTTTGTGCCAAGGGCTACACTGTTATAGGGTTGTACTATATGGTAAATCAGGGTTGGTAGGTGCCACCAGGTTAGCACTGATTTCTTCTGGTAACTTTTCATTTAATAAAATGCTCTAGATACATAATTATGGCCCCCGCGGTAAGGCTTACTGGTTGTGTAGTACAAATAAAGTGAGTTAGATGAAAGGAAGTTCTGGTGTTGGACTCCACTCCACTCCCTTTGGTGACAAGCATGACTCTCGTTCCAAAGACATAGGTGTAGTTCTCATTTCTCGTGGGCACGTGTTACCTCTTGGACTGAGGGCATCCATGCATTCTTCCTGGGCTGCAGCCCTTGAGGCTGTGTCTCACTGGTGCACTAGCACAGTGGGAGCAAAAGCGGACATCGGTCAGCATTTTAACTGACGTGTTGTCTACACTCAAAAGAGGTGTAATGGAGAGCAGGATTTGATCCTTGTGTCTCTAGGCAGATGAGCCATCAGGAAGCAGAGCATGTAAAATTTAACACTGAACATCCAGCTTCCCCAGTGTTGCTTGATTCAAGAAAATTAAGCTTGCCTTACAGGCCGTGAAAATGTGACTAGAACCAGTGATAAAAGTGTGAGTGAAATGTCTTGGAGCATCTTCTCTCGCAAACCATTTCTGATTTTCCAACCAAATCTTTGTCCATCTCCCAGTATTGTTTAAGAACAAAAACAATGTAAATTTCCATTCAAATGATTTTTAATTCACATGTGTACGAATATATAATACAAATTACAATGTGTATTTATGTAAAGGAAAAGTAAAATAAATTGAAAAGAACGACTAATTTAAAAGAGCATATTTATAATACACAAAGTGTAGACTCATTTTGCAGCATGGAGGTTAAAGGATTTATGTCAAGCCCAAGTCTTTTGTTACTAACAACTTAAGAGAATTAATTGTTGGCATTACATTTCTTGTTGTTATTCTATACTCATTCATTTGTGCTGTATACTTTTCTCATTTCACTTGGCTAATATAATGAAGTGGAAGTGAACAGTGAACTAGAAGAGAACTTTCTAGTTCTCATTCACTAGCAAAAAGTTGTCTGTTGCAGAACACTGACAAGAACATATAAATAAACAAATAGCAACTGAAATAAAGAATTCTCCAGAATATTGAACCTTCATATTAGGCTTTGCAAAGTACACTTCAAAACAAAATCTAAATCTGAGACCTAGATCTAGCTGACAGCTTTAAGGGCCAAATCCTTATTCCCCTGTTTGTTCTATTTCTGTGTTCTTACATTGCTTACCACATTCACTGACCATTGAAATCAAAGTGAGAAGAATTTGGCCATTATAAGGTACAAATGGCTAAGAGGAGTAAGGGCCTGATTTTGTAAGGTGCAGAGAGTTTCCTGTGAACTGCTCAGTACTCTCCTCTCCACTAAAGATAATTGGAAAACAAACTTGTGGCGTTTCCATTGGTTTTAGCAAGAATGAGAGACCCTTACATCCTCCATTAGACCATACGATAGGAGTATTCTAGTACTCTACCCTGGGGATGGATCCTCAACTAATATAAACTGATCAAATGCCAATTACTACAGTGCAACTGTGCTGATTTACACCAGCTGAGGGTTTGGCCCTTGATTTCTAAAATCCTTTCTATCCTGTACTCTCTCTGTCTCCAATGATGCGGATTCTAGCTGTCCTAGCTGCTTTCACCATGACCACTCCCTACGTCGACAAAAGATGGAAGCCTGATTTTCATGGCTGTGTATTTCAGGGAGTACCACAACCCACGCCATGTTGACCAAACCACTCCATTGTCATGGCGTCCTGTGTAGTTTCCTGTTTTATAATATTGTCCATTGAGATTTGCTGCGTGGCATCTTGTAGGGACAAAAGGGGGTGGAAAAAAGGAGACTCAGTTTAACGTGAGACGGCATTGCATCATTACAGCAAAATACAAAGTATTTTTATTGATACACAATTGAATTCAATGGATCTATGCCAGTTTACACCTGATGAGGACCTGGCTTATAAAGGCTTAATATGAAACAAAGGGCTTAGTCTTACAAACTGTCCACATGCAGAACTATTGACTTCAGTGTGCATTCCCTGCACAGAGGGCCTGTGAGACCAGACCCAGTAATTGCTAACATACCGGTAATACCCACCAATGAAATATAACATCAGTGAAATATAATTATGGCCAACTGTGATAGAAAGATCAAAAATTAATCACCCCAAACTAGAGAAATGCCCTTAACATACACTCTAACTGCCAAGCTAGAGCCTCAGGCCCTTGGTACACAGGACACTTCTCTTATGCTTTTATTCTGAAAGTCATCATGAAAGCTATTTAAACTTCTCTGTCTTGAATGGTAATGAAAAAACACTGTTGCTGCACACCCACCCACAGCCCTAGTCCCATGTGCGTCACTCTTTGTGTAATGGATACAGTCAACTTCTTCCCATACCTGTTAAACCACCAGCCACACTTGTTCTCTTGTGCACAGTTGCCTGCTAGGAATCTATCATGATCCTTGTCTGATGTGGAGAATGGCATTCCACTGAGAGATGCTGACCACTGCTCTTCAAAGTTACTCCCGCCAGACAGAGCATCACCAGCATTACCAGAATAGGTGCCAACCCATAACCTGTAATTGTCCTGCAAGAGTTAAATGTAAACATTTCTCTGTTATCAGCAGCCTTTTATTTCTTTTTGAAAGCTCATAATTGTTTTCTGCAATATACTGTGGGCCAAATTAATCCCTGGTATAATTCCACTGAAGTCAAAGATGATTTTGGCCTTATGCTTTTTGATATTAGCCCTGGGCCAAAACCCCATCTAATATACCAAATATACTGCCAAGTTGTTCTCCTGCTACTAAAGGCTACAAGTATTATTCTCTTTCAACACCCACATGATACAAATTGGCTGATCCTGGCAGGAATGCCTAGACATTAGAAGAGTGGCTCCAGGGGCAATGATTGTGAAATACCCCAGATTTCTCATCTTGGAAGATTTCAACATACACACTGACAAAGGTTGCAGATGCAAAAGTCTAAAAATTCATTTCCTCTCTTCCTTCCCTAGGACTTTCACAGATCATCTCTGGTCCAACCTCACAGCCAGTCACGCTCTGGACCTGATTTGCAGCCTAGATGTCAAGATAGAGGACATCACAACCCAGCCACTGTTTTGGACAACCCATCACCTCATTAGGGCAGTGGCCAGAGAACCTTCCAGCATCTAGGCAACAAGAAAGACCAGTGAGTCTGATTTGACCATAAAAAATCATGGACTCCAACAAATTGCAGAGTTTGCTGAAGGACAACAGCACCTCACGCACAGCATGAGGCGTCAAGGACCTGGTGAACCATTACCATTCTACACTGGCCTTGGCCACTGTTATGCTGGCTTCTATGCAGCACCTTCCTTCCCATTGCCCACACAGATCTCCTTAATTTTCTGATACCTTGCAGTGGTTGAAGAGGGGCAGAAACTTGAGTGCCAGTGATGGAAAACAAAGGCTGATTCAGACAGGATGAAATAACAAATTCCTCAAAGCCTGTACTAAGACATGTTGTGCTCCCCATCAGTACCCGGTCCAAGGAAGCTAATGATCCAACCAGCAGACCAAATTCGGTGATGAATCCTGATGACGTGCCACCCGAGGCATGTTGCGCATATGCTAAGAAGAAGAACAGGTCAAGAGAATCTTCCTATCAGTCTCTATTGAGTCTGCCAAATCCTGCCCCAAGGAGTCATCCAGGGTGATAAACCTCTTGGTCAGTCCTGAGTGCCTATAGCCTGCATCAAAACAGAGCACCAAGTATAGCAAAAATCTATCATCCTATTTCTCTGAAAAGATCATACACATTCAGGAAGGCTTCTTAAACAGTATGGATCTACTCTGCCTATACCACTAACCAACAGCCCTCCTGCATTCCCAGAGTTCAGTACATTCACTCCTGAAGAAGTTATGGACACCTAAAGTAGTCTTGACCCATGCCCCTTTTGGCTTGTGAAAGAAAATCATGAACAATTGGTGCCACTCCTGAACGAAATAGTCAATGTATCATTTAGAGAAAGAATCTTCTCTTCCTCCTTCAAACACACAATAGTCTAACCAACACTGAAGAAACTCACCCCAGATACTTCAGTCAAATGTGTCAAAGCTCCCATTCCTGAGCAAGCTCACAGAGAAGGGTTCAAAAAAGAATTAGATAATTTCATGGAGCATAGGTCCATCAATGACTATTAGCCAAGATGGTCAGAGGTGCTCAGAGTGTCCTAAACCACTGACTGACAGAAACTGGGACTGGAAGACAGGGGATTGATGCACTCAATAATTGCCATGTTCTGATCATTCCCTCTGAAGCATCTGTCACTGGCCACTGTCAGAAGATAGGATAGATGGACCACTGGTCTGATCCTGTATGGCCATTCTTATTCTCTTAAACTAGCAAAAGGCCAACTACAAGCTCATCTAACGGAAGCTAACATTCTACATCCAGCACAATCTGAATTCAGGCCAGGACCTGGAACCAAAACCGTCTTAGTGGCACAGATGGATAATCTCCTGCTGTCGATTGATAGAAGATATATCCATTCCCATCCTTCTGGACCTGTGCGCAGCATTCAACACATGAGATTCTGCTGACTTGCCTGCGAGAGGTGGCCGGGGTCCAGGGTAATGTGCTAAAATGGTTTGAGTCTTTCCTGAGAGGACACACCAAAGAGTAGTGATGGGAAACTGCACTTTATTGATTTGTGTTATGCTGATAGTATGCTCAACATTTTACTGCACCTCCATCACTAGACCACTCACTTGTAGAATCCCACAAGGATCAGTTCTCTCTCCAGTCGTATTCAACATCTATATGCAGTCATACGCTATGGACTCAAGTGCCAGCAATATGCATATGACACACAGCTCTATCTTTCACCACAAACGACCACACCACCAAGATGCCCCAGTGGTTGGATGAGATCAGCTCTTGGATGAAAAACAGTTGGCTGAAGCTGAACCCATGCAAGACAGAGGTGATGCTGGTGGGCAGAATAAAGCATTCTGAAGAGTTTTGAGCCTTGATGCAATCTCCACTGGTCGAAGATAGACACCCACAACTGTTCAATTCAGTCTATAGTCTAGGAGTTTAGCAAAATCCATTAATAATGCTTTCTACCATCTCCACTTGGGTAGAAACTCCATCCCGTCCTGGCAGATAAAGACCTGGCCTCAGTTGTTCATACCTTCACCACCTCTTGGCTGGATTACAGCAATGCAATATACTTGTTCATGAAGACTTCAGCATTTGGAAACTTCAATTAATTCAGAACACTGCAGTGCATCTCCTCGGCACACCAACTACCAAGATCATAGCAAACCTGTCCTCCATTCTCTACCCTGGCTGCTAACAGGAGTTCAAATTAAGTTGAAGGTCTTGATCCTTATGTTCAAAGTGCTCCAAGGTGTGGGCCCAGTATACTTAAAAGATCATATAATGCTCCAGGACAAAAACTGTAGTCTGCAGCTATGCTCCTTTGGCACAACAGAACTCTCAATAATAAGAGTAAATCTTGTCTGTGTGGGAGACAGAGCCTTCTCCATGGGCCAGTCCAAGACTGTGGAATGAACTCCCCTAGGAACTATGGAGCATCACAAACTCACCACCATTCATTCCAACTGCCAGGCACATCTCTTTGATCTTGCCTTCTCTAACATAACGCACAAAACCAGGTATATTTATGTAAAAAAATAAACAGAACCCAAAAATACTCAACAACCACATCCCACTAAAACAAATCACTCCACTGAACATGCTTCTCCCTCTAGGGAGAGGATGGGAAAACAAACAACCCATGATATATGTGTGGCCACGTCGCTTAATGTACCACTGGAAAGTGCTCAGATACTACAGTGATGAACACAGTAGATCCGGAACGAGACTGATAATAGATGTGTAATAATTGTAGGTTCTCTCTTTCATAACATTTGCTTTTTTCACTGATTGAAATGGAGTTGTCCAAAACTTTCATAACAAAACTTGAAATGTGGACAGGTTCTCCAGAATGTCTAGTGAGACTGGCAAAACTTTTGGTGAACTTGGGCCAAGTTACAAGCAAACCTATATCAAACTCCAACAAAACTGAACCAAATTTGGAGTGAACGTTGGCCTATTTCAGGTTTTCAGATGTGAACCATGTGAAATGTTATGTTTTCATATTGTGACCCCAAACCAGACAAAACTTGGCAGTTTTGGTTGAATTTTGCTTTGAGTTTCTGCAATCATTCAAATCTGAAGCCCAAACAAAACTCACAGGGTACAAACCTATATGAAATTAATCTTAAAGAAAGATGCACAGTTGAGATGAATCAATGCCCCACATCTGAATACCTCCAAGCTTTGGAAAATTTCAGCTTCTGATCTGCTATCAAGCTTCTCTGCCATCCCTTCTCTCTATAATGGGCCAAACCAAAATACCGAATCTAACTGCAACTGAACTTTTCAAAAGTTCTCATTTAGGCTCTTTGTGGCTTGGTCCTGTCTCTAGTTGATATGGATCCCGGTGAACAAAATGGATGAGTTTTTCAGAACTTTATTATTAAGATCTCAGCAGGACTCAAGCAGAAGTACTAAAAGTCAAAGAGAACCCTCTCCCTGCAATAACAAACAAATCACTACTGTCTTCATTTCTTACCTGCTCATTCTTGATCTGGAAGTTTTCATAGATTGCATATCGTCTTTCTCCTTGCCAGTCCATCAGGTCAATTTTTAGTGAGTTTTTCTCTGGATTATAATGCAGTATCTTGTTAGATTAGTACTTCATACAATGCAACTAGTAAGAAATTGTGCAGATGAAATAATACCCTTACCTCTAACCAGCAGATCATAAATGTGGTCATTGCCCAGCCAGTATTCATCATTCTTGCCCTGGAACTGTCCAAATCCTTGTTTGTAATCAGCCCATTTCCTGAAGCGAGATTGCTGAAATTACGGAGTTTGTATCTGACAATCTCAGTCGCCCTATTATTGTGAAATCTCTTGACAAGTAAATCTTTGGCTTTATCTAAAGAAACATTTTTTCTACGTATCCTATTCAAAGCATAAGAGACGACAGATTTATAGCAGCTCATTACAAATAAATACTAAACAATGTTGACTGCTTTACATATTACTCTCTCTCACTCGCTCGCAGTGGGTTCAATCCTGCTAACACTGCCAGGTGTAGTACTTGCAGAATCAGGACAAACGGTACTGGACAAATGGAATGTAGTAGATATCCTAGATTAGTCTTTTAGTAAAGCAGCTGACACTGAGCCTCGCAAAATCTTAATTAAGTAATTAATTCAAATTGTCTCCTTACAAGTTACAAGAATTCTGCCTTGCACTCTCAAGCACCCTGCAAACTCAGGGCTACTATGTAATATAATAATGAATTGAAAACTGGCAAAAAGCTGCAAACAAAAGGTAGTGATGTCTCAAGTTATGAATCAATCACATTTATTATGGCAGTGCCTCAGGGCCAATCAAAATTGGGTCCCCATTGTGCTAGGCACCATACAAAGAAAGTAGTAGACAGGCCCTTCCCTGAAGAGTTTATAATCTAAATAGACAAGACAGACACAGGGTAGGGGAAGAAGTAGAACACACAAATGGGGTGATCAGTGTGAAGGTGGCAAATGGCATGTTAATCCCACTTTTGGCGGAGGGGTGAGTGGGCTGAGTTAGGAGTGGATCACCTAAGTGGAAAGAAAAAGGGCAGGGGAGAAGAGGGTAAGAGAGGCAGGTGAGGAGACTGAGGGGGAAGGGGGAATGTTGGAGCCAACAGCCAATCAGCACAGGGCAGAGAAAGTTGGCGTACATTCCAGTTTTGAATGGAGTGTCCAAAGGTCCCAGCTTTGGCTGCTTCTGGTCCCACCAGCGAGAGTCTCTGGCCACTTGACAAGGAGGAGGGGAAGCACTGCCTGGACCCTAGTACCCCAAGGTGTGTATATGTGGGGGTGTATCCCTGCACAGTTCTTGCTCTGGAGGGGGAACTGGCTGGGGGGGAAAGGTGGCCGTGTCTGGGCCTCATTTTACCCCCCTCCCCCAAAGTGCATTCTCTGCTTTGGTGGAGGTATGGGTGGAATACATTGGCCTGTTTTGTATCCATATCCGATTTCAAACCCATATGTAATTTTCTGTCCACTGTCACCCCTATATGTCTTGCAGCATCACTGCTTGCCTGTCCTGTCCCTCCCTTCAAATATATGTGTTTTAATTACTTTTCATCAGATTATGTAGACTGCATTTTTTCAAGATGAATCTCTTTCTGTGACTTTCTGCCCCTGTTTTTTCTCCCTCTAGACTCCTCTGTGTTGTTTCTATATCCCCATTCGTATTCAAAGATCTTTCCAATTTAGTATTCCTTGCAGATTTCATTAATATACTGTTAAGTAGAGCTGGGCAATTTTTTTTCAGACAATAATTTATTCTCTGAAAAATGCAGTTTTTGGGTCGAATTTGGTGAATAATTTCAGCAGAATAAAAATGGAGGGGAAAAAATTCTGAAAAAGTCAAAGTTTCATTTCTACATTATCAATGTGAAACATTCTGACTTTTCATTTTGAAATGACATTTAATTGAAATTTAACTAGATTTATCTTAAAAGGGGATGGGTAAAAAAAATCCCAAACCTAAACAAAATATTTTGTTTTAGGACAAAATAACCATTCATTCATGCCCCTCTCTCCTCCCCCCCGAAAATTAGTTTTTCGTTTGTCAAGAAAAAAACAAAGAATTGTGATTTGGGTCAACCCGGAATGAAAATATTTTCAGATATTTTGGTTCAGGCATTGAACCAAAACCTCAGTTACCCCTCTAGCTCTAGTGTTTATTTCCTCTTCCACATCATGAATGAGGACGTTAAAGAAGACTGATCAAAACACCAATCAATGGACCAGTTTGCCAGGTTGAAAGTGGCAGGAGGAAGCTTTTTGGGTAGAAATCTCCATGTAAAAGCCACCTTCCCATGGCTTTAAGCCAAGACAATCTGGACCAGTCTTATTTTGCATCTTCATTAACATTCTGGAAGAGGGAGTAAATTGTACACTGTAATAGTTTTCATGATATGAGAGAGGATATATCATTTAGTTGGTTGATAGCAGATGGTGGCAGAATCAAAATCATTACCAGATAATGAAATGTCTCCTATCATAATAACCAAAAAGACTTAAACAGACAAAGACCAACCAATGAAAAAGTATCACAAGTTCATTCTAACTTCATTCTAAACTATTAAAAAGGGCCCGATCCTGCCAGCCCTTACTCCCATGAGTTGTCCTTATTTGTGCAAATAGTTCTAATCAGTAAGGACTAGAACTGAACGAATTTTTTTCAACAAATTGTTTTTCTATTGAAAAGTGAAATTTTTGGTCCCTGAAACTATTAATTGAATTTGGGTTGAATTCGACAAATAGATTTGGTTGAAAACACCTTTTTTTAATGAGTTGAAATGTTCTGTTTTAACTTTTAGAGTCCAAACAGCATTTTGATTTCAAATTTGGCCAATTTCAAAAACAAAATATAACACAATAAAAAGGGTGAAGTACACCGGAAACAGCAGAATCAAAACAAAAACTAGGAAAAAAATTCACGTGGAGACAGCCCCAATGTTTCGATTGACTCAAAACAAATTGAAAAATTGGAAAACATTAATTCTGAGTTGAGTTGAAATGTTTATCAATTCAAAATCATATTTTTTGTGTTCTTCAATTGGATGAAAAAATTTGAAAAATTTTTTTTTTTGGTTTGAATTGAACCAGAATTTTTTTTTCCAGATTTTTCGGTTCAGCCCCGGAACAGAAAAACTCATTGTTCCCTCATCTCTACGAATGACTAAACACATGAGTGCACATTTGTACGACTGTAGCCTAAAATAGCAGCCTTTGATAGTAAGGTGCCATCAGAGATTGGATGGAATTTAAAAATCACAGCAATCCTTAAAGGAATAGTTTAAATCCCCACTGAAATATTAACCACAGCACATACCTGTCAAAATTTTCTTTGCCATTACTGCGTCGCTGTATTACAGTCCATCCCCCTCCATCAGACATGTCACAGTACACCAGGAAAGGTTCTCGGTCTGCTCTGGGCCTGATTCGGTAGTATCCATTTTCAATTTTTCTGCTGTTAAACACTGCAGAGCAATCTGAGCAGAATAGTATTGCTTCATAAAACAGTGCTCATGGAAGAGCAAATAACTGACTGTACTCAAGAGAAAACATCCATAGAAGTTTGTCTTAGGACAATGATTTCTGGCTCTTCTGTATGGTCCCACCCTGGCTGAGCTGGAGGTTGTATTTGTAAAACAATGTTTAAATATGGTTCTAGCAAAAATTGTAACACAGTTTGGCCAGCCAGGATGCATCTAGATGAGCAAATTCGGGACCCATCTTTTGCAACCCCACCAATGGTAACAGCAGTAGAAGCTGTAGTGCAGAAAGGACTCAGAAGAATTTACCACCGTCATCTCAACCTAAGACAGCATTAACTTAGATTCTTCCCACTGAAGACCCTGAAATCAGGCCACTGATTTAAGAATTGAAATCAGGATTTCAGACTCTAATTTAAGGCCCCCTAGTTTTGAAAATTTTAGTGTAGGGTGAAAAGATTTGATGTTGTGACAATTGCAAAGCAATATCATTCTGTCATAGCGTGCTTCTGCACTATTGAACTGTTGCACAACAGGAACCATGCCCATGGACCATTGTGCCAGGTGCTGTACAAAAACATAGTGAAAGACAGTCCTTGCCCCAAAGAGCTAAGTGGATGAGATGGGACGAGTGTAGGTGAGGAAGAGAGGTGCAGGGAAATAAAGTGACTTGCCTGAGATGACGCACTAGGTCAGTGGCCTTGGGCCATGGATCTACCCTTAACCCTCCTATGCATATAATAAATAGTACATATTCTAGATTAAGCATTTTTAAAGATATAAACTTCCTGTGTTGATTTTGTTAAGGTAATTGGATAAGATATAAATATGCCTATCTGTTTATAAATGGAATGTTGCAGCAAGAAATAAATATTTTGATATGCTGAAGTGACAGTGTCTATTATATCCTTCTGCAACATCCTACCTTGATCGTAGACTATCAAGTTTCCACTAGTTGTGGGTAAAAGTATTTCAGGCTGTATGCTCCTCCTGCCTGAGAAGAACTTGCTCTTTGCTCCATGATAGTTGTTCCCTAAGATGTCCTTCAGCTGTAATTCACACAACTGAAGCAAGTCTTGGAGCAGTTTTAGCCTCTGTTGTAATTTAGTGTTGTCTAACAGGCAGATGTCCTTATCCTAAGGGGGAAAAAAGAGGTATGATGTAATTAAAGTGGTAACAACAGGGAGAACGTCTGTAGCTCTTAATGATCCAAACACATACATCTATGTTGAGGAGGCAAGGGGATTCAAATTTAAAACATCTAACTGGGTAAAGAGAGCTATTATTTTTTGTCTCTAAATCATTACAGCACAGTCTACAGATGGTCTACAGTCTACAGCACAGTCTGGCAGATGAATTGAGGCCAATGGGAAGAGTTTTTTGTGCTGATTTTGGCAAAGAGATTCTAGCAGTGCAGCATTAACTTTTTAACTGGCCCATCAGAAAGTGACTTTGGACGACTTGTGCTCAACTCTGCTATCTTTTGATGAAATCAGTGGACTTATTTGCAGAGGAAGGTACTGAGTGGCAAAATCTGGATCTTACAAAGGTCCTGTAAGGATGCAGAATTCTCAGATCTCTTATTGTAAAAGTGAAAGATAAAGGGAAAGAGTCCACTCACAGTTACTCCAGTGTAAATCTGCAGTTGCGCCATTGAAATCAGTAGTTCCACAGATATCAGTGGAGTTACTCCAGATTTACACTGGCATCCCCGAAAGCAGAAACTCACTAGGAAAAACATTTTTGGTCAGAATCAAACCAGAAGCTCATATTGCTATATTCCTTAAGAAGAAGTCTTAGCCAACTAAAGTGGCAACGGAGTCTTATTACCTGGATTGGTATAGCCTGAAGTTCGTGTGGAGTAGTGGGCTTGAATGACTTGAAAAATACCAAGTGAAACTGAGTCTAGTTTTGTTTCAAAGCTATGCCAAGTCTTTAGATTTCACCTGAAACAATACATTGATTTAGGTGGGCTAAAAACTTGACACAGACTCATGTCACAGAAACCACCAGAGAAACCTGTTGATATTGTTGATGACAGAACTACCTTCCTACCACTACCAAAAATGGTTGCTTCAAGTCAGGGCTGAGGCAGAGTGGGGAAGTTTATCCTACCCACTGGGTGCACAAACAGAGGGTTTAAGCCTCCAGTGACATGAATACCCTCTAAGTTCTTGATGTGCCTTCTAGATATCACAAAAGTTTATGAAAAAAACAAATGGTCTAAAGAAGGTAGATCTGGAGCTTCTGCTTTCTTTGTCCCATAACACAAGAACAAGGGGACCTTCAATGAAATTAAAAGATGACGAATTCAGAACTGATAAAAGGAAATTCTTTTTCTCCTGTAATTAGATTACAGAACTCACTGCCACAGGAAGTCATTGGGCCCAAGAATTTAACAAGATTCAAAAAGGGACTGGACATTGATATGAGTGTTAAGACTATTCAGTGTTAGTGCTAACAACATTATGGAAGGGATATTAAACCTCACGCTTCAGGGCGTAAACCAATCTCTAACAATTTGAGATCAGGATAAGACCTAGTGTGTGTGTGGGCGGGCAGATCACCCCACATCTGCCTGCTGCAGGGTTCTTACACTTTCCTCTGAAGCATCTGCACTGGTTACTATCTGAGACAGGGTCCTGATCCAGTCTGGCTATTCCTGTTTCCTGTGTAAATTCTCACTCCTGCCACTGGAGGAGCCAGTGGCCAGTCAAGAGGGAATAACCGACAGTTGCTGGCCAACTGTCCTTTCAGAGAATTCCAGGCATGTGAATTTGGACTATGGGCTGGACGACAGAGTAATATGCACCCCCTGTTGACGTTGCCTTGAGTAAGAGACAGCAAATTGTTCCGGGACCGTCTGTGAGGTGACATTTACTATTTTGTAAGGAAAATTTACTGTACACAAAGGTCAAATGTAGAGGCTGGCTACACTCAGGTCCTTTCTTGTTTTCCTTATTATTCACATTGCAGTTGCACCCACCAGGGGAGAGGTGCCATCCAAACACAGAAGCAGGCAAAGGGCCTGGCCCAAACCGTGAACAGTCTAGGAAGATAAAGGACACAAGCAGTTTTTAATTTGCCAGCTAATAGTTTATTTGTGCCAGTCTTAAGTATGTAATGCAGGCGGCGTCATGTGTTTAGTGCTAGTCTAGGACAGCCTTTCTGTGGTTTATTGAAAGCAGGTTGTGAATACTTAAGGTTCCCATGCCACATTTGGAAGGAAAGCCCTTGGGTTATTTCCACAATACAGTCATTCCTTACTGTGGTCTGTAGGAACGTAACTTGCCGCTTACACTTACCCAGAGACTGCCTGGGCTACCTGTAACTATGTTTCCTCCTGCTGCCTTTTTACCCCCACTGGGGAAAAAAAAGAAGTAATCAGTTTGTTCCAGTTGGTTTTCTGTTTCTTCCCTGACCACAGAGCTGTTGTTTATTCTTCAAAAGGCTATTTTCACAGTATCCTCAGGAACATCAAGTCAACTTAGTTTATGAAAACAAGCTGTGGTTACTTGTGACTATTCCAACAGGCCTCCGTTCCAAAACAGGGATTTAAGGATGAGTTAGAGCCAATAGAGTACACATGGAAAGGCAGCATGACAGAGACACAATGTGTTACTTATTTAGATTTTTCTCTCATATTATCATAAAAATGGCAATTTTGACAGTTATTATTTTAAATGCATTTGTTTTCCCTATGTGTGTAAAGACTACTCAAGCGAGTAAGGGCATGCAGGACTAGGCCTGATGTTTTTCTGGAGCTACGATTCATACCACCTTCCAGGATCAATTCTGATAGCTTTAGTCAGGTTGAATAGTATTTGTCTCCAGACGCAGGGCCATTGAGACTGCCCATGTAATGCAATATCATTCTGCCCGAGTAAGGGATTCTGAATCTGACCCTAAATGTTATGGAAAGTTAGAGGAGCCTTTCTTGAGCTAAGAAAACACATTTAAAATATTAATGGCCAAACATTCGTATAATAACAAACTAGGTGAGAAAGTACATTCTATGTAAATAACATGCATTCGTCTTTATTGTGGAAAAATCAAAGTCAATGGGAGTTATGGCAACTCATAGGACTGAGCACTTTGTTAGCGGAAATGCTCTGGTATCAGATAATGCTTCCCATTCAAAGCACCTTCCATCTCAAAGCAGTTTCCAAAGAGTTAGCTTCACTCGCCCTCTATCTGTGAGGTAAGGGGATATTGTTATCCCAATTTTACACTCCGTGAAATTGAGCCACAAAGAGGTGAAGTGATTTGCCTGAGGTCACACGGAGAATACAGGCATAAAGAAAATGCAGATCTGGCAATGCTTTTCTGTAACCTTATGGCCATCCTTCCTCTCCAGCTACCTTTATGGAATTTGAATGCTTGGCACTCTGAGAAAAACACTACAAATACATCACTAAATGGGAGTTGCAGGTGCTTTGCACCTCTCACGACTGGGCCCCAAAAGAGCTATTTGTGGATCTCATCTACAAAACTATTCCTCCCTCTGCTTTCAAATACATCCTGAAGACCATCTTCCACTAATGATGCCTGCAAGAAACTAACTGACTGATTTCTGGCACAGTTGTGGGCATAGTCTATAAATCTTACAATATAATGTCCCCGCACACACCAACCGACCACAATGAAACCCAACCCCCTATATTATGTAAACACTCTATTATCCGAATGCAGCCAATTCTCACCTGACTGTTTTGCCTGCATGCTGTAATACCTCCTCCTCCACTCCTATATCCCTCTGTCTGATTTAGCTTTTTAGGGAGTGAGTTATTTAGGAGAGAGGCCATGTCTTTTTTTGTGTATTTGCCATACCTAGCACACTGTGGATGCTCCTGGAAACAATCAGTAGTAATCAGCTAACAGGGATGATACAAACTACAGTCAAGTGATACGTACCGAAAGTCGAGGTGCAGGTGAACACAAGTTCACAAGCAGAAGTAGCAACAGCAACCAGGATCTCATTGTATTCATTTCATGTAGCCTGGGGAGAATAATGAATTTACTGTACTACGTGCTTTTTTAACTCCACCAAAAACACAACCACAATTAAGTCCTCATATAAGTGTGACAGGACTTATTAAAGAAGGTATATGAAATGACATGGAGTACAAAATGAAAAGAAGATGCATCTTAGAAAGAGTTGGGACTCACTGGTACAGACGCAGTGCCATGGGGAGACCTAAGTTTGGGTTCCAAGCTCAGTACTTCCCTGATGGGATGAGTGACATGCTAGCAAGCCCCTCTGGCTCCCACAGACAGGCACATGCACCATTTACAGTACACGTCATTTTACTGGTAACAACTCTTTATAGAGTTCCTTACAAACTAGTTGGCTGAAATCTTGTAGTCAGGCAAAACTTTCATTAACTTCACTGGGTTTTGTTGGAGTAAAGATGGCAAGATTTGGCCTTATATTCCGTATACACTTCACCCACCACTGAAATGCAGTTCAGCTCTGAGGTGGGGGACAGCAGTCAGACAAGCAACTGGTGCACCTTCCTGCCAAAGGGTTCAGGGAGGGATACATTTGGGCAGGGCCCCAGGGTGAAGCCTCAGCTCTGACAAATTGTGCCAAGGCTGTTCAGTTACCGCACTGAGCAGACAAGACAGTGCGGTAACTAAAGTCTCATCTGAAATAAATGAGATTAAAGTCAAGCACATGGAAATGAACATGAGTCAAATGGCAAAACTGTCCACAATGTTTTGCATCACAACATTTTGTATAAATAAAAAAGCAAATATGCAAAAACAACAAAGAACCCAACCCCTCCCCCAACATCTTAAACCCCATAGTTTTCCACAACTGTGGAAATTTAAATTGATAAAAATTGGGGGGGTGGGGTGGAATGCTTAACACCCATAATTTTGCACAATTGTGAAAAGTTAAATAAATAAAATAAATGCTTAAAAATAAACATCAATATTATTCATTGAAATTATAAAAACATAACAATAAAATTCTGCCAAACCTAAAAATATATCCAATGAAGTGAGCTGTAGCTCACGAAAGCTTATGCTCAAATACATTTGTTAGTCTCTAAGGTGCCACAAGTCCTCCTTTTCTTTTTGTGGATACAGACTAACACGGCTGCTACTCTGAAACTTGCATTAAACAGTTGCTCAAATCCTAATAATTTTGCTTGATTGTTACCTAATGTTAATCCTACTTGTTCTGAGTATGAGGAGACTAAAATCATGTTTATATCAGTGATGTTCCTTAAAAAGGAAAGGTTCCATTTCCATGCATCATTATTCACATTATTTAACTATGAAATGCAATAAAGAATGATTTGTTTAAGCATTTAAATGAATCACTGAAGCTAACTTTCCCCATGGGTGTTCCCCTACAACAGCGTTTCCCAAACTTGTGTTCCGTGGAACACTGGTGTTCTACACGATGTGAATAGGTGTTCCGCGAAAGAATCTAGAATTTAATTTTAACTCTTGCACTTGATTTTTGTACTACTTTATATGCGCTTTCCAGTTAGAAATTGTTAGTTCAAGTTATTTTAAATTTGTATTTTTGCTTTGTTTTATAAAATAAAATATATTTGAGCATAAATAACGCAATTTTTTATTTGAAAACCAAACAACTACAAAATAATATTACTGAGTGTTCCGTAATAGGCTAAAAAGTGTTCCGTGGCCAAAAAAGTTTGGAAAACACTGCCCTACAAATTTAATACAGCCATGTTAATTACAATAAATTCCATAAGATAGTATGAAGACAGACTTTTGGACTCAGTGTTTATTTGCATTGTTGTTTAATTTGGTTTATGTCTAAAAAAATAGAAAACAGAAATTCGAATGCCAAAGGACAGGAAATCTGAACTGGAGAGTAGAAAATGAGGATATTAAGCAAGACTCTATTACACTGAAGCCTCAGAAGGGTTGTGGTTGTGTAACTAACCTCAAAATGGGAAGATCGGGTTTCTAGTTAACAAAAACAAGAAGGTTTGTGATGAATGGAGCAAAAAATAATAGAGACAGGCCACTCCCTCTGCATTATGGCCAAATGATTAATATTTATTTTCAGGAGAATAGGAGGAATTCTCCATTTTACAAGGCAATTGTTTGGTCACTCGAGAGGATAGCTAATGAGGCCAAATGACAAGTCATTCAGTCTCTGCATAGCCCCCATATTATTACTGAAAAAAATTCTGTTACAAAAGTGCAATAATACCATATTATTAATAAAAATAGCGTTCCCCTTTCTCCTCTAACAGATCAGCACTCTGTACCCATTTCTCAGCCACAAATATTATTTATTATCAAATTAATGCTTTTCCTTCCGCTTTGGAGGTAGCCCTGTTTTAATAGCCAGTTTTTTAAACTTTGAAATTAAATGAACGAAACTTCTTCTCCTCCTCTCTTTTCGCGTTCGGGGTTCTACCCTGCAGAGTGCTTCACTTCCTTCCCCAGCCCTCACTGACTTCAAAAAGCCTAGCTCTTCAAAGGTATTTAGACTCCTAACTTCCATTGAAATCAGTGGAAGTTAAGTGCCTAAATACCTTTGTGAATCTGGCCAAAGAGGCTAAGCTAATGGTTCCCAGATGTTGAATTATTAGCATTCCTGACTTTTCATCTGTTAACAATCTCTCTTTTTAGTTAGATCTAGTCAGCCAATACTTACAATTGCTGTTCTCGCCTATCGCTTGTTGATGTCAATGGGGCTGCCTGGGTGTAACCGAGAGCACAATCTTAAGAGTCACACATGACCCAACTCCTTTTAAAAACATACACACAAATAAAGGCCACCATCTTGCAGGTACGTAAGCACATGCTTAACTTTACATGTGTGAATAGGGCCTTTGGAGCCAATGAAACTATTCCTGTGTATAAAGTTCAGTATGTGCATAAGTGCTTGCAGGATCAGGGTTTAATATCCTATCCCTTCCTGAAGGACACTCCAAACCCTTCACAGAACCCAAAAGTCTCTGATCTTTGTACTTTCTCCCCTTCTCTACTCCCCTGTCTGCACAGGGCTCCCACCTCTGCTAGCCTGACAATTGGCTTGAGACCCACAATCAGATGCTCCCACAGAGGATCTTAGTGTGCTTCCACCAGACTCTTGGTTTGGTCTCTAAAGTAGGTTTTTAAAAGCTGCCATTTATTAGCCCTGGGACAAATCGTGACCTCCTTGTTGACTTTTAACCCCCTCCTTATTGAGGCAAAACTCATGGGGAAGTGTGAGACTAGTCTAGACTGGGTAGATAAGTCATGTTTGAAAACATGTTAACTCTTCCCTATGCAGGAGTCTAGGGTTGATCATGACCAGCTAATAGGCTTTTAAACATGACCTGCTCTGTCTACACTAGGTTCCAAGGCTCAGAATCTCAAAGGGGTTTATGAATCTCTCTCTCATTGAAATCAGTGGGAGTTAAGCACCTAAGTACCATCTGGGCCCAAGTCATGTTTATAATCATATTAGTTAAAAGATATTTGTTTAGACATTTTCAGACATGACTTATTTTCCCAGTTTAGACAAAACCATAGGGATAGCAGTGTAGGATAGGGACCTAGGGATAGGACCTGGTGTGGAGATCATGTGAAGCAGATGTACCAGAAGAGTGTGTCTGTGTACAGCTCCATTTGGCTTCTACTTAAAAATAATTGAGTCATCTTAAGCAAATATGAACATTGCGTTTTCTCTAATGATACCTTCTCACAGATGTTGAAATCCCTTGACAGCACGTTAGCAAAAGCATTTTCTTTTCCAGGAATATGTATGGCAGATACATGAACTGCAATATTAATTCCCATTCAGCTTTTTAGAACGAGGTCAGATTCACTCTTTGTAAAATGTTCGGCCCTACAGTCATATTGTCTGCAAATATTAACTGTTTTACACATTGCCCCCATTTTTACATCACTTCCAGGGGGACTCAGAATAACCAGGTGTTCCTACCTCTGCCACTCATGTTCTGGGTGACCATGGATAAGTCACTTCACCTCTCTAGGCCTCAGTTTCACCCTCTGTGAAATGGGGATAATGATATTGCCCTCTTTAGTAAAGTGCTTTGTGATCTACACCTGAAAAGTGCTGCGTAAAGCACTGCACACTTTTTTTTGGAGGTATGTATTATTATTGGTACTTGTAAATATATGCACAGTATCTTGCATGCTTGATTTGTTGCTAGTAAACTGGATTTTCATGAACTGCATGTGACTGGTTCCCCCTGCAGGGTGCCCCCTGGAAGTGAGGTACAGCTGAGCCCTCTGTCTCACTCTGGTTCCCTCTTGCACTGTGATGTTGTGACAAGCTGCGAAGCCCTCCAGGCTTACACTGACATCAACATCCACTGGCAGGGACCACACCCAGCTGTGTTCATGAATGCTCTGGCCAGCCACTCATGAGACCATAATAGAGAAGCTACAGCCAAAATACTCCCAGCTCCCAGGGCTGGCTCTAGGCCCCAGCAAAACAAGCAGGTGCTTGGAGCGGCACATTTCTAGGGGCAGCATTCGGGCGCTGGCCATACCGCCCCTAGAAATGTGCCCCAGCCGCCCCAGCTCGCCTCTGCTCTGCCTCTGCCTGCTCCCCTGAGCGTGCTACCGCCACTCCGCTTCTCCCCCCTCCCTCCCAGGCTTGCCGCACACAAAACAGCTGTTAAGCCAGGGAGGGAGGGAGGAGAAGCCACACAGTGGCGCCCTTGGGGGAGGTGGTGGTGGTGGAGCAGAGGCGAGCTGGGGTGGGGAGCAGTTCCTCTACCCCCCTCCGTTACTTCCTGCGCTCCCCCGACCCCCTTGCTCACCTCCGCTCCGTCTGCTCCCCTGAACGCGCTGCCTCTCCCTCGCCTGAGAGGGAGGGGGGAGAAGTGGAGCAGTGATGAGCTAGGGCGGGGAGCCGCAGGAAGCAGTGCAGAGGTGGGGGGGGAATGCAGCACGCCCGGGGGAGGAGGTGGGGCCGGGGATTTGGGGAAGGGGCAGAGTTGGGGCGGCCAAAATTTTTTTTGCTTGGGGCGGCAAAAATCCTAGAGACAGGCCTGCCAGCTCCCCAGCCTAAGACCCCAGAGCTGTACCACCCTGCCCTGGTCAAAACCCAAACAGTATGAATTTATTACCCAGTCCGCCACTTCTACAAAGGAAAGTGGACGAGCACCAACTCTTGCTCATGAGCGTAGATTTATCCCCTTTGCACTGCATGCAATACACAGTGTTTTAGGTAAAATATTAAATAGATTTATTAGCTACAGAAGGATAGCTTTTAAGTGATTATAAGTGATAGCAAACAGATCAAAGTAGATTACTGAAAGAAATAAAACAAAACGCAAACTAAGCCTATAATATTAGATAGGATGAATCATGGTCTCTCACCCTGACTGATCATACAAGCAGTCCACCAAGTTTCCATGCACAGGCTAGAAATCCCTTTAGCCTGGGACCAGCACTTCATTTCCCCCCCAGTTCAGTCCTTTTCCTCTAGTGTGTCATTGTAGAGAGAGTGAGGTCCCCTCATGATGTCATTTCTCCCTTTTATATCTTCTTCTTCCAACTTGCTGGAAAGTTCTTTTGCTGTGACCTGGGTCAAGCAGCCTCCATTGTGTAGTGCTATCTCTGAGTGGTTTCTATTGTACACTGTTCCTGGGGTAATCCTTATGCTTGTGTGCATTTCCTCAACAAGCCATTAACATTGTTTGGCCTTTCTATTGTTGTACCTGAACGGCGGCTTGTGATTGTTCTCAACCTCACAACATGTTTCAGTAGCACATACACAGCCAAACCTCATAGCTTCACCTACAATGGTAGCACATACAATGCAACGAGATATTAATATCTAGCTGATCAAGATTTTTACAGTGATACCTCACAAGCTACACTTCCTACAAAACATATCCTAATTACGTGACAGTAATGAATAAGGGGGTGCCAGGGGGTCACACTGCAATTAGGACCGATTCACTTCAAATGGTCCCTGAATTTGCAGAGGAGTATATAGCCAAGGCTTCACAAAGCACTTTGAGGCATATACTGGAGAACCTCATTTGAGGCTTCAGAGGAATTAGCTTCAGCAGCAAGTCCTGCTGAACCCATTTTTAATTCTGCCCTTGATTTAAAAAAAAAATGATAAAAATCAGGTAAAATTGGAAACTGTGATTTTAAGCATTAAAAACCAAAATGTATGCATTAGAGGCCCACAGTTTGCTAAAAAGGAATAGCCAGAATAATTTAGGCACAAAGGAAAAGCAGTGGTAGCAGAAAGGTGCTAGGTTACAATATTTCAATAATGTTCAAAAGAGTAAACTCAGGTCACTCTGACAGTTTAGGAACTGTGTATGTAGCATATGGGACTCTAATGGGTTGTTGTCACAAATTTAATTACGGTGTAAGTATCTCAGGGCAAGGATCATGGACCTGGTTCAGATCTCACTTACATCAGGGAAAATCAGGAGTAGCTGCATTGAAATAATAGATTCATAGCTTATAAGGGACCATTGTGTTCATATAGTCTAACCTCCAGGCCATAGGACTTGGAACTAGAGCATATATTTTAGAAAAACATCCAATCTTGATTTAAAAATTCCCAGTGATGTAGAATCCACCAAAACCCTTGGTAAGTTGTTCCTATGGTTAACGACCTTCACTGTTAAAAATGTACACCTTATTTAGAGTCTGAATTTGCCTACCTTCAACTTCCAGCAATTGGGTTGTATTATACCTTTGTGTCTACATTGAAGAGTTCCCAATTATCAAATTTCTGCTCCCTATTTACCACTCCCCCCAACTTTGTATCATCTGCAAACTTGATCAGTGCTGATTTTATGTTTTACTCCAGGCCACTGATAAAAAATGTTAAACAGTGTAGGGCTAAGAACTGATCCCTGTGGGACCCCACTGGAAACACACCTGCTTGATGATGATTTGCTACTTACAGTTTCATTTTGAGATCTATCCAGTGATGTAACAAGGCCATAGAGGGCCTTGGTGCAAGAATAGGTTAAGGGCCCCTTTCTAATCCCAGAACCTAAAATTTTGCTTATGTCCAACATGCTAGCTCCAACCTACCCTCCCCCCGCAATATTCCCCATTCCCTCATAAACCCCACAACTCACCCCACCAGCCTCAAAATCCCCCACTTACCCCAACTGCTTACCCCCACAGTCCCCCCAACACTCCCTACTCACCCCATAGCCCACCAACAACTTGCTCCCAGCCCCTCACCCACTGACCTCCAGACCTTCCTGGCCACTCACTGGAGCCCCCTGGCTAACTGCTCCACTCCCATCCCCAGCTAGGATGGCTCTGCCTGATCCTCACTGCTCAGAGGCTCCGCTCGCTCCCATCGCCCATCCTGTGTGCACAAGGAGTGGGCCAAATTCAAGTGGAGAATGGTATTGCAACCTGGCACATGGGGTTATAGCACTGCTCAGGTTTGGCTCAGCCCCCCTCCATCTGGCAGAGAGGTGGGAGGGCCAAATAGGAGTGAGTCGCACTGAATGAGTGGTATCACAGCAGGTAAAGAGTACCCCCACAGTCCTGTGGGCCATGGCACAACGGTGCCACTTGCACCATTAGAGCTAAACACTGCACTTATCCGTTAGCCAGCTTCTAATCTATTTATTGCGTGCCAGCCTTGCTAGTTTCTTAGTTGTGTGGTACCAAGACAAATGCCTTACAGATGTCTAAATATATCACATCAACATATTGCCTTTATCAACCAAACTTGTAATCTCAGGAAAAAAAGATACTGAATTAGTTTGACAAAATCTGTTTTCCACAAATCCATGTTGATTAGCATTAATTATATTAATTTAATTATTTAATAATAAAGTTATTGTATCAACTATTCCACTATTCTGCTTGAGATCAACATCAGGATGACATGCCTATAATTACCCAGGTCATCCCATTTACCCTTTTTATATATTGGCACATTAGCTTTCTTCCAGTCCTGTGGAACTTCCCCACTGTTTCAAAACATTGAAAATTAACAATAATGATACAGTGAGGTCCTTGGCCAGTTTTTTTAAAACTCTCAGATACAAATTATCCTGACCTGATGATTTTAAAATGTAGACTATTCATAGCTGTTTTTTAACAGTCACCTGAGTTACTGTTGGAATCATGTGTGTAAATCTGGGGAACAGGGAGCATTGTCCCCCCAAACTGCAAGCCTCAGGTAGGCTGCTCCCCCCCCGCCCCCCAATTCCATTGGGCTGATTGAAACTGCCTTCCCAAATATAGAAGTGAAACTACACCTATGGAAAGTGTTTTATCATCATCATCTAATATGAATACACCATCCCACTTTTTCCCAAGTACAGAACAGAAATATTTCTTGAATGTTTCTGCCTTTTCTGCATGATCATTTCTGTCTAGTAATATACCACTGTCAATTCACACTGCTGAAAACAGCTTTGAGATCAGAACTACACTCATGTCTTTTTAAATGTCTGTAAAACAGTACTGCCAACCTCAGGATGAATTGGACTTCCAAAAATTATAAGATCAGCATAAAAATCTCATTTAGAACCCTCAAAGTTAAGCATTTATGGTTCTATTTATTTGCCTTCTACGTTCTGACACTTTAGGATACGCTTGGGTCATGGTTTCAAGCCTTCCTCCACAAACGTGAAGATTAGATACGTACTTTTATTTAAAAAATGAAAGCTAAGATTCTAATATAATCACTTGCCTTCAGGAGCTGAGGCTTGTCAAGGCTCCTTCCCCACTCTGAACTCTAGGGTACAGATATGGGGACCTGCGTGAAAAAACCCCTAAGCTTATTTTTACCAGCTTAGGTTAAAACTTCCCCAAGGTACAAACTATTTTATCTTTTGTCCCTGGACTTTATTGCTGCCACCACCAAGCGTTGAACAAATATAACAGGGAAAAAGCCCACTTGGAAATGTCTTTCCCCAAAAATCTCCCCAAGCCCTACACCCCCTTTCCTGGGGAAGGCTTGATTAAAAATCCTCACCAATTTGCATAGGTGAATACAGACCCAAACCCTTGGATCTTAAGAACAATGAAAAAGCAATCAGGTTCTTAGAAGAATAATTTTAATTGAAGAAAAAGTAAAAGAATCACCTCTGTAAAATCAGGGTGGTAAATACCTTACAGGGTAATCAGATTTAAAACATAGAGAATCCCTCTAGGCGAAACCTTAAGTCACAAAAAGACACAAAAACAGGAATATACATTTCATCCAGCACAACTTATTTTATCAGCCATTTAAACAAAACAGAATCTAACACATATCTAACTAGATTGCTTATTAACCCTTTACAGGAGTTCTGATCTGCATTCCTGCTCTGGTCCCGGAAAAAGAAAAAAAAAAAAAACAGACTGAGAGAGAGAATCCTTTGTTCCCCCCCTCAGCTTTGAAAGTATCTTGTCTCCTCATTGGTCATTTTGGTCAGGTGCCAGCGACGTTGTCTCAGCTTCTTAACCCTTTACAGGTGAAAGGGTTTTTCCTCTGGCCAGGAGGGATTTAAAGGTGTTTACCCTTCCCTTTATTTTTATGACAGGGCTTTAAGAAAATACACCAAGTCTCTTGAGTCTCATGATAAACCATGAGAGCTGGCAACACTGGTAAAGCATAGACAGTGCTGTACAGTTAATAATAATAAAAGTACTAGTAATTAGAATTAGGCCCAAGGCACAAAAGTCAGCCCTGGATACATATTTTGAACAATGAAAGGTCAGAGGTGTTCTGATCTCAGATTTTGGTTCAAGTCCACTTCTATTATGTAAGAAGCATATCTGGTTGGTTTACGGCTCCTTTATGCCTGCAGAACTGGTGTAAAAGACAACAGAGAATCAGATCCACAGGCCTTTCAAGTTGTTCCCTCACCCTTGCTACTTGTATATTCTGAGCACAATGATTCGTGGGAAAAGTCAGCATCTCAATTGAACCATGCATCGCAAAATATCACATTCCTACTTTGTTACACAAGGAATACAGAACGGGAAATCAAGCTACTGCATTTACACACTCTCCTCTAAATAGTTTCATTCTGATCCTGAATATATTCCACACACATAATCCCCTGCTGAAATGAATCCATATTGTGTGTCCCACAAGGACTGCAGGATTCATTTCAGGAAAAAAAACCCTAGCACATGTAAAAGCGTTTATCATCAAAAGGGTAAATGTAAAAGCTCATCCTCATCTTCTCATCCTCATCTTGCTAGTTTCCAAAAATGTCTAGCTGTTTCTTAAACACATTTACTTATTTATTTAATTCATTTGTTTTATTGACCTTACATAAGTTACAATTTACTACTTATTGATCTTAATTGTGGCTTATTCCATACGTTCATTACACTTAGCCTGGATGTGGTCTGTTTTCCTCCCCAATGCAGTCTCATAGGTACCTCTCTGCTTTAACTCTTGGCTGCAGTAATCCTAATCCAGTGTAGCAAACCAAATGAAACCCAACAGAACCACGGTTTTGTTGTTTGGTTAGTACTGGAATTTATTAAAAGTTTAAGGAATTTATGTTATCTGGTATAAATATAGTAACTATAATGCAGAGAGCCAGCTTTCATTGGAAGATCATTTACTAGGACTAAGCAAAAGGAAAACTGACTGAGAAAGGGGGAAAAACACATTTTAAAAGATACCATTATGGGTTATAGGTGTAAAATATACCTTACCTTCCATTTGTTTCAGTTTCATGCATAAAAGTGCTCCAAATTCTGAGTATTCATCAAAGGGGTTTTGTTTCGTTTTTAGAAAACAATGATTCCTGCCATTTCATCACTGAGAAATTTACAACTAAACAAACAAACTCAAACACTGTGACCACCTCTTGGACAAGACCTACTAAAGAACACTTGGAGCTCCCTCTGCTGGGCCATGCAGCTGCAGTGAACACTGCTTTGGGAGTTGTGCTGAAATCATGATGTTGAGACACAAAAGGAAGGCTATTTTTTAATGACAAATCATTGCAAAAGTTACAGTTGTGGAAAAAACCCACACAGTGTTGCTAATTTCAGCTCTCTTTGTAATAAAGACATTTTCAAATGACAGTTGGGTGCCAAACTCCTTCTTTGAAAATCTCCCTCTAAAAACAAGGCAGAAGTTGCCCAGTGGAAAAGGGCTGAATCAGTAGAGAAAACATTTCAAGTGTCAGAGGCCCAGATCCCTAAATACCTTTGGGGATCTGAGCCAGATACCCTTACAGTCTGTGGAAAACAAGAACAAAATCTACAAAAATATAATCAAGGGTGTTCTTATAGTGAAAGGTACCAACTAAAATAAGCAGTGACAAATTAACAAGGCTAATCACCCAGGCCCATCTGATTAAAAATGCTAAGGCTTTGTCTACACAGATATATTTTTCAGTATAATCTAAGATGTGAATTTAAACCAGAATAGTTATACCTGTATAAGATCCATGTGAACAGTCCTATTCTGGTATAAGATTGCCCTTTTTTTGTTTGTTTATTTTATGTCACTTGGGAAGGGATTTAAGATAAACTGAAAAAAGGCAATCCTATACTGGAGCAAGAGTGTCCACATGGGAGTTTTACCAGTATAACTGGTAAAGCTTTCCCATATAGATAAGACCTTAAGATCATCAAAAAAGTAGTTGTTTTTCTTAACTAGGAGGTAAATATTGAACTACTCAAATTAGAATATTGTTAATTAAGCTTAATCTTAAATGGTGATATTGTGCTTGGTACTGTTGAGGCACAAAATAACCCAAAACACCTTACCTCAGAGTTTACAATCAAAGGCCCAACGCCTGCAAAGATGTATGTGTGTGCTTAACCTTACACACTATGTGTTATATATTGTGAGCAGTCAGTCCCATGTACACACTGCGAGTCATTGCATTGGCTTCAGTGGGATGACTCACACTCACAGTACAGAAAGTTAAGGGTATGTCTACACTTAAAACATTATAGCGGCACAACAGCACACTGTAGCTCTTCAGTGTGTAGACACTCGCTATAGCAACAGGTGGGGTTCCTCCATCCCTATAGTTAGTCCCCCTCACCAAGCGGCGGTAAGGTCAATGGATGAATTCCATTGTGTGGATTTTTCACACCCCTGATATAGCTGTGTCAATGCCACCCCTAAGTATCTGCATAAGGCTTTTCAGGATCGAGGCCTATATAGACAAACACCACAAACTGGACAGAAAGTGCACTGGGATGGCCAAAGAGCAGATATATACAGCGCATAGATTTACAGAAACAAATTAGAGAGAGAATGACAGCATTTTTACAGATGTGTATTAGCAGTGAAGGGCTTACATAATGATAGCTTGTAATAATGCATCCAAAGCGATTCAAAATCATCTTAGATGGCAAGGTGACAGGAACCATAAAAGAAGATAGGTCCTTGGCACGTGGACCCTTATTTTGCACAGTTATGCATGTGGATGGACCCCTGTGTGCCCACAAGCCCCATTGACTTCAATAGGGCTTCACGCAGGTGGAGGGGTTTGCCTGCATGCATCACATTACAGGACTGGGGCCTTATAGAGCACTTCACATTTTCAAACTGCTGTGCCATATTAATTAACGAATCCTATAATAAGCCAATAGTTTAGAAGAAGGCCGCAACCTGAATGTGATAGGTATGAATTTATCGCAATCATTATTGACTTAGGACAAGATCCTGGAAGTACCCATGTGCTTAGTTTTCCTGACATGTTCACCCTCATTAAAGCCAGTGGCAGCTGGATCAGGTCCTTAAGCAATAGTGATTTCCAGGCTGGGCATTTGCTGGCCCTTACTGTCCAACTGGAGTAGCTGAGGGGTGAAAACTGCTAGCCCTTTACCTAGGCCCTCATGCTGCAAAGATTTATGCATGTACACAGTTTTATCCAGGTGACTATAATCCCTCCAAAGGAGCCTTTACATTGAAAAGACTTCGAAGGGCTAGTTGTGTAAATAAGGTTTCATGAGTGTTTGCGGGAGCAGGGTCCTGCTAGAGCCTGGAGTTGTTGTTATAAATGAACTGTGACACAATTAAGATGGAAAGGGACACAGCACTCATTGGCACTGTACTAAGCACGCTGAGATCCAAGCATGACGAATGCGATGCAGGAACTACTCATTGTTCTGCTAAAAGAAAAGGAGGACTTGTGGCACCTTAGAGACTAACCAATTTATTTGAGCATAAGCTTTGGTGAGCTACAGCTCACTTCATCGGATGCATACTGTGGAAAGTATAGAAGATCTTTTATACACGCAAAGCATGAAAAAATACCTCCCCCCACCCCACTCTCCTGCTGGCAATAGCTTATCTAAAGAGATCACTCTCCTTACAATGTGTATGATAATCAAGTTGGGCCATTTCCAGCACAAATGCAGGTTTTCTCATCCAGTATGCATCCGATGAGGTGAGCTGTAGCTCACGAATGCTTATGCTCAACTAAACTGGTTAGTCTCTAAGGTGCCAGAGGTCCTCCTTTTCTTTTTGCGAATACAGACTAACACGGCTGTTCCTCTGAAACCAGTCTTTCTTCTGCTCTGAGGGGTGAGGGACCTGCCTGTTGCCACGCGGCCATGGCGCTCCCCTCAAGGAGACTTCTGTGCTGCCCCAGTGGCCGCTCAGCTCCTGCCTGGGCTTGCAACCGGCCAGCAGTTCGCCGACCTCCCCTGAGCCGCCGGCAGGGCGTGAGCAGCAATGATGGGGATCAGGTGTGGAGCTGGAGCGGGTGGCTTTGCCCCCCCGCAGCACAAGGATCAATCAGCGCCGCCTGCTCCCCGCGGTAATGCCATAAAGCCGCGAGGGCGAAGCTGCTGCTGCTGAGCTGCACTAAAGGGACAGAGCTGGAGCGACAGCCGGGAGGGACTTTTTTTTTCTTTCTTCTGTTGGGGAAAGCGTAGGAAGTTTAAACACAAACCCACCCTGCTGAGTCTGCAAAGCGCGGAGAGGGCCAGGGAGGGGAGCCTGTGCCTGAGCTAAACTTTGAGCCAGTCACAAGACTTCCCAGCTCTCTGGCCGCGGGAAAGGGGGGGTCGGGTTCCTCGCCTGAGTCGCCCCGGGAGCCAGCCGCACAGAGCCCCGCCTGCAGAGGACCGGTAAGGGGGACACGTGCGGGAGAGGGGCTTCCCCAGAGCCAGAGTCCCTGGCCCCCAGCGGCCTTGGGGGGAGGTGAGACGCCGTCTGATGGGGAAAGTCAAAGCGATTTCCTCTTGGGTTGTTCCTGACCCAGCCTGCCGCTGCGGGAGTTAATGATCTGCAGCCGCTGCAGATGTGCCTGCCGCGGGATCTGCTTGTGTGGCGAAAGCCGCATTCCTCCCCTTGCTACGTGCATCACTTCCTCCGTTCTCTGCTCTCGTGGCTTGTCTAGTGTCCCAGGCACACAGCTGTGGCCTTACAGACACAAACTGCTGCCTGCCTGCTCTGGGGGTGCAGGATGTCGATGAGCTGTGCAGGACAGCCCTGGGGCTCCTTTCATTCCCGCTGGGGATGGAGTAGGCCCCTGGCATAGTGAGAATTTGGGGAATATGCTGATTGATTTAAAATCTCCTTTGACATCTTTCTTCCCTCGTTCTTGACCGGGAGGAATGGAGAACTAACCCCTAAATCTCTTCCAGAGCGCTTGTCTTACCTGCGCTTCTGTTGATGCATCGCCCAAGCATTAAACTCTCCTGGTTAGGCCAGCTTCTGTGAGGTAACACACACTGCTCACGTCAATGAATCGCTGATGTGCTGGACTCTGGGCTTCCAGTAACCAAATCCAAATGCCATTTGCAAGTGAGGGAAGAGACCGCTAGGCTCTCTCACGTGGACAGGACATTTCCCTTGCATTAGTATGTCAGACACAAGGCACAGCATTGTTAGCCCACACAAATGTCATGATCTTTCATTGCAGTCTAGGAAAGAGACTACATTGCATCGGGGGAGGGATAGCTCAGTGGTTTGAGCATTGGCCTGCTTGGGGCAAAATTTGGGGATTGGCCCTGCTTTGAGCAGGGGGTTGGACTAGATGACCTCCTGAGGTCCCTTCCAACCCTGATATTCTGTGAAGGGAGGGTTGAGAGGAGACATGCACTTGCTTAAGAAGCTAAACAGAGCTGTAGTTCAAGCAGACTAAAACCATCCCACCAACGTTGCCTGGTGCTGCTTAAACTTTCTAAAATGGACTCTTCCATCTATACCGAAATCTCACCGACCTTGATTTGCTTTACACCCCTTTTGCACTGGGCACCTCTGACTGCCCAATAGTTTGCTCAGTCAAGCGGGGGAAAGTGCTCCAGTTGTGTTGAAGTAGCTATTAATCTTCCTATGCCCTCATTAACGCCTGGATCTGTCTCCTTTTCTCTTTCTTCCAAGGCCAGCTTGCCTGTCCCCATCCATTCTCATTTGCCAAAGTTGTGCTGTGTGGTCTGAAGTAGTGACAAAGGGTGCAATCCAGGAAGGGGCTTAGGAGCCTGTCCCATTTTTAGGCCCCACTGTGATCCACAAAACTTCTGCTTATGTAGGTGCCTATATTTTTACCTCTCGCTAGGTGCACTGCAGTCTCTCTTTAGGCACCTGTCTCCTGCCTGATCATGCCTGAGCGATCTGCAAACTGGAGAAGGCAGATGTACAGCCACCTAGGTTGTGTCTGGGGCCTGATCTAGTAGGTGTGCTCAGAGGCCACCTACCAGATCAGACCCCTCAGAAAAGTTCATACAAAACAGCTGGTGGTGGGAAGGAAGAGGAGGCAGAGGAGAAGAACCTTCTTTTTTAACTTTTGACATAGGATACTCCCCTAGGCTATGGGAGATTCTGATGTGGGGCTCTCGCTATCTGTCCTACTGAAGGTGTTCCACTGTAATTAAATAATTAATATTTCATTATTCAATTAGGCCAGTGAAAGTGAGTGACTGTGTCCCAGAGGTTGAGGCAGTGACCTGAAAGGTGGCAGGTGCCTGGTCTAATCTCTTCCCCCTCAGGAGGAGAGGGGACTTAAGCGGGGATCTCCCAAATCGTGGGTGAGTCCCCCTCTGCACTAGGCTCAAGGTTATAAGGGAGGCCTCCCACTGCTGTTGCTGTTTCAGGCTCCGCATGCATATCTTCCCCTGGTGCCTGTCTCTGTGAGAGGCGTGTGACTTAACGCATTGGCTAGCTTAGGTGGCTCCCTACCTAGCATGCTGGTTTTGTGGATCACAGTCTCTGGTACCAATCTCTCCCCATTTGTTGTATAGGAATTTAAGTGCCTAACTCAGGCTTTATGGATTAGTGTTGTTCTTGTGATTGGTGGCTTTTTTTTTTTCTTTTCCCCCTAGGCACCTAAAAGCTAGGGGCCATGATGCTCAGCATCACAATGGCTAAGTCCCTTTGTGGATCTGAGCCAAAGTCCTCACAGTGGTCGACTTTGAAACTACATCTCCATTCCCTTGAAATACAAATGCTCAATTTAATATTGCTTTAAACATGCTCTGAAGTAGCTCCACGCTTCATAGATATTAACATCATTAATGGGAAACATGGTCTCTAGTTTTCTTAGGTTGTACTTGGGCAGTAGTCCATGATGGATTTAAGGAGTGAACCAGAAATTCTAATATAAATTGGGTGCTTTTGGAATATATTTGACCTTTATTTTTAGGATTTCTGGGTCACTTTGAGATGAGAAACACTTAAATCTGTACTAGCTTTTTCCATGCACTATATCTGGGACAGTCAACCTGTGGCTCTGGAGCCACATGCGGCTCTTCAGAAGTTAACATGCGGCTCCTTGTAGAGGCACCAACTCTGGGGCTGGAGCGACAGGCACCAACTTTCCAGTGTGCTGGGGGGTGCTCACTGCTCAACCCCTGGCTCTGCCACAGGCCCTGCCCCCACTCCACCCCTTCCTGCCCCCTCCCCTGAGCCTGCCATGTCCTCACTCCTTGCCCAGAGCCTCCTGAACGCCACAAAACAGCTGATCAGGAGGTGCGGGAGGGAGAGGAACGATTGGCAGGGCTGCTGGTGGGGTGGGAGAAGCTGGAAGCGGGTGGTGGGAGCTGCTGGGGGGCTGCTTGGCAATGTATATTGGTAAATTCTGGCTCCTTCTCAGGCTCAGGTTGGCCACCCCTGCACTATATGGTTTAAAGGAAAAGATGGATAAAACATCTGCCATTTGGGGTAGATATAAGCCCGATGGAATGCTTTAAAATTACTTAACTTTGGTATACAGCAGAACCTCAGTTACAAACATCAGAATTATGAACTGATTAGCTAACCACATCTCATTTGGAACATGAAGTACAGTACACAATCAGGCAGCACAGACAACAAAAAGCAAGCACAGTACTGTGTTAAAAAAATCTTTAAAGTTTAGATTTAAAGTGACAAGGCAAGGAAACTTTCTGTGCTTGTTTCACTTAAATTAAGATGGCTAAAAGCAGCATTTTTCTTCTGCATAGTAAAGTTTCGAAGCTGTATTAAGTCAATGTTCACTTGTGAACTTTTAAAAGAAAAACCATAATGTTTTGTTCAGGGTTATGAACAACCTCCATTCCCGAGGTCCTCGTAACGCTGAGGTTCTACTGTATTAGACCCCGGTTCAGCAAGGTACTTGTGCGTGTGGGTAACTCTAAGCACATCAGGGGAGGTACTCATGCTTAGTTAGGCAGGCGCTGAGTACTTTCTGAATTAGGGGTGTAAACCTATGTAAATTCAGGAATGAAGTAGGAGCTTTTTCTGAATGTTTAGATTAATTAACCTTGTATGTGAAACTCCTCTAATGGATAGTAGTGCATATCTATTGTACTACTTCAAATGTCTTAATCTAAAACATTTTGAAGAAATAACCTGTTTTCCTTTTACTAGATGCATTCTCTTTAAGAGCAACAGAACTAGAAAGAGCAAAATGACAACTGTGAGATATGAACAGGGGTCGGAACTGCCAGAAGCTGATGGGTGAGTAGTCCACCAGAAACGTAACCAGTAGTAATTACAGAACTTAATAACAGTATATAACCTCTTGTCTCTCCATTTTAGGGTTTTCTTAATGCTCATCAATATGGTATGTAAGCACTTCCAAGTGGAAATAAGTTTGTATTTGAAATCTCTGAATTTAAGGGGAGGCTGCTGCAGTTATATGTACAGTATATAATTTTACTATACAAAGTGTGTGTTTTCATGAGGAGTAGAGTGGAAAGTTTAGGGAAAACATACTTAAAATTGCCAATTTACATAACACATAGAACCATAGAACTGGAAGGGACCTCAAGAGGTCATCTAGTCCAGTCTCCTGCACTCGTGGCAGGACTAAGTATTATAAGAAGTATAGAAGTACATAAAGATTTAAGAATCAGAACTGAAAGGTATTCATATGAGTATAAGAAGAGATTCTGTTGGGAAGGATATAGTATAGCAAGATCCCCATGCCTGCCACAGACTAATTCCATCTTAGGTGGCTTTCTTGCATTTGTCTAGCTACTGAACTAAAAAACTACGGAGAAATTAAGTCTATTAGATGTGAAAAGACTAAACTCTCATCCAGTAACACTGATGCCATTTACTAAAGCTATGATAGCAGTTGATCTGGAATTTCTACTTTACTGCATAGTCAATTAGGACGGGCAGCCAGCTTAACTCTGAACTTCCATGCTTCACTACATTGGAGATGGTCTTGCTCTTTACCCTTCCATTCCCAAAGATGTTCCTGTCCCTGATGGAGTTTAAACAAAACTGTAAAGGGAGCTTTTCAGAAGCAGCCAGTTCTCCTTCAACTTTTAAGAGTTGCTCTGTAGGCTAAAACAAGGCCCATTGTGGGACCAGTGGAAAGGTTGCTTCCACTACACTTGTAAATACATGGGAAGACTCTATGCTCTCTTGCATACCTGTGGCCCTATAGCCCTGATTTTAGCAAAGCATTAAACCTTGGAGGGGATCCACAAAAAGACTTGGGTGTTGCAACTTCTAGGTACCTAGAAAATCACAAGAACAGCACTGCAATCCACAAAGCTGAGTTAGGCACCTAGGCTCTCTATACAATGTGGTAGAGATGATCCACAACAGCCAGCATGCTAGGCATGGAGCTTCCTAAGCTAGCCAATGGGGAAATGCGGCTGAAGGGTGTGTGAAGCCTTGCCTTTCTTGAGATAGATACCTATCTCTGCTTAGGTTTCAGAGTGGTAGCTGTGTTCGTCTGTATCAGCAAAAACAACAAGGAGTCCTTGTGGCACCTTAGAGACTAACACCATTTATTTGGGCATAAGCTTTCGTTGGCTAAAACCCACTTCATCAGATGCATCTGATGAAATGGGTTATATCCCACAAAAGCTTATGCCCAAATAAATGGTGTTAGTCTCTAAGGTGCCACAAGGACTCCTCGTTCCATCTCTGCTTAGTGATGGATGAATGGGAACCAGCCACCTGAAGAGCATTTCTTTTGGGAATGAGTTAGGTGCTTGCCTGGCTCCGCACAGAACAGTGGATTTGGAGCAGGGAGGAGGTGGTGCAGATGCCACTCTCCATTATAATGTTTAGCCCAGTGGTTAGGGCACCCACCTGGGATGTGGGAGACCCTGGTTCGGTCCCACCTCTCTGCCAGAAAGGGAGAGGACTTGCATGGTGTTTCCCACCTCTCAGGACTGTGCTCTAACCACTAATCAGTCTCTCCTGTTGAAGGGGTTCCAGTGTGTGGAAATAGTCACTGGGCAAGAGGGTGTGGCAATGACTCCACAATCCAGTGGTTGGGGCATCTGTCTGGTATGTAGGAGACCCTGGGTCCAGGCCCCCTACTCAGTCACTTTAATTATTTATCCATTATTGAAGAGCTTCAACAGGAGAGATGCAAGAGCTCCACATCAGAATATCCCATGGTTCAGAGGTTAGAGCACTTTGACCCTTTTGGGGTTACCCAGAGGAGCCTTGTCTGTGCCCTCGGTGGGGGGAAGGGGGGAGAAACTTGCTCAACGCTACCAGCAACACCAATGCCCCACTCTGGGCTCTGCAAGGCCTGCTGTTTCCATCTACAAGCTAGCAACTTGCATGCCCCAGCACTTAAGCTCCGTCTGTGAGCCCTTTGGGGCCTAGCCAAGAGACCCTAAAGCTAAAAATCCAGTCCCTGGAAAAATCATGGAGCAGGTCCTCAAGGAATCAATTCTGAAGCACTTGGAGAGGAAAGTAATAAGGAGCAGTCAGCATGGATTCATCAAGGGCAAGTCATGCCTGACTAATCTAATTGCCTTCTATGACGGGATAACTGGCTCTGTGGATGAGGGGAAAGCGGTGGACATGTTGTTCCTTGACTTTAGCAAAGCTTTTGACGGTCTCCCACAGTATTCTTGCCAGCAAGTTAAAGAAGTATGGGCTGGATGAATTGACTATAAGGTGGATAGAAAGTTGGCTAGATTGTCAGGCTCAACGGGTAGTGATCAATGGCTCCATGTCCAGTTGGCAACTGGTATCAAGTGGAGTGCCCCAAGGCTCGGTCCTGGGGCCGGTTTTGTTCAATATCTTCATAAATGATCTGGAGGATGGTGTGGATTGCACTCTCTGCAAGTTTGCAGATGACCCTAAACTGGGAGAGGTAGATACGCTGGAGGGTAGGAATAGGATTGGGCCAAAAGAAATCTGAAGTTCAACAAGGACAAGTGTAGAGTCCTGCACTTAGGACGGAAGAATCCCATGCACCGCTACAGACTAGGGACCAAATGGCTAGGCAGCAGTTCTGCAGAAAAGGACCTAGGGGTTACAGTGGTCGAGAAGCTAGATATGAGTCAACAGTGGGCCCTTGTTGCCAAGAAGGCTAATGGCATTTTGGGATGTATAAGTAGGGGCATTGCCGGCAGATCGAGGGATGTGATCGTTCCCCTCTATTTGACATTGGTGAGGTCTCCTCTGGAGTACTGTGTCCAGTTTTGGGCCCCACACTACAAGAAGGATGTGGAAAAATTGGAGAGAGTCCAGCGGAGGGCAACAAAAATGATTAGGGGACTGGAACACATGACTTATGAGGAGAGGCTGAGGGAACTGGGATTGTTTAGTCTGTGGAAGAGAAGAATGAGGGGGGATTTGATAGCTGCTTTCAACTACCTGAAAGGGGGTTCCAAAGAGGATGGATCTAGACTCACCTCCGTGGTAGCAGATGACAGAACAAGGAGTAATGGTCTTAGGTTGCAGTGGGGGAGGTTTAGGTTGGATATTAGGAAAAACTTTTTCACTAGGAGGGTGGTGAAACACTGGAATACGTTACCTAGGGAGGTGGTGGAATCTCCTTCCTTAGATATTTTTAAGGTCAGGCTTGACAAAGCCCTGGCTGGGATGATTTAGTTGGGGATTGGACTAGATGACCTCCTGAGGTCCCTTCCAACCCTGATATTCTATGATTCTAAATCTATGGCAATAGTTAACTCCCAGTGTTCTGCTTTGGCTCCAGGGACAGATCCCTCCAACCTGTCTCTACATCCCACTCAAGTGCCCAGTCCCTCAACTTCTGGACCCTCACAATGCACACAGATTGGCTGCCTCTGTGGAAGCAGTGCCCCTCGTTCACTAGCTTCACCTCCGTTCAATGCTGTCCTTAGCACGCAGCACTTAGATGTGTTTTATAATAAAACTAAATAGAAGTTTATTTGACAAAGCTTAAGATAAAAGATTCAAATAGAAGCAAGTGTAAGGACTGGAAACATATGGTTACAGATAAGGCAAATATGAAATGCACTCTAGAGCCTATACTAACCAATTAATAAGGTATTTCTCACCCAGCGTCAATCCATACAGCACTTCTCCAGTCGAGAGAGCTGGGATACATCTTCATGTGTAGGGTGACCAGACATCCCGATATTAAGTTTTTTTTGTCTTATATAAGCAACTATATTTCCTCCCTACATCCCCTTTTCTCCTCCTCCCCCCCCCCCATATGCCCTTTTCTCCAATTTTGCAGTTCCAGACTGTTTCATTTAATAACCAGGGTGTTTTGTTACCTTCAGTTCACCCCAATGGTTCCCTCCTTCAGGGTCTTTCTCTTGCCTTCTTTTGTGCTGTGTGAAGGCCAACGCCCGCACCTTGTCTAGACATCCGACAATAACCATGACAACCTGTGTTAATAGCTTTTGGCAGAGACCCCATGTAGCCTCCCTCTCACTTCGTTGAAATATTGCGAAGATGGCGATCACAGGGGAAACATACCAGTCTAGGCAAGTCCCTGAGCACACCTACCAGATTGGGCCCCGCACATGAGTTGGGTAGGTAAATGCCTGTATTCTCTGGTTTGGTTTGTAAGTTGCTCTGTGGTTTAGGCAGGAGGTAGGCACCTGGACGCCTGGAGTGAGGCAGCTGGGCACATGCTCAGAGGCAGAAACACAGGTTCCTGAGGGACTTTTACTGCAAAACTTTAGGTGCTGAGCAAGTTTATGCATCTATAGGGTTCAGCAGGAGTTTTGTGGATCCAAAACTGGGATTTAGGTGCCTACATCTGGAGCTTAGGCACCTAAGTGCCTTTGTGGACCTTGAGCTATGCATATGCTTAAGTAGGGTGATCAGGTGTCCAGTTTTGGACCAGGACACCTGGTGGAAAAGAAATTCTGACAGCTCCAGTCCGCACCGCTAACCAGGCTTTGAATGTCCAGTTTGCAGCACCACAGCAGGGCTGGCAGGCTCACTGCTAGTGCCATGCAGCTCCTGAATCCAGAAGCAGCTGGTATGTTCAGCTCCTAGCTTTAGGGGCTGCTGGGGGGTGGAGGGGGTCTGTGTGCTGCCCTGCCTGTGGGCGCAGCTCCCATTGGCTGGGTCAGGGCAGGGGAGGAACTAGTGCTGTGAGAGCTCAGCAGGCAGCTGTTGAGGGCTTGTGTGGCCTGCACCTCTCCTGCTGCTGCCCAGTCCTCTTCTCCTTGTGCTTCTCGTGTGGCTGGGCTTGAGCTGTGGCATGTGTCCTACTGCGAACCGTGGGCTGTTGCCCTATTGCTGGCACCCAGGAGTTGGAGGTATGTGTATCCCCATCTCAGATTGCTGGGAACGGGGCTGCACCCGCATCATTGCATCCCTCCATGTCCCAATCACCCTGCACCCCATCCTTGCATCCCTCCCCATCCCATCTTGCCCCCCACATCTACTCATCCCAGCCCTGTACTCCTTACAGCACTCTCCCACCCTTCCTCTTCTCCTCCCAGAGCTGCTACCCCCACCCCCTGTACCCCATTCACCTCCATACACTGCTGCACTTCCATTATGTCCCTATACACCCCTGTGTCCCCTACATCTCATGCACTTGTAGCCTTCTGCATCCCCATCTGCCTCACATACCTCCTAACCCCCACCCTGCTCTTGTCCTTGGCCTTTTTCCCTCCCCATCCTCTCTCCTCCACCCCATCCCCCATCTGTCCCCTCCAGCCCATCCAGGAAGGGAGGATTTAGGCAGCCCCTGGAAAAATGTATGAAAGCCTCTGCATAGGCAAGTGTGCGTGTGTGCATTGTATGTGTGTAAGAGACTGTGCCTTTGTGTAGGAAGGTGGGTGTATTGCTGCATGGTGTATACCTTTGTGTGAATAAAATTTGCAGCCTAACTCTGACTTGTATTCCTTTTGCTGGCTTGCATGCACACAAATTGAGGACATGAAATGTATGTATTCATTTCATAAGCCTTTAAAAGAAAAGGGAACTGGGAGCTGCGGGGGGCCGTGCTTGCGGACGGTCAACATAAACAAAATGCCTCGCAGCCTGCCAGTGGATTACCCTGATGGGCTGCATGATAAAGGTTGCCAGCCCCTGTTCTACAGATTATTTTTATAGGTATCTGGATGGGTGTGCATTTCTGCAGTTGTGCTCTGGATTTGAATTTGGGCTTTGGGAGTGGGCCTTTAATGGACCCATTGCAGCTGTGATAATGTAATGGTGTGTGGAATTAGGACCACACAATAACTTCAGTGAGCAAAAACCACGGAGCTGATTAAGAAAAATGGGAAGAGGGAAGGGAAAGAATCATGAAAACCTTTGTGAATTTTTTAAAAAATTTTTAAAATTACCCTTGACTATTTTGCTGCCAGCTCTAGCGTCCTATAACCAATAAAACCTGAACATAGCAGAATACATCTGTCAAAGCAATAAATATGCCTGCTTGGGCCTTGCAGTGAAAATGAGCGTGTGAGAGAGGGTGGGGGAGAGTAAGCAACGGGGGGGGGGCCTTGGGGAAAGGGTGGGGCAAGGGTGTTCAGTTTTCTGGGGTTAGAAAGTTGGCAACTATGCTTAATCAACTTGATTTGGGACCTACCTAAATAAGGCATGTAGCAAGATTAATGGCCTACCAGAGGTATCTTGTCACAGTATTAGACGATATTTTTTAAAACTTTGTCCATCCTTTGCTGTGATATTTAAGCATATGGCATATATGTAAATGTATAGGCACAAGACATGCATCGCACTTTCCACAATGGGGTACAAACAGCCCCTATACCAACTTTAAATGAACAGCACAAATGCTCATAAATGGAAAACTCTAAACAATTTTAAACCCCCGCAAATAAAACTAAATTACCTATTCCTGACTGGATACTAAATTGTATGATAGCCAAAGACATTTTTGACTGTAGTTGAATGTGTTCTGATTGTCAGCTCTTTCATGTCTATTTTACTACCATTTTATTAATAGGAAAATGGCAGTAACTTAAACAGTATTGCTAACCCCTTAGATCTTAGTCCATCCTGTGCTTTGCTCCACATTGGGCTACCCACATTTGCCATCCTTGCCTATCAACTGCTTGTCTCTCCAAATCTTCCCATTTCATACTGAGGTGCTAGGAGTCCAGAAATCATGACCCTGAAGAAGAGCTCGGTGTAAGCTCAAAAGCTCTCTATCACCAACAGAAGTTGGTGAGAAAATATCTTTTATTGGACCCACCTTGTCTCTTAAATCAAACTTTTAAATAAATTGGAGGGTTTTTTGCCTTTGTCTTTTGATCACTGAGGTTCACATCTTCAGTCTTCACAACTGTGAGGGGTACAAAGTACTTAAAATAAATGCTGAGGCTGTTTAATGACATGATGCAGGAACTGGGGCTTTGAGAACGGTGCCAGAAACAGCTAGACTTGTAATAAAATCATAGGCGTTGGAAAAACTGCTTAAACAAAACAGATACTTGGATCTGGGTCTAGCCAGAAAGGATTAAGTCAGTTTAAGGTAGTGCACTAACTCCAATGAATTAACAACAAACAATCCAAAAATACGTTTGCCGCAACACATTGTGTGTTTATACACTACAAACGTAAACTTGATTGGTGGCTGGTTTTTTAAAATGCTGCATTCCAGGCAATGCTGCTGCAAAGCACCCTGGTCTGACAACTTACTATACAAAGATGTAGAGTTAAGCGGAGATTGAAAATTGCATGGCTGTATTATACAATGGCAAAACTGGGTTCTGCATAAAGTTATGCATTTCTTAACCTTTGAAATTCCTGACTTGAGCCTTAAATGTTAAGGCTATTCTGTCTTTGTCTGTTTTATTAAAGTTTCTGTTCAGAAGGAAGTAATAAAATGGACCATTCAGAAAAGATCTTTAGGGAGGTTAAAAAGTGCTACTCTAGCACTAGTTTGATTAGTGTTCTTCCTGTCTTTCCCTTTCCTGTTTGGTATCCTGTTCTGCACAGAAACGTTCCTGTGCTACAATTTTTCTGATCAAGCGCTCATGCACTCTCCACAGTTCCTTCCTGTAACAAGAACTAGGCATTTTGACTGGACGAAATAGTTCTGCATCTAGGCAATGCCAGTGCTTTCTGAGCATGTACTCTGTACTAAAATGGTTCTAAACTGGTTCCTGGATTGCTTGCAAATGCATATTCTCCAGTAAGCTAAAAACATTAATTTGAATTCACTTTATGGAGTCTGTTTGGAATGCTCCTTCTGAAGATTAATAGTGGCTTCCCTTTTCTGTGAGGCATTAATAATCAAGTGTTAGAAGTAAAATGAGCAGCTGCAACAATGTATAGGTGAGTTATCACTTAATATCTCCATAACACTAATTACTATGTAAAGTGTTAAAATAGTGATGCATTAGAAAACTGTGTGGATGTTGTAGTGCCCTTTCTGGAACTGGCTGAAAACGTTATCAATTTTTTTGGTGAAATTTCACAACCATTTATTTTCTTACCAGGTCTGGCCATCCCTTTAATATGCTTAGTTCCAAAATTACTTGTAGACACTTACTATTGTCTAAACACAAAATATGTGGCTGAAATTTTAGTAAATGATCTGATCTTAATTCTCATTTCTTCTAAACACTCTTGATTCTAAGCTTTTCAGAGCAGCCTGTTCCTTAGGCATTGGGGCAGCAATTAAATGTGTAGTCTTTGCAGTAAATTACTACTTCAACTCTTGTCCTAGTAGCTGCCCCTCTTGTGGGGCCTGGGAGTGCACTCTGATGTGAATCCCTTTTTAAAAGAAATAAAATTGTGCCAAATAGTGTCTCTTACCTGCATTTCAGGTAAGAAATTGCAGAGACCTAGTATAAATAAACATAAAACAGATCTATGCATGTAGTGGTTCTTATCCCCTCTCCAGCTCCGCTTGTGGGGACCACTGAAGGGGGGGACAGGGTCGATCAAGATAAAGCAACCTAAAGTAAGAATAAGCCATCTGCTTTCCACTCCGCCTAACTCCTGTTTTGGGCCTTTTGGAACAACTCTGTGATTAGTAGGCAAGTGAACCAAAGCGTGAGCTGGCATTATTGGGCAGCATATCCTTTTCTTAGCGGTGGGCTGTGAAGGAAAAGTACCAGGATAAAATAACTTGAATTCAACAAACTAACTCCCCAGATTCTTTTGTAGTCAATGGAGTGATTGATTTACAAGGCCCTTAGTCCCTGACATGTACTGATATACAAGAACTTATTTTGCTAACTTTGAGTGGTTTCATGGCTGCTGGACACTTGAAATCTTTACTGCAAACAATGCTGACCCAGTAAAATGGTAATGGCTACGTTATTGTATCTTATACACAAGTGGTTCCTTCAGTATTGCAGATGCTTTTTCCTTTGCCAATGGAAATATCTATCTTCACCCTTCTTCTCACAATGGTTCTCTTGGGGTGGCATCCCCAAAGGCACTTAAGTGTCATGACACTCAGTATTGCAATGCCTACGTTTTAGGCACCTAGAAAATCACAAGAACAACATTGTGATCCACAAAGCTTGAGTTAGCCACCTAAGCTCCTGTATGCAGCACTGCAGGGGAGAGAGAGGCACCTGAGAATGCAGTCCACAAAGCCAGCATGCTGGATGGGGAGCCACCTAAGCTATCCAGTGGGAGATGAGACAGGCCAACTCATGGAAAATTATCAGGAGAGACAGTTACTAAGTAAAATTAAGCCTCACTCATGACCTTGCAATAGAACTCTCAAGCATCAGGACTTTTTCCCTAGCCATGGTGTTTGAGAGCTCTATCCTGAGATCATGAGTGAGGCTTAATTTTACATAGTACTCACTGTCCGTCCGGTGTCAGGCTGACAGCCAGAGCCCTAAGAGCAGCCGAGGTGAGGCTGGGAGGGCTGTACTCTGGCCTGGACGCTGCTGGGGGGCTGAAGTGAGGATGGGGAGGGTTGATGGGGTGGAGGGGCTGTATTGATGGTGGATTCTGAGCAGATGGGGTGAATGCTGGGAGGGTAAACTGAGTGCAGTAGGGGAATATAGGGCTGGGGGACTGAACTGGCAGGGGCTGAATTGAGGGGGATCTGGGTGAGAGCTCCTGCAGCAGGGGCCAAAATCACCTTATCCAATACATGTTGGAGAGTGGGTACCACTAATTGTCACATGCCCACACCCTGGGGATGGGCTGAGGAAGTTAAAAAATCAAAAGACTGATCTAAAAAAGATTAGTGGTTGTTTTTTTTTAGATCTCCTGATTCTGGGGAGGGGTCTGACTCATGACATTTGATCTCATGGTGGTACTGTGACAGGTTGTGTCCTAAGTCCTGCCCCTCTCACACAGGGGCCTCCCTGCAGCTCAGACTTGTCTCTGCTTGTGATTCACAAACCCAGGGTACATAGGTGTTGGGATACCTAAGCTGTGTGTAGGCAGTGTATTCAGAGACCACCTAATGGATCTGGCGCCTCAGGTGAATTCATGTAAAACGGCCAGGCTGGGGCAGAGTGGGGAAGGGAAGGAGGAATCAGCCCTTTTAACCTGTAGTGCAGTGGTTAGGGCACTCACCAGAATCTGGGAGACCCTAGTTCAAGTCCCAGCCCCCTAAGGAGAGGGAGGGATTGGAACAGGGACCAGCCACCTCTCAGGTGAGTGCCCTACCTAATAAGCTATAGACTGTTCTGATGTGGGTCTCAATCTCTCCTGTTGAAGCTGTTCTACTTTAAATATTAATTGGGCCACAAAAGCTAGAATTACTCTGACTTAGTGGTTACGGCACTCACCTGCAAGGTGGCAGATCCTGTTCTGATCCCTTCTCCCCTTCAGGTGGCAGGAGGACAGCTTGAACTGGGGGACTCCCACCCGAGTACCTTATCTCCTAGGCTTCTCATCTCACCCCCAGGTGTTTTGTGTGAAGTTTCCTGAGGGGACTGATCCAGCAGGCAGCCTCTGAGCACAGCTACTGAATTGGGCTCCGCATGCAAACAGTCAAACACCTATTTTCTCTAGTTCATTATTTGCCCTTTGGCATCCAGGCGCCTAGCAGGAGGCAGCAGTTCAGCCACCCAGCAGCAGGAACAGATGCCTAGGGAACTTCTACTGTAAAAAATTTAGGCACTAATTGAATTTAGGTGCCTAAGGATTGCAATGACACCTGGACAAATGGACTTAGGTGCCTAACTATGTTCATGGATTGTACCCTAGAATTCTCTGTCATCCTTAAGTAACTCCATACACTCTCTTGAGGCTTAGCATCATGGTCACCATTTTCTGCTGATGTCGGGAAATCTTCTTAGTACTGCTCCTTTTAGGGTACTTCTCAGTGAACGTATGAACGTGTACCTCTACAGGTTGAGTAGATTGCTTCTGTAATACTCCTGGGCTGAGGATCTAACCTGCTTTGTGCACATAAAATAAAAAGCAACTCAAATTGTACATAAGGGCCAACCTTAAACTGGCAGGAACTTGGAAATTCAGGGTTAAGGCTTTGCCTGCCTGAGTCTCACTGGTTTAACATCAGTTCTTAAATTGGTTTGGTTATATTAAACCAGTAAGTTTCTCCTGCAAACATGGCCAGAGTCTATGCTATGCATGTGACTTGTAGAGGTATGTAGGCTTGTCCTATTAATATGTAGGCACAGCTGAATGAGTTTGGATGGAGTAATTTCCTGCACTCTTTAGCTGAAGCTGCTTTTACAGTAGTTGACCTAATATAATAGTGCAAGATTCCTCAGATATCAAAACAGAAGCAGTAGACCTCACTTCTAGGGTTCAGAAGTTAGCTTGGTCTGCACAGCCATTTAGTACTTGTTCCCTGTGATACATATATGCTAGGGCAGGGGTCAGCAACTTATGGCACGCGTGCCAAAGATGGCATGCGAGCTGATTTTAATGGCACGCTGCTGCCTGCTGGGTCCCAGCCCTGCTCAGCCCACTGCCGAACCCAGGCCAGGATCCCGGCAGGCAGCAGCGTGCCATTAAAAATCGTTCCTGCCCTCGCCCACTCTTCACCCTGCCCCTGCGGCAGCAGTGGGGAGAGAAGAAGCTTGGTCCTGCCTGCTGCCGCTGCAGGGCAGGCAAGCTTCCCCCTCCCATGCCTCTTCCCCCAGCATGCTGGGTTCCTGCCCCTCCTCCTCTCCCTCCCTGCCGCTGATGGCCCTTGAGCAGGAGGGGGAGAAGCAGAGGGGCAGCATGCTCTCTGCTCTGGGGAGGAGGCGGAGAAGAGGTGGGCAAGGGCAGGTGGAATCAGGGCATATTCCCTCCAGCCCCCTGCCGTGAGCTGCTCAGGGCAGGAAGCTGGGAGCATGCCCACAACCCCAGCCCTCTGCCCTGTCTCTGGCACCCCCCTCACACCATCCCCAGCCTTGATGCCAGCACCCCCACACGTACCCAGCCCCCCTGCCTTGACTCCTGCACCTCCACACATACCTCACCCCCACCCTGAGCACCAAATGGGAACTCCTGCACCCCCCCCACATTCCTACCTGCACCCCTCACACCAAATGGGAGCTGCTCAGGTAAGTACTTGTCAAGGTTCCTTCCCCACTCTGAACGCTAGGGTACAGATGTGGGGACCTGCATGAAAACCTCTTAAGCTTATCTTTACCAGCTTAGGTCAAAAACTCCCCCAAGGTACAAAATATTCCACCCTTTTTCCTTGAATTGGCCGCTACCACCACCAAACAAATACTGGTTACTGGGGAAGAGCTGTTTGGAAACGTCTTTCCCCCCAAAATACTTCCCAAAACCTTGTACCCCACTTCCTGGACAGGGTTTGGTAAAAAGCCTCACCAATTTGCCTAGGTGACTATAGACCCAAACCCTTGGATCTGAGAACAATGAAAAAGCATTCAGTTTTCTTACAAGAAGACTTTTAATAGAAATAGAAGTAAAGAAATCCCCTCTGTAAAATCAGGATGGTAGATACTTTACAGGGTAACTAAATTCAAAACATAGAAAATCCCTCTAGGCATAACCTTAAGTTACAAAAAGATACACAGACAGAAATAGTTATTCTATTCAGCACAATTCTTTTCTCAGCCATTTAAAGAAATCCTAATCTAACACATACCTAGCTAGATTACTTACTAAAAGTTCTAAGACTCCATTCCTGGTCTATCCCTGGCAAAGACCAGCATATAGACAGACATACAGACCCTTTGTTTCTCTCTCTCCTCCCAGCTTTTGAAAGTATCTTGTCTCCTCATTGGTCATTTTGGTCAGGTGCCAGCGAGGTTACCTTTAGTTTCTTAACGCTTTACAGGTGAGAGGAGTTTTCCTCTGGCCAGGAGGGATTTTAAAGGGGTTTACCCTTCCCTTTATATTTATGATAGTACTCCACACCCAAACCTCGTGCCCCAACCCTGAGCCCCCTCCCTCATTCTAGCTCCTGGCCACACCCTACACCCCAGCCCCCAGCCTGCTCCTTCACCCCCAGCACTGTGCTCCATGCATTCCCACTCGTAGCTAAGTGCAGACAGAGAGGAAGAGAATGGGCTAGAACCAGGGAGAAGGTAGGTACCCACTCTATGTGGGCAGGGCCAGGATCCCAGACCGGCAGCGGGCTGAGCAGAGCCAGCAGCTGGGACCCTGGCTGGCAGGAGCCAGTGGACAGAACCCCAGACCAGCAGCGGGCTGAGCCGCTCAGCCCACTGCTGGTCTGGGGTCCCGGCCACCGGCCCCACTCAGCCTGCTGCTGGTCTGAGGTTCTGGCTGCTAGCCCCTTGCCAGCCGGGGTCCCGGGCACAGGCCCTGCTCAGCCTGCTGCCGGCCTAGGTGAACGGAACCCCAGGCTGGCAGCGGACTGAGCGGGCCAGGGTGTAAGATCAGCATATTAATTTAATTTTTTTAAATGAAGCTTCTTAAACATTTTGAAAACCTTGTTTACTTTACATACAACAATAGTTTAGTTATATAATAATAGACTTATAGAGAGAGACTGTCTAAAAATGTTAACATGTATTACTGGCACGCAAAACCTTAAATTAAAGTGAATAAATGAAGACTCAGCGCACACTTCTGAAAGGTTGCTGACTCCTGTTCTAGGGAATAGATTTTGAAAGCTGCTCACTTGAAATACTAGCAAGTGATCACCATCTAGCAGTATTATCTCAGTCTTTAGTGACCTTCCCTGAGACTCTGTATCATCAAACTAGATTAAAATAAAATTGAAGTATGCAGTGGGGAGGAGGGAGACTATTTTGATCTCTTAATGCATGTTTTATAGGATCCTTCACTATTTTTCAATTCTGAAATAGTGAAGGATCCTATGGAACAACTCTGCCTCTAATGTTGTCTTAGCCACATGTGCTAAACTGCTAACTTAGCCTAGTAAAGTCCCTTTGGCTGAAGTGATGCTCAGTGAAGAGGTAAGATCTCACCAAATGCCAATGCCAGCCCCTCTCATTTTGTCTTTTGCTGTGAGCAGCACTCAAGCAGGTGTAGTCCTAATATCCTTGTTTGGGGGGAAAAGTGTGTGTGAGGTGCTGGCTGGTTCCAGCACACAAGACTGACTGCCACACTTAAGACTACCCTTAAAAAAAAGACCATTTTAAAAACCATTTTAAAGACCACCCTGGCCTACAGATCCCAGGAGATTTCCCCTTTGCCTTTCTCAGTTGTTCCTGCTTCAGGACTTATGGCAGGATTCTTTTGTGCTCTGAGCACTACTTTTCAGGGCTGCCTTTCCCAGGAAATCTCCTGCTTCTGGAGCATTGCCCCTTCCTTACTGAGTTTTGCGCACACTCTAACCCAGTGATTCTTAAACTTTTGTATTGGTGACCTCTTACACTCAAACTTGCTGTGTGAAACCCCCTCCTAAACACATTTTTAAAATATATTTTACGCTATTATAAATGCTGGCAGCAAAGCAGGGCTTGGGGTAGAGGCTGACAGCTCATAGACCCCCTCTCCTCCCCGTAATAACCTCATAACCCCCTGAGGGGTCACAACCTCCAGTTTAAGAACCCCTGCTCTAGCCCCTGGTGGTGTCCCAGCTCTTACTTGACCTGAGTGGAGCATCCCTTTTAGTGCACAGGAGCTGAACGTGCAGGGCAGCCATCTATGACCTAGTCTGATTTGTCATTTTTTGGCAGCTTTCAAAAGACAGGGGAGCCAAGCATAAAGATTGATGATGGCTGCATTGAGGATAATGAACCAGACACTTGCTCCCGGTAAGTTAAAGTTGTTCTAATCTTTGCTGGGCAAAATAAACTGTCTAGTGCAGTTTCCCAAGCCAAAATTGAGAAGGAAGCATGGCTTGCTGAAATGTCAAAAAGGAGCTCAGTAGGTCATTGCTTAGTAAGGAAACCTAATGTCATAGATTCAGAAGACTTTGCTATGTATTTGCTTTTAATCTTATTTGTTTTTATAAAGCATGTAGCTTGTCTGGCTCAGAGTCCACTTGATAGAGAGAAATCAAAAATATTCCTTCTGGCAAGCTAATTGGTCTGAAATACATAAAGTACAAATACCTACTGACAAACCATGTCTGAGATTTACAATATTATCAATGACTCTAGAGTTTCAAAAATGTGCGTTGCGAACATAAAATACTCTGATCTGGACAGATTCTGCATTCAGTCTTGGAGAATGTACAGTAGAAAGAACAAAGCAAAGCTTATTCAGCTAGGAGCTTTGTCCAATGTGGCAATTCAGAAAAGTGAAAAATCTATTAAGTATGACAGTGGATCCTGAATTCATTTAAACTCCTTGATCACTTTAATGGCTTTTAATAGCAGAAGTATGCATTGCAAGTCTGATGCTTCCAATGTAACTCCATTCATAACACCAGAGTAATGCAACAGAATCGGGACCTTACAGTTGTAGTGAGTTATGGGGGAAGGAAAACTAAAATTTGCTTACTAATTTTTCCACTTTTAGTCAAAGATTAAAAATTACTTGTACCATTTAAATACATGAACTTTTGTTTGGAGAGGAACAAGTTGAGCTGACTGCAATGTTGATATCTTTGTACAATGGCACTAAAGGTAGAAGGCCCTTCTTTCAGGCTGAGGTTTGGCTAGATTCAAATATCAGTTGCTGTCACTTTGGCTCAATGTGTACATGGGATGGCCTTAGTAGCATCTTCAGCTCAATTACAATTTACTATCTGTAATAACTTTACAATCTGCAATTAAAGGCTTCTGACAATTTTTGTACCAACTGTTAATCTCAATCACTAGTGTGTGTGTATACATCTTTCAAAACCTAGCATGAAAGGAAAGTGTATAGAACATTCAAGCAAAATAGAAGGGGATAAAGCTGCATTTCTGAGTGTGTTCACACACTTAGGTTTTATGGTCCAAGAGGTGTCATCCTCTTTGACACCTTTGTTACTTGTCACCAGTTGACAGAAAGATTACATAAAAACAAGGAGTCTGGTGGCGCCTTAAAGACTAACAGATGTGTTTTGGGCATAAGCTTTTGTGCATTTAAAAAAAAACCACTTCAGATGCAAAGATTACATGTTTATCTAGGACTCTATGCTATCATATTTTCATACCCATTCTCCAAGTGAATCTGTAAGTATCTCTTAAAATTCAGCAAAGGTGCAGGCAAGTTTGCAATAACAAATCTTAAATGTAATTTTTAATCAATGCTTAAGTCTACCATTGCATCTGGTAGTCACTGACTTTAGACTCTATTCCTCTTTTAACAGTACTATTAAGAAAAAGATTTCTCCATTTGTGATGTCATTTGGATTCAGGTATGTGTGGATATATACATAACCTGTATGCAGCCACGGGTTTTGATAGGAGATATAAATAAAGTAGAAAGTTTAGTTAAATATGTTCTAGTCAGTTTGCTACAAAGTAGTAACTTCCAAACTATCTTTTTTTGGTTTTGTTCCTTTGAAAAGCATTTGGCTCTACAGAATACATTGAGGAGCTTTTATAAAGCAAACTCCCTTTGCATTGTGAAGGGAAATCTAATGCACAGCAACTTCAGATCTCTTTAGGATTTATAGGGACAATTCTAGGTATTGTAGATGACTGAAATGTAAGCAAAATATAACGTTCTATTGCTTTGTTGTTGGTATGGTGCAGAGGCTCCTAATTCATCACCTGGACTAGAGGTGGTCCTTGGAGAGCTAGCTGGTCACATGGTAGTGGCTCTGCTTGTTTCTAACAGCTAAACTGTATTGATATAGCAAAAATATACTATGTTAGAGCAACTGCTGTAGTTACTACAAGGACATTACTCGGCCTGATTGGGAGGGAAGGTGGTGCATGCTGTGACAGTTTAAGCAGTCTTTACAGAATACATGTTTAAAGCTGGCATGTTGACAGAATATGAAGCAGCTTTGAGGTTGCTGGACACAAACTTGTGTTTCTCTTAGCTCTTAGCCTAACACCACCCGCTAGTATGGTCCCACAGGTTATCCTTGCATCCTGGCATGGGTTAAATTGCCACAGCATGGTTGGCCATGCTCCCTTGGCAGCTACAGTGTGAATGAAGGCTTGTGCAGCCTTCAGAGGGTGCTGCATTTCCCAACAGGCTTAGCAAATATGTCTCCCTCTCTTTTTGAGGAAAAGTAGTTACTAAAACATATATCTGGGGAACATAAAGAATTCAGAACAGGCATAAAATAAGGGAATACTAGACTTCTTTACAAAAGTGGCTTTCATTTTGAAAATTGTGAGCAACTGACTGCGCACATCAAGCAATGAGAAGTGTAATACTTTCGTACTTTCCCTCTTGAGAGATGCCTTCTTTGTTTTTTTGTTTTTTTTTGTTTCGTAGAGTATTTGGTGTTGTACTCATCTTTGTGGACATTGCTCTTGTGATTGTGGACCTAGCTATTAGTGACAAGGAAAAGAGCATAAGAGAGACCCTGGAAGGCGTTTCCTTGGCAATAGCGCTCTTCTTTCTCGTGGATGTTCTCCTGCGAGTGTTTGTTGAGGGGTAAGGTTAATGCCCAAGGGCCTGAAAATTCAGCAAGACATCTTTGTATAGGGACACCTTAAAAATGTACACTGACTTCTAAAGAATCTGCACAGTGGATACGTGGTGGCTGATTCTGAATTCACTTACGCTGGGGTAACCACCAGTGCAGTTACTCCTGACTCACCAGTGTGAGGCCAGAATCAGTCCTGTGAAGTTCCCAGTGCTGGTCCCTAACACTGGCAAGTCATTCATTATCTGCAGTGACTAGCACTCTTATTCATTGGTTTGTTCAGGTAACTGGGAAGCACGGTTCATGAATACTCTTAGCATGACTTGAAGCTCTCTGGGGCTGGGACTGTCTTTGTTCCGTTTGAACAGTTAATAGCACAGTGGAGCATAGCACAACGACTAGGGCTTCTAGGTGCTACTGCAGTAAAATAATTGCAGTCTGTGTAGAGAGCAAAATGCGGTAGTACCAGAGTTCTTATATAGGCCCATTAATTCTAAAGGCATTACTCTGGTACTCCTCTGCACGAGGATAACGGAAGATAGTCCTAAATGGTCAGAAATAGTACAAATACAAACTGCGCTGGCTGTCCAGAAGAGATTTAAAGCATTGCAATTGTAGCATACCGAGTGGTACAGCAGCATGGTATGTGGGCTGGCTAGTTTTGGTAGGCTTCATAGGAAGAGTGTTTAAGTGGGGATTTGAATGAAGAGGGTAGGAGGGAATTCTTTTCAATTTTCCTTTTAAACTGGTATATGTGACTTGGTGTTAAGTGGAGTCAGCGGTTTGTAAAGGATTGATTAAAAAAAAACCTGTTTTACTCCTATTGAAGTAACAAACAGGCTATTGAGGACCAATTCATCCATGAGCAATGTTTTGTAGCAATATGGAATATACACTCTAATACACTTCTCATAGTACTTTTAGATATTCCTCCCCCCTAATTTTGTCTCTGCTTCCCTTCTTTTGTATTTCAGCTTCAACAATTATTTCAAGTCCAAACTGAATGTTTTAGATGCGGTGATTGTCGTGGGCACCCTGTTGATTAATATGGTGTATTCTTTCTCCGACTTCAGTGGTGCAGACAAAATCCCAAGGTAAGAAGTGTGTGATCTAATTGCTTAGAAATGTTATCTCTTATTATCATCTCTTTATAAATCCTTCTAAAACTTGCTAGTGTCTGGCACGTCTGGTTTTTGAAGGGAGTATAGGGAAGAACCCCGAACACCTGAATGTTTGTTTATAAAATGTTATACCCAAATTACCCACCTAAGCTGTGTCTGTCTACACTGCTGTACACACACATGCTAGCAGTGGCATGTGGAGTAGTATGTACTCCACATGCCACTGTAAATGAAAGTAGTGTGTGTTAAAAATGATTTCTCTCTGGTGTTATGCAACACCTGTGATTTCCAAAGCACTCTGGCTCCCAGCAAAGAAAGCTTTACGGGGTCCACTCACAGAGTTTTCCAACACTGCAAAAAACCTGTTAGAGATGAGGTAGAGTGCCGTGTATACCTGAACCCTCAGGATATATACCCTATGATGGTGCACTCTATATGCTTTTATGAAAATATGCTAATGAGTGTGAATGTAATGTATCTGGAAAATGCTTCATGCAAAAGGTCTCTTGTAAGGAATCATTACAAAGCTTATAATTTACGGAGTGTGTTCATCCTATTTGTATAAATGTATCCGAAACTAGAAATATGAAATATAACTCTGAGGTCCTATTGTAATTTATGCAAAGTGTGAGCCATTAATGGTGGCTTGGATTCTTGATGGTTCCCATTAACCAGGACACTTGGTTGTAAATGGTTCTGTTTACTTGTAAGTCTTCCTGTATAAGTGTGTGCTGGCAAGGTGGGTAATGAACTCTTACAGTGACAGGTGATCATGTAGTCTGAACTGGAATCCATCTTTAACCTGGTGCTTTTCCATTGAGAAGGAGGGGTGGGAACCCAGAGAGGGACAAAGGATTCCTGCCCTGTGCAGAAGATATATAAGGGGGTGGAACAGAACAAAGGGGGCTGCAGTCATGAGAAATCCCCTAGCTACCACCTGAGCTGGAGCAAGGACTGTACCAGGGGAAAGGATTGGGCCCAGACTAGGGAGGTGTCTAGTAGGTGAAAGAAGCTTATTGAAACATCTGAGAGTGAGATTTTATCTGTATTCAGCTCCTCACTGTATTAGGCTTACATTTGCATGTGGGTTTTTTGGCTTGGTAATTTGTTCTGTCTGTCATTACTTAGAATCACTTAAATCCTACTTTTTGTATTTAAAAGCACTTTTTACTTACTCTGAGTTAATTAATAATACCTTGGGGCAGCAAACAGCTGTGCATATCTCTATCCATGTTAGAGAGGGCAAACAATTTGAGTTTACCCTATATAAGCTTTATACAGTGTAAAACAGATTTTATTTGGGGTTTAGACCCCTTTGGGAGCTGCGTGTCTGAGTGCTGGAGACAGGAACACTTCTTAAGCTTTTTTTTTCCCCACTTAAGCCTGCAGCTTGTGATGGTTTAGACTTGGATCTGTGTTTGCAGCAGGCAAGTGTCTGGCTCAAACAAGGCAAGATACTGAAGTCCCAAGCTGACAGGGAAAACTGGCTCAGAGGTAGTCTAGGCACATCAGGTGGCATTCCCAAAGGAGTTTCTGTGACCCAACCCATCACACCCTTATGGCTCTCTACACCAGTGGTCTCCAAAGTGGGGTTCACACACCCCAGGGGGTATGCAAGACCCTCCCTGGGGGTGCACAGCAGGAGTGCCACTGAAGGCTCTCCCTGCTCCATCTTCGGCAGCAGCTCGGCTCTCCTTGCTCTGTCTTCGGCGGCAGCTCTTCTTCATTTTTGCTTCCCTAGAGCTGGCCCTGGGGGTACGCGATCCAAAAAGTTTGGAGACCACTGCTCTACACAACCAAGCAGTGCCTTCCAGGTCTACATTGCCATTTTTTTTTTTTTTTTGAAATGCTCAGTAGTGGTGAAAGGCTCTGGTAGTGGCAAGGCAGTGGAGCCTTTCACCATGGCTTGTGGCTACACATACAGTGCTGTACTTGACACACTGTAAGTGTAGACATAGCCTTACTCGGCAAAACTTGTCTTAAAAGTAAACAGAAATCAGAGCTAGTAGTAAACAAGAAACCTTACTTACAACTGATCAGTTTACAACTGATTGGAGGAAGGATTAACTCCTGCTTCTTTAAAAACTAAAGCAAGTTAAAAGTGTTAGAATAATGTGTGTGATATCATACTTGGCAGATTTGAAAACTTCAGCATCAAAAAAGGAGCACTTCCAGCTACAGCTGGCAAGGGATTTTTGTTGAACAATTGTCAAACTAACAATTTGTAGAAATCAAATTTGTGGGAAAGGGGTCTGTTTCAATGAACCATTTGTTGAGAAGGTTTCTCAAGTTCAGTGGGAAAGGGGAAGAAAATGATTGTTACTCTCCTGTTGGAGCTGTTCTACTTTGTATACAATAAATACTCACTTGGCCAGAGAAATTGACTTGGTAGCCTGGTAATTTAAGGATTTGCCTCTGATGTGGGAAATTCAGGTTCGAGTCTTGTTCACCTCAGGCAGAGCAGGGACTTGAACATGGATCCCACACATCTCAGATGAGTGCCCTAACTATTGGGCTATTGGCTAGCGTAGGCTCTGTAGTGTAGACATAGCCTATGTGAAGTTTTTTCCCTGTCCCCTGGGGGCTATACCAGCATAGTTATGCCAACATGGGCTCTGTGCTGTAGACAACCCAAGACCAGGATCTTGGGTTGTAGACCCCTATGTACTAACAGTGATTACTTCAGCAGGCCCAACATAAGTTCATTATCTGCAGTTCTGACCTTCGGGAGCTGTGACCAGTGGTATATACAGAATGACCATGCAGCCTTTTCTAAAACCAGGTATTGTTTTAACAGTAGGAACACTGCATAGTGTAAGAATAAGGATTTTAAAACTATCTATAAGCTCTAGGGAGACAGCTACTATTTCTCTCCCCCAACCCAACATGTTAGCCAGGTAGGCCCATCTTCAGTCTCTTTGCAGAACCTTTCTGTCAACCTGTTTTTCCCATCAGTCCTGGACAACTGACCCTCCCACTTCCAGAAAGACTCTTTACCTAAAACTTACACTACATATAGCTATGTCAGTTAGCTATAGCTGTGTTGGTCCCAGGATCTGAGCAAGACAAGGTGGGTGAGGTAATATCTTTTATTGGACCACCTTCTGGTGGTGAGAGCTCTGGTGTTGAGAGCTCTGTGTGGCTCAAAAGCTTCTCTCGCTACCAGAAGGTGGTCCAATAAAAGATATTACCTCACCCACCTTGTCTTGCTCAGATCCTAGGACCAACACAGCTATAGCTCTCACCAACAGAAGATGGTCCAATAAAAGATATTACCTCACCCACCTTGTGTCTCTGACATATCTGTCAGTTAAGAGTATGGGTTTGTTTGTTTTTGTGTTTTTTTTTAAATGGACATAACTGTCAACATAAGCTATATCTACACTAGGGCTTATAGTGGCATAAAGACCTTTTGCTGGTATAGTTTGTCTCTTGGGGAAATAGTAGTATAAGCTATTCCAGCAAAAGCAGTTGTATACTGATATAAACTGCATCTGCACTAGAGGGTTTGCTGACATAGCTATCCCAGCAAAACTTTTCTCCTGTAGACAAGGCCTCAGGATGTCCTTCTGATTTTTAGGCTCCCATCCCTGGCCAAAAAGTCTTATGACTATGCTGGAGCCAAGGGAGGTAGACTCTTCCAGTTGATAGTCCTTCTCTTAATTACCCTGCAATGTTCTGTCTCCTTTCCCACTCCTCCAGGTGCCTTATCTCTAGTCACTGTTTTATTTTCTGCTTGTTTTTCCTAACAGCGCCTCTTGACTTAACTGCACATGGTCAAATAGAGAACATCCCTTACCGTAACTGGACAATCATAAATTAATACAGAGCAGTCCCATGTCCTTCACACAACTGAGTACTTTGGTTATGCTCTAGGTAATCTCATCCCGTATAGGACAAGGCATTTTCTGGGATGGCGTTTCGGGTATGTCTACCCAGCACTCGGGAGGTGTGAGTGCAGCACATGTGGGCATACCTGAGTTAGCCTTGACTGAACTCGCTCACTAAAAATGGCAGTGTAGCCCATGCCACTGCCTGTGCTAAGGGTCTGGCTACAATCCTGTCTGGGACCCCAGGTACATACCCAGGCAGCTAGCCTATGCTACCTTGGCTACACTGCTGTTTTTAGCAAGCTAGCTCAAGGAAGGCTAGCTTGGGTACAGCTACATGGGCTAGAATGATTGGAGAATAGGCATACCTTAAGGCAGGGGTTCCCAAAACTTGGTTCGCAGCTTGTTCAGGGTAAGCTCCTGGCAGCCCATGAGACACTTAGTTTACCTGAGCGTCCGCAGGTACGACCGCTCGCAGCTCCCACTGGCCGTGGTTCGCCGTTCCTGGCCAATGGGAGCTGCGGGAAGAGGTGGCCTGGCCCACACCACTTCCCCACAACTCCCAGTGGCTGGGAACAGCAAACCGTGGCCAGTGGGAGCTGCGAGCGGTCATACCTGCGGACACTCAGGTAAACGAAGTGTCTCATGGGCTGCCAGGAGCTTACCCTGAACAAGCTGCGAACCAAGTTTTGGGAAGCCTTCTAAACAGTAATATGCTTCCCTAAACCACTAAAGTCAGCAGAAAATTCTCTTTCCACTTCAAAACTTTTAACTTCTAAGAATGTCCATTATCATCTCTCTAACTGAAATGGATGAGTGATTATGTTTGGGACTCTAGAACTGCTCAGTTTTCCTGAACCTCTTGCATAAAACGCTACACATCCATGGAGTAAGGAGCCAAAGGTGCACATTTGATGATCTTGATGTCTTCTCAATACCAAGAGCCATTAACATACTCAAATGAGTACAGTGACCTTGTATACCATGGATCTAAACTGGGAAACTGGAAGATCCGCAGTGTTATGGCTTGGCTAATATTGTGGAGCTCTTACTATCGCTAAGGGGGATAGGTAGGGTGAGACTATACTTGCTGGCATCACTATGCACAGCGGTGAAGCAATGAAAACTCTTTATCTCTGTAGGTGAATTCCTGGCTGCTTTCATTGTAAGGCCAGTTAGAAAACTTGCAGTTAAACAGTTTGCCATCAGAAAAATGCAATTTTGTTGTAACCACATGATTTTGCAACATTTTGTACTTCGACATAATTTCACAGGGTGGGGGCACAGAAAAGCATTTTGACTATTTAAAAATCCTGTTTTGACACTTTCTGGAATAGAAAATTCCAACTTTTTGTTTGAATTAAAAAACGACTCTAAATGGAAGGTTGAAATCAAAATAAAATACCTTGAAGTTATGAAATCAAAATGTGTTGACCCAAAACAATTTTAACTTTGTTTTTTCAAAAACAGTTATGTTGGCTTTTTATCCTCATTTGGAACAAAACAAATTTCAATCTTTCTGGCAAAACATAATTTACATCTTCTGCCCAGCTCTATTCCATTGCAAAGCTAACTTTTTCCTCTTTGCTAGAATGGTTATCATCCTTCGAGCTTTGAGAATTATCATTCTGATAAGAATATTTCGCCTGGCCTCGCAAAAGAAACAACTAGAAAAGGTGACCAGGAGGATGGTAAGTTAGCTTCATAACTGTTTGTCTGAATGTGCTATTATGGTTTTCAAACTCTCCTCATATTCTTAAAGCAATAACAGACTTCTTCAGCAGAGAAGGGTAGTAATAAGAACTTTCATTTTTGTTCCCATCTCCGCCTGCTTCCCTCCCCTCCATTTATTTCTGTCTTATTCTGCACTCTGGTTTCCCTCCCCTCATACCTAACACTGCACAGTTCTCATTCTAAAACAGTCAGAATTGCAGGCCAGCAGACTAGTAACAGGATTCTGCCTCATCCACTAAAGCAATTTGTCCTAGTGATAGGAGCAGGTATTGAATTACAGCATTAGGTAGTTGAGAACCATTTTTGCACTCCGGCAGTGTTTCCACTCTCAATATAGGGTCACACCTTCAAAACACCATTGTCCCACTACAGCAGTGTGGTGGCACTGATGTGATGCCATGACCTACCTGATGCAAATAGCCAATTCTGTCTTGACTTTTTTATATTGAACACACTTGCATGGCAGGGCAGAGAGAAGAAAATCTGCTGTATCCCATGAATATAGGAATGAGTGGTTACAATTAAAATCAGAGGCAAAAGCTTTTATTATAGTGCATCTTCTGCAGGTATAAACAGAATAGAAACTGTACCTTAAGTTTTAGCTTCCTGGTAGCATCTGATATTAAAACTCCATTTCAAAATGTTTAGACATAGCTTTGAATAAAAAGTATTCCTTTTCTTCTCTTCTCCCCTCCCACAGGACTCTTAATGTAGTGTCAATTTTAACCCAACTTCCATGTGCATTTTTCAGGGAACAAAATCAATACTCCATCAGCATCTTGCTTGTCAAATGTAGACTGAGAAATTTCCAAGATATTTAGATAGCTAGAGTTTACCCTGAGGCATCAAAACTTTTTCTGGAAAAAAAAATCTCCAAGACTTTTTTGTGTGTGTGAGAGAGATGCTGTCCCTTACAGCTCAACTTCACTTTAACATCTTAAGTGAGGTATTGCATCCTACTAGGAGTTCAAAGGATTCCCTGGCATCCTTTCATAAAATAAGAGTAACCCTTGTGATCTGCCTAGTGCTTCTCCCTCTAAGGCCTCACTTGCACATGGGAGTGTAGCCCTGATTAAGCAATTGGTGAAGATGCAACAAAGCTGATCTTCATCCCCCCTGTTCCCCCCCTCCCAGTAGAGAATTGAATCATAGGTTAAATGCTACTTTTTTTAACAAATCAGTAATATGATGCAGCATACAACAGTGTGATCCATGTAGACAGTCTCATCGTGCATTGTCCCACTAACTAGAATAAGGCCTTGATAAGGTCAGCAGCCCCAGTACAGCTATTGGCTACTGATTACTGGATTGAAATAATTCCTGAGCACAAAGCCTGACTAAAATGCAGTTTCTTTTCTGAATTTGTGTGAATGCTGCCGCTGAGTTATTAATGTGAGCCACTTGCTAGTCTTAAGCTTGATCTACACTTAAAACTTATACTAGTGTAGTTATGTTGATCAGGGGCTGGGGGTGGGGGGACACCCTTGTGACATAGATATGCTGACAAGGCCCCCAGTGTAGACACAACTATGCCAACAGAAATGTGTGTTTGGTGGCATAGCTAATGGCCTTTGGGGGGGGGGTGTTCCTACACCAGCAGAAACAAGGAGGCTGATGGCACCTTAAAGACTAACAGATTTATTTGGGCATAAGCTTTCATAGGCTAGAACCCACTTCATCAGATGCACCAGCAGAAAAACTCCTCCTGTTGATGTATGCTGCTTCTACAAGAGGGAGTTATGCTGGCTATGTCAACACAAGTTCTACAGTGTGTACGTGGCCTAACTATGTACACTTCCACCTGGAGTGGATAGGGAAAGATTGAGGCTCTGCCACTCGTGCTTTGTTACAAGGAGAAACAGTAACCATCTGGACTACTTCACTATTCACCCTTCTAGACACTCCCTAATCTTTATGGTTCCCTTGACTCTCCTTTCTAACTCCTTCATTTGTCTTTTTGACTGACAGGTCTCGGAAAACAAAAGGCGCTATACAAAAGATGGCTTTGACCTGGACCTTACCTATGTTACTGGTTTGTACAATTTAGGGAACTATTGGTTACTCCAAAGTTAGAGCTGGCTGAAATTTTTCAGCTGAGACTTTTCACCAAAATGCATATTTGGGTCAACACAGTTCATAAGTTTGTCTGTTGGCAAATGTTTTGGTTGAAAGGAAGAAAATGGAAATTTCAGGTCTTATGGGTAAAGGCACAACAGATTTGGGTGCTGGTCTTACAAAAAGACTGAAGAGGAGGTTGTTGTGTTGCCCCTCCCTTACACCTATTGTATAGTTAGTTAGGGTGCTCTCCTGGGATGTGGGAGACCTGCTGTGGAGCAAGGACTTGAACCTGGGTCACCCACATCCGAGGAAAGTGCCCTGACCACAAGCCGTAGTCGTCACCCTGCCCCCACCACAGTTCTTGTGAATCTATCCCTTAACTTGTTGCTTTCGTTTTAAAAATGCCCAAACCATTCTGTTTCAGCTCAAACAATTCTTTCCAATTTCTTTGATTTGCTGAAATGTCCTCACTTGGTTGACTTGAACCAAAATTAAAAAAAAATTTTTTTTTTTCAATAACTTATTTGCAGACATTCTATAAGTGCCGGTTTGGGGGTGAGGGGAAGGTGCAAAACTAATCCATTGTCTTAAGCAGGTCTTGTGTAGAGAATAGTGATTGATAACTAGGATTTCCTCTAGGTGGAATATCCATTATTGCAGGGCTGTTAATTTGATAAATATCCTATAATAAATACAGACAGTACACTGGCAGAAAATGTACTTCTTTGTAATTAAAAATTCAAATTTTTAAAATCTGGGCTACTGCTGGTGATACAGGCCACACCACAAACAAGTAGTCATACTGTGTAACTAATTCATAACATTAATGGTACTTCCACTCTCAAAGCCACGCTTTTTTTTTGGATAGCTTTTTGTCTTTTAATAGTGCATAGTAGTTCTTTCAGATTCATCCTCCACTGCCTATTTCCAATTCTTGTGGACTTAACATATACATTTTTCCTCCATAGATCGTATTATTGCAATGTCATTTCCATCATCTGGGAAGCAGTCTTTCTATAGGAATCCTATAAAGGTAAAATATCTCCTAAAATCCCTCCTGCACATGACTTCAAAACTTAACAGCACTGAATTTGTGTTCCACTTCCAATCCCTTTTCACTAGGTTGAATATGGATCAGATTGGGAATGACTAAACTAGCCTCTGATGGTCTCCAGGAAACCAACTTGTAGTCTGAGGCCAGTACTTAGTGGGCTTCTGTCCTGAATCACGAGCATAAAAATTAAGGGTGCAGTCTGCCCATCTTGTCCTTGGGGGTTGTACTCTAGCTGCATGATTTGCTACATAAGTGTCTTGAGGTTACCCTAATTTTCTATTATCCATTTAAAGCCTTCCTGAGAAGGTCACTCTTTGCTATCCAGGCTATGTTAAATGGTGATTTATAGAAGAGGCCGTTTTCTCTCTCAAATACAGAATAAGACTAAATGATCACTTAAACTTTACTGAATTAATCATTTTAGGAACTATGTATAAAAACTGGTGGTAGACTGGCTTAGTAGCTAGATGAGAACCTGAACTACTCATTTCTTCTTGTCTCATGGTCTATTGTGAATATAGCCAGCTTCTCTGGTAAGGCGGTATACTGTTTAAGTGGCAGTGGAAATGAAGACTAACTAGTGTGTGTATCGTTTAAAAAAAAGCAGATGTTTGGAGTTAAATATCTATTTCTTATCTTATTTCCTTAAGGAAGTTGCAAGATTCTTGGATACAAAACATAAAGACCACTATACAATCTATAACCTTTGCAGTAAGTATATGTAGCTCCTGGCATGCTGGAGGTTGGGTGGTTCCCACAAAGTGCTTCATAGATGTCACTGAAGCTGATTGGTGTAATAGCCTTCTTCAGGCTAAATGAAGGAACAATGAAATGCTCCTTCATTTAGTGATAGCCAAAGCAGTGGAAAACATCCCACTATAGACTGACAAAGTGGCAGCTGGGGATTAACTGCTGCAGCTATGTATCTGAGGGCTTGTCTCAGTTTACAGCACTAAGTCAGAAGCAGCCAAAAAGCATGAAACTAGGAGACAGTATCAAAAAGCATGGGTAGGGTGGCTGTGAGAGCATTTTTGGGTAGAGTGCTGGCTAGAAGGGCATGCTTGGACTTGTGAGAAGCAACTGCCTCCCATTGTTGGATCCTCCTGTGTTCAGGGAAACAGGACTTTGTACATTCTTTGCAGACAAACAGGATTGCATCAAAAAAAAAATGGAAATTGGCTAGCCACTTGGCCAGAGGGGGGTTACGGACAATCAGATCATGAGAACCAACATCAGTTCAGCCAACCAGTTAGAATAGAGAAGATCAAGCTAAAAGGGTCATGACTTTGAAAACTGGCCTCTCGCTTTTTACCACCACAAATCACTGTTGCAACTGATAGCAGTTGGTGGGAGTCCTTTGGGCTCTCCATGAACTGAGGGTGCAAAATTGCAGATGCAAAATAGGAAGCTGGCCTTCGAAGTTAGGCCTGATCCAGATCTACTTAAATTGAATTGTGAATCTATTCATTCAGTAGCACTGTCCAAAAAAGACTCCAGTAGATAGTCTCAGCTGCTATTCCACCATCTTTAAAACACAGGCAGAGAAAATAGCTTGACTTTAAATAACTAAAATTGTAGAAGTAACTTACCAGAACTCTAAACTAGTTTTAATCTGGAGTGTTTGATTTTTTTTGTAGGTGAAAAAGGTTATGACCCTGTGTACTTCCATTACAGGGTGGAGAGAGTCTTTATTGATGACCACAATGTCCCCAGCCTAGAGTAAGTCATATGCTAGTGTTTCTGCAGCCCAACAACAATACTAGGCATAAAACAAGCTCTGACTACGCTGAAATTCATATGCTGCTTTTATCTAGGGACATGCTGAAATTTACTGCCAATGTGCGTGCGTGGATGAAACAGGATGAAAAGAACATCATAGCAATTCACTGTAAAGGAGGCAAGGGTAAGAGAACAAGTACTGTAGCAAAGAAGGGATTGGAAAACATAGGAGTATCCTAATTAAAATGGTGTGAAGCTTAAAGTTTAAAACACATTCATTTCTTTCTTGCCTAAATTTCCAATGCAAGTATTTGATCATGGGATAGCTTAGATTTCCATCCAGTCAAATAACAGGCATGTTAATAACTACTCTGCACTTCATATACCTTTCATCAGAGACTCTCAAAAACCCTTTACAAAGGATAATTTTCAAAAACACCTAATGTTGGATTGAGATTGATTTACTCAACAGATGGGTCTAACAAATATTTATTAAGGCAAAACACTCAGCGAGTGATTACCTACAAGTGGAAAGCTCATTAGGACAATCTCATCTGTCACCTCTAGTGCTGGACAATACAGCTTCAACCTGCCTTTGTAACACAAACTTATAAATAACAAAGTTATCCTATACCTGTGTTAGTCTCCCACTTCCATGTTACCTCTCCTCCCCAATCAGTAGTTCAAACCAGTCTCTCCCCCCCCCCAAGCTTTAGGGTTACTCTTTTCACAGATCTGATTCTGCAATTCCTTAAGCATAAGAAGTTCTGCTTATGCTGTTAAATGTTAGGCCAGGCTCTTAAAATCCACAGCAGGCTTCTGTGAGACCTAAATATGCCTTTGCTCCCAGTCAGGGATGCGGGAACAATTTGTATAGTGGGGGTGCTGAGAGCTATTGAACCAAACTGTAAACCCTGTATGTAATGGAATCCACTTCAAGCCAGGAGATGTGGCAGCACCCCTAGTTCCAGCACATAAGTCCTATTTTCAGAAGTGACCTAAGCAGTTAAGGCACTTTGAAAACTTTATCGTATGGCTCACAACACTAAGACCATCAATTTTCTTCAGAAGGGAAGAGTGGCGCAGAGAGGCTTGCTGCAGTCTAGAGTCACTGGGTATAGAACCCAGATCTTCCCCCTGTACCAGTTCCCAGTCTGCTGCTAGCCACATGCTTCCTATATCCAATTGTTTGCTTTAATAAGTTTGCATATTGAAGGTTTACTGGCATCTTGTATTTGAATTTCTCTTGTACAACTTTAGGATAAAACTTGTTCAAAAGCATGTGCCTAAAATTAGGCATCTAAGAGGATAAACTTGTCAAAATAACTGAGCACCTAACAGCTCTCATTGAAATCAGTGAGCTGCGGGGTGTTTGGCCCTCGGAAAATCAGACATCTGCTTTTGAAAATGCTGGCTTCAATATTTTGACCTGTGTGCCTTCATGTGGCAGTTCTCCCCTTGTCAGGACATCCCTGTAGAGAAGTAACCCTCAGTAACACTGTAGAATGGCTGGTAGCGTGATCCTGGGGTTTTGAGGTATATTTGGCATCTCAAATTAAACAGAGGTCTGAAAAGTACTGGCCATCTTGCTGTAGTTCATAGTAAAGCTGCAGAGAGGAATTACTGGGGGACAGTCTTAAAGGAGGAATTAGCAGAACTAGGAAAATAAAAATCTGTAGAAACTGCTTTGCAAAAGCACATCTTATTTTAACTCCGTGTTGAATCCTGTCTAAGATTGTACTCTAGTTTCTACTCTATATATGTATGTGGCTTTTGTCGAGAGTTTAAATTTAAATCTTACATGTTGACTGTCATGTATGTCCCAAAATACTGTGATATACCAGTAGTGTTTGTTTTTTCTCCTTTCTAATACAGGCAGGACTGGAACAATGGTTTGCACTTGGCTCATTGACAGTGACCAGTTTGAGAGTGCAAAGGTATGAGGGAAAAATCGATATTAGCAGTTCCTTAAATTTGCTCTTATGTTAGGCTCTGGAAAGATGAGTCCTCTTCTGACCATATGTATTGATTAGGGAGAGGCCCTTTACAAAACACATGCCTCATTCTCCATGGAGAGTGTAAGCCACTTTTAAAAGGCGTTGCCAAATGTGGTGATGGTTCATATGGTTAAATGTTCATAATTTGAGGGAATGGAAAATGGCAGTGAGGAAGAATGGGAAGAGACTGACTGGATTATGTTGAGATGATACCAGCCATGGAAGCATTTGATTGGGCTGTCAAAATGACTTTTTTTTTAAAAAAAAAAAAATCTCCACTTTAAAACCATTGATAACTAGGAATTTAAGCTTAATATCTTACTCTAAAGCAAGGCCTGCTCAAAGTTTGGGTCATTTTAAGATTTGATACTATTTATCCCTATTATCATGCACCTGTGTGGAGGGTGGAAGCGCACCCCCCTTTATAACTTGCCATTCTTGAAGATGAGACTTGCCACTTAGAGGTATAGTTCATAATTAAAAGCAGGTCATCTGCTGCTGTAATGCAGCATAGCTGGATTTGTGGCCCTAGTGCATGGATGGCAAAAAAATTCCATGTGTATGAATCACCTGCATCTGTATGAGGATCATCAAAATTGATGTACTGGGATAAGCTTCTCTTGTACAAGGTAGTTTTACAGACTTCTCTCCAATATTAGTTTGAATGTCTGCAAATTGTGGGGGTTTTTTGTTGTTGTCTTTCTCTTCCCCCCCCCCCCCCTTCAAAAACTGTGTGCTGATTGAGCTTGGTCCCTGGAACCCATCTGTGGTATTTTTCTGGAGTGTGAGATTTTTATTTGAGGGTGATTGAGACAGATTGGGAGTAAAAAGGAGGGTTTTTAACAAGGTCTGGGTTCTCTAAATTTCTGATGTTTGCTTTAGTAAAACCACTTAAATACTGTCATTTTCTGACTAGCAAATTCTTGTCCACCTTGAAATGTTCTGTCACAATAGGGATTGACTAGTCCTTGTGTTTCTAGTACCACCTCACTCTAGCTTCCAAAGCAGCTGTTCTCCAACATTGGTTTGGACTCTTTCAAGCCTTTTACCACTGTTCACATCTGATACTTTTGGGTTTTAGTCTTCAGTTATAACTGTATAATAGCACAAACTTCATTGTGAGCCAGCTGCAAAATTTGTCCTGTTGCTTCATTTGAAACTGACTCTTATATGTAGGAGAGCTTGGACTATTTTGGGGAGAGGCGAACTGATAAAAGTACAAGTTCCAAATTTCAAGGAGTTGAAACACCATCCCAGGTAAGAGCCTAAATAAAGTGAGAGGATTGTGGAGGGTGAGTTAGATCAAAAAGCACATTAAACAATTACACAGTGGATTTTTAAATGTAATGGATGGAAGAACCAGAATTGAAGTACTTTCCACAGTTCAGTTGAGAACTTCCAAACTTCTGTGCCGTATGTCTGGGTAATGTGCTTTTTAGGAACTTAATGACTTCCCTCTACTAGTTGGGAAGTTCCCCAAAGAAGAGGGCCTTCTCCTGTAGCTCTAACAAATGTGCTTGGCGGGGGTGGGGGGAGGAGAAAAGAGGCACAGAGACTTAAATAGAAGTTCAATACCTAGCACTTAATGTTAACCATGTGTTGAACAAATGATGCTCAGAACTAGAGCTAGCTGGAAAACAGAAATCACTTTTTCTGCAAAAAAATTTGTTTCTAATTTTTTGTGCTCAACAGGACAAAGTCAAAACAGCATTTTAAAAAAAAAAGTGGGAAGGGATTTAAGGGAAAAATACCATTTTGGAAGAATGGAAATGAAAGGTTTTTTTACCTTCCAGCTTCCCACCTGGAAGTAAGGCCCTTATCAATTTCATTCACTTTTTGCCTGACTCAAAGTAAATGAAGTTGACAAGGGCCTTCTAGAAGGCCAGACAGTAAACTGCTGTTTCAAACTCAGATTTCTGAGAAGAGGGCACTGTCCATCAGAAGACTGCTGACCAACTACTCAACACACACACTTAAGGCTTTTGTTGGACAAGTGTTAATACTATTTTACAGATGGGAGTGGGGGAAACTGGCACAGATTGTTACTTCTCCAAGGCCATGCAGAGCAAACTATGGCAAAAATGGGATTGAAATTGTGGAAATTTCTGTCTGTTAGCTTACTTTGCCACTTCTCCCTTATCGGTCACTGAAAGCAACAGGGTCTGTCTGTGCCAGATGTGGCAAGGACCATATTTAACATAGGCCGCTTTATTTTGCATTGCAGAGTAGGTATGTTGGGTATTATGAAATCCTGAAGAACAAGTATAACTTGAAACTCCCACCGGAGAGACAACTCAAAATAAAGAACATCAAAATCTACTCTATTAATGGTAAGAATTAATACAAATTATATAGACACTTCAGTATTTCTTCTTTTTTTTTTTTTTTCTGCCCTGGTTTTGGCATATTTTCCAGGTCACTTTTATTTCAATTCTGTATTCCTACATCTATATATTGAGTGCACTACAGACACCTTACTGGGGTCAGAATTACTAGAATAAGTGTGTGGTTAAAAAAAAAAACCTTGAGTGGTGAGATGTGCCTTGCTGTTTCATGAAGCCAGATAAAACGTAATGAAATTCTATATAAATGTAAACTCAAGTTCTTTGTAACTCAGTTGCAAGCAAAATGAACACCTTCTGTGACCATGCCCTTTTAAAATGGATTCTTTCTGCCTGGCTGTTTGTTTTCAGTGATGGTTTATTCCCTCCAACTGGCATTAGAACGGGGAGGGGGACTGTGAGATGCATGCATTTAGGGACTAGAATTCTTCAGCCGATAAGTGACCATGATATATCTGGCATGGATCAAATGCTTTCAAGTGTGCTTCTGAGTCTGATATCTGAACAGCCTTTGCAGAGAAGCCAAGAACTGAAGTTCAGGTGCTCACCCCTGAGGAACCTTATACTGCTGTTGCTTCATGTGTATTCTGTGGCTAGAGGAATTGATTTCCAGGGTGGTTTGTTCAACAAATTCCTATAGATACTTTTCAAAGCATGATTCTCTTATGCCTACTAAGGAAGACTTATTTTGGTTGCCTTTTTTCTACTGTCTTCCAGAAAGTTCCACATAAAAACTACTTTAACACTGAAGACAGCGAATTTATTATCGTTATAGGACAGTTCATGGGGTTGATTGTATCCTGTTCCATTTAACTACTTATTGTTCCAGCTCTATAATTTAAAGATCAAAGCCTAGCATAATACAACTTTGATTCCTTCTAGGAGTTGGAAAAGGCAATGGAAGTGATCTTAAAGTACAGATAATTATGAAAAGGAAAGTTGTATTCCATTGTGTTTGTGCCACTCAAGAAAACTGTAGGGTAAGGACTCTAATGGAGGTGTCTGACTAAAATGTCTTCACAATACTGAACTTGAGCACACTTTACTAAATCCATTACATATGTTGGTTTTCGTGGGAAAATATTGGATGTAAGAAATTTCTCTCACTTTCTGATAAGGAAATTTACCAATACTAGCAATAGAACACTCAGTTTTATTTCCTGCACATCTTTGTGTGACTTGGAGCTCACAAGTTTTTCACAGGACAAAAGGAATGTGGATTTCCCAGGAAACTAATGGGATGATTAGATCAGTTTGTAAAACTGAGTTCCTTGGCAACAGGAGGGCAACAGTCAATCATTTTTCCTTATCTTCACTGTAGAGCCTTTAACCATAAGTAATTGGGTATTGTCATATGAGCCACTGTAACTTAGTAGTGGAACACTGTTAATTGGCACTGCTAGATTTGTGTGCATTTTATTTTCAGTTTGAAAACAGTTACTCCAAACAGTTCTGTTTTTCTTCAGTTATTTTTTGATGCTGAAAATGACTTTGCAGTAATTGGCTTGGAAGACTGTCCTGTAATAAGCGGTGATGTGAAAGTCAGATTTGAATCACAAACTGTAAGTATAGTGGAATAAAAACTGCATATTTCTGGTACACTTCCAACTTTGAGATGTAAGATATGTATGTATCTGTTGGTATTGTAAATGGCATCCATGTGAAAACTCCCTGTGTAGGACAAGTCTCGCCTTGATTCAAAAGTATTTCTTCTGATGAAGGTAGACCCTTCATAGCAAGTAATCGCAAATGTGCGAGTACAAGTGTTCAGCACTTATGTGACTGCTTCTCCCTCCATGACCTTGTGCTGTGACACATCTAGTAACTTCAGACTATGTACTGTAGCTCCTAAGTCTACTCTCAAGACCAGGAGGCACACGGGCAATTCCTGCTCTTGTTGTAACTTGCTTTGGCGATCTCATTTGTTGCTTTCTTCTTCACAGTGTAATGAAGGCAACACACAGACCTGCATCCTCTTTCATTGACCTGACTGTAAAATTCCAGCTAAAGTTAATTATGTGAGACTGTTTTGATGTGGGTGATCCGCAACAGCCCCTCATCAAGTTTTCAGGGTTGTGTGTTTGTCTGTTCTGCCAAGGAACAAGCATAGTTTAGTACAGCACAGATTGATTCTTAAACTTTGTTTTAAAAGCAAATATATAAAATATCCTAAACACAATTTTGCTTATCTTTAGGATCTTCCAAAAGGCTATGACGACTGCCCATTCTTCTTCTGGTTCAACACCTCTTTTATAGAAAATAACAGGTAAGATGTAATACACCAGGGCAATCAGAGTGGCAAGTCCATAATGCTACTATTTTCAGTGTGTGAACAAATCTTAATAGATTTATGGAGAATCTTAAACATCCAGAAGAATAAAACGTCTACTTCAAAACCTTCAAGAAGAGGTCCCCAAACTGTGGGGTGTGCCCCCCCAGCGGTGTGTGGAGGAACATCCAGCGGGGGGAGGAGAATGTGGCAGGGCCTGGGCCAGCCCGCACAGAAGGCAAGGAAGGCGCATCCCCCAGCCCTGCTCTGGTCCTGTCCCCGGCTCCGTGCCAGCCCCTAGCCTCAGCTGTGGCTCCATTCCCAGCCCAGGGGCAAGGCTGGGAGTGGAGCCACACCTGGTCACAGGCCTGGCTGTTGGCCCCACTGCCAGCCTTGGTCCCTGGCCACGGCCCAGCTCCCTTACCCTTAGCTGCACCCCCCCCGCCCCCAAATCTGAGCTGTGACCCTGCTCCCAGCCCCCAGGGGCCCACAGATGGGTAAGGGGGGGGTGCGACCTTCAAAAGTTTGGGGACCGCTGCCTTGGAGTTTAACCCTTTGATAGGTAATAACAGTGCAATAAGTTGGAAACATGCAGTGTTTTGGCCTTAAGCCATGATTTGGGAACAAACTCTCAGCATTTTGTTGGCGTAAAGCAAGGTGTACTAGACAGATCCAAAGAGATCCTTACCTTAAATAGCATTGTCTAAGTCTTATGCAAATCCAGGAAACTGATCTTTGTAGCATTCCACATGACTAAGTATTGAAGCTGAATGTTTAGTTTAAAATAAACTAACTCCTTTTGTGTGCTGCTTTCCTTAATTATCTCAAATGTGATAGTGGGAACCTTGTCTTCATACTTGTATAGCATCAGTATTTGGGTGCTTTCCACACAAATATTGGAGCCTTAGCATGCTCTTGGCAAATGCTTCTAACTTAAGCAAGGTCTCTAGTGAGCACTACCAGAGGCTTAAGGTAACTTACAATTTGCCACCATGGTGGCAAACTTGGGAGTGAAGGCTGTGGGGAAAACTGTCTTGTCACCATTCCCTGCATGTGGAAGCTGGTGGTCATCTGGGCCGTATATACACTAGTGATTCTTAAACCTGACAGATATGATTTAAACAATAGCTGCACTAAGGCTTATTACCCTCAATAGGCAATAATTACTGTTAACAGATTTTAGAAATATTTAATAATGGTGCTCTTCCTTTTGTGAAGTGAGGTGAACTGAAATGTCCTTTCCTTACCATTACACAACCTAAATATTTCATGGACAATGGCAGGGTAAGGGTAAATCTGTTCTTTGTATTGTCTCTACATTAGACACCATAAAACCCACTGAGGAGTTGGTATGCTCCTCCAGTTATGTCTTGAGCTACCTGAACTACTTGAGATGATTTAGACACCTACCAGAACACCTTTCTCTTGGCTGGGGGAAGACACACATGTCCCTCTGGCACTCTGGTGTGAAATGCTTGTGTGTGCTTAAATCTTCGTGCTGTCACTAATCAGGGATTTCTGGCCGTAAAGATTGCACTTGCACTGCAGTGTAATGTCTACTGTCCAGCTAAACAAATGCTTGTTTGGCACTCTTCAGTAAAATGTCTAATAAAACACAACAGTGGGAAGGAAGCCTAAGATGCGTCCTTGAGGGATTATCAGCCATGAAGAGAGTTGATATAAGGATAGGTGATCCTGGTTAAAAGGATATTTTTAAACCCTTTCATGGCTCGATTAAATGAAAAGCTAAAAATGATCATGGCTGCAGAAACAGAGCTGAAAACTTAATTTGGATTTACCACCACAGGGGTGAGGTAAGAGAAGCACTCATGCTCTTTCAAATGAGGTTCAAATCCTCAAATATCTAAGTCACTGTCCCATAGAGCTCTTCCAAATTTGGGATAAATCACGTATCTGCAGCTGCTTTTTTTTCTTGTGACATTGGAGGAGTTAAATTTTATTGTATTAATTTTTTAGTGATCACCAAAAAGCAAAATGATACTTGGGCAAAAATTTTGACCCTGAACTTGCAACTGATACCCATTTATTCCCAAATATGGCTGGTGCTTGTCATAAAGCACCAGCCATAAAGCTAATAGTCACCTTGCTAATAGGATTGTTTGTATAGTTCATTTTATGGCTGAACTTGGTTTTCTCTCACCTGTCTTAACCATGGAATGTTTGTCTAAATGGTGTAATGCATTTGATTAGCCAACTCTTTAGTGTGTGGAAGTAAACCAAAAATATTCAAAACTTGAAACAAATTCTTAGCTCTCATGTTTTTCACTTCCTTTTCAAGGCTACTTTCATGCCACACATAAGAGGGCAGCATGTTTGAACTGTAGAATAACTAAACAGATGACCATTCTATTTTCCAGGCTTTACCTTCCTAGAAATGAGTTGGATAATCCCCATAAATCAAAAATGTGGAAAATCTACAGGGAGAAGTTTGCTGTGGAGTTGAACTTTGTAGAACCATAATGAGAATTGATGTTCTTTCCCTCAAAGAATCATGGTTGGTCTTCACCAATATAGTGGTATTTTCTGAGTCTCCTTCATGTAATTCTTGGTGTATTTGTATGGAGATACAGTATCTCAAAATTAAATGTTGAAACAAGGAAAAATACCTCTTGTATGCACTGTCGTGTATAGTTTCTTAGAGTGGCATTCTCTGAAGAATTTAATGTGTTCAACACATTTGTACTATGCATAATGCCAAAACTGAATTTCTTGATCTGAGCACATTCCAATGCTCAATTTTTTTACAGTATCCACATTTATGAATTAAAAACAAAATCCAGAGTTCAAACTCTACACTACCCTAAGCATGCATACTGCTTTACAATCAGTCTTACACAAAATTAGATATAAAATATCAGTGTTATCCTGATAGCTGAGGAACCCTGCAAAAACATGAGACTGTTATCCCCTACAAATGTCTGGAAAACAGCCTTTGTAATAAAGGAAAACCCAAAGCTGTTGAACTGATCTCTGCAGGGTTTTAACTAAACACATGACAAAATAAACAAGGGCCCTCACAGCTTAAGGGGGCGAGGGTGACATTGGATCTCAAATACATTCTTTCCCACCAAATGAGCTAGCAACTAGTGCACTATGTGCTGATAGAAAAACTAAATCTGAATTTTCTCAGGCCAACTCAATACCCAGAGCAAGGTGGTCTATCTGGCACAGGCCCCAAGGAGCTGGTAGGGCAAAGACAGGCTAGATATGTCAACTCTGGCTGTGCTGGCCAGATGTAACTAGAGACCAAGCTCTTACAAACACCTCACTTCTCCTCTCTGACAGGGAGGTATGTCCTACTGTCTTGGACAGTAACTTACATGTTTCTGATGGTGTTGGGTTTTGGAGTTTGAAGTGTTCAAAAAGCTTCCATCCTTTTCAAGTTTGAGACACTCCCTGCTTTCATTTTTAGCTAATTCTTTAACTAAACACATTCTCAGAAGCAGCTCTTGAACAGGAGAATGTGCCTTTACAAAGCTTGCTACATCAATCCTCACTTCATTTGAGTGTCAGCTTTATGCTCTCTGAGCTCATGAAAACCAGTCTTAAGCATCACAAGCCTTTACACTGATTGTATCTAGGGTTAGGGTTAGTGCCATGGCAATATGGGCCTTGTAGGTGAAGCTTTTTTTTTTAAACGTGCCATTGGAGCTGAAATCTGAGGAAAGCTTTTGATAGCATCCTCAGTTTGAGATTCAAAGTGCCTATAGGTACTAACAGTGTGGTGCAAATATCCCTTTTGATGGGAAAACTGAAGCAGAGCTTGAGTAAGCTGTCAAAGGCTACTGCTGTCAGTCAGGATTAGAACCTGACAGGGTCTGCTGTAGGGTGGGTGACCATGGTCAAGGGGGCACCATGTGGCAGCACAGAGGTGCATATGATGCTGGTATAGAGTCAAAACTGCTCCTGGCTGGCAGGGAAGCACCCAGATTTTTCCCTGCTTCCTCCCACTGCAGGAACATGGGACACCACCACCCCAACAATTCTCTGTATTCTGGGGGGTGGAACAAAGAGCAACAGCAAGGGCTCTGTAACCAGATCACTTTCCCCACCTGGGCTGTGCTATGAAACAAGCACTAGGAGCTACTGCCCTGCCCTTATTCAACCCAGGTGGGGAAAGTGACCTGGCTGCAGAGAGCACTGATGTTGCTCCTTGCTCCCCCATTCAAGGGGGATAGGGAGGATCAGTTCCAGGGGGAAGGAGTGAGCAGCAGTGCCAGCCATTCTGCATCCAGGTCAGTTTCCCCATGGGGGTGTAGGAGGGCATGAAGGGGTTAGGGACAAAAGGGTACAGTGCTGGAGTTAGGGGTGAAGGTGGAACCTGGGGAGCCCAAAGGGGCCTGGGGCAATGGGAGGGGCAGCACCAAAATACAAGTTCATCCAGGGCACCTTTCCTTAAGGCTAGCCCTGGACCCTAATCTTGTGCTTGCTTGTGGTGTGCTTTCCACCAGTGATGCTTTAAAGTATAGGGGCTGGTGGAGGTGAAGGACACAATCATGTAAAGAAATGACCACTAAGCAATTGTGAGAGAAAAAGTTACACAAACAGCCCTTTCTTGCATTTTTCTAAGTGGAAGTAAGGCTATGGAAGCCTCATATTTCCTGGACATCAGTTAATCTGGCTTTTAAATTTCAGTATATGGTACAGAAATGGAAGTTTAAGAGACTTAATGTTAGTGCTGATCCTTTTGCATGGCAGAAGTCTTTGATACTATGACTCAAGCAGCAGGGCTGGACACAGCTACAGAAGTTTTAGAAAGACAGGTGTGAAGGTAGACTCAGCAAGGGCCACTTCTCTCAGCCTAACCACTGAAGTGCCCAGGGGAAGATGAGATGTGAACTATTTGGTAAGTGTTGAAAGACAAGGTTTATGGAAAGCCTACAGCAGCTGAATTCCTACAAATTCAAGGCAGGAGCCTTCACTGGGATATTTAGTGTGAGAACACTAGACATTACAGCAATCTAGGGGATAAATCTGCTTTCATAATAGTAAAACTCTAGAACTAATATAGTTCAGATTCTTAGTAGTCTGACACTTACTAGCCAGCTAAATGGATTATCTTCTATTCTGACTTGTGATCACAGTTTATGCTAAACTTGGTCCTTTCTATATGTAGGAGTAAAAGGAATCATTTGTGTTCTCCAGTACTTTCCTGTACCCTTGAGTAATAACTCATGACAGTGCAATTAACTTCAAAAAACTTTATTCCAATTTATAATTCCCAAAAGTCACATTCAGCCACTGATTGGACCTTGTAGGCAATGAGGTAGCTGTAGCTTCTACATGTTAAATGGTGACAGGTTCTTTTTTTTGAGAAAGGGAAATATCAAACACTTTCAGAAGTTAGCTGCAGACACCCAAATATAAAACCTTAAGCCTTAATATAGAAAATGTAGTACTAGGTCTAGTTATTGGGAGCTACATCTGTACTAAGGATGTAGGTCTGTTAACTCCACTGTTCCCCTTGAAGGGTAGTTCACTTTTGAACAGTGATTACAGTAGCTTAATACTTGCTGTCATAACTGCAGAACCCCTAGTGTGACTGGAAAGTGAGTTGAGCTCTATTTATTTGAGGAAGGGTATAGCCCTTTTTCCTGTACAAGTACACTGAAGGCTCACAGAGGGGTGAGTAGACAAGTTAGCCTGCAGAATCTCCTCAGTGGTGCAGGAGCCAAACCCACCTGACTTCTAATCTCAACTGACTTTCCCACACTGGCCATTGCAGTAAGCCATCTTTACTTACAAAGCAAACTTGACCTGGCAGTCAGATGCACACAGTGTTCAGTGATGCCATTTCTAGTACTTAAAGTTGAGGATTAAATGAGCTCTCTCAAATCAGGCTGCAGTGATGGGTGCTACAGGAAGCTATGTAGTATAATGGCTATTTAAATTACTTGACTTAATTTGCTACAGTTAAGGCTGCAGCTTGTCTAGAGGCCAGATAAGCCACACTTAGGGTAGGCAACTACTGTTTTGACCAAAACAGTAGATCCAATTTTTTCAATTGGAAAAGCAGATTTTAATACTTACTGAAGATGGAAGTAGCAAGTAGAATTGTCAAACACTACCACCAACTGGAAGACACACTTAAGTACCCCGCATCCATGCCTGAGACCCAAAATGTGCAAACAATTGTCAGTGTTAAAGGCGCTTTTAAAAGGAATGTGTGAAGCGGGGGAGAAAGGAGGGAAGAGCAGCAGTCTCCTCTTGGCTTGCACTACTGACAGTCTTTTTCACTTTACCAAAGCTTCAGAATCTGGTTTCATTCACAGCTCAAAATGCCTTGTAGAATGCCCAATGGATTCTGAATCTTTCCTGCCCAGAAGAGACCAATTTTTTTGTAACAGGTTCTTCTCCTGAAAACATTAACATTAAATAGAACTAAAACACCTGTTGGCCACTTTGAAAGTAAAACTGCCTGATATATAACTAAAATTTAACCTAGCTGCAGTATATTTTACTAATCTCAGCTCTTAATATTTTAAAACCTACTTTAACTCAAACTGCCTGACTATTTTGACAAACTTGTAATTCACTTTTAAAGTGAAATCAACCTTGTCCCTAGTGCTAGGGGCACAAGGACTACTTGTAATAAGGGGACAACTAACTTCCAGGTATAAAGGACTCTTTCCTTACCAGCCAGTGTACATACTCTCATATCATGTTCACCCAAATTAGACTAAGCATGAGCACTGCACCAATGTTTAAGGTTTTTCTGCCTTATTAGTTTAACTGAATTGTAGAAGAGCTGGGAAAATTTACAAGTCTTTTCCTCTACTTAAATTTATCCTAGAAAACATTTTTCTCAATTATTAACTAGAAACCCACAACACAGTTAGATTAAAGGATCTGTCACTTAAGTTTTTAATTTGAGCTGTAAGCATTAGACACAGGGCTCTGAGTATATTTTAGTTTCACTGACTGCATAAATAATTTAATTGGGGCTCCAGTATGAGCATTTGTAAATTAAATCCAACATTTTATTTCCATGAACAGTTGGCAACACTACTGCTAGAATATTCAGGAAGATGAAGACCAAAGGAATTATGACTAAATACAGGTACAGAGTTGAAACAGCTGCAGTATTCATACTGCTAGATGGAAGTGGTAGTACATAGTTCACACACTGATTTTGTATTAGTCCAACTGAAAACATGCTTTGAAATAGCTTAGTGTCAACTTCAGTAACTTGACTGTAGTAAAAAGTCTTTGAAAATCCTGCTTCTGCTACACCTATGGCTTGATTTACATCAACTATTGCAAATACAGCTGAAGTTATTTTTAAAAAGGGCAATACTACACCATACAGGACAATTATTACTGACTGAATTAAATCTTATTTTCACTCTTCCCACCTGCTATACAATTAACCTAGATGCTACCAACCCAGCTTTCAGCACCTGACTTTCAGTACTATTACTGTTTTTCAAATGAAAATGTACAAGATTTGACAATTACCTTGTAACTTGCATACCATATTTATGGTTTGACATTATTCCAATATACACTATGCAAGAGCTTAACAAAAGTGACTCCAACTAGCACTGAACTATCTTACATTACAGCAGAGCAGAACAGTATTAAAAAACAAAAAAAGGCAGCTTCAGTTTACTTCCCATGGTGCTCTTTCCTGTGAGGGTGCAAAGGGAAGACTTGGCCAGAATGTGACTGGGGCCAGAGAAGAGGAAGGAATGCCTTGCACTGGTAAACAAACACTCATCCCCTCCCCTAAGAAGCAGCACTATCACCAAGATAGGCTACAGCAGGCTATGGGTTGGGGCTGAGAGGTTTGAGGTGGAGGAGGGCCCTCCGGGCTTGGCTCAAGGGGTTTGGAGAGTGGGAGGGGAATCAGGGCAGGGGCGAGGGGAGACTCTCAGGGGGTGTAGGCTCCGAGCGGCACTTACCTCAAGCAGCTCCCCTGCAGCTCTTATTGGAGTGCATAGAAGCTGGAGCAGGGCCATGCCACAGCTACCAGGAGCCACATGGTATGGCCCCCTCCAACCCAGCACCCCATCTGGAGCGGGGCCAAGCTGCGTGGTGTGACCCCCCCGACCCAGAGCAGGGCCGAGCTGCATAGTCCAGCCCCCCCAACCCAGCACCCCGGCTGGAGTGGGGCCAAGCTGCTGGTGCGGCCCCCCAACGCAGCGCCTCAGGCAGAGCTCCAGAGCAGGGCCGAGCCACATGGTGCAGCTCGCAGGCCCAGCTTAAAATGGTTTGTGGGCTGGATCTGGCCCACGGGCCATAGTTTGCCCACCCCTGGGCTATAGCTACCCTCATTCTAGCCAAAATGTGAGTGTCCATGAGCATTTGTAAAAGGCTCCAATGACAAGGTGGCGAAAGCATTCCCCTTTGGTAAACACAAAAGCTGACTGGCAGCTATTTTAAGGCCATAGCCTCAAAGAACCTCAGACTTCCACAATGGTAGCAAATATTTAAGGGTATCTACATCCTTTCCTAACCCACTGCTTCTGGCCCCAAATCTTGTTCCTTTTGGATTATGATGGCTGAAGTATTACCATTCCTCCAACCATCATTGAGATCAAAGTATGGAGCAGGCTCCAGACTGGTACGTGTCCTCCACTGAGGCGCCCGGGGGTGGGGGTGGGGGCAGGGGAAGACAGCTCAGGGCGCTGCCCTCGCCTGTAGGTACCACCCCCCACAGATCCTATTGGCTGGGAACCGCAGCCAATGGGAGCTTCAAGGGTGGTACCCACAGGCAAGAGCAATGCATGGCAGGGCCACCTGCCCCCCCACCAAGAGCCACTGCCAGACATGCTGGCCCCTTCTGGCAGTGGCACAGGGCCAGGGCAGGCAGGGAGCCTGCCTTAGCCCTGCTGCGCGCCACTGCCACCCTGGAGCCACTTGAGGTAAGTGGAGCCGGAGACCAAACCCCTCCTGAACCCCCAACTCCCTGCCCTGAAACCCTTCCTGCACCCTAACCCCCTGCCTTGAGCCCCTTCCTGCACACCACACCCTCTCCCACACCCCACATTCCTTCCCGCACCCCAGCCCCAGCCCTACATTCATGGCCCTGCATACAATTTCCCCACCCAGATGTGGCCCTCAGGCCAAAAAGTTTGCCCACCCCTGTCCCAAACTATATCCTCCCACGGTTTTGGTCCTCTTCCTACTAGTTTCTACACCCTGACGGTCAAGGGTGGGATTTTTTTTTGGTGTTTTTTAAATCCATCTACCAATTAAAATTTATGCTGGCCTTCTACTCTTTTCTGGCTTCCTGCTTTTTCAACACAGGGATGGGACCACTGAAGGCAGCCTTTAACCTAGATTATTTTGTAAGATGACCAAGAAAGGGGCCAATGGGTAGAGATTGCACTGACTATTCTTGGTCATTGCACAATACCTGAACTTTCTTCTTACTTGGTTCAAGCAATATGAGTAGTAGCAACAATTGGTATTGAGGTGACAGGGTACAACCCAGGCCCCACGGACATATGGAAGGGATCGAGGGGTAGGTGGTATTACTGTAGGCATTTGGATCTCTGGACATTCCCTTGCCTAAGATGAGTAGTAGTAAACTAGACACCACCCTGCTGGCAACCTGTTGGGCCTACATACTGTGATGTGTATATTAGACCAGTGGCTCTCAACCTTTCCAGACTACTGTGCCCCTTGCAGGAGTCTGATTTGTCTTGTGTACCGCAAGTTTCACCTCACTTAAAACTACTTGCTTACAAAATCAGACATAAAAATACAAAAATGTCAGTGTCACTCTATTACTGAAAAATTGCTGACTTTCTCCTTTTTACCACATAATATAAAAAAACCAATTGTAATATAAATATTGCACTTCCATTTCAGTGTATAGTATATAGAGTAGTATAAACAAGTCATTGTATGAGATTTTAGTTTGTACTGACTTCACTAGTGCTTTTTATGTAGCCTGTTGTAAAACTAGGCAAATATCTAAATGAGCTGATTACCCCTGGGGATACGCAGAGGTCTTCCAGGGCGTACATGTACCCCTGGTTGAGAACCACTGTATTAGACATCTACAAGTAGACCCTTTCCTAAAAGCGTCAAAGATGGTAGCTAGTACTGGACATACCCTGCTTGCAAACCTACAGAAGGAGGCTACCTAGAGACATCAGTTAAAACAGAAAAGGAAGGGGGGTGGTAAAGAGAGAAATGAGGTATTAGGCTTGCAAGACCCATTCTGCTCCAGTTACTTTAAATGTTTTCACATTACTGGTGAAACTACTGAAGGCAGAGTTAATGAATTTGTACAATTTTAACACTACTAAAATAGTGTAAGTATTAGCCATGCATTGCTTAAACGAAACACTTCAGGAAACTAAACCTCCCTCTTCTACCTTTCCTTGTGTATTAAACTACTTGAAGAAACAGTAGTCTAACAGTCTCATACAAAGAGGTGAAATGGCTGTAAAATGTAAGCAGCTTACTGTTTCCATTGAATACTCTTACTAAGGGCTCACCTACACATGAAAGTGAATCCAGAATAACGTACGGTGTGAATTTGGAGCAGACTAACTATTCCTGATAGGCTGTCTAAAGTGGATTAAAATAATTTGGAATGAGATTTATTCCAGAATAAGAGTATCCACAGATGAAACTATTCAAGAGTAACTCCCTGAGTAGACAAGCCCTAAAATTGATAATGAAAAGAGTAGCACTACTTTTACTAATGCACCAGTGCCGTGTGGCCTTGAATCAGTTGTGTTTGCTAACAATGAAAAAGGGAAATTCAGGCTTCTTGTACCATGGATGTTACAGAACTAGATTTTTAAAATTTGAGATTAACTCTCTTAACTGAAAGATCACTGCCCTTTACACTGAGTACCGCTTCCATCAGGGCAACATAATTATATCTCTTGAGCAGCACAATAGGTGGAAAGAACATTAACATGTCTCCATCCTCCCTTAAAAAAAAAACAAAAAACCTGTAAACACAAATACAAGGTCTACAAAATCCACTTACTTTAAAAAGATTTTTTAAAATCCTAAATTGGCTGAGTTTCTCAAATCATGATGTCACCCTATTGGTTTTGTATCCATTCAAGCCCTACAGTTCTTTTTAAAAAGGTTAACCTAAACCTGCTGCTGGAAGATTTCAGTACGTGTCAACCTGTTCCATCATCATCTTGCGGCTGTACTCATAGGCAAGGAATAGTGCACCATTGGCTGGGAATGCACGAATTAAAGTAGGCTTTAGTCCAGAATACAAAGCAAATACTCCTGCAAAATGAAACATGAACAGATTAGAAATATGCATGTTAAACTCTTAAAAGACTGATCAGCAATAGTTCTAATGCTCTACTCTCTAGAAGTCATGCAGAGGAACTTAAAACAATTATGTTAATTAGAAGAATCAGGAAGCAGAGAGTAGAACTCATTGAGACAGGAAGTTGTTGAGGCCAACAACTCAAGATTCAAGAAGAGACTGGACATCTATATGGATAAATATCCAGAGTCATCTTAATAACATTTTGGAAGGGATATTAAACCTTGGGCTTCAGACCATCTAACTATTAGCGATTCGGAAAAGACGCAATATGGGGGGCAGCTAGCTCCACATCTTCCTGCTTCAGGGTTCTCATACTTTCCTCTGAAGCATCTGGTGCTATCCACTTTCAGATACACCATCCTGGACCTGATGGACCTTGGATCTGATCCAGTATGGCAATTTCTACTTTCCTAGTCAACTGAGCATCTTTTATAGATGTACAAATTACCGTTTCTTATAAATTCTTCAAAAATAGATAGATTCACCACAAATTTGATCTATTTCTAGTACCTGCTTGGAGTTTCAATGTTTAAATGACAAGTTAGCCATTGCAGGACAGTAGGGTGCATTTACTCATCTGTCTTTAACAGGTAAGATACTACAGTAAGTACTAAGTGATTGCCCTCTAAAGTACAACTGAGTGTAGTAGATGCATTAAGTCTGAATCTGTGAAACTAGTTATGTTAGCATAAAGATTTTTTTAGTAGCATCATTTCCCTGGTCTCTAAAGGTGGTGATGGGAGAATTTCACAAGAATAGTAATTTGTGGTCTACAGAAAAGGGAATAGTGTAATTAATTCCCCTTAACTTCTTAACAAACTAGGTTTCAGAATAGATTTTTCATACTGGAGTGAAAAGTTTTCACAGATGAGCCTGCAGGTTCAGTTTGTATTGGATATGCTTACCTTCATTTCGCAAAATATTTGCAAATGTTCCCATGAAGCCCGCCTGTTTTCCGGACATGGAAAGAACCTGAATTCTAGATTTGACACAGTCCACAGGATAAACAGCAATCCACAAGCAGATGCCTCCAAAACCACCACTCACCATCAAAGGAATAGGGCCTAAAAACATGAAATAAGCTTTTATACACTGTGCAAACTACCCCCCAAATCTGATGGTTCTATTTTAGAATAATGTGAAATTATTTTAGAACAAATGTGAAAACAAGGAATGCACAGAGTTTATGAAGAAGTGGCCATCTTTCTGTGTGATAAGCGTGCACTGTATCATAGGTATAAGATTAAACAAAGTGGTTGTGGATTTCTAAAGAGTCCAGCCTCCTAATGCCACAAGCATATTTAGAATAAGAGTTTCAAAGTTTTACTATGTAGACAAACCTTCAACACAAAGTCTAGTTTAGGAAAGCACGTTTCTTTAAAAGATTTTGTAACATAGGGAGAGATATACCATTATGCTCTCTCAATTCCTTCTAAATTTACATATTCTTAGTTCAGAAGTGCAACTCGCCTGCCAGGCCTTTAAGTTCACCCTGGAATGTATGGTTCAGGCCATGACAAGAAAGAAAAAAAAGGGGGGGGGTGTCAGAATTTAATTAATACTTAAGACAGAATATCTCACTCCTGCTGCCATTACTGGATTGGCTCTGCAGCGCTAGCACAAGTAAAAAGGTTGTAAAAACTTCTTGAGTAAAGCCAGCAGTTATGACTCTGAACATACACAGGGGAGTGTCTATTGAGTGAGACCGCAGTGTTACAAACTCAGTCAATTTTCAAAATGCAACCACATTTTGCTCTTATGATCAGATTTTATGCAAATTCTGTAACAATAGTGGCCAAAAAAAGCAAGAACCTTTAACTACTAAAAAACAAACTATTAAAAGCAAAAAGCAAGTCCCTTCAAATGCTGGTATCTTGCATTTTAATAGCCAGATAGACCCAATGGTTTCCTATCTTCAATATCCCTCTTTGAAAGTGCATATGAAGTTAGAACATAAAAACAGCCATACTGGGTCAGACCAAAGGTCCATCTAGCCCAGTATCCTGTCTTCTGACAGTGGCCAATGCCAGGTGCTTCAGAGGGAATGAACAGGCAATCATCAAGTGATCCATCCCCTGTCGCCCATTACCAGCTTCTGGCAAACAGAGGCTGACACTTCAGAGGATGGAAGGAGCATTGTCCAAAATAAGGAATGCAAGAATTCCAAGAGATTGTGTTCATACTGGAATGATACAGAAAATTACATTTCACATTCTGCAGTACTAACATCTGAATCCTAAACAACCAGATAGCCCTTACGTACTATAAATAGGACTGACAAAACAGCCTATTAATGAGGTTGCCCGACATTTCCCATGATAAGACTCTGTTTTCAGTTGCTTATAATTTGCCAAACTATGAACAACTTTGCTGCAATAAACAGTTTGGTGGTGCACCGTGTAGTGTTGAACATTAAACAGTTTTTGCACAATTATCCTCTCCTGATCAGGTAACTCATACATCAGCTAAATAAGTGTACAAAAAGAAGATGATGCATGTCAAATCGGAAAATGGTTGGTCTGAGCAGTTCTTTACAGTCAAACAGGAATAGTGTTGGTTTTGCTCCCACATCGCTATTCTACAGGGCCACATTTTTTTGGTGCAGAGATACAGTAAGTGCATAAGGTATAATTAGCATTGCCGGAGAGATTTTGAGAGGAGCAGTATGCTACTTTCTGTAGTGAGAGACTACCTTTCCCACATACCCACAAGCTGGCACATACCTAGCTGATCTTTTGGTCTCTCCGCTGCAAAAAATGTCCGACTCAGTTCATAGCCTCCAAAGAAGAAGAAATAACCTGGGACTTCCCGAAGTAAAGTGCTTGACAGACCATGGTAGAACCCAAGTGGGCCATCCTTTTGAATAACACTTTTCATTACTGACCAAACTGTACTGATAGAGGAGTTGAAACAATTAACAATACGAAGCACTTAACACATATTGATCTGCAACATCCTATGACTAAATACCTTAAACACTACCCCCATTTTACAGATGGGGAAATAGAGGCCAAATAATGAATCAATTGCAAGGCAAGAATTAGAATTGAGGAATTCCTGGCTCTAATCATTTGGTTTTGCCACAGACCTGAGACAGGAGCAGGGGTAGCAATTAAGGGTATGTCTTCGCTACAGGGTTAACCCAGGTGATTGGCACCCAGAAGTGAGCACCTGGGTTAGTTTAGCTCAAGTGTGAGCAGCCACACTACAAAGCCCTACTCTGGTTACAGCATCCTCAGTGGAGCTGCACTCCGTGTGGGGCTAGTACCTCTGGAGGCATATCCCATGGTTCTTTGTGCTGCAGTAAACTGAACTGCTCTGATTCTTTCCAGTGAATTGTGGGAGAACGTGTCTGTCCTTCTGAGTGCCACACAAGGAACTGTGGGAATGCAGTGGAGGACTACTGCCACTCAAGTGACTTAGCACATATCGTCACTGCAAAGTGAGCAGGTTACTAGCCTGAGTGAAAGCCTCGCTTGGCTTTTAGCCTACAGCCACAGATGAACCAGCTAACCCAGGTTGAAAGCACCACTAAACTCAGGTCAGAGGGCTGTTTCTGTGGACGGGGAGAGAAGGAGGTAGGGGAGTTAAGGGAAACACTTTAGTAACAGCCTGAGTTAACTCTGCAGTGAAGACATACCCTAAGTTAGCATTCCCCAGGAATGTATTCTGACAATCAGTAGCACACCCTTTGTGCAATTAATAGCACAGTACAAGCTAGACCTTAAGTGTGCTAGGATGGACTTTTAGAATAGGTATAACATCAACGGATTTCAGTGGTATTGAGCAAATTACATACTTACTTGTGTCCTTGTGCTATCTTTCCAGATAACTGCATTTCATGCATGGTCTGCAACCGACACTTCACCAGCTCTGTGGGACATAGGACCAGGGCAGCAAATGCAGAAGCAAAAGAGCCTGAAGCTGCATTCTGCAGATCACTGCAACAAAGAAACTACAATTGATACTTGAGCACTGCTCTACAGTCACAAGATGGGTGCTCTTGCAGTAGGCTATTTCCTAAAAGCTTTATCAAATAAAGAAAAACTGAACAAGAGTGCAAAAAAGAAAAAGCAATCATTTAAAAGAGGTGACCAACTTAACACCTAGCTCTAGCCATCTTCATATACAACTCAAATAAGTTCTTCTCCTTCAACAGCTATATAAATGTCAGTATATTATAATCTTTCCCATTTCTCTGATGAAAAAGCACAACCAATTCGATTAATCAAATAAGACCTGAAGTGAATTTCATTCAGACCACACCACACAATCCATTGTCTACAGCCAAGCTCTACAATACAACCGCATTTGCTTCAACCCCTCAGACAGAGACAAACACCTACAAGATCTCTATCAAGCATTCTTACAACTACAGTACCCACCTGCTGAAGTGAAGAAACAGACTGACAGAGCCAGAAGAGTACCCAGAAGTCATCTACTACAGGACAGGCCCAACAAAGAAAATAACAGAACGCAATCACCTTCAGCCCCCAACTAAAACCTCTCCAATGCATTATCAAGGATCTACAAACTATCCTGAAGGATGACCCATCACTCTCACAGATCTTGGGAGACAGGCCAGTCCTTGCTTACAGACAGCCCCCCAACCTGAAGCAAATACTCACCAGCAACCACACACCAGAACCACTAACCCAGGAACCTATCCTTGCAACAAAGCCCGTTGCCAATGGTGTCCACATATCTATTCTGGGGACATCATCATAGGGCCTAATCACACCAGCCACACTATCAGAGGCTCGTTCACCTGCACATCTACCAATGTGATATATGCCATCATGTACCAGCAATGCCCCTCTGCCATGTATAGAATAATAGAATATCAGGGTTGGAAGGGACCTCAGGAGGTCATCTAGTCCAACCCCCTGCTCAATGCAGGACCAATCCCCAATTTTTGCCACAGATCTTTAAATGGCCCCCTCAAGGATTGAACTCACAACCCTGGGTTTAGCAGACCAATTGTCTAGTCCTCCCCCCCATTACATGTACATTGGTCAAACTGGACAGTCTCTACGTAAAAGAATAAATGGACACAAATCAGACGTCAAGAATTAAAACATCCAAACAGTTGGAGAACACTTCAATCTCTTTGGTCACTCGATTACAGACCTAAAAGTTGCAATTCTTCAACAAAAATACTTCAAAAACCAGACTCCAATGAGAGACTGCTGAATTGGAATTAATTTGCAAACTGGATACAATTAACTTAGGCTTGAATAGAGACTGGGAGTGGATGGGGCATTACACAAAGTAAAACTATTTCCCCATGTTTATTACCCCCCCTCACCCCCCACTGTTCCTCAGACGTTCTTGTCAACTGCTAGAAATGGCCCACCTTGATTATCACTACAAAAGGTTCCCCCCCCCACACACTCTTCTGCTGGTAATAGCTCACCTTACCTGATCAATCTTGTTACAGTGTGTATGGTAACACCCATTGTTTCATGTTCTCTGTGCATATAAATCTCCCCACTGTATTGTCCACTGCATGCCTCCGATGAAGTGAGCTTTAGCTCACGAAAGCTTATGCTCAAATAAATTGGTTAGTCTCTAAGGTGCCACAAGTCCTCCTTTTCTTTTTGCGAATATAGACTAACATGGCTGCTACTCTGAAACCTGACATTCAAGACTGTATGGCTTCACTAACCCATGGTATCACAAGGCCACAGCTTCTTTACCAGTTTTTTTGCCAGTGCCTCTATAAAGATAGCTGGCACCATACCAACATGTCCCTGTGATCAACAAAGGATCATGCACTCAGAGAACAGCTCCTACTCTAACAATTGTAGCGCATGCAGTGGAGTGGACCTGTGCAACACACCTCAAAGAACAGTAGTCACGGAAAGGTTAGTAACTGTTTTGTTTTTGTTTGTTTGTTTAAAATTAGGTCACTACAGAGCCTCAGACTTTGGTGTCTTCAAGTGGGAGTTCTGTGGTGAAGCAAAATGAGTAGGATGATCTCAAAAAAGAAAAGGAGTACTTGTGGCACCTTAGAGACTAACAAATTTATTTGAGCATAAGCTTTTGTGAGCTACAGCTCACTTCATCAGCTGTAGCTCACGAAAGCTTATGCTCAAATAAATTTGTTAGTCTCTAAGGTGCCACAAGTCCTCCTTTTCTTTTTGCGAATACAGACTAACACGGCTGCTACTCTGAAACCTGTCAGGATGATCTAAGATACTCTTCCCTCCTTCCAGAGTTTGGATGAGTGACATGGCAGAGAAATTAGGTACAATGTAGACCATGGCTGAGCTGCTCTGCCGAGCCTCTAATGGGGTGCAGTACAGAACTCACGGACAGGGTGTGGACATGGGGGATAGACTTATGATGGCTTTCAGCCACCTTTGTGTCCCCCCAATCTTGGGATGCTCCCAGAACTGGAGAATCCCCTGGAGTAACACAATCCCAGATTCCCAGCCCTCTGTAATTTACAGCAGCCTCCACAGACTGTCTGTCCCCAACATGCCCCCACAGCAAGGCTTGCAATGGGGTCCTCTGAAGGCAATCTTACAACTGTCTTCCACACTGCCTTCAGTGGGAGAAATCCTCCTGTCATTGCAACCTTTGGTTCTGGGGCCCTTTTACGCTGCTCTGGTCCTTTTACTGGGTGTGAAGGTCCTGGAGTAGGGGTTTACCATCTCCCATTTTTTGTGTATTACTGCAAGGATTTTATTTTGATCTTTAAAAATAGCAAAAGCCTCACACATTCTTTAGAAATCTGAAAGTTCCATGTTTTCCCTGCCACCCAATCCATCTGTCTCATGATGACAAATTGTACGTTTGAAGCTATTTAAAAGGCTGGAACCTCTGTTTGGTATATCTAAGATCTTCACAAATACTTTTAAACACTGTGAAAGCCAGAGTCTTCATAATTTAGCTCATCTATGGCTTTTATTAGACACTCCATGAGCCTGTTGACCGAATGCAACCCGAGTGTTGGTTACTCAGTACCCTAACCAGGAATGGAAAAACATTTGATCCTAGGAAAGTGGTTGGGGGGGGGGGGGGGGAGAGAGAGAGTATAAATTTGACTATATTAATGTTCTAAACTAGTGTACCTTAAATTATGTAGTAAGTGCCAGAGTGCTGCCTAAGCAGAATGTTTTCGGTTTTCTAAATATGCATTGATGCAGTTTTTTCTGAATCTATGAAAGAGCAGAAGTGCCTTACTGGGAAATTAAATGGACCACGAGATTTTTAAATATACTGAGGAGTCTTACTTCCATTTAATTTTGGCATCTGTTTAAGAAACTAGGCTTCACTTAGGGTGAATACTGAGCATTTTTAACACGCTACAAAAAAAGTCTTTAAAACCAACAATGCTAGATTCAAGTGTATTTAAGTAGTATTCATCATTTTTCATTTACTGTTAAGCTGAGAGTATATGGCGGAGTTGAGAATTATTTAAGGAAGCAAGTTCACTGCCAAAGTTGAGCCAAAACTCTGTTTTTTGTTTAAATTCAGTTAAATGGAGATTTTTTTGGCTTTGGAGTACAGTGACTTAATCCCTAGCATCTTGATTAGGATACCACAGTCAGTCTATAGAATGAGAGGCTTACAATTTTATCAAGGAATTTTAAAGTTTTAGCTTTCCTTGTGCATGTGTTGTGCCCCTGGTACCTCTGCATTATAAGAGTCTCTAATTATGTGCTATTTTTGCCCCAGAGGTTTCCTGCCTCATTCAATGCACAGGATCAACCTGTTCTGAAGATGACTCAGGGCTGTCAAGTGAAGGAGGCTGTTTGATGTAGGACCCTACTTCATTTGTTGCAGAAGTAGGAAGGTGTGTGGTTAATGAGCCAGGAGACTGCAAGAAGAGACTTGATTGTCTCATCGTTAAGGGAGTTCTACAGAATGCATCCGCTGAAGTGAGCTGTAGCTCACAAAAGTTTATGCTCAAATAAATTTGTTAGTCTCTAAGGTGCCACAAGTCCTCCTTTTGTTTTTGCGGATACAGACTAACACAGCTGCTACTCTGAAACCTACAGAACTCTGGAGAACTGGTTTCGATCCTTGGCTTTGTCACAGAGTTTGTGTGTGTGATGCTGCGTAAGTCTCTCAAGTGGCCACTAGTTGTGTTCTCCTCATTTTCCGGGTACCTGACCTGAGACCCTGGGGTCTCATTTCCACAAGTGCTGAGCATTCACAGCTGCACAGAGGTCAAGGGGAGCTGAGCTCTGGATATTATAATGCTAGGTACTTTGAGGAAACAATCACATCCTAGATGATTCAAATTGGGCCCCCAAAACTAGCAGATACTTTTGAACATACTGCTGTGCCTCAGCTCCCCACCAGTGACATGAGGATACTACTACCCTCTTGCAACACTGAGGTGTTGTGAAGATTAATTAAAAATAGTATGCGAGTGCTTCAATAACACTTTGGGGAGAGGATAATAGAAATGTTTGTGATAACCTTCTGTCTTTAGAACAGAGTTTGAGTAGCATGCAATAATTAAGGCAATAAATAAACTAAAGATCTTCTATACTTTCCACATATGCATCTGATGAAGTGAGCTGTAGCTCACGAAAGCTTATGCTCAGATAAACTGGTTAGTCTCTAAGGTGCCACAAGTACCCCTTTTCATTCTGTATTTAGTACAACACCCCAGGGAATAAAAGCAGATTGTTTGTTGTTGGAGGCACTTGGCTTTGGTATCACTATGTGCTCTAGTCACCTGTTCCATTACATATTCATCTGCTCTCCAATTAACCCATAATTTCTTCATAGTTAGTGTTTTCTCTTTAGTTATTTCAAAATCCATTCTGACTAGTTATATACTAAACAGACTATCACCTAAAGCAAACTGACCTGGTGTTCAGAGGAGATGAGATATGGGGTAAGACTAGAATATTTAAACATTGTGATCACCTCTAAAATACTTTAGCCTTTAGTGATGTAGTGTAAATTTCCTCCACCTTCTCATTCTGGTAATTATAAGTATATACAGATGGAATGCAGCTAATAAAATTGGTCTTTAAACAGCCTGAAGCTAAGCACATTCTCATATCCTTAAACCAAAGTTTGATCCACAAGTGTCTGGGTTCATTTCCTAAAACCTGACAGGAAAGAAAGGTACCATTTACCCACACACAACACTGATTTTTCACGTTTTACTTTCAATAACTTGTAAATATTAGAGGGGACACCTAGTTTGCAGAATCACAACCAAGAGCTTCCCCCTTTTTGAGGGCAAATTAGTGAAGCCGGAACACAGTTATAACAAGTAAGTGAATGTTATTTGGCATCATCATTGCTCTGGAGGGAACGATAGTTGGGACAGTGCTGAGTCACCGCATAAACCACCTGAGCCATCACTGATATCCATCCATGGAGCAGTGCAGACAATGAAGATGCAGCCTCTCTTAATGATGCACGAGTTACAGCCACCAATGCTCCAGTAGTTTCATACCCTCTCCTTCACAAATACTACAGCATGGGATTTAAGAAAGATGCTTACAGAATTCTCTTCTCCTTCCCAAAACAAATCATGGTGTTTGGAAGAACCAACACATTTCACATCTGGATTTTTTGGCAATGGGCACACCCCATACAGACCAGCCATCTGTTCTTATGAAAAATGTACCATAATTGCCGAGACAAGGTCTTGTGTAATAAAGTTAGCACTTGCACAGTGACAAAATGGCACCCCGGATAAGGGCAAAGAGACTGCACTTCATTTTAAAATACAGCACATTAGTATTTACTCTTGACTGCTAGTTGTACAATATTCTGGAGATTACAATTTCTGTTACTAACCTCAGTTTTGCTTTCCTGTCTAATCCAACAATGCCCCTCACAATCTGCTGGCAAAACCCATAGCACATGAATAGGACTGAGTTTTCTGCTATGTTGGCTACAAGTGCCGGGGTGGTCCCTTTGTAGAAGCCTCGCAATCCAACTTGTTTATATGTCTTCACAATACATTCAATGAGTCCTTTATACATGCTGGGAAATGTCTGCATCTTCACCTTAGCGGTATCAAAGGGCTGGCCAGTTAGCACACATGCAGTCCCACCTGAGGAAATAAGAATATCAATATTCAACAACCCCTTACTGATCATGTGAAAAAAAACTCAACATAATGAAGAAAAAACAAACAAGCAATATGGAGAAAGGGACAAATTCACCACTGGCATAATTAGGCCTACCTCAATCAACTTTGGTGACACCAATGACGACACTGGCTCTTGCAACATTTTTAAGTTACAGAAGTACCAAATGAAAAAGATCAATGCTTGATTTACAACAGTTAGACATTCGTTCATAACACAAGGCAATCAATTCATACATTGACTAGATGGTGAAATAAGAGTTATCAGTGGAATTAACATTCTCTGTATATTAGGCCGTCACCTCATCAGATGAAGGATGAGTAGATTTGAATGAATGATGTGAAAAGATTATGCAAGAAACTAAAGAAGCTGAATGTGTGAATCTAGGGTGACCAGATGTCCCAATTTTATAGGGACAGTCACGATTTTGGGGGCTTTTTCTTATATAGGCTCCTATTACACCCTACCCCATCCCAATTTTTTACACTTGCTATCTGGTCACCCTATGTGAATCAAGCACCTTTAGTTGTTTCTGAAGCAGGGAGAAGGTACATTTTGTTTTGAAGGGGTGATTCTCATTAGTACCCACACTCTGAGTGGAGCCAGTTTGTATTAAACTGCTGCTGCTCTTGTGTCATGGGTGAGCCAGAGGAACTCCAATCTGAGCTCCCACACTGTTTCATTTTCCTCCCAGATCAGGTGATTGCAGGCTACACAGCTAACCAGGCTTGGAAGCAGGATATGACACTTCCTGTACTCACTAGGGGAGGGATTAACTAAGGACAGCAAAAGCTGGCAGGGGCAGATGTCGCTCCCTGTTGAGAGAGCTGGGGCAGGTGCCTGTGATGGGCTCTGCTGAAGCCCCCGTGAGGCAGTCTAGGGTGAGGGTGGGGAAAGAGCAGCCAAGAGTCTGGAGAGAAACTGGGGGTGGCTCCTCACTGAAAGAGAGCCAGGAATGTTGTCTGGAAGTAGGTTGGCTGATGACTGCTGGAAGAGGCCAGGGAGAAGGCTTCTTTGGAGAGAAGTGAAAGTAGGAAATGGCATTGGGAATCTGAAGCTGAGGAACTGTGAGTTGAGGGTGGATGGCTGATACAGGGTCCCAGGCCAGAGCCCAGAGTTGGAGGTGGTGTAGGAACTCCTGTGACCAAGGGGCAATGAATTTGTGAGCCCTCAGATAAGGGGCAGAGGTCTAAGTTAATTCCCTCTTGACCAAGGGCTGAAAGACTTTAGGAAACCCTTGCCAACTAATGGCAACTAGGAAAACCCTACTTACCAACAGGGAAGACTTAGATGCCGAGGCCATGGATAGCTCGGGCACTGGTATAAGGGAAGAAGTCCTATTCAACCAAGGAGAAGGACTTGTGTGTCACACCCCTCCTACACAGGACTGTAGCCTACTGAAGGTAAAAGTACTTGTTTACTTTCGTTTAGAATGTATTTACCCCAGAAGAGGACGACTTGTTTTGGCCAGAGGGCCAAGTTACTCCAGCAGCCAGGCAAGACATCTCCAGAGAGAAATCTGAAGCATGGCCACACACTTAACAAGGGACTGGCTAATTGGATCCCTACAACATCTTCTGTTAATTGGTTTGCTAGCCTAGGATGCTGTAAAGTCAGCTTCTGTTGAATGGCAAAGATCCAGCTGCAGCACAGCAGTAGGAACCAACATAAAACAAGAGCAAGGCACACATAGTGAGCTTGCAGCAAGAGACAGAAAACAAAGGAGACCTTTAAAAATGCTAGAAGATGAGGATAGAAAGGAAGATTAACAACAGCCTATTAAAACAAAGGAGGAGGATTTTACAGCTAATCGAGTAAGCAAAGCAAGAACAATCTCTTTATAAAGGATTTCAGGTATCAAAGTGATAGAGACGTTTAAAGGCTTTCGCTTCTTCATGCTGTTTGAAGTTAATATTTGAGTTGCAACCAAAAGAGGAAATAGAGCAAAGAACTATAATCTACCTTTAAACCTGTTTACTGACAGAAAATAGGCAGATTTCCCTGAATAGTGGATGTAATGGGGGTGGGGAGGGGAGATGGGGGGGAGAAATGCCACCAGCTTTGGCACATCTCTTTAAATGAAAACTAGGTTTCCTAGCCCTCATGAGAGCCAAGATGACACTGTATTGGCTTTCACTGACAAAGTTATCTTTGTGAGGATTGACTGCTGTGATACTGACTAGAGGTTAGTTTTTGCTGCTGCTATTTCAACCCTGTGAGCATCGGTGAAGCGGACCAAAAAACCAAAAAAACAACAAAAAAAACAGTGATTTCACTGTACTATTGTTTGGGACAGCAGCAGATCTTGCTTGTGAATCACTACAATAAGGACCCAAAAGCAAAGTAGAAGAAATAGCAGAAATAGGCTGCTCTGGGATGGTGATGAGGTAACAGGGGAAATAAATAGAAGGCTCCCTCTCCTTTCCATCAGCCAAAATGGGCCTTTGTGTGGAAATCTTCAAGTCTGTCACATACTGAATAGCCACAGGCCAATATAAAACAAGTATACCTGGGCAGAGTCAAGGGACAGCAGCCTGGTAGAAACTCTGGCAACCTTCTTATAGGTGTTACCCCTGGATAATGGTAGCTGCACCCTCTTTTCCCTCCACATGCCATCATATTTCACACTGACCTCTGGATTTAGAGCTTGGATCATAGGTGTCTTGTAACATTTGAGTCATGGCTAATATTCTTGGATCCATAGCAAAATACAGGGAACATTGCTAGAACACTAACTCTGTGTATATCTGCACAGCAACTTGACACCCACGGTTGGCCCATGTCAGCCGACTTGGACTGTGGGGCTGTTTCATTACTATATAAACTTCTGGGCTCAGGCTGGAGGTCAAGGCTAGGTAGGGGTTTTTCTTTGCTGTGTAGACATACCCTGAATTAGCTGCATTAGAATATGCAAGAGATGTGATTAGATGGCTAATGTGTTGAATTTGTTAGTAGTAGAGCACCAGCAGCAGTGTTAGGCACTGTACATAGATGTGTATTTTCCATGCTCTTTGTAGAACTCAACTTAAAGTTAATTTATTTCTCCTGATGTTTCATCCTTACCAACCATATTTTAGGCGATATGAGAAATTGGTATTTTCATTTGTAGCTAAGTGGAGGAACAACTTAAGTGAACTGCTGACCTTATGTTACATTATTCTGAATACCATAATGTTTCCTCATCTTCCAAAGAGGCTTTCTGAATGTTGGTTAAAGAGATAACCCTTCAGATAGCTTTCTGCCCCTTTCAATTAGGGAGAGTTTTTAGGACTGAAGCATTATCTCGACTACTTTGCTTGCACATGGTGTTTGCCTTCATTGCAAAACTTTACTTGTGACTGACATTCTGAAACTCATGTGAGCATGAAAATACACATTAGATGTACTCAAACCTACTCTTAGAAAATCATTAGTCTAAAAGAGGTTACATATTTACTTGTTGGCATTGGTTTCAGTGGAGTTATATTAATCTATCAGATGTTTGCAACACTGGGCTAGGTCAGTTAGTTCCCTCCTTCATCTCAACATCTTACTTCAAATGTGGAAGATGTGCCTCTTGTAAAGATTTTCAATTATTAACAGTGCCAATATGACAAATCATCATTTAGCAATCAGATTACTGTCTTTACACTTGTGAGGAGACTTACTTTAAGAGCACAAGCTTTTTTGCATCAGAGTCTCAGAAACTTTGAAAACAGAAAAAAGGAGTACTTGTGGCACCTTAGAGACGAACAAATTTATTTGAGCATCCAATGAAGTGAGCTGTAGCTCAATAAATTTGCTCAAATAAATTTGTTATGCTCAAATAAATTTGTTCGTCTCTAAGGTGCCACAAGTACTCCTTTTCTTTTTGCGAATACAAATTAACACGGCTGCTACTCTGAAACCTTTGAAAACAGAGTTTTCTCCAGTATTACCTGCTGCACCTGCTGTGAGGTCAATGGCAGCTTGAATGGCGGGATTTGTCCTCATGTTTCACACTTCCTTATTGCTTACTATGGAATACGAAATCTCCAATGACAGGTAAGATGTCGTGATATGTATACCTAAGGTGGAAAAGGAAAAAACGTTAAAACTATTGTTAACCTGCATATTTCAGCTAAACTACTTTCTACAGACCACCCATTATGCCCATATATCCACTTCTATTTATCTTCTCTTAAATCAAGAGTTCTATGGCAGAGAAAAGATGGTCCAATGGTTAGAGCCCTAGACTTGTACTTGGAAACCCAGGTTCAATTCCCTGCTCTACCAAAGATTTCCTGTGTGACCCTGGGCACATTACCTAGTCCCTCTGTGCCTCACTTCCCCATTTTACAAATGGGAAGAATAGTACCTTTCTACTTCAGAGGGATGCATTAAGATAGCTGCACTAAAGATCATGAGGAACTAAGGTACTAGAGTGGAAGCCATATAAATACCTAAGACAGATATCAGTATCACAAAGGATGACAGGAATATGTAGGAAATATCTGGAAAGGGGTTTGGTTGCCTTGTATTCCCAATATAAGTCTTTTTAATGGAAGCCCCAGGTTCAATTTACAGAATGCCGCCCAGTGTGGATTTTATTTGGTTTTGTCTCTCAGGAAGGTGGTTGGCATAATAAATACCCTACAAGGGCAATGTTTTCAAATAAAGCACCACTCATTAAAATAAATCCGCAGATCAGTGCAAAGGCTATTTCATGAGGGGAAAGGTTTTGTTTTGGGCAACAGAACCAAGTTAGAAAACTAATATTAAAGACTTAAACTAGTTTGAAATTCAAAGATCTACATGCATGGGTAGATAATGCCAGCCATATATTCAGCATGGTACTTTTTAAAAATGAGATAAGGCGAGTGAGCAGTTGTACTAGCAGAGTATCCCCTTTCTTGCATTAATTTTTAATTTTTTCAAGTAAAGGGGAAATCCACAGAAGAATTAAAACACTCCTAATATGTATTGTATAAATATTTCATCCAAAGTGTTTTGGGGATAACTGATAAAGAAATGAGAGGGAAAGCAACTCACAGTATGCAGGGAAGGATACATTCTGACAAGGAAGTTGTAAGAACAGTTGTACTGCATCCTTTCTAAAGTTCTGTGATGGACAGACATGGGTTTATAAGAAACATTTTGAAAGGTCTGTTCCTACATGCCTGTTTATCACTTTGACAGCAGAAAAATTTTGTGCCAAATTGTTATTTACACTTATGAAAGTGCTGACTCTTTCCATTCTAGAAAGGTCTGGCTTGTACTAGACTGAATATAATGGGATAAAAAAAGTCAGCCATTACTAGTACATACTGTATTTCTGAATTATATTTAAAGATTTGAAAGGTATTATTCCCAATAGCATAGTTAACTAGCTACTGTTATTTCAAGATAAAAAGGCTCCAAAATTGTTATACTTAATTATCCTGAAATTAATATCATTACTGTCCTCAAAGCACTTTGTGATTTAGCCCCTTTGATCTCAGAGAAGAGCAAAAGAAAAAAAAAATCAAAGAGACTAAAGAGTCTGTGAAGGAAGGGAATCACTATGAAGTAGTGAGTCTCTCATTGCAGTGGAACTTGCATTATTGCTACACTGCACTAAATGCAAAGGAAACCATACCAAGCCACAAACGGAATATATGCTCATTTCTATTCCATCCTGCCGATGAGATTTATCACACACTGGGAAAGTGAAGGCAAAACAAGGAAGAATTTTTCAAAGAAAGTACTCTGACCAACACAAATATCCAGCCACAGCACTAGATTTAAGATTACATAATTAAATCTAAGCCATCATTTATTGCACGGGTAGTCAATAGGCAGACTGCAGGCCAAATCCAAACTGCCAGATGCTTTTGAGCAGACCCTGAAATCTTTTTATTTTTTTAAATTTCTTTGGATTCTGGACCTTCACTATACCTTGACTGAGAAATTTGGACTGTGACAAAAAATAATTGACCACCATTTATAATCCTGTAGATTTCTCTGAATTTACAGTAATAAATAAGTGACTAAAAGTCAAATGATTGTTAAAATAGCAATCACTCATTCATACTACAAATCCAAAGAAATCCAGGAGTCAGGTAAGAGATTTTCAGGAAATTTACATTTAACAATTCTGTTACCTAAAACAGTGTCTTCCAGCCAAGGACCTCAAAGGACTCTCCAAATACTGAATGATTAAGCCACAAGACCCTCCTGCAAAATAAGGACTAATGCCCCACTTCAGAGACCAGAAAGACAGGGCATGACTTTTGACTTGCTTAAGGACACAGCAGGCCAATGACCAAAGTAGAATTTGAATACAAGGGCCATAAAAGTGCCATTTCTTGGCTGGGGCTCTTACCCTTCACCCTAATAAGAATGGACTTGTTTTTTCATTGTCCAAACGCAAGCTTTGAGAAGAGTAGAAGCATAAGCCTGAGGCTGTCCTACTGTTTCAATTTAGGTAGGAGAAGTTTGTATCCATGTCTCTGCAAGCTCTTTCCTGCACTACCTGTTAATTAAAAAAAAAATTAAAGTCATGCACATTACATGAATAGAACAGAGGAAGGAAACTTCCTTCAGAGCTTGTGATCTAAGGGAAGGTGGGAGTGTGTTAGGCTATGTCTGCGTTGAAAATGCTACCCCAGATCAGCTGTGCCACTGTAGAACTTCAGGATTGACACTTAGTGAGGGGAGAGGTTCTCCCAACAGCCTTGTTAATCCACCTCCCCAAAAGGCAGTAGCTAAATCAACAGAAGAATTCTTCCATCAACCTAGCACTGCCTACCTGCAGACTTAGGTCAGCTTACTTTTTTTTTTTAAAACAAGCTTTTACTAGTTATGGGCACATCTCTATCTTCCATGAATATTCTAGCCAGTACACATTTCTAAGCAAATGTTGTAGAATATACACTGAAAGCAAACTGGGCATTTGTAATCACCACTATTTACATCAGAAGCACAATGCTAAGGGACACTCTCAAATTAAAAAGAAGAGGAGGACTTGTGGCACCTTAGAGACTAACCAATTTATTTGAGCGTAAGCTTTCGTGAGCTACAGCTCACTTCATTGGATGCTGTAGCTCACGAAAGCTCATGCTCAAATAAATCGGTTAGTCTCTAAGGTGCCACAAGTCCTCCTCTTCTTTTTGCGAATACAGACTAACACGGCTGCTACTCTGAAAACCCTCAGACTTCGACACTCAGACACCCCCAATGTCTAATACACACAACGATCTGCTTGTAAGCGCCAGACCAGGCACTGCCGGCAGAAGCCAGGCCGCTGGGAACAAGGAAGGGCTTTGAGAAGCCAGCCGGTTTGCCGACAGGTCACAAACAGAAAGGGCCAAACGTGTCCAGGCAGTCAGCGGCCGGCTCTAACGGGGTTGAGCGGTGGCAAGTCCATTGAATGAACTTCACGGGCACAGCTCACTGCCCCAGAGGCGATGGCCCGCACTGGAAACAACAGCGCCTCGGAGCGAGCGCCGCAGCGAGGACTCCCCGCGCCTCTCGCGCCGCGTGACGGGCAGCTGCTCGAGCGGCTCCGCGCCGCAGCCGCACCGGCGGATCGCGCAGGCTGGAGCCGCTCTGGCTCCAGCCCGCCCCTGCGGGCCCCAGCAGCGGCACCTGGGGAGTGGGGGTTGGTGGTGGTTCCGGAGGCCCCGCGGCAGACACGTGCGCAAAGGAGGAGCCGGCTGCCGGCTGCCAGCGCCTCCCCCGGCCGGCTCGGCTCGGCTCCCCAGCCCCCTCCACTCACCCAACGCCCGAGACCCGCCGCGCCGCCTGCCCCCGCCGCCAATATATAGCCGGGCCGCGGGAGGCGGGGCCCAGCCCGGCTCGGAGCGCCCCGCCCCCAGACCAGGGAAGCGGAACTAGTCAGAGCCCCCCCGCAGGGACCCTGCCGAGCGGCCGCGGCAGCGCCCCCTTGCGCCCCCCTCCCCCCCCCGGCGGCGCGGCCTGGGAGGGAGAAAGCGGAGGCGCGGAGTGTGCGTGAGAGAGAGACGGGGTGACTCCCGGGGGTGGGGGACGGTTGTCGGGGGGACGGGAGGGGGTTGTCCGGGGACGGGTGGGGGTTGAGGAGAGCAGGGGGCTGTGGGGGGATGGGTGGGGGTTGAGGAGAGCAGGGGTTTTCCGGGGGACGGGTGGGGGTTGAGGAGAGCAGGGGGCTGTGGGGGGCTCGTGGTGGTTGAGGAGACCGGGGGCTTTCGGGGGGATGGGTGGGAGTTAGGGAGAGTGGGGGGCTGTAGGGGGACGGGTGGTGGTTGAGGAGACCGGGGGTTTTCGGGGGGACGGGTGGGGGTTAGGGAGAGTGGGGGGCTGTAGGGGGACGGGTGGGGGTTGAGGAGACCAGGGGTTTTTGGGGGGACGGGTGAGGACTAGGGAGAGTGGGGGGCTGTGGGGGAACAGGTGGGGGTTGAGGAGAGCAGGGGTTTTTGGGGGGACGGGTGGGGGTTGGGGCAGCGGGGGGCTGTCTGGGAGCGGGTGGGGGTTGGGGTGAGTGGGGGGCTGTCAGGAGGATGTGTAGGGTGTTGCTGGGAGAGCAGGGGCTGTTGGGGGGACGGGTGGCATTGGAGAGAGCAGGGAGCTATCAGGGCAGGTGGGTGGGGTGTTACGGGGAGAGCAGGGGCTGTCAGAGGGTCGGGTGTGGTGTTGCAGAGAGTGGGGGCTGTTGGGGAGGAGAGTGGGGTATAGCAGAGGGAGTGGAGGATTGTTGCAGGGGACAGGTTAGGCCTTGGGGAGAGCGAGGGTTGGGTGGGGCATTGTAGGGGGAGTGGGAGGTGTTGGGGGAATGGATGTAGCACTGGTGGGGAATAGAGACTTTTCCGGAGATAGATGGGGCATTGGAGTGAGCGGTGGGTTATTGGGATGGATGGGGAACATGGGGCTGTTGGGGGATGGTAGGGGATTTCTGGGGGGATAGTGGGGGAGCAGTGGGATGGAGGCCAGGTGGATATGTGATGGGGAAAGTGGGATGAATGTATCATGAGGGTTGAGAGCATTGCAGGGAAGCAATGGGGAGGTATAGTGGGGGGAATGGAGTGTGTGTGATGGATATAGGAGGAAAGAGAGTGGGCTAGTGGGATCTTTCTTTGCTTGTTAAAAGGGCAAAGGCCTTGCTATAGCCAGCTCACTTTTATGAGCACTCAAGTGTCATGGAAATAATGGGAGAATATCAAAGGTGCCATCACGAACAGACAGGATCCCCAGAGCCAAAAGTCAGTGGACTCTGCATGGGGGCAAGGGTCTGCCTGCATTGATCCAACAGCAGGACTGGAACAACGGTCTTTTTCTCAGAGCAGTGACTGGTGACAAAGGTAGACCAAATAAGCAGTCTGAACATCGCAGCAGCCAGCATCTCCCTGCTGCCATATCGCAAGAAGCCGCACCTGTTTTACCTAATCTGAAAAATGTTCCCTGCACTCTGCACAGAGTCCACTTTCTTGCTAAGGAATCTTTAATTATGGGCAATAAACAAAAATTCACAGCCTGTGACCTGTCCCTGACTTATATTTTATGCCCCTGACTAAAATCTTGGGAGGTCTAGGGCAGAGGGCGGCCGGGGAGTGCTGCGGGTGCTCTGAGGGGATGTGTTGGTGCGCGGCCTGGGACCCCTGCTGGTGCTGTGGGGGGGTGGGGGTGGCGGGGCACAGCCTGGGACCCCTGCCATCAGTGAAATGTGGTTTTACTTCATGGAGGCATTTAGTCTGAAAATTACATACCCTTTGATTATAAATTACAATATGTACTTACAAGTGGATCAAAACAGAACTTTAATGGCCTGATCCTTCAATTATACCTATAGGGAGACCCTTTGAAGTCAGTGGGGCTCTGTGCAGAGAGCCACCTGTGCAGATCCAGTTGCAAGATGGAGTTTAAAATCATAAGAACGGTCATACTGGGTCAGACCAAAGGTCCATCTAGCCCAGTATCCTGTCTTCCAACAGTGGCCAATGCCATGTACCCCATGAGCGGCGGGCCAGAGCGCTGACAGCGCAGCGCACTGAGGCTGGGGGGGAGGGGCCTAGGACTAGCCCCCCTGGTCGGGAGCTCAGGGGCCAGGTAGGACGGTCCCGTGGGCCGGATGTGGCCACAGGCCATAGTTTGCCCACCTCTGATCTATAACCTACCCTGCACCAACTCTTGACATCACTATGAGATATCACACTCAGATGTCACTCCCAGTAGACTGTGCAAAAATTCATAATGTGATTATCTTTCTTTTTAATTAAAAGTGAAATAATTAACAAGATTGATGTCTATGCTGACATCATTAGGCTTCAGAACGAACACCTCACGTTGGTATCCACAGAAAGATGGAAGAGCAGCAGCTGCACTGGTTTGAACTTCAAAATACATCATGAGCCATTGTACCTAAACAGGCTAATGCTCCTGGGAGATGCCACGTGCCTGCAGCCCTCCTAAGCTGTCCAGGTGTGTGCTTGCATTCAGGCATGCACACGCACTTCCACATGTGGTGGCTTAAGGCCATAGTCCTGTCCAAAAAGTAAAACTGACCAATGCTAATTTCGTTGCCCAAGTTGAGTGAAGTGTAATAAATTAGCATCATAAATGCCAGAAAGAGAAGTAGACATTTATTTGTCCTTCAGTGTTAATCTATTGTATGCCTTTGATAACATAGTTATGGATGATTTTAAATATGATTGTTACCTTAACATTCCTTTAAAATAATGTGAGTATTCCTCTAAATATCAAAACTAATAATGAAAAACAGAACAGAATATAAACAATTCCATTAAACACTTTGTTAATTATGAAGTGATTTTTAGTCCTTAAACTGAGAATATTTTGCTGAGACAATGTTAAAGTTTAGGTCCAATGAGCTAATTATTGTTCCAAAGTAGGAGTTATTATTCAGTCAGAAACTATTTTGGATTGTTTCCCTCTGAGTTGCTGTAGGGTGGTGGTGCTGTTAGAAAAATTCGTTGATTGAAAATTATCTAGCCTCTGCTGCTAATGAAGCTTGTGACTTAGAATTAAACTACAGGCTGTCTGCAGTCACCGTGTGTCTTGTGTCAAATGTTAACACCATGCCTTGATTACTGCAGGATATACATTATATGTTAATGCACAGAGGTCACATTCCCTGTGTAGCCCGTAAGGTGTGCTCTGCAGATGCTTGGACCATGTACAAAAGATTTAGAAATCAAATATACTGTCCTTGAAACAGAATAGTAAATTGTTTGCTGTTAGTTAATGTATTTGTGTAGTGCAATACTGTAACGTCAGTGCTGCCACTGTGCAGCTAATGACATTATTTGCATTCTCCTCTCTGAGATGCAAAAAAAAATGCATATTAAAGGTGACCTGGAAACTTTAAAAACCATGGAGCTTATGCCCTTTTTTTGTTTTTTTTATAATGTATGAATGCCTGAAAGGTTTAGACAATTAAAAAGGAGTGGGACTGTATTTTTTTTAAACCTGAAAAATATCAACTCTGTCTTCAGTGGAAGTCTCCCTGGAAGGGTCCAGAGAAGTGGAGGGAAAGCCTTAGCCCTTAATCGAAAATGATAAATCATTAACAAAGACAGCTTTTTTCCAACAATTATGAATAAAAATATGCTTCCCCTCTCAGTCAGTTTTCACTTCTTTGGTACCTATGATGTAAACCTGGTAGGTCTTTAGTTGTCCACAGAGTCTTCCAGGAAAAACAGGGTAGTCAGCCTGTGAATGGGTGAACAGTCTCTGCATGCCCCTCTTGGACACTGGAGCTATGCCCCATCTTAATTTCCCCAAGTGGAACAACAATAGATTTCAGACTTACCTGTCCTGAGGCAAGGAGAAGCTGACACACATTAACAAAAATACCATCTCCTTTTAGTCAGTCTTCAGTTCAGGAATCCTTACAACAAGGAGCTCTCTCTCTCTCTGCTCCATTTTCTGTTCCTGTTTATATGGCCCAGACGTTATGTTGGATCACGTTAAAGAAGTTCTGTATTAAAATCACAAATGAGTTTGATTCTCCTTAGTTTAAATTCCAGGGTATTACTAATTAAGAGGTTTGAGAGTAACAGCCGTGTTAGTCTGTATTCACAAAAAGAAAAGGAGTACTTGTGGCACCTTAGAGACTAACCAATTTATTTGAGCATAAGCTTTTGTGAGCTACAGCATCCGATGAAGTGAGCTGTAGCTCACAAAAGCTTATGCTGAAATAAATTGGTTAGTCTCTAAGGTGCCACAAGTACTCCTTTTCTTTTTACTAATTAAGAGGTCTCTTGGTCTCTTATTTTTACTGTTTCTCTCCCTCTCAGTGTGAAACTTGCAAGCTGCTAATTGTGTTAGTACATCCTAAGACAGAGTCTGTTCTCAAAGCAATACTTTGTAACAACAACTACTCACAACAAGAGAGACTCAGAGCAATACTCTGTAATAACAGAAACAGCACCCCGCCCTTTTGTTGTATTTATCTCGCTTTGTTAACAATTGTGATTAAAATAGAGATAGAGGATGTATGTGGATGGATGCTTGGTGTGGATAATAACTGAATGATCAGGGAGGTGCCAGTCTAAGAATCCAGTGTCCATTGGCAGAAGAAGGCATCAAGTGGAAACAACCAGAGGACCCCCGGAGGGCAGACTGGAATCCACCCAACAGCCTCAAGGATGGGAGAACCAAAGAACAAGATAACATCTGGCAACACGGAGCCGTCAGGAATGTGCCATCTGCTGATTGATTCAGCAACAGCATGATGAAGCAATTCCCATAGATTGGCATAGGAAGAAATTCCTATAAAAATGGACTCTAAAAGCTGAGAACGTTGGGGTTTGATTCTGCTAACCAACTTCCAGAAGCATCAGATGAGTATCTGACAAGGCCCTGCTCCCTCCTCATGTCCAGGCCACCTGGCCAGTGGCTTGGCATGAGCAACTCTAAGGCTGGTAACTGTGATAACAGCCTAGCAGAACCTGCGTGTGTGTGTGTGTATGAATGAATGTGTGAATAAATATGAAATTGAATGGAATGTTATAGCTATAACTAACTGCTTACTATGATTCTTTCTGTATTCACAATAAATGTGGCATTTTGCCTTTTCCCCTTTAATAAGATCCTGCTGATTTTTATTTTATTGGTATAACACAGACTCCTGGTAGGGCCGGGCCTCCTCGATTTTCCTCAGGCTGCAGGCTTTAGACTCCATCCAGCCTGTCCCTTAAAAGGGTAATATCTTAGAATCATAGAACCACAGGGTTAGAAGAGACCACACAGGTCATCTAGTCTAACCCCCTAATGCAGGATTTGTTGTGTCTAAACCATCCAAGACAGATGGCTATTCAGCCTCTTTTTGAAACCTTCAGTGAAGGAGATTCCCCAACTTCCCTAGGCAGTCTGTTCCATTGTCCTACTGGTCTTACAGTTAGGAAGGTTTTCCTGAGATTTGATCTAAATCTGATATGATTGCATCTTGTCCTGCCCTCTGCGAGAAAAGTGAACATTTTTTCTCCATCTTTCTAATGGCAACCATTCATTTGAAGACTACTAACGTGTCCCCCCTTTATCTCCTCTTTTCCAAACAAACTAATATATCCAGTTCCTTCAGCCATTGCTCATATGGCTTGCATTCCACCCCTTTGGTCATAGGCACTGGAAGTCAGTATGCAGGGGGTTCTGCAGCACCCCCAGGTTTTACACCCGGCATTCTGGCTGCTGGCCTTGCGCCCCTGCCACCCACAGTCCTGGCCACCTGCCCCTCTGCTGCCCAGGGACTCTGCCGCTGGCCCTGGGTCCCGCTCAGCTACTGGCCCTGGGTCCCGGTTGGCTGCTAGCCCTGCATCCGAGGGCTCTGCTGCCAGCCTGGGGTCCCACTTGGCCACCAGCCCCGGGGGTTCTGCTGCTGGCCACCAGGTCCTGCCCAGCCACCGGGTCTGGGGTCCTGGACACAGCCCCATGCCCAGGGTTCCGCACCTGCCCCTAACTGTGACCCCAGCCTCCACCATCTTACCCCAGTCCGCGTCCTTCCATCACAGAGCCACAGCCCTGCTCCCAGCCCCAGCTCTAGGGGGTGGTGAGGGGTGCAGACAGGGGTAAGAGGGCTGCACCCCCATTCCAAAAACTGTTCCAGCACCACTGCCTTTGGTCATTTTTGCCGCTTGCCTCTGGATCCTTTCCAGTTTCTTTACATCCTTTATATACAGCAGAGGTGGGCAAACTACCGTCCATGGGCCACATTTGGCTCGCAGAACCATCCTGCCTGGCTCCTGAGCTCCCGGACAGGGAGGCTACCCCCGGCCTCTCCCCCACCAGCGCTCTGGGTAGCGTGGCTGGCTCCAGCTGGGCTGCGCAGCTGCAGGCTCCTGCCGCTCTGCGTGGCATGGTAAGAGGGCGGGGGGGGGGGGAGGGTTTGGATAAGGGGCAGGTGGTTCTGGGGGGGCAGTCAGGGAACAGGGAACAGGGAGGGTTGGATAGGTGTGGGAGTTGGGGGGGCTATCAGGAGGCGGCGGTGTGGATAGGGGTTGCGGCAGTCAGGGGACAGGGAGCAGGGGGGTTATATAGGGGGTGGGGTCCTGGGGGGGCGGTTAGGGGCAGGGGGTCCCGGGAGGGGGCGGTCAGGGAACAAGGAGCCGGGGGGGGGGGGTGGATGAGTCAGGGGTTCTGAGAGGGGCAGGAAGTGGGAGGGGTGGATAGGGGGGTGAGGACCCAGCTGTTTGGGGAGGCACAGCCTTCCCTACCTGGCCCTCCATATAGTTTCATAACCCTGATGTGGCCCTCGGGCCAAAAAGTTTGCCCACCCCTGCTATACAGTGATGACTAAAATTGCACACAGTACTCCAACTGAGCACTAACCAGTGCTGAGTACAGCAGTACTATCACCTCCTGTGACATGCATGCTCTGCCTCTGTTAATGCAACGCAAAACTGCATTTGCTTTTTTTTGTAACAGCAAGGCAGCATCCTTTCCCCCTTTCTCACACAAGGTGTATGGGGTGGGGCAATCTTTTGGGGAACACAAAACAAACAACCCAAACCTTTCATGCCTTCTTTACAGTAATTTAAAGCTGCCTTTCCCTGGATCAGCTCTGCACAGAATGGCGCCATTGTAAACACTTCAGCTCTATCTCAGAATGGAGCCTGAGAAGGAACGATTGTACTCATACACCAGAGGGATTAAATGGAGTCCATAGAGTTTCTGTTGAGTCAATGAATTTCTATGTATACAGTTTGCACCCAGGATATGATATAGTTCTGTGAATTTGTCTATGTTAAGTACCATTCATTAATGTCATACTCCAGAGTATTTCGTGCTATAGAATGAATCCTACACTTATGAGAGGCATGGAAATCTAATTTAATGTTACCCAGCTCAGATACCTGAATAGGTTTTCAGGAACCCTTTAAAATAAGTATATATGGTTTGCTCAGAGCCAGTGAAGTATCTATTTAGAATGCTATTTTAAAGAGTGAGTTAACAAAACCTCAAAGGATGAAGTGAGTGAAAATGAGAAATGCAGTTTCTGAGAAAAGATCAAAGGACAGATTCTGTGTTCTGCCACAGTAACAGTAGCCAGAATTGTGCTGTAGGGAGTAGGGGGAGAAATCCCTCACAAGAGATGTAGTATACTGCCTCATTGCAAGACCTGGCACAAGAGGCAGGAGTTAGTGGTGACTCTGTGGCAGAGGGCACTGTGGCGTTTCTGCGCTGTGACACACTCCATATGCAGTCTAGGAAGAGGAGAGAAGGTGCATTAATCCACCTTTATGCTCTTAGGATTCTGGGCTGCTCTGGGAGACAGTGTGGCCACTGGTGTAAATTAGAATAGCTATGGACTACTCTAATATATGGGAGCCACCCATCCTGAAGGCACAATGGTGAACCTGAAGCTACCTTTTTGCTCTCTATTCTGGCCTGCACCTTCTGAGTTGCCCCTCTAGGAGGTGCAGCACAGAACCTCAACCCAAATAACATTTAAGCTCGGATGTAAGATTTATGCTTCAAAAGAATTACAGTGTTTCCATAGTGCATGACTGCAGATAGGTTTTACTGCAATTCTACATCCCATAGAAAGTGCCAGTGCTCCATCTAGCCCAGTATCCTGTCCCAAGAGTACCACGTGCTCTGGAGGAAGGTGCAAGAAATCTGAAGTGGGTATATATGGAATAATCTGTCCATAGTGGAAGTTTCTTTTAACTCTCTTTATTAGATTGGTTTATGCCCTGCAGCATGAGGGCTTATATCCCTTTCAGATTTTTGTTTCTCTTTTTTTTTTTTATTGTGGAAATAACAGAGTCAATGCTCCAACTAAAAAACGTCTTATCTATTTCAATTACAGTAAAATGAAACCAGGGATGGTGCTGTGTCCTGCTTTTCCAGTGCCTGTCTAAAATTGGGATGAGAATGAGAGTAAACTTGTTTAGGTTTAATTCAGATCAGTCTGTACCTTAATGGGCACGGTCTACAATGACAATCTTTCTCAGGCGTCTCACAATTATTTTTTATTTTAATATTCTTTATTTTTTGCATTGTTCCTCCAAAAATATAACTATTGGGTACATGCCAGTATCTACCAGCTGGTTTTTAAAGTATACAGTCATATAATCCCAGATGTTTATAGCTTTTCACTTTGCCCCCATATTTACGAATGTCTACAGAAACAATGTTTTGGAAATTCAAATTGACAAAGATGTCAGTTGGCACTGTTGGCTACTAATGTCCATTTAACTATTACCAAATCAGCCCTGGTGTGTCCTCCTCTCCTTGTGACAGGAAATATCTCTAAAACTGACTCATTTTAATGGCGCCATTGGATGACAGAAATAATGAAAAACATCTGACTGGACACATTAGTTTAATTAATACATATTTAAAATAACATTCTTCAGGGGTATGTGCCATATGGCCAAACCAGAAAAGGAGTTTACCCTTCAGAGTGTTGAGTACCCTCAACTTCCACTAAAAGCTTTGGAAATTGAGAGCCCTTAAACACCTTACAGGAGCCAATTGGCACATCATGGGATTGGATCCATATGTCTATAATTCCAGCAGGCATGATGAAACCACATGAAAATTCAGAAAGTAAAGGCTTCTTTACATGTAATATAACTTTTTACAGTTTTTGATTAAGACTTGATTTAGACCAAAGATCAGAAAAATATGCAATGCAGAGAAGTTTGAGAAACAGCTGCACTATTGTGCATAATGCTTTGCTCAGTCCATACACTTGTATACAAACATAAGAATGGCCAGACCGGGTCAGACCAATAGTCTACCTAGCCCCATATCCTGTCTTCTGTCAGTGGCCAGTGCCAGATACTTCAGAGGGAATGAACAGAACAGGGCAATTACTGAGTGATCCATTCCCTTTCGTCCAGGCCCAGCTTCTGACAGATACAGGTTTAGGGACAAGGGGCAGCCCAGGGCATGGGGTTGCATCCCTGACCAGCTTGGCTAATAGCCATTGATGGACCTATCCTCCATGAACTTACTTAATTTTTTTTTAACCCAGTTATGGCCTTCAAAACATTGCTTGGCAATGAGTTCCAGAGGTTGACTATGCATTGGCTGAAGAAGTACTTCTTTATATTTGTTTTAAACCTGCTGCCTATTAATTTCATCAGGTAACCCGAGGTTCTATTGTTATGTAAAGGAGTAAATAACACTTCCCTATTGACTTTTTCCACGCCATTCATGATTTTATAGATTTCTATCGTATCCCCCCCTTACAGTCCTAGTCTTTCTGAAAATCCAAATTCACTTTATAAACTGGATCACCCTTGTCCACATGCTTTTCGTCCCCCTTGAAGAATTCTAATAGATTGGTGAGGCATGATTTTTCTTTTTTCTATGTTGACGCTTCCCCACCTACGTGCAGGGATGAAAAGTAACTTAAAAGACTTATCGGTACTCCAGAGTCCTGAGCAGGGGGCATGGCCTCGACTGGAAGAGGCATGGCCTCGACCGGAAGATGCATGGCTGGGGCCTTTAAATCACCCCCAGAGCTACCAGCTGCAGAGGCAACTGGGAGCCCCGGGGCTCAGGGGTGATTTAAAGGGCCCCAGGTTCCGGCCGCCACTACCCCAGCGGAGCTCCAGGTCCTTTAAATCACCGCCGGAGCCCTGCCACTGCTACCCTGAGGCTCCGGCAGCGGGGCTCAGGGGGCCCTTTAAAGCACCTCCGGAGCCCTGCCGCCGCTACCCCAGGGGCTCTGGCAGCGGAGCTCAAATGTTGTGAGATGCACAATCGAACTGTGAGAGTTGGCAACACTTAGACACCAGGGTAAAAGTGGAGTAAATGAGATAAGAATCAGGCTATGTGAGTGCAGTCTCTCACATGCCCTCATTCCATCTGTTCCTTCATTCACTTACTCTCTCCTCGCTCTACCTTAGCTCAGTCTCCTTCCTTATCCATTCCATCTCCCACATTGATTATTTCTACTACTCACTCTTTCTTTTCACTGTTTCCCACCCTTTCCTTCTCCCTCATTTCATGCAGGGCCGTCCCTACCCACATGCAAAATACACAGCTGTGTAGGGCACCAGGATTTTGGGGCACCAAATTTCCTGGTGCCCTACGCAGCTGCGTGCTGCTCCAGCCCCTGCTCCACCTCTTCTCCATGGCTCCCATCCCTGCTCCGTCCCAGCCCTGCCTCTTCCTGCACCAGCCCCACCCCCACTCCGCCCCTTCCCCAAAGCCCCTGTCCCTGCTCCACCTCCACCCTCACTCCCCTGATGACTGCAGCAGGGGTTGTGCCTGCACTCACTGGTGGCGGTAAGTGGAGTGACCTGACCCCAGCCCGCTCTGCTCTGCCAGCTCCCAGCCGCATCACCGGTCAGTGCTGGGGAGCGGTTCCCCCCTGCCCCCCAAGGCAGGGAGCTTGGGGAGCAGAGCAGAGTGGACTGGGGCCGGGTTGCTCCACTTCCCGCCGCCCCATGAGTGCGGAGTCAGGCCTGCCCTGCACTCACTGGGCGACAGGAAGTGGAGCGACTCGGCTCCAACCTGCTCCGCTCCCCGGCTCGTGCTGGGGGGTGATTCCCCCCTGCCCCCCAAGCCTGTTCCTGCCCCCCCACGGAGGCCTGGGCCCCCCCTTGCAGGGTGTGTGGGGGCTGCGTAAGGCACCAAAATGGCTAGGGATGGCCCTGATTTCATGGTATATGCCTGTGTGTGAAAGACAGGGAAAGAAAGAGAGAAGAGAAAAGGGAAGAGAGAGAGAGAAGGACATGGTGAAGTGGAAGCCCTGGAGCCTGTTCCTACTTCCCACAGCTAGTGGCACCAAAAGTGGTGCTATATAAGGTATCACACCGGCCACCGACAGTACCTGGAGGCGTGAGCCGGAGCGACATCGTGCATCAACTACAAGAAAGGGACCGACTGTCCGTTGGACCATATAAACTGGAACCATAAACTCACTGAACATTAAATCTCACCAAATGAGGGTCAATCCGTCATCATCATCGTGTCCACTCATTATACTCCACACCTGAACATAGCCATTATAAGAACAACATACCCTCATATCTCAATGTCTGTACTTTAACCCGTTAATCTTTTACCCCCAATCTGGGATATTGCAGTTTATGTATTCCTTACGCCATCTGATCTTAAACCGAACTTCGCACCCCTTGATAATCTGTACATTATTCTCTGATACCCAGAAACATCTACACTTAAATTCTGTACCGTTCCCTTTTTTTTTAAAAAACCATCATCTTAATAAAATGCTTATATCTGAGCAGCAGGCACCTGTCTGTATTTGCTGCATCCCAGCAGGGTGCAGGCAGCCATGCAGATGCCCTATTTAGAGAGGATCCTGATTTTGAAGAATCCTGGAGAACAAGCAACCATAATATTCAGCTGGTTTTGATAAAAATTGACAGTGTAGGGCTCAAGAGAAATACTTTTCTTGGTCTGTCGTCTCTAATACCAATATTGATTACACGGCTGGAGGACTAAATTAAGAATAAAGACTAAAAGAACCCAATGTAGATAATTTGAAATGAAGCCTAAAATGGAGGGCATAATTATCAACAGCCATTTAAAAATGTAAACACAATGAAGGGAACAAAGGTATTCAGAGTACTAAAAGGAGCTGTAATTAGGAGTAGTGGTATATTAAAGAGAAAATATCTTTTTCTTATATAGACTCCTATTATCCTCCACTCCCTGTCCTGATTTTTCACAATTGCTGTCTGGTCACCCTACTTCATTCTCTCTCTCTCACACACAGTGGGGGTGGGCTGTAGGCAGGAAGAGTTCAAAAATCAAAAGACAAACCCCAGACAAATGTTAATCTTTAACACACGCCCCCCCCCAAAAAAAAACCCGCATGATTTTTTCTCTCTTGAGGTTGGCACTGCCGGGTAGAACCGTGTGTCATCTGCGCGTTGCTGGCACTTGTGTCCTTGTTGTCAGTTTGCCAACTGTCTATGAACAAAGTGACTTGCCCAAGGTCACTCAGGAAACCCGTGGTAGCGCCAGGAATTGAATCCAGTTCTCCTCACGCCCAATCCTCTGGCCACTGGACCATCCGCCCTCTCCCCACACTGGGGAAGCTTCTGGCCAACAACACAAAACTCTTGTTATTTGAAAACACACCCCTGTAGACGTGTCCCTCTCACTCTACCCGCGCTAGGCATGAAGTCACCAGCTAGCTCCCGCTTGCACAGCATGAGGCCAGGCCTCCCCTAGGGGAATCGATCCCGGAACCAGTTTCCTTGGCTACTGTTTCCAGGCGGAAAGTTGAGGAGACGGACCCACGCCCGGAGGGGGAGCGCTTAGGGGCGAGGGCACGCCGCTTTCTGGGCCGCCGAGATGTGGAGCCGCGTCTCTGCCGCCGGGAGCCGCACGCGCGGCGCCTGTCGCTGCCGCCTCCTCCTCGCCCTCCCCCGGGGCGCCCAGGAGCAGGGGCCGGGCAGGTGAGCTCCCTGCGTGGGGCGGGTCCCTGAGCGCGGGTCGGCGAGGCCGCTCCGGGTGCCGAGGTTTGTCAGCAGCGGCCCCAAGGCCGCGCTCGCAGTGAGACGGACCCGCCTGAAACGCGGTTCGGGCCGGGCCTGCCGCGCCCGAACCCCGAGGGCCCGAGCTGCGGCTTTCGGGGGGGTGACTGAATTGGCGGGGACTCGCCTCTGCCGGCGGGCAGAGGTGCAGGGTCACGCCCCGCCTGGGCGCCCGCGGCTTTTAACAAGCGGCCGCCGGAGAATTGTGGTGTTCTGCCTCCCAGCGCTCCGGGGAGCCGTTTGCAGTTTTCTCGGTGCGGTCCCATCCGCCGCTGGCTGACAGCCCAGGCCCACTCCACTGACTTCAGTGGGACTCAGTGGGCAGAGCCGGATTGTGAGAGTTGGCGGGTCTTTGTGTGGCTTTTTTATAAAGCAAGAACCGGGCAGGTTGGTCTCTAAGGTGCCACAAGTACTCCCGTGTGTGTGTGTGTGTTTTAACCGTGCAGGTGTATTTTCTGAGACTACTTTCAACTCGTTTTCTGACCTGGATTTCAAGTGAACGTAGTTTAAGTCCAGAAGGGACCATTAGATCATCTAGCCTGTTTGCCTATATACCATAAGCACTTAAATGTCATTGTTACCTCGGTATTGAGCTCAATAGCTTGTGTGTGGCTGAAGCATAATTGTGTGTGGCTAAAGGATCTCTCCCAGAAAGGCATCCAGTCTTAGTTTGGAGACACCAAGAGACTTTTCCCTTGTTAGTGTATTCCAGTGGTTGCCTCTTCCCTTGTTATTGAGCCTCTTCCCTTGTTAGTTTATTCCAGTGGTTGCTCATCACCCACTTTCAAAAAAATTTGTTTTATTTCTATTTTGAGTTTGTCTGACTTCAGCTTCCTGCCATTGTTTTTTTTTTTTTAATGCTTTTCTTCACTAGATTAAAGAGCTCTTTTGAACCCACCATTTTCTCCCTCTGAATTATCTACTGTAATCAAGTCACTTCACAATCTTCTTTTTTATAAGCTGAACAGACTGAGCTCTCTGTATGTCACTGGAAGTCCCATGAATCACTTTTGTGGCTCTTTTCTTCACCCTCTCTTTTTTCACATTGTTTTTAAACTGTGGACACCAGAACTGTCCACAGAATTCCAAGCAACAGTGCACCATATACAGAGGTAAAATCATCTCCCTTCTTCTACTCACTACTTCCCTATTTCTACATCTGAGGAACACATTGGCTCTTTTTGCCGCAGCATCACAATGGGAACTCATGTGGAGTGTTGCTTCTTAACTATAACACCAAAATCTTTAAGGTGTTTGTCCTCACAACGATGGGGAAAGTACTAGTATCCCCATTTTTACAGATGTGGAACTGAGATACAGAGAGACTAAAGGCTTATTCTAAACCAGAAGTTATACAGGTAATTGGCATGCTGTGAATTTATACCCCTATATTTATACCCATATCAGTCCCGGAGTGGACACTCCTTACGTTCTCTCTGATTTAGCCCCTATTGCTTTGAAAGCAGTTTAGGGTTTAAAATGCTGCTTAAGTACCAGCTCTACTGGGCTTATGATACTAGAGATGTCATGAAGTGTTTTCAAGGGCAGCTGGCTTACTTCATGTCATTTTCTTTCCCACCCCTCAGTGTCATTTGTGACAGGTCTTCTCATCCAAGGCAGTAGACTTCTCAGTGAGCTGGTAGTGCTGCTAGAGAATGGGGCTGCACATTTTTAGCATCCATCCACTGTTGGTGTCAGTTGTTATGTAGGTTATCATATACAAAAGTAAAAAACTATCATGTCTCTCCTTCTATCTTGTGATGCCAAACTGCTATATATATTTGTGGTCTCACCAGCACTTAAAATATGTGTGTGTGAGCAATAAAGCAATGCTGTCTGTTGGTACAGATGTATGCTCAAAGCGTTGGATAAAAATTAGCATGGTTTGGAAACTAGTATATTTTACAGGGCACTGGAGACATTTAACCACTTCCAATAAGAATTGTATTGTATTGTTTTTTTTACTTCAGAACTAGCTGTTTTCTGTCTTGAATGAAATACGTAAGCAAGGTAGCCTAATAATACAAGGATATCCTCTTTTTGAACAGTTTTTGAACATTTGGAGGGTATTTTGAAGAACTGATAATGCAAAGTATATAACATAGTAGTTATTGTAAGTGACTACAGCTTTCCCATGTTGATTTCTAAATTGCTCCTAATGCTTCATGCAGGGAGAAAATAATTACTTCCAATAAGTAATGCAAAATGAGCTGATAGGAAAAGATGCTTTTTGGGGGAAAAATTATGGAGAGACTGAATTGTAGTGGATAATAGCAAAGTCTGCTTGGTGTAAGTCAGAAGGCTTTCCACAGCCTAATTAACAGGGTTGTGAAGTGTTACTTAGTTTTTTTGTTCACAACATGCTTTTTTCACTGAAGGTGTTGGTTTATGCCTGTTTAATTTTCTCAATAGTATACTAATGTGTGGAACATATGTAGGTGCTTTTAAGCAGTCCATGAAGACTTACTTTGCTTAATATGTCAAAATGCTGAGACTGAAAATGTTGAGTGAGTGTGCAAAATATTCTGATGGATATGTGTGGCAATTGTGGTACTTTTGTTTTCCTAGAGTTCTAATGTGTTTACCTAGCAGACCTTAGTGGCTGATTTTCTGGTAAGGTTCTGAAGTTATCTGGTTTTCCAGTAGCCTTAACAAAGGCACAAGGTCACAAGACTGTTACAAGGTCCTGGTGTATACCTCAGCACAAAATGAAGCCCACAATTTGTCATAGTTATCAACCTGTTGTGGTTGTCTAACATCTCAGCATACTGTTTAGTGCAGAGTTACTTGTTGCCTTTCGATTCAGTTCATTCATGGAGAAAAGAAAGCTGTTTACATTATATCGCAGAAACCATAAAGACCTGCCTTCAGAGTAAAATTGTACATTTAAGTTACCCAGTTCAGTTTGTGCAAAATTAGGCCCAGTCAGTTATGACTAACAAAGCGGTTCTGTGTAAATTATACCTTTTCCCTTCCTATCTTGTCTAGTAAAACACAAAAGTGCTTTAGCACCAGCACTGGGTTCTACAACAAGGAAGATGAATCTGCCACTTCTACAGACAGTAGTGCTGAGAAGGCTTCAGAGAATCAGGAGAAGACAACACCAGGAAATGCAAAGAAGAATTTGTTGAACATTATTAGTGAAATGAAAGTAGAATTAAGTTCAAAGAAGAAGTTTCAGATACTAAAAACACGGAAGACCAAGGAGCAGACCAATGACCAGCCAGAAAGTATGGAGAGTGCAAGTAGCATGTTTCAGAAAGCTACAGCAGACAGTAAAGCTAAGAGGTAAAATGCAATATGCACAGTTCAAGTGTTTCTTCTTTGAAGTGGACTCTATTAATCTCTAGGACAAAATAGTAGCATAAAATGTCTTTTTCTTTGTATAGAAAAGAATCCTCTATGGGAACAGTCCTTTTGCTAATGGTACAGCTGTACCCTGCAAAAAGCAATAACAAATGGAATGGTTGCACTAAGCATGTATATTTACTCCATACTTGTATTCCTGGAATTGAAGCCTCAAAATGAAATGTTACTAGCTGTCCAGAGAAAATCAATTTAAGGGGAGTACGGGAATTTTCCCTTTTGAAATGCCATTACTCAGTTATGAGAAAATAAAATCTGGGAAAAGAAAGAAGTTACATCTCCTTTTAATTGCCTCTCTTTGCACACAATTGATCATATACAACTTACTTATTAAAAATGTAAACATGCAGCTAAACTCAGTTGTTCAGTTACAGTCCGAGAAAATCTTTCCTCTGAATAACTGCATACTTACATAAATGTATACTCCTGGGAGAATTCTGCACCCTGCAGCGGGCACAGAATTCATACCTTCTGCAGATTTCTTGGCTCCCCTGCAGAAAAATGGATGAACCAAGAAATCTGTGAGGAAACACATGCCCCTTCCGTGGCAGCCTGGCTGCCTCTGCTGGGAGCAGCTGGCAGCAGATCACCATGGGAGGGGAGGAGGAGAGACATTAAAGGTGTGGGGATGGGCTCCTGCCTTAACGTGAATGAGTGAGAGAGACTCAGGGCATGTCTTCACTCGCCTGTGGCTTGTGTAGTCATGGCATAGCGCTGGGAGAGAGCTCTCCCAGCGTTCTAAAAAAAACCACCCCCAAGAGCATGGCTCCCAGCGCTGGTGCACTGTCTGCACTGGCACTTTGCAGTGCTCAGGGGTGTGTTTTTCACACCCCTGAGTGAGAAAGTTGCAGCGCTGTAAAGTGCCAGTGGAGACAAGGCCTCACTCTGTCCCTCTGGTTGCTGTTGCTGCATCCTGGGCTTGGAGGGAGGCACAGGGCTGTGTGAAGCAGGGTCTGTCTCTGAGGCAGAGCAGAGATGTAACAACTAAAGGGGCAGGCTGCTAATGTTCCCATTGTTAATTAATTGCTCCTGTTATTCAGTTAAGACTCCTTTACCTTGCCAGAGTGATGTAAAGGAACCTTATTGCAAATGACAGTAATGGAATTCTCAGCTAGAAAGGTCTGTGTGCTTTCTAACTCTTTTTTTCCTGTGCCAGAGAGGCACAATGGGGTTGGATTACTGCTCAGGATCTATTTTACATACCCATTTAAAAAAAATGCAGGACAGTGATTAGCAAAACTGTATGACTTTCATGTGTGAAAGTCTGAGCAATTTAAAGAGACAGTCTACTTTACAGACCACCAAAATAAAAGTAATATCTTTGAAATGAAAATCCAGGATTATAACTGCAATGCAGGGTCTTGGTTACCAGGTATTTGTAACTTTCATGTGTTTAGAAAATGCTGAACAGTTACTGTGATGGTTTGGTTTTTTTTTTTTTTTTGGGGGGGGGGAGTGTATGGTAGTTTAAATATATTACCAAAGTAAGTGAAACTGGTGTGATTATATTGCATTATTTTGACAAATAAAATATGCAGAATTTTGGATTTTTTGGTGCAGAATTCCCCCAGGAGTAAATATATTGTCACTATCTATTGGGATAATGCTTAACAAAGGGAAATCTTTACACCTAAATATAGTGGTTAAAATCATGCCAAATTGGTAAAGGAACAGTAGTCATAGTTAAATCATACCTATGAGATATATGAAAAAAAGGATTTTTTGTCTGTGACTAAAAATCCTATCTCAGTAGCAATCTTTTATACTCTTCTCTTCAGGAGTTGATTGGTAGCTGTGCCTTAATGACTGCTTTATTTTTTCCATTTATAGCTGACACTGTGTATAGGTCTTGGCATTATAACTGTACTCTGTTTAGGAAGGGTTGAGCAAAGCTTTTTTTTTTTTTTTTTTTTTTTTTAAAAGCTTGTCTGATGGTTGTTCAGTGACATTAGGCTATCCCTACTTTGATTTAAGAACACCAACTCTGCAGTGCCACCCAACCTCTGGCAGTTTTGTGCAGCAAGAGACAAACTTGGGCCTCTTCTTTGATAGCATATAACTATTACCTGTAAGTCATTAAGACGTAAAATAACCAGTTACAATAAAAAATGGCTTGTGGAAAAAATGACGCATAGATCTTGATTTTTATGTTTTTCACCTCTTGTCTCTTACAGGAGCAAGCCTCTCAATCCAGAATTGGTGGAAGCTGCCTCTGCTGTTGCATCTTCGTTACCTTTTGACAGGAAACGGACAGTATCAGAGTTACTTGCACAACTAAGAAAGCATGAAGAAGCCACTGATGCACAGAAAAGAGGGGAAACGACTAACATAAGGTATGTAGATTGAATATTCCCCAGTAGTGCTGAAGCCTCTAATATTACACTGTCAAATTTAAGGTGGTTGAGGACTTTATATCCGAAAAACTGCTCTAAAAAGACATGCTTGAGCATGTTATCCTTTTTTAAAAAGCTAATGACTGAAGTGCAGTAGTCTGTTTGTACTAAATTCCTTCTGTAACTTTCAAGTCATCCAGCTTGCATCCTTCCTCTAGAGCAGCCTTTCAAAATTCTAGTGTCTGCTTTCTCAAGGGTGGTTGGTTGGTTGGTTTTTTTTTTTTTGGATGGGCTAATAAAAGTATCATTAGATTTATTTTTTGTAATCTTCATCAACCATCACTAAGATAGAAAGTCTGAAAGTTCATCTGTATGGACTGGTAAATTTTAATGGCTGTTTTTGAAAGCTGCACTAAGTAAAGCAACCTCTATTTATAGTCCCACCCTACCCTTCAAAAATTTCCAGGCAGCCCAATAAACTCATCCCTTGGCACATTTCCTTTTTTTATGTGGCTTCCAGCCAGGCAAACAACACTTATTTGGAAACTGTGAAGGAACCGTGTATACTGCCCTTTTGTTTGGTGATGACAAAAGACAGGCTGCTGACTTCTGCTACTTTCAATGTAGCAGCTCAGAAAATGCTGACTAAAAAGCAGAAAACTGGATCTTCAGCAACTGAGAATGTGGAAGCCTGTGATTATGCATGTTTGCAGTAACAAACTACAAGTAGTTTATAGATTTATTTTTTAATATGTCATATGAAAATAACTAGATTTGGGGCAAATTCAGATAAGGAATTAACTGGTAAAGTGATAGGAAATGTGGATTCATAAGACTGATGAAAAGTTATTTGTGGGGTTTTATAGGGATTAGTTATAGGGCCTTTTGTGTTCAGTAAATATACCGATTAGTAGCAGAGAAAGTAGCCAAGAGCGTTAATATTTGCTGCTGATACATGCCATTTCCATCAGTGAAAACTAAGGAGGATTGTGACACAGTCTAGATGGTTACAAATAAACAAAATGGTGGGGAAGCACAATGGTAGATGAACGTTAACTTTGTTAAATATAAGGTAATGCATATTCTTGAGAGAGTGTCTGTGGGAAAGAGAGAAACTATGTAACCTTGCCATACAGGTAGATGAATTCGTAATTCTCAGTCAAAAGAACTAGGGGTTATTGTGGACAAGTAAATGAAGTTCTCTCTCCAGATGCTTAGAAGCTTGGGTGCATTTAAAAAAAGTGATGGTGGAAACTAATAAGACATTAGATAATGCACAATGGTATACATTTTCCTGGAGTAATATGTTTAGGTTAGGTCCTCTCCTCTCAACGGAAATGTAAAACATCCAGAGAAGGTTGATAGAAATGGCTAGAGATGCTGTGGGTATTGCATCCCTTTGGATTATTTAGGTCAGTGGTTTTCAACCTTTTTTCTTTTGCAGACCTCTAAAAAATTTCAAATGCAGGTGCAGACCAGTGTTCCCTCTAATTTTTCCCACACATGTGCAGAATGAATTTTGTTATGTACAGCAATATGGAGGTGATGTGTCACACATCACCTCCATATTGATGCACATAACAAAATTCATGGGGTGGGAATGGGGCCAAGGGGTTTGGAGTGGGGCTCAGGGCTGGGGCAGAGGATTGGGGTGTGGGGCAGGGGGTTTGAGGGCTCCAGGGTGGGGCTGGGGCAGAGGGTTTGGTGCAGGGGGGTGAGGACTCTGGCTGGGGGTGGGGCTCTGGGGTGGGGCCGGGATGAGGGGTTTCGGGTGCAGGTTGTCCAGGGGCTACGGCAGGGTGACAGGACCCCCTGCAGCAGCACCTGGGCTGAGGGAGAGGTGCCTCTCCTGTAGCAGGTCCATGCTGGGGCTGGGGGAGGGTTGCCTTTCCCCCGACCGCTGCGAGTCCAGGCAGGTCCATGCTGGGGCTGGCGGGGAGAGCCGCCATTCCCCACAGCGGCAGGTCCGTGCTGGGGAGAGAGGCATCTCTCCCCATCCCAGCCCTGAGCCTCTGCGTGGGGCTTAACAGGCAGCTGTGCAGCTCAGAGGGAACTTAGGTGCTGACCCTTTTGGGAAATCTTCAACATAGTCTGTGGACCGCCAGGGTCCATGGACCACAGCTTGAAAATCATTGATGTAGGTGAAGGAGTTAAAGGAGATTTGACTGAGCTGTGTAAAAAAACTGATCATTTTCTCCATTTAGTTCTTTTATAGCCTTAAGGAAAGGCTAAAGGAAATACTCTTAAGTTAAGATGAACAAACAAGGCAATATTTCTTCCTATTTTGTATTGTGAACACGTGGAATTCACTGCTGCTGGAGGTTGAGACGTGGCTGGATTTGAATGGATTGCTAATTGCTTGCAACTAGGGCTTGATTAAATTTACCAGACTCCTACTAGCCAGTGATAGATTTAAGAGGCCCCACAAGTAAGGCTTTGGGCAATGCTCTGGTGAGAAGCCCAGCACTCCTTGCTACAAGCTGCTGGGAAGGATACTTGTTCCTTGGTCCCGTTTGGGGTGTGAGGAGGTTCTGTGTTTAGCATAGAAGCTGTACTACCCTCCACCTACTGGAAAGGAGCGGGAACTTGGTCTTTACTCCTCATCAAGGTCCTCTGGCTTCCCTAAGTGGGTAGGGTGTTTGCTCTTCCTTCCAGGAGCTGTGAGAAGTAATAGCTATACTCTACTGTACCATTCCATGTTTTTTTATAATATCTGCTGTTCCTAAGTAATAGTTCCAGAGCTTGCTGTTCTGCTGCTCATAGCTTTCCCAAGTAACAGCAGCAACATGAATTTGACAGTTTCACTCCCTCCTACAAAGTTCTGAATAGAAGCAGTGAAAGCTAACTAGAATCTAGTTAATTACATTCTGCTGCTGCTTAGTTTAACTAAGAATTACCAGAGGCACCAGAACAGTCTGTGGTTTGGAAGACACTGCTATATTAGTGAGCATTTCATTCACATTTTTAAGATTAACTTCAGTCGTCATTATTATTATTTATATTACTTCCTTTGTAGTGGCATCTAGAGAGGTCAGGCCTCAATGTGCTAGATACTATATACACAGGATGAAAAGTTGGTTTCTGCCTCAGAGCCTTTTCAGCCTAAGTAAAAGGGTTTGAAACCGTTTTTTTTTTTTTTCTCTTTTTAAATGAAAGCTTGAGTCCTGCAGAAAGTGAGAGCTGAGGTCCCCACACTGGCCAGTGGAAGCTCTGTACTCATTCATAAGTGGATTTTTCAAGCCCTGCTTGCCATGTGTAAGAGAACTCATTATAAGGGTTTAGAAGACATGGTTTTCCTCCCCCGCCCCACGTATTCAGCGTTGTACAATTGGCTGGGTGCAATATGGCTGGATTACCTTTTTTTTTTTTTTTTGAAGCATCAAGTATTGGTCGCTTCTGAGACAGGATACTGGACTAAATGGACCACTGGTCTGAGACAGTAGATACTTTATGTAAAACACTTGAAATACCTACACAAGCAAAAGAACCGTACAATACAACATTGTTACTATAAATCAGAATGTTGTTCAGATTTACAAGGAGGTATTAAGTTATAATAAAGATGATATAATTATAGCCAAAAAGTCTTAGCTTATATTGTGCTTTGCATACATTCTGCCCTCTGGGTGTCACTGTTGTACAGTTTTCTCCCATCAGTTTGTTTTGTAGACATACTGAGGACAGCATTTCCACAAGAAGGGGGGAAAAAATTAATGATACAGGATTTTTTTTTTTTTTTTTAGTGCGGGAAGAAGTTTTGCTTAATGGAAATTACAACACCACCATAGGAAAATAAATTCAGCAATATTAAACATTAGAATTAAATAAACAGAAGGAAAGGAATTCCAAGCTAAAGCTAAAATGCACCCCGAATTCTCCTTCTCTTGTTTTTTAACCCATGTAGTGCACATGATCATTCCTGTTCAGATGTATCTGCAATACTTACTGTGGATTGGATGGAGTTTCAGTTGTTGTGGAAGGAAGTCAAGCCACAAATATCTTTCTGGTTTTGTTTTTGGTTAATTTCTTGTTTCTTTTCCAACGTGTTAGAGGAAATGTGTATCGGATGAACAACATGATTGGCATAATACCATGCAATCATTTGTTTTAAAAACTATTATGAAAACATATTTGCTCCCCTTTCATGCATCAGTGACACAAGATTAGGACCCTAGCTCTCCAAAATTGTGACACTGTGGGCTTTGTGTGTTAGATGCCCAGCATAGCCAGAAGAAAGTTTGGCCAGTTGTGCAAAACCTCAAAGAGAACTGCTCAGAGGGAGTGTGATCTCCATATAGTAGAACAACATTCTGTCATTTTAGCATGCTTGCCAAGTAAAACAGTTGGACTGGGCAGTCTGTGACTTTACTTCTGGCAAGGGGAAGACTGCATGATGCTAGTCAGACCCTCAGAAAACTTGTGAATTTTCTGGATCAACTCTAGGTCATAAATGCCAAGAATAACAAAAGTTCAGTTCTTCTGCATCTCTCTCATTTTACTAATTATTTTCTGTTAATGTTAATGTCAGATTTAAAATTAACCTTAGAAAATCAAGGTTCTGAACATTTTAGGGCATCTTTTTGTTAGTAGTTACTTTGAAGAGCTCTTCTGATATAAACCATCCAAAAGAGAATGTTTAAATATGTTTTCTGCACTCTTCAAGCATTGCAATGGTGGAAATATATATTGCATTTAGGTATCCAAAGCTTGCGTTCTTGACCTAATTTCTGTTCTTTTAATACCACACCTGTTCCCTTGAAAAGAGGCTTTTATCTCGTAAAACTCATACACTGTATTTTAACTGATTTTTATCGTTTTCACTTGCACTGTCCCAAAATCTAATAATGACTTTTGGCTTTTAACAGTCCCTCTCCGTAAAGGCATAGACACAACTTTATATCTAAAGAGTTCTGTCACCATAACTACAATCCTTGTTGAGGGTAGTAACCAGTGCGAATTGACACACATATATGGCCAAGATTCTCCAATTTTTATCAAAATAATAATACTAAGGTGTTGCATTTAGATCTCATGCCCTGACAATAATTGAAATGGGGGAAACAACAGCAGCCCTGAAAAGTCATTAGTTTTCCCACCTCCCATTAGGACATCATCTGGCCAAGGCCTACCAAACCTTCCTAAGCCAAAGACCTGACTGGAGCTCCCTAACTCCCAAGAGATAGACAGACCCGTGATCCCATGCAAACTACTGCTTGCTGCACCTTTCATTAAAAGTTCAGGTGCTCTTACAGATCTTTGCCATACACCCACCTTCCCATGCTAATGGAGGTTATCTTCTAGTTTCTTAATCAAAATGTTGTGCAGTACCAAAAAGACATCTAAGTATATTATGTTGACACTTTCTTTTTCACCCAAACTTGTAATCTCATATAAAAAAGAAAAATCAAGTTAATTTGACAAGATCTGGTTTCCGTAAACCCTTGTTGAATGGCATTATTTATATTACCTTCGTTTAATTCTTGATTAATCAAGTCCCTTATCTGTCATTCCAGTATTTTGGCCAGGGTCTATTTCAGGCTGACAGACCTATAATTAATTACCTGGTTCATCCCATTGACCCTTTTTAAATACTGGCACAATGTTCTCTTGCCTTTCTTCTAGAACAGTGGTTCTTAACCTTTACTGCAGCCTGCACCCTTTCAGTTCTCCAAATATAGTCTCGCACCCCTTTTAAAAAATCATTGAAGTAGGTCAGTTCTTTAAACCTAGATATGTTTTTTGTTTGTATATTACAGTAATCGTTAAATGTATAATGTGAATAAATACATAGGTTTGATGAAACAAAGTAGTTGTACTTACGTGCCTGTGCTTAATTCGTGTTTTCGATGATTTACCTAATAATCTGGCATGTCTCGCACCCCCAGAAAGGATATCTTGCACCCCCTGGGGGTGCGTGCACCCCCGGTTAAGAACTACTGTTCTAGAACTTTCCCAGTGTTCCAAAAGTTACTGAAAATCAACGTTAGCAGACCAGAGAGCTCCTCAGTCAGTTATTTTAAAATCTCAGATGCAAGTTATTTGAACCTGTTGATCTAAAAAATCTAACTTTTAGTAGCTGCTGTTTCACATCCTCCTCGGCTACTGTTTAAATGGAAAGTATTCCGTCATTGTGACATAACTACATCATCTGGCTTTTTCTCAAATACAGAACTTCTGCCTTTTCTGGATTATCATTAAGGGTGTGAGTCTTTCAAGGAGGTCCCAGAAGTCACGGATTCCGTGACTTCCCTGGACCTCCGTGACTTCTAGTGTGGTTGACCCTGTGGCCGCCCACGCCTACTGGAGTGGCAGTAGCAGTGATGGGGCCCCGGGCTGCCCCCCGCCTGGAGTCTCTCTTCTCTTTCTCCTCCCTCCCTCCCCTCTCCCCCCGTCCCAAGAGCAGCAGCAGCGTCCAGCGGAGCACTCTCCTCCCTCCTCCCCCAGCATCTAAGATTTAGTAAGGGGTATTTATAGTAAAAGTTATGGACAGGTCATGGGCTGTCACTTTTTGTTTATTGCCCATGACCTGTCCATAACTCTTACTAAAAATATCTGTGACTAAATTGTAGCCTTTAATTATCATTGACAAGTCTACCATTTCCATATGATTCATATTTATGGCTATCAACTTTACCTTTCTTACATTTGTTATATCTGTTTGTTCTTTTTTTTTTTAAAGCTACTTTCACTTCTCCACTAAATCAGGTTGGTGTTTTAACCAGTTGACCTTTTTTCTCACTTGTGGAATGTGGCTTTTTTGGCACCTAGTAAAATGTTCTTAAATAATTACCATTTACATTTTTCTGTTTAAAGTCTTCCTCTCAACTGATTTGGGTCGTAACTATTTTCAACTTTGTGAAATTGACCCTTTTAAAGCACCAAGTATATACCAGCTGTTACTTGTATGGACTTTATTCGGTTCGCACGTAAATTGTGATCAAATTATGATCACTTGTACTTAAGCTGCCACTAGTTTTTAGTTCTGCAATCCATTCCTATCTGTCAAGGTGATGTCTAATACAGAGTTCCCCTGTGTTGAATTTAACACTTTTTTGAGTTAAGAAATTGTCATCTGAAATATTTAGAAATTCTGAGAACGTTTTAGTACTTGAAGCATGAGACTTCCAGCGTAAGTTGCTCAGATTGAAGTCCCCCAGGATAGTGCTTCCCCTCCCTCCCCCCCCCACACACATCGTAGGTAGGCATGTAAGGAGATGGTCGTCCTGTTCTCTGGTGTGATTTGGTGGTCCGTAGCGCAGACAAAGTAGTATCCAATCTTGGTTTTTTTTTCTCTCTCAGTACATTGATCAATATTGTTTTCTTCTTTCAATTACTCAGAAACAGGTAATGCCATTTTTGACAGTGCCCTCCTGTATCCCTTTTGGCCACTTGATCCTTACTAAATCAGTTTTATCCATTGGTTTTTTTTGTTGTTGGTTGTTTTTTTTTTTAACATTTCAGTAGTGCAAATCTACCTACTAGGTTTCATTAATACCAACTAGATTGAATTTTTCCTTATAGATGAACAATTCTGGTTCCTTTTGTTTATTATCCTGGGTGTATAAGCAATTAAAGAATTTTTCTTCACATTCCTTGGTGCATTGATTGATTAACTTTGTTCTCAACATCTTGATATTCTGTTAAATGAGTGCTCAATAGTTCCCGCTTCTCACCCTCTACTTTTGTTGTTAGTTTAATACCCTTCTGACTACTCTAGCCAGCCATTCTCCTATAAAATTGGTTCCTCTTCTGTGGAGATGGAAGCCATCCAAACTATACAGACCCTTTTCCCCATAGGTGAACCAGTGTTCCTCACACCAAATCCCTCTACCTCCAAGCACAGGATCTGTAGCTATGATCTTTTGAAACTCCCGTTTGCTGCACGTTTGCATTAATGTCTAATGCAGTCTCTGAACATAGTATATGGCAGCATGAAATAAGATAAAAATATTTCAATTTGCAATTCAAAGAACGTTCATCATTGGATTTTCTCTTCAAGGAGGGCAGTAACTGGCATATGTTTGCTAAGTTGAAATTATGTTTTTGTTAAATTTAGAAAATAGCAGGTAAGTGGTATTTTCTTTATTCTAAAAAACAAGACTTCTTCAGAATGTTGACAGATGTTTTGTGGAAATGTCTAGTTCTTCCATATAGTTTGCACAATATAGGCTTATTTGGAATAATTTGCCTTATTAAAACATGTAACTAAGCTTGCTACCTTTTTCATACTGTGGAATTTTCATTGTTCTACTTGTCTTTTTGATATCAGCAACGTTATTGCAGACATGAAGATTGGGAAACGCCGTCTCACCCGTGGTGTATCCAGGCCATCCAGTCAAATTTCATTTGATGATGATGATGATGGGCAAGGTGACATGTTTCAAAGAGGTATCCTGTCTGAATTTGCTGGAAGTAAAAGGTACTCTCTACTTGCCTGTTTTCTCTTTGTGTTCCTTCCCCCAATAAAATACTGACCAGTTAAGTTTTTAAATTCTAGTAATAAAGAAACACCAACTATACTCCTAAACGTCAAAGCTAAAGAGTTCTCTGAGTTTCTACATCTTCCACAAAAATGCATCTATATCTGGAATGTGGAGTCAGCATTATACCAGGGGTGGCCAGCCTGAGCCTGAGAAGGAGCCAGAATTTGGCAATGTACATTGCCAAAGAGCCACAGTAATATGTCAGCAGCCTCCCACCCACCAGCAGACCCACCGATCCACGCCTCCTCCACCCGCCCTGCGCCTCCCAATTAGCTGTTTTGGGTGTGCAGGAGGCTCTGGAGAGTGGGGGGAGAAGCGAGGGCACTGCAGGCTCAGGGGAGGGGGTGGGAAGGGGTGGAGTGGGGGCAGGGCCTGTGGCAGAGCCAGGGGTTAAGCAGTGAGCACCCCTGGCACATTGGAAAGTTGGCGCCTCTACAAGGAGCAGCATATGAACTTCTGAACAGCCGCATGTGGCTCGAGCCACAAGTTGGCCACCCCTGCATTATACTGTAGGAAACAAAAGAAAATGTGTTTCTTACACTATAAGTAGTTTTTTTTTTTTTTTTTTCCCCCAAACATAGTATTAAAGTTGATTAGTGTAAGAACATAATTAATTTTAATAAGCTGATCAAAGTAAATGCAATTTTTGGGAATTAAACCTGATTGTTGCAAATCTTTAGTGCTAATATATAATCTACTTTTTGACTTTGCTGTTCAAGTGTGTTTTGAATGTATCACTTATGCACAATATTTTACATCTCATTCTCGATCATCTTATGGGGATGGGCGGAAAAGCTTTAAAGTGCTACTGTCATTTGAAGGAACACTTCGAAAAATGTTCTGGGTAGAAATATTTCACCAATTGAGGGTTTTGTTTTTTTTTCCTCTTGCTAAGGAAAATAGGAACTTTGCACCTGAGTCATTTCTTTAGTTTACTGTCGCCCCAGGCATCAAAATTGTCTACCATGGACCTAATGATTTAAAATGGTGACTTGAGAGTTCTCCCTGAAAATGACTGTGCCTTTTACTGTTGGTGTCCTTTTTTTTTTTTTTTTTAAATTAACCCAGGCTCTTTTTACTCAGTTAATAGAGCACCCTTACTTTGTTATACTGTTATCTGTTCTCTCATCCTGTAGTCTGTCCCTAAAATACACTGTCTACATGGCATCCTTACAATCACTTGTCTTAGGACATGGTTCCCAAACTTTAACAACTTGTGAACCCCTTTTACTAAAATGTCAAGTCTCGCGAACCTCCGCCTAAAAACGAATATTTCCAGGGATTTTCTCCTTTACTTGAGTATAAATTATAAAAGCAGTGCTCTTGGAAATATAAAATTTGTTCTTATGACATACTTATTACACACTATTTTTTATTATTTATCATTACAATATTTTTATTACATTATGAAAACACCAATACTCTTCCAAGATCTCACTTCCATAGCTTGTCTCACTTTGAATAAGCCTGTTATAAGTCAAGGCTCCTAGGTTTCATCAAGGAGTATCAGATGAGGAACAGCATGAAGGGATTTAAGGAGCCAGCTGAAAGAGTTCCTCCTACACAAGCATTCAGGTCTTGAGCAGTCCAGGCAAACAACACACGTTACAAGCAAGCTTAAACTTGTTCTTTGTAATGATTTTAAAAACAATACTAGCTGCCTATTTAATTTTAAAGACAGCAAAAAATATCCACCTCCCTTTCCATTTCTTATAAGGAATCTTGAAGTTTAAATCTCGTCAGTGTGATAGATATGCTTGCTTTGATCTGCTTAGCTCTTGGAAGTCCAGAGGCTCCAGGCTGCTGGCCCCGTGCTGCCCGGGGTCTCTAGGGACAGCTCTGTCCGCCATTCGGGAATTTTTTCCTGAGAACCCCCTGTAACATTTTGCGAACCCGAGTTTGGGAACCACTGTCTTAGGGTATTTCTCCCCGCATTTCTATTCCCAATAAGATTAATGCCTTTTAAAATTAACTAAATCTGACTTTAAGTGGAGTTAGTGGGTTAGAAGTTTAGAGAACCATGTTTATTGGCATATATGTGGGAAATTTGGAAGGCAAGATTTGCATAACTGAGAAATAAACATTCCTGGGTCAGTAGCTGTACAATATCCTTGCATTCCTTGGCTGAGACAGATTTATTTCAGTATATCAGAAAATTATGATTTTAAGTGAGGAACAAACAGGAGCATATGAATTCCAAAGCCATGTAGATCATACTGTAAAAACCCAAAGGCAACGTGCAGTTATATCATCAGAAAACATCTGTAGATGCTGAAATGTTTCTAAGTAATATGATTTTTTCTGATTTTTGGCAATTGTTTTATGTGGGAGTTAGAAAAGTATCTTGAAGGGAGAGTTTCATGTAGTTGGGAACAGTACATAATGGCTCCACTTCTCAACCCCCAAAATGCAGCAAGTGATGGAGAGGGAATCGACCAGGCTGAGACTGGAGAACAGGGAACTGAACAAGGGAAGAGAATGAGCCCTCATTGACTTGTACAGAAACTTTTGCCCCAAGGTTTTCAGTGTTCTTGGGGAGCTGTAAATGATGCCAGTGTAAGGAGCAGAATAACTAAATGCATTGTGAATTTTTGAATGGTTCAGTAGCCTGTTACCTTTAGGCTGAGGATATTAATTCATCCTAGGCTGGTAGAGACTGAAAGTCATTTCATTATGATACAGTAAGAAAGTGACAGTACTTGAGTGGATCCCAGTAGTCTGATTTTGTTTGTTTGGTAAAAATTGTTGCAACATGTAAAGAAGTAATGTAAACTAAAAGCAACTTAGAATATAGACAATAAAAACAGCTGATATAGAATTGGTCAAACAGCTTACAATATTTTAATAAAAAGAAAGTAAAATATGTTTTGCAATGCATTTGAAAACATTCCCTCTGTCACAAATTATGAGTTCTCTGACCCTCTGGTGTAGTTGTATGAACTGTTCATTATGCAGATTTCAACTACCAGTCTCAAAGTTCAAATTTTTTCCTGTGGGTATACAATTCTAATAATCAAATATACCCTGTTGTTAGTGTTCCCAGGGAAGGTTAGGAGAAAATGGGTAAATTGAGTTAGCAGATCTCAACAAAATGGGTGCTGCTGCTTTATAGTAACTTGAACTAGTAACTTTATATGTAAGTGTTTTGTTCCAAATCCTGCCGGCATCTGCTACTAACATTATTGGAAGTTATGAACAGATAGGAAAATGTAATCCCAAATCTGTTTAAATTCCACATTCTTCTGAGACTGTGTAATAGATCCAGGGTAGCTACGTTAGTAATATGTAATTTGACAAGATCAGATTTGCCATAGTAGTTGTGGCCTTCAGAAATCTGCTGGAAAGCAGAGGGATGAAATTTAAGGGCAGGAAAAGCAAGTGTTGCTTGGGCAACAATGAATAAAACAAACGAACGCTAGAATTTCATTGGAAATGTACACAAACAGGAAAGGTTAAATGATTAAAGAAATCATTTGTTCTAAATTACAATGAACTAATTTTCTTGTTTATTTTGTATTATCTGAAAATTCACTTTGACTGGTTGAGGGGAGAAGACCAGCTGTTTGAGTTTTTAATTTAGAATTCAAATATAGTTTGACTGCTCTTATTAAAGATACGTTTGCTCGTTGAATATCTTTCTTTTTTTAAATAAAGAATCCTATTAAGTGTGACGTTGATGTTTTGCAAAAAAAAATCCAAATATATTTTACTATCCAGAAGAGAGCCCCGAAATGACACTGTTTAGACTATAGCTTATCACAACAGTTTGAGTGTTAGTCATGTGGCAGAGAGGAAAGGGTGGATACATAATCTTCCAAAAAGGCTGTTTACTTCATAAATCAGGGTTAGTTTGATTTTAGCTGTTGTCTTTTTTCCTGAATTGTGAAATATTTTGTGTGGTAGAACAAAAACATTAAAAAAAAAACAACAAGAAATGCACTTTCTAAGAACTATCTATTACTAAGGTACCATGGGCTGATAGCATTTGACTTTATTAAGATTCCTAAATATGTAAATAGGAGTAAATCAAATGTAAATTAATGGCAATTATACTAATTACCTCACAGGAAAGTATGTTGGGAGTCTGGCTCCAGTGTTTCATTAATTGCATTGTAGAGCAGTAACTCAAATGCAATGTTTTGTCTTTTGGTTACCAAGTCTAAAGATTTAGTAGAATAGTCAATATGTTGGTATTTTTTGTTTCCAGGGGATGGTTGACTTTCGTTCAATAAGCATATTCTGTGTTTTGTAAGCCTAACTTTAAACTGGCTGTGTTGTGAAATGTCAAATATCATTTGTCTTCCTTGTTTATAGAAGAGGGCTTCACCTAGGAAGGAGGCTTAATATTTTCCCTGTTTCTCCCACTGTTACAGAAGGGACACCTGAAGCAGGTTAGTGGAAAAGCAACAACAAAAACCCAAATGGAGGAAATTCTTCAAAAAATAGAGAAGTTCGCTGTCTCATGGAAGAGAGGGGTTGGCTGCTACCTTGCTGGTTTCAAACCTGGTCATAAGTTAATGTGTGGTCTAAATCTGGTCATTGGTAGGCAAGACTTCTACACGGTGTTATGGAATAATAGGTTTTGATCCTATATCAGGACTAATGTACACGAAGTTATGTGGTAAAGCCGACCTGTGATGCTACTTGCCAGTGTTGTCGGTGTTTCTTCCATGAGCACTAAAATTCCCCCAAATTTTCTCAGTAGAAAATGTATACTTGGTTTACCCTAGTTCTTAGTAGACGTTTGTCCATATTGCAAAACTATTGCACTAGATCTTGCTCCGAAGAGGCTTGAGACTACTGTCACAGGGGAAACTGGACAGGATTGAAGTGTACTGTCAGAATTCTGAGAACCTTGCTGTGATTTCCTGGATAAACTATGCTTAGTTTTACCTGGTGTAGATAATCCCTCACATGTATGAACTTCAAACACATACAGAAATCTTATTTAAACAAAAACAACAGAAAACCCTTTAGCTGTATCACTCTGTTATATCAACAAATATTACCAGCTATGCAGGGTCAGGCCTGATTGGTGCATGGATGGGATACCCTTCCAAAAATGAAGGCCAGAGTGGGTGTATGATTTAGGGGTTAAAGCTCAGGACTGGCTTTCCCCACTGTCATTGAATGGTCAAATCACTTAAGTTGTCTCTAAGTTTCCCTTTCTGTAAAATGGTACAATAATGCCTTGTAGGCAATGAATCAGAATTCACTGATTTTTATAAAATACTCTGAATTCCTTTGGGGGGAAAAAAGGCACTGTTGCATTGCAAAGTGTTACAATCAAGTGTAAAACTCAAGGCTGCAGAAATAGTGTTTGATTCAGTAGATGGCACTCTTCTCTGCAGATCAGTAAAGAGCCCATTTCAGGGTTTGTGGTTTTGTTTTTAGGGTTTTTTAAGACAAGGAGTGTTAGTTCAACAGCTTTGACCAGCTCCTAGTTTGGGTAGTCTTGTCTCCATTAATTTCTCCCTGCAGTTTCAATTGTATAGCTTCTTTATTTCCTGTACTAAAATGTCACATAGTGCCATTTCATAGATTCTAAGGCCAAAAGGGACCATTGTGATCATCTAGTCTGATTTCATGTATAGCACAGTCCATAGAACTGCCCCACAATAATTCCTAGAGCATATATTTTAGAAAAACATCCAATCTTGATTTAAAAATGGTCAGTGATGATGATGAATCCACCATGACCCAGGGTAAACTGTTCTAGTGGTTAATTACTCTTATTGTTAACAATTTACACCTTATTTCCAGTCTGAATTTGTCCAGCTTCAATTTCCAGCCTTGGATCATGTTATACCTTTCTCTGCTAGATTGAACAGCCCATTATTAAATATTTGTTCCCCGTGTAGATACTTAGTCACTCCTTAACCTTATGTTTGTTCAGTTGAACAGATTGAACTCTTTGAGTCTATCACTAGAAGGCATGTTGTCTAATCCTTTAATCCTTCTTGTGGCTATTCTCTGAACCCTCTCCAATTTATCAACATTCTTCTTGAATTGTGGATACCAATATTCCAGCAGCGGTTGCACCCGTGTCAAATACAGAGGTAAAATAACCTCTCTGCTCCTACTTGAGATTCTACTGTTTATGCACCCCAGGATTGCATTAGCTCTTTTTGGCCCAAACATCACACTAGAAGCTTATGTTCAGCTGATTATCCACCAGGATCCCCACATTCAGACACAAGGCTTCACAGGAGAGTGTTCCATATTGTCAAGCAGCGGCTGATTTTACTGAATGCAGTCACCTCTGGGATGGAATGTGAGCATTGTTTAACAGAATACTGCAATTGTCTCCTTTAGGAATCCAATTAGTATATATGTAAGATTATTAGGTCAGTAAAAAAGGGCTGATTTTAAAAATGTTGCCCATTCTGATTTTACATATATTCTTTTAAATTACCCTTCCAAAAATACATATTCAGATGGTTAAATTTTGGGTTGAATCAAGCATGTTTAGGCATAATGACTGGTGTTTAGTTTTTTTTGTTTTGTTTTTGTTTATAAGTAACCCTTTGAACTAGCTTGTACACAGCCTTATAAAAAGCAGAACTGCAAATGTTATTCATACTATTTAAAGACCCATATACTATTTATGTATACCCTAATTTATAAATAGACCATAGCACAAGTAAAACTTGAAAGCAAGGGAACTTTATGGGGTTTGTCATAAGATCTCAACAAGGATGCCTCTTTCAGTTTTTTAACAGCATTTCCTTGTCTAATTCCCAGTAGCAGTGAGGAAAGCTACAATAGATTTCAAGCCAGAAGCCATATTACACAACTGTATTGACTAGAAGTCTCATTGCAAAACAATTTTTTCCTTAATAGGAGGAAATACCAATAAGCTATTTGATTCCTTAACTTATTTCCCCTTGTTTTCTTCTTGTTAGCTCATATTAGTGCAGATATTGAACTAAAACGTTGTTTAGACCCACTGTGAATGCAAGTTCCTTGTCAAGTGTTAATATTCAGGATTTCAAAATAAATATTCAAGTGGAAAATCAAGGGGAAACTGTTTAAAGACTGTTAAATCTGTAGAGAAAGGAGCATTTTACACTATGCTGTTTTCTGTTCCATAAAGGTAAATGTAAGGTTGTTTTGCATCCAACAGACACACCATGTTTGTAAACTTAAACTTTGGGCCATCCTTTTAAAGAAGATTGCTTAGTAGAAAATTATCAGAATATAATACTTAAAGGATAAAGTAGAAGCAATGATTCCTTTATAATTAATGTTGTAACCCCAGATGTTCCATTACATCTTTTTTTGGGTATCCTTCTAACCTCTCCAAACAAAAGAATATTTACATGAAAATGGGTAACTGATGGGTGTGGCTGAGGCAGAATTTTCTGCCAAGTATGAATTAATTTGAACAAAGGTTTTCTAATTTATCACCCTCAAAATAGAAATGTTCTCCAGAGTGGAAAAGTCTGTGTGTCTGCCATTTTTGTAGCCAAGGAAAAGGAAAGAAAGAGAATTTAGTTTACTGGATTCAACTAGTTGATGTGGTCCACAAGACCAAAGATTAGTTTGTTTGTTTTAAACTACTAACATTTGAAATAGTAAATGTCAGAATGGCTGTGACTCATAAACTATGTGACTTCTGAAGACTTAAGCTTTCATTTTAGGAAACTCCAGCTTGCTTTCTTGCAGAGACCAACATAAAAATGTAAACCCATCGCAAGGGAGGCTTTTCAATGGAAAGGGATAATTTTTCCACTGAAACTAAAGTTAATTAGACAAACCATTATTAAATTGGGACACATTTCTTGAAAAAAAGTCTTCGCAGTTAGAAAATTATTGTAAGGCATTTTTGCCTGATCTCTGCTTCCAAATACCATGCATCTTCTCGCTCTCATGTAGTGGACCGTCATCTGTTGTAGATGGGCAGTGGCTTGTTTTGTGTGCCTGAGAATGAAAAGACATTAAACAGGAAGGAATGTGTCAATGAGTAAAAACGCTGGGTGAGATGAGCACTGCATTGGCCTGCTGCAAGTTATGTAAATGCTAGATATGAAGCCAAGAGATGAGTAAATGAATAGGACTCATAACATATAATGCTTTGGCCAAATTCCAAGGATGTTGGAGGGTTGGGTGATCAATCGAGGGAATACTACAATATTTTAGAAAGGACTGTTTAATGGAAAAGATGACTGGAGTTTTTTTAGCACTTATGAAAGCAAAGTAAACTGTCTGAAGAAGTAACTGCCTCAAAATTAATCTTTCAAGAGAGTGCTTGAGAAAATGCAAAATTATAATTTTTATATATAATCTATAAAAATTTGCATAGAGTATTTTTTATGTGTCTTAAATGCTATATGCAAATATATATATGTTTTTCTAGCACTTCACAATTGAGGTAGAATGACATGGGCCTTATTTTTCAAAAGTTACTAGTGATTTTGGCTGTCTCCTTTTTCAGGTATCCAGCATAAGACATCTGAAAGAGTCAGACCCCTTTAAAGCATGTCAAGTTGGACACCCAAAAACTCTAGTCACTTCTGAAAATTTAGGCCATAGTCCTGGTCTCAAAGAATTTACAGTGTAATCTTAGATAGGGTGATGCGATGTCTGACTGGGGGACAGCAAACACGGAGGGAACAGGGTGTGGGAGGATGAGCATTATAGTGATATAATAGTTACTCAGATCAGTCATGTGCATATCCTTGAGTATAGTTAATATTTTTTTATCATTTAATATTAATTATGACAGTCTCATTTATTGTGGGCATAACACAATATGTGAGTCTTGAGATTATTTAAGGTATATTCCATGAAGGAGGACAACATTTAAGGTAGTGAGATAAATGGGAAGTCAGGATTTCTCCGTCTTGTATGCTAGATTGACTCTGGCTTCCAAAAATCTCAACTGGCAGAAAAGCTGGGCCACCAAACAAGATGGGTGAGGTTCATAGTAAACAACTGGGAGCATTTGCAGATGTGGGCTGCCTTGCTGAATGAGAGCATAATCATGAAATACCAGGAAATCCCTTAAACAAGGTCCTCTTGTGTTTAATAAAGAGTGCATAGACCAAGTTCAGAATTTGAGTTAAATATAAAAACTTGTGACTAACAAAAAGCAGCCAAAATGTGTCAAAAACAGAAACTGTCACATAATGGAAAAAGTTAATTCCTATTAACGTTTGGAAAAGGGGTTAAAATAACTTAGCTGCAATTTTGACAGATCAGTAGGCTAGCTTAATAGTCCTTTGAGAATTCAGTGGGCTTTCATTGCAGAAGCAAACCATGAAATATGGTATTAATAGCTACAACTTAAAATATGTATATCTGAAAGGACCAGCCTTCATTAAGTGTAATAATATTAAACAAAATATGATTAAGTCAATAATTCTCTGGCAAACTGACAGGTCTGGGGTGTATATATATATATATTTTTTTTTTTCTTATTTAGAGTCTTCACCTACACTCTGGGATCTGGAACTTGCTAATCAGATTGCAGCAGTAAATCAAAAGCCACCTCGGAATGGTTTTGAAGAGATGATCCAGTGGACAAAAGAGGGAAAACTGTGGGAGTTCCCTATTAATAATGAAGCGGGTAAGTGTACTGTAGCTTTTGTGGTCTCTTTATATTTGTAGAGAATTAGAGCACCAACTTAATGCTTCAGAGTTTTTTAATAATGTATTTCAGGTATGCCTAGCACATACAATAGTTTACTAATGCTTTTGCTCAAGTAAGCAACTTTAAGCTGTCCTAAGTTACTGAAGCCTCAGATGAAGACATCCTGGAAATTTTGCTATTAGACCCTAATCAAAACTTTAAGGAAAACTGTTTAAATATTAAAAGGAGTTGGGGAAGAAGCTTGATGAAGTTGTGATCACTGAATAGGTCTAGGGCTGTGGCTTGAAATTGCTTAAATCCAACCAAGCTCACTGGTTCTCGGTAGGGTTTTGTAGCTGGAGAATTTCTGCTACTTCTATAGACACTCTAAAGTTAACAAACCAAATATAAAAAGGAAACTAACCCCACAAATCATTTACCTTTTGGTATAGTTTAAATGCTTTCATTGGTGTTAACTCCAGATCCAACCCTCAAAAGGTCACCCAGCTACATAACTTACTACCTCTTACTATAGCATCTTACAGATTACAGATTGATATAATAAGTCATAAAGTCGGTGTCTTTATTAAGATCATAGTTTTTAGTGTCCAGTGAAGTTATGGATGTCTCTGCTGCTATGATGATCATCACCTCCCACAACACAGCTTTCAAGATCCAGGGATCCTACACATGTGGTGTTCATCATCCAAGGCACTTATATAGTGTGTTTTTTTTTTTTGTCTTAATATTTTCCTGTCACCTGTGGGTGAACACTTTTCACAAAGTGATTGTGTATCTCCCCTCTCAGTCCTCATCCTCAAAGGAGACATTAAAAAAAGTGGTCTTAATAAAGCACTGAATTTATGGCTTGTTACAACAATCTGTATCCCACTAACTCCCCTTCTCCTATTACTACAGGGATATTAACAGGCCACTTCATCTTGAATGGTCCCTTAGAATATGTACCATCTATTCAATCTTGTATTTAGCTGTGACACACTTAAGGGCCTTTCCCAGACCTGAAGAAGAGCTCTGTGGAGCTCAAAAAGCTTGTCTCTCTCACCAAGATATATTGCCTCACCCACCATGTCACTCTAATATCTTGGGACTGACACAGCTACAGCAAAACTACGTACAACGATTTACTGAATATTACAGTCAGATTGTTCCCTTAGGCCTGTCTGTTCATAAGCAAAATCAGTCACAACAGTCAGCCACTACAACAGTCAGCCACTCCAACCGTCCCACTGGCTGGACATACATTATACAGTACATAAGTAACCTCCTCCTTTTTTATAGAAGTATCTCTATGTGAAGTTAAACAGCAAGAAAATATAAAGACCATCATGGATGGAAGAGGAAATACAGATATACAGAAAGTGTGTGAACATCCTTTAGATAAGATTTTAATAACTGTAGAAAGTTTGGCAGTGGTCTTAAATCATTAAAGACATAACAAGTTGGTTTCTGGAGGGTGACACTCCTTGAAAATCTGCTATTCTGTGTAGAGTTGTAAATTGCATAATGTGGTTGAGCTGTTTCTTAATGTTCTCAACCTGTTTTGGTAGTTTCTTAGAATTTAATCACTGCTTCCATGAGAATCTATCTGTTCTGTTGTGCACTAATCCAAATATATACTAGTCATGTTTTTTGCAATCTTGTAATCCCTATAGCCAAAGGCATTTCTGATGTTGTAATGTGGCTGGAACTCTGTTTGGGGGTAGTGAATTAGCAAGGAGTCTTCACATATAGTTAAACAAGCATCTTTATTGATTTGTCCACAAAAATTGGTCATGTGGAAAATGCCAACAGAGAGCTTCAAACTTTATCACAGGTCAGGTTGCAAAAATCAGGATGGAATTTATTGGCCTATCAAAGCACCAACTCTGTTTACGTGTCATTAATCACATCAGGTACATCAAAGTGAAATAGAAGGCTTGGGGAAACTCATTAAGTTGTGCCAAATTTGTTGTAATTCTAACAGCCTTACAGAAAAGTGGCACTCATTACCAGTTCTAATTCTAGATTTTGTATCCTTGTTTCTTCAATAGCAGCACATTCCATCACCTAGTTCTGTACCAAGAAATAGGTTTCCTTTTATATACGATAAGCCTGTGGCTATACAGTCCTAAGCAAAATTAAAATGTATCTGTTGTGGGAAGAGATGTGTTCAACTTGGAACATTATAATGGTACCTGAGTTCTTAAACTTTTAAATAAAATATAGATAGGAAAGAAAAAACATGCAATTACTTTTTCAGGCATCCTTCTTGAGCATCCATGTCCTTTTTTAAAATGGTTTGAGCTGTACATCCATGCCTTGATCACATAACTTCTGAATAACTCACTGGGTAAATAGGACAAAATGCATCTTGATTCTCTCCCAATATAGAAGTGCCTCATTTTGAAGAACCAATACTTCTGGATCATTAGTGCTTCAAGGGTTGTAGTGATAGGGTTAAAGGAAATCTTTGCAAACCGAAATCATGTAATTGCGTCTGGCAGCATCTATATGCAAAAGTTCTACCAGTCGTATGTTAGCTGCTTCAGTAATTCTCCAGTTAAATGGTTTTGGCTCAACTAAATGCCAAACTGTGAAGCTATCACACATTTTTTCTAGTTCCTTCCTAAATTGCAAGTGCTCATGTTTTGGGGTTAGGAAGGAACACTACTACTAGAGAGAAATAGAAATTATTTAATAATTTAAAAAAGGGGGTGGGGGGGCAGAAAAGGGCAAAAAATGTTGGCCAGCATTTTTTAAGATCTGAAAAACTTATTTGCCCATTTCCAAAACTCTGATCAGGTTTAATATCTATACTTGGAACTAGTGACTATAGAACCCTACCAAAAGTACCCTTGAACTTCTGTGGAAAGCTACTCATTGAGTGTATAGAACACAGAGGACTTACAATGAGAACATTTTCTTCTGTGTTTTTTATGTAGTGCTTAGCACAATGGGGTCCTGGTCCATGAGTAGGGCTCATAGACGCTACAATAATACAAATAAATGGTAGTGATAATAATAGTCACTGCCTCCGTATTTCACTGTTGCATTGTTCAGATTCTTTTAATAGCAAATCAGTCAATTTTTCTCAGACTTTTATGACCAACAGATTACAGGAATAAGGGGACCCTAGAATCACGAACAATAACTATCAGGATTTCCTGATTCAGGAAACCATGAAGTATTGGGGGAGAAAAGGGGAATTGGAACCCATTGTAGTGATAATTGGAGGATTCCTAGTATTTACAAAGTGGATTTGAGTTTCCAAGCCCAGCGAAAATATGCCTTTGAAAGCCAATATGATCAGTGAAGAAAAAGTTAGCTTCTGGGAAGGGGGAAACATCTGGTTTCTTTGTCAAGGACAAGGGAGATAAAGGTGATGGGTAGCTGGTATTGATAAACACTGCACATATTACTGATGATGCAGTGTGGGAAAATAGACATCCTTTTCCAGCTTCTTCAGGAATTGCAGTGTCTGAAGGAAAAACAGGAAAGAAACCATGGTAACTTTGCGAGTATGGTATACAAGTTGAGAGACACTTCCATGCTACAGTGCTGTGCTGCTGGAGGTTTGGAAGAAGCTGACATGCCATTAATCCTTGCACTAATATGTCTGTCTTTATTATCTTACTTTAATTTTGATGATTAAGGTTATTGCCAAATGTCATATCCTGGTTAGTATCTAAATAATTTGCACTCATTTCTGTGGTACAAACTTCCTGTATTTTATTACCTCGAAGTATTTACCTTTCCGATAATGCAGAGAGAGTTTTCTTTACTATGGTATAAGAGAGAATGAATGTAAGCCTACATATAGTAGTAAAAATTCCAGTCTTCAATATTATGTTCTACTAAGATGGCATGGACCATACTAATGTGCTAATGTACAGAGATGTTTTTCATCATAGGTCACTCTGGTTCTAAGGGTTTTGGCTTGTAAAAGGGTTAGGTGTATTGGAATCACTTAAATACTTTTAAATGTTCTCTTCTAATGTGGGGAAACTGTAGTGCTTATTCACGGCTATGTGGAGGACTAATAACACTCATAGATATGTGATATGCAAGCTTCCACAAATAACGCTGCCAGTATCTCTGTTACAGTACTGGTCATTGGCATAAACATTTTAGGCTTAATTTTGCCAAATTGCTGGGTTTGGGATGTAGGCAAATATCCACTAGATCTTTAACTTAAGACCGATAGTTTTAAAAAAAAAAAAAGTGAAGTCTATCTTGTTCATCTATAAACCAACATTTTACTGTTCTGCAGTCTTTACAAATGTATTACAGCATTCATGATAGTTAATTTTATACCTTATCAAATAATTGCATTAATTAGTGACAGGTTTGGTTTTTTTTAAATCAACTGAAGGGGGGGAAAAAAATCTCTGTGCAGTCACAGACCCCAGTGTGTCTTGATTTCTGGATTGGTAATATGGCCAAATCTCATGGTATTTCTGAGACAACCCCTTTTTTTTTTCTATTCATATTTGAGTTTGTAGACCTCAACATCTTACACTTTGATTTGTGTGTCCTTTGAACACTAGTGTCAAAATACAGAGCAGAAACCAGTGAAATCCACTGAAAAGAGGACTAAAATCACTGCTTGATTGATCTGAGGCATTTTTGGTGAAAGGTCTGTAACAAACCACTATGCCACATAGCTCTGAGATGGAATGCTTTTTAATGTAGTATTTTTGCATTCATCACTGCTAAAGTTAACATCTGACAAAACTTTCAAAATCTTAATTGTGTGTACCTCAACCTATTTGTATTTTTGTGATTGCAAAAGTCTGGAAAGAGTTAAAAGAAGTATTTGAAAATATTCCCTCTTTCAAATTTAATAGTAAAATACCTAAAACTGTGTGAAATATAATGAACATATAAGCATGGAACTCATTCAAGTAACAAATACCTTCAAAGGTAGACTTGTTCCATTTGAACTACCTTGTTTTTTTTTTCTTTAAACCATTTTGCAAAGTTATGCAACCAGTATATTTCTTATTACAAGTAAATGCTCAATTCAGTCTTTAAAAAATATTGCTAGCAGGCCAGCTTTCATAGCCCATAACAAACCAGTGTTTGCATATAATGGAAGAACAGGGTTTTTTGCTAAGGAAATGGATTTCAGAGTCAGGCTTCAATGGCATTACCCAATATGAAATCTAGGTAAAAATTGCCCTCTTAAAGAGAAACAGAAAATGAAAATGAAGAGTTGTGAATGTTGGCATGACATCTTGTGCACTGAAATCTCTCCTATTTGGGGAGGACAGAGGTCGAAGTGTGTGGTATTGGACCTCACCACAGTCCTCTTCCATTCCACTTTTTCTTTTTGTGTACAGCACTGAACTATTAATTCTACCAATTAGAAGGAATTTACATGCAAGACTTAGTGAACACAGACAAGACAAACTGAAATTATGATATAACAGTGTTTTGCAATTCACCTTCTAGGTATTGAAGATGATGTTGAATTTCATGAACATATCTTTCTGGATAAATACCTAGAAGACTTTCCCAAGCAAGGACCTATTCGCCACTTCATGGAACTAGTGACCTGCGGGCTTTCCAAAAATCCATATCTAAGTGTTAAACAAAAAGCTGAGCATATTGAATGGTTCCGGAATTACTTCCAGGAAAAGGAGGAACTTCTTAAAGAGATTGATGATCATGAGAAAGAAACAGACCTTAGTCTTGAAAGGAGGAGTCTATCAAAGTAACAAGTGATCACTTAAAAAAAACAAAACAATTATAGCATTGTCAGTGCATAGTAAAACATTAACACCTGATTTGAAAGATGTAATTGTGTGAACTTTTTTAAAAAAAGCTAAAATTTGCTATTCTTTTCATTTATGTACACAAAATGGAGGGAATGGTCTGCAGCTCATAGATTGTACATAGCAAAAATATCATTAATTCTGTGGTACAAATTCACTGATTGAATATTTAATTCATTTTAAGCCTATCCAAAATAACCAGTAAGTAGATTTTCTCAGAATGGTCTTTATTTTACTGGTTTCTGCTGCATGCATTTTGGAATTTGGAAACTGTCACAGAATCTAGAGATAAGAAAAGGCCAGTAATGTCGTCTACTCCACCCCCCTGCCAATTCAGGATTATTCCTTGTTGCATATTAATATTTTGTGTGGTTTATTTTTAAATACGCTAATTGCGGGTGGGTGATTCCACTGTTTCCCTTGAGAGACTGTGTTCAGTGGCCTAACCTGGTTTACCATCAAGAAGTTGTTTGATTTTTTTTTAAACCTTCTTTCCTCTCCAGTGTTCCCTCCCCTCTGCTCTCTGCAGCACTGTAGTATATTAAAATATTTTACACACACAATGGTAATGTACATGTGGTATATTGTCAAACAGCCTCTCCTGCACTCTGCCCTTAATTGCAGGGTTACTTCAAACATCCCAAATCTGAGCAGCTTCAAACACCTGACGTTTAAAAAAAAAAAAAAATTCAGCCTGCCACAAAAATGCCCTAGAACATGTAATTTAATCCCGACAATCATACTGGATCAGAGCTGGCAATATTCAATCCTGCTCCAGTATCTTGATTAAGTTCTGTTTATCTCCTGCCCTGAAGGGTTAGAAATGGGAGGCTCAGATCTTATCAAGAGGCACAGAGTTCTATTACTTTCTTGTTTTATAACCTTGTCTTCTGCTTTGTTGTACGATATTCTGTGGTGCTCAGATGTTCATGAAATAAATTCCATGTTTTCTCTTGGAGGATCCATGTCTGCACAGTGCTCCAAATCTGTTAAGCACATTTTATGTATTTTTCTTGCCTTCCTGTAGCCCTCTATTATCCTTTATTCTCCCTTAACCCAGGCTCTATTTGATGTTCTCTAGGCTACATTTGTCTCTTTTCTAGCATATTTACAGTCTGATAGATTGTGCACTCTCTCTCGCCTCTCCCCCACATCACTGTAGGAGCTGTTGGCACTGGTGGTCCTAACTTGTTCTCCATACAGTCTGTTGGCTAGTATTTCAGGTACTTACTACTCCTGAAAGCCATGATACAGGAAGCAATAAATCATGCAATGGAGGCAAAATATTAGCTTTGTCATTGTGCAAATGAAATTACCTTGTGCCTAATCACTTTTTTTTACTCAGTCACAAAAGTGCAAATGAAAGAGTCTGATCACATCTGCCTTTGAAATCAGAATTTTATTTGACACCCTGTTATCTTGTAGGGTATAGGTAAGCCTGGTTTCATTTCTTCTTAGTTTTTCTGCATACTGGCTCTTTTGAAGGGAAGTGGCTTTTAAATAGGAGTAGTGAGAGAAGCACGGTTCAAGTTCTGCAGAAATCTTCAGAGACTTCCCGCTCTAGCAGCAAGACCAAGCGGTAGCTGTAACAAAAGTATCTTTGGTGGTAGGTTTGTTTTAATTTTCAGCTCAGTGCCCAGGTGTGTTTTAGGTTTACAACCTGTACCTTGCAGACTTTCACCTAGCCAATGATGCTTGGAGCTGTTCTATGAGAGAGGCCAAAAAGAAAACACACTACTGCTTAAATAATTCTTACTGGATTTTTTTCCCCCAAAACTTGGCGAATTGACTGCAGCTACAATAGCATTTACTTCACTTCGAAATAATTTCTTCTGTCTTCAGTGTATCTTGGCCTGCATTTTACTATGGAAGGCAGGAAATTTTCATAGTTTTAATTCTGAGGGGTTAGATGGTTTAGCTGTGTGTGAGAGTACTGAATCAACAGGTGTTAGTCTGTGGGAACTAGACTGATGTTATCCCTTAGAAAAGGTATAAAAGGAGCTCAGCACTTCGATGACCTCTCAATGGGAGCTGCAGGTTTTCAGCACCTTTGAAAATCAAGCTGCTTCTGTTTAGACTCCAAATCTGTATTTAAACTTCCTAACTGTAGGAAACTAGGTTGGAAAATATTGGTCTAGGTATGTATGTATCGAAGCCTGATTGGGACTGTTCAAAACAAATCAGCATAGTGCCAGTGGTGATGCTTTTGAGTGTCTATACGTGGAGCTACCCCTCATACACAATGGAGTGTTCAACATTGATGCTCCCAAATTCTTAACTTACAGACATAAAAACTGTCTGTCTTTTGCAACTTAAAATACAGAGTTTGAAATGCTAGTCCTCATACTTGGAATAAAACCACCTTTTTATATTGAGTTTATTGGTCCCATCACGGCAATAATCTTTAAACAATGTATTAATTTGTGGGCGTGACATAGTTATGCATTTTTTCAGTGATTAAGTGGTGTATAGATTAGATTTCACATGTCTATAGGATCTATGTTGAGAGTAGAATACCATTAATTTGCCATAGTCTTAAGTTTTCTTTTTTAATGTATGAAGCTGAGGTCTTGTTAATGGATGACTAATGTCCTATCTTTTAGTCCTCTCTAATCATAGAATATCTGGCTTGGAAGGGACCTCAGGAGGTCATCTAGTCCAACCCCCATGCTACCTTAAGAGTCCTGAACCATGTCCCACTTGGGCATCTGCCTATTCTATTTTGTGTGTAGACTGCACTTGTCACTTACAAAAACATTAGTAGTGCAGCAACCTGACCTTGAGCAATGATGGCAGTGATTTTTGTCATCTGAAAGTTCCAGGTTGAGATTCTCGCCTCCTGGGCTGCCGAAGATGGGGCACGTAATGGAGGGGGACATATTTTAAAAGCAGTGGGGATGGCTGTACCACTGCAAAGCAATACATGTAGGTATTATGGCATAAGCCACAGAGTAGGGTTGTAATTGTATTGCCCAAGTCAATCATTAATGGGCTCCATTAAGGTCTACTTGGGGGATATTGAGGAATCCAGTAAAATGTTAAAAGCTCTGTTCAGCAATCGCATTTTGTGAAAATCCTCTCATTGTGTCCAGGCCTACACCAGATTTGGATAGCTTGCCTTCAGAAGTATTCTTTACCCCAGCAAATACACCCAAATGCTTAATGTCAGTCTTCAGGAGTATCTTAGCATGGTGTGGACTGTTTGATTAGACATTAATTGTAATCCTTTGAATGATTACACTTCTATTTATAGTTTTGACTTTCTGCATGAACTTTCACATTTCAAGATGTGATATCAGAAAAAAACAAATTAACAGAAAAGCCCAAACATTCGGATCAGCAAGAGGAGAATCCTAACTTTGAGAGCTCACCTACCTCTCTCTACTTCATTTTACAACTCCTCACATCCTTCTATTTGTTGCTTTCTCCATGCCACCCCACTTAGTGTGTAAATTACACCTGCTTCCAAGGGTGTGTAACCATTAATATCAACTGAATCTGACCACATGCCTGCTCTGGCACTACAGACATATCAAGTTAAAGATTTCTCAGTAATGATCTCTAGTTCTAATTGAAGGATTACAGCAAATGTGATTAAAATCCCATGAATGGATTAACTATTTACTGTATCAACGTGGTAGAACAGGAGCAGTATGTAAATACCAAGTGTGTGAATCGTGCCAGGGTCGTGCATTTATTTTAGTTTCTAAGAGCTGGTGGGAGGAAGATGCCCTCTATTTTGAAAGCCTCTTTGATCTCCGGTTACAAAACTGATGGTTTTCTTGAAACCAAACGTGAACAAACAGCGATTTGTTCTATCGTGTGAGAATTCAGACACCTGATCTCCAGGCCGCCACTAGCAGAGAACTTGAGGAACAAGTCCTTCACTAGGTTTTCAGGCACCAGTGCAAACCCCTAATGTAGGCACACTTTATACAAAGTGTAGCTTAGATACTCTGATACTACAATGATGAGCATGGTATAAGAACCTATATAGAACAGAATACCCTGCTGCACTGGAGTGGATTGTGTCTACTACAGGGGCTTGCACCCATGCAACTATAAGAGTGGTTGTCCTGATGTAGGCAGTATCTTCATGCTGAATTCCCAACAGGCTTCCAGATAAGCACTGAAAAAGATGGTGGCCTGTTGTACTCCCTTCTGAACAATAGAAGGAGCTGAAATAATTGGGGAAAAGTAGGAGAACAAAATGTTGAATGCTTTCTCAAACTGCCAACTTCTTTTGTTTTAAATCATGCCATTTCAGATGAGGATGATGTTAGTGGTGTTCTGGAGTGCTATTAAAGTCTCTCTTGCTTCACTGATTGCAGAGATAATCGAGTCCCAATATGAAAATAGCTCTTCTTTAAAGCTTCTAATCATCAAAGAAGAAGCTTCAAAAGTGTCATGAAATTTGCAAATGTGGGATCGAGACATACTTCCAATGATGATTCCAAAGCAGAAAGTCCAGATTTATATAGTTTGATTATAATTATAAATTTTAAAACTTCTTCCCTAACACATTTCAGGCACAAAATGGTGTTCAATATGAGATTTAAAGGCCTGATTGTTAAGGAGCCGCTCGGGGAAGCAGGGGACACTCCCTCCTCCAGTGCCCTGGTTGCTTCCAATAATTACAATTTCCATCCCTCACTTTACCCCAGCCTCCCCCTCCTCCTGTTCCCCGTCCAAGCTGTAACATGATTTTTCATAGGTGCTGCAGCTCCCATTGACTTCAACTGAAATTGTGGGTCCTTAGCATCCCTGAAAATCTGGCCCTTGGAGTATTTCCCTCCCGCCATAAGTGTTAGATTTTTGTGAGCAGGTACATAACAAGAGAAGACATGTGATGTGCTGTTGTAAGTGGCTATAGGGCTCTTAAATCTCATAATCCTCTCACCACAAGATGTCAGTGTAGATTTATTTTATCAGATGTAAGGTAGGTGTATTGTTCACCCTACAGATTAAAACACAAACTATTAGAGAAACAATAGGTTTGATTATGCTGTGGGATTTATTCCCTGTGGAGGAGTGGCATCTCAAGAAAGGGAATAATGGAAGAGATGTGCAATCACGCACTAAAATGTGAGCAGTATCCTTTTTGTAACTGGTGGCACATTTTAACACTGAACAAATGCATCACATACAGTTCAATTAATGCTGAAATTGGGGGTGAATTTTATCCCCATCTTCTCTGAAACAAAATGTTAAAATATTGCACTCGAAAGAAAAAAAAAAAGCTGAACTTTATCCATAGTGGAGATGTGTCCAAAATATTTTTTTAATTGCAAGACCTTAATACAGTTCTTGGCTCTACCTCTGACTTCCTGTGTCCCCTTTAGCAAATTCCTTAATTCCTTTGAAGCACAATTCCCTATCTGTAAAACAGGGATGATGACCTTTCCTTTCTCCCACCCTGGGTCTCTTCTCTATTGAGATTGTAATTCCTGCCCTGAAGAATTTATCTGTTGCTATATGTCTGCCCACTGCCTAAAACAGAGGCTCCCATCTTGTATTGTGGTAAACCTAGAGATCCCAACCACATCATGGGATTTCTGTTCACATTTTCACAGCTTGGAGGTTTGGAACCCTAGGAACAAGCTGGAATGACAGTCAAGATTTTGGGAATTTCTATTCTGCCAAATAAAACGGGGGGGGGGGGGGAATAAAGGAAGAAAAATAAACTGAACAGACTGTTTCCTGATTGATTGATTCAGAGCCATGTGAGCAAAAGGCAAAGCTCCCATACGCGTCAGGGCTACAGAAGGTCCTTTAGTTGGAAAGTTACATTGATAACTCATTCATGATACAGTAGAATTACTGATATCTTTACAGTGTGGATGCAGAGCTATTGTCAGATTATTCTGCAGTAGAATGGGTGTTCAGGAAAAAACAAAACAAAAGCTAAACACCTATGCTGACATCTCAGTTCCCTCCCATGGTTTGAGCTTCCTCCTCCAAATCAGGGGCCCCCTTCCTGTGGATCTTGCAGATTGCTGCATGAGTTAGGGTTTGTAAGACTGATGCCTGGGTATGTACAGCTGTTGTTAAAACCTACAGTTTTATCATTTAAAGACATTGGGTCTCATCTTCTCATAGGGTGCAGCTGCTTTATATTGTATGGTAATCTGGCCTTACAGCAGGTCTAGGGAAAATCATCCAGTGCAAGGGTGATTCTTAAAGTTGTAGAGCCAGCCTAGGGGCTCCTAGACCATTCTCCCTCTCTGTTACTAGCATAGCAACAGGAAAATAAAAACTGGCTGGAGGAAAAGGGGCTTGTTCTGACTATCCGTTACTATGCAGAACACTATTGGCATTTTCCATTTCCTGTGACTTTTGACTCAGGAAGTCAGGCCTCTAGAGAGCAGGAGCAGGGGAGTGCAAAGAGGAGCTTTGTGCTGATTTGTACTCTTTGCATTTTAGCTGTAGCCAAGCCTTTGGCCTAGTAAGTTTCCCTAGCAATAGAAATCCTGCACCTCATCTCCAACTCTGGGCCATGCTGTCTCCAGTCACTGGGTGGAGTGGGATGGAAGATGCAAGAATCCTACTCTTTCCTTGCACCCCACCAAATGGGAAAGGAAGAGGCAAGTTCACACATCACCGCCCGCTGGTGGGTAGGAACACATGCTATACCCTTTGTGATGCAATAGGCACACTTCCCCTTGCACACACAGGAGCTCTGGCAGGCTTGTTAAGGCACAATGCCTCTTAGATCCATCTCTGCAGAGGAAGGGCTGCATCTGAACCGTGCAATCTGGCTGTGTCTTAAGGTAGAGGCAAAATATTTCTCTACCTTTCCAGCCTTTCATACCTCCCATCTTTTACGGCCATATTTTAAATAAAAGTGGAAAAAATGTACATACACTTCCCCACCCCCTTTTTTCTGCTGTTTCCCCAGCACCTGCCACACAGAGCTGTCAACCACAGATGTGAGCGCCTTACAGTGTGTGGGTGGACTGAGATGTTCAGTGCTGCAGTCCGTAACTGACCTTGGTGTTCGAAAGCAGTGGGAACAAGAGCCGAAGAAAGATGATTCATTTAATGTAGTTAGCATTCTAGACCAGTGTGTCACCAAAAGAGGGATGGGAGGAAATCATGTATTTTTTTGTCAGTAGTATCAGATATAGTGGTGTTTTAGACGGGGGGGGGGGGGGGGGAAGATTAATATTCTTATACATTTCTGATGCCACCACCGCTCTTGCACTTATTTTAGGACAGTCATAGTAAGATGCCCCATTTTCCTTGATGGTTCTAACGTGGATAATTCCATTCTGCTTACTTACATTCTCCATGTAGTTTTCTAACCTTCTTCCCCCCCCAACCCTCCCCCCTTTTTTTAAACCTACAGGTCACTTTGTAAGAGAGGGAACCTCTTACGTGGACTATATCTCCTCCCAGTCCTTCTCCTTATATCAATGCATTCTGTGGGCAACCAAGAAGAGCTCTCTGGGACAAGTGCTTGGCAGACCACAGCTTGAAATACTAGGAGATGGTATTCTTTGCTGCTTGCTGAAACTGTCATGCAGTATTGCTTTGCATTGTTATAGAGCTGTCTTGTTCCACTCCACTGGTAGTTATGCTTCATCATCATCATTTTGCAAAGCGACTCTTTTATAAAAAGGGCCAAATTCTGCTCTTGGATCCATGTGCTTGTTTCTCACTCAGTTCAACATTTGTAAAGTACTTTGGGATCCCTTGGACAGAGGGACATCCTATACGGGTACTGTACTGTAAAATGTTATGTTAATGCTTTCCTTTAGCCACTGAGTAAACAGGGTGTGGGTGTTTTTCTTTTAAAAACAAGAAAACAATCCTATGTTTAAGGGCTAGATTGCAATGCTCACCACATAAGGAATATGTTCAATTACTCAGTGAAGTCAATGGGACAATGCATGTAACTGCTCATCAACCATAAGTAACAACTAGCCCTAAGTAACCACCTGTTAAAGTGGATATTTCCCTATTATCTTCCAAGTAGGAAGATGAACATTTTAGGCATTTATTAAGAGTGAAAAGAGGTATTTAAATATCTGACCACTCTCTAGATAGGGTATTAGAAGATACCACACTGTTAAATGGTATCATGAGTTTAAAAAAAAAAAAAAAGATGGGGGGAAGGGTTGCTTTGGGATAGTCACAAGACTTAGAGACCTAAGTCTGGCATTATTAAACCAGATTTGCAAAGGTGTGGGATCAGTAAGTATCCAGATCCTGATTGCGGTACTATCTGCTCCTACCGGTGTAAACTAGGTTAGAACTTCTTATTGCTCCAAAAGCAGAAAGAGCTGCCAGACTCATGAATGGGTGGTTTGGATTAAGCAGCACAGGGGCTCCAGTTTAATCAATTCTTCTGTCATTACAGTACACATGATTTACTACCCAAATAGTTTTAGGAGATAAAGAATGATCAACAAAATTCAAAACAAACTAATTGCATGTGTTTTGCTGGTTGATGGAATACTGGAGGTGCGAGTTCTATGGTATGATGCAATTGGGCCATCCTGAATCCAATAAAAGTTGTTAACTTTACCAGGATGTAACAGAGATGAGAAGGGTTTCCTGCAGCTCCATAAAAGGCAGTGATCCTACTCAAGTTTAATTTTATACTTCCATGTCTTCCATCCCTGAAACCCTGCCCTGCTTTTTAATAAGCAACTTTGGTTGTGTTTTAAAGCAGTTTCCATATATGTTCTTCTGCTTTGAGGGTTACACTGGGAGACCCTTTGGTGTTTGTCCCTGCTTAGGAGAAACCCTGTCTGAACAACGTGTGTCTTGTGTGTACTGAGATTTTTAGGGCCGTATCTTATTAGATGTAAAAGAGAAGCAATCAAAATGCTTTCACCCACTCCATTTTTTTTCCCAAAAGAAATTCACACCAAAAGCACTCTCTTGGTTTCCTGGGGTCTCCGATTTGTGTGGCCTGTGCATCTTGGAACTCGTACTGCAATCTCTCACTCAGGTGAGTGATCCTACTGAAGGGCTTATGTTCTTATGCATTACTGAAATCAGTGGGACCGTCCACTGATGTCAGTTAGCCCCAGGATGAAACCCCGTTTTGAGTAAGGACTAATCACATGGGTAAAGGACTGTAGGATTGGGCCTTTAGGCTGTAAAATTCTTGATGCAGGGGACCGTGTCGTCTTCCATGTCTTCTACAACGTGAAGCTCATCCTTGGCAATAAACAAAGCAAAATAATAATGGCATCTTTTAAGGAGCTCACCCCCATAGTATCTGCTTTGGCCTGCTTGTCTATGACAAACATGCAGCTGTAGATCTGACAAGAAAATATGTTGAAGAGGGAAATACTGGTTTCCAAACTGCAACTAGTTTTCTCTGCAATTATAATATGCAGGTTCAGTTTCAGCATAACTGTCAGTTAAGCCAGTTTTTCTGCAGTGTGACTGATAATAGCACTTATTAAAACTGAAGCTCAAATACCTAGATTAACATTTTGGCAGCATGAAATGAGAAGTTCTAAGGTTTTGGGCATTTTTAAGTACATGCCTAGACTGATTTTTCATTTCCTACACAAAAGATTAAAGGTAAGAAGGCAGGAGGGAAAGCACAAATGAAATCTTCAGGACAAATGAAATTCAAATGCCAAACCCAATGAGTTTAGCTTTGTTGCAAAAGCAAATGTGTTTATCTATAGCATAGGTTCTGTGGGACTGACAGCCACAAAAACTTTTGTCTGTTAAATGAACAGAGAAGTAGTTCAAGACAAATTTGAATTCCTTGCTAGACTTCGAAATATTTTCCAGCAGGATGACTAGCTAGTGCTGTGGTGTAGTGAGCAGACCTTTCACTGCTGGAATGGCATGTTTAAATTTGGCACACGGGAGCAAACGAAATGGGGTTTGATGGTTGAAGCTTAGCCCACAGTTAACAGTAGCCTGCATCATTAAACCACACACGCACATATTGACACATATACAATTTTGGCTCCCCTGGCAGCTTTACAGAAAGAAGCTCATGAATGACTGAGCACTAAGTCTTAGTTACCCGCCTGTTCCCCAGGGGCTGATCACTTCAGGTCAGGCATGCAGTTTGCTTTTGGAATGTCGTAAGGAAGCTTGCCTTGAGCTTTTCTGTCCTGCTTCCCAGCACTGTGAATAAACAGAGAGCTTCAGTCCGCCTCCACTGTTACATCAGTCTCCTCAAGCTGCTGCGGCTTCTAAATTCCTGACCCTGAATTTTAACAAAATAAAGATTTTTTTTTCAAGTTTAAATTTAGACCGTAACATTATTTTGGGGTTTAAAATGTGTTCATTCTCATGTCTCAATTAGTTTATTTTAGTAACAATTCATTTTCTCCTTCCTCTCCCCCTGAATATGTCCCCAAAACAGATATGTTTATTCAATTATTCAGTTCAAAGGGAGTGGGCACAGAGCTTTGACCTGCATTACCACCACTTCTTCGGTATTTTAAAATTATTTCCTTAAGAAAAAAAACACCAAACATTTTTTCAGCAATCCGTGTGCCTTCTCCTGCTCCCATTAAAGTTAATTACAGTAGTCCCACCACTTTAATAGGAGCAGGATTGGGCCCTATTTCAATCTGGTGTTCTCCATTCCAGTGCTCTTCTTTCTTTCTTTCTTTCTTAACTGTATTTGTTCCTACTCCTCAGTCCTCCTCTGAGAGTCCCACCCCAGTGTGACATCCCAGTTGGTTGCTGTGGAAATGATTAGATGACAGAGATTTATGATACCAAGTGATAAATAAACACCAGAAGCAGATAAACTCTAAAGAAACAAAAGTTTAGTGTTTATAGGAATAAAAATGATTTATATCAACTGAGAGCTGCCCATTTAGAAACAATTCTACGTTTTCCATGAAATAGCTGCAAAGCCAGCTTTTGTGATCCACAAAACCCAGGAAGCATATGGAAGTGATTATAGGACAAGCCCAAATGTACCATAGGACTTTGGAATCTGCTTTTGGCTGAGGCCCTGATTCAGCAAGGCACATAAGCATGCGCCTAACTTTAAGCAGGTAAGTAGTCAATGGGGTTATTCATGGGTTTACTTAGGTACATACTTAGGTACTTGGCTGAATCGGGTTTGAGAGCCTTGACACCCAGCTCACTGTGCCTCATTTTAGGTGCAGTTGGCAGAGCTAGCAGAGTGGAGACCAGTGTTGTCTTTACTGTCCTACTCTGGGAAAACAGTGAGACCTGTTAACCAAGCCTTCTCTACCCTGAGAGAAAGGGGAAGGGAAAATCTGCTACTCTCCTTTTCCAGCCATGGTGGAAAGAACCACAATTTACTTTCCAGTTTTTCACAACCAAAATCAGAAGAGCAAAGAGGAAGTGGGGAGAGAAGAAAGGAGAAGTTGAGGAGATGGGGTCTCCATGAATAATTATGTTGGGGTCTACTGAAACCATAAAACCAGCCCAGCCATTGGCTGCTTGCAGGATGGTACTTATGTTTGTAAGTAAGGATAGTGTTTACTTGGTTATACAGCAAATATACAGGGCTAAACTGAATTAAATGAGTTTACCCAGGTGCAACTGAGAAATGTGGCCCATTGGTTGTTATAAAAGGACATTATCAAATGTGATTTATATTATTATTATTTTATTATTACTTCTATTGTTCCTGCTAGAGCCATATTCAATATACCATCCTCACTCATTACACAGGCAAAGCTCCCAGTAAGTAAAGAAGGCTAAATCCATCTTGGAAACTGGAGGTTTTCTTCCTTACCAACTTTGGCCTTCTCCATTTAGCAAACATTGCTATTCCCTCCCAACCCTGTTTTCAATGGAGCCAAAGACAGCCATATTGGTTTCCACTCCATTACAAACACCACGGGATAGGGGAGGGGTTAATGTATGCCAAATGGAGAATGTCAAAACTGGTAGGAGGAAAAAATTATAGTCCCAAATCGATGTCAATAGCAGCTAATACGAACTATGATGCCAGAGGGCAAATCTTGGAACAGTGAATATTAGCTAGCTAGCTAATGGAAACCACACCAACAAGGGGAGTTCACACATTGATTTTTCATGGCTATTTATTTTTAGTGGTAAGTGTCTTCTGGGAAAAGAAAGTCTCTTCTATCCAGAGCTGGTGTCAGATTCTGGGACACATGGGTAATGGAGAAGAATACTTCCAGCTGAAGGTCTAAAACTAATAATACTTGATGACACCTGGGTCATATTTACTGAGTGTACAAAAAAAGGAGAATATACTGACAAGAGAACCAACCCTAGACTGATGAATTTGACTGAGCTGGGGCGTGAGTGGGACAAAGGACTTGGTTTTTTAATTTGACTAGTCTGCATCAGTTTCATGTGCATGTATCCATTCTACAGTTACACTCTCTAAACACAGAATCTTTGGGGTGAGGAAGGAGGACTTTAGGATATCTGTCAGAGACGCGCTGCCATGGGAAAGTGACATTCCTTCGGGCACAGCCTCACAATTGCAATGGCTAATTGGCTCCAGCACTGTCATGTTAATTCCAGATGTGCCCCTTATGGCAGCAACATTTTCAGGAATGACACTAAATAAGAGGTTTCAGAGTAGCGGCCGTGTTAGTCTGTATTCACAAAAAGAAAAGGAGTACTTGTGGCACCTTAGAGACTAACCAATTTATTTGAGCATAAGCTTTCACGAGCTACAGCTCACCTCATCGGTGAAGTGAGCTGTAGCTCACGAAAGCTTATGCTCAAATAAATTGGTTAGTCTCTAAGGTGCCACAAGTCCTCCTTTTCTTTTTACTAAATAAGAGGGCAATAGCCATTAGTGCAAGGTACTTTGGGTAGGCAAAGTACCTGGCCTCTCCAGGGGGCTCTGATAGGGTTGCCAATTTTGGTTGGACGTATTCCTGGAGGTTTCTTTGCATGCCATAATCTTTAATTAAAGATTAATCTTTAATTTTTGGAGACCCCAGGCTAATCCTGGAGGGTTGACAACCCTAGGCTCTAAATACTGAAAAGCATGGAGCTTACTGCTTGGAACTGATCCTTTCTGCTCTGTCTCAGATGTTAGCATTACATTTGACATGTTCCAATGTTCCAAAACTCTACATTCACTGCAGCTAGCAAACACTTTGTGGGGTCAAACGGCCTATATTTTTTTAACGTATGTAACCTGCACCCATGTGGTGTTCCCCTCTAGTGGGGGCTGGAGCACCTAGAGAGGCTGATGAGCCTGTGACAGCCTCAGCTAACAGAGAGGGATCTTTTGGCTCAGGCGGGAGAGGCTCATAGACTCAGAAATTTCAGCTTCAATAGCTGCTGCTGACAACTGACCCAGGGGCAAGGAGTTATGCTTATAAATAACTGAGCATGAGCAGAGCACTAACAATAGGCCATTAGGCTGGCCACACTGATCACATCTCTATTAATTGTAAAATTCTATTAACCGCATGCTTTCAAATGAATCACTAACTGCTAATGCTCTTTCATTTACCACTCAGCATCAGTCTGTGTCTGTAGTGAGAGAAAGGTGTGGTCTACTGCTCTGAGCACATGAGTGGGAGCTGGAAACTTCTGAGTTCCAACACTGACTCCTGCCATGGCTTTGGGAAGGTCACAACTCCCCTGCCTCAACTTCCCCTGTTAAAATGAGAATAAGAATGGTGACTTCTACCCCACAGGTGTAATCAGACAGGCCTTGGAAGATGAAAAGCATTATATACGTTCTACGTACAAACTCCCACTTCTGTTTTGTCAGACATCCATCATGTGATTCATGATAGTCTGCTCATGAGGAGGCACTGGTTGACTACTACGAGCAACAATGACAGTTTTGCACATTCAGATAGCGCTAGGGTTGCCAGGTGTCCAGTTTTTGACCGGAACAGCCGGTCGAAAATGGACCTTGGTAGCTCCGGTCAGCACAGCTGATTGGGCCATTAAAAGTTGGCGTGGGGCTGGCAGGCTCCCTACCTGGTTCTGCGTGGCTCCCCAGAAGCGGCAACATGTCCATTGGCTCCTAGGTGGAAGGATGGCCATGGGGGCTCCGTGCGCTGCCCCAGCCCTGCCCTGAGTGACTGCTCCACAGCTCCCATTGGCCAGGAACCGTGACCAATGGGAGCTGTGGGGGCAGCGCCTGCAGGGGGAGGCAGCATGCAGAGCTGCCTGGCCGCACCTCCACCTAGGAGCTGAGGGACATGTCGCTGCTTGTGGGGAGCTGTCCGAGGTAAGCACTGCCTGGAGCCCGCACCCTTAAACTCCTCCCGCGCCCCAACCCCCGTCCCAGCTCCGAGCCCCCTCCCACATCCAAACACCCTCCCAGAGCCTGCACCCCGAACTCTCTCCCATGCCCCAATCCGCTCCCTCAAGCCCCCTCCCGGACCCAAACACTCTTCTAGACCCTGCACCCTGAACCCCGTTCTGTGTCCCAATCCCCTGCCCCAGTTCAGAACCCCCTCCTGCACTCTGAACCCCTCTTCCCCAACCCCACCCCAGAGCCTGCACCCCCAGCCGGAGCCCTGACCCCCCTGCACCCCAACTCCCTACCACAGCCTGGATACCCCTCCCACACCCTGAACGCCTCATTTCTGGCCCCATCCCAGAGCCTGCACCCCTATCCCAGAGCCCGTACTGCCTCCCACACCCCAACCTCCTGCCTCAGCATGGAGCCCCCTCCCACACTCCAAACCCCTCGGCCCCACCCCTGAGCCCCTGCCTGCACCCGAAACCTCTCATCTCTGGCCCCACCCCAGAGGCTGCACCCCCAGCTGACACCCTCACCCCCTCCTGCAGCCCAGCCGCAGCCTGGTGAAAATGAGCAAGTGAGTGAGGGTTGGGGGAGAGTGAGCAACAGAGGGAGGGAGGATGGAGTGAGCAGGGGCAAAGCAATTTGTGCACTTAGAGACTTGGCAACCCTAGATAGCGCCTTTGCATTAGCTTCTACAACAATATGCTAAGTTATGAAAAACAAATCTTTGACTGCATTGCATTGTTTCTTACAGTGCAAAATGAGGGACAAGTGCCCAGATGTGGAGATAAGGTCACAAGAAGATCTGGCTTTTGCAAAAGTCAGAATAGTGATTGGGGTTATTCTTCACTGACATTATAGGGCCTGATTATTTCCTTCCTTACACCAGTTTTACACTGGTGTAATGCCTTTAATTGGATGGAGTTATTTCTGGTGTACGCTGGGGCAACTGCAGGCAGAATCAAACTTAAAGGGTAGGCCTATATACAAAAATTAAATTCACACAATGGCTTTTCTCTGGACTTTTTTATTTCCAGGTACACCAAAAGTAAGACCAAAGGGGTATAGGTGCAATTCCCCACACACCTTTCATTTGTCTCTAATTCACATTTTGAACATAGAGAGCCTGATTTGTTGTTGTCCCGCATCTTGGTAGTGCTTTACACAGGAATAATGTGGGTAAAATGCTAGCTTTCTGTTTTTGTAGCATCTGATACCCATTCTGCACTGGGGATCATGATTACAGAAGTTGTGGGGGGCAACAAAAAAACCTAGCACACTAAGTCTTAACACACTTCTCGCTTTGATACTCCTAATTAGGCAGTATAGAGCAGTGACTAATTTAAATTGTTTCTGTGGCTCTCCTCAGAGAGACTTTGTAGCATAGTGACTAGACTTATTGCTTATTTTAATTTGGCTGTGGAAAGACATGGCTCCCCTTTGTGGCATTTGACAGAATTCTTCAACCCCACAAATGCTGACGTGATATTACTAGAATCAAGAATAACAAATTGAGGGATAAACTCTGGTATCTGATACTTCAGGTGACACATGAATTGCCTGGTTAGAGCAAACCGAAATCTTGATGAAGAGACCTGAATCCTTTTTAACTGTGAAACTGAATTGTACGTGTAAAATAAAATGGCATGGCCCCTGCTTTTAACAGGAATAGAAATAAAGAAATGAATTCAAACTCTCTAGGAGAAATTCTGCTCTGTGTTATGGCAGTGTAAATATGGAGTAACTCCACTGATGAAGTCAAGAGTAACTGAGTTCTGAATTCACTAAAATTGTTCTGTAAAAGATATGAAAATAAAAGGCTCTCTTACTCTTTTTTTCTAGTTATTAATTTACCTGAATTAGGCTATCAGAATAGTATTATCTAATACAAATTGCATACAAATTTAGGACAGAGTTAACTGAACTTAATTTATACATAACTATGTATACTAATTGTTAAAAGTAGCTTACAGTTTACTAGATAACATTTTTATCTGTTAACTTCCAAGCTGCTAGTACTAACACCAGCTACTCATGAAATGAGTCAGCTAACTTTCCTTTTAACCGTTTGTTTTTGCTCCTTAAAGGTGTTATGAAAGTTATGTGATGACAAGCTGGTCGAGGTTTATTCTTTTAAAGCTTATGTAGCAATTTTATTGTTGCAGCAGGCGCTTAAAAATGGGTCAGAGTTATTTAGCAATTGGGTGATAACAGTTACCACTCAAATTTGATGACCTGTTTAAAAAATCGATTTGGTTTAAAGAAAAATACTACAAAAATTATCTTTACAATATTTTGAAGCAGACAGATTTTGCTTTTTATTTAATTTGATTTTTAAAAAATCTCATTGATACCGGAATTATCCAGAAACAGTCAAGGCAGATGTATACTTAAGCTAAGACAGACTATGAAAAAATATAGTAAATTATTAATTCTAATCAAAACAAATCTGAATCATTAAAGGGCTGACAACATTCCCTAAAGGAATTGCATTAAAAGGATGTTACTATTCTCATTTCAGTTCCACCAAAAAAGTAGAAATTTGGAGCTGTGAACCAAGTACAGATTTCTTCTCTGATGTCAGCACAATGGGTTTCTGCTCTGATAGTTAGCTCTCACTTCCTGGGTGAAACTGCCATAGATGTCAATGGGACTTTCAACTATGAAGTGAGAACACAATAGCAGTAGACTTAAAAACTACTCTGTAGATCCTATGGCACTTTTCAAAAGAGAATGTTAACCCTAGTGTCTGGGTCAAATTCCAACTCAGATAAAACTACATCCTGGCTATCTAACTTACCTCTTACATTTTCAAATGTCTGTGGTATTCTTCTTTACTTCCTGTACTAACCGTTGGGTAGTATTATAGCTATGCACTGTTGAACAGTTACTGCATTTCATACACTATCCCCCTTCCCACACCCTGTGAGGTATGAAAAGGAGATTTTACATAAAATGTATATAATCTACACAGCCGAGGAAGGGAGTAGTCTATATGCCCCCTTTATGCCCAATAGCCCAGTGATAAGAGCACTCACCCAGGATGTGGCAGACCTGATGTCAAATCCCCATTCTGCCTGATGTGGAGCAAGGACTTAAACCCAGAAGTCCTCCCTCAGACTGGGCTATAGACTATTCTGGGACAGGTTTCTCTTAAGGTCTCCTGTTGAGGGTGGTCCATGCCTCCTCCTTGGTTTTCCTTAAGAAAGGGATGAACTGTGTTAGGCGCCTAACTTCAGGATAGGATTCATGGCTGTGAATTCCAAGTGGAGGGAGGCACCTCCCTCTGGTCCAGAGTTAGGTGCTTAATTCCCTTTGAAGGGCAAGGCTTAGGTCACACCTGTCTCCTCAGCATTTGCTACTGGCTAGCTTAGGCAGCTCAGCATGATGCTTTTTGTGAATCCCCATCTTAAGTGCCTAACTCTCTCCATGCATTGTATAGGGAGCCTGATACCTAACTTGGGGTTATGAATGTCACTTGGCAGCAGGACACATAAAAGTTAGGCACTGCAATGCTCAGTGTTGTGATGTCTAGATCTCCCTTGTGAATCTCACCTCACAGCAGGGGCGCTGAAACAGCGGGAGGGGAAGGGGGGACCAAGAGACAATGACCCTCCCACTTCTTGAAAGTGGATGGGCCTGTCCTGTCCACTCTTTGACCGAGCCCGGCTCCCTGCCCCTTCTCTTCCTCCCCAACGCCCTGCCTCCCGACCAGGCCGGAAGCTGGAGTCTGGACCGGCAAGAGTGGCCCAGGGAGCTGTGGGGCGGAGTGGACCCCGCACCTGCCCGGGGCAGGGGGGGCCCTGAGAGCAGTCCCAGCCCATGTCCGGCCCCTCACCCAGGGTAGGTGGAGGACCCAGGTGGCTCTTTGGCCCCTGAGAGCCCACCCCCAGGCCACGCTGGAAGCTGGAGCCAGGTCAAAGTAAGAGCCATGTGGGTAGCGGTGGGGGGCTGCAGATACTCCACCTATCCTGGGCGGGGAGCCCAGGGGCAGGGACATGGGTTGGGGGCTGCTCTTGGGCCCCCCACACTGGGGAGGTGGAGGGACCTGAGCTCCCCAGCCAGGATCCGTCTTGCAGCTTGGCAGGGGGCGCGGCCTCAGAGAGGAGAGAGGGATAGGGGTAGGGCCACAAAGGGTGCAGGGCTTTGTGCCCCCCCCCACTTTTAGGCAGAATCTGTTGCCCCTGCCTCACAGACTCCTTCAAAAGGGGCATCATAAACAGATACTACTGTGCATGTCAGTGGGTTCTTTTTAATATTAATTTCATTATTTCAATATTATATGAAGAAAAATCCCCAGAGATAATTCATATGAATGAAAACTAAGACCTTGCTCTAGAAAGCAATTAAGCCTAAGGGCTAAATTCAGTGGGACTACTAGCAGAGTGAGTACTGCTAAAACTAAGACTTGTCCACACTAAAAGTTAGGTTGACCCAGCTACATCTCTCAGGGCTATAAATATCCACATCTCTGAGTGACGTAATTAAGGCAACCTAACGCTGGTCAATTTTTGAAAAGAGAACCTGTATTACATCACAGGCCTCTATGCTGACTTTGGGTATAAAATTATTCTTCTTGAAACAGACATGTAGAAAACATTTTTTCAATGAAGTAAAGAGAAAAAGTAAAAACTAATTATCAAGCACTGCATTGGATTAAATCTTGAGGCCTCCTCAGGATAAAACCAACAAGAACCACTGAATTATAGTGTAACTGTCAAATGTCCTGTTTTTAGTTTATTGTTTAAACATACAATTATTTAATATACAAATGCTATCATGTGATGCAAGTCAATTTTTCCTCCAGCAATATATCAGGGAAAAAACAAACGATGAATTCACTTAAAATGTTGAATGTAATATGTGAGAGAATATTACAATGGCTCATATATACGACAAAACAGAAACATGAGACCCTGGAAAATGCACACACTATTCATAGTATGTTTACTCCCAAGCAGATTGGCCTTTGCATATGGGTGGACCGTATGATTCTGTCAAAACTGAAACCTGATAAACTCTTACCTCCTGCTTTTACACTGAGTCAGTGATTGCATGACACATTAAAAAGGGATATAACTATGCAGGCATTACTTTTGTTATTTTATTGGTCCATAGTAAACAACATATGTAATTGCTATGTATTTTTAGCATTTTTTCATATACTTTAAAAATGTTTGATATGGAGTTCAGATTGCAATGGTTTATAGTAGAGCTGAGAGAATAATTTATGGCAATTTATTTGGTTGATTTAGCTTCTTTTTCTGCTCATGACATGCATATGAGCAGATTGTGATTTCCCCAAATGTATTCATCATATGAGTTCATTCAATGAATATCCTTTTAGTTTTTTTACTCAAAAATTGTTTATGTATAGTGGAAATTTGAGTTGTGTTAGTCACAATCGGTCATGTTATTTTTTCTCATCCTTGACTGGTATGAATACCTATATGTATGAACTTAACATTTGGCTCTTGTGAGTATTCAAAGGTGCAACTTTGAAATTTTCTTCCCACAAAATTTTTTTGCCCATAAAACTTATTTGTTTGAATTGTTTGCAGAAATGGAATACAAATGAGTTATGAACATTGCTAAGGTGAATTCATTAACAAATATTTGCCAAACTTTTTGCATTATTTCCCTAGCTCTAGGTTATAGTGACACCTGTCTCGAAACATTTCAAGCATGCTCTGCAGCTAGTACTAATTCAGTATTCAGGACATGTCAGTGGACCAGGTAATTTGGATTGCAGTTATACTGATGTAAATCCAAGGTGGTGTCACTGTCTTTAACAGATTCATTCTGGATTTACACCAGTGTAACAGAGTGCAGAATTTTTTGTCCATCATGTCTGTTTAAGTTCTATGTTTTGGTGCAGGGACTGTTGTTTCCTATGTATTTGTACAGTCTCTAATGCAGTGACCTGATCTCAGCTGGGACTTCTAGATGCTGCTGTAAATAATAAATAAATTTTTAAAAATTAAGCCAAATATTAGTCTTAATGGGCTAAACTCTGCTTGTTTTACTTCCACAATACTCCCATTTAAGTCAAACTTCAGTGTTCAGACCACTTCAACACTGATGGCTCAGAGACCATAGGTGCTGGAACTAAGGGTGCGGGGGGTGCTGCACCACCCCCTGGCTTGAAGTAGTTTCCATTATATACAGTGTTACAGTTTGGTTCAATGGCTCTCAGCACACCCCACTATGAAAATTGTTCCAGCACCTCTGGCTCAGACTGACACCATTACATAGCTAACTCCGAGCCACCTCACAATCTTGGGGATGGGAGAAGGGAATAATGTATTACACATTTCCTAAGTGATACAAAATGCTTTGTTTTGATGTTCTGCTCATGTGTGGTACATAAAGGGCTGCTTTCAGCCCTGGATTACACTGGCTCCTGCTAGTATAACTAAAACCCAGGGCCCCCACCTGTGAAAAGGTAATCTGAATGGGAGTTGTAGTGACAGAGGACATCCACAAACCTTGCACGATTAAGAGGTCTTCAGTCAGCCAGGGGAGAAGCCAAAGTGGATGGCACTGGCTGGGGCATTTAAACAGCCAGGTAAGCATTGAATCCACATCTCTGCTGCCCAGGCCCCCATAGATCCTTGATCACAAACTGAAGCTACTCTCCTCTGACAGAAACTTGAGGGGGCGAAAGGGGGCGAGCAATGCAAAATACACCTGGCCCTCCTCCAAAAATGAATCCCTTCTGTAGCACCACAGCACTTATGGTACCTGGCATTGTCTCTATTTTCTGTCTTTTATTAAAATAACGCTTTTAAAAATACATATACAAAAAAGGAGATAGGCACTGAATACAGTGCTTTCCATTGCATATAATCCTTACTTATCTGATAAAAACTTCAGAAACTAAATTACACGTAAAGTATTAAAAAGAATGCAGCTTCGACCCTTAATTTTGGTTGCCTCAAACAGGTGTTACTGCATAATTCAATGTTCAGCATGTGAATAGAAGACTATGCTTTATGCCAGTGTGAGCCCCCAGAAGGACAATACAATGCAATCTTCAGCCATTTATTCTGGGAAAAATATGAGCCGATGCTGTGGATGATAAAGGAGAATGGTTGGGAATGGAATGTGTAGGAGTAGAAAATGAATTGTGGTGCACCCATCACCATTTAGGGCATTGTGGGAGATGGGATGAACCTGGTCTGTAATGTCTCGTGCTGTGCAGTCTCTGTGTTAAACTATATTGGGACAAAGAACAATGCTGCACCTTTAGTAGAACCAAAAGAGGCTGTTTAGATGGTGAGAGAGTTTCCCTGAAAGTATTCAGTAATGTTGAAAAACTGGGGTTAGAAGTTAACATTATTTATTGTTTTGTGTCACAGTGGTAATTGGATTCTTAAATTGGTGGATGCGAAGGGGCCAGACCCTCCAATTTTTTTAGGTTGTGACTTGGAAAGCACTCCTATTCAGGAAAGCACTTGTGCACCTGCTTAAATGCTTTTCTGAACTGGGGCCTCTCATAAGTAATTTTTATTTAGACAGCTCATGCTGTTGAAGCCAGTAAGACTACTTGCATAAGTAAGGATTAGTCATTTTAGCAAAGTGTACAGGATCGGCCCATCTTTATTCTCTTAATAAAGATCTGTGGGGATGGAGCGGAATTTACGGTATGCAATATGTCCAACACCCATTGGTTTTAATGATGCAGTATTCAATCCTATGTGTTCCTTGTGTCTAGTCCTTGAATTGTCAATAAATGCAGCATTTTGGAAATTTGGAAGTTTTGTTTCTTGCTTTGTTTTCTTGCTTTCTATGCTTTGGCCATACTTCAACAATCCCACTAACAGGCAGCACAAACTATTTGATATTTATGTTCACTGATAGGATCTGACTAAGAAGTGAGTGTGTCAATGACAAGTGGCACAAACATGACAAAGAATCTGACAGAAGAGGAGGTAAACAATATCAACAATGTAACTGCTTTCCTGATAGGAAAATGCAATGTTAATTCTGTAAAATGGTCAAGGTAGAAAGATCAACACATAAGTAAGCTTGGCAGAATTCAATTTTTTTTTATAATTTTGATGGATAATTTTTTATTTTAAAGCTTTTTAATATTTTTATTGATTTATATTTTCATAGTTGCATAAAATGATGAGGGAGTCAGACAGACAGATGTTGAGATTTAAAAAGTTAAAGATTTATAACTGTTAAAACACAAATTGTCAACATCACATCTCAAAATACACCAAGTAAATATTCTTAAATTACACTCTAATAAGTTCTTAAGCAGCATTTCCCCCCTGCTTTGCCTATTTGTAAATTTCAGTTATCATCAATGGAAATACTTTTTCATTGGTTTGTGTGTGTATGGTACAACTGACACTTACCAACATTTATTTATAAAAATCTAGTCCTTCGAAGACTACTGATAAATTATTAGTGTAAAATTCTAGTAATCACTTTCTATACGGGTCAGGGAATATATATATATATATTTTTAATAACAATTAGTGTAGGATTTTAGAATTCTTAAATGAAACTCTGGTTTATAAAACCATTTGCTTTAACAGGATGAGTGCTATCTCAGTTCTTAAACCTCTTTCCAAACACCTGTGGAAGGAAAGGGAAAATGTTCTCAACCACACCTTTTTTGACTCCCCGCTAAACATGTCCAGTTCAGTTGCTGTTTCTTTCACACAGCACTGTAGTTTTCCTCGCTTTTCATTATGTAATCTTTGCTTCTTTAAATCTGGGTGCTCTCTCTCACTACAGGAAACCACTGTAATGTTGTGTAACACTGCTAAATAACTCCTCTCCAAACTGAAACGTGGCATGGAAGGTCTTAGGCTGAGTTGGGAATATTTTTATTTTTACAGAATTAAAAAAAATATTTTAAAATATACTGGTTTTATGTAAATATAACTCAGAAATGACAACTTAAAAACAAATAAACCCTGAAATTTGACAGGCAGCCAGCCTATAATAAGGTTTAATCACCTTTGTCATCCTGGAAAATAAACATGACACATACTGTTACACATTGGATTGGATTTCTCATTTCTCACCATACATTTTGAAAAGGGTTTTTAAACTACAGACAACATTTATATGTGAATGTATGGTATATCATACAAATTATACATGCTGGGCCTAAATTTAGTCTCATACTGGTTTTACCCCACTGTTGTGTGTTGTACACCACATCATGGAGTGTTCAGTCATGTGTGACAAATAAGGGGTTCTGGCTCAAATGGCGAGAGTTGGTATTGCTGTCCTAGCCTATAAAGCGGGTCAGTGCTGCCTAGTAGCCAGAGTCCTTGGGGCTATCCTTGCTCTCAGAGGAGAGTGGCCTAATAGCCAAAATCCTTGCACAGTACCCATACCCTGCAGTATGTGTGGGGCACGATGGGGGGACCTGGGCCCAACCATCTGCAATGGCTCCTGACCCAGGGCCCTGTGAAACCAGTGATCCATGATTTGGCTCAGTTTCCTATTTTAACAGTTACTTTCCCTGGGTTGCTTCCTATCAAGGGTTCCTGCTTTGTCAGTTCTCCCGGGGGTGTCAGCCTTCTGGCTCACTCTTGTCCTACAGGGTTAGCAGGGGTTCTGCGGTCGATCCTACTGGCTCAGCCTCCATAGTCTGTAGCTCCAGCCACACCCTGGCAGGAGCTAGCAACATATATCCACTCTCCTCCTCAGTCAGCACAAACTGAATTGGGCCACACCCTTTTATAGCCTGTCTCCAGGTCGAGCATGCCTAGCAGGGGCAAGGCCTCTTCAGCCCACATCGTGAGGTTGACCCCAGCTGGGTCAGTGCTAGGTAGACACATCCCATTGCACCCAGCTTAACTCTACTGACTTCATTATTGTTTTTTCCTGATCAAAATCTGTTTTTATAGGAGCAATGAGCTACATTTAAAAAACATTAACATTGCCCGTCTTGATGTAAAGATAAGGGCAACAGCAACAGATCTACTGGCTGGAAGGTGAAAGCAACCCTGCCTCAGTGGGCTCCTTGAGATTCAACACAGTGGTGGGGTTAGTAATGTTTTAAGTGTCTAGCTTTGTACTGTATTACATCTAATCATTTATTAAAAAAAAGAAACAGTTGGAAAGAAACAAGAAGTCACAATGCCCAACTACCTATTTAGGTGCTTATATATCTCCCTTACTATAGTATTCACTGTCTGAGGGGTGGGTGAAGGGCAGCAATGCTGGCAAGGTAACTTTTTAGTAGCTGGGATCCAAGAATGTAGGATTTGAAACCTATTTTTTGTTAGCAAAGCCAAGAAATCACAATGTAAGGACCACTAAGGTCACACTCTTTAAATATATAAACATAAAATTATGAGAATTAAGGATGAACTGTCGGCTGCTACTGGTGAATTTTGTGATTTATTATTCTATGTCAAAAGTACATTATTAAATGTACTGCTGCTAGTAAGGACAAACGGGATCTTCTAAAATTTGGAGTTGCCAATTTGTAGGCAGTGTTGAAATGCAGTCATGCATCATCCTTTGTGATCTTTTCTTTATAAGAAAACATCTTTATTTTAATTTTAAATAGAACTTAAACTTCTATGTTCCTTGGAACATACTGCCCTTTGTATGTACATCCTGGAACCGATGTCTTATTGGGAGGGGAAAGTAAAGCCCGATTAAGTTATGTGGCCTTGGGGTTTGCTGAGAAAAGCAATATTAAATGTGTTAATTGTTAATTTAAAAATGTAATTATCTCAAGGTCATGTACTGGCACACAATATAAAATATATATTCTGCAAAAACAGAAGCAACTTAAGTCAATGTTCACATCTCCTGGCAATGTATATTGGCCAAAAGGGAAGATGGTGAAGTTACAGCAGCAATCACTTTGGTCCTCACTCCTCCCAGGCTGCTTTTACTACTGAGCAACAACTGGTTGTCAGGAACAACAGAACGTCTGCCTGTGTTGGAAGAACTGTCTTTTAATTTATCCCATAGATTTTGTGTGCATGAGGAAAGGACATTAAATAATGCTTTTGTATGTTCTAAATCAAGAGCTGGCGCAGACTAACAAGACTGCAAAGAGTCTGTTATGCTGATGTTGACTGTTCTGTGTATGTCAGGTGGGTGGGTGGAGTAGTTCAATGGCCTTGTTGCTGCTTACAGCTGACAGTCAGCAACAGCAAGTAGTCTGGATCTCCATGTGGTCAGGGAGAAATCCAAAGCTAGGATAGACAGTGGTAGCTACAGAAGCTATCTGTGTGCATCAGATCAGATGTTGCATAGTCCAACACTGCTGGTGGGAATTCTCTTTCTGAGGGGGTTGGATGCTGCCTCTTACCAACCCTAAAACCAATTGTCCATTAAGGAGCTCTCGGGGAAAGCTTTCCCTTTCAAAATAAAGTCAGACAACAGAGTCCCTCACATGTTAAGAGAAAGCAGGAGCTACCATAGCAGACTGATGATTTTGATAGAAAATAAATGCCACTGATAGAGGATGTGCGTGCTTGTATTTGCATGTCTTTCTCTATCTACCTTAGGTACTTGTATAGCTCCCATTACCGTAGTCTTTGAATACCTCACAATGCTTACAGAGACAAGGTGGGTATTTTTTATCAGACCAATTTCTGTTGATAGTTGTTTTGTGTTTCCTACATGATTTCTAGGTAAGTTTCCTGATTTTTTTCTTCCAGTGGCCAGGTGCATGTGATGATTTCTTGTCTGAGATGGCCCATTCTGGAGTACATAAGGTGCAGTAAATGGTTCTTCAGTTTTTCACTCGCCTTGTCTCTCTAATATCCTGGGACTAACACAGCTCCCCACCACGGCATATCACAGTCCTTAATGTATTACTGTAATCCTCACAACACACCTCTGAGGCAGGGAAGCACTGCTATATCCATTTTACACAGAGGAAAGCAGGGGTGCTTGAACAATTTGTATAGTGGGGGTGTAACAACCACTGAACCAAACTGTAAACCCTGTATATGATGGAAACTCCTTCAAGCCAGGGGGTGCAGCACATATGGGGGGAACCCAGACACAGCCAGATAAGTGACTTGCAGCAGCTCTAGGTTTGTGACAGGGCAGGGTATCAAATCCAGGTCTGGCGAGTCCCTAACCTAGACCATCCTTCCTGTCATTTAGTTTTATTACCTGAGTGATAGTGGGTAACACCCAGAGAACCGATTGCACGCAATAAATTGAATGCCTTGCAGTGATAATTGCCAAATGACTACAGGGCAGCAGTCCAAGGGAAGCCCGCCTAGGAATCAGTGCAATGTGCATGCATACAGAGCTGAAAACAAACTCCTGCAGCCAGGCGAGTCCCGTTGCCGCAAAACCCTGGAGCAAACTCCAAAGCTGCTTCTCTGCTCATTTTGTAGTAAACAAAACCTGCTGCCTGCTCCGGCTGGAGGCACCGCACCACCGAGCCAGGCTCACGCGAACACTCTCCCCTCAGTGACTTACCAGCAGCCACACACACGAAACCCCTCATGGAAAATTGGCCTCTGCATAATGCGACAGGCAAATCGTTTCCTGAGCGGCGTGGGGCGCCCATTGGCTCGGGCGGGCCTGTCAATCACAAGGCGCAGGACGGGGGAGGAGGCGGGCCCCGCCGCGGCTGCGGGGCGGGCGGGAGTTCCAGTAAGTCAGCGCCGGGCCGCCGCTGAGTCGCTGCTGTCACGGCCGCGTCCCGAACACTCAACAGGCAGCTGCGCGACCACGGGGAGCGAGCCAGGCTGCAGCCGCCCTGAGCCCTGCGGACCCCACGGGCGCGCTGGCGGGTGCTCCGGCCGGGCAGCGCCGTCCCTCCCTGGGAGCCTTGATGAAGTGGCGGAGCTAAGTGTCCTTCTCCCTCCCCCGTCTCCGGGCTCCTGCCCCGGGGCTCCCACCCCCCCTCCGCTCTCCCCGGGAGCGCTGCGCTCCCTCCAGCCCCGCTCCGCTCCTTCCTGCGGGCTCTCTGCCGGCAGCCTCCCCGGCTGCCCAGCGGGCTCCCCTGACTTCCCCCGAGCCGGCCCTTCCCCGGAGCCCGTCCCCTCCCCGCCACCACCATGGCTGAAGCGCCCCAGCTCGTGGACATCGACCCCGATTTCGAGCCGCTGCCCCGGCCCCGCTCCTGCACCTGGCCCCTGCCCAGACCGGAGTTCAACCCGTCCAGCTCGGCCACCTCCAGCCCAGCGCCGTCCTGCGGGGGGCAGCCCGACGGGGCCGCCTCTGCCTCTGCGGTCAGCGTCGATTTCATCGGCAACCTGAGCCTGCTGGAGGAGAGCGAGGACTTCGAGCCGCCGCCGCTGCCCCCGGCCGCCGCGGGTGCAGCAGAAGGGGCCGCTCCCGGGGGCGGCTGCCTCTGCGGGGACTTCCAGTGCCAGGAGGCCGGCTGCCTCCACCAGCAGCAACAGCCCGGGCCGCCGCTCCAGCCGCAGCAGCAGCAGCACCCGCCGGTGTCTGCCCTGTCCGCGGGTCCCATCCCCGGCCAGCCCCGCAAGAGCAGCTCGGCTCGCCGCAACGCCTGGGGCAACCTGTCCTACGCCGACCTGATCACCAAGGCCATCGAGAGCGCCCCGGAGAAGCGGCTCACCTTGTCCCAGATCTACGAGTGGATGGTCAAGAGCGTCCCCTACTTCAAGGATAAGGGCGACAGCAACAGCTCGGCCGGCTGGAAGGTGAGGCGGTGGGGCGTGGGGAGAGCTGGCCGGCCCGGGACCCCGGCAGGAGCGGGGAGACTTGCCTCTTCCCACCTCGCTTCTTTCAGGGGAGGCAGGAAGCTCCTTCCAGGGCGCACACCCGGCCCCTCGCTAGCGGGCTGCGCCCCGGGCTTAGGATGCACCGGGAACTGCGGACTCAGCATTGCAACCCCCTAGTGATCGGGGAGCTGGAGGGGAAGCAGGGCGGTTGCAGAGCGCTGCAAATTCTGCTCCCTCGCCCCCGTAAGTGAAGTGCACGAAGTTAGAGGCTGACGTAGTGATTTGCAGGCTGCCCCCTGCCCTCGCTGGCTGTTCGCTGACGCTGGGGTGGCCGGAGCTTACGCAGGTTGGCTTGGTTTGCAGTGTGGCTGAGTACTTCTAAAAAGTGTGTCCTCCTCTCTCCCCCCAAGAGAGTTGAGGTTAGAGGCCGGAGGACGTGGCTTAAGGGGGAGATGCAAGGTTTACACTGTAACAGGTTGCATGTGCATGCGGCTGTCCCCGGGGGCGAGGGGGTTCCTAGCACTTTCCCCGGTGCCTAAAAGGGCAGCCGAAGTTGCTTGTGCCGGGTTTGTAACTTAGCAGCCAGCCGGCTGTGGAGACTCGCTGTGTCATTTCCCTTTGCAGAGTTGGGACGAACTTAAAGTGACAGAGATTCAAGGGCTAGCCGAGAGCTAGAGAAGTGCAGTGTTAGGGTGCAACGTGCTGGGGGCGACAGGGCAGCAGACGCTAGCTCATTTCGCTTGTAGTGTGCCCGGTGTGGAGCTAAAGTTCAAGCCTGTCAATGTGTGCAATGCATTTAAAGGGCCGGTGCCTCCTGCTTCAGATCTAATCCGAAGACACATGGCAGCGCCTTTAACCCGCTGTGTGAGACCTTCCCCTGTCAGTAAGTAGGGCAGTACAGAGTCCTTTCCAACACAGACTTTAATTACAGTTAATCTTATTGAGGGAATTTGCCATTTTTTTTAAAGGTAGTTTAGCTAGAGCTAGTAGTGCGCGAGTGCCATTTCAGGTCTAAGATATAAAATCACCTTTTCATCCCATTGTTCATTATGTGCTCAGGCATTAGATATATGCTTCACAGAAGCAAATAGACCAGTCCTTGCCCCAAGGAATTTACAATCTAAATTCAGACATGACCCAGTGAATGGGGGAGGGGGTCATAAACTAAAATGGGGGAAGAAGCATAGGCATGACAAGGGTTATAGTAACACTGCATGTTTACCCAGTGAGCTGTGTGTTCATTGTAATGGCTTTGTTAATTAAAAAAACCTGTAAACTAAATTTAACGGGACTCTGTTTCCCTCAGAATGAAGTCTGCCTGTCTAGAAGTAGCAGACAGCTAGGTGACCTGTTGATCATAGGATTTGCTACTCTGCTTTTGTACAGACTGGAATGGGGTAGCAAGCACACACTAGCCCTGCATCAAGCCCTGATTCCAGCTTCAGGGTGGGGGTGACAATAATAAATAGGCAAGAGTTCTGGTCTTTGAGACTTCTAAGGCTGTTCAACAGTGGACGTGTTATCTTTAGCAAGTGGCTTGACCTCTCTAATATAGCAGGTTGTCTAGCCATCATTAGAGCTAATGGCTGACTTTTAATCAGTTACTACTTTTCTAAAACTGGCTATTTGAATTGGATTACAAAGTGCCAATTGTTTGAATACACTGATTATTAATGCACTGCCTTTTCCTATAGTCTTTATTGGGGACAATATTTAAACAGTTAACATCTTTGAGGTAAATGAACCTTTGGTTTGATGCTGTATAAAGTATGCTTTGTGTACTTATTTTCATAACAGAGGTATATAGGGTTTTGTCACTACCTACCAGATTATTTTTAGAAGAGGTCTTCTGTTTTTTTACATCTGTAAAGGGAGAAAAATCCTCCACACAGTCAATTACATCATAGTAATTAATTTGATACCTCCACAGTATTTTACAAGTTTTAGTGTTTTCTACTGACTGGTTCATAATATAGTTTCAGTCAATATTAGTTAAACTTTGCAAAGTTGTAGATTTATCAGTTTTTCCAAATACATTTTACTTGGGTTTCTAGATTAGATAATAATTAAGGCTTTTTAAATATTGGGGTAGTTGTCCATCCAAACAGTGTCTTTTAATTTTTTTCCCCTCTACCTCGGGATATGGTATTACGAAAGGTACATTTTTGTTTTGTTTTTATAGGTGGATAACATCCTACAGTGTTCTTCTAGTATAAAGTTACAAAAACAAAAGGACAACACTTAGCTAAATTTACTGGTAGAAGCTAAGAAACCTAAAGGATGATGTATGTGAAGAAATTTGAATGATAACCATTTCACTTCTGTTAAACTTCAATATTAGATCTGGCAAAGCTGTAAATGAGAGAGACTAGCATTTAAAAATGAGATCTTTCAGGTGGCTGTGTTGTCTGTTGGTACAGATTGAGATTGTCAAGTGCATTCTCAGTTTGAGTAAAGGAGTATTTCAAAAACTAGGAAGTCTAAGAAGAATGTCACTGACTAATTACTTTGTATTCTATTACTTATCTTTTGGTGGTGCATTGTTTTAACAAACCAAACATAGTTTCAGCTCTCAGATTCAAGACTTTCCTATTCCCAACATTTGTTTATAGACCAAAAAATTGCTACTGTTACTTTTGTTGGATGTGGAATGTTTGGGTGTTTTTTGGGCTGTCATAGTACCCTAATTTATCAACTTCAATTTTTCATACAAATTTATTGTTTAACACAGTTAACTCTTTAAGTATGGCTTTTTAAATGTTTATTATACTGTCTCCTTGGGCATAAGTCACCATGATTCTTTTTTTCTCCTCCTTGTGCATATTTTTGACAGGGTGGTAGGAAAGTTGTTAAACACCTATACACCCAGTGATTCCTAATTTCTTGCTTAGGTAGTAGGTGGAAGTTTTTTTTTTTTTTTTTTTACATCCTCCACTCCACTTCAAGGTTAGTTATCTACCTCCCCTTGAAATGAAAACCCTGATGCAATCTTAACCATTGTCTTACTACTGCTCCACCATAATATGTTCTAAGAAATTCTGCTTTTAACCAGTTTTATGGCTGAATTTACTGAGGCACAAGGAGTTCAAGTCACTTGCCTCATTTAACATGGTGAATCAATGGCTCAGCTTGAATAAGGGTCTGTTTGGCTCAGGATCTGTTGTTTTAGTACTGTATTGTAATCAGTGGACTTCTTTAGGTGTAATTAAAACATTCTAAATTTCAGTCAGTTATGGGCCCTGAAAAAGGAGTGTTACTTGGAAGGTTGAATGTAGATTAGAGAGGGTAAACTTTTACTAACAGAATTTGTAATGGATCTTGGGTCAATTTCTTTATGGCCTGCAATACACAGTGGTATAGCTGTCTCTTTCTCACTTGGATTGCATGTCTTATTTGGATAAAATGTCTGGGAAAAAACTTTCCATATTGTTGTAATTAGAGTTTAGGTTTATAATTGTAAAAGCACCTAATTTAGTGAGCTGTCAAATTACACACCTTGTTTTGAGGAGAAATTCAGAATGAAATGTTTAAACAAGATCTAATTTCCAGTGCCTTCAACCTTAGTTATGATATTCTGCATTGGTAACAGATTATTTAGGTGACTGAATATGTCTCCTCAGCTTCAAGTGTCTGTGTTTCTATAACTACCAAATTGTAATTTCAATTGTTAAACTGCATTTTTCACTAAAAGAATTTATCTACGTCAACTTTCAGGTATATTTCTTGATTGTTAAAACTTCATCTCCATACTGTGAATAAAAGGAATGTGAAAGTCAAAGACCATATAATTTTACATTACACAGAAATTGTCCTTAAGTACATTCTTAAGTAATGTTTACTACAGTGGGTAAAATTGATCTCCGTTATACATGTGCGTAGTCTGCTCTAGAGTTCCTGAGAATTTCTAGTCTGAAATGTAAACTCTGCCAACCCCCCTCAAAAAACCAATGCCCACATGCTCATCAACTCTTCTGAATGAATCATGCAACAAAGGGAGATCCTAAACATTCTTTACCAAACCCTTTTGTACTATTGAATGCTAACAAGCACTGTTGATAACCATATTTGCTTAAAAAGAATTGCAGAAAGACCAAGATCTGTTGTAGTGATAACAAGAAAGTTACTGAGTGTGTTGTACCATAAATCTTCGTGCTTCTTCACTATTCCAGTCAAAACAATCTCTTACTCAAGTTATGCGGATAAGGATAGAATGTGGTTAAAAAAATGGAGTCTGTTGTGGTGGCAGTAGACTTACCTCTGAGGGAAATAACTATGGGTAACTTTTTTCTTTTTTCCTTTGTTTTACTTCAGAAAAGTTGTGACATTAATTATAAAGAACATCTATCACATCCCCTCTTTCAGCACTTGCTGCTCTTTGTCTTTTATTCAGCCTTTGAAAATGGAATAAAGCCAAAAGTTGACCCTACCAACATTCTGATATCCTCAGAGTAATTCTTTAGACAGAATGCTCTGTTGAAACAGAAAATACTACTAACTTTTGTTGGCTTTCGCTGTAAATTGGGTATATTCTTTAAGTCTTGTGGAGATTAAGATTGCATCACTGGTTACACCTTCTTGACTTCTGGCTTAGTGAAGGCTTGATCACCTAGATTTACCTGTTGTCCTGGCTATAGGAATGAGACTGGATGTTAGCAAGTTGCAGAAGTATGAGTGGAAGTATGCCTGATAGGGTGAGCCCAAAGCATATGCTGAGTTGAATGTCTTTGTCCATAAGAATTGTTGTAGTGGTCATGACTAACTCATAATTGAATAAGGGTCTGTACAAAGATGATTCTAGGGTGTGATATTGATTCAAAAGCCACATAACATGATCTTAAATAATTCAGAAGCCTTTTGCAAATAGAATACAGAGCACTTTACAAAAATTTGAAAAACCTTACTTTGGTATCTGAATACCTGAAATAACAAAAATACATTCCATGCTGAAGTATTTAAAATAAGTTTTATCGAACAGGTAGGGTTTTTTTTTAATATGGAAGGTGATAGGATACTAGTTGATAGACACTGAATTTACTCTGCAGAATTGCTATATGCTCAATCAGTCATGATACAAGAAGTATAGGTATCTACCTTTGTGCCTTTGTAATAGAAGTTGATACTTTCCTAACTGATTCATGGACTGATAACATCATACATTGCGCTATATCTTTAACTTTCAGTTAGAGGGACTCTGCCAACTTAAAACATATTTGTTCTGATGTCAGAATAAATCTTTCAGAGCCGTAAATGTCTGTCCACTGCCACCTCATTTCATACAAGCCACTAAATAGCTCTCAGTAGTAACTTTCAGTTGCTGTCTTTAATAGGCAAGATTCAAACCAGTGACTCCAGTGAGCGGCTCTGTATAGAAGAGTGCCTGCATTCTTATTTACGTTCTGAGATACTATGATCAGGAAAATAAAGCCAGTTTTGGGAATCAGTACTTGTGGCAAATAGCATACTTGTTTTAAAGGGCTGTGTATGTATCTCAGATGCACAGGTTAGTTTAATGTAATATTAAAATGATTCTGGCAACTTGAAAGCTAGCTAGTTTGGTTTAAAAAAAAATTGACTTCACGTCTGGGGTCTCCTTGCCAACTTCTGTGGCTTTATAAACTCATTCTCCTATTCTGTTTCAGACAACAGAAGACAACGGTATTTTTAAAGGCCCACACAAATGGGCACGAAACTATGTTGGGGCAACAGTGAAATTAGTGGACAGAAAATGCTGTCAAATGCACATAAAAGATCTTTTCCATCTTTTAGTTACACCTGTTGTAACAGTAGTAGATTTAAAAAACCCTCACTTCTGTATGATTTAAAAAAAAAAAAAATTATCGGGCCCCTGTAGGTTGCACAATTAAAGTAGCAGGAAGTCAGGAAATGTGAAAATTAAAAATTCAGACAGTAATGTTAATTTGATCATACTACAAATTCTATATATTTAAATTATACCCTTACGCCATAAATAAGAATGTTTTTTGATCAATCATATACCTTAATATTACAAACCAAGACTGGAACATAGTATTTATGTCCAAGATAGCATGAGTTAATGTTTCCGATTAAATCTTGAATGAGAACCTAAAATGTGCAGAATACACTGTATGCAATTTTGTTGCATTCCACAGTAAGATTACAATTTCTCTTCTTGATAAAGCAGGTGGTTTTTGGTGTGGATTTTCCAGTGTGTTTTTCATTAATGCTTATAATCTTCCTTATACAAACTGTTAATGCAGCAGCAGCCCATGTCTCTGTGCAAGTCCCCTCCTAAGGCTGGGAAGTTTGAACATGCATTTCATATCCTAAAGAGGAACATTTCATTAGAATCTATTAAAATTCAGAGATGCATATTGATCATGCTCTTAAGTGATTTTTTTTTTAAAAAATAGTGCTTTGACATTTTTATTTATTTCCTAATTTACTTGTTGTCTCCTCCCCATCCCCAAGCCCAAGTACTCTGTGGTAAGATGGACCTAGGTTTTGTGGTAAAAGCCCTGGTTTCTGTCACCCTCTCATGGTGAAATAAAATTAGGCAATCTTTGTGTTAGCTATTGTGGTGGTTGCTGTTATAGTACATTCAGTTTGGTTATGTCGTTTTCTGATATATTTTTTTATGTGCTCCAGATTTTTGTATTAACTGCATTGTAGAAGTTGTCAGTGGAGCTGGAGATTTTGGTAGCTGTAGCTTTTGGCACACGGGATGGTGTAAGAGGCAATCTGAGACACTGGGATAAAGCTTCTATTTGGATGTTTCTGAAAAAATAATCCACAGTAAAATAATTGGCAGTGTTTTCTAGATTTGAGTCAACACTATTGAGATAAATTGGGCAGTTCACGCCTCTATGAACTATTGTTTCAGGCTGCTGCAGATTCAAGATGACACCACGAATGCTAGACACCCTTTTTAAAATGAATGCTTTGAGAGCATAATTGCTGACAAATTCCATGGCAATGGAATTGCAGAATACACAGAACACTGGTTATGACCATGCTGAGCTTCAGTCTTCAGCCACCTTTTTGTTTTGGAAAAAATGTGAAAACAGGGAGTTCTAATGGAAGTGATTTTGTAACTCTGAATATAGCAGGTACTGACCCTGCCAGCTAACTCATGCAAAGACATACCAAATATTTCTGGTAAATACACTTTTCAATTTTTTAAAAAGAAATTATATATAATAGAGACTCTGAGCTGGTGATAGGCATCTGTTTGAAGTCAGGAGGAAACCTCAGGTTAAGTTATACATGCAGCAGTTAACTGTGACTTTCTTAGCATTTGCTAGTTTACAATAGAGTATTGATGAGTTGTGTAGAATTTTTATTTGTGAATTAAAATGCAAGGCAGTTGAATTTGATGTGGTATTGTAAGAATTCTGCCCTTTACCACACTAGCTCCAACTTATTAAATCTAAAATGCACAAGGGAACAATCATGTATGTATTGGAGAACTGCATTTGTGCTTCTGCATATAGAATTTCACTAGTTTGGACTGTATTTAAATATTGTTTACTGCACTTTACCTACTGCAAAGAATATATTTGCTGAGTTTATTCATGTGTTTTCATCCAGCAGAGTTGCTGTGTAGCTGTCTTTTAGACTTGTAATGTGCAACTATCATATGTTAGCTCTAGTGCAGTGTAACATGACTGCTCTAGCACTAGCTTTCAATTAGGTCACAAATGAGGATATAGTGAATGAAATCAAATGTTATGATTGCACTGGAGACTGCCTCAGATTTTTGATTTCACTAGTCTTGGTGTCCTATTTTAGTTCTGTATATGAATATTGAAGAAACTACATGTCATGAAGTTGCTTAAGTTCAGAGAGATGCTTAAGGGATGGGTTTATTTGCTCCATTTGAAACACTGTTGCAATAGTTGCTAAAGATTTTGAGGTACTTTACCATTTGTAGATACATCAGGTGACGAGGCTCAGTTTGAAAAGTGTTTGCTGAAAATCTACTGGAACTGTGTGCATCGCTGGGTGGAGTGGAGTAGTCCTAGAATTTTGATGTGCAGAGGAAAACAATTAAGGCTTATTGCTGAATAATGTAGGATGAAAAACTGAGATTAAACAGAGGTAATGAGAAGACCTGGCTATGTTTCAATACTCCTTAAACTTGTGCTGGTTCTGGACTTGCAGTTTACAAAGAGAATAGCTAAGTGGTGGTTGGGGTGTCCTATCTGTGCTGCTGCTGCTTCCTATTGAGAAGGTCTCCTTATTCTAAGCCCAAGGCTGGTCATATTTAGGGCTGAAACGTCTCTGAAATAGTTGTTCTTGGCCTAGAAATTAATTTTTGGGCAAGCCAGAAAATCCATTCAACTGTTTGGTTTGCAACAGCACAGAGTAATGTTCTCAGTGCTTATTCTGGCTGTCTTGTTCTCACATAATTCAAACAGTTTAAGCTCCAAATTTCACATGCATGTACTGAATATAGTATATTGTGCACGTGCAGTACATTCTCCTTACAAGAGTACTTATCCAGACTTATATTTTGAGCACCCCAAAATCTGCCTTATGAGCTAAAGTTGGCCCCTTTCCTGCAGAGTATTGAAACTACGTTATATCTGTGCACTTTAATACACAGAAGCATTTGCTTAAGTGATTAGATATTGAAATAAATGAAGACTGTATATTATTCAGAAGTCCTCCCGTATTAGACCTTCCCAATCCTGGCACTGAAATGTAAAAGGACTGTGTAAATCCCACTGTCACTTCCCTTTTTTTTCTCTTTTGAAAGGTATTAAAAGGTAAAAAAAAAACCTCTGTTAATGCAGTGCAAAAACTGAGATTTTAATTGCCCACCAAAAAAAAAAAAAGGGGGGGGGGGATTGAAAGCTGTTGTTCCCACAACAACCAGAGCTCTGTCATAATGGATGAAGAAAGCATTGGGGAAATCAGATATACAGTAATGAAATATTTATATGTGCAAGCAGCCATTTTATTCTCCATGGAAACTATAACTTTGCACAAAGTTAGAACTTTTATTTAAGGGGGCCAGATGGCGCAGTGCAGCTACTTTGCTTCACATAGCCTAAAGTAACTGGTGTGGGGAGGATCACTCCAATGTAAAGCTGATCCTCTGCTGACATAGGCAATGTTCGGCTCTGATGGCACTCCCTCTCCCTGTTGCCCCATTGTCTCTAATATAGAAGCATGTATGGGGGAAGCTGGTATGCCTGAAAAGCAGTTATACCCTGTTTTTTCCCAGCCGTGTTTTCTGCCCCATGCAGCTGGTCTAAATTTGATCAGTTCTTCAGTCCTTATGTTGCACTAACCCAGCACAGAGGCTCTTTTAGAGAGTGGCAGCTGGATCAGGGAAGAGCGACATAATCTTTAAGCAACCTTTTCATCCTTCCCACCTTGTACTCTACTGATCAGCTGGACTGCTGGATCTGGCCTAGTCTCTGTTTTAACATCACATTCATATAGATTTTATAAACTACATAGAATTTGTCTTTTTTTTCTTTTCACTTTATATTTAATTCAGCAGGATTTTATTATTTAGCCTGCCTTACTGCTAGACCACTTGTGACAGTCCTTATTTAACATCTTGTAAAGTAACTTTTCCCGTGGTCGTACATGCTGGGTTTTGTGAGTGTCTTAGGAGTGCTGAGGTGCAAGCATTGGTTATTTAAAGGAGTAGTTAAAATACAGATTACATCGACTTTTCAAATAAGTAATAGAACTACATAGGTCCAATCAGATTTTGGGGATTACCACTGACAGTGCTAATTTGTGATTCGGTATTACAACAAAAGTTAGGAAATTCTTTAATTCTTTCAGGTTTGACTCCAGAAATTATCACGTGGGTGGAGTTTCACTTACCTATCACCATTTAAACTAGGCAGTTAGATAAGACTGAAGCAACTTGTTCTAAATGTGGTGACTTGTTAGACTGCATTTATTGTGCAAATGAGCTTACATCCTGCAAGATCAGCAGAATCGTTTAAGGTTTACTTAAAGGGAAGTGGATTAAATTAGGTGACTTTAATTACTATGAGTTGCATACCTATCAGTAATGAGATTAAGGTATTGGATTTGTTACCCACTACGCTATAGAAGGCTGTCTTTCTATGCTCATAAAGTGAATAAGATAACTGCAAGTGGTGATTGAGCTAAAGCCACCCCAAATTTCATTTGCAAGTTGGCAAAGTGTTGCTGCTCCTGGAGTATGTTTAGCATGGCTTTTGAGCTGTGCTCCGGCTCTGCTCCAGCTCCAGGCAAAAAACTGCAGCTCCGCGCTCCACCTCCAGGCTCTGCTCCAAAGCCCGGATCTTTCGAATCAGACATCACTTCTCTGCTAGTCCAGAAGGCAAATTTTGGCCTATTTTAAACAGCTGAAGGGAGAAAGAGAACACTTACAATCTGAAAACATACTATCAAGGGACCTGATTCAGCTATGATTTGCACCAGCGTTACTCCATTGATTTGAATGGTGCTACTTCAGAGTAAAACTGGAGTAAAGCAGTAATGAACCAGGGCTGAAGAGTCCTAGTTTGTCTACAGTGGGTGCAATTTGTATATGCCAGATTAAATCAATCCCTTAAATAAAGTGTGTTCTTTGCAAACTCAATTAATGAATATATTAAAATTTCTCTTGTGCTTGGGACCCAGTTTCACTACTCTTAGAGGGGTTGCTTTAGGATCATTGTGTTATGGAATTACTGTAGTTCTAGGTCTCTATTAAATTAGTGCTTTTAATTTCCAGTCAGGGTATCTGATTTTTGGGTTAAGAGGAACTTTTAATTCTTTTTTTAAAATCAATAGCTGCAAGAAGGAACTTTTTCTTTCTTCTCTGAAGTATCAACAGAGCTTGACTGCTACAGGTCTAACATTACTCACTCTGATTTGTTGAGTGTAGTCCGGAGCAACCATCAATAATTCCCCCTTGAATCATTGTCAAATTCAAACCTTGGAAGAAGGAAAAACAGCTGGTAGATGCTTGTGGCAGGGTGAACCTAAATCTTTTCACTCTAAGGAGACTTGAGATTGGCCATCAAAATATTAGTTAATTGAATAGCAACAGGCCAGTTCACCAATTCCTTTTCATAAAGAGTTTGAATTCTATGAGCTAATAGCCCTTCTACGTCAGGATTTCACGCTGGCTGGAGTCTTCTTAAAGACTTACTTTTAGTTCTTAGACTAGCTTGCAAATTTTTCGTACTCTGGCAGTTCGTGTATCTGGCACTGATATACCGTAGGTAACAGGAAGGAATAAGACTTCCTGTTATGTATTACAGGGAGTATGTTAATCATCTAGTGATAAATATACACCAGTTAAGAGTAATTAAAGTAGAATATTTATGGTGGCTAGTCTTAAAAATATTGTGCTTTTGGTTGATCCCTGTTTGTTCTTCCAGTAAAGCATTTTGGCTTTTTCTGATTGAACCAGCAAGGAAAGTAAATAGTTGCAGTAAAATGGAAGAGTCATGATAAAGAAGCAATTCAGAAAGAGAATTCTTGGTTAGGTTCCTTAAGGTGAAATCTCTAGTTGGTTGGCAGTCCTGATAACAGAATTCTTTTTTTAAAAATAAATAAATCTGGCTTGGTGTTGGTGCATGCATTTTATGCTAATGAACATGAAGGATTAATCTGCTAGAGACAGGTATGGTGCAGGTACTGGGTTCTCTGCACAGCTCAGTCTCCAACTATTTCAACTTGCCTCATCTCTGTTAATCTAGACCTGGGCCTTTTGAACCAAGATTGCCTTGTGCCAAAATGGAGGCTTTAGCTAGACCAGGGGTGGGCAAACTTTTTGGCCTGAGGGCCACACTGGGGTTCTGAAACTGTATGGAGGGCCAGGTAGGGAAGGTTGTGCCTCCCCAAAGAGCCTGGCCCCTCCCCCCCATCTGCCCCCTTCTATGTCCTGTCATCTGACTGCCCCCCTCAGAACTCCCCCGTTCCTTGTCCCCTGACCACCACCTCCCGGGACCCCCTGCCCCTAACCGCCCCCCCGGGACTCCACCCCCATCCAACTCTCTGACAGGCCCCCTGGGACTCCCATGCCTATCCAACCCCCCCGTTCCCCATCCCCTGACCACCCCCCTAGAACCTTTGCCCCATCCAACTGCTCCCTGTCCCCTGACTGCCCCCTGGGACCCCCTGCCCCTTATCCAACCCTCCCCATTCCCCGCCTCCTTACCATGCTGCTCAGAGCAGCAGGACTGGCAGTCGCGCTGCCCGGCTGGAGCCAGCCACGCCACCAGGCTGCCCGACAGGAGCGCGCAGCCCTGCTGCCCAGAACGCTGGCGGCATGGCGAGCTGAGGCTGCGGGGGAGGAGGGACGGTGGGGAGAGGCTGGGGGGCAGCCTCCCCGCATGGTACCGTGGGCCATAGTTTGCCCACCTCTGGGCTAGACCAATGTCCAGGAAAGTTTAGGGTGAGAGCACAAATTAGTTTTAACCTAATCAAATTGAACTTGATCTTTTGATTCAAACTTGATTTGAATCTAGATCTTAGGAGTTCACAGGGAAGGGGGAAACCCCCCCCCCCTTTTTCTGAAGGGGGATGGGGGACCCAAAATGTAATTAGATGCCTAATTAGAGGCCACTTTGCTTTCTTTTGATCCATTAGGATGGCTTTGTGAAGCCATCCTAATCGAGGTCATAGATGTATAAATGTTATTTCAGAGGACATGGCTATGGCTGCACCGCTGTAAGCTCTCTAGTGTAGCTGCTCTAAACAGATGGGAGCGAGCTGTCCCCTCGGCTTAAATACTCCAGCCCCTGCAAGCAGCAGTAGCTATGTCGTTGGGAGAAGCACTGTCCACACCAACACTTAAGTTGGCAAAAGTTATGTCACTCAGGGGGTGGCTAATTCACACCCCTGAGGACATAACTTATGTTGACTTAAGTTGTAGCGTAGCCAAAGCCAGCGTTATAATAAATTACTACTTTTCAAATAAACATCATCTGACTCTGCAAAAACTGCGTGTCCTCCTTTATCACTTGCATGCTAAAATGAACAGCTTTTGAGCCCTAGTTTGAAATTAAAAACCTAAACATTCACCCACCTCCCCCCCTCATCCCCACCACTCCTTTTTCCTTGAACACGTATATCCACATTTAACACTACAATAGACTTGTCCTCAAATTTCTACCACCAGGGAATCTGTGCTACAAGAACTGAACAGTTCTCTTCCAAAATTAAGGGTATTCATAAACTGACCCTCTGGGAGGAGTTTTTTAGTCTGAGGCAAAGTGTCTTGGCGGTTTAGTCATTTGTCTAAAGAAAATGTCCTGAGGTGTGGCAATTACTACTATGAGAATAAAACAAAGAAAAAAGTATTGCATATAGATATCGTTTCAGTTGAACGCACTGTGCGTTAGCCCATCAGATCAGTATGTGAATGTTCAACATTCCGCTCAACTTGTAACTTAATTTGTAACTTCCTACATTGTATTGTATTTCTCTGGAAGACATCCCACAGCCACTGACTCTTCCCCTTTGTGGTCAGGAAAACACAACTTTATTGCTGCTTTCATTCGGGCAAGTAAGTAGGTTTGATGGGGAAGGTGTTTATTAAAGTTACACAATGCAGACAGTCAACTTTTTCACTTCTTCTAACTTTGAAACTTCACTTTAACATACCAGCTGTCAAGGTTCCTTCCCCACTCTGAACTCTAGGGTACAGATGAGGGGACCTGCATGAAAACCCCCCAAGCTTATTTTTACCAGCTTAGGTTAAAACTTTCCCAAGGTACAAACTATTTTACTTTTTGTCCCTGGACTTTATTGCTGCCACCACCAAGCGTCAAACAAATATAACAGGGAAAGAGCCCACTTGGAAACGTCTTCCCCCCCCCCCCCCCAAATCCCCCCAAGCCCTACACCCCCTTTCCTGGGGAAGGCTTGATTAAAAATCCTCACCAATTTGCATAGGTGAACACAGACCCAAACCCTTGGATCTTAAGAACAATGAAAAAGCAATCAGGTTCTTAAAAGAAGAATTTTAATTGAAGAAAAAGTAAAAGAATCACCTCTGTAAAATCAGGATGGTAAATACCTTACAGGGTAATCAGATTCAAAACATAGAGAATCCCTCTAGGCAAAACCTTAAGTTGCAAAAAGACACAGAAACAGGAATGTACATTCCATTCAGCACAACTTATTTTATCAGCCAAACAAAACAGAATCTAACACATATCTAACTAGATTGCTTACTGACTTTTTACAGGAGTTCTGACCTGCATTCCTGCTCTGGTCCCGGCAAAAGCAACACACAGACAGAGAGAACCCTTTGTGTGTCCCCTCCAGCTTTGAAAGTATCTTGTCTCCTCATTGGTCATTTTGGTCTGGTGCCAGCGAGGTTATCTTTAGCTTCTTAACCCTTTACAGGTGAAAGGGTTTTTCCTCTGGCCAGGAGGGATTTAAAGGTGGTTAGCCTTCCCTTTATATTTATGACACCAGCAGTGGAGATATTGCTGGTTGGAAATATTGTTATCTCCATATTATCTTGTCAGAATATCGATATTTTATTGTCAAGCAATGGAGAATACTACTTGGGTATCTGAATAGAAATCTGTTAAGGATGTTCAAGCTAGATCTTTTTCTGTGGGTAACTGGTCAATGGTCAATCCTGAGGATTTAAGAGAATAAAATCCCTAACTGAATTCTGACTTGTAAATACTAGCATCAGTGCCACTAATAGTGAGCTGGGACATGCCTTTCATCCCTTTCATGCCTCATGGTGAATTATAGAATAGGAATAATAGCTAAGCGTATGTGGGGGTGGCTCATGTATCCCTTAGTAAAACAGCGGCAAGGCAACTTCTTAATCTTCTCTTGCAGTTTAGAGATGACCTGTATAATGTAGCTGTACAGTATCTCAAATGCTTTTTTTCATGTTTTTACTTTTGGAGGTTTATAGTTAGCAACTGAGGCTGTAAAAAGACTGAAGGCTGTTCTTGCCCGTGCTCCACACAGTCATTAGAAACTGAGGCTTAGCTGTAACCATCCAAAATTGGCTGGGTCTTAGTTGGTGTTGCACTTTGACTTTTTGCCTAACTTATAGTATTTACTAATTTTTGGTGCAACACTGTGCAATATTTTGGTTGTCCCTGTTCTTTGCTCCTGTCAATATTAATCCTGGCAATAGGAGTAAATGAAAGCTGGTGTCTTCATATTTGCTGGGTGTTTGAGATTAAAAGAACAACTGAACTGTTTTTCAGAAGGCAGCACATATGAAAACGTCTTCTACAGTGCAAAATATTGTTTCCCGGCCACATTATGGCTGAATGTGACCAGCAGACTGCACTGTGATCATCTTTTTAACAGGATCTCCAAAATGGCATGCTCCCAACTTCAAGGCCCTTCATATTAAAGTGCCTAAAGAAGTAAATTAACTTACATTTTGTGGGTCTGGTCTGGTCCTTGGCTACATCTATCCAACCCCATTAAAACTAGTGGGGTTACAAAAGTATAACTGAGTGCAGAATTTAGCCTAGTAGTCTTCAAACCAGTGGTCTCCAACCTTTTTATGCACAAGATCACTTTTTGAATTTAAGTGCAACCCAGGATCTGCCCTGCTTCTTCCCCGAGGCCCTGCCCTGCTCACTCCATTCCCACTCCCTCTTTCGTTCACTCCTCACTCACTTTCACTGGGTTGGGGTTTGGGAGGGGGTGTGGGCTCTAGGCTGAGGTCAAGGGGTTTGGAGTGTGGAAGGGGGATCCTGGCTGAGCCTAGGGCAGGGGGTTGGGTGCAGGAGGTGGTGCAAGCTCTGGGAGAGAGTTTGGGTGCAGGAGGGGGCTCTGTGCTGGGGCAGAGTGTTGGGATACAGGAGTGGGTATGGGGTGCTGGCTCCACAAGGGGGTTCAGGGCTGGGGCAGGGGGTTCAGGGAGCAGGAGGAGCCTCGCGGTACTGGCTCTGGGAGGGGGTTCAGGGCAGGGGGTTTAAGGTGCAGGAGGGAGTACCGAGTGCTGGCTCCAGGAGGGCGCTGGAGGTCTGGGCGCTGGAGGCAAGAAGGGTGCGGGCTCCCACTGGGTGGCTCCCGGTCGGCGGCGCAGCAGGGCTAAGGCAGGCTCCCTGCCTGCTCCGTCCCCACACCACTCTCAGAAGCGGCCATCACACCTCTATGGCCCCTGGCAGGGGGGACACACACGTGGCTCTGTGCACTGCCCCTGTCTGCGGGCACCGCCCCCACGGTTCCCATTGGCCACAGTTCCCCGTTCCTGGCCAATGGGAGCTGCGGGGGCGGTGCTTGCGGGCAGGAGCAGTGCACAGAGACCCCTGCCTCTCCTCCCTTGAGCATGCCGGCCACTTCCAGGAGGGGCATGGGGCCACGGCAGGCAGGGAGTCTGCCTTAGCCTTACTGCGCCGCCAGACTTTTAGCAGTGCAGGGGTGAATGCCCATCATAACATACCCATATAGTAGAGTGTTTAAAGCCGTGGTCACCAACCAGGAGATCACGATCGAAAGGCAGAGGCTCCGGGATCAACCAGTCGATCGCGATCTGCCAGGTGGTGACTACTGCTTTTAAACACTTTGCTATATGGGTATGTTATGGTGAGAATTCACCCTGGAGTTCCCTGGTGTAGAAACACAATTGGGTCTGTGCCTCAGTTTCCCCTAGTTGGCTTTCAGAAAGCTCAGTGAGGCTTGTATACAGTGAACAATACCCCTTCATGGGGTCTAGTTTATTTAATCAACTGCCAAACATATGTAAACAAGCCTTCTCCTTCTGCTGTAAGTCCCCAGGCTTCTCAGCAGCCTGGATCTTTGCTGTCTCTCTCATGCTGACTCCTGGTGTTTCCCAGGCCTCCCTTCCTGGGGAGTTGTGTAGACTGTCTCCTCTTGAGCTTTCTCTCTCTGTTCTGAGGCTATTCCTCTCTCTGGAAGCCTCTGCTCTCTAGGTAGATGTCCCTGGGTGTAGTTTTCTACCCAGTTTGCCTGAGAAGCTCTCTCCCTGGGAGCTTCCTCTGTGTTCTGGGGTCCTGAGTCCTCAGAACCCTTTAGGGCCCTGGGTGTTCCTTAACTAACTGCTGCTCAGCCATGTAGCCAGTTAACTGTGCACAGGTGGATCTGGATTGGCTGGTTCTCCTTAGAAGAGACTTAGCTGGGGGCCAGCCCTGGTGACAGAGTACTAATCAGTGACTGTTACAGAAGAAGGTAATGCCATCTGGGTAGTATTTCTCATAGGCAATGAGTAATGACTGCATTGTAGTTTATGAAAGTTCTGGGTAACACATTACATTTTTTGACTATAGTTACTCTTGTGCATCCATCCCAATTTTTGCTTAATTTTCTTCTGGATACTACGAATACCCAGAGCTGTACTGAAAATTATGTGAAGTAAAGCTAAGACTTCAATCAATCAAATAAAGCCCTTCAAAAAAACCTCAGTTTTTTAAATATTTCTGTCTTGGAGAAACATTCTCCATTTAGAGTTTTAACAGAATGTTAGATATTGGGGTAATTTTAAGGGTTAATTGCTTTTTTGATGATAAATTTAAGACTGAGATTGTTCTATTGAGATTCACATGTAATTGGGCCTACGTTATCTCTTCTGCTAGCACGTTAAAATGAAACATAGCTTATATTTTAAAACAAGTATTTTTCAGTGTTGATTCTTCTGGACTGGGATTTTACATTTCCTTAACCCTTTTGGTGGTTGCGTTCAGTTTAGTATGCCAAAAGGATAAACGGAAGTCTGTGTAGGTTTGTTCTAACTTAGAACTTTTTTTAACCTGTTTGGGAAAACCACCTCTGAAGTGAGTTCTGTATATTTATTCTAATATGCTAAAACATGCAGTTGTTTAAATATTGATTATCATTTTATCTGCCGTACCTTTCCCCAAAGCCAGTAAATTGCACATTTTCTTCAGAATGCCTCTCTCTTATGCAAAGTACTTACGACTTTTCAATTTTAATTGCCAGTTCATTCTTTCTCACAGCTACACATCGTATCATGACATGTTACCTCATACCTTTTATGCTGTTTGGAGGAGGTAGACATCCAGGCACAGAATGTTTTAATGAACAGCCAGTCTAGCAGTGCTGCAGATGCTATTCATGGCTGGAAGAGCTAAGTTTGACACAGTCTGTGGAACCAAAATTGCAACTTGAAGTTAGTGAATGTCTTGGAAAGTATGGATTCATAACCTGGAGGAGTCGGAAGGGATTTTCCTTCTCTCTGGATGTTCTAGTAATTGTTCTTTGTGACAACACTAGCAGTTTTCTCAGCGAAAACTGCATATAATATCAGTCCTTTAAATACTTTTTAAAATTACTGGCTAAGCGAATTTTTATGTAATATTTTAAACTTTTTCCCCTCACTTTCATTTTCTCAAAGCTCTAATTGCCTTATAAATAGACTTAACTGAATGTTTTTCTTTATACATATGTGAAAATACTAATAAAGGTCACTTAGTGTTTTATTGACATTTTGAACTTTTAATAGAGATTTAGCTACACACTGTTTGTTGTACCTCAAAACCATATTTAAAAACTATCGTTTAATACCTCACTCTAAACACCAGCGCATACTAGTGGAGTGTACAGCCATATACAGAGTGCATATTTGGGCTGGAAAAACCCAAAAAATTAATTCTGTCAAAGCTTATAAAACTCTGCCAGCTGTGTTTTCTTCTCCCAATCAAACAGGACTATTTTAATTACCAAGAATGAAAAGCTAAGATTTTGTCCATTTGTAAAAGTTGTGCTACAGATAAAACTGACACATGGGGAAAGTTCTACTTCCCGTAGCTGATGATGAATTTATGCCCTGAAGCAAATGGATTATTAACACTTGTAATTTTATTTTAACTAGTGTAACAGCAGATGCTGCTATTCATAAAAATATCAAATTGCTCTTTAATTACAAACAATTTGCCTCAAATTATCCTGCAGCCCTGGGTTCCACAGGTTAATTTCATATTCTGTAAAACATTACATTTTTTGTTTTGTATTCGTGATATTTTAGTTTTGAGTGCCTTGCATGCTGGTTTTAGGTAAATGGGAGCAAATGACTTGCTTTTCTGTTTCAGCCCTTTGAACAGAGGAGTCAGACAACTCAAATTTAATTAGACCATTAAAATTAATTTGTGCTCCTTCAAGAAAATGACTGTAGGGATACGGGATTTATCATGGAAGTGAAATTAAGCATATTTTGTGAAACTGTTCCTTTTTTTTTTTTTTTTTTCAAAATTTGTTATGAATAAATCTTGAAACTGAAAAAATTTCACGGTCTTAGCAGCAGTGTGGTGGTGGTGTAACGACCTGTAAGTGAAACAACCTGTGAATGACTTTTGAAACCTTCTCAGTGAAATGCATGTTTTTTAAAAATAAAGACAGAGTGAAAGTTCTTTAAATTTTCATTTGTAATCTAAACTGAAATATAGGTAAGGAATTTTAGAAAAATATATTTAAATAATTTGTGGGGCTTGGCATTTTTTGTTTAATGTTAAATTTATCCCAAATTATGGACAGAGAACTACATTCTTCATATAGTGTCCACAGATCTTTACAATGGGTACTTCAGCCTGTTTGTAGCTGGGGGCAGAAGCAGACCTGTTTTGTCCCACCAGCTGAAGGTCCCTCCATATTTTCCCCACCCCCCCCTTATCCCCGCAGTGGTAGGCAACTTAGCCAGACCTCCTTGCTCAGAGTAGTTTTGAGGGAAATTCCAAACTTCACTTCACATTTTTAGATTAAGAGTTTCGTTCAATAATATGATTGATTCCCAGCCAGGGACATCATCTCCTCAGCTCCACTTCTTCTTCTGAGGCATTTCTAGGGGCTGGTGCCCCTGCATTCTTCTGGGAGTGAGCAAGCTAGGCTGAGAGAGGCCAGAGGCAAAAAGAAGGGTCTGTGTATTTTGCTCTCCACCCCATGACTCATTTTTTGGGGTGGGGGGTAGGGAGGCTCAGCTGGCAGGTTGCAGTTTCCCCCTCATAGTAGATTTGAGTTATCCTGGCTGTGGAAGTTCTCAGCTGGATGGAACTTCAGGATGTGGGGCATTCCACTGCTGCTGGTGCCTGACCGATCTGATTCTGCTTTCATCCTGCAAACAGGCTGTAGTACCCATGGTGAATTTTATTACTCAAATAATGGAACTTTATTACTCAAAGAACGGAAGTTTTCACATAAACAGGAATACATTTTTCTAATGTTCAATGATTGGGAACTCCTTTTCCAACACGTACAAAGTTTGCATTAGTGTTGTTCAACTAGGATAGTAGCGCTAAGGGAAGTAGACAACTTCTTGGCCACTTAGGATTCCCCCTTGTATTATTAGCCCAGTTAAAGAGCATCACTGTAAAGCTGATGGAATTCATTTGTGCATGAGTACAGCTAGATTTTGAAAATCTTCTTTCTGACCTTAGAAAGCCACAAAAGGAGGAAAACAGGCAGCCTTGTTTGTCACTGTACAGTGAGCTAGTGTGTGAGCCAGTCCTCTTCCACACAGAATGTGTAAGACCTGCTATAATGTTTTTCTTCTGCTGATTCAACTAGCAAAGCAGTTTCTTTTACTTCACTAACTTTCGTATTTGAAAATCATTCAACCTGTTCAGCATGCCTCTTGCTGTGGTGAGAGAGGCTCTTGGTTAAGAGGGGATGGGAATGAAAATAGACATGAAGTCCTGGGTGTTTTATAAATTAAACTTACAGCGATTCAGGAAATAGTGAAGAACAATCAAACTTCTGTACAAAATAACAGTGCCACTTTCAGGTCTGTAGTCCAGAGCTTGCAGGACTAACAGTTATGTCTATACAACTCCTGGAGGACTGTGTGCACAATCTGATAACTTTTAGATTAAGCAATTCATACTTTAAAATGATCATAACCTCAAAACTGATACAATTCTCAGATTAATTTCGTATCTCCATTACCAGACTAATGGAGCAAAAAACCCAAACCACTAAAATTTATGCTCCGTCACAGAATTGCAAAATGCTTATGTCGTCACATGTGCATGCTTTGTATGGACATTAACCACCAGGCATTTGTCTGAATCCAGAGATTGTGATGACAGCTGTCAGTTGCAACTTTTCCTGCTCTCAGAACAGATGTGAGGAATGTACTTAACTGTAAATTATTTGGTGCTAGTTAGGAAGCCTAAAGGCTGAATATTTTAAGTATTAGAACAAAGGAACTAAGAGTGCAGTCTTCTGGTAATCTGAAAATATTTTACTGGCGAAAATCCCTCCCCCCCTCACTTGGAGGTGTGGCTTTTAAAAATGAAAGCTAACATTTTTTTTTTTTCTTGGCAAATGAAGTGGAGGAACTGAGAAATGATTTTGAAATCTGTTGAGCTAAACAGTGACTGGCATGTTGTAGCATATATAGACAAGCAGAACATAAGGTATATGATGTTGGGGGCTTTTTGGTCACTTTTGGCTAAGTAAAACCCTACGCTGTGTCATTGTAAGCAAGAAAGTAAAATTTTCTTGTAAAGAAGAACAGTGTGTGTCAGGAGGAACATTTTGAAAACATCTAATTTGTTACATAATGGAAGATAGTTTTGGAAAAGAAACTGTTAGAGTACAGCCTATAGGATTTCCCACTATTTTTTAAAGAAGACAGCCTTTACCTACAACCATAAAAGCTTCAATAGTATGTTTTAAATGCATTTTGAGATTGAAAGAACCAAGTGTCAAACAGTGTGAGTATTAAACTTCCAAATTAAAAAGTAATCTTATATTACACAATTTTTGTTAAGCACATGTCTGTGCTGTAAGTGTTCCTTTCCAGTACTAATTATTTTAAAATAAATATACATACTACCATTTTGTATTCCGTCTGGGCCAGGGGTGAAAGTAATTTAACAGACTTACCGGTACGCGGGGGAGTCAGGGTCCTGGGCAAGGTGTATGTGTGGTGTGGGGAAGGGGGCGGCTCTGGGCCCCTAGAAGGGGCAGGCCCTTGGGCGGAAGGGGTGCGGCTGGGGCCAGACTTCCCCAGCTAGCCCTTCAGCGCAGTCTGGCCTACCCTGCCCGGGTCTCTGCTGGTGATTTAAAGAGCTTGGGGCTCCAGCCACCCCTGCAGCTACCATGGCAGCAGCTGGAGGCCAGGCCCTTTAAATCGCTGCCGGAGCCCTGGGGTAGCAGCAACGGCCAGGGGCTCCAGTGGCAATTTAAAGGGCCAAGGGCTCCAGCCGCTGCCAGGATCCCCGGGCCCTTTTAAATCGCTGGGCTCCAAGGCAGCTGCCCCTTTTGCACCCCCCCCCCACACACACACAATCGGTCGGTCAGCTGTGTACCAGCAACCACTTCCTTACTTTCGCCTCTCATCTGGGGCAGAAATAGATTTAGAACTCAAAACCAACTGGAGAGCAGCAAGCTTTTGTTTTAAAAGTTAAATAAGACTTGCCATCTGTAGTGTTGCAATATGTCTGCTTATATTTGTGCCAGCCAGCATTAAAAATCTGTAAAATGGGGGACAGACTAAAACATAAATACACGTCTTGACTCTGAAATACAGTGTAGTACGGGAGATTTGAAGGATGGAGCAGAAAATGCTAAATGTTTGGCTAAAAAATGAATTGGCATGTATCTGTACTGGGCTTGCAAATTCTCATACTCAAAATTTCTCTCCATTATGGACACTGGCTATTTTTCCTTCACTTTCTGTTGATCTTTCTTTGATTTTGACTCCTTTAAAGTGTGGTTCTAATGTGACAGGTGTTTTTAAAGTGGCACTGGAATTCCTTGATTACAGTCTACGCCTTCCACATAAAATTTTACTCATTTTAGAAATAAAATAATCTCTTCATGAACCAGAAGCCAGAAATGAATGCAGCTCACTTTCCTATAGCAATGTAGTAATGCTATAGCTTACAGGAGTAAGAAGTAGTGAGAACTTATTTGTTTTGTTGGAGCAGTACATTTCTATGATGAAGAATAAACAAAAGGAGCAGATCTGAGTGAGGTACCATTTTTACATAGTCACTCTAATGTTCTACAGAATTTGTGTATTGATTCTCATTTCAACAGAATGAGAATTTTTTGTATTTGGATAGCTTTTCTATATTCGTGTCATGCTTTAATATTGTCACTTATTTTGGCTTGTATGTAGTGTATGAATAGTGACTTAGTGTATGAATAGGTGATACTTTGGATGTCTCAAACGACCTCTGTGTGCTTCACAAAAATTAGTTTATCCTGAACACCCCTCTGAATTAGAAGTACTCCTATCCCCATTTTACAGATAGGGGAACTGAGGCATGGAGGTTAAGTAAGTCTCCCAAGGTCATAAGGAGTTTGTGGTAGAGCCAGGACTAGAACTCAAAAAAAATCCTGTCTTTACTACAAGATCATTTTTCCTTCTGAATGGATGCTTTAGAGTTAATAGGTTGCCATGGTTTAACAGGGGTAGATAGAGAACACAAGAACTGTTCATTTTTTTTCAGCTAAAAGACAGCAGGGGATAGAAACCAAAACATAGTGATTTGTCAACAAGCTGTGGCACAGGTAGGTGGGTGGGTGGATTGGTTTTGTATGTGAGAGAGAGAGAGAAAAAAGCAGCCCTACAGCAATTGTGGCTCTCTGTCTTGATCACTGTGACCCAAAAGATCTTGTGGTTTCGACAGTCATGATAAATTTGAGCTCTTATTAAACAATGCTTAAAGAACTGAAGAAACTTTATTCAAGTAATTGAAAATAATGCCTTTTTGCAGTTTTATAAATGTCAGTTTACAAGCTGCTGTTTGCCAAGAGGAGCTGCAGAACTTCAAAAGAAAAGCAGGAGAATATATCTTACACTTGCATCTATATTTTGAATACAGTATTGTACATTGTTCTTAAATACCTTATTTAATGGTTATGGAGTGAGTACATGCCTCTCTCCTGCATGCAAAGTTGATCATAGTCTGAATGGAAGGCTTGTTCTATACTACCAACTTTTGCTGATGTAGCTCTGTTGGCTAGAGGTGTGAAAAAAGTCACATCCCTAACTGATGTAGGTGAGTGTTGTGTAATGTTACAAACTGCTGACTGTCAGAATTTTCACTTTGCTGATACTGAGCATGCTCAGTAACATCTGTTGAAGCTGCTGCCCTGATTCGGTTCTTCATGGGGATAGCAATATGCTCCCTGCTGCTCACAGGAGTTGCAGGGGTCAAACTGAATGCACAGGAGGCTCAAAGAGTGGAGACAGGGGAAAGAGGAGGAAGGGGCCAAATCAAGGATGGGTGGGGTAGGAGCTGGGATTGAGAATGGGGTTGAAGCTCTGCCAGATAGCAGCAGAGGGGAAATCCCTGGGATGGGGAGGAGCAGAGGGGGTAACAGTTACCCCAGATGGGATGCACCATCTTTAGTCCCTGCAAAAATGGGGTGTTGGGGGGCAGAGAGACTTTCCCCCCTTGAGGGATGGTTCATCTCATCATGTGCTTCCCAGGGCTGTGATCTTAAAGGCACAATTCATCCCAATATTTGGACAAGTCAACAAACCATTATTAGTTTGTGTCTGTATAAAGCCTCATTGCACTTCACAGATTTGTCTTATCTGCTGTTCTGATTTCCTGAAGGGTACTTTTTCTTGCGAGCCACTGTAAATGGAGTGTCACTCCTTTAAATTATTTACTTTTTAAAATGTTATTTTTAATACTCTTAGCACTTCATTTATCTTCGTTAACAATATGGAGGTTGCTGTCATTATGCTATTGATATTTTTTATAGCAATAATCACTGAAAATATTCGTGGTCGCTGGTAGCATCAGCAATCACATTTCAGCCTTTCTAATGTACTGACATTGGTATTTAATTTTAAATTTTTGCTTTTTCATTTTTCTTTTAATGCACAAGTTTATTCTTTGGGATCATATGACATCAAGACTGACTGACTTTCCTGGGTTGATGGCGAAAATACCTCAGTTTCCTATAATCCACCAGCGGGGATTGCCTCTGTCAACTGTTGTTTTGCCTCTCTGTCTGGCACCCTCATCCTTTTTCACGTCACCACTTGTGTGTAGAACTTGGCTCCCAAATAGTCACTACAGGCCAGATTTTTAAAGGTTGAAAGCATCAAGATGATTTTGAAAAATCCCCCCAGTCACCTACATTCCTTTTAAAAATCTGGCCCTTAGGGTACTATAGTATCTTGTATAAAATCTTTCTCAAAGGTAAAGATTGACAACCACAAATATTCAAAGATTGTGAGCTATGAACCTAAAAGTAATGAAATTAAAACAAATAAATAAATACAGTTCTTTTAATTTGCCATTTTGTTTTTGAGTCTTTAGGGCACACTAACTTCATACTTTTTGTTACCTCTCCCAAAGAATCCATATACTTGAAACGGTTGTACATTCCTTTACCATTCAGTTCTATTCTGGACTTCTAGTAACATTATTTCCCCATACCTTTGTAATTGAAAATATATTAACCATCCTTATTTCTACAAGTAATTCTCCATCCTACAAATACTGAAGTGCAGAGTTTATTCTTCTGTTGCTTCAGATGTTGCATACATAAATGTTTTTTCCTACGGAATTGTTTATATTTCTATTTGAATATTTTAATTTAATAGCCTTTTATATATGTTATGTATTTTGTTAATGACAGTTTTCAGTCATGTTCTTCATTCTGACAAGCTTACTGTTCTGTACTACCAAAATCAAGGTTCTTTTTTTTTTTAAAGAAGAATTATCCTGTTACTCCTTTGCATTGGTTGCCTTTTGGAGACGCTAAAGTGCCTTGTCTCCTTTGTGATTTTACAGGGCTAATGCATATAAAGTGATGGCACTTTTGTCCCATTAGAATTAATCAATTGAGCCATGTTTTTGATGCTTAAACTGTAAAGATACTTCTTTGATCACAGCATCTACCTGTTTGCTAACCACACTTGATATAAACCTTATCTTGTACTAAGTATGTGCTCCCCGGAAAATTTAACTTATAAACACAGCATTTGTTGTGTGTGTTCCTTTCTTACATTATGAGGGTAATATTAATGAGTCTATTATTGCAATATCCATAAAGGTGTGATGACACAGTATGATAGGCTGCAACAAAAAATATTTTCAACTTACTTGAAACATTGTGTTGTTGTGTCTCAGACACCTCACCTGACCCAGAAACATCCATAAATATGGTGTGTTAGTTAGTAGACATGATCGGTCTTTGTTTCTGAAGCTGCATAGGATATTTCCACTGTAGGCCAGCACTTGGCAGGTCGCTCTGTTTCCTCACCTAATCAAAGCTCAAGAGGGGGAAATGGTATAAATATATCTGCTGTAGACAGCCCTGTGACATCAGGGCTGATCATCACAAGAACATGCACAATGGCTGGAAGGCACTTTGAGAAGTCATCAAGTCCAGTCCCCTGGGCTGAGGCAGGACCAACTAACCCCCTAGACTATCTCTGACATGTATTTATTTAACCTGTTCTTAAAAACCTCCAATGATGGGGATTCCACAACCTCCGTTGGAATCATATTCCAAAGACTAACTACCCTTATAGTTAGTTTTTTTTCCCCTAATCTCTAACCTAAATATTCCTTACTGCAGATTAAGCCCATTACTTCTTGTCCTACCTTCTGTGAAAATGGAGAACAACTGATCAGTGTCCTCTTCATAACAGCCCTTAACATGTTGGAAGATAGCTCAGGGGAGACCTGTTAACCATCTTTTCTCAAGACTAAACAGCCAGTTTTTTTAACCTTTCCTCATAGGTCAAGTTTTCTAAACTGTTAATCATTTTTGTTGCTATCCTCTGGACTCCTGTTAATGCACCGCAGAGTGGTATTAGCTTTTTTCACAGTTGGATCATGTTGTTAATTCTTATTCCAAGCTGTGATCCACTATAACCCCCAGATCTACTTCATTACTACTGCCTAAACAATTATTCCCATTTTGTAGTTATGCAGAGGAAAGGAAATCCTTTGCACTTGTCTCTATTGAATTTCATCTTGTTGAATTCAGACCAATCCTCCAATTTGTCAAGGTCATTTGAATTCTAGTCGTGCCCTCCAAAGTGCTTGTAATCCCTCCCAGCTTGGTGTGGTCTGCAGATTTTTATAAGCACACTCTCTACTCTGTTATACAAGTCATTAATGAAAATATTGACTAGTAGTGGACCCAGGACTGAGCTGTGCAGGACCCCACTAGAAATACCCTCCCAGTTTGTCAGTGAACCAGGTTTTACTATAGGTGGTGTTCAGGACATTCTGGTAGTAAATGGTGATGGGAGTACCCCCCGAACCACCAGAACTTATTACCACCTGCATCACGAGGTGGGGAAAGGTGAGAGCTATCAAATTGTGACAGGCATACCCCTGTTAATCACAATTTGCTACTCCTGGACCAGAGGGGATTGGGAAAGGCAGAGGCAGCTAATTATGACAGAGCAGCAAAAACACCTAGATGTTAGGTTTCAGATGTTAGTAATTACTACTGGTAGAAAATTGTAATGGTAGCAGTTTGTAACGTTACACTTGCTGCATCTTTGCTGACATAGTTACATTAGCAAAGACTCGGTAGCGTAGACAAGCCCTAAGCGATTTCTCAGTGAGGATTATAAATGTAATGTCATGTGATGTGACATTTATACAAGTCAAAGATATTAGAGATGGCAATTCAGTGCTGGATTGTTGGATATTGTACACTTACGTTTAGGACAGTGTATTTAAAGTATGCAGAGTTATGGAGTTTACATTCAGCCTGGAGTTTACTTTCCTTTGACCTTTCATATTATTGCTGGTATTTATGCAGTACCTCTTTTCACTATGCTAAATATTTACACTCCCTCCTTGGTATATGCGCGCTTCATATACATTTCAACTTAAAATGTTTGGTATGCACCGTAGAAGTGCATTAAGTCTGACAAATAAAAGATGTCCCCACCTCAAGCAAGGAACTTACATTCAGATTTTGAGACAGGGTACATGAGTGATGTATGGACAGTCATGTAGAGGAATTGAGGGCTGTAGAAATAAGATGAGGTTGTTGAAAATATTGATGCTTTCATATAAACTGCGGGACTGTTCTTTGTAGACACTGGCCCCAACCCTGAGCTGTCACTTCAGCGAGTTGTGTTTTACTTACTCTCTATTTAATCTTTATTCATATCAGTCCCTTCAGCCCCTTGCTTGCTTGCTTGTTTTTCTCTGAACTTCCTCAAACTTGTCTTGGTGAGAAAGTGTCCAGGACTAAATTTGGTATTCCAGCTGCAGTCACACTAGGGCAGCGTGAAGTGGGATGAATACCTCTAGGATGTGATGCCCCAAAATACGTAGCCTAAAATTCCATTGGCCCTTCTTTTATAGGGCCACATCCTATTGCAAACTGATATATTTGCTTATCACATCGCACTTGTCATTGTTGCTCTCTGTTTCCCTCTCCACCTTCCCCACCTCAAACAGATTTTTTTTTCCCCCCACTCATTTTTCCCCAAAGATGAATGTCTCTTCATTTTCTGCCCACATTTCTAATCTCTGTCTCGTGGTGGTGGTATATCTGACATTCTCAGAACTCCTCCCAGTTAAGCATCCTCTGTATGTTTCATTAGTGGGCTATTTATTCTGTCACTAATGGAAACCGGATTTAACAGATGCTTACTGTACACTACTAAATGCCTCTGCCTCTCCTTTGAGAACTTCCAGTTTACCAACCAACTTGCAAAATTCTGTCCACTCAATAGAGACAAGCCTCTTTTAGGATTCTCCTATTGCCTTCCATACTAGTGAATTGTAATCCATCCTCCAGGGTGGAAACATTTAAATAATGATTTAAATAATCAAGTGGAAAGTCTCAAATTTTAAATAATTGATTTAGTCACCTTTTCGATTTGCACTTTGGTAATTTTCTACAGAAAGCTGCATTTTCATTAACTGTTATAACCATTAAAACACATTGATTTACAACTAAATGGAGCCTTTACACTAGATTTGGTGTATTTTTGCTGGCTAGGAGGATACACTACAACTATATACTTTCATTGAAGCAAGTATGTGGCTTAATATTTTCAGATTTTTAAGTGTACATTTTTACTATGTTAAAAATGGTGAATGATATATTGCTTATATAATATATTTAATTTTTTGCTCAGGATTTGTCAAGCTGCATTTAATTTAATTAAACATACAAAACAGCATATACATGTTTTGTTTATTAAATAAAACAAACCCCTAATACATATGTGACCTATTGTGCCACATTTATAAAGCTTGATCTGAAAAGTTAGTATGTGGGGGAAAACCTCTTTCATTATACAGAAAAGCAGACTTTAACTTGGTTTTTGATAGCTCATGGATTCAGCGTAATTATTTCTTGTTTAAATGTTTTAAGAGATTATAATAGTTTAGGCCACAAAATATTTTGTATTAAATTCAGATTTCATTTTAAGCAGGTTTATTTTTAAAAAGAGAAAAAATAAAATAAAATAAAATCCAGTTTAAACAAAAAAAATCTTATTTCCTCAAAAAAAAAAATCCCCTCATCAGACTTCATTGACTAGATTTTAAAAACTCATCATTATTTAATTTCTCTAAAGCTAATACTTTTTATGTGCAATGTGCAATTTATGATCAATGACTGGGGTTGGGAAAGCTGAGGAGAAGCAACTGTCTACTCTATTAGCTATTGAAATAAAATATTACATGATCCTTTTTATTTAGCTCCACACACAGATTATTCTCCAGAAAAATTTTAAATACAGTCTGAGATAAAGCCAACACATAGTTGTATCTTCTCATGAATGCTGTATTTTCACAATGGAATAAAAGCAACTTTAGTATGTTTATTGTAGGTGAAAAAACAAAACAAAAACAGTTTTAGATTGCAGGTAGTTGTACCATAGAAAAAGTATAGATTGTCTATTTAAAAAAATTCGTGATATGGAGGGGAGCGTGGTTAAGAACCTAAGAACAACCATACTGGATCAGACCAATGGTCCATTTAGCTCAGTATCTTGTCTCTCACAGTGACTTGTACCAGAGCTTCAGAGGGAGTGTACAAAACAGGGCAGTTGGAACGATATACCCCATTCTTCCCCTTCCAGCCTCTGGCAATCAGAGGTTTAGGGTTGCCCTGAACATAGGGTTGCATCCCTGCCCATCTTTGGCTAATAGCTATTGGTGGACCTGTCCTCCATGAACATATCTGTTTCTTTTTAGAATTCAGTTATGCTTTTGGGCATCACAACATCCCATGGCAATGAGTTTCATAAGTTAACTTTGTGTTGAGTGAAAAAGTACTTCCTCATGTTTGTATTAAACATGCTGTCTGTCAATTTCGTCAGGTAACATCTGGTGGTTGTATTGTGCGAAAGGGTAAATAACTCTTCTATTCACTGTTTCCGCACTATTCATGATTTTATAGAACTCTGCGTATCCTCCCTTAGTTGTCTCTTTTCTAAGCTAAACAGCTCTAATCTTTTTAGTTTCTCCTCATATGGGAAGCTGTTCCATACCCTTGGTCATCATTGTTGTCCTCCTCTGAATCTTGTCCAGTTCCCCTATATTGTTTTTGAGATGGGATGACCAGCACTGGACACAGTATTCAATGTTTGGGTACAAAATAGTTATATAGTGACATTATATTTTCCATCTTATTTTCTATCCCTTTCCTAACATTCTGTTAGCCTTTTTGACTGCTGCTATGCATTGAACTGAAGTTTATAGAGAAATATCCACAGTGACTCCAAGATCTATCTTGAGTGGTAACTAATTGAGTGGTAGCTAATTTAGAACCCATTGTTATATATGTGTAGTTGGGATTATTTTTTCCAATGTATATTGCTTTGCACTTTTCAAAATTGAATTTCATCTGCCATTTTGTTTCCCAGTCACCCAGTTTTGTTAGATTCCCCCTGTAGCTCTTCATGGTCAGCTTTGGACATCAGTATCTTGAATAATTTTGTCATCTGTAAACTTTGCCACTTCACTGCTTACTTCCTTTTCCAGACAAATATGTTGAACAGCACAAGTCTCCATACAGATCTTTCGGTGACCCAACTGTTTACCACTCTCCATTGTAAAAACTGGCCATTTATTTCTACTCTTCAGTTTCCTATCTTTTAACCAGTTATTGATCAATGAATTACTGATCTTATCCCATGACTGCTTACTTTGCTTAAGACCTTTTGGTGTCAAAAGCTTTCTGAAAATCTAAGTACACTGTATCAGCTGGATCACCCTTATTCACAGGCTTGTTTACCCCCTCAAATAATTATAATAGATTGGTGAGGCATGACTTCCCTTTACAAAAGCCATGTTGGCTCTTCCCCAACAAATCATGTTTATGTATGTATCTGATAATTTTGTTGTTTACTATAATTTCTAGCAGTTTGCCTGGTACTGATGTTAGGCTCACTGGCCTGTAATTGCCTGGATTGCCTCTGGAGCCCTTTTTAAAAATTGGTATTACATTATGTACAGTCCTGTCATCTGGTACAGAGGCTTGTTGCAGTGATAGGTTAAATACTACAGTTAAGTAGTTCTACAGTTTCATATTTGAGTTCCTTCAGAACTCTGGGGTGAATCCCATCTGGTCCTGGTGACTTATTACTCTTAAATTTTATCAATTTGTTCTAAAAAAAACCAACAACCGTCTTCTTGCTTTTGTCATTAAAGCATAGGATAGAACCTCAGAAATCTGAATTCAGCTCACGGCTAAGTCACTGATTTCCTATGTGACCTTAAGCAAATGAACTAATCTCTGTGCCTTAGTTCCTTGCCTGTAAAATGATGATGCTTACTTTCTCCTGTCCTTTGTCTGTCTTGTCTATTTAGACTGTAAACTCTTTGGGGCAGGAACTGTCGGGTCTCTATACAGATCCTTGCACAATCCTTTCTATTTTAATTGGAGTCTATAGGTACAATTGTACTACTACCGCTAATATATATGTTAGCTATATATGCTTCTGTAGTAAATTGGAGACCAACTTTTGGTGCCTGGTCCAGTTTCCCTTCTATATGTGAGAAACTCTATAAATTTCTCTGGGAATTCCTGCACAAGGAGTTGTTACTGAACATTTACATTGCAGGTAGCACCCAAAGGTTCCAGTCAGGAGTAGAGTTACTTTATGCTGTACACTGCATGAACACCTAGCAACAGGCATTCCTTGCCCTGAGGAACTCGCAGTCATGGATCCTGATTCTGCAAACATTTAATTGAGTAACTTTTTAGCATGTATTTATCCCATCAAGGCCTAGGAAAGAAAAAAAGAGAGCAACTCCTTGGAGTAAGGGGTTGCAGGATCAGATCTTATGTTTTCACTTCAAATGAAGTAGTCAGTTGTTTACATTGGTTGAGTAGTTCAGTCATTTTGGCAGAAGAGGGTGTTTATCACAGACTTAATATTCTTGACTGTTTATGCTATTTGCTCTTCTACAGTTTTTCTTGGGTATTGTTTTTGTGCACCATATTGAAAACGTGCTTTTTCTATTCTAATTTGATTTTAGTAAGGGCTTTGTTAATCAAAAATAAGAGCAGTAAGACAGAATGACTTAGTTATTTTTACATTTTCCTGTAAAAAAAACAGGCTCTGTAAGTGAGCCACAATGAGCCGTGATGTATTTCCTCCATCAGGATGGAAAATAAGCCACTTATTATTTCAGCTCTGACTCACAGTGAACCTGCTGACACTGAGACATTTTAAAATCATAATCATAAAGAACAGGTTAGGGCAGCAACTTGGACGCCAGGCTAGGATTACCTACTTATTACGGCGTTTTACAACCTGGATGCTTTAGATTTTCTGCCAGAATGTCCTAAACACCACCTTCTTGTTGTACAATTACTGCTTGCAGGTTTTACTGTAGATAGAAAGTTGCCTTCATTACAGTTCTTTTTTTATTACATGGAAAGATTTCATCCTTTTAATCCAAACATATTTTACTGTTCTTGAAAGTGACCCTAGTAGGTGTACTTCCAGCTATACTGTCTTTTGCTGTGTTCTTAAACTAATCTGGGTTGGGCCTGATCAGTATGTAAATGGGAGATCTCCAAGGAAAACCCAGATTCTACAGAAAGAGGTACTGATGACTCAGTAGATGGCACCAAGTAGTCACTGCAAGATCCCTTGGCACATTTTGTAAGAACAGCAGTGTTAACCCCGGTATCCTGGCCTAATTCCAATTACATAATTACATTCTTCTTGCCTTGAATTCCCCCTGTAGCTTCAACAGGAGAAATTAAGCTTCATTTCCATTCTTATAAACGGTTATGTAGTATTAGGTTTCAGAGTAGCAGCTGTGTTAGTCTGTATTCGCAAAAAGAAAAGGAGTACTTGTGGCACCTTAGAGACTAACCAATTTATTTGAGCATAAGCTTTCATGAGCTACAGCTGCATTGTGAGTTGCATCCGATGAAGTGAGCTGTAGCTCATGAAAGCTTATGCTCAAATAAATTGGTTAGTCTCTAAGGTGCCACAAGTACTCCTTTTCTTTATGTAGTATTAGTGCAGAATGACTACTACCTTAGATCTTGGAGAGAGCTGTATTTCAGTGGTGGGCAAGTAATTGGATCCCTTTTTAAATATAGTCTGTAAAGAACTTTGGGAACTTTCTGGATAATAGGTGCTCTATTTATTTCTTCAGATTTAAGTGTCTGTCCTGTTGGTTTAGGTATTTATACAAGTATGTTTAAAATATACATACTGAGGATAAAAATGCCTAGAACATGAGTACTTGACAGGCCAAACCACTTCCCTCGCCCTCCCTCCCCCCAATGGCCTGATAAATGTAAAAGGTGCATCAGTGTGCAATCTCTCGCCTAATTACTCCATATATTCTTCTTCCACCTTCTTAATAACCATCTGAGGCTACTGATGACTTTCAGGCCATCTGCAAGGTTCAGCAAACGTAGGTTCTGTTGGAAACAGGGTGTGGGAAGTGAGAAAGGGACTGAGTTCCACATTGGAGGATGTCACAGAACACTCTTCCCAGGTTGCTGTTGGCTAAAACACCACTGCTGATCTACTATTTTGGTATCTTCTAGAGATGGAGATATATTACTCAGAGCCCCCAGCATGCTCGAGTCTATGCCTCCTAATGGACTCCAACACGTTGAACAGGAGAAGTAGCTAGACAGAACTTGGTAGTATCCCGCATGAGAGAGCGTTCAAGGCGACTGAGTGTGGCTCTGGGCACGCTCGGAAAGAAATGTAGTTGCTTTCTCTGTTGGGGGGCCCTTCGTGTGTAATTAAATAAAAGCCGTGATCGTACTGACTACATCCAAATGCAGTGCATAAAGATATGGTACCAGCTTTCTCAGGTAGAGCAGATCTGCCAGTATTTCCTTATTCCTTCCTGCAACAACAGTGCAATTCCAATTCTCACATTTTTCTGAGAGGATGTGGCTAACTAGTCCAGAAATTGCTTGGTCCAGGTGATCTCTTTTAATTTGCCACCCACTCTGATTTGTCCCCAGGCTTCCACAGCTGAAGGGCTGTTGGGTTGAGTAGATTTTTTTTTTTTTCCTTTACGTGATTTTGTTAATGGATGACAAATGGAGTTTGATTCATATGTAGCTGTGTACTTTTAAAACAAAAGGTTAAAGTTACTTACAGGAAACAGACTGAAGATGGAAGAATTGATTGACACTTCTGAAGACTGTAGACCAGGGGTGGCCAACCTGACCCCTGAGAAGGAGCCAGAATTTACCAATGTACATTGCCAAAGAGCCACAGTAATACGTCAGGAGCCCCCATTAGCTCCCCCGGCCTCCCACCCACCAGCAGCCCCGCCAATGAGCACCTCCCCTTCCCTCCCCACCAGCTGTTTCGTGTCATGCAAGAGGCTCTCGGGTGGGAGAGGGGAAGTAGCCAGGGCATGGCAGGCTCAAGGGAGGGGGCGGGAAGGGGTGGAGTGGGGGCAGGGCCTGTGTCAGAGCCAGGGGTTGAGCAGTGAGCACCCCCGGGGACATTGGAAAGTTGGCACCTGTAGCTCTAGCCCCGGAGTTGGTGCCTATACAAGGAGCCACATATTAACTTCTGAAGAGCTGCATGTGGCTTCGGAGCCACAGGTCGGCCACCCCTGCTATAGACACTTTAATTTCATGATAGAGTTTGTATTTGCAAGATCCAGGAGTGTCTGTGTGAGGAAGATTGCACAGGGGCAGGTTCTCACTTTCATGAGAATTAAATTTGTTCTCAGATTTGTGCAAGGGAAAAACCCAAATACAGTTCTTTCTCTGAATATTGAATAGTATAAACTAGATCTCCTGGTGACCTTGCCAGTTGTCATTCTGGTCTTAAATGGAAAATATTAGATTTAAATTCAGTAAAACTTTCTGTGCATATAATAGCTATTTCCTTGCCATCCACCTTCTTCATGGCCAGTGCACGACGACTGTCTACTTCATTAGAGGACTAAGCAGATTTTTTTTTGTGTGTGCGCTTGTGTAACACTATTCTTTAATTAGCTATAGAGTCCACTATTAGTCTGTGTAACTTATTTCTTCTCTTTCTCTACTCCTGCCTAGGTGAGTTGAGATCACTGCTGTTACAGCATTCCTACAGCCTGCCAACATTGGTTTAACAGTGGTTGATATCGGACTGCAAATGTGAAAAGAGCAATCTTCTGCATAAATTGTATAGAAATGTGGGTTCTGTTACTTCAGGTAATTGATCTTGCTAGGTTTTATGGCTTTGAGACTTTGGCCTGTATCACATATGTCAACAGGAAGGTGGTACCAAACCAGAACTTCTGAAAGAGGGATTTGTTTTGCTAGGATGGATTGAAAACCACCCTCCCTGTCACTGGTTGGAGTAACCCACTGAGTCAGCCATGAAACATCGAAAAGTAACTATCAAAATGTATGAGAACATACTCTTCTAGAGCCATGATATTACACTCAGAGAAGGGGGTGGGGGGAAAGAGTGCAGTGACTGAAATACTGTAGAAAAACTTATGAGAGTGCAACTTGTATTTGATTATTCTAGTTTGTGTAGGTACTTAAACGAATTTTAAACTCCATCACCATCAGAGGGATCAGTTTTAGTGGAGTTTTTTTTACTGATTTTTTTTTCCATTAGCATATTCAGAAGTTATAAATACACACAGAATGTGAAGTTACAAACACAGAAAACAGAGTAGGCAGATGAATGCTGTATATTTGTGAATATCTAGTTCCTTCCCCACCCAACCAGTACTATACCATGTTACCTTTCACTCCTCCAAAAAAATGAGGAGAGAGAAAGGAAAAGTTGCCTCTGTATAGTCTGCAAGAACTCTAAACCAGGATTTTCTAAAAGTATACCACTGAATGGTCTGATTCATCTAAACCAACCCTTTTTCAAAAGATCGTGTTTACTGCACTCATTACTGAACAATTTCAGCTGTATAACTGTGAGTAGCTGTAAGTCATAGCTAATGTCTCGTAGAGCCATGGGCCAAATTTGTTCTGCGTCTATGAGCAGCAGGTTTCAGATTTGGTGAAACTGATGCAGGGGTGCAACCTCTGCTGCATCATCCTTCCCTTTCCACATGCCAGTCCCTCCCAGGAATCTAACGAGGCAGAGCTACTCTGACACAACCTCTCCCAGATAAACCTGCAGGAAATACAAGATTGTGATGCTAGGGTCAGTATTAGTTTACTCCTTTTCCTCACTACCATCTGGGTGCTCTAAAACAACCTCAAGAAGGGGCGCTGGAGCAATTTGTATAGTAGGGGGGTGCTGAGATCCATTGAACCACACTGTAAACCTTGTATATAATGGAAACCACTTCAAGCCAGGAGGTGCAGTAGCATCCCCCGCACCTCTAGTTCCAGCACCTATTATCTCAAGGGAAGATTTGGTGACAGCAGTCACAGTGAAGAGGCCAGTGACAGCTTGGCTATGGAGTTGTTGCCATAGAGATACTGGGATAGATGTTGGGACAGGATGCAGTATTGAGACACAGCCCTGGCCCCCCAGTGGATGTGTCAAAAATCCCTGAGTTTCATGGGTGGAAGGGGAGGGAGAAATCCCCTATCCCCTAGAGGGAACTGACAGGAACTCCATGAGTGGGAGAAAGGGGCAAAAAATATGTAGGGGATGATCTGGACTGATGCTCTGTTTGTGAAACTTCAAAACAGAAGAATGATGAAAGAGGTGCTCTTGTGCACATTCTGCAGGGTGTACTGAAGCACAGTACATTTGGTGATGAGGATTTGTGGCATCTTAGATGACTTGCATTTCTGAGCAAGTTAAAGTGATGTATTCAAAAAGATCATTGTTACATTATCTCAAATCCTAAAATCAAAAAAGTGTAAGAAGACTGGCTGGCTTGTGCAAATATATGCACACACCCCCCCCCCCCCCACAAACAGGACAAAGTTCACAAGTAATCATCAAACTGGCTTTTGAGCACAAATTGTAAAATGCATAGGATTACTGTATACTTAAAGCTTCATGTTTAGGTTATGGCAGGCGTGACATGCAAAAAGCAGCTTAAAACATATATTTAAGGACTCTATTTTTAATTTTGTTTTAATTTGAATTAATTAGTTTGAATAATTTAGATTGATGAAAGTCACTTGACTGGATTTCACCATCCTCACCTCCTCCTTTACCCTCTTTAAAAAACAAACAAACAAAAATCCCAACCCCAATTAGAGATTACTAGCTGCTGTATGAGTAAGTTTCTTAAGGCCTTGCAAAGTGTGATCTGAAACCATGCTAAAATGAAGTCCTTGGAGAAATATAAAAGTAGCCACTCATTATTATGCCGAGAAGTTAGTTTGCTATAGAATCTTGATGTTACTGCAAAGGAAGAAATGTTAACCATGTGTAGTGCTTTTAAGGCATTTAACATCTTCAGAGTGTTATGCAACTCCTAGTAACACTCCTTTTTCATAGATTCATTCAGAGATTCAGAGGCTCTCAGAAGGGTCCACTCTGATCATCTTGTCTTACCTCCTGTATACACAGGCCATTTTTGTGTGTGCAGAAGTTGATTTAAAACATGTCTTTTAAAAAGGTATCTAATTTCTTCTCTTAAAAATACATATTTAAAGACTACCTCCCCTGGTTAGTTGTTCCAATATTTAATTACCTTTACCGCTAGGCAACTGCAGTAAGGTTACTGAATTCAAGGTTGAATTCGTCTAACTTCAACTTCCAGCCATTGGATCTTGTTATGCCTTTTGTCAACAAGGTTGAAAAGCCCCCCCCCCCACTATCAGATATTTTTTCTATGTATAAGTAATTATACACAGTGATCGAGTCACATCTCAATCTTCATTTTGATAAGATGAATAGATTGAACTCCTTAAGCCTCACATCATCAGACTTGTTTTCTAGCCCTGGATAATTTTTGTAGCCCTACTTTGAACTCTCTCCGACATTCCCCCATCCTCCTTGAAGTGTGCAGACCAGAACTGGACACAGTATTCTAGTAGTCTTACCAGTGCTGTGTACAGAGACAATGCCCCTTCCCTATGTTTACTTATTTACTTTTGTATATGTCCAGGGATAGCATTAGCCCTGTAAATGTGCAAGCATTCCATTGAGAATTCATGTGGAGGCAATTATCTACAATGACCTCTAGGTCCTTTTCTTAGTCACTGCTTTCCAAGACAGTCTTACATCTTGTTGGTATAGTCTGCATTCTTTGTTTCCAGATGTATTACCTTGCGTTTGGCTGTATCAAAGTGCATTTTGTTGGACTATGACCATTTACACAGGCAATTCAGATCACTCTAATAGTAACTCAGTCCTCATTATTTACTACCCCACCAACCTTTGTCATCTGCAAACTTATCTAGATCATTGATAAAAAAATATCGAACAGTATTGTACCAAGAATCGATCCCTGCGGGACTCCTGTAACAGCTCCACCCATTGATAGCTTAACTACATTTAGAGATATGTCAGTGAGGCAGTTTTTAACCCATCTAGTATGTTCCCAGTTAATTCCATATAATGGAAGTTTTTTAGTCAAGATGTCATATGATACTAAGTCAAACACCTTGGAGAAATCCAAGTCTAGCATATCAGTACAGTTTCTTTATCAACTGCCCATAATCTTGTTTTTTGAAAAAAGATAACAAGTTTGCTTGGCAGTACCTACATTCCATGAAACCATGCTGACTGGTATTAATTATATTTTTAGCTTCTTAATTTTTTGTTGATAGAGTAAATTAACTGTTGGCTTATTTTGCCCAGGATTGACATCAGGCTAACCAGTACATAGTTCTGGGTCATCCCTTTACCCCTTTCAACAACTGAAATTAGGTTGGCAGTCGTAATATCCTTTAGAGTTACCTCAGTTTTCCAAGATTTGGTAAAAATTAACATTAGTGGTTCAGAGAGCTCCTCCGCTGCTTCCTTTAAGATTTTTAGGTGTAATTGATCTGGGCCTGTTGATTTGAAAATGTTCAGACCTGAGGAATTTCAACCTAGGGGACACTTGCTGGATATCAGCATGTGGCCATGTGATATCTCGTGGCCATGTGATACCTCATGTGGCCAATAGCAAAACTTCCTTAGAATTTCTAAAAATAATTGATTTTTCTTAACACAAAGTCTTATACACAACACAGGGTAACTCAATATTGGATCTAATTCTGATGGACAACGAGTTAATCACTGAACTAAAAATTAGCAGTTGCTTAAGTACCTGTGGTTCTGGTCTTATTACACTTTCTTTGTCCAAACAGAATATGGCACCTGCTAGTAACATGTGTACTTAAAACTTTAAAAGGGCCAATTTCCCCAAGCTTAAATCAATTTTTGGCATAACTAACTGGGAACAAACTTAAAGTGAAACATATTAAAAAAAATCTGGGGCTTGTTTAAGGACATTCATGTTTGTGGAATCGTGGCTTTTGGAGAAAGTTACACTGGTCAAAAAACCATCCTGGCTAAAAGATGACGTGAAAGCAGAAATAAAACGTAAAAAAAAAAATCACTGTATAAAGAATGGAAAAAAGAAGTTAATGGCAATGAATGTGTTACAATTTATAAAAAAAGTAAGTGTCTGATGAGGAAGCTAAAGGAATCAATGAAATATCAGTAGCAAATAAGGTTAAAGATAATGAAAAGGCATTTTAAAAACATTAAGAACAAAAAGAACCCTAAGTCAGGCAGAGATCCATTGTTTGATGCATATGGTAACATCAAATAGTGATGCAGAAAAGGTGGGAATGTTCAATAGATATTTGTTCTGTATTTAGAATGAAGCAGGAGGATATATCCATCCCATATGATGAGGTGAAAGGAACAGAAGGCTCTGAATAAAGAAGGATGTGAGGCAGCATCTGCTAAAATTAAACACCACTTTGAGGTAGCTAAGCAATTAGTCCTATTTTACAGATGGATACTCTGAGGCAAAGGGGTTCTCTAATTTTCCCTAGACTAGATAGTAAATCAGGTAGGTCCCAGGCCAGGTGGGCCACTATCTGAGAGACCACCCCTCCTTTTCCATTATACTACACCTGAGATCTGCAGAGGTTCTTTCATGCTGTATGACTAGAGACTGTTGGATTAGTTTTCTCTGCTAGTTTCCTCTTCCCTGTCTGAAATAGCCCAGGTCAGCCTCTCTGTAGGCCAACCTTGTCAAGGCCAGCCATTGTAGGAGAGTTTTCAGGGTGGGAAATGCTGTTTGATGGATGATAAAAAAAAAAAAAGATCATCCCATTCTCATCTAATCATCTGCAGTGTACGTTTTATGTTCTTGTATTATAATTTGTGGCGTTGCTGCTTGCTCTTTTATTAATTGTACTTTAATTGTCAATGGTCCTACGATGTAAAATGGCACCCATGTGGTTTAAAAAAGTTGAAATAGGTCATGGAGCACTTCACTCCTAATCTTGTGCTCAGTCCTATAGCCATTTCTGCTACATTAAATTCTAGTGCTTGTATTCACTTTTCACTCCACATTTAAGGGTACCCGGGGTATTCTGGGAACAAAATGGTTTGTATAAGGCCAAAAAAAAAATGTCATTGGGTGCTTCACCCTAAATAATGTTCAGCTGTAAGCTTCCATGCAAAACAGTCTGAAATATTATGAATGGTAGTTTAAAATTCAACTGCATGGCATGCATGTGAAAATGGCTTGCTGTGCTTTTGAAGAATTTTTGCAGGAAACAGAACTGATATGGGTACTGTAGCTAATAATCTCCTTTAGCTGCTTATTCCCAAAAGGCCAATTTCCACTGGCAAAATTCTTGCCATCAGAGTATAACTTTCTATACCTGCGTGTCTTTATGCGTGAAATTATGACATACAGAAGATAAACTGGTGAACTCTTTCCATAAACATAATTGTGTTCTCTTAGGCAGCACAGAAAGGTGGTGTGGAAATCCTTTCTCAAGACTCACTTCTGATGTAATCTCTTGCAAGAAATCTCTCTCTGTTTAATGGCTGGGCTAAGGAGCAGTTGGGGGAAAACTTCGTTTGTTAACATATACATATATGAAAACTGTATATTTCATAGAATCCGCCCATTCTTCATGCATTGCTTGTCTCATTAGAGTTGTGGGTTTTTTGTTTCACCAGTGACCCTGTGTATTTCAGTGCCTCTTAAATACCTGGTATAACAAGGCCCCCTTTTGATCAGTGCCTATGGGTGCTACTGCAATATAAATATTTTATAGTAAAAAAAATCATAACCATCTTATCAGGACGTTGTTTAATTGTTAGTTCAGCCACATGCCAAGTATTTTAGATTAACAAATGTTCAGACTGGTTGTTACACAAAATGTAAAGACTTCTATGAAAGAACCAGGCGGTCATGTTTACCATCTAGTAGTACGTAGGTACTGCCTGGCTTTTCTTATGAACAAAATGTACATGAAGTGATTTTATTTAACAGCAGTTTGAAAATTTGTGGACTTGATAAACTTGAGACAGCAGGAATTTGATTATTTTATATCTAAGATGTAAAACATAGATTTGCAGGAGATTTAGAATTAACTATGCATTTGTGTTGTCTACAGGAAAGCAATTGTTAAACATTATTTTAAAAATCACTTTTGGCAATGAAGGAATTAATTGAGGTTTAATACACATTTTCTTTCAGAGGAATTAGAAGAAAAGCCTTCCACTATACTTGACCTTTTTTTTAATCTCGATTACTTTTTATTGTTTGCCACTTCTTCTTGGTAAATGTCTAGGAAAATCCAGGTGTTCTTCCAGCCAAACTTTTTTACTCCTTACTCCACCTTTTCCAGCCCAGTTTGTTTATTGTTCCATATTAATTCTTGGTCTATATGAGCACTAATACCATCCATTACCAAGCAATGAAAACTTGTAATGAAAGGCAGTGGATTGAGTTTCTAGCAACCTCTAAAGTTATACACAGGAGGTATACAAAAGGATACTACTTAACTCCTTGCACTCTTCCATATAAAAAATAAAATAAAATCAGAGACAAGGTAGGTGAGGTAATATTTATTATTGGACCACCTTCTGTTGGTGAGAGAGAGAAAAGCTTTTGTGTTTACACAGAGCTGCTCTTACCTATTTCCACTAATGACACTTGAATAATCCACAGTTTGAGTGGAATATTATCAGTCATATAATTAACTAAAATGTCTATTGAATACATTTATTTTCTCTATTTTTTTTGTAATCACAGATTGTATTCTAGTGTCTATGCATAATAATTTGAAGTGAAAGCATAATAAGTATGGGGAAAGGCTACGAAGTGTCAGCAGTTCTAAAAACTGATACAATTTTCTCTCTCAAATGTAAAGTAGTAGTTTCTACACTTACATTCCTCAAAGATGAAGAAATGAAGCTAATCAAAATGGTACAACTTGTTTCTAAACTTTAGTGGGTACAGTTGATTATTGTGTGCTCAAGTGAAAATATAGTGAGAGTTGTTGCTGTTTTCAGTGTTGAATGGATTTTCTTCCTCAAAGGTCTCCTTGCTAGAAAATGAGTTCATGGAAGATGCTTTTATAATTGCTACTTGCCTTTTCTTCATTGTGGGCTGTATTCTGTCCTCAAAGTCCATTCTAGCTAGTGGGAATTGCTCCATATTTTTCTAAGGGTAGAATTTGTCCCAAAGTATTTTTTAATGATGAACTCAAGAAGGGGATGGAAGTACTACTTCCTCTGTCTAGCAGCATCAGCAAATAAATGTGAACACATCAAGGAAAAAAAAGAGAGAAAAATAGACCTTTCTTATTACCTTTTAGTATCAAATATTGAATTATTCTTTGTTTGGCAGAGACATCATTAGAATGGATTATGCTATTTTAAGAATTTGCATCAGATTGTCATGTCTGTCTTTAGCCAGTGGTGGTCATTTCTGTTATGCTTTTAGTTTCTGTCAGAATACTTTGGCAATATTTTTATCAGTTTTCATATAGCTTTTTAGTTTGCAAGAATAACTGTCTTGTGAACAATATTGATATTTGCATCCTTCCTGTACAGTTTTATAGCACCTTCTCTCATATCTGAAAAACCAATAGATTTGTCTATTACTTCAATATTTTTCTGTCATATAAATGTTTTTCTGTTGCAGTCTTGTGTTTTTTTGTGTATGTTTTGTTTTAGTTTTTTTTTGCCAAAGAGTAAGAACCTGGGACCATAAAGTTATCCTGCAGCCACAGGTTAATAGGAATAGTATTACTCAGCAGGCAGTCTCTTCTTAGCACATTCCTTTCAGGTTGGAGACTGAAGTACTAGATGTTCTGATTATTAACATACCTCTAATCTCTTTCAAACGACTTTCAGATGGTGGAAGTTTCTGTGGGCACTGAGAGAGAGAGGATCTCAGATACATGTTCATAGCTGTTTGGGTCTTCTAAGGTAACTTAAGTCTTATCCACACAATAGTTGAAATACTGGAAACTGTACTAGAACAGTACTAGCAACAACTATCTGTTGTTTGCTCAGTTTCAAACCTTGCATACATAAGAACCTAAATTACTTTGCCTGAGCCTTTCAAGGCCATTGTGAATCAATATTTGAGGAATTGTTCAGAGGCCATATCTTGGAGCCTGGTCCTATTTCTGTTGTAGTAATTGGAAGCCTTGTTCCAAGTGATTAGGAAATCCAGTTTCTACAGTATCCTGTCCCAGGACCATTCTAGCAGGGGTACAGAGGATGCTCAGATCAGGTTGTTATTTAAGATAGGGATATAAGTGTATTCTTTCCTGATGAACTCTGGCTATCAGAATTATCAGGATCTTCATGGAGACCAAGGGGCAGACGACAAACTGAAGGAGAGAAGACAAATTGGTAATGCCGATCATCTAAGGGGAAGAAGGGAAAGTGCCAGTGGATGGGGACATGAAGGTAGATGTCCCATAGTTCAGTTAAAAAATGAAAATCACTCTGAGAAAAGGACATGAGACTAGACTTAAAGGTGTTTCCATTTGAAATTTGCATTAGCAAAAATCAGAGGACACAAGACCCCATGCGTTTTCATCCTTCTCTTGATAAGTGCAACCTTGCCCCTCTCATATTGATGCAGAATGTTGTTGTTGCCAAAATCATTTCGCTAGCCTTTCGCTTTGACCCTATCACCCCTCTCTTTGCCTTTCTCCACTGGCTCTCCCTCTCTGTCACCTCAAACATAAGCTACTTCTCTTCACTTCCAGAGCTCTTTAATTCCTGTCCCCATTCTACCTAACAGCTCTCGTTCACTATTGAGATACTGACTCCCACCTCAGATCAGCCCATGATGCCAGCCGCCATCACCCACTTACTAATTTTTCAACCAAGTACGTTTGTGCTTTCTCCCGTGGTGCTCCTCATGCTTGAGTGGAGCTCTCTGTAAACTTCTGCAGAACCTTCCTTAAAACTCTCCTCTTCCATGATGCCTACAAAAAAAATGGATAACAGGTAAGCTGTTAGTGTGCTGAGACCACTGTCTATCATGCTGACCAGTCTTGTCTCATGGTTTCCTTGTATTCCTCATTTGTTCTGTGATACAGGAGGGCCAGGGAGCAGTGCGAGAGTGGTAGAGGGGAAATATATAAGCCCTAGGCTAATTAAGGCATGGTTCCCTGTAGACTAGGGAGGGTGGCTACAGGTTAAGTGGAGCATCTGTTGTCAATTAAAGCCCTGTCGGGAACCTAATAAAAACCCCTGCTTCAGGCAGTCAAAGCGGAGAAAGGAGAGAGGACTGGAGCTTGGAGGTGTGTTTTGAAAAACCAGAGAACCAGAAAAACCAGGGAGACCCTGCCCCAGCAGGGGAGGGAGACTCCCTTCCCCAGCGTCTAAGGACCGAAGGTACCCCACCCAAGGGGTAAGAGGGTAAGAACCCTCAGGGGTTGAGAGGGGCTGGGGCTCAGAGTGGGGAGCAAACCCAAACCCCTCCCCCACTTCACTCCTCTACCACCTTCCCGGGCCACTGGTGGGGCCCCAAGAGCAGGGGCAAGGAGTGGCATCTTAGCCCCCCTGCCCAGAAAAGCATAGGACCCACCATACTAACATCAGCCATCTTGTTACAGTTTGTATCCATCTCTTGCCTTAGTTTGCAATCTGAGAATCTGTGGGTGAGGCAAAGATGGTTTGTTGGTTCTGTGTTTGTACAGCACCAAGTACTAGGGCTCTGGTCTATGGCTAGGGCTAGTAGGCACTATAGTAGTACAGATAATAATAATTAATAGTAAATCCTTGAGCCCTCTCACCTGGGGGGTGGGAAACTGAGCAAATGGCTCCCTTGTCCAGAGGTCCTGAATTTCAGAGTGCAAATGCTCGTGTTAAAGGGCCTGGAGGAACTTGGTCTAGTAACCCTCTTTAGCAATCTTTCTCACCCAGAGGATGTGGTCAAAATCCCTGCAAATTGCTACAACTGGGGTCTGATTTGAGAAGGGAACAGTGGCTAGGGTGGCCTGATTTCAATACGGCTGATCAAATTATTATTTTTATTAATTGTGTGCAGCATTCAATAGGGGCATCAAACAATATTGAGGCCAACAGGAGAGAAAACAGTATGATTATTTGTGATATATATTGGAATAATTCTGTTGTGTATTCAGGCCTTCTGTTAATCTGATTATGTTTATAAAATGAAAACAAAGCTCCTAGCTGCTGCCAGTCTAACACTAGATCTAGCAGTAGTAAAGGTTATAGTAGCTTTTTTCCTGTGTATTAACTTCAGCATGTGCAACATCACTCTCTCCGGATCTACAAACGTGTGTATATGATAAAGTGATTACTCTCTATAATTACAAGCCAAACTGAAAATACTAACAGATGATGTTCTTACACTGCACCCATCACCTTGTTAGCTTCCTGTCACGAGCTTAAAGCAGAAATGCACAAAATTTCTAATGTTCTTGTGAGGATTGAAGTGTCCAAAAGATTAATGGTGTTGGCAAACAAATATATATTTTTAATTGTTTTTGAAAGCACGTTTTGCATTTGAAAGCAAAAAGAGTCACCATTACCACCGCACGTAGGACTTTCATTAGTGATAACCCAAATTCCATGTTACTTTAGTGATCAGATAGACACCGTTTTCCTTTAATATTTTAAATATTGCTTTTGAACGTGAGTTATTTCTGACTAACCGTTTTCCGCCATGTTATGTTATAATACAGTTCTGATTTATTTGTGTCATTGGCCTCCTAGATTACTAATGGCTCTTCATCATCATGGCTGCTGATACACTGAAGGCTCAGAAATGCCTGTTTTAATGTTCTTAAGTATTCTTAATAGGTTGAGAATTACAAAGAAAAATTTAGTTGTGATATTTTTCTAAGTGTACTTTACAAGGGCAAAATTGAGATTAAATAAATAGAAGTGACCTTGTACTCTGTTTATTTTACAGAACAAAGTTTAAACAGTTAAGAATGGCCCAAGATTGCCCCAGCAGCAGCCGGTGCTCCTGGGCCAGCCACACTAGTCACTGCAGAAGTCAAGGAGGTCCCAGAAAGTCATGGAATCAGTGACTTCCGTGACCTCCATGACAAACTCGCAGCCTTAATCATAATTGACTTCATGGTCACCAGGTATTTTCCTGCTCTCTAACCAGAGTGTATGTAAGCATGCTTTTGTACTCCTTTCAACCACCCAGAATGCTCATAGTACAGTTAACATAAAAATGAATTCTTCTTAAATGAGAAATGCTAGCTTATTAGCTTGTTTTATTGAAGTACTGGCAAAGAAAAATAGTGACTCAATGCCGCAGCTCTTGTCACGTACATATGATTAACACAGCACTACTAAACATATGATATGTCCTCAACATACATTTAGAACGTAAGAATGGCCATACTGTGCCAGACCAATGGTCCATCTAACCCGCTATCCGGTCTTCTGACAGTGGCCCATTCCAGGTGCTTCAGAGGGAATGAACAGAACAGGCAATCAAGTGAACCATCCCCTTTCGTCCACTCCCAGCTTCTGGCAGTCAAAGGCTAGGGACGCTCAAAGCATAGGGTTGTATCCTTGACCATCTTGGCTAATAGCCTTGTTGGATCTATCTTCCGTGAACTTACTAGTTCTTTTTTGAACACTGCTATAGTTTTGGCCTTCACAACATCACCTGGCAACGAGTTCCACAGGTGCAGGGTTCAAATTTGGAGAAACCTTGGTGTTTTGGGTTGTTGCATCTGTGGTAGGAATGGATATCAGTAATTTTTATATAAACCTAAGACTTAATTTTGACAAATTTTAAGTCCCCAAGTAAGGGTAAAATATATAAAGTGTTACACCCGTAGATGTATTACAGGTTTGGTTTTTGTTCTTGTTATTTCTTTCCCTTAGGCTCTGTTGAATGCAACCAAATCTTTAGCCTGTAAGCATACTGCCTGTGGTCATCTCATAGGCTAAATAAAGTTTGACCAGGTCAATATCGAGACAAAACCTACAAGGAAAAAATGGCACATAGTTAACATCTGTGCCTCAGACTGTAATGCTCTTCCTATCAAGAAATCTCATTCTGCAGTTCTTGTTTCACTTCTCCTTCCATCTTATCCATATTTCTTTTTAAAAAGTCTGTATGCAAAATGTAACATAAGTTATTTAGACGTGAATATGAAAATTTTGGTTTAAGTGCCAAGCTTGAAATTTTTGGTTATAGCTTTTTCATAGAATCCTAGAATGGAAAAACTCCTGTAAGTTACGTAGACCATTCCTTGATCAATCCATGTCTGTTTCCTATAGTATATTTTCTAGTGTTGTGTTTCTATTTTTTGCAAATAATAATGTATACAAAAGTTGGCTGCTGTCAAGCACAGCTATTACTGGCATAAGATGTACTTAAGGTAAGAATTCATATATATCGAGTGTCTGTATTTTAAAACAAAAACATATTAAATACATACCAATCTTCTGCTCTCTTGCTAATTGTTTCAGTATATCTTGGAATCCTGTTGGTTCAGTAGCTTTGCAAACAAAAATTGGGATTAGGTATGGTTGGCTTATTGCATATGTAAAATTTAGTCATTTAAAAAAAACAAACTACCAAAACAAAACAGATCCAATCTATGAGCCAAGTAGCAAAATTCTAGATGAATTATACAAAGACTTTCCACTATAATTGCTAAATAAGACTTTAAAAGCTTCTCTGTATAATTCTGCTAGCCTTGGTCCCCTGAAAACAGTATACAAGAACTTGCTTAAACATCTGTGTTTAGTCTTCAGTCATGCTCTGGTGACCAGCCCTAGAACTGTGACAGTTTTCATGCCTCAGCTCATATAATGTACTGTTGATGCAAAACTGTTCATTAATGGAACTTAAAGATTATACATATGAACATGCAGGATTGAGGAAACTGGGAAAATTAAGACTTTTATGGTTATGAAAATTTAGACTTAGCACATGCATACCTTTTGGCTGCTTGTCTGCAAAGTGGTTGTGAGCTAGCACAGAACATCGCATGCATGGACATCCTGAAGTGAGAGGTGCAATGGGTACAAGCACAAACTGTCACTTTCTGTTGCTCAGCCTGTCCACCCACATGCTCAGGAGACATCCTGTGTGGTGCCTGTCGTGGCCAATTTTTGTCACCTTTCTTCAGTTTGAATGTGAAATCACTCTGAGAATTCATTTGGTGGCATAGTCCTTGTGAATGAAACGTCAAGATCAGGAATGACCAGTTTGGGGGGCTCTCATGGTGTCTGACAGATTACAGTGGGGATAAAATAGCTACCTGATATTTAGTGTTGGCTTTCTTTTTGTTCTTTTGTTTTGTGATTTTGTTTCTGTTGGGTGGCTGGATTAGATTGCTTTCCTGTGTGTCTTGAATTTAGCTTTAATTAAGAGCTCAGAGGCTTGTGGTTAGCAAGAGCACTGTGTGTGTGCAGGGGGGATTCGAGGGGAGATTGTAGCACCAAGTTAAATGAACATTCAGTTTGGATTAAATATTTATATTTGGAACTGAGAGTGGGTTATTCTTGGATGCTTATTTTTCAGAAATCCATCTGTATGATATGTTGCCAGAATTTCTGATACAAATATTTTGTCATATGCTCTTGAGACAATCTGGAATTTCAGTCCTGGGTGAAGTTTTCTGAAATGCTGCTTGAGATGTCATAGAAATATCTTTAGTTAAAATCACTAAGTAGTATTTCTAGTAAAAAACTAAGTACACTGTCTTTAACCTTCGCGGTAAACAATCTAAGCAGTTTATTTCTGTAGTACCCACTGTGCTGCACCAATTTGAATACTTAGGTATAGGCTGTTCTATCTGTTTTTTCTGGGGAGTAATCCAGGACTCAAACATTTGGTGTTCAGTTACTCCACCCTTTCTTGTTGCTTTCTGTTCTTGTTAGCATTGTGATCAGAAAGCCTTTTTCCATCGGCAGACTTTATTCTCCTTCATCTTCTCAAACAATGGACAAAAGTGACAAAAGTCTAGCATCTATCAGGCAATAATGTTGTAATATATAGCTTGATATAGTTGCCTTGTGTATAACCCTTTGCATTTAAAGAAGCATATTGAGTCTTAACTCATGGGTTGTAAACCTAGTTCTGGAACTGACTTGTGTGATATTGAACAAGTCTTTGCTTCAGTTTCCCTATATAAAATAGAGACAATACATATGTCCAGTTGGTGGTTTTACAGCTTAACTGTAAATTGCTTTGAGAACATTGGGTGAACTGCTCCAGGGGTTTTCAAACTGGGGGTCAAACTGTTTTGAGGAGTCATTTCTTTCTTGAAAGTTTTTGGTTCTGCCAAAGCCTCTTAGTGTAACCCAGGCATCCCACCCTAGTTTATGGTGAAGTAGAAATACTTTATTTTAAAAACAAAGTTTATATTTATGCATATTTTGATGGATTGAAAGTGCATCTCCATCATTTGAGATGTTTTTACAATTAGATATATAAAATATAAAAATCCAAAGTGCAAGCATAAAAATAAACTAAGTTTTTGTGTGTGTCCAACTGAACAGCGTGAAATAGGATAGCCCTCTAACAGAAGTGATGACAGGAAAACTGTTTGCTATTGGTGAAAATAAACATAAACTCCTTGGTTAGTATAGGAGTTTACCCGTTCTTTTGGTTCTTCTATTTAACTGACAGGGTCTGAAAAATCCACTCCCAAGTTAGAGGGCAGAGGGAGGGTGAAGCCGTCAATATGTGCAGAATTTAAGCTTTCAGATAAGTGAAACATTCATAACCCTGCAAGGTAACGTTCCAACTGTTAGCTTATGCAGTGACATCTCCCTGAATCTGCAGACAGCTCCAATATCTGTCACTGCTTACAGCTTTCTCCAGCAGCAGCCTGAAATTAAGAAGCCTTTGGTCGGTTTAACATGTCAGAAAAAGCTATGAACAGCAGCAGTAGAAAGCCACTGAAATTATTAATGGAGAAGAGAGAACTGGAAAAAAACCCATGGAACCTGAGTAAAATATCATCAGCACTTAAGAACAAAGGGATGTATAGAGAGCCCCTTCCAGAAGCCAGAGGGTGTTCAGGTGTGGCAGGGAGGACTTCAGATGTTCTATTCACATTTATTATCCAGAAATTAAGATGAAATATGGAGCCCTTGTGTAAGTTCCACTGAGAGAACCTCTATAGGAACCCCTTCCCCTCCTCTTTTCCGGCAGCTGAGCTTCTCACCAGGTATTGCCCATGGTCCTAACCGGTGCCCCTCCAGTCAGTCTCTTGGTTTTAGTCTCTGGATATCATGTCTGGCAAATTGTCAAGCCCTGTTTAACTCCAATGCCAGGAGAGTTCTGAAGGATTTACAATGCATAGTTTTGCTAGTCTTAACTTTCACTGATCTATCTTTATTTTTTTTAAAATTGACATGTTGAAGGGGAAAAGCAGGGGAGGAAAAATGCTAGGAGATTAAAAAATGAAGCTACTTTCTCCTCAACTAATATTTTTGTGTGTTGTTTCTTCTCTTCAAACAGTGGGGTGAGTTTGATCCCCATAGCTATTAGACTTACTATTGTTTTATTCATATATCCTTTGCTTGCATTTGGTATACGTTTCTGTTAGTAACAAATACGCTTTATATGCCTAGATTGTGAGCATTCTTGGGCAGGGTCTGTCTGTCTTAGTGTAGTGCCCGCTAAAATAGTGCGCTAATCCTTGTTTGAGGTCCTCAGGTGCTGCTTCATTAATACTTATTAATCATGTGGTATAATAACTATAAACATATATTAATGCCTGTTAGTAAAAATTAAAGCTCCATAATTTTGGTTTTGTCCCTTTTAGTTTAAAAAAATTGTACAGTGTTTAATACTTAAGAACATGGAAGTCCAGTGTCTAGAACGTAACTTCTTACAATTAATCAATTTAATCTTATTTTTACAAAGTGTAAGGGAGGCTGTTTATGTTTTGCTGAACAGGAGAAAGTTAGATTTGTAGTATAAAACAGGAAGCAGATGGGTACTAATTAAAGTCCTGTTGCTGATGAAAGGGTGACTGAGCTTGAAACAGCTGCTTTCCTAATTTAAACCTATTTTTGTGCATTTTCTATAAGGGCAGACCTCCCTACATTTCATTGTTTTCTTAAAGCTGGCGGAAGTTGCTTGCAAATCCTGAAACAACCCTCCCATCCCCCCATAACTGAAAAAGGTGCATTTTTAGTGTTTGACAAAGATGCCAGACTATTCGTCTTTCTCCCTACGTCACAGAGCAGGTACAGTTCAGACCACTGTGCTTAGCAGTGAGCGGTAGATGAGATCAAGCTTCTCTATGCTACCCTCCAACATTTCTTAATGCAGTGATATGGGAGAGATGCTTCTAGCAGTTAGATGCAAGCTCCCTTTCTCTGATTCTTTCGTCGCTATGCAGAATTTGCCAAACTTGCCAGCTAAGTGTCCGCTCTCCTCTATGCATGATGCATCATAATTAAGGCTAAGTTTTATTCACAGGTATTTTTAGTAAAAGTCATGGACAGGTCACAGGCAGTAAACAAAAATTCACGACCTGTGACCTGTCCATGACCTGTATGGCTAAATCTTGGGACGGGCGGCCCGTGGGTGCTCAGGGGGTGGGGGTGGGGCTGGCAGACTCCCTACCTGGCTCCTCTCGGCTCCCCAGAAGCAGCGGCATGTCCCACTCTCTCAGCTCCTAGCTCTGTGCACTGCCCCCACCCCAAGCGCTGGTTCCGCAGCTCCCATTGGCCGGGCACTGCATCCAGTGGGAGTTGTGGGGGCGGTGCCTGTGGGCGGAGGCAGGGTGTGGAGGTAGGAGCTGAGAGGGAGGGACATGTCGCCTCTTCCGGGGAGCCTCCCAAGGTACGCACCGCCCACAGCCCTCACCGCCTCCCGCATCACAGCCCTCACCGCCTCCCGCATCACAGCCCTAAGCTCCCCTCCCACATGCACCCAAATGCCTGTTGCTGCTGAGGGGGTTGAGGAGAGTGGTGGCTCGAGACTTCTCCAGCAGCAGCCAGTGTGGCTGGCCCAGGGGCTGCCCGAGCTCCTCAGGCGGCCCCCGGGTCAGCTGCACCAGCTGCTGCAGAAGTCATGGAGGTCCCGGTAAGTCACAGAATCCGTGACCTCCGTGACAGACTCACAGCCTTAATCATAAAAGACTTCATGGTCACCAGGTATTTTCTTGCTCTCTAACCTGAGTGTATGTAAGCATGGTTTTGTACTCCTTTCGATCACCCAGAATGCTCATAGTACAGTTAACATAAAGATGAATTCTTCTTAAATGAGAAATGCTAGCTTATTAGCTTGTTTTATTGAGGTACTGGCAAAGAAAAATAGTCACTCAATGCCTTAGCCCTTACCATGTACATATAATATGTTTAGTAGTGTTAATCCTGTGTCCTAAACATAGAGAACATAAGAATGGCGATACTGTATCAGACCAGTGGTCCATCTAGCTCAGTATGCTGTCTGCCAACAGTAACCGGCACCAAATGCTTCAGATGGAATGAACAGAACTGAGCATTTACCAAGTGATCCATCCCCTGTTGTTCAATCCCAGCTGCTAGCAGTCAGAAGTTTTAGGGATACCCAGAACGTGGGGTTCTGTTCCTGACCATCTTGGCTGATAACCATCGATCATCCAGCAACTTGCCTAATTCTTTTTTTAACCCATATATACTTTTGGCCTTGACAACATCCCTTGGCCAACCAGTTCCACAGGTTGACTGTGTGTTGTGTGAAGCACTTCCTTATGTTTGTTTTAAACCTGCTGTCTATTAATTTCATTGGGTGACCCCTGGTTATTATGTTATATGAAGTGGTAAGTAACACTTCCTTCTTCACTTTCTCCAAACCATTCATGCTTTTATCGACCTCTGTCATATCTCCACTTCGTCGTCTTTCTATACTGAACAGTCCCAGTCTTTTTAATCTCTACTCACATGGAAACTATTCCATACTTCTAATAATTTTTGTTGCCCTTCCCGGAACTTTTCCCAGTTTGAATATACCTTTTTTGAAATGGGTTGACCAAAACTGCATGCAGTGTTCCAGGTTTGAATTTATATAATGGCATTATGAGATTTTTCTGTTTTTTATCTATCCCTATCCTAGTGGATCCTAACATTTTAGGTTTTTTTACTACTGCTGCACCTTGAACAGATGTTTTCAGAGAACTATCCATGATGATGCCAAGATCTTTCTTGAGTAGTAACTGCTAATTAAGACCTCCTGATTTTTGTATGTATAGTTGGGATTGTTTTCCAATGTGCATTACATTGCATTTATCAACCCTGAATATCGTCTGCCATTGTGTTGCCCAGCCAGCCAGTTTAGTGAGATCTCTTTGTAACCTCTTTGCAGTCAGGTTTGGATTTAATTATATTGAGTAATGTATTATCTTCTGTAAACTGTCACCTCACTGTTTATCCTCTTTTCCTGATAATTTATGAATATGTAGAACAGCACTGCTCTCAGTACAGATCCTTGGGGGACCCTGCTATTTAGAATAATAGAATCATAGAATATCAGGGTTGGAAGGGACCTCAGGAGGTCATCTAGTCCAACCCCCTGCTCAAAGCAGGACCAATCCCCAGTTTTTGCCCCAGATCCCTAAATGGCCCCCTCAAGGATTGAACTCACAACCCTGGGTTTTATTTACCTCTCTCTCTCTCTCCATTGTGGAAAACCAACCATTTATTCCTGACTTTCGTTGCCTATCTTTTAACCAGTTACCAATCCATGAGAGGACCTTCCCTCTTATCCCCATGACTGCATATTTTGCTTTGGTGAGGGACCTTGTCAGAGGCTTTCTGAAAGTCCAAGTACACTCTATTGATTGGATCACCTTGTTCACATATTTGTTGACACCCTCAAAGAATTCTAATAGAATGGTCAGGCATGACTGCCCCTTACAAAAGCTGAGTTGGGATGGGGCTCAGGGCTGGGGCTTGGAGTGCAGGAGGGGGTTCAGGGTGCTGGCTCTGAGAGGGGGCTCAGGGCTGGCGGTTGGGGTGCAGTCTCCCACTGGGCAGCACTTACCTCCAGTGGCTCCTGGTTGGCTGTGCAGCATGGCTGCCACTAAGGCAGGCTTCCTGCCTACCCCAGCCCACACACTTCTCCTGGAAGGGGCCAACGTGCCACTGCGGCCCCTGGGGGTGGTGGGCGGCACGTGGCTGTACTTGCTGCCCCTCTCTGCAAGCACCGCCCCTGCAGCTCCCATTGGTCACAGCTCCCTCCTGGCCAACGGGAGCTGCGAGGATGGTGCTTGCAGGCAGCAGCATGCAGAGGGAGACCCCTCTCCCCCAACCCCCAGGACCACACTGGCTGATTCTGGGAGCGGTGTGGGACTGGAGCAGGCAGGGAGCCTGTCTTAGCAGCAGCCCTGCTGTGCCAGTGGAGATAGCGATTGACTGGAAGATCCTCTAGGATTGACCAGTCGATTGTGATCGACCAGTTGGTGACCACTGCTTTAGCACCTTGATTGTCTAGTGCAGTGGTTCTCAAAGCCGGTCCGCTTCTTATTCAAGGAAAGCCCCTGGCAGGCTGGACCGGTTTGTTTACCTGCCGCGTCCGCAGGTTCGGCTGATCGTGGCTCCCACTGGCCGCGGTTCGCCGCTCCAGGCCAATGGGGGCTGCGGGAAAGGTGGCCAGCACGTCCCTTGGCCCGCGCCACTTCCCGCAGCCCCCATTGGCCTGGAGCGGCGAACTGCGGCCAGTGGGAGTGGCTATCGGCCGAACCTGCGGACGCAACAGGTAAACAAACTGGTCCGGCCCGCCAGGGGCTTTCCCTGAACAAGCAGCAGACCGGCTTTGAGAACCACTGGTCTAGTGGACCCACAGACTGTTTGTTTCGTGGGCTTCCTGCTTCTGATGTACTTAACATTTTTCTGTTAGTTCGTGTCTTTTACTAGTTGCTCTTCAAATTTTTTTGGCCTTCCTAATTATACTTGTGCGTTTGACTTGTCAGAGTCTTTATGTTCCTTTTCAATTCTCCTTAGTAGGATTTGACTTCCAATTTTTAAAGGATGTCTTTGTCTCTAACCACCTCTTTTACTCTTTGTTTAGACATGGTAGCATTTTTTGCGGAGTCCTCTGACTGTTCCTTTTTAATTCAGGTATACATATAGTTTGAACAATGGTAGTATTTTGGTATTTTTTAAACGTTTCCATGCAGCAGGTGTTTCATTCTTGTGACTGTTTTTTAATTTCAATTTAGTTAGCCTCCTTCTTTTTAGTTAGCCTCTTCAGTTCCTACCTGTACTTATTGTCTATCTTCTACTCTATATCCTATGAAAGAGGAACCCCTTTAATAAATCCCCCCATAGGATATGTCTGTCTGTACCATGTGCTCCTCTGCACCTGTCAGCTTTCCCCCAGCCTCTAGTTTAAAAACTCCTCTACAACCTTTTTAATTTTACGTGCTAGCAACCTGGTTCTGTTTTGGTTTAGGTGGAGCCAATCCTTCCTTTATTGGCTGCTCCTTTCCCAAAAGGTTCCCCAATTCATAATAAACCTAAATCCTTCCGCCCTACACCATTGTCTCATACGTGCATTGAGACCTCGTAGATAAGCAAGTAAATGATAAAACTCCTATGGACTTCAATGTGACCAATATTTTGCCCAGAATCTAGTATAAAATTATATAAGCATTATTTTGTCATCTGCTGACACTAACCAAGCAGCCTGTGTGAGCTTTCATTTACGCTGCTACTTACCCTGGAAAGTATTTGCTTTTCAGTGTTGATGTAGAATCGACAGTCATTACAGTAACATTTAAGTAAACTTGGCAAATATGTAAATTGGGATAACATTTCATCAGACATTGGTTTGAGACGTTATAAAAGGGGAATGAGCTAGAAAACTTAATTGGTTAGTTGCAACTGCAGGTGTAGGGAAAGTATGTTTTCCTACAGAGAGATGATAATATGGGCAAAAACTTGAATTTCTGTGCCCTGTACTGATTGACTATTTGCTCCAACTTTCTCCCTTCAGTCTTTTCACCTGTAATTCCATACCTGCTCCCTTTACCCTCTTTTCCCCTGCCTTGTCACTTCACCCTCTTTCCCTTCTCTTTTCTTTCCATTTAACTTATCCCCTCCTACCAAAATCCACCCCTCCAAAAAAAAATAATCATAGAACATTGTTTACTCTGCTTGTGTTATATCCCTTCCCCGACCCCGTGCCTGTCTTTTCAGTTTAGATTGTAAGATCTTCTGGCCAGAGACTCTCTGCTACTCAGTGTTCGTACAGTGCCTAGCCCAATTCTTTGGTGGCCCTTAGACTCTACTGCAGTAAACATAATAACTAAAAATATTCCAGTCTTAATTTCCAAATCAGTGAAGTTCCTAATAGAGAGAAACCCAAACGTTTTTTGTCAAGAAGAAATTGCCCTTCAGTGTCAAAGTCACTAAAGTGGGTGTAAATTCCTAGTTTACTGCTCTTTTGTAGAACAAGTTTGTTTGTTTTAAGAACAATGGTCTGGCTTCTTACTGCCTCACAAGTTAAGCAGCATTATTGCCCGGTCAATAACTGAATGGTAAGTCAAGGAAAAGCTCCACATGTCCTAGGAAGTGGTATTTGATTGAGAAGACAGCACTCTTTCCCTTCCATCATTATGGAACTAATGCCACAGTAAGGCGTAAGTGTGCAATGTGCTTCTGATACGATTTAACAGTCTAGAACAGTGTTTCTCAACCTTTTTGGTATCAGGGACCAGCGCCGGTCCATGGACTGGTTGTTGAGAAACACTGGTCTAGAACACATCTGTTCCAATTCTGTGAGACTACTTGAAAGAATAGAAGTGTTAACTCTGGTCTTGGCCAAATCTGAAGGTGGGTTATTATAATTCAGCCTACCTGGAACACTCTCTGTAGATTTAATTGGATATGCTAATCGTCGCTTCCTGTCCTAAATTGTTAAGCACTGCTTTGTGCAGCTAAATTTTGTGATGATGCATTTTTAATGGTTGGAAAGTACTTTTATTCAATAGCGTCTTTCAAACTACAGTATACAGTAAGTTGTTGATATATGTTTTGAATAGTTTTGAGTTAATGATATCTGTGGTTGAAAGGATTTGTTCAGCATGTTTTTCCATTCCTCATTTTTACTTCTTTTTAAATTTTATCACTGTTTTTCTATATTTTATTGGTAATACCTTTTTTATTAAAAACACCACACAAATAGGAAAGCATTGTGTGACTGAAGCCATAATACCACTTCTGTAACACTGTACAGAGTATCGTGCAGCATACTCTAGTTGCGTTACTACCTGCATTATCTGAATAATTTTAAACTGTCAGCATATGAAAGGTTCTTTAGTGTATAGTGCTGTTAGAATACATTTTGAATTTTAGTTAAATATAAATATTATAGGATTATATACTTTAGACTGTTCTGGCTGGAATTACTTACACTAAGTTTGCCAGCATGTTAAAAGGTCAAATTTACCTTTGGACAATGTAGTCTTTGACAGTGAAGGCCTTGTATATGAAAATACCTATATTTGTCCAGGAGCAAGGTCAAAGGTATTGACAATTGGACATGTAATTAAAGCTATATATTTTTTCCCTTAGATAAAAGGTGCCTTTTTTTAGGGCATATTGACGTATTTAATGGGGCAACATTAAATTTCGTAAATATTAATGTTAATGCATATGTGAACCAAACAATGATTTATAAGATGCTAGAAATATTTCAGTACGGAGCTGAAAAATAGATTTACCCACATTTGTTAAGTTGCTGGGCTTTATGTTGAAAAATTCCTGGACTCAAAAGATAACTACTTGGTCAAAAATTCAACATATATCAATAGTCAAAAATTATTTAAAACTACGGCTGTAGCAAAAGTGAATTTTAAGATTGCTTCAAAGGAGGAATACTGAAGTCAGTTATACACACTGTAGCACTGAGTGGCATGTTCTCAGATGTTAATACAAATTAAAAGGCCTTCTTGTTGTTGTTGTTTTGTTACATTGCTTTTATATCAAGCACCTCCTACACAGTTGCCTGTCTTTTCCATGGAGCAGGTTGTAGCGGAAATGAGCTTTTCCTCTCTACGAGGGAGCGAGGCATCGGAATGGCTATCACATGCATCTTTCCCTTATAAATAATTGGAATGTTTGGTAGTGTGAGACATAAAAATTTGTCAGGAATATTTCCTAATTTAGAATCTTCCTTTGTCTGCTGTGACACTTTACAGCAGCGGTCTCCAACCTTTTCTACGCCCAAGATCACTTTTTCAATTTAAGGGCAACCCAGGATCTACCCCGTCCCTTCCCAAAAGCCCTGCTCCACTCCCTCCATTCCCCCCTCCCTCCATTGCTCATTCTCCCCGACCCTCACTCACTTTCACTGGCTGGGGCAGGGGGTTGGGGTTTGGGAGGGGGTGCAGGCTCTGGGCTGGGGCTGAGGGGTTCACAGTGTGGGAGGGGGCTCTGGGCTGAGCCTGGGGCAGAGTGTTGGGGTGCAGGAGGGGGGTCAGGGCTGGGGTTGGAGGTTGGGATGCAGGAGGGGTTTTGGGGTGTTGGCTCCAGGAGGGGGCTCAGGGCTGGGTGTTGGGGGTGTGGCCTCCCATGAGGCAGCACTTACCTCCGACGGCTCCCGGTTGGTGGTGCAGCATGGCTGCCGCTAACGCAGGCTCCCTGCCTACCCCGGCTCCACGCCTCTCCTGGAAGGGGCCAATGTACCCCTGCGGCCCCTGGGGGGCAGGTGGCATGTGGCTCTGCGTGCTGCCCCTCTCTGTAAGCACCGCCCCGGCAGCTCCCATTTGCCACAGCTCCCCGTTCCTGGCCAGTGGGAGCTGCAGTGGTGGTATTTGCAGGTAGGAGCAGCGTGTGGAGGGAGACCCCTGCCCCCCATACCCTGGGGCTGTGCTGGCTGCTTCTGGGAACAGCATGGGGCTAGGGCAGGCAGGGAGCCTCTTAGTGGCAGCCACTCTACGCCTCCGAAGATTGCGATTGACTGGGAGGTGACCACTGCTTTACAAAAAGAAAAGGAGTACTTGTGGCACCTTAGAGACTAACAAATTTATTTGAGCATAAGCTTTCGTGAGCTACAGCTCACTTCATCGGATGCATTTGTTAGTCTCTAAGGTGCCACAAGTACTCCTTTTCTTTTTGCGAATACAGACTAACACAGCTGCTACTCTGAAACCACTGCTTTATAGTGTCTCAGACTTTAAAGTCTATCAAGCGTCTCTACAGAAACAGCTCTAGTCATAGATTTGCCTGCCCTGAGTGGGAATGAAGCCTATCAGAAGTGAGAAGAGGGAGAGGCATTTAGGAGAATGGGTCTGTGCCCTTTATGTGCCTTGACCCTGCAAAAGCAGTATTGTTTGCTAGTTGTTACTATGTTCTCTAAGCTGTCCCTTTCTAAATTTAAATTCTCAATTTTTGAATGGTTTCATCCTTTTGAGGCAACTGTAACAAGGACCCTGTCCTGCAGACTAGATCACAGAGAACAGCACTAGGAAGAGAGGAACAAGAAACTACAAGAATTTGGGAGAAAGGGAACAGGTTTTTGCTCTCTTCCGATCTAAGAAAATAATGTTTTTATATGAGGAGAGTTGGGTTCCTTTTCTCTTAAGCCAAGTCTGCGGGTCGCAGCCAGTGCTCCATTTCCCACCTATCTCCAGAACTCTTGTCCATTCCTCAGCAAGCGCAGTCACTGCATCTCCCACACTTTCCTCTGTGTGTGTGCAGTAAACAGACAAAAATTCAGAAGCTGGAAAGTTTGTGTTCAAATTTTTAGTAAAACTATTCTGTTTTTCATTGCAAACGGTCCCTTTCACATTTTTTTGTGAAACTCCTGACAAACGTACAGCTTTTACTGAAAGTCAAAAGTCCTCAAAAGCACAGTTCTCAAATGCACATTTGCACGCTTCTGGTGTACCTTTTGTAGTGCTAGACTCTTAACTTCTTTGCTTTATTTTTTGACATACTCCGTAACAGTTTTCAAGTATCTGTTGATAGGCAACTCACCACTACATTGACATCTTAACGCAGCAATGCTCACTGAAATAAATCTGGTTTAAGCTTATTTTCCCACACTGACCCTTTAGCAAAGTTTGGAAACAGTGTTCAAACATAGTGTAAACATGGTTCTTACTGTACTGGCTTCTAGTGTAAAGAAGAAAAAATGTGGATGAAGTCAAATGGTTAAAACCATTCTGTAGCCTGTAAGCTAGAGAGATGCTAAAGGGATGTCTGTACTGATTTAAAAACCATTGTCGGGGGCCTAATTAAAACATGATAGTTCACGTGCATGTTTAAAATCCTTTTTTCGTAGTACCTAATGATATCCCCAAATTGTCTCAAAGTTGGATAAACCTAGGCAGTAACACAGGTTGAGGGGCCATTTAAAAATTAGGTTTCAGCTGCATTACAAGGTTGAATTATACCTTTAATTATGCTAGGAGACGGGCATATTGTAACTGGGTCTCTGAGAAGTTTGTTTATAAGGTGAAAGGAATCTAAATATGGTTTAAACATGGCTTCGCATCGTCCACATTAGTCAGCCAAACCATACAGAAATTGATTTAACTGGAACAATATTGAAACTGAGATTAAACGTTTCTCCAAAACTCTCCCAAAGGCTGAATGTGTAGCCTTAAAAGTTTTTTTTTAATCATGTGCTTTCTTTTAAATGCTCCTTGAAGGATTCTCCAATTCAAAGAAGTTAGCAAAAGTGACTAAAATGGGTGAGAGATGCTGATGTTTCTAGCTTTTAGTTTAAAATATGTTTTTGAAATAAGATATCTTCCACTGTTTGCAGTGTTGTTGTAGCCATGTGTGTCCCAGGATCTGAGAGAGACAAGGTGGGTGAAGTAATGTCTCTTATTGGACCAGCTGCTCCTCGTGAAAGAGACATGCTTTTGAGTTTCAGACCTGAAGAAGAGACCTGAGTGAAGCTCACCATTGGAAGCTGGTCCAATAAAAGATATTACCTTATGTCTTTTCAAAATAAGCCCTAGGGATTGCTACTGATAGATCAGCCTTCTGTAGTCTTAGTCAGCAGAGTAAATGTAGGGATGCTAAAATTCTTCTTAGAAAATCATTCACATGTCCTTCTGGAACAAGGTTTTTAAGAAACTTTGACCCTGATATCTCAAGACCTCCTTATATGATGTACTGGCATTAAGTTTAATGCTGCCTTTCCCCTCCCTCAAACCAGCTATACAGGGGCCTTTCATGCCCTCCTCTCACTGTCGTCTGCCTTCCTGGGGAAGCCCTAAGCAATGTTGCCAGCTTCCATGATGTTAGTGTGAGCCTAACAATGTTTTGTTAGGTGTTTTTCCTAAAGCCCCAGCTCCTGAAATCATTTGACTACATGAGAATCTTGCTTCCATTGTAATAAAGTAAATTTCTAGACCTGGTGGTTGCAGAGAAAAGTTAGTGTAAACAATTCATAAAAGCTCAAAAAACAGAATGCAAGTACCCCCCATTCTATTTTTTAAAATATGATTTTTGAATGCTTAGGATTGGCAATATGGATACGTGGGATTCTGGATTTGATGGTACAGGAGCAATAATTGGAGAGAAGCGTGCCGGGGAGCTAAGCTCCTCCATTCTAAGTGCCTCATTTGAGGCAGAGGATGGGGAGGCTGGCAAAGAAGAAGGCAAGACAGAGGTGTAAATTTAGTCTCCCCCACCCTGAAGGTATCTGTGCACAGTGAATCTACTGTGTAAAAATGTAAGCCAAACACAAGAAACAATGTAAGCCAAGTGCAACAATAAACTTAGAGTTAGATTTGAATGCTGCTGTATCCTTTGGCACAACACTCAAGTGTTGTATGTAATGCTGAAAGATCCAACTCATCGGTGGGCAGGATCGAACCTGGGACCTCTGGAGCTTAGTGCATGAGCCTCTACCGCATGAGGTAAAAGCCAGCTGGCTGATAGCTAAGGCTGTAGAGCAAACTCATTAATCTCTCTATGTGGTCTCTGTGCCACTAGATGGGACAGAACACCACACCCAGGAGGTGTGTGGGTTACATTATCATTTGGCATTTTTACACTTTAAAAGGCAGCATGGCTTCTTTTGTGGTAACTCGTAGTACAGAATGGCTAAGGCTTTGGCTAGCAGATTCCACGTCATTCTCATTTAAATCAGCCTTCTCACAGCCTTTTGAAAAAGACTGAATCTTTAAAAATAGCTCTTCTACAGGACCCATCTCACAAGATTGTTATTGTCATAGTTTTTCCTTGATTTAAGTATTTTTTTTAAACAGGATATAAAGTTTCATGCTTCAGAGCATAAGACAACCACTAACTAATGAAAATTAGGAATAATACTTTTTCTGTGGACAAAAGATTACTCCATAGAGTATCCACCATGGTGTTTTTAGTACCCTTTTAAAGCATCTGGTACTGGCTGTGTCAGACACAGGATACTTGATCTAGTTGGACATTGGTATGATCTGGCGTGTTAATTGCTATGTTCCAAAGATTCTTCTAATGTTGCTCTCTCCAGTTTAATATGCCTAGAAAATTGGGGTGGAGCGGAGGCAAAGATGGATGTTAGAACTACCCTATGTAGCCCCAAAAACCCTCATGAATAGATGCAGGTGACAATATCCATAGGAAAACTTATTCCCCTGTTGCTAATAATTTGACCCAGTCAAATCTCTGATCACTAGTTATTAGAGGTTATATAACATCATAAAATTTAGAGATGGAAAAGATTTATTATATTATATATATTTATTATATCGCCCTATATGCAAGGGCTTGCTCCCTCACAAAGGTTTTCCATTGTTTTATCTAGCTAACTTCTTGCATGCTTTATAACAAGCTTTTATGCTGTCTGCTGTGCCAAAAGTATTAGGCAGATGAATTGAGCAAGCTAGTTGAATGTGTTCCAGTTCCAAAAGAAGGGTATTTTTGGATATCCATTCTCTGCTGTGATTTAATCAGTAGATTTCCAGAAAAAGTTCATTTTGGCAGGCTATAGAGTCCTTCAATTTGGGGAGTCAAATGGTTGTCAAATGAAATAGCAGAAAAACCTGTTTCTTCCCAGCAAATGTGTTTTTTGAGGCTCAAATTGAGATGATCCAAACATAAGGATTGTTTGTTTGGTTTTTAAATCAGGATCTTCACCTCCCGTTCTCTTAACCAACAAAAGCAGGTTTGTGTACCTTAGATGAAACTAGTGTCTTGCCTTCTTGCTGTGTGGCCTCTTAAGTGATATGTATTTTTTATTATTATTTTGGAACTGATTCCTGAGAGTTTTGGAGAAATCTTGCTTCCCTCAAAACTGACTAAAGCAAAGCATTTAATGAAGTTGGAGGGGTCTTCCCCATTATTTTGTATTCTGATGACTGGAAGGTTATCCCTCTCTTTATAGGTGATTTGCCAATCTTTATGTTCCTCTTGTTTCATAATCAAACGACAGAAAAAGCTGGAAAACTCTGTCTCCTTCCTTTAAACAACCCGATTTGAGTGTTTATCCTTGAAAATAGTAACTAAATTGGGAAAGCTCTTTACTCTGCAAATCCACATGAAACCCATATGCAATTGATATTTTTTCCCTAAAACTGACCTACAGATTTTCTGTGGTATGAACAAGAATTTAGCAGCACTGGGTGTGAACACTGTAACTTTAGGGGTAGAATACCGGTAGGCATACCTATCAGTTCCAACTTGACCCATAAGAAGACATTTTATTTCCAGTGATACCAAAGCACAGTTTACTCTACTCAGCTATATCCAGTTGCTTTTTTGTACTTTGATTTTTTTTTAAAATAGATCTAGAGTACATAATTATTTTGTTCTCCAGTGTTAATAAAAAGTGCCTGTTATAATACCATCTTTGGGAGCCAAGTAATGAAAAATAAATGGCTTTAAACGGTGTTTAGTTGTTGCAAAAGAAGGTAGTGGGAAGTGTAGTGGAGACATGTCTGCAAAGCAGCATTGCATTAAGACAGTGATTTTACCAGCTTGAACATTGTTAAAGGTACATGTGCAGTACGTGTAGGTGCATGCATACATATATTCTGTGTGTACTATGTATTCAAATATTTCTTAGAACTCTGCTTTCTTAGTGTTACAAACTGACACTTTCTAGTTAATATTACTATCTTCACCCTTGTTCCTATTGAATAGGCATTGTATTGCTGCTTAGCCACTAGGTTATATCCCACTGTAAAAACATTCAGATACCGTTTATTTCCTTTTTTGCTGTTCACAACAACCTGAGAGATGTATGACCAGGCCTAAACAATAACCTAAAGGAACAAAAATAAACATTTTAAAACAGAAGAGGTATGGCCTGCCAAATACTGCAAATAATTTATGAATGTATGAATGATCAACCAACAAAATGTTTGAAAACACTCTGCATTCCTGGGGGGAACTTCTTATTTTTTATTTTTAAAGCAAGACAAATTTGGAAACGTTCCCCAAATCTTTTAAATTAAAAATAATAAAATAAGCAAATCATGGACCTTAATCTATGGCCCTTTTTCTTCCAGCTGTTCAATGAATGCTTGGTTATGAACTTGTTCGTAAACATTGTGCACGGGTAAACTAATGATACAGTAGTGGAAAATTGCTACAGTAACTCTATAAACAGTAGTTTACCTTTAGATGTGATTGTATAAGTAATATTAAAAACTAAAGCTACAGAAAACTTGCATTCCTTTTTTTCTTTCAAGTTTATTTTTAAGAGATTCAACTAGGCCTTAAATATCCTCCAGTATCTTGGAAGCTGTTGCAAATGGCAGTTCTTATAGATAACATTCTGATAATCTAAGGTTCTAAATTTTAAAAGCGAGTGTATTGCATTCCAAACAAATCAATGTATGAATTGTCTCTTTGAAGAGATCTTGTGTCACCATTTGGCTATCTTTAAAACTCTGTATTAAATATCTAGTTTAAATATACAAAAGAGAAAAACAAAATTGGAATCCGTAAAAGAAATAGCTACCAGAAGGGGATGAAGTTGTAAGGCCTTGACACGTGTGCCTTTATATTTAAAAAACAAAACAAAACAAAAAAACCTAGTTTTTTGGGTTGTTAAGATGCCTTTTAACTGTTTGTTAGTATTTTCATTAAAACTGTTTCAGAAATGTATAATATGCTGGCTTAAATGGTAAGGGGAAAAATATTTTGCTCAAGGCTCAAACATGGCAGTTGGAATATGAATCTTACAGCAAAGCTCACAATTTGTTTTAAAAGTTAGACTGTTGTCATGTATAAGTTTTAAATAAGTAAACAGAAAAAGGCATAGATTTAACAGCTGGGTACTTTGGTCTTAAAGAATGTCCATGGTTTGTATCCATACCACCTTGAGATTAGGCCCAGTCAATAACTTTATGGGAGACCTTCAGGAGAAATACACAAAGCTGCAGGTTGCAGTGTTGGTGTTTTGGGTAAGGTTCTGGGTTCCTTTCCTTGTGCACTTCTTGAATGTGTGCACACAAGTACAGGAGAACAGTGTAAACATGCACATGCCACACACACAGATATCACTTCGCCCACCTCCGGAATGAAATGCAACTACAGCAGCTGTTGAACAGCCGATAGCAACACTAGGCCTACCAAAAAAATCTTGACAATCGTGTGCTGTGACCACTGCTTTTCATGCTGACCAGTATTGTCTCGTTATTTGAATAAATATCGTTATTGCTTTGAATCGCTGCTCCAGTTGGGTGTTGGATTCTGCAGTGTTGGAGGTACTTTCTTTTATATGAAGCTGAAGACTGATATCCTGACTACCTCCGGATATTAAACATGCTATGGTGGTTTTTGCAAGAATAGGGTGTTGGCCCGTGTCCTGGTTATATACCTGTTTCTGTTCAGTCTATTTCCTCTTGCAGATTCAGTTGCATAAAGCAGTGTTCTCTTCCTGACTTAGAGTGAGGAGGTGGTAGTGGTGGTGGTCGTGGTCAATAGTGCCTAGGATACCCAGTCTTAGACCAGGGCCCCACTGTGCTAGGCACTGTACAAATGCAACATAAACACAGTGTCTGCACTGAGGAGATGACAGTCTAAGTACAAGATAAAAGACAATAGATGGATACAATAACTGGACAAGGGGAGCACAAGGAAATAACGAGACAATACTGGTCAGCATGAAAAGCAGTGGTCACAGCACACGATTGTCAAGATTTTTTTGGTAGGCCTAGTGTTGCTATCGGCTGTTCAACAGCTTCTGTAGTTGCATTTCATTCCGGAGGTGGGTGAAGTGATATCTGTGTGTGTGGCATGTGCATGTGTACACTGTTCTCCTGTACTTGTGTGCACACATTCAAGAAGTGCACAAGGAAAGGAACCCAGGCCACATTAGCTTTGTCCAGCTTGAGCGCACATAGTATTTTATGTTACCGTTTGCAATTATTAATACTTTTATCAGTTAAGTTGCATTTTAATTAACTTTGTGAGATCCTTGAGCGTCCTGACATTTTGTGTTTAAATTCTCATAGTAGTAATTTTTTAAACTAAAAGGTGGGGTTTTTGTTTGTTTTTGTTTTGTTTTTGTGAAGGGTTGTGGGGGAAGGAGGGAAAGTAAAAGCAAAAACTAAAGTTAAGTGATCTTTGCTTGCAGAGGCACTTCTGTGTTAATGTGTAATTTGAATTAAACCAGTAAATTTGTCTCCCGTTTACTGTGTGCTGTATAACCCACATTAATGGAGTCATGAGATTCCACCTTCTCCAAAATAGGGAGAAGAAACATTATTTTCTAGTTTTTCTGCCCTCTGCTTGCTTGCCAAGGCTAGCTTTGACCAATAATATTCTGCCTTCTCTGAATAATGTCCATTGAACCCTTATAAACGTGCTTTAGAGTAACATTGTTTAGAGTCAGTGATATAAACACTTTTTTCCACAAGCCTTACAGAGCATCACAATGTTATACAAACAGATGTCATAAAAACAACCAGTGACGGATATTAATGTTTCTCACACAGAAGAACTGCAAGCTAAACACATCTCAAAGGCAGTTTCAAAGATGATGGCAGTAATATTAAGATGCATAGCTATCAACCATCAGTTCTGTGTCCACTTAAAACAAGTATACGACTCTGACAATCCAAACTACAATTGCATCAGCATACCTTATTGTTGCCCAGAATACTGGTAGTGTAATCTGGCTTCTCACCTGTATGTATGCTTAGCTAACTTCCTCAAGGGAAAAAAATCTAGCTCTTACTGCACTTCGCCAGTAATACAGTGGATATTTGTGCTTCTGCGATTCTGGCCAAGGCACAGTGAACATAGTCCCTTTCAACAAGGGAGTTCACAGACAACAGCGGAACGTGGCTGACTTGGTGTAGGGAAGACAGTGCTCTGAAGATGGACAAAGGATTGAAGGACCTTGTGAAGCCAACAGAGATGGCGTGGTCAGCCAGCCACTGCTGTAGACTGCAGGTCTGCCAGATCCTAGCATCAGTCCCACCCTAACAAAGCTGTGATGAGACCAGGAGGCACCCAACACACGTACCCTGGTTTGGCCCATCTGTGTTTTTTTTTCCCCTGGACGTTTCATCTTTCGGACTTCAGCTTTCCCACCAATCAGGCAGTTTTCTAAATATGGAGTCTAATCCTTTCAGGGACTGCTGCTTCCATATGTCTGACCACAGGGGAGACGGCCCATTCTCTCCCAGGACCAGATACTGTCCAGAGAGACTGTGCTGAAAGAAGCCCCAGAAAGGAAGAAATGGCCAAGTCTGAGACATGGAGGGGTCCCCTCACAGATGATTGGGTGCATCTTAGATCTGTTCCCTTCTCCTCTTCAACAGGTCCACAGTGGGCCCAAAGTGTGGGGGAGGGATAGCTCAGTGGTTTGAGCATTGGCCTGCTAAACCCAGGGTTGTGAGTTCAATCCTTGAGGGGGCCATTTAGGGATCTGGGGCAAAAATTGGGGATTCGTCCTGCTTTGAGCAGCGGTTTGGACTAGATGACCTCCTGAGGTCCCTTCCAGCCCAGAGAGTCTATGATCCTATGAAAGTAAAGTGCCATGTTCTATGGGGAAAAACGCATAAGCCTCCAAAGAAGATTTGTAGGCCACCCCAATCTGGGCTTAATAGAAAAAAACCCAATGAATCCATTTTCCTAATGTGCAAATTCCACCAATTCCAAGCACTGAAGTCCCCACATATAACACCTTCCCCCCCAAAACCTCTTAACTGAAAGACTGTGTGGGAAGAGGGCTAATTGTCTGACTCGGTTTATCCTGCACATCTTCTCTTGTGCCTCTGGTTCTCTTCTACCCCAGGTCACTTGGAGACCTGGCTCTGGAGACAAGGCAGGCACAAAATGAGGAAATGCTTTATCAAACTAGGACTTTTATTGTCCTGTCCACTTGGCTCTGGAGGATGTCATCTGATCACAGTGGGAACCAGTAACCTGAATGCTGCAGTAGATATGCTACAAAAGGATCTGCAGTGTTCACCAATGTAATTCACATGTGGTCACCCTACCTAAGGAACCTTATCCTTAGTAAAGGAAACAACAATTCCTAATGAAGGAGATTTCCTTCCGAAGGACTCCACAGGTAGGATAGGGGGGACTTATTCCTGAGAGGAAACTGAGTCCACATTAGCGTCCCCAAGAGCATCATCGGCATCCATATGCTTGGCAGAGATGGGTGCTACTGGATGGATTGTTTCTATAAGCTAAGACCACCCACCAACTGAGACCCACTCAGGCAATTATTTGGTGTCTCATACATCAGATGCATCCATAGAGACTCCTTGCTTTTTGTCTAGAGTGGTAGGGTACCACATGGTATCTTGTAGGTGTATATGGCTCCATAAATGGAACTATGACATGCAGGAAAATACACATGCAGGAAAACAAGAAAGTTGCTTGGTGAGTCAATGGACAAGATAATGACCGAGTCCTCCAACAAGAATAAAAAGACACTCCAATCCTCTAGGCAGCACAAGAGGGAGCACCAGCTGCTTTATAAGATCGAAGAGTCTTTTCATAGCTCTTTCTCCACAAGGTACAGCAGAAGGGATAACCAGTTCCACAGAGGCAGATGGTACAAGGCTCAGGAGTGCCAGATTCTCCAATAAAGGAGAATTTTCAGGTCAGTCTTCATTGACTTCAAAACAAAATGTTTGACTTCCAGCCAAAGCAGCCTAAGGAAGACCCCCAACTGGGGACAGGCTTTATCTCTACAGAGAGAGAGATGACAAGCTACTACATCAGTCTTTATCTTGGGTAGTTACCTTTCACCTAATATGGGTGCCCAAACAAAGACTTTGTATTTTTCTAGCAGTTTATTCCCAAAGCCCTAATGTGATGGAATATTTTTTAATCTCTATGATTTTCCTTCCCTGAAAGCCCTCCCAGTGTTAACTTAGCCTAACATAATAAAGACAAGGTAATTACATTTTATTTTCAGATGTCAATACATTTCTCATTTTATGGGCATACATTAAGACTAGACTCCCACTCTCTTGCATCTTCTGGGTGGGAGGGTGTTTATAGTATTTTAAGAGTCCTCTGTTGTCAAATAGAATTGATATATTTAGTTCACATGAGAACTTCTGCATGTTAATTAGAGCTAAAACACTTCAGTTAAGCTACCTTTAAAAAAAATTTTTCTGTAAACCGTGCCACACTGTCTATTTGTGATGACTTGGGTGTAACTGGAGAGTGTGGCAAAGGTGAAATAGGCTGTCTGTTAAACAGGAAATTAGTATTAACATTTTTGTCTGAGTGATTGTAATCATTCCTGCTGTCTGGAAAAACAAAACAAAAAAGCCACACCCATTATAGTTGTGGAATAATATTTTTAAATGATTTCTAGGGATTCTGGCACTGGATCATTATTCTGTTACTTTATTAATATATAGTGTCATCCTTCACAGCTAGTCTGCAAATCTCAGAATCTTTTGTAGTCTGTTTTTATTTATATCCTAGTTCAGTATTTTGACTCTCAATTCTAAGCAAAGTCTATTGTTTATATAAAGTATCCAGTTCAGATACTGCATCCAATCACAGATTAATTTTCTTTAACTGAATCTTCAACAGTTACCACACTGTAGTATTTGTTGGTATTTTCCCCACGTAGTTGTGTTTATGGTAGCTGCACAAAATTTAATTTTAAATCTTAATGTAGGCTGAATTTTTTAATGGAGGGACTGCCTTTCTATATCTCACAAATGTCTCTGGTGATCGTTACTGTGCTTTTCACTGCAAATAATTCTGATTGTCCTATGTTACATTTCCTCCAGCACAAACTTATTCCCATTAAAAGTAAAATGATATATTAGCAAGTATTATGTACATAGTGCACAATATATTCTTATTACACTCAAGCATGAAGCTGTGAATCCTTTTTATACAAAGAATAGTTATAAAGGTTTAATTTGCACTTATTTAGATGATCTACATACATTGCGAGTGGCTTTGTCCCGATTAGAAATAGAAATACGTAAGTGTGACGCGATAGCAGGGTTATATCAGCATGAGTTTGGAATGAGTGCATTACTATTCCTTTCTCTGTATTTGCATGTGTGTACATTCTATATCATTACTGTTATACTTAACGCTTATATAACGTTTTACAGTTCTAGAGTGTTTGCTTTGATCCTTTCCTCACCCCCTGTGAGGCAAATAGGAAAATGTTATCAACCCAGTTTTACAAATTGGAAAACGGAGATAAAGAGGTTTCTATGTTACCTGCCCAATGCCCCCCAGTGAGTTAGTGGCAGATGTGGAAATAGACATCTGAAGCTCTTTGTAGAGTGTCGATGTGGATCCCGCTGTAGGTGTATGTGCGTGCGAGATCAGTCTTTTGAAGAGCAATGCCTATTGGGGGTTCATGCGCTCTCTGCCTCCTTTTGCTTCTGTAGGAGGGCCTAATGGGCAGGGCAGCTGTGACCCTCAGTTCCTTCGTACTAACCACGGCAGCGACACATAGGCCAGCAAGTGTGCAACTTGCTAGTCTGTAGCCTAACTACATCTTCCCAAACTCCTTCAAAACTCTTTCGTTTCATCTGTGAAGAACTGCTGCGAATGAATTTGATCTGTCTGGACTAAAAATTAGGTTGTCAGGCTCCCCCACGCTTCCATAAGACTTTCTGTGTAAGACACCTCAACCTGGCAAATCGTAAGCATGTGGGCTCCAAGCCCTGCCTTCCTGTGACAGATTAATCCCAATGCAAAATGAGCTCAGCAGATGCCTTTTTTTGTCTAGGAGAGTCCCATATAATGAGTAGATGCTCAGTATGCCTGGTGTTCACAGTGAGAACGTGTAAGTCGCAAGATGTGAGGTTGATACAAGGTTGCTGGAACTAGGGGTGATGGCGGCAGCACCCCCTGACTTGAAGTGGTTTCCATCATATGCAGGGTTTACAATTTGGTTCAATGGCTCTCAGCACAATCACTATAAAAACTGTTCCAATGCCACCAAAAGCTTCATCTCCTGGAACAATTTGTGAGGTTTCTTCACATGGAGAAGAGAGAGTCACCAGAGGCCTGGTACTGGACAAACCAGCTTTGTCCAGCTTCCAACCTGGCAGACATGACACCGAAGACCAGCATTAGCACTGACACCAGCACCAAAGCAGATGCTGACCGCTCCACTACTGAAGTCCAGCACCAAGAGAGAAGACTGTGAACACAGAGGCAAAGAATCCAGGTGTCGCTCAGTGCCTTCACGCATGGTCAATCTTCTTAAGGCCTCACGAGAGAGAACCACTAAGCCCCAGGTGGCATGGAGAGCTGCTGATACATAGTGGTCTGCAGGACAGGAAAAATGCCTCCAACACCAACCCCAGTACCAGTGATCCAAGGATGCAGCATCCACACTTACACCTGAACCACAGCTACTTGATGTGCCCCTACAAGAACCAGGATTGTGTTTTGATACAGAGGCACTTACTGGTACCAGTGAAGATCCTGGTACTGAGAGCACCATATACCTTAGTGCCACCTCAAGAGGAAATCTACTCTTTCCCTCCATCACCAGGGTATATGTACTCACATCCTTCTGAGCAAAGAATCCTCTCATCTGAGATCCATAGGAGACACCACTGAAAGGCCAGCGGGCTCTCCCTCAGGGGCCTGCTGCTGCCCCATCAGGAATGGTGTTGACTATCTAATATCTAACAAGTCTGCCACATCCTTATGGCATGTTGCTGGGGCCCTACAGGATGTATTGGGGTTTGCCCTTCACATTCTTCTAGCAGCCGATCTCCAGGACACTCTAGGAACAGGAAGAGAACACTCTCCCCAGCGACATTCTTGGCCAGGCCAGGCCAGGCCACTGACAGTTGTGAGGGAACTGAGGAAGGATTGTGGCTGCCCTACCAGTTATGGACTTGTAAGATATCACGAGGAGGCAGAGGGTGCATGCACAGCTCTAACGGGCAGTGCTATTCAAAACACCTCGGTCTGATGCACGAGGTGCATGCGTGGCTATAGTGGGGTGCACATTGACGACATCTTGAAGAACCATAGTTATTGTAGGGTAAGTTACCTGTCTTTCCTGCTTCTCAGTCCCATGTTTGCATCATCTTTCGGTATGAAGAAAATAAAACCAACCTAATTGTACATATTTCTCTTGTCCATATTTATTAATCTGGATATACTGCAGTGGAGATGTTTCCTCAAATGTCCCTTGCTCCACACAGTTAACCAAAAATATGACTTCAGAGAACAATTTACTTTGTAAACAGTGTGAAATCTACCCTCCCCCCCCCCCAAAAAAAAAAAAAAAAAAGGTATTCTCCCTTTAGAGAAGTCTGGAAAATGAAGAAAGCTATAGTTTTCAGACATCTGCCAATTAATTTTGGATTGCTTGTTTTTTTAATACATTTATATCCTTGCCTTAAATTCAGTATATTAGCAGCTGAAGTCACTGTGTCACAGGGAAAAGGGGTGGTGGGGATTGAGAGATTTTTACCTCATTTTAAAGTTAGTTGAAGTAAATTTATAGCTGAAAAATTTGTGCATTGACAGAAACAAATAGCTTCCACGGGTCCTCCTAAATTTGATTATCTATTATTTGCTAATTACAAAGTCAGTACTGTATTTGTTAATTACAGTGGTACATTCTGACTCTCAGATAAGTAAATAATAGCAAGCAGTCATAAACCATAGTCTATACTGAAATACAGCAGAGCCAGTTTTTTTTTCAAAGGTCAAATAGAACTGGAGACTTCATTAACTTTCTTTTAGGATCAAAGATATAGAATCAATCCCAAGGACCACCCCACAGGTGGCAGCAGTCCTACCATATTCATAATTAGCTTTTGATAAAATTCCAGCTTGCATGCTTTGAAATTTAACTGACATGCTTTGCTTGTGCACATTAAAATCAGTTTAAATACAATTTGCATTTCATGGCTTTCAAATCCAGTTTAAAGGGTTGACTTCAAATTAAATTTTAAAGAACAGTTTTTAAGTGATCCGCAGCAAAAAAAGCTACACGTTGGCGCTTGGCTGGTGGTTCGGAAACGAATGCCTCTGAATCTTGCAACCACACTTGCTCATCATGCTGCCAAGTTCCATTGCTGAAACTACACTTTTTATCAGTCATGTTTGTGTCTGGCAAAGGTCTGTAGACACAACATCACTTTAACAGCCATGCATATTTTCACAAGATTTACCTCTTCAACACTTTTTCCAAGTTAGTAAATCATAGCTTCTTTAATGTCCTGCTGGCTGTGTGAAAAACAGGAATTTATGTAACAAGCTCTGTGCTGCAAACTTTTTCCTGTTAGGAAAATTTTTTTTTATTGTTGGCAAAGTTAGGAGACAGCTTTGTTACTCAAAGAGTGACCTCAAATGTCCTCAGTACACTAATACCCGTTTATAACACTTTTGATGACTAAGGAATTGCAGTAATTTCTTAAATATTTAACACTTTTTTTTTTAAGGGAAGGAGGAGTTAAATGTTGCTGCATTTGTATGGCCTAATGTTTTGTGTGTGTGTTACTTTTTTTTTAATAGTAAACACTAAATCTGTGCCAAGGTGGAGTATGTTTACAAAATACAATAAAAATTAACTAGTGCAGGAGGCTTTTAATCAACAGCCTTGCAGAATAATTTTCTTTTAACATTGAGTTGTTGCCACTCAAGAGTGCTTCAGATGGAGTGAGTTCAGCCTGTAGAAGGGGCAACAGTGAACTTCATGGTTGACCAAAGAGTGACATTTGGTCCTCCACAGGAGTTGTGTTTTGGCCCTCATTGGCTTGTAGCCAATAGCTAAGATGCCAGGTGTGGTGAAGAGAAGGGCATTTGATCTGGGTACAGCAAGGTACTGAGAGCCCTAAACTCCCAGCAAATATGATGGTGGTTAAGAGGTACACAGCATCAACGGGCAGTATTATCACCTAACAGAGTCAGGCCCTTATATGAGAATAAAAAATGGTGATCCCCACTGTTCTAACTAGAGTATGTATCCTCGGATCAGAGATGAAAGATGTAGTATGCCAAAGAAGGGCATATCCCCATTCTAACTATTTCATATTAGAGAGCCTGTTTCAAACAAAAACATCCCCTTCACAATGGAGGGTGGAAATTCTGGCCTTAATATTGATATGTATTTTTTTAATGGTATTACTTTTTACCTTTTAAAAAGACAATTTTAAACTTTTTTTGTTTCTAAAATTCTTCTAGATTCCCTGCAGCAGTGAGGCAGCTCACATTTGCAGCAGAGCCTTTGGCAGATACTCTTAGCTTTGTTTTTGTAGTCTTGAAGATCTTCAGTGTACCTGACCCTGAAAGCATCTTCAGTAGCTAGCGTGGGAGAGGAGCCTGCCACTGCTGACTTGCTGGCTGCATTTTGTACCTCCATCTGGGTATAGATCTGCCTCTGCCACCATTGCATGGAAAAAGAGGGACAGTGTGCCCCTTGAGATGCCCCAAGTTGCTAGAGCCATTGTCAGGAAGGTATTGCTACCCTTTCTCCTTTAGACAGAACAGAAGAACAGGCCACCCTCCTTAAACTGTTTTCTGTGGCCCCAGGAGCTGGACTAAAAAGAGATTGGTGTCGCAGAGCTGGGACATCAATATCTGCTCATCTCCACATGTGGCAGAGCCCCTCCTCACGAAGAGAATCCTCTGACAGGTCCCATAGCAGCTAGAGACTTCAGATGGTTGAGAGACAATACTCTAGTTGCCTTCTCTGGTCTCAACCAAGTCAGCAAGCTAACCTCTTCCATCTGGGTGTTGGTACAGGCAGTGAGATGTACTCATTAGTTGAGTGATGGTAGCTTTGAGGAAAGGGTGGTTGTATTAATTTCAGAGGAACAAGTGGGCCCAAAGAGGCAAAGGTGTTAACATGGCCCTGTCAGTGTATAACACTAAGCACTTTTAAATGTCTCAGGGTTTTGAGTGCAGAGACCTCAGCCTGGTTAGTCCTGTGGCAAACACATTAGAAATGTCACACCAGGATTTAGAACTATATTGATTAGAATACATGAGAGAGACAGAGAGAATCAAAAATGAAACATAAAGCATTTTGGAAATGAAGTTGTTTGGCATAACTCAGTGAGATTCATTGTGATTAAAAGTTCCTTTTTCAGAGAAAAGATACTGGTTAGTCTCTTATTTTGTGAAATAATCCTTTGTGGGGAAGAAAGGGTTAGTTCTGCTGTAAAATGCTGAGTTGACCCTGTGGCTGGTGGTTACTTTTCCTGCGTTTGACAAACCAGAAACAAGGGGGAAAGAAGAGATAGTAATGGTGGAGGACTGTGGCTTTTTGTTGATGTTCTTATGACTTGAGGTGGCTGGTCAGTCATGGGTAGATGCTTTGAGCTGTCAGGCCACTCATGACTGCTCTTGCTCTAGACCCTGGCTTGCTTGCTTGCTTGCTTCCCTGCTGGCTGCCCCGGTCAGGTTCCTCTTTCACCAGTCCTCCTCAGACTGGGAAGGACTGGATGGGCCGTCTTATTCCATTATGCTGGTGCAGTTGAAAAGCTGAGGGAGAGAGAGGATAGGAGGACAGAAAGGAACACACAAGGGAAGGAAGGACAGAGCAGAATCTCATATATATCAATCCATAGTTCTCGCTGGTCCAGCAGTGGTGGTCAGGTGTTCCAACTCGTGTCCTGAGGTCTGAGTGTCAAAATGACCCTTGCGGCTCACCAGAGACGGGCACAGTCTCTTGAGTGAAGCAGAGGCCTGCCAGCCTTTCCTGAGGAATCCACAAGGAGTCCATTTTGCCATTTTAATCCCTAAAGTCTCTCTTTAAGTACCTCAAAAGGGGGTGATGGGTGGAATAAGCCATCTTCTCAGATCTTATTTTGCCCACCAGTTAGGCCTAATTTCCAGCACACCAATTTTGATCCATCATTTTCCAGTTCCATTCTCCTGTTTGAAAGTCATGACAGTTCTTGGGTCTGATTGATAGGCCCACTAATTTGCACTAATCCAGTCTTCCTGCATCTCTTCATACCCTTTCTGTCAATACTCACTGTTGTAGGTAGTATAACATTTTGAGCTTTCACCCAGTTTCTGACCATTGAACTCACAACTGGGGGTAGACCACAATTGTAACAACAGGGCTGTGGCCCTGCAGCAGCATATGGAGGGGGAAAAAGCTCCCTGGGTTGGTCAGAACTGGAGAAAGTGCATCTGGAGACTTGTCTGTCCTCCACCGACCAGTGTCCAGTTGTCAGATGGCCTTAGCATGAGGACGGTCTTTTGGGGATGCTGTCCCCTATTACTCATGTGGGATCCTCAGTTATTGGGTTCCTGCCTGATGGTTCGGTCCCCTTTGATCTTGGCTCATGTACTTGAGGAATAATACCAGGAACATTTAGGCAGACATGCTGCCCCTTTCTTGCCTTCAGCAGGAATGGGGGCCTTGGGCTAGGCTATGCAAAATTGCTTATCAATAGCATGAGATTTCAGAGTGTTCTCTGGCTGGCTGTGGATCTCCTGGGGTCAGTGGTTTTTCTGAAGCCATTCATGTCTCAGAAGGTGGCTAGAAGCTCCAGTGGCTCTGGTGAAGATATGAGCAGTGTCTTCTCTTTGCAGAGGTACAGTCATCCTTTAACTCTTGTGCCTTTGGGTATTAGAATGGTTAATTTCACATACTAAAATGTTCAAGGAGAAAAAGATGGTTTTAAGGATGAAGTTTAACTCTCCATGAGTCACATGTCCTCTCTGCTGTTTGTCTTCGCTCTTTCCTCATTGTTTAGCAATTGCAATTTTTATCTGTTTAACTTGGGACCTGATCCTGAAATTACTTATGCATGTGAATAGGCTCAGAGAGTTCAACGGGGACTACTTGTGTGTGTTTGCAGGTTGGGGCTTACGTGATTGTATTCTTGAGGCTGGGTCATGCTTTAGCTTTAAAGTGCTATCAACAACATTAATATTAATAAACTCTGGATTTTCTTGTAGTTGCTGTCTTACAGCAATCCCATGTTTTAGCATAATTTTTGAGTTTTATTTAAAATAAAACAGAAATATTACAGAAAAATAGGTTTTTACAACTTGATTGTAATGAATCCAGTCTCGTATGAGGCCTGCATTTAGGAGTTTTTATAAAGGGTAAATTTTTGAACTGGTGAATAAACCGTTTGTCGTGTTAATAAATATTTTGTCACAAAAGTATAATTATTCAAATCTTCTTTGTTTAGAAGTAACCCTCCTGAAGCTGTGATATTACTGCAGGGTAGCATGTGTGATGAGAGAGAGATAGAAATGAAACAGTTCCTCATGTACTGGGTTAAAAAATCCATTTGTTTAATAAAATTGCTTAAATGCAGGCTACACTTTAGCAGGGACTCATACAATCAAGTTGAGAACCAGTTCTTCAGTAAATTTTTCTGGTTTTGGTGTCCTCTTACCATGTTTCAAATTGATGCCTCTGGCACATGCCAATTTCTTCTTTTTATCATGTCAAATGCAATTAAACCATATGATAAATTATATGACAAAGCATGGCTAACTTGTTCAAGCCAGTTTTGAACCAATACATATCTTTCTAAATTAGCACCCTTCCAAGCTTTACCGTTACACTTAAGTTTTCAAACTAAATGAAAAATTGAAGGGATTTTTCGTTTCTCCAGTGAAGGAGTTAAAATCATGTAAATAAGGATTTCTAGCAGAACCTGCTAGTAGTGCCCCCTGGTTGTGTTTATCAGATGAGGTTTGATGCACAATTTGAAAGATAGGTTACATTAATGGTATTAAGCAAAATATTCCTTTTCCAAAAAAGATACTGGGTACAGCAGTTAAGTTTTTGGTGTTTTGTACAGTAATTCAGTCATAGTTATTTTTATAGCATCTTTCACACAAGTAGCATCAGAATGGCTTGCTCATTTAAATGTTACATGTTGAGATAAAGAGAACTGGCCCTTTTCTTATCCCATATTTTATCTTTCAGAATTCAATTCGTCATAACCTGTCGCTGCACAGCAAGTTTATCAGGGTGCAGAATGAGGGAACAGGAAAAAGTTCTTGGTGGATGCTCAACCCTGAAGGAGGAAAAAGTGGAAAGTCACCTAGGAGAAGAGCAGCATCCATGGACAACAACAGCAAGTTTGCGAAAAGCAGAGGAAGAGCTGCCAAGAAAAAGGCAGCCCTTCAGTCAGGCCAAGAAGGAAATGGAGACAGCCCAGGATCACAGTTTTCAAAGTGGCCTGCAAGCCCCAACTCTCACAGTAATGATGACTTTGATAACTGGAGTACCTTTAGACCTAGAACTAGCTCTAATGCTAGTACAATTAGTGGAAGACTTTCTCCAATCTTGCCAGAACAAGATGACCTTGGAGATGGGGATGTGCACTCTATGGTATATCCTTCATCAGCAACCAAAATGGCTTCTACTCTACCCAGCCTTTCAGAGATGAGCAATTCTGAAAATATGGAGAATCTTTTGGATAATCTCAACCTGTTGTCACCTAGTACATCACTGACCGTATCGACCCAGTCTTCTCCAGCGACAATGATGCAGCAAACACCAGGTTATTCATTTGCATCACCAACCACAAGTATAGGTTCACCAAATCCAGACTACCGAAAATTTACATATGCTCAAGCTGGCATGAACTCTTTGCCCCAGATGCCTATGCAAACTCTTCAAGACAGTAAATCAAGCTATGGAACGATCAGCCAATATAACTGTCCTGCAGGACTCCTGAAAGAGTTACTAACTTCTGATTCTCCTCCGCACAATGATATCTTGGCATCAGTAGATACTGGTGTTTCTCAACCTAGTGGTAGAGTATTGGGCCAAAATGTGCTGATGGTCTCAGATTCAGTGATGTCAACATATGGTAATCAACCATCCCACAACAAGATGATGACTCCCAATGCCCACCCACACCAAGGACGTAATCAGCCAACAGTTGCAGTTAATGGTCGTGCCTTGTCACACACAGTGAATGCCATGTCACATACTTCAGGTTTAAATCGTTTGTCCACGGTGAAAACTTCATTACAAGTGCCTATGAGTCACCCAATGCATATGAATACAATGAACCCTTATGCTGCTGTTAACAGTTGCAATGGCTATGGAAGAGTGGGAATTGTTTCTCTCCATCAGGAGAAGCTTCCCAGTGACTTAGATGACATGTTAATTGAACGGTTGGACTGTGACATGGAGTCAATTATTCGTAATGACCTTATGGATGGAGAAACATTAGATTTTAACTTTGACAGTGTGTTGCCTAACCAAAGTTTTCCACACAGCGTGAAGACCACCACACATAGCTGGGTGTCGGGCTAGGAGTTAGTGCAAGGTAAATTCTCATACTATTTTAAAAAAAAAAAAAAATCTGAAAATGAGTTTAAAGGAAAAGTACAGGCTTTAACAGATTTGGAATTGCTTAAAGCTTTAATGGTTTGCAGTATCATGTGCCTGCATCTACCATCTAACTGTTGTCTAACTTGCTAGCTTTTTTAATGGGTTGTAAATTACTTTACACTTACGTATATGCAATGAGGATACCTAATACAGACTTCTAGCATTTATTTGGACAGGTAGAGTAGTAGTTTTGGACATCTAGCCAGTAGTATTAAAATAAATAAATATAAATATAAATATAAATATAAATAAATAAATAAAAATAACAATAAAGTGGAAGTTTTCATTCTTGTCTGACTTAGAGCTATTTGGAGCACGTATTCTATCTCTTTTGCTTTTTTGTGAACATTAATTTTGTATTTTGTTTCATTGTGTTTTTTCTGTTTTTTTCCCCTAGGCTACAGTTTAAAGCTCTTCAGACTTGTCTGACAACAGGAACCGAGAAAAGTAGTCCAAAGATGTCCTTCGCCCCTCTTTTAGTTTTCTTGATAAAACTGTTCTCATTTTTTCCTTTTGTCAAAATTGGCAGCAAACAGACTTTTCCTGTACAGGATGTTTGCCCAGTGTTTGCAGGTTATGTGCTGCTGTAGATAAGAACTGTGCCATTGGAAATTTCATTATTCTGAAGTGCCAAATTCACTACACCATATAATCACAGAAAATACTTTTGCATCATGTTGTGCTTTCAGTTTTTGTACAGTATGAGCTGTAGATGGAGAATTATTTTTTAAAAAAATATCTGTTTGGTCCAAAAAAAACCTATAAACTTCTTGTAATACTGTGGTGGTCTCATGCCCTGAGTAAGTTTAACTTTTATTGAAGTTACCCGTGTTCTGTTGAACTGATGAATTGAGACAACTGTGGACATTGTTTTGCAGCTGTATGAACTGCCTTGTATTTGTTAAAATTGATACACATTCCATATGAGAAAACAGAGGCCTGGTAAATAAGTTCCAGATAAGGTCATTGAATAGTCAATGTTCAAAACAAACAATAGATTATATACCAATTGGTATGTTACCGATCTTTTTATTATGTAAATTTATGCAAAAATATTTGTGGGTCTGATTTCCAGATTAATGAATGGTATTGTTAGACTTGAGAGAATATTTGGAATAGTTATAAAGCTGTTTTGTTCTTATAATTAAAGTTTACTTTGTTATATAGCCTACCTAAAAAAAATTTACAGAATCTAAAATCTGGCAGCATTCATAACCTTCATTTATACAGTATTTTAACTGGATGAAGTGAACATTTTTATATATTTGCTTAGCACCTTAGAGTGCTACTAAAGAAAGAAAAAAGCTTACTGAGTACCTTGCATTCAAAACATTTCTGTCCCATATTTTTTGGCAGAAGAGTGATGTGTATAGACAGACACTTTCCGTTTCATGTTTAGGAAATATTTAATCGGTTTTATATATGCATTTTTAGAAACTTCATCAGCTTCTATTACCATTTTAACTCTGACTACCACGAAGTGTTAAGTATTCATTGTTAGATGCTTGTACAATGCTTCATGTTGTATTTATTTCATGGAGGTCTCATAATGTTTGTGGACTCAAAACCAGGATCTTTGTTTTAAGAATGTTCATATTTTAATAAAGTTAATGACAGAATTTCCATTTGTATTTAGCATTAGTTTTAGGGTCTGTCAGCATTTTTATTATCGCACCCTATTTTAGGGGGTTTGAAAGTGCTACTATAAAACTACATGGGGGATAAAACTTGCATTATATAACATTTCAGGGCAAGGACATACTTGTTCTCCATTTCTGGGGGTGGGGAAGATTAGTGAAATAGCAAAGTTACATAAACACAAGAGTTTTAGGGAGAAGGGATAGCTTTAGTTACTAAGGCTTTGGTCCTGCAAACCTTTACTTTTAGGCGATTTGGGCCCATTGCAGGGTTTACAGGATTGGGCCTTTACTTGGTAAATATTTGCTGTATTTGCATAGTTAAATTGTGTTTTGAGGGATGAAAGGGGAGGTAAACCTGCCTGCCTGCCACTGATTACTGCACATTGTTTATTAAAAAAACAAAAACCAACCAAAAAACTGAGGATTTTTATTCTGCACTTACAATATTTGCAATTTTTACAATAGGCCCAGGGATGGAAATGAATTTTTCTGCTGTACTATTTTCAAGTGATCCATAACTGGAAAGTGATTATAATCCCAATTTAGCTCCCATCTTCTCCATCGTCATTCTCCAGATCATTTGTGGGATGTGCCAGGAGAGTGAAGATTAACAAACACAACATAAAAAAGTTCTTGATATTAATTACAGTGTGTGCTCAGTGCTGGCATATCACTAAAACAGCCTGCATTTGTCTAATAACTTCCCTATTAAATTAATGATATCTGAAATGTGATCACAGCTCTTGGCCATGGCACGAGCAGAAGACTCTGGGACCAGTTTCCAAAGAGCCTCCTTTTTGGTGCATGTGCAAAATTTTTGCTCTCCAATGGCAATTGACTAGAGTAAGTGAAGTACTGAGTCATACAATTATTTGACCTCTATGTGCCAAAAGAGAGACCTTTGAAATTTGACCCTCTGGTGCAGGAGCTGAAAATTCTACATTTAACAGTTTACCTCTTATAATTTTATTGCTACTGTATAACTTACAAATATATTCTTTCTTTTATAGCTATGATGAGCTTGAATGCAACAGTTCATTAATTAAAATAGGCTGCAGGAAGTCCTGTTTGATCATTATCAGAATAGATACTTATAGATGGTGGGAATTTTGGTTCTGCATTTTCTTTTTATTTCGTTTGTGTGTCAAAGTTCTAATATTTTTGCTTGTAACTGTGGGATACTGTGAAATCTAATGAAGGGTAGGTTGTCTGTCATGAAAGCAAACATTATGTGACCTCTAGTAATAAATTCTTTTCAGTAAAAGTACCAAACTGTTGGAGTAAATTAGTTTGTCAGAATTATTGTAAATGATTGCTTTGTGAATTGTGCAGATGATCTTACCTATGCAGCTTTGGTTTTGACTTTTCTCTGGTTTGTACTGTTATTAAAAGTATATTGTATTATAGAGCTGTTCAGATATTTTAAATATAAAGATGTATTGTTTCCATAATATAGCTATATGATATATGTTTAGATAGTAGATGCATTAATTGGAAAGCTCTGCTTTGATAAACTGACAAATTGCCTACATGTATAAGCAAAAGTTGTACTGCTTATTATTGGCTTAAGTCAACAGAGCATCCCTAAGAAGAGGAGAGAACTTAAAATTGGACCAATTATAAAATAGTATAAAATTTGCACTTGTTAAACCACTGGATGTATGTTAGTACTTTTTTATTTTTTTACTGATTTGAAGTTCATATTTTCATTATGAAATTGCTAGGATTCTTAATTTATAACTGATTTTAGATAAGATGTTGTCATGTTTTTTGTAATCATTACGTAAAAATGCAGTGTGGTTTATGCAAACAAACAAAAAACCTTGGCATTAAAACTTGCCTCCTTTTTGAGGGTTGTTCCACAAACCAGCAATATCACCAGAGAATGGCTTGTAAATATGGCTAATTTTACTCATGGGTGGTGTAACAACACTTCTGTGTTCCACTGCTCTTATTCAGTAACATCGCAGAATTAAAGTTCATATTTGGATATTTTCAGAGAAGTGCCTGATGTACCTACAGACACAAGAACAATCCTTTACTGTTGTATAAAGCCATAAATGTATATAAATTATGTTAAAAAGGTTTTGTGTCCTTTCTTGTATACTGGAAATGAGATTTGTACCAGGATTCTACTTGTGATTAGCAGTTGTCATATTCAATCACTGTAGTAATTACATTCCTTACTGCCTAATATTTTTAATAATGATGATCCCATTTGGACAATCTTGTTGGCATTAGCAATTTTATGTGGAAAAATACCTCATGGTACCAAGTCTTGGATTTCAGCAAGATGATACCATATTAATAAGCAAACACTAACTGCAAAATAGCTAACAGATTTTCCAGTACTTCATGTAAGGGGAATTATCTCTTGGAATTTCTTCTGGAATTGGAATGGTATCAGGTACAGTAACTTACAGGGCTGTGTTAAGTATTTTATCACAACATATTGTGATAAAACTAACTTGTTTATAACTCTTTGGGACTAAACACAAGAAGAATCCATGCCTGAGTTGACAAGATATATTGTGTAGATATACTTTGTTGCTGGAAGCTGCTCTACACAGCTCAAGCATTGTTGCCATTGGTTCAACAAGCCTGGTTCAGAGAAAATTGCAAAAATTCCTGAAATCCCTTCAGAATGCATATTTGTAAGTATAAGCTTTTAATAAAATTGCTATGACATGAGATGGTGATTAATGTATTAGAACTTTATGTAATACATTTAGAAAATGTGAAACAAAAACTTAAATAAAACCACAGGAAGGAATTACTCTTAAATTAGCACACGTTACAGATTAGATCCTAAAATCATTAGATGTGGGAAGGGGAACAGGTTTTGGAGGGGGTGCGAGTGGGGTGTCAGCAGAACCTTTTTTAAAAAATGATGGAGCACATTATTATAATCTGAGGGTGCTTAATCCAGAAATAACCCGGGTGGTTGAATAAATTCTGAGGAGGAAGAGGAGGTGTTTGTAGCAATTTTCTGAAGCCAAAGATCTCAAGTTTATTAGCCCGGGACATGATAGTTCCAGGTAAACAGCTTCAAGTCTCTGCTATGCTTCAATGTTTATTTATTCAAATTTCCATGCTGAAGAATTTAAAAATCTATTGACCCTGTTTTTCCCTACTCTTTTCTCTCCCTCCTCTTCCTCTTCATTTCTATCTTTTCATTTCTTCCCCCCCCAGGACAGCAATGCTTTTTCTCCCATAACAGCTGCAATTCACAGGCCAGATTGTATGGTTGACTTATTATGCAAATAGTCTTGTTATAATCAATAGGGGGCAACTCCCATGAATAGAGAGCCAGATTTGACCCTACTTCTTGTTTAGGTTATGTTTCCAAACAAAACTGAGAGGGGCTAACTCCCAGTTTTATTAGATAACTAATAACTGCCTCTTTCCCCCTACAAACCAAGTAACAAGTTTCTCAGAGCCCTGCAAAGGGAGGGGGAGAGAAAGGGATTACAGAAGGCTAAATCCAGCTTCCATTCAAGTCACTGGCAAAAATACCCATTGACCTTAAAGTGAGCAGGACTGTACCTGAAGAAGAGAAAGAGAGACTAGTTTTTCCTTTCCTACATTTTGCAGTCCCATATTTCTGGGCCTTCCCTGTGTCCCTCCTGCACTTTTCAAGTAAATGTTGGGGTCCCCCCCCAGTTTTAGCTACATAAAAAAGATGTTTAAGTATCTCATTTTAACAGTTTGGAAATGCTGAGTTCTGGAGCAGAAGGATTATAGTAACCAATGAGTTAAGTGATTTGCATATTCATAATAGTGCTGGAAAGAATTGTGAAGTTTATGCGAATTCTTGACTAGTAATGGCTGTCAGCCTGTTGCAGAGGACAGGTAGTTACAAACTATGTCACTGAGAAATAACTCCACAGTGCTTATGCAGATGTGACAGCAAGGCCAATCAGAATACAGGGACTAGACTGACCAGGGAAGAAAAACTAATGTATAGCTGAGAAGCTGTGCAGCATCCCTGTACTCTAACTGTCTAAGGCCTAGTCTACACTATGGGGTTAGGTCGAATTTAGCTGCGTTAGGTCAACTTAAAAATGACTGCGTCCACACAACCAACCCCATTCCGTTGACCTAAAGGGCTCTTAAAATTGACTTCTGTACTCCTCCTGACGAGGGAAGTAGCGCTAAAATCGACCTTGCTGGGTCGAAGTTGGGGTAGTGCTGACACAAATTGATGGTATTGGCCTCCAGGAGCTATCCCAGAGTGCTCCATTGTGACTGCTCTGGACAGCACTTTGAACTCCGATGCACTAGCCAGGTACACAGGAAAAGCCCTAGGAACTTTTGAATTTCAATTCCTGTTTGGTCAGCGTGGCGTACTCAGCAGCACAGGTGACCATGCAGTCCCCCCAGAATCGTAGAGCGTAGAATGTTTCTACGCTCCTCCTATCATCTCCGTCCCTGAGATTATTGCAGATTAGAAGGCGAAAAAAATGCACTTGTGATGACATGTTTTCCAAGCTCATGCAGTCCTCCCGCACTGATAGGGCACAGCTTAATGCATGGAGGCATTCAGTGGCAGAGGCCAGGAAAGAATTAAGTGAGTGCGAAGAGTGGAGGCAGGACACAATGCTGAGGCTAATGCGGAAGCAAACGGACATCTAGAAGCATCTGTTGGGGGAGCAAACGGACATGATGAAGCATCTGTTGCAGCTGCAGGAAAGCCAACAAGAGCACAGACCCCAGATGCATCCACTGTATAACCACCTACCCTCCTCCCCATGTTCCACAGCCACCTCACCCAGACACCCAAGAATGCGGAGGGGTGGGGGGAGGCTCCGGCCACCTAGCCACTCCAGAGGATGGCCCAAGCAACAGAAGGTGGTCATTCAAACTGTTTGATTTTTTAGTGTGGCTACAGTAAGCAATGTGGCCTTGTCCTTCCCTCCTCCCCCACCCCACCTGGGCTACCCTGTCCGTTATTTTTTTTAATAAAGAATGAATGCATGGTTTCAAAATAATAGTTTATTTCAAAGGGGGGGGGGTTGGCTTACAGGGAATTAAAATCAACAAAGGGGGTGGGTTTGCATCAAGGAGAAACCCACAAAACTGTCACACCAAAGCCTGGCCAGTCATGAAACTGGTTTTTAAAGCCTCTCTGATGCGCAGCGCGCCTTGCTGTGCTCTTCTAATCGCCCTGGTGTCTGGCTGCTCAAAACTGGACACCAGGCGATTTGCCTCAACCTCCCACCCCACCATAAACGTCTTCCCCCTTACTCTCACAGATACTGTGGAGCACACAGCAAGCAGCAATAGCAATGGGAATGCTGGTTGTGCTGAGGTCTGACCTAGTCAGCAGACAGCACCAGCGAGCTTTTAAATATCCAAAGGCACATTCTACCACCATTCTGCACTTGCTCAGCCTATAGTTGAACTGCTCCTTGCTACTGTCCAGGCTTCATGAGCCATGGGAGCAAGGGGCAGGCTGGGGTAGGTGCGACCATGTGGTGCTGCTGGCTGGGAGAGCAGCCTGAGGCAGAAGCTTCCAGCTTGCATGATATTCTAGGCAGGACTGAATCTCCATGAGACGAAACTTAAAGAAGAGAATGACCTGGAGCGTCTGGCTCCCATTCGGTGTTCTAAGAGGAGAATAGCCATGGCTGTCCATGTCTGCCCCGATTGACCTCACCAAGGTCTGCCAGGAGCACCCAGGAGACGTACAATGGCTATCGGTCCTACTGCACCATCTGCCGCAAAGGCAAGGAGCTGCTGCTGTGTAGTAATGCAGCACCGCATCTGCCAGCAGCATCCAGGAGGCGTATGGTGACGGTGAGCTGAGCGGGCTCCATGCTTGCCGTGGTATGGCGTCTGCACGGGTAACCCAGGAAAAAAGGCGCAAAACGATTGCTGTTGTTTTCACGGAGGGAGGGGGGCCTGACGACATGTACCCAAAACCACCTGCGACAATGTTTTTGACCCATCAGGCATTGGGAGCTTAACTCAGAATCGCAATGGGCAGCGGAGGCTGTGGGAACTGTGGGATATCTACCCAGAGTGCACCGCTCTGTAAGTCGATGCTAGCCATGGTAGTGAGGACGCACTCTGCCGACTTAATGCGCTTAGTGTGGACATATGCAACTGAATGTATAAAATCAGTTTCTAAAAATCAACTTCTATAAAATTGACCTAATTTCATAGTGTAGACATACCCTAAGGCAGTTTTATTTCAGTACGATACATTTTGCAGAAATGCCAGCTAGATCCTTAGATTAAAATATTCTAATTGCAAGTACAAATAAAGGCAAATTCATTTACAGCTGGTGGTGAAATAATCCATGTTTTGAAATAACTCCTGAAGGAAAATTAATTTGCAGTGAAAATTTGCCTTTATGCATCCCTCCTTTTCGAGTCATGTGTCACTCACTGACCATTAAAAACATGGCCTAACCTGAAGATTACTTTAGATAAGCTATTACTAGCAGGACAGTGGGGTGGGAGGAGGTATTGTTTCATATTCTCTGTGTATATATAAAGTCTGCTGCAGTTTCCACGGTATGCATCTGATGAAGTGAGCTGTAGCTCACGAAAGCTCATGCTCAAATAAATTGGTTAGTCTCTAAGGTGCCACAAGTACTCCTTTTCTTTTTGCGAATACAGACTAACACGGCTGTTACTCTGAAACCTGTCATTAAAAACAGTGTTACCTTATCTGGGGTCATGCTCTCAGACCCATATGCCAAAGTGACACCTAAAAAAAGTAGGCCCAGAGGAACCTCCTTCCCCCTTCATTACAGTTGTTTCACCTATTTTTGGACCCTGGGGTCCTTCCATGTTTTAAAGTTAAATTTCTTGTTACTAGTTTTTGGTTTGAGTGCTTGTCAGTGACTTTGGCAGTGAGTTAGAGACAAGAATGGTTATGAACAAAACACATTTTCTAGTGCCTCAAACTTAATTCTAGCAAGTTACAATCTTTGCCAAAGAAGTTTCCTTACTGACACCAAGTTATCAGCATCCTTAATCCTCCAGACCTGAGGACCCAACTTTCATAAGGCTTGCAGTGTGCTATGCCCTATTGTCCCCTTAGGGACGGATAATAAAATGGCTTTTTGCTTCTGTTTGTATCTTCCTAAAGTTCACTGACCCTGTTTGAAGAGGCAGAAAGGCTTCCTGGGGGGTGCAATCTCCAGCACTGGTCAAAATTGTTAACTCGCCGCCATCCCCCAGTTGCTTGCCTGCTGGCTTTGTTTACCTTCCATGTAAATGTACTTTTCCTTGGCTTTGGTCTCACCTTGTCTAATTTACACTGGAGACAGTCAAGCCTGCAAACCAGTGTTGCTTTGTGTAGGACAGACTGGGCTTAGGCACACATTGATAATTCTTTGTACACCTCCCATATGTGCACCACACAATAATGTTAATGACCAGTGTGTTACCAGTTTGCATATGACACCTGACATGACACCTTTTAGGTACAGATGATGACAACAGTGAGTTGGGGCTGTGAATGTGTCAGGGCTGATGGGAATTATGAGATGGTGTGCCCTCTGCCAGTTGGCATTGCTGGGTTCTCTGGGTCTTTTACACACTCTCTCTCTCTCTCTCTCTCTGTGGTTCTTTGTTTCCCTGACTGGGGGGTTCAGTATCTGTCTGCCTCTTCGATCGCATCTCATGTCCCTTTTAGGCTTATTCCTGTGTCTTTCCCTACTGAGTGGTCAAGGAGATTCTAGCTCTGTTTCCGGAGCGGCCTGGACACTCTCCAACCTCTGTCTGCCTGAGGAATTCCATCTGCGTGAGGAAGAAATTAGTTTTCCTTCCTTTGTGAAGAAATATCTAGTGTGGTTCCAGCCCCAACTCCTGACCTCAGTTCTTACAAAGAGCTCATTCATAAATCGGCTGTTCCGAAGTTCCTTTCTCCATGGTCATGTATGCAGTGTTTCTCAACAACCGCTCTGTGGACTGGTGCCGGTCCCCGAGATCTCCCGGACACAGTTTAGGAAAGCAGCAAGCCGGTCCCTGGCATCAAAAAGGTTGACAAACACTGATCTATAATACCCTCTTCAGCCCAAGAACAAGGTGTCCCCTCCAAACAGTCATGTCTACTGTGCTGAAGAGTAAACAAGTTATGTGACAGGGCATGCACTGTCTACCCAAAGCATCTGGATGAGTTTCACTGAACTCTGATGCCACTAAGGCGTTGCATGGCAATGTATACATTGCTTATGAAATCATTCCACAAGCTTCAGTTGTACTGAAAGCTTAGGAGGGTACAGCAAAATGAAAATATATTCCAAAACGATGTCTTTGCACAGTAACAAGGTTATCACCATTTTAGGACTAAACATGCTGTGGGAGGTCTGTGGCTGGCTGGGTAATCAAGGCAAGCAACAGCTTGAGGGTCAAAAATGGCTTTAGCTCTTTTGGGGGAGACGGAACTGAGCTGGAGCAGAACTTCCCTTCTGTTAGATTTTTAAAGTTGCATGTGGCAGTTGCCTTCTGCTATGGCATAATGTCCTAAGCTGTGCAGGGGCTGTTCGTTGTTTCGGTGGCCTGCCAGCAGAAGATAGTTACCAGGAGGAGATACTAGACCCTGCAGGAGTTGAATTCTCAGCTTAAGAGCCTAAATAAATTACCACCTCCTGCTGCCCTGTTCCAGACACAGTGCTTCAGATGCCTTTTCAGAGTTGGCCTGGTTGGACAAGTTAGTGTACTTGGTAAGTTGAATCACGAAATGGCCTGTCAGGTTGCCTTCTGTGCCCTTTTAAGGGTAGGAATTGATAACCCACCTAACTTCTTGTGGAACACGGGAAAACAGACATGAAGAAGGAAGCCCAGATGCTGAGCAGATAAGATGGCAGGAAAATTGCCATTTTTGTAGAGCAAGGTGACACATTGGAGGGGCTTTGGACAAAAGATAAATATTTGGAGCAGCTACATGCCTCCTTAATTACATTTATACACAGGATTCTGCTTCCTAATAATGAAAGTCCGATCTGAGAAAAGAAGAATCTAGACAGAGCTGCAACAGCAGCTGGTTAAAAGCATGCCAGGTTCTTTTAAGACCTTAAATGGGACTGTCAAAATTAAAGGTTATTTTCTCCGTTGAGTGAGCTGCTAATTCATTAGAGGTATAAGCCTGAAATCCCTCAGTCATTCCATTCCAATGCTGATTCCAAGTGAATCTCTTTGAGGTGGAAAGGGCTATTGATCCATGATCCTTTCTGTATGGGTTGCTATCAAGTAGTCCTCATTTGAGAACCTATGCAAAAACATGCTTACAACCCAACAACTCATGCTAAAGCCAGGTGTAACACTGACAGATCCTGGTCATCAGCGTGCAGGATTAAACCTGGGAACCTCTGGAGCTAAATGCATGAGTTTCTACTGCATGAGCTAAAAGCCACATGCCTCTTAGCTAAGCTGTAGCAGACTCATTAATTGCTAAGTGGTCTCTGTACCACTAGAGGGGACAGAACACCCCACCCAGGGTTCCACAGTCAGACAGCTGGTTTAGTAACTGAAGGCATTAGACCTCTCTCAAACACTTCTTTCCCTATCCCTCTCTCTCTTGCTCTCAAAAAAAAAAAAATCACCCCTATTAATCTTGCAGTCTTGCATTGAAGGAACTTCCACACTAATGTATTAAGAAGGTGTTTGTTTAATGCAGCCACCTCCCTCCATTATGCAGTGATGGTAAAAATGCATCCAGAAAAATGCATCTAGAGCATGGATACAGTCGGTCAAATTGGCAGCACGACTTTAGTTCATTTGTTATAGGGTGGGGAATGGGCATAGCCAGAGCCGTTTGCCACAAATCGTTTGAGACAAGATGATAGACCCTCAAGTCTTCTCTCCAGTTTACAGGCTGTGGTGATGAACTCCTTTCTTCTTGTATTTCACTTGCTGCTAGAGGTACCACTTGAGATCAGAATCCCATTGTGGTAGAAGGCACTTTGAAAAAACACCCAGGAAAAGCCAGTTCCTGCCCCCCCGAAAACTTACATCTAAACAGCCAAGACAAACAAAGGGTAGGAGAAAGGAAGTATTTGTTTTATTAACTAGCTGGACCCAAGGATACAATGGGTATAGTGAGGCGATGGAGTTCCACATTTTACATATCGAAAAACCTGGTGAAGAGCATACGGGCTCCGACACCTTGCAGGATGTTAAAGTCCCTGTCTCAGACGTATTGGGGCCTTGGTGAGAATGTGATCCAAGCTACTGCCCAGGTAGCTGGTGAGAGAAGTTCTGGAGTTAATTGTATGTCTGTGGTGGCAGCTCCCCGAGCACTATCCAGTCCTTAGCCCGTCATGAAATTTAAAGTGTGAGGAACTACTGAAGAAAGATCAGACCTGACTCTTGGACTTGAACGGTTATCAATGCTGCTGGGGCTAAACCTGCACGGTCGCTCACCAGGCCTATGCACAGGAAACCACAAAACCTCACTTGGGGTGAAAATACAGTGCTAATGAACTCCCGCATACATTACAAACTTAGCTTTCTTTGCTCAGAGCTCTGTCCAGTGCTGCTTCCTCTGTGAGGCATTTCCACTGCTCTGAGATGTGATATCTGATCAATGCTGGCTCTTGCTTAAAAATGCAGAAAGGATTTTCATATATTTTTAAATTTCATCAGTCCATGCTCTATCACGCCGACAGCAATATGCTTGTGAAAGGTACTTTCCTTAGATGGATCTTTCTTTACTACCGTAGGTGGAAAGTTAGAGTTTTGGCAGCTGGAAACATGGTGTGCAAGTTTTAGAACCTCAAATATTTTATTTATTATTATTAGTTTCTAGGAGTGTCTTCATTGTGCTAGGCACTTCCAAACATAATAAAAAATATTTTCCTAAAAGGGTTTACAGTCTACAATGTTTGTGTATCCCTTTTGATGTTTGGGGGTATGGTATATCTGTTTCCTCCCAGTTTTCCAGAGCTTGCATGTGTACCACCTTTCAGATACATCAGGCATCTGAATATACTTTTGGTCTAGGCAAATACTGAGCTGGAAACCAGGAGCGGATATGCAGCATCTTTCATTTGCTGCTATTTCTATTTCTGTGCGTTTCCTAGTTCTTATTGAGCAAAACCTCCTATACCCTCACTTTAGCAGCAGTTGAGTATCAACCCTCTTCAACCTTTTACAGGTAAGTTAACTGAGAGGCTGTACAAAGTCATCGCTGGCAGAAATGGGAATAGAACCACTGGCTCTCATGGCCCATCACATGGCCTTTCAGAATGGCTCCATGTCTAGTTGGCAGCCGGTGTCAAGTGGAGTGCCCCAGGGGTCGGTCCTGGGGCCGGTTTTGTTCAATATCTTCATAAATGATCTGGACGATGGTGTAGATTGCACTCTCAGCAAATTTGCGGATGATACTAAACTGGGAGGAGTGGTAGATATGCTGGAGGGGAGGGATAGGATACAGAAGGACCTAGACAAATTGGAGGATTGGGCCAAAAGAAATCTGATGAGGTTCAATAAGGATAAGTGCAGGGTCCTGCACTTAGGACGGAAGAATCCAATGCACCGCTACAGACTAGGGGCCGAATGGCTAGGCAGCAGTTCTGCGGAAAAGGACCTAGGGGTGACAGTGGACGAGAAGCTGGATATGAGTCAGCAGTGTGCCCTTGTTGCCAAGAAGGCCAATGGCATTTTGGGATGTATAAGTAGGGGCATAGCGAGCAGATCGAGGGACGTGATCGTCCCCCTCTATTCGACATTGGTGAGGCCTCATCTGGAGTACTGTGTCCAGTTTTGGGCCCCACACTACAAGAAGGATGTGGATAAATTGGAGAGAGTCCAGCGAAGGGCAACAAAAATGATTAGGGGTCTAGAACACATGACTTATGAGGAGAGGCTGAGGGAGCTGGGATTGTTTAGTCTGCAGAAGAGAAGAATGAGGGGGGATTTGATAGCTGCTTTCAACTACCTGAAAGGGGGTTCCAAAGAGGATGGCTCTAGACTGTTCTCCATGGTAGCAGGTGACAGAACAAGGAGTAATGGTCTCAAGTTGCAGTGGGGGAGGTTTAGATTGGATATTAGGAAAAACTTTTTCACTATGAGGGTGGTGAAACACTGGAATGCGTTACCTAGGGAGGTGGTAGAATCTCCTTCCTTAGAGGTTTTTAAGGTCAGGCTTGACAAAGCCCTGGCTGGGATGATTTAACTGGGAATTGGTCCTGCTTCGAGCAGGGGGTTGGACTAGATGACCTTCTGGGGTCCCTTCCAACCCTGATATTCTATGATTCTATGAATGAATGTACCATATTGACAGGCTTGGCACTGCTAACTGTAACCACAAGAACATAACTCCCACCCACAGTAAGGGGCAACAGTTACTCTGGTCTAACAAATAATGATATAACCCACTAGCAAAGTATGTGCCACATCAACCTCTAAAGGCTGCACAAAAAAGAGGCTAATAGTTACTCCTTTCAATTGGTAGCAGTCTGTGGTGAGACCTCCTGATGTTGCATGTGTGTGGTTGCATGTGACAGAATTTGGAGGGAGGGATAGCTCAGTGGTTTGAGCATTGGCCTGCTAAACCCAGGGTTGTGAGTTCAATCCTTGAGGGGGCCATTTAGGGATCTGGGGCAAAAATTGGGGATTGGCCCTGCTTTGAGCAGGGGGTTGGACTAGATGACCTCCTGAGGTCCCTTCCAACCCTGATATTCTATGATTCTGATTTTGTCCAGTTTTCTTTATAAAATAATTATTTATTTGACTTTCCCAGAGGGAAAATACCCTTTAAAACAAGTGTTATAGTTTTAAAACATTATAATCGGTCAGTTATGAGTGACACACAACAAAATAGACGGTTTACATTTCAGTCACATCACACATTGTGACTGGTTGTTACTCATAAGCAGGCTTGAAGGTTGAGAGGTCTGATGGGAATGGCTAGATTCACAAAAGGATTTAGACATCTAATTGCCTCTTAGGTGCCTACGTCCAACATTTAGATGCCACTGACATTCCAAAAACCACTGTTCAGCTGCTGCCTAATCCTGTAGGCTCCTAAATCCCCCGAGGTGCCTACGTTTCTGCTGGAAGATATGGGGAAAACTGATCAAATCTTGATGCTACCTCACCGTTGTTAAGCTGCTCTGAGCCCTCCTTCATGCTTAAGCCCCAGCGGGATTCTCAAACTCTGTGTCTCCCCACCCCCCCATCTCACCTGTGGTACCTGCTCCCGTAGGTATGGTCAAAATGTGACTGGGGTGAGTAGATCCAGATTGGGAATGTATGAGTCACAGTCTAGTAGTTAGGCTGCTCATCCAAGAGGTTGAAGACTCTGGTTCAAATCCTCGTCTTCCTGATTTGGAACAGGGATTTGAACTCAGCTGTCCCATATCCCTGGGGAGTATCCTAGCTGATGGGCTATATCATCACTCTTTCTTTGGTCTAAGGAGCTCATATATAAAAAAAAAAGCAGGTTTTCCACATCCCAGGTGATTATACCCAAAAGCCAAGTGGGAAAAGCAATGAGGCAGCAACTCTCTTTCTGTGATTTTTGATGAGAGAGGGACAATCAGAGTTAGGCACCTAAGCCGAAGAGAAGGTTCATGGCTGAGAATCATGAGTGGAGATCAATGGGAATTCAACACCTAACTACTAGGGCTGTCATGATTAAAAAAATTAATCGTGATTAATCTCACTGTTAAACAATAATAGAATACCATTTATTTAAATATTTTTGGATGTTTTCTACATTTTCAAATATATTGATTTCAATTACAACACAGAATGCAAAGTGCACAGTGCTCACTTTATATTTATGTTTTGATTACAAGTATTTGCCCTGTAAAAAACAAAATAAATAGTATTTTTAAATTCACCTAATACAAGTACTGTAATGCAATCTCTTTATCATGAAAATTGAACTTACAAATGCAGAATTATGCCTGCATTCAAAAATAAAACAATGTAAAATTTTAGAGCCTGAAAGTCCACTCAGTCCTACTACTTGTTCAGCCAATCACTCAAGTTTGTTTACATTTGCAGGAGATAAATCTGCCTGCTTCTTGTTTATGTCACCTGAAAGTGAGAACAGGCGTTCTTGTGGCACTGTTGTAGCCGGCATCATAAGATATTTATGTGCCAGGTGCATTAAAGATTCACATGTCCCTTCATGCTTCAACCACCATTCCAGAAGACATGCGTCCATGATGATGACTGGTTTTGCTCTGGCCCACGTGCTCAGAGTTTAGCTGATCACCATATCTGGGGTCGGGAAGGAATTTTCCTCCAGGGCAGATTGGCAAAGGCCCTGGGGGGTTTTCGCCTTCCTCTGCAGCATGGGGCACAGGTCACTTGCTGGAGGATTCTCTGCACCTTGAAGTCTTTAAACCATGATTTGAGGACTTCAAGAGCTCAGACATTGTTCTGGGGTTTGTTACAGGAGTGGGTGGGTGAGATTCTGTGGCCTGCATTGTGCAGGAGGTCAGACTAGATGATCATAATGGTCCCTTCTGACCTTTAAAGTCTATGATTCTATGATAACAATCCAAAGCAGTGTGGACCGACCCATGTTCATTTTCATTAACTGAGTCAGATGCCACCAGCAGAAGGTTGATTTTCTTTTTTGATGGTTCGGGTTCTGTAGTTTACCCATCAGTGTGTTGCTCTTTTAAGACTTCTGAAAGCAAGCTCCACACTTGTCCCCCTCAGATTTTGGAAGGCACTTCAGATTCTTAAACCTTGGGTTGAATGCTGTAGTTATCTTTAGAAATCTCACATAGGTACTGTCTTTGCATTTTGTCAAATCTGCAGTGAAAGTATTCTTAAAATGAACAACATGTCATCATCTGAGACTGCTACAACAGGAAATATATGGCAGAATGCGCAGGTAAAACAGACCAAGGGACATACAATTCTGCCTCAAGAAGTTCAGTCAGAAATTTAATTAATGCTTATTTTTTTAATGAGCGTCATCAGCATCGAAGCATGTCCTCTGGAGTGGGTGGCTGAAGCATGAAGAGTTTAGTATATCTGGCACGTAAATACCTTGCAATGCCGGCTACTAAAGTGCCATGCAAATGCCTGTTCTCACATTCTGGTGACACTGTGAATAAGAAGAGTGCAGCATTATCTCCCTTAAATGTAAACAAACTTGTTTGACTTCGCGATTGGCTGAACAAGAAGTAGGACTGAGTGGACTTGTAGGCTCTGAAATTTTACATTGGTTTGTTTTTGAGTGCAGTCGTGTAACAAAAAAAAATCTATGTTTGTAAGTTGCACTTTCACGACAAAGATTGCACTACAATACTTGTATGAGGTGAATTGAAAAATACTATTTCTTTTGTTTATCATTTTTACAGTGCAAATATTTGTAATAAAAAATAATATACACCTTGATATCAATTACAACACAGAATACAATATATATGAAATTGTAGAAAAACATCCAAAATATTTAATAAATTTCAATTGGTATTCTATTATTTAACATTGCAATTAAAACTGCTATTAATCAATAGCCCTACTAACTACCTTTGTGGATCTGGGCCCTAAGCCTCACCTCTTTCCTCTGCATTTCTGTCTTAGCTCACTTAAGTGGCTCCCCATTCATCATGCTGACTTCTAAGAATCCTTTTCTTAGGTGTCTAACTCTCCCCATCCAATGCATGGGAAGTCAGGATGCCTAACTCAGGACTGCGAATTCCACTGGGTGACAGGGCATCCAGGCATTGGGTGTTGCAACACCTAAGTTCTCTTTGTGAATCTAGCCCTTAGTGAAACAGTGGTCATCTTCCTTGAGGGTAATTGGTGGCATTAGTGCCATTTGAACCAATGGGAGATGGCAGCCATCTTTACTGGGGGCAGGTTTCCTTTTTATAAAACTAGTGAAATGGCAGCCAGCTTCCTTAAGAGAAACCTAATTTCTGTAGAAATGGTGTTTGAGGTTCTCAGAAGCATGGCTTTAGGATCAAGGTTTATATATCATGTGTCAAAATGCTTAGTTAATGCTCCGGTTAGAATTCATGCCAGTATCTCTACAGTAACTGAGCTAAAATGAGAAATGAAGTAAGGTTTTTGCTTCTGGCTGTTTGATGTGGCTGCGTCAGGAACTCTTTAATGAGCTGCAAATCAAAAAGGAAGCTTACAAAAAGTGGAAATGTGGACAAACTGTTAAGGATAAGTTCAAAAGAATGACCCAAGCATGAAAGGACAAAATCAGAAAGGCGAAGGCACAAAATTAGTTGCACCTAGCAAGAGTATAAAAGGCAATAAGAATAGGAATATATTAAAGCAACAGATACTTTATCAAAATATATGAAGGGCAACAGAAAGACAAAGGAAAGTATAAATTCACCATTTGGGGGGAAGGAGAGCTAATAATAGACAACACCAAGAAAGCAGAAGTGCTTAATGGCTACTTTACCTCAGTCTTCACTTAAAAAGTTAACGGTGGATGGATGCTTAATACGATTGGTATTAACAGCAAAGAGGAAGGAACACAGGCAAGAACAGATTAACGGATATTGTCATATGTCAGATGCATTTAAGACAAATTTCACCCTTGGTTACTCAAAGAAGTAGCTGAAGCAATCTTAGAACCCTTAGCGATTATCTTTGAGAGCTCACGCAGGAAGAGTGAAGCCCCAAAAAACTGCAGAAGGGGAAATATAGGATTTATCTTTAAAAAGGGAGAACAAAGGAGACCTGGATAATAAGAGACCAGTCAATTTAACTTCAATTCCTGGAAAGATGCTGGGACACATTATTAAACAACCAAATTGTAAGCACCTAAAGGAAAATAGGGTGATAAGGAATAGCCAACATGGATTTGTCAAGAACAAATCATACCAAGCCAACCTAATTTCCTTCTTTGATTGGGTTACTGGAGTGGGGGAGAGGGGAAGCAGTAGATGTGATATATCTTGATTTTTAGTAAGTCTGTAGACAGTGTCCCATATAATATGCTCATAAGCTAATTAGGGAAATGTGGTAAAGATGAAATTACGAGAAGGTGGGTGCAAAACTGGTTGTAAAACCATACTCAAAGAGTAGTTAGCACTGTTTCACTATCAAACTGAGAGGACATGTCTAGGGGGATCTCGCAGTGGTCAGTCCTGGGTCCAGTACTGTTCAATATTTTCACTAAAGCCTTCAACAATGGCATGGAGAGTATGCTTATAAAATTCACAGATGACACCAAGCTGGGTGAGGTTGCAAGCCTTTTGGAGGACAGGATCAGAAGTCAAATGACCTTGATAAATTGGAAAATTGGTCTGAAATCAATAAGATGACATTCAGTGAAGACAAGTGTAAAGTACTACACATAGGAAAGAAAAATCAAATGCACAAATACAAAATGGGAAATAACTGGCTAGGCAGTAGTACTGCAGAAAAGGATCTGGAGATTATAGTGGGCCAAAAATTGAATCTGAGCCAACACTGTGATGCAGTTGCAAAAAAGGCTAATATTAGTTTGGGCTGTATTAACAAGAATGTTGTCTGTAAGACACAGGAGGAAATTGTCCAGCTCTACTCTGCATTGGTGAGGTGTCAGATGGAATATTGTGTCTGGTTTTGAGTGCCTCTTTTTAAGGATATGGACAAACTGGAAAGAGTCCAGAGGAGAGCAGTAAAAATGATATAAGGAAAACCTGACCTATAAGGAAAGGTTAAAACAACTAGACATGTTTAGTTTTGAGGAAAAAAGACTGAGGGGGAACTGATAATTTTCAAACATGAGAAGGGCTGTTATAAAGAGGATCAATTGTTATCCATGCCCAACAACGGTAGGACAAGATGCAGATTTTAAAAAAAATTGCTTTAGTCACAGACTTCAACAAGTGGATGTTTCGAAAATGCAGCAGAATTTGGGCAGTGTTCTGGCTATTAGATTAATGAGGAGTAATTGTTATGTTGGCAGTTTGACCCAGTGATACATAGAGAAGTATTTTGAAAAATGGATCAGAACAAATATAACCCCTATCTGTGTGAGGTATAGAGAGAGAGCGCATTAGAAATTTTGGAGAATTATGTGAAGTGTGATAACTGTATTAGAAGTACTAAAGAACTGATGATTATAAGTGAGAGTTCTTGGTTATTTATATTGTTCCTGGGTAGAGCTGCTGGGCCCCAACACTAATCTATTTAATATCTTACAAAACTGCAAGTGCCTTTTGTGTTCAGTACATGCCTAGAGTGTTTGGTGTATCTACACTTGATCAATAAAACTATGAACTATATACCTATGTGATCCTTGGTGAATAAATGCATTTGGAGATTGGTTAAGAATAACTAAGTGGCCTCTTGAAAAATACTCTCCAAGATAAAGTGGGCCTGGAAAGAACCTGGTGGTAAAATTAGTAAGGTAATGGTCCCTGGATTCAATACAAAGAGATTTCCTAATGAAATTCCAGTCAGACACTGGCTTATCCAATTGGCAAATCTTATTTGGTAGATTTCAGCTTTCACATCTAACTGGCACCTCAGAAAATTCATATCATGCTTATGTAACCCACACACCTCCTGGGTGTGGTGCTCTGTCCCATCTAGTGCCACCAAGACCACTCAGAGAGAAAAATTAATGAGATTCTCTACAGAGTCAGCCAACAGCCATGCAGTAGAGGCACGTGCATTTAGCTCCAGAGATCCCAGATTTGGTCCCGCCTGCGACAAGCAAGGTCTGTCGGCGTTACACTTACATAATTCAGTAGCAATAACAGAGTCCCTGCTGGACTTTTTGGAGTCTCTGGCACGTCTCTCTTTTCCGGATAAAAACTCGGCTTCCAGGAGAGTGAGAGTTTTTGATTTTTTTTTTAGACCATCTTAATTTCCTTTGACACCCCTCGTCCCTAACGAACCTCTAACAGTGTTGTCACTTGGACTATGCTTGCTGTGCAGTAGGTCTCATTTTCAGAGAATACCAGCCTTCAGCGTAACAGTCAAGTGGTATGTGGCCAGGTGCAGCAAGTTATAGCTTCTCGTCTAATGACCAGTTCAAACATAGTTTTGTGGTAAGGCGTGATCATGCCTGCAACACGTGATACCTGGAATAGATCACTGTTGGCATATTTTTCTCTGTTTTATTAAACTGTCCTCAATTTGAACTGGCTGGTTAGAGCAATAAAACTCAGCACCTGTGAGAAATATGTCAGATGCTGAGGGGACCTTTGTACTTAGGTTAAGCCTGATATCTTGGATCTGGGAGCTACAGCCTTGGAGAGTTTAAGCTATAATACTGCATTTGTTGGAAAAATTCAAGCTGCTAAATCCATTAACGCTCCAGTTTTAAGGTATCAAATTCAGCATTTATTTAGTTTCTAGCCAATTCATTTCCAACAGAAATATGTTTTTAAAGAATCCGTGGCGTTTTCCTACAGAGACTGTGGCTATAATACCTACTTCACAGAAGGGTTTGGAAGCTTAATTAATTTGTTTGTTAGACATTTGTAAGGAGCTTTGAGATTTTTGGATGAAAAGCACAATGCATGTGCAAATTATTATTACAAAGGCCCTCTTATTTAAAATGCCAACGTGTTTTCTCTCATCTCTGTGAAGACAATGGAGAGTAGGTCTGTTTGGTACAAGTTTTTCAGACAGGAGAATTGAAGGAGCCAATCAGCCAACTGATGAGATTTTTTTTTTTCAGAAGTTAAATTGACAAAGGTAATGCATGTTTGCCACTCAGGAATTTTGGGTTCAGCCTGCCCTATGCCTATGAGCAGTGAAAGAAAAAAACTGGTTGAAAACATCATGTAATGACTTAGCTCAGCTGATCACAAGCTACAATTTTCTGTCACCAGGAGGTACAGAAAGCAGCCAGAAGTCTTCTGTTCCTAGCAACTTATCTTAGTAACAGTGTCCTATGCCTGTGGCGGCTTTTATGTGGCAGCTCAACCACTTGTTAGTGGATTGGATTCTTGGCTGGCGGCTGCTCTTATATGGTCTAATGGTGAAACAAGTTCTTTGAGTTATGTGGTATATTGCACATATATATTTCATGTGGTAGTTTGAAAATAATCATGTCATCTCTTTAGGGTACTTCTGTTTTTTCATTCTTTTAAAACTACATCTTCATTCCTTGGGACTCTTACTGGCTCGCTATCCTATTCCTAAAGTGTTTTGGAGACAGGTTAAACTTACATTTGTCTTTAGTCAGCCATGGAACTTTCATAGCCTTTAGACTAGTTTTAGAATGCTGAGGTGCATCTCTGTGGCATTTTGACCCAGACGAAACAATCAGATTCTTCTCCCTAATTTACAATAGTGACAGTGAGTGTTTCCTTCCATAGAGTCACAGTAAGACAAGTAAAATAGCCTATCTAACTTCTCTTTCTCGTTCTCCTTCTCCTTCAGGTTCTTACTGAGATGGAATCTTGAGAGTTGAGAAGTAATTAACCTGAGTGAATGTTGTTTGTATAGAGAAAAAACCCATTCCTGGTAGGTATGCTCTTTAAAATCTCAGTTTTACCAGGAGCATGGGCAAACTTCTCAGAACCACTGGTAAGATCTTATACCCGTCTGGTTGTGCTGTTTCTTGCTAGTGAGTGTAAAACATCAATGCTTCTGAAGCTTTTTGAATAGCTTCCCAAAGGTACTTCTTGGAATCGGCCTGTGCAGCTCATAAAACTCCATTGTGAGGCAGAGTGTTGTCATTTCACAGGTAAGACAGTGTAAATAAACAGTAAATTCCCTAGTCCAGCGGTTCTCAAATTTTAGCAACCCAAGGACCCCCATTTTGATTTAAATTTTTTCGTGGACCCCCAAGCTCCCTGCTCAGCCCCCGCCTCCACTCCACCCCTTCCCCTAAGGCCCCATCCCCGCCTCTTCCTGCCCCTGCTCCACCCCTGCCCCTCCTCTTCCCTGCATCTTTCCACCCCCTCCCCCGAGCGCACCATGTCCCTGCTCTTCCCCCTCCCTCCCAGCGCCTCCTGCACACCGCTGAACAGCTGTTCCCTTGTGTGCAGGAGGTGCTGGAAAGGAGGGGGAGGAGTTGAGGGGAGGGGCCCACAGACACCCTGGAGTACCCTCACAGATTCCCAGGGGTCCGCGGACACCAGTTTGAGAAACATTGCCCTAGTGTAAATAAAATCTATCCCTTCGTCTTTAACTGTAAGTCAAGAAACTCAAAAGTATTTGCAGTTGCAGGTCTATTGCTGGAATATTGTTAGGCTGAAGTGAGTGCTGCTAGCTTATTAAGCAAGCCAAGAGCTTGTTTCCAATGTACCAGGTTGGGGCATTCTCACATTGCTGCTCAAGACCCAGCAGATGCAAGGAAGAATTTGAAAGGTTGCTTTACTTCTGTTTCTACCCTATAAGGCATTGCCTTCTCTGTATAATAGCAAATGCACAAAGATCCACAATGTCCAGTATAAATAAATGTATTATCAGTATGTGCAGAATTAAAGATACATTACCAAAAACCTGGCCAAGTCTATTGGGGCAGTTCTGTTTTTAATATCTCTAAGAACTATCTTTTCAGAATTAGTGAAGGTCATACATGAAGGCACAGTTAAAGGGGAAAAGAGAATGTGGGGGATCCAGCCCTATTAACTGTGAAAAGCAATAATGTTCTGACTGTAGCTACTCTGTATATGGCAGACTATGGTTCCTGTAAATGTAAGCATTTGTGAATCTGTTAGAACATCTTAGTCTAAATCTGTGTCACTTCCCGTATCTCACAGAATTGCCTCTTCGAATGTAGAAACTGTAGCCTTTAGCCATAAACGCTTGACCCGCAAATCCACTGGAAAGGACCCTACTCCTCTGAGAACTGGAACTCGAATGTTGACAAAATGTTGTTCACCTGGATGGCTATGAGGATAAATAAGTTTGGCAAAAACTTAACATTTACGTGGCTTTTTTTAAACTCATAAACTCATTAACTTATGGAACTAAAATTTGTTGAGAATGTTTGTTTGCTTTTGACAGCCCTGGGACTTAGACTGTGAACTCTGAAGAGGAAGGAGTAAAGTACCATTAGCTCCCTGCAGCAGGTGGACATTGCACAGATCAAGCCCACTTATCTGAGACTAGCCATGAGAGGCACCGGGCAGGGCAAAGGTTTTGAAGTGTGCTGCTGTCTGTTGTAAGAAATGAGGCAGACTAAAACATGTTGCTAGATGTTTAGAGAAGTAAGGAAGATGGCATTTAAAATTTCAGTGATCCATTTCAGCTAGGCACAACCATTGCCATAAGCCAGACAGTCGGGGCAGAGGGGCTGATCAGTATTAGTGAATTAATGCAGTTGATAGGCTGTCTTACAGTCAAAGCCTTTGCAAAGGGGGTTAATGCTGTTATGAATATTGGATGACCACTTGAATGTCTTCATGATTAGAGTGAACCAGGACACAGTACTTTCAGAGACAAAGGAGGAGGGCTAAGGACCTATCTGACAGTCTGATTGTGAAGGCAGAATAGCTACTTACATGAAAATATCCTTCTAAGGATATTTCATGCTGGAAGTAGAGTTCTTGTGGGGGAGGAAATAGATATTATCCGGTGGAAGCTATTGCCAAGATTCTTCCATTATTCACAGGATCAACATACTCTGAGCTCTGGGGAGAGGCACTTCAGTAAACAGGGGTTGTAGTCCAGGAGTTCTTTCACTATCAGCCTCTGGCATAATGGGTCATTCAGAAGAGTTTAGGAGCCTGTGAATGGAATATTCACTGCCCAGTATTGTGTTGTAAACTACTGGGGCACTCTACAAGAGAAGTTTGATGTTTGTGAGAATAGAAGCCAGGACTAAGGCCTAGAACATCCTCCCACCTGCAACAGGTTGCTTTGTAAATTGGGGGCTTGAAGCCTGGGCCATTGAGGATGTAGCCGTTGAAAGTGGTTATCAATCCCATGCATGAACTTAGTACCATAACAGCCCTGTTTAGTGCCTCGTGAAGAGAAGCAGTTCAGAAATTTCAAGAGAGAGCAAACCACGAACAAGGGAACTCCTTGCTGTACTCTCATGATGACTTTAACAATGGAGACCCCCCCCACCGCCGCATCTATCTATGTGCAGTTTAGCATCTCTCCTCAGCTCTCCAACTCAGGAAACTCCTAGGCAGGAGAACTTTAGAAAGTGGCTAAAAATGGGAGACAACTGACCAAAATAGAATGTGTGATAGGTCTGAGTAGATTTAGTGGACCAAAGAATTTGGTTCATAAACTGTGTCAACATTTGACAGCTAGCAGTAGGGGCCTCTGGACAAAAAAAATAAGGATGTCTTTAAGACTTATTATTTTTAAAAAAGAGGTTGGGAACTGATGCAATTTTTGGAGAGAGAAAGTGAAGAGAGTCACTTTTTTTGCACTAAAAATCCAGGCTAGCTGGAGGGTATGAGGCAATGTTGTGAATTTCTGTGTGTGTGTTGTGTGTCTGCCTACAGAGTAGAAGTAACAGGAAGCAAGGCTTTTAGAGCTTCTGCCAGAAAACCTCAAAGCTTTTGATGGTATTTTAAATGTCAAGTATATTTTAAAAATGAGGAAAGTAGCAGACTTTGTTCCGGAGAAGACAATAGAGACTTGATGGTATTACAGGAAGTCATATGTGAAAATTACATAGAAGTTCGTGGTATAATACCCTGTAAAAAGCGAGTTCCTACCCATTTAACTCACACCTCCTTAGGCGCATATTCCAAGGCACACAATAAAGAGTGTGTCATTCTGGTTAAATTGTAGAGTTTAGCATTGCTGTTTAAAAAGCACTAAAATAGAGTCCTGCTCTGAAAGCCTACGGCAGGATCTTCCACATGGCAAAGTTTAAAAAAAAAGGGGCGGGGGGAGCAGCAGAACTTGTGCTTACTTGTGTGCACTTCAAACCTAACAAAATCAAGAAAGCTGGTGGGACAAGACCATCATATCTAGCCTGGAAGATTCTCTTATCACTGGAGAACTAGTGAATGTGGGATAGCTATGGGTCCTATGCAGCAGGTGTACCAACAGTTTCTCATCTGTGCATCTTTTGTGGCCTTAGATGTACTTCAAAATAAGCAAGCAAATAAGAATTCCTACAGTGACTGCTATATCCTGGCAGTATTCTTAGAGTGGTAAAAGCTTAGATTACATGCTTAGATTGGACACACTGTAGGAAGCTTAGAATCCAAAATGACCCTGAGAATTCTACTTCAGCAAGCTGCCACTCCTTAACTGTTGGCCTTCTACCAAACAACGATGATTTTATCTTGGCTGCATTCAAGCAGAACTTCTTATAATCTACTCAAGATTAAATTGCATTCAGATAATTGGACAGCAGAGACACTGAATTAAAAAGTACAACTGTATCCCTGCTAGAGTATTAAAAATGTATCTAGGAGTCTTGAACTAGTGCCCCTACACACTTCATTCTGCAGCTTTTTAAATATATTTTTTTTGTCTTTGCATAAAGGGTTGAGGAGAGAGTTTGAAGTAATAATGGACCTGCTCTTAAGTCCCGTATTTAATTTTTTTTTCTTTAAAAATGTTGTTCTTTTTCATAAGCATTGGAACACATTTTCATGCCCCGTAGTATTCTGAGGTTGAACAGGGAATACAAAGCTGATTGCATGTAATTTTCAAATATGCTATTGTCTATCTAAACTAAAAGAGAGAATAACAAGCTATCTTCAGTAAAAAGCCCACTGGGAATGGAGTCTTTGTTTTGTTGCTGGGAAGTATCTATCCTGTTTAAGATTTATGAATCAGTAAATGGAGAAGACATCCTGTGAACTTGATGCATGTCTTGCCCTCCTGAAAGTGTCCCATTATATGAGTTGCAGAGAGAGGAAGGGAACACTGAAATCACCTTTTTTTAAGTGCTCTCTTTTCCTCATTGAGCAGGCTGGAACATGCCAAGTCTCGGGAGTCACCAAACATTGAGAACTTTATGCACAAGGAGGATGAAATTCCCTTCTGTACAGAGGGCAAGTACGAGGCTGAGATGTCACTTCCCCTTCCGCACAGCAGGACGTTTCACCCAGAGAGCTGGCTCATATGGAGCGCTGAGCATCTTTAACCCACCCATTAGCTTTATCAGGAAATGAAGGGCTTTGGTAACTCTCAGGATGAGGCTCTGAGCTTTTCCTGACAACTTTCTCCAAACTGGCTTAGCTCTTTAAAAAAATTATTTGAGGGCTTGATTCGTACATTCCAAGGCCAGGAAGGACCATTATGATCATCCAGTCTGATCTCCTGTATGACACAGGCCAGAGAACTTCCCACAATAATTTTAGAAAACATCTAATATTGATTTAAAAATTCAGTGTTGGAGAATCCACCACAACCCTTGATCAATTGTTTCATGGATTAATTATCCTCACTGTCAAAAATGTATGCCATATTTCAAAGTTCACTGAAGTCAACAGGAAGATCCCATTGACAACACTGGCCTAAGGTCCTGATCCTGCAAACGCTTACATACACGCTTAGCTTCTTGGACGTGAGAAGTCAATGATCTGTTGAGAGAGTCTGTTGAAGTCAATGGGACAATTCCCAGACCTAAAGTTAAGCAAATACATAAGAGCTTGCAGGATTGGGTCTTTGGTACCTAACGCAAGATGTGAATGGAAATGTCGGAGGGAGCTTCTTGTGGGACAGGAAGGAGAGAGAAGGACTCTTCAACCCACTAAGGGAATGATTCAAGAGGAGACACTCTGGCCCCAGTTCAGGAAAGCTCTTAATCACATGCTTACAGTTAAGCATGTGCTTAAGTGCTTTCCCGAATTGGGGCCTTTGTGTTGGCAGAGGACTGAGAGGAGCAGGAGAGAACGAGGGGTGGGGAGAAGAATTTTTAAAAGCATTTTAGGGGTAGTATTAAAAAAAAGAGAGGCTCCTCTTGACTTAATGAGGCTACAATTCCATTGAGAAGTTATGGTGACCTACATATTAAAGTTTCAACACGTAAACCACTTTATAACTGCTAAGAGTTATCTTATTTATTGGGCCAAATCTTGATATCTTTACTCCTTTTTTACTTGCCTTACTCAGGCAGAATTCCTAATGACTGAAATGGGAATGGGTCTGAGTAAAATAGGAGTCAGGATTTCAAGTTTTAGCGCATTTTTATCATTATTCGTTCTGTTTTACTTCTAGAGTTTTGAAGATTATAAGAACCACCTGATCACAGGTATTTGGATGCTGATATTATTTTTCCACATGCTGGAAAAAAGCTTAGGGTATTTTTGTCCCAGGGCAAAAAACTTTTCAGAAAGTACACTTCCCTTTCTCAAAATAAAGTTTGCTAATGATCTGGGTTTTACAAACCATTTTCAGGTTGCTCATTATGGGATGGATTCTCAGCTAGTATAAATCAGCATAGCTCCCGTGCTTGCACTGTCTTTGATCATGCTAAATTGAGTCTTGAAACCCAGCCATTTTCATGAGTTAAATGGACACAAACGTTGTCTTGCAGACATGGCACTTTCAAAGAAGACTTGAATTGGTCTACTTTCGTAGTGCCAAAACAGGCTCACTGAACCAGCTCACAAGCAAAACAGAAGCACCAAAAAGACAATATACCTTCCTTCCTCAGGGAGATATTTCAGGGGTTGGGGAAACACAGTTTCCTGTGTTCTCACACGGATTTCGATAAACTCTTGGGCTGTTTCTGAGAGAATAGAACCCTAAATAACTGTTGAGAATAATGCTGTGTTATTGCATAATGTGCAGTAGTATGAAACTACCAGCTGTAGTGGAAACTACTGAGTACATGTCCTACAAAACAAACATACAGCATCCAGTCTGCCTTCAGTCTTTTAATAATACGATTGAACCAGGGAGGGAAAAGGCTGGGGAAGAGAGTAGCAGAAAGAAAGAGATGTGTAGCAAGAATTATTATGAATGGGCTTGAAAGGTTTAGGCTATTGCCATTTTTAAAAAAATTATTATTATTATTGGCAGGGCCAATAGCAGAACCGATTATTAAGATTCCCTCACACTCCCCACGGTAAGACCCTGTTTTCAGTTGCTCATAATTTTTGCCAAATTTTAACCATATGAGCTGAAATTTTTCCATGCTAAGAGTCTGCCTCAGGCTGAATCTTTTCTGGAAAACATTAACTAAAATAGCTGTGTCATACCCATGAAGGAGGCTAGGGAAAAATACGTTTTGCCCACCTTAACTTCTGGTGACTTTTTCTTTGAAATGCTCTGGTGCCCGTGATACTTTGAGCAGGGACTTGAACTTTGGCAGGGGTTATGGGCTTTGTGTCAGGGATGTGCCTTTTGCTAGCCCCATGAAAATCCGCCTATATTTGGCCATGTCTTTGAAAGCAGTTTGCACAAGCTCAGCAAAGACTTGCTAGAGCTTAATAGCTAAAATCTCCAAAGATTCCCTCCTCAATGAGCATGCTCAACCCTCTCTCAGCTCCTAGTGCTAACCAGGCTGTGCATGGACCATCCCCACAAAGCGTCTGAGCATGTTTCACATCAGGACTATGATGGCTCAGAAGGACTTTCCTGGTATTTGCTGCTCCAGGCCAGGCTGGGGCTGGGCACTGGAAGGAAAGCAGGGCACCTTTCTCTCCTGTGCTCTTGATGACAAGCTCTCCCCCCTGCTCCCCCAGCCCCTCACTGGTTCCCTGGCACTGTGGAGGAGGAAGGAAGCCACCTGAATCAAATGTAGACGGGAGGAAAAGAAGTGGATTGGGAAAAGGATCCTCATCAAATCGGGCCTGGAAGTGGGGAGAGAAATTGGGGCTGAGAGTTGGAGTGGGGAGAGTGGGATTGGTTGGGTGAGGAGACTGAAACAGCAAGATGGGTGGGGAGGCTGGGCCTGGTTGGTCAAGGAGACTAGAACTGGGGACCTGGTGAGGGAAATGGACTGGCTGTGGGGAAAAAGAGGGAAGAGAGACAGATTTGACAAGGAGCTTGGGTATGGAGGTAGAACTGGGACTGGCTGGACAGAGAGATTGGGTCAAGGAGCCGAGAGAAGGCAGGGGCTGACTGAGATTGGATGGGGAGCCTTGTGAGTGGGAGCCGGTGGGGTGAGGGGGGAGAGACAGATCAGATGAGCCAGGAAAGAGGAATTGGGCCTGGCTGGGTAAGGTAACTGAAGCCAAGGAGTGAGGGCAGAAGGGAGAGATGAGGACTGGCTGGGCAAGGAGGCTTTAACTGGTTTGAAAAGCCTGAGGAGTGGAGACTGGGACTGGATATAAAACTAGAATGGGATGTGGAACAAGAAGCCAGGTCTGGAAAAGGGACAGGCTTGGGACAGGAACAGGTTTGAGGGAGAGAGGCAAAAAGGGTCAAGCTTTTGGAAAATGGGCAGAGGAGTCTTTGCCCACTACAGCACACTCCCCTCCAGTGCCTGGAATGAAACCCAAGATTCCTGCTGTCATCGGACTGTTTCGATTCCACCAGATTAGCATTTTCTGTACCATTGCTCAACACGCTAGAGGTTTGAATTCCGTTTGGCTCTGGCCAAATATGAGTGTCTGACTCTCTGCTTTATGCTTGTTTGTTTTATTTCCCTTGTTGACCTAGAAATAGAGCAATCGTTACTTTCAAAGTATGGTTTTGATCCTGCAAACTCTACCTTGCTCCTGGGGTCCGACCGAGGAGTTTGTTAATCCGGTATTTAGTGCTGTATCTTTCCTGGAGCAGCCATATTCATGTGAAAAACTGACTTCTTGTATGAATAGAGGCTTGCAGCATTGATTCTTAGAATCTTTGTTGTTTTCCCAGCGCAGGCTGGCACAAGATGTCCCTATAGTTTGGAATAATAATAATGATTGTTGCTGAAGACGACGGATACATTTTAAAAGAAAAATGGTGATTCTTGCTAAATTCAGTCTCATCCGACCGTCTAAGCCGCTTCACATTAGAACACGGAGGGGATTGTGAAAGGTGACGTGAAAAGCATGGGAATCACAGGAGAGCTAAGTTTATATTTGATGTAACCAGTCTGTTCCCACTGCCCTCATGCTGATGGGGGCTGAATACCTACATATCACATTGTGTGCAAAGGGAGATATAGGGGCTTGTTGCCTCTCAATATCAGGCCCAATGTAACTTTGGGTAAGTAACATGTTTGAGGCACAAGGACATCACCAACTCACCTGTCAAGTTGGGTAAAAACAGGATCTCACTGAAAATCAGTTCTTGCATTTGAATTAAGGTAGCTCTGGTACACATAGGAAACTTAAAAATAATTATGTTCGGGAGGCTTGTTAAAAGAGTCAAAAAAGTTCATTGAAAAAGGAAACTAGTTTATGGCCCCAACCCTGCACCAGGATTCACTAGCATGCACCTGTGTGCGTGTGTGGGTGTGTGTTGGTGTCCCTCTGACTTTCGTAGGGTTCCCCTTGAATGCTGATCCTGATGCACAATCGGGTCCTTTGTTTGGATTTTTTCCCCCCTTCCTCTTTCTCATTTAAACAGAATTAGAACTCATGTGGAAAGTGCTCATATTACCAGGAACAACAGTAGGAAACCCTTTGTTAACCTTGATTTCCCATCTAATATTTCTCTGCAGCGTAAGTCAGTCTCCAGGGAGATAGGGTTGTTGACAATAATCCCAAATTGCTATATAAGTGTCATATTGTGCTGTTGATTAAGAGCAAATTGCTAAATCATCTGCCTGAGTTTCCCCAGATTCGCTGCTCCTGCTCATTTGTTTTTCCTCCTATAGATACCATAATAACTCAGAACCTCTCATGTATGTTTATTAAATTACAGACCTGTGTCCCTGAGTTTTCTATATATGAAACAGTGAATTTAGATTTCTTTCAAGGGCTCAATCCTGCATCTTCTTGATCTCCTCCTCTGTGGTTCTCAGAATCTTTCCTTTCCTACGAAGCCAATAGGAGGTGAGGGAACTCAACGTCACGCCAAACATGCTCAGCATCTTGCAGGATCAGGAATTATATTTTCTCTAAATCTAGACTGTAGCACTTGGGACTAAATCAAGAAAAATGCTGAGCCCATGAGACTCAGTGAAATCAACACTCTCAGGATTTCATCTGTAGAGTGGATTGGTTTGTGTAATCGTGGTATCTTAGCTGCTATTAGCTATTAAAGGGTAGCTTCAAGTAGCTTGGAAAGACATTAAAGGGGGTGGTATATCAACATAGTCTTGAAGTTGGAAAATGAAATATTCCATCAACCTTAGGCCTGGTCTACACTGGGGGGGGAGGAGATCGATCTAAGACATGCAACTTCAGCTACGAGAATAGCGTAGCTGAAGTCGACGTATCTTAGATCGACTTAGAATCACTTACTTTGCGTCCTTGCCGCGCGGGATCGACGGCCGCCGCTCCCCTGTCGACTCTGCTTCCGCCTCTCGCTGTGGTGGAGTTCCGGAGTCGACGGCAGAGCGATCATGGATCACTACACTAGATGTGATAAATCGATCCCCGATAGATCGATCACTACCTGCCGATCCGGCAGGTAGTGTAGACATGGCCCAAAAGAAAGAAAGCAGAGTTAGTGTATTCCTCTCATGGCAGAATAAGTGTAATGCAATTCAAAGCTGTACTGACTTACAGCAATAGTAACTAGTGAAAGAAATAATTAGTTTATTATAAGATTTTTCCAGTGTGTTCTGGTGTTTGGTAAAGTATATTGTTCTTACAAATGTTGAGCGGACATTTATCACATCCTCTGTCATAATTATTAGTGACAAGGCGTCTGAATGAAAACAAATGAAAGAACTAAGTGTTTACTTCAATGTGAATTCTTTCTGATAATGCCTCTTGAGATTCTTTCCAACTGATGTTTGCGGGAACTGAAAGAGGATTTTGGCTGTGGACATATTGGACGTATTACAACTGACATCACTGGGAGTGGGAGTGGGAGCGGTCCCTTTAATACATTTACGCCTAGACAGACGAGGCTGGATTTATCCCAAGTGGGTGTTAGGTACCATGGACTTCATTGCACCTCTTCAGCCAGTCACATTAAGCCCGGCTGAAGGTTCTCTTCCAAGTTCTTCATGGTTAGTTCCTTTGCACGCTACATTTTAAAAGTGATGAAGTGCCACCGAGTATAGGTTATTTTGTTTGGCTTTGTTGAACGACTCCAGGGATGAATTTAATAGACTTTCCCTACTCTTAAGGAGCTTTCTGCAACCACTGTGCTTTCATTATATTTTCTACTAGTCAGATGTAAAACCCTGTGCTTACGAGTTGCTTTATCAGTAGCTAGGAACTGCAATATGTCCTAGTGGAGGAAAGAAACAAGCCTGGCAGTCCAGAAATGGACATGTGCCCTTGATGCTTGTTTGCTATTGGCTGTTTATAGAATAAAGGATAAAATAGAATAGAATAAAATTCCAAGAATTTTGAGAAAATTAGATTCCAAGTCCAGAAGGGACCAGTGCTGTTATCTAGTCTGACCTCCTGTATAACACAGGCCACAGAACTTCCCAGGAAAAAATTTCTAGAGCTTTTCCGTTAGAAAAACATCCAGTCTTGATTTAAAAATTGTTCCATGACTCCATGTTGCTTGCTAAGTATTGATTAGAAAGGGGCAATGTTAGCTTTTAAAAATGTTAGGGTCAAATTCTTTTGGGGGGTAGGGGGGCTTCTAGTGTGTTTTATGATGTGTCTTTGTTCTTGGTGATCTATGTGATTTTAGATCTTCTAAAATGGTATGGGCAGAACTCACTCTTAGCACTGATTTTTTTAAAAAATTGATGGTGTGCAGCTGCATACGTTTGCTGTCCCTGGTAATGAAGGAGTTAACATTTTCATGCCATTTTCTTTCATATTTATATTTTAAAAAAATTCTGAGCTTTTCATGCTGTGACCGTGGGCTTAGTCAAGACACGCTGGGGGGTGTCTACGCAGCAATATGTGTTTCCACTGTGTTGTGGAGACAATAGGAAAGATGCCCTACATTTTTGTCTAACTGTAAACCAAAGACTGTGTAGGCTAGTAGGAAAAAAAGATTCCTTTTAAACTGTAAATGCAGTGAATACCAATCTTGGTGGTGGTGTATTTTTCTTCGTTCTTAGTCGTGCTCAGACTCTGAGGGCTAACTCTTCAAAATTGGCTGTCTAAATTACATCTTCAAAATTTGCACATCTGCTTTAGGGAGACCTCAGATGGCAGGTTAAGATGGAGGATCAGGATCTGACCGATAAAGTCTAATTTTCAGGAAGCTTTGCCTGCTACTGTATATAGATCTTGGTATGAACTAGGGAATGTATTTTGGTTGTTTATAGTCTACACTTCATGAAATAGTTGAAAAGAAAGTGTTTTAGTAGGACACTAGTTATAGCACCAGATTCATTAGTATGAGTCATTAATGTTGTTAATTTGGTCATGTAGAATTACATTTGTATTGCTTAGTTTCCCCTCTGACACACACTGTTCAAAACATCCTATATGTCATGTGTGGGGTGCCACAATAACAGGTGTTTCTAGCTTGAAGGGAAATTCCCCAACACTTATGGCTCAGACTCTGCATCAGTGGCTATTAAGAGCTTTGGCTAGATATGCTTAATTTCTTTGCACCATTCAGACAGTTGAACTCATGCAAGGGGAGTCAACAGTGCATATCTGCAGCTGTGAATGACACAGTTTTGAATCACAGAGCTAATGGGATCTACTGACTGCCAGATTATGTTACAATGGGTACTCAGTCATTAAGAAAACTGTTACTGTAAGAAAATGACACTTATCAGAAATGTGATTGTTCCCTCCCTGCTCTCTGTTGCAAACAATGGATGTTGTGAAATTTGGCTTGGGATCATTCAGTCCAGCTACAGAGCCTATTTTGATTCTGGAAGTACAAGACCTGGATATTAAAACAAAAGCTAAAAAGGAAATAGTGACTTGAGGTTAATGAAGCAAGATAAAGTATTGGAAGGAAAACACAGGGAAACTGGTGCTCAAAGCCCACTGGGAACACAGTGAAGCTGGAGCCACACATCTAGGAATGAGTCTGCTCACTAGTTGAGAAAAAATAGCGGGGCGGTGGGCCTGGTGATTAAAGAGGATCCCTTTGGCTCTGGTGTGGGAAGCCCTTATTTATCCCTGTGACTTCCTTTGTAGCTGGTGCTGGTTAATGGGGCCAGCGTGGTATATGAGAAGTAGGGTTGCCAGGAGACAACGGAAGGTTTAAATGGTACCTGGATCTCTGGGACATGCCCTTCTCATGGAGATAGGTGCCTATGTCTGAGCTGCAGGGAGGCCCCTGTCTCTCTTAGCAATCCACAAACTGGGGGAAGATGGACATTCAGCCACCTAACTCACGTGCAGGGCCTGATCCTGTGGGCATGTTTAGGGGCCACCTAACTCCACACAAAACAGCTGGAGGAGCCAGCACTCCCTTATCACCTTTAGCCCAGTAGTTAGGGTACTCACTTGGGATGTGGGAAACACCTAGTTCAAGTCCTCCATCTGCCTGATGAGGAGAAGGAATTTGAACAGGGATCTGTCACCTCTCAGTGATTAGATATGCCCTAATCACTGGCCATAGAGTGAGTATCACTTTTTCTCTGACCCACGTCACATTTAATCATTCAATTATTTAACTAAAGTGGAACAATATCAACAGGTGAGAGTGAGGCAGATCCCCATCAGACTGTCCCATAGTTGAGTGGTGGGAAATCGGTGTTCCCTCTAATTTTCCCCACACGTGTGGAATGAATTTTATTGCGTGCACCAATATGGAGGCGATGTGTGACACATTGCTTCCATATTGGCGCACATAATAAAATTCATGTGGCAAGGTGGGGCCGAGGGGTTTGGAGTGTGGGAGGGGGCTCAGGGCTGGGGATGAGGTATTTGGGGTGCAGTGGGGCTCCCCAGGGCTACAGTTGGGAGACAGGACTCCCCCCTCACATCTCTCTCTCACCACAGCAGCACCTGGACTTTGTCTGTTTCACCAGCCAGAGTTGGTCCGATAAAAAGTATTTCCTCACAAACTGCCTCTCTCTGATTCCCTTGTTGACAGTCTCAGAAGGATGCCTTTTTGCCTCTAACAACCTCTGTTACTCTGCTGTTTAGGGGCGGTGCCATTCTTTTGGTCCTCTTGTTGTCTTTTCTGATTTGGGGTATACCTTTAGTCTGAGCCTTCAATTTTCTTCCAAACACCTTATTGGAAATATGATGTTACCGCTTCAGGTTTCAATTAAAGATCTGACAACAGTGAACATGCCTAAATATTTTGTTCTCCCATCTCTCTACACGAAGTAATTGGCACTGAACTCAGTACCATATGGTAATTATACACACAGTGGATTTTGTTAGATATTCCTAACTATTTTTGCAATATATGGGGCCCAATCCAATGGAAGCTGAAATCAGTGGGACTTCTTCTGTTGACTTCAGTGGACAGTGGCTCCATCCCTATGTGGGCAAGATGGCTCTGAGCTACAAAATGTTTAACCAAGTCACTAGTCTGAATCCATCCCACATTGGTAGTGACAAGTCTGAAGCTATCTGAAGGCTGATTGATGGCCTATGTAAAATGAGTTAGCAGTTTGTCCCATGAACCAGTGTCTATATAACAAGACCCTTCCTGGCAATGTGGTAGGGAAGATTTTTACTGCTTCTGCCCATGGTATAGCTTTTCTGTGGATAAAAGGCTTCTCTGTCCAGGGATGACCATCAGGTATCTTTAATGCATCTTATTGATATATTAGAATCAATAAGTAATATCTAATTAGCCCATGCTCTAAGCAGTTGCAAACTCTTGCTTTACGAAAAGGTAGTTTTAAAAATAACATCTGATATTATGTTAGCTACACAAGTATTTTTAATAATTAGTTACTAGGAAAAACAAAGAAATACATTGTTGGTTACCTCTTCTGATTTTTCTATATTCCTGTCAAACAGCCCCTTTCCTCCAAATGGGTGATTTGAATTGGTGCCTTGGTTGCATTATTTTGCATGGTTGTACATGTCGCTTATTTTCCTTGTGGAAAATTCAGCTTTGCCTTTTAGATTTAGAGATTTCCCCCTTGATTAGAATGTAGTGGTTACACACATTCTCTCCGAGGGCTGTGGGCATGTCAGTGTGGTAAAAGAGGAGGGTTTGCAATCTTTAAGATAGAGTTTCTGAATATTTATAAACATACTGAGAATTCCTTTCATAGTTTTATACGTTTCCCATGAGAACGAGAGGGTCCCAAGGATGTCCTGTAGTTCTCAGAAGTGCACTGAAGTTGTATCAATGCATACAATAATATATTGGCTTGCCAACATTCTGGCATGTACACTCCCAGCATTTCAATTAATCCGTACGGGATTTTAAGGAAGATGAAACTGAAGACTCAGAGAGCTATTGTCTGAATTCCTTGGTGGCCATGGAGCCTGTGCTTTCATATCTCAATAAATACTAAGTCTAGGATAAAACCACTTTGGTCATCCAGTCTATCTGCACTTTTACAGGATTGCTTACTCCCACGCTCCTGTTATCTAACCTATTCTTGAATACCTGGGGTGATGGAAACTCAGCCATCTATTCCCCTGCTCAATTGCCCTGAAAAACATTTTCCTAATATCTAGCTGTTTCCTAAATGTCTCCTTCACCAGCTTCAAGTCATTGCTCCTGGTCTTCATATTGTATTGGCCTGTGAATAAGCTTGGATGTAGGCACACAGGATTAAGCAGTACATATGCATACTCCTTCCAGCTCAGAGTGGGGGCACGGAATGGTCAGAGCCAGCAGGAAATTGCTACCCTGCAAGCAAGGAGGGAATTGTGCCTCAGAGGACACACTTCCTCTTGCTCCAGGCTGTTCCTAAAGGCACAGCTTTAAGGATTTACTGCATATGCTACGCAGGTACCTTTCAAATGTAACCCTTTGTCTGCAAATGCCTCCTGCCTGTCTGTGTCGAGCTGTCACGCAGCCATGCAGGTGACCATCTGCACAGAGGCAGTTGCAGAACCAGGGCATAAGGGTTTGACTTTTAATGGCACTCAGCATTGGCCTAAATCTGCTCCTATTGAAATCAGCAGTAGCCCTCCTGCTCTTTAGGAGCTCCCACTGACTACCACAGGAGCAGAGTAAGGCCAGTGCTGAGTGCTGTTGAAAATCCCACTCTGCAGTTTTTCCTGAAAATGCTAAAAGTACCTGCCCACTGCAAGAGGAAGCCGTCAGCAAAATGTTTGTTTTCTTTTGTCTGGAGCTGTCAAGGAAGTCTGGAAAGGCAAATTAGGTCCAAATTACAGTGTTTACTTCTCTCTCATTTAGAAAATAACACAATGGATTCAATAATGTTCCGTTAAAACTTGCTTCAGTTGCTTCTGAACTGCGTATACGTACACAAAGTTAATTGATGGGCTGTGGTTAAAGAAAAATCCTGAAGGCTTTGAAATCCTGTTGTCAGATTTGTGTGCAATGCAAGGAAAATTATAGAGACCCTGCTGTATTCCTGCATGTTAAGAGACATTTTTGAAGAGATCACACTCCCCATCAAAGGTAAGAAGTAATGAAGTACTTACTATTAAAATGAACATGAATGGTGTTCTTGTGAAAGATGTCCGCCCCGCAGAATGTAGTCCTCTTTGGGCCAGATTTTCAAAAGCATTAGGCATCTAAAGATGCAGATAGGGCTTGTAAGAGGGAACAAGGGGCCTAAATCTAACATTTGGGTCCACACCCTCCCACACTGACTCAATCAATATTTACACCAAGTGAAACTGCTCCAGGAGCAGAGATTGAGCATGACACCCCAACATAGCCAAGAGCCTGGTACTGCCCTAGAATATGGGAAACGTGGCTTCAAATCTCTGCTCCCTGTTAGGTGGAGGAGGGATTTGAATGTGGGTCTCCCACACCCCAGGTAAGTGCTGTGGCCACTGGGATAATTGATAAAAGGGGTGGGGACAGCAGCACCCCCTCGATTTTTCTTGAGACAGGACTGACTTGGCTGCGGCACCTAACTTCCGGACAAGGGTCACAGCTGTGACTCCTCTGGCCTCGACTTAGGCACATAGGCCCCACCCCTCTCCTCAGCATTTCCTATGGGCTAGTTCAGGAGGCTCAGTACGCTGGCTTCTGTGAATCCCTCTTTTAGCCCCATGCGGAGACTGTGCACCTTTTTTAGCTCCTAACTGTCCATAGATAGCCCCTAACGCTCCTTGTATGGGGGACCTGCGGGCTTGACTCAGGGTGGTGAATTCCAGTGGGCAGCAGGGTGCTTAAAAGTTAGGCACAGCAATGCTCAGCATTGCAGAGCCTACGTTCCCCTTTGTGAATCTAGCCCATGCTGGGATTTTCAAAAGTGTCTAGGTGCCCAGCGTTCAATGGGGAAATCTCACTAGCTGCCTATCTGCATCTAGAAGTGCCTAAATCTGGCCCTTTGTGCCCACAAGCAGTGCCAGCTTTCCCAGACTGCCTTGTTAAGGAGTCTCAGACCAGACCAGAACAAACAGCCTGTGGGGATTGGAGGATCCTTAGTTCTACCTGTCTGTTCAGACTTGGGCTAAAAGGGATGCCAATATCTGTTATTGTGATTGGTCCATTCAAAGCCTTTTTCTGCTAGCCCAGGGGGTCTCTTCTGTCACTCCTGCTCACTTTGAATAGTACTGACGAGAATAGTCCCCCTGAGTGATCAGTACTCTTGTCAGTAGGTAAATGAGAGAGGTTGGGAGAATTGGGTCCACATCCAACTATGCCCCAATCCTGCAAAATCCTTAGTCCCATGAGTAGTCCTAACAAAAATTAGTCTCTTTGACTTTAATGGAATTGCATATATAAGTCAGGGCTTGTGGAATTAGTCCCATAGTTAGGTGGATAACAGACATTTTGTATGGCACCCACTTAGGCATGTCCTTCTTTAACCTCACTGTGCATCTGCTGTTTTTTTGGCTAAAGGACATAATGCAATTCTAGCTTTAAACAGTCAATCTCAGCAGGCATGGGGTGAGTTCTGAGGACTTTTCATAAATTCTGCCTATGATAGCTACAGAACAGCACACTCTGTTTCCTGATTTGCTCCTCACTGTGGCTTCATTGCAATGGTTCCAGGGAAAAATAATTACTTAGAATTTATAAAAAGGTCACTCAGTTACTTAGTCATTATAATAACTCACTTGTAATTCCCTTCCACACCCTTACCCTTATGGCACCTGCAATATGAGCATCTGTGATTTACACAGGATTGAACAGTGGTACACTTTACGCACACTTATATAGGGGGGCAAATTTGTCATTGGCAGACGTGGGCAGAACTCTGTTGGCTTCAGTAAGTGCACACTCAACTAGCTGTGCAGAACCTGTATTTTTAAGTGCATACCTGTTGATATGAGATTATTTTCTCTTGCACACGCTCTGTATGTAATTGTCAAATGATCATTCCTTTGTTAAATCCAGACCCATCTTTTTAAACCAAGCAGAACACTAGCCTTTTATTAAGGGGATTATAATGGAAACTGTTTTGTTATATTACCTATTATGACAGGCATGACCAGCGGGGGCTATAATTTCACTGCACCCAGATTTAAAATTGTATGCGTTGTTTAATGTTGGTGACATTTCATTTTTATCTAGCATTTGAAACAGATTCTCTCTGCCTCATGACATCTGGTCAAGTGCAATTTTCAATTTAGGACTATTCCCTGAGTGAAAGAAACAGTATTACTTTTTCATACTAATCTTGATCTCTGATTGCTGATGGACAACACAGTGCAGTGGTGGTGCCTACTGTGAAGTGCCATTCTCCCTCAACCAATACTTACCGATACTTAGCATTTACCTAGCACTGTTTCCTCTGTAGATCTCAAAGGAAGGTCAATAGTTCCCCAGCTGTAAAATAGGATGGCTAGAGACAGACACTGCAAACGTGTGCAGTGACTTAGTGGCAAAAATGGGAACAGAGCACATTTCTCCTGACTTAGAGGTCTGTGCCTGCTCCACTGGACTACACTGCTTTTATGCTGAACCCTTACTGAGTCCATGGAAACTAATGGACCTCAGCACTTAACAGGCTTGGGTCCTTTATTCTTAAAGATATATGTGAGTGAGGTCCAGCTGAAACAAGCTTTGCATGCTTCTAGGGCTAGAGCCACAAAGAGGACTTAGACTCGGCATTGCAATGACTAAATGTTTTGCTGCCCTGCTGCCTAGTGAAATCCACCGCAAGTTGTCACCCTGGGTCCCTATTCAATGCATGGAGAGAGTTAGGCACCTAAGAATTCGATTCACAAAAGCCAGCGAGTTGAGCAGGGAACCGCCTAAGGTAGCCAGTAGGAAATGCTCAGGAGAGAGATGAGGCCTAAGCCCCACCCCTCAAAGGGAGTTAGGCACCTAACTCTGAACTCAGAGGGAGACACTTTCCTCCAGTCAGGATTCACAGCTGTGAACCCTCTCCTCGAGCTGGGTCCATTGTTTCTCACAGATAATGGTTGTGGTGTGCATAGGCACTGATTTACTCAGATCCCAGGGGGTGCTCGACTCCTGCTCTGCCCCAGGCCCCATCCCCACTCCACCCCGCCCTGCCTCTTCCCAGCCCTGCTCCACATCTTCCTGCCTGTGCTCCGCCTCTTCCTGCCCCCTCCCCCAACCTCTTTGTGACCCCGCTCCTCCCCCTGCCCCCCAGCGCCTTCTGAATGCCGCTTAACAGCTGATCGGTGGTGGGTGGGAGGCGCTGGGAGGAACTAATTGGCAGGCTGCCGGTGGGGAAGAGGGTGAGGCACTGATCCGCAGGGCTGCCAGTGGGTGCTGAGCACCCACTATGTTTTTTTCTGAGGGTGCTCCAGCCCTGGAGCACCCATGGAGTCACAGCCTATGGTGGTGAGAACACTCACCCAGAAGGTGGGAGATCTGGGTTCAAATCACTCTGCCTGATCTGGAGTAGGGACTTGAGCCCAGGTGAGCCCCTGAACCACTGGGCTTTTGCTTAAGCTTTCCAGTTGAAGATCTTTCATTTTGTATAAATATTTCTCTAGCTACTGGACTAGGCCCTGAGTGCCCCTTGTGGGTGCTCTAACCACTGGGCTACAGAATCTCTCCCTCTTCTTGCCTCAGTTAACATTCAAGTATTTTGTACAAAGGAGAACTACCTCAACAGAAGAGAGTCATAGAGCCACTCACCCAGAATAGACTATAACCTGGTGGTCAAGACACTCACTCGGGGCAGGGTAGGGGGAGCCCTGTTCTGGCTCCAGCAGAGTGGGGACTTGAACTGGGGTCTCCTACCTCAGTGTGCTGATTACTGAGCTATAGCAGCATATCAGTGAGGGTGGGGGTGGAGCATCACCATTTTGTGTGAGGCCCAGCCTGGTACATGGCCTCAGAACACTTACTGGATTGAGCCCGCAGGGGAATACTACTTTGAGTGTCTCAGTTGGACTTAGGTACTGAGTAGCTCAGTGCTATGTGGACTTAGGTGGCTTTGTGTATGTGCACTGGCAGAAATGTAGGCAACTAGGGAACATTACTGGCAGGAATATAGAAGCCAGATAAGTAAGGGGCTTGAGGATCTACATTTTGGACTTAGGCACCTTAAGTGGTAGTTAGGTGCCTAAATCCTTCTATGGATCTAGCCTCTAGGGGTCAGGACAGATAGATCCAATACCTTTAAACTTGTGATGTCCCAATTTAAATCTCAATTGTGGCAATGTACGAGGTCTACATAGCAAGTCCAGTCAATGAATAGAGGACTATAGTAACAGGTGGTTAAGTCTGCTGTAGTGTCTGGCCAACAGGTGGTAGACACATCAGTATTTCCTCGTTTTGAAATTGTCCCTCATTGAGCAATTGGATTTGAAACAAATCTCACATTCTAAAGTGAACCATCTGAGACTTTATTGCTCCTTTTATATATACAGCCCTGGCTCTTTAAGTGACATTCCTAATTTCTCTCTCATATATTTGAGAGCCATAGTCAGAAAGGAATGCGATTATTTAAATGTTTCAAATGATTGTGACTATATAGAATTGCGATCATTCTTAGTTTCTCTATAGAATGAATTCCTTATTCACAACAAATATTTTATTTTTTCCAGCTAATACTTTAATTAGAAAAAGAACAATATGTTGGATTTGCTTTACTCTTGAAAATGGGGAGATCAGGGGAAGGAAGTATCCCTTGCAATGCATAACATTGTTTTCTTATCTTGATGTTTGGGACTTTAACTGGTGCAACTCATTTTAATGTTAATGAGATGTGTGCTCCAAAGCCCTGCACTTTCATATGAAAATCCAAGCAACTGTGCCAAAACATGTTTTGTTCTCATTAAATCACAATTTTCATAAATATTTACAGTACCAGCACAAATTAGGCACCCTGACTTTGCCTCAAAACATAGTATTAGGAGGGGCTGGAGGGTGGGAAGAAGATTAGTCGTTGAAAGCAAAGAATTAGCTCTATGGTGAATCAACTAAATCCATCTGAAGTACTTTTAAGAGTTTTATATGATTCTAAATTAAGTCTCTGGTGTATTACTGTCAACACGAGAATCATTAACACTAAAGGGAGTTACCCTGGTAGAGCCCCCTGCATCTAGAAAAGAATACAGCCCTGAATGTTTTCCTACTGTGAGGGTGCAAATACGGTCTGCACTTAACTCAGTGAAGAATGTATTAGTCAAGAGAGGCTTCTTATAGGTCACTTACTGATCCCGGTGATAACAGCAAAGCTCCCCTGTTATATGTGTAGTAAAATGTATTTCTTTCTGCATTCATCATAAAATGTTAGATACTTTGCAGCACATAAAAAGACTTAGCCTTAAAATTAATTCTGCTCACATTCCTGTTTAAGGGAGCAGGCAAGAAAGCCTATTGCAGGGTATAGCTGAGGACTGAGACACCAGAAAGTGGGGTTCTGCTTCTGTCACCTTAATTCAGTCTCTTTACCTTCCTGTGCCCCAGGGAATACTAGTGCTTACCTCAGTTGATGAAATTGCTGTAAACAAGAGAGAGGAAACAATCTGTTTCTTGAAGGCTGGTTCTTTAAACTGAATAAATTGGGCCCAGCCACTTTGTGTGGTTTCACACAGATGAGGTGGTGGTCAGGGCAGCTGGGGTTCTATTGGAATCCCGAAGATGTTCCCCGCTCATACTAGCTGTGGAAAGGCCCCCAAATATGTTACACTATCAATGGCATATTTGAGAGCTATACATTTTGATTGTTCTACTAAGGAGATATAATTAGACCAGAACATGTGTTTAAAACAGTGGTCAGTGTATAACAGGACAGAGATTCTTAGAAGAGGAACATTGTGGTAGTTAGGAAAGCACTTTCATTTGGTCACATTAACAAAGCTGAGGTGGTTTTAAAAGACATTGGGCTAGCTACTGCAGGGAACAGAGTGGGGTTGTTCCCAATGGAACTCATATAGCTGATGCCATAAGGACCCAGAATGAGCAGTTATAAGCCCCATTCACTCTTCATCCACTGTAGAGCACTAGTTGGGAGATGTTTTTGAATAAGCTCTGCCTACTCTATGGTACTTTTTCTCTGTTATCTAGAGAGCTTACTCCAGCAACACAGACTCTAAAAAGCAAGGAAACAACCAGTGGTAAATTATTCAGAACCTGAATTGCACTCCCTAAATCAGTTCCCTTTCTCAACCTCAGCTACTTCGCTTCCACCACCCACAGACCATGTATTGGCACCCTCATTCTGAGCAATCAACACAAGCCTTAAGTCTGACCATGTGGGCTGGTTCTGTGTTTTGAAGATTAGTATACATCTGGCGTAGCTTTCATAAAATGTTTTGTGTTGGTGAGTGTGTGTATAGGTGAGATCTAGTGTCAGATTGCAAATGGAGGCTGCGAGATCTATCTGTCTGCAATGTTTAGGCTTCCGTTAGAGGGGTAATCAGTCTAACAACCTTAACTCTAAGTTACGGTATGGTAATTTCCCACATGAGTATATATCTACACTAATAGATATTCCCATAGATAGTGGTAGTGTACAGAAGCAGATCCTTCACCAGCCACATGCTCCTCTGTAATAGCCTAATCCCTCTCCCTAATGCAGGGTTGCTCTTTCATATGCATTTTTTTTTACATCATGCCTTTAAATTTAGCAGAATCAAGCCCTGAAGAAGCCCTACAGTGGCCATTTTGTAACTTGTTTCTGGGAGTTGAATCTCCCTCTATTCCAGCTGGTAAATATTTTTAACATGTTATGTCTTTTCTGAGGAGATGGCCGATTCTTATAATAGTTATGGGTTGATTCTGGTGAGTTTTGTAGATGTAAATATGCATGTAAATTTGCTTTTTAAAATGACCCCTTGGGGCCTTCACCTTGTATTTCTGTTTCCTCCTGATTAATGCTGTAACAGCGTTTGCACAAGCAGAGTTGGTGTCTCAGGCGGAAGTATCCCTCAGTTGCCTACACATTCCTGGAAACTTAGGGATGGAGGCTGTGTAGTCTGGTGGCCTGAATGCAGGGGTGGAAGCTAGGAACACTCACTGCTTTGATGTCAGTAGTGTTAGAGAGAGATGAAATAGTAGTAATGAATCAGGAGAGTGAGCCCAGCATAGAAAAAAAAAATGCAATTGCACAGAATGCTCTGGTAGAAATGCTGTTTGAAAAATTTGTCTCAGGGGACTCTCTCATTAAAAGCAAGTGCTGGTCCGTTCTGCTGTGCTCCCAGGGCCCCTCCCAGCCTTGTGGCTTGAGGTTTCTCAGGTTTGCTGGCAGCTTGTAGAGGAAATGCACTTGCTGCTGAAGCTGATTCTCTGGAGTTTGCAGACTCCTCCTCCTCCTCCTCAGATGTGAAATGCATATACCACAGGCACCGCATCGGGGGCCTGGTCCGGCAAGCACTTGCACAAGTAGCCCCCTATGACTACCCCTGTGAGTAAGAGTTTGCAGGATCTGGCCCTTAGCGTGCAGCTATTTCACAGGAAACATATGCACATTGGCAGCTCACAGTGACGCGAAGGATAGCATTTTTTAAACTGTTGACCTTTGACAGCTCAGTGTTTGCCTTGCAGGATATCTTTTCTATCAATCAAAATCCCCTGACAGGTGTGGCACACCCTTTGTTGTAGGGACTAGGAGCCTGCTTCTGCTCTCTTCAGGCCAGACTGGGAGGTAGAAGAAGAGGCTCAGTTTGCTTGTGGGGGCATTTTCCATGCCTGGCTCTTGCCTTCTTAGTGGAGAAGGGATGCTCATGTGTCTCTGTGGTAACAACCACGCCCTCCCCCCCTTAACCCCCCCCCACTGTCCAGATGCTGCAGAATGTGGGCTGAGGTGATATTTATCATCTCCCTTCCCAGCCCAAGACACTCTTACTTTATCCATGGAGATCCCTGAGGGACATGGGGGGAGCTGCAACCAGAGCGGAGCCCCTATTGGAGCTGTAATGTCAGGTTGCTGGAAGGGCTACCAGACCCTAGGGCTGGTTCAGAGGTATAGGGCCATCAGGCAGATGGTCCTGACCTCCCATAAATCCCAGGCGATCTGCTAGGATTTGGGGTGGGCCCCCAAACCTTAAATATAGGGAGGCAAATCCTTCCCTCTCCCCCAAACAGCATGCTGTGGAGCAGACGCTGTGAGGGAATCCTCACAGAGACTTCCCTGGGAAAAGTCCCCTCCTGCAGGTTTTCACACATGGGACAAGGCGTGTGTGTGGGGAATCTGGCCCTTTGAAATCAGTGGTGAATGTCCTGTTAGCTGTAACGGCAGCAGGATCTGGTCCTAAATCATATCTTGTAAGAAAGCACAAAGCGAGTCTGTAGTTTAAAACCACCGCCCTTGCAAACAAGAAGAAAAAGGAAAGTTATCAGTCTGATCACAGGCTACCTACCGTGGGGAGAATGAATGTTGAAAGCACAGGTGCTGCTGTTGATAAAAAACACTGTTCTGTGAAACTACTTTTGTGACGGGGCGGTCAGGTATATTCTTCGCATACTGATCTCATTGAGAACTTGCGCCTGCAACAGGTGATTTAGAAGAAAGAGAGGAAATGGGTCATTTTGACTAGGATAGCAGTTTGCATAGGATGGACTGCTTTATTTGGTATATTATTTTGTCATGACTTTCCCATTGAGATTTGCCCTGCCCTTGATGTAGGAATGAATGGGTATTTTTATGAAAAGATACTTGACGTACTGTAGCATCTCTTTATAAAGATCATTTTTTTCATAATTAGGTAAGCATACTTAACTGTTGTTGCTCTTATACTAAAATTTTCTGTAAATGGAGCTAGGGAGGGAGATAATTCAGACATTGGCTATGTGGACTTAATTTGCCTAATAGGATGGCTAGTCATGGCCACTTGAAACTGTAGGTCTTCAGCTCAGAAATTGAATGGTGTTCTAAAACATTTAGTGTTGTTGTTTACATTTGTGTCAATATTTCCATTGTAGACAAGCGCTTTTCAGGCCTGAGACTTAGCATATAAAAACCTCATCTAGGACATTTTAAAAAATAATGGACCCAATTCTGTTCTTACTCATCCAGTGATTCCCATTGAAATCCATGAATATTGCAGCCAAGTATCTGAGGACAGAATTGGGCCCACTCCAATTTAGAACAGCTGAATAAGATGGAGGAAAATCAGAATTAATCTGTAGTGTTTCAGAAGCTTTCATTGGCACTCCGGTGACACTTTGCAAATAATTGGTCCTGTAATTTGGACCAGATTTCCAGGCAGTTTTTAGGTGTACATTTACTCTACTGTGCTCTCAAGTTGGGTACTTGCACATCCAAATATGGCTAGTTACGTACAGTATTTGTGTGTGAAGTTAGTGCATGGCAATGCATACCTAAGGGGTGAAATTCATCCTGTGCAAAGGGCTAGCGCTAGGCACAGGAACCATTGATGTCTTGCTAAAACAAATGCTCTAGTTCAACTGCAAATTACTTAGTCTGATGCAGGAATTACTAGGTGAAACTTTACAACTTGTGCTATGGAGGTCAGACTAAATGATCACAATGATGTTTTAAAATATGAGTTTTAAAAGAAGATTTAAGTGGTGCCAAGACTTAGTAGCTAGTCCTCTGAACAGGGATGAATTTCACCCAAACTGTCAGGACATTTGGCCTGCAGTCAGCAAAGTGAATGTACAAATGTCATCTTGGTGCTCAGGATGTATTTCCTGCCCCTGATTTGCATATAGAATTTACTCAGTTCTCACATTCTCAAAGCACTTATTTTTGATATGCATGCATGTGATGGGGCACCTGCCCCACACTGGGCTCTTAGGGGTTAATAGAGCCTTGGGAGGCTGTACGGGAGGCAGCCAATCAGAATAGGGCTGAGAGGACCAGCCAATCAGGGCCCGGCTGGCCCCTATAAGAAGAGCTGCTGGGCAGAGCAGCTTCAGTAGCTGCCTGGAACTTGAGGAGGGAACATCAGGCTCCTCGCAGGAGGAAGGAGTGCCAGCACCCTGGACTAGCTGCGGGGTCCATAGGCCAGGATCTGGAGTAGTGAGTGGGTCTGGGTCCCCCCCCTCACTCCCACTTACCACTGAGGAAGGGGATGGACTGTCAGACTGCAGTACATTCCCCCCAGCAGTGGGAGTGGGAAACAGAGTGGGACATGGCTGGAGGGCTGTGGCATGAAGAGGCCGCCATGGTCCTGGGAGTATCATAGAATCATAGAATATCAGGGTTGGAAGGGACCTCAGGAGGTCATCTAGTCCAACCCCCTGCTCAAAGCAGGACCGATCACCAATTAAATCATCCCAGCCAGGGCTTTGTCAAGCCTGACCTTAAAAACTTCTAAGGAAGAAGATTCCACCACCTCCCTAGGTAACGCATTCCAGTGTTTCACCACCCTCCTAGTGAAAAAGTTTTTCCTAATATCCAACCTAATCTCCCCCACTGCAACTTGAGACCATTACTCCTTGTTCTGTCATCTGCTACCACTGAGAACAGTTTAGAGCCATCCTCTTTGGAACCCCCTTTCAGGTAGTTGAAAGCAGCTATCAAATCCCCCCTCATTCTTCTCTTCCGCAGACTAAACATCCCCAGTTCCCTCCACCTCTCCTCATAAGTCATGTGTTCCAGTCCTCTAATCATTTTTGTTGCTCTTCGCTGGACATTTTCCAATTTTTCTACATCCTTCTTGTAGTGTGGGGCCCAAAACTGGAAACAGTACTCCAGATGAGGCCTCACCAGTGTCGAATAGAGGGGAACGAACACGTCCCTTGATCTGCTGGCAATCTACTTATACATCCCAAAATGCCATTGGCCTTCTTGGCAACAAGGGCACACTGTTGACTATTCTTTCTACACATTCGGGATGGTTTGTCCCTGTAATCTCAATAAGGATTCTTTAAAATACAGCCAGCTCTCCTGGACTCCTTTCCCCCTCATGTTATTCTCCCAAGGGATCTTGCCCATCAGTTCCCTGAGGGAGTCAAAGTCTGCTTTTCTGAAGTCCAGGGTCCGTATTCTTCTGCTTTCCTTTCTTCCTTGTGTCAGGATCCTGAACTCCACCATCTCATGGTCACTGCCTCCCAGGTTCCCATCCACTTTTGCTTCCCCTACTAATTCTTCCCGGTTTGTGAGCAGCAGGTCAAGAAGAGCTCTGCCCCTAGTTGGTTCCTCTAGCACTTGCACCAGGAAATTGTCCCCTACATTTTCCAAAAACTTCCTGGGTTGTCTGTGCACTGCTGTATTGCTCTCCCAGCAGATATCAGGGTGATTGAAGTCTCCCATGAGAACAAGGGTGTGTGATCTAGTAACTTCTGTGAGTTGCTGGAAGAAAGCCTCGTCCACCTCATCCCCCTGGTCCGGTGGTCTATAGTAGACTCCCACCACGACATCACCCTTGTTGCTCACACTTCTAAACTTAATGCAGAGACTCTCAGGTTTTTCTGCAGCTTCATACTTGAGCTCTGAGCAGTCATACTGCTCTCTTACATACAGTGCAACTCCCCCACCTTTTCTGCCCTGCCTGTCCTTCCTGAACAGCTTATATCCATCCACGACAGTACCCCAGTCACGTGAGTTATCCCACCAAGTCTCTGTTGCTCCAATCACATCATAATTCCTTGACTTTGCCAGGACTTCCAGTTCTCACTGCTTGTTTCCCAGGCTTCGTGCATTTGTGTATAGGCACTTGAGATAACCCGCTGATCGCCCCCCTTTCTCAGTATGAGGCAGGAGCCCTCCCCTCTCACGCACTCCTGCTCGTGCTTCCTCCCGGTATCCCACTTCCCCACTTACTTCAGGGCTTTGGTCTCCTTCCCCCGGTGAACCTAGTTTAAAGCCCTCCTCACTAAGTTAGCCAGCCTGTTTGCGAGGATGCTCTTCCCTCTCTTAGTTAGGTGGAGCCCGTCTCTGCCCAGCACTCCTCCTTCTTGGAACACCGTCCCATGGTCAAAGAATCCAAAGCCTTCTCTCTGATACCACCTGCGTAGCCATTCATTGACTTCCATGATTCGACGGTCTCTACCCAGGCCTTTTCCTTCCACAGGGAGGATGGACGAGAACACCACTTGCGCCTCAAACTCCTTTATCCTCCTTCCCAGAGCCACGTAGTCTGCAGTGATCCGCTCAAGGTCATTCTTGGCAGTATCATTGGTGCCCACGTGGAGAAGCAGGAAGGAATAGTGATCCGAGGGCTTGATGAGTCTCGGCAGTCTCTCCGTCACATCGTGAATCCTAGCTCCTGGCAAGCAGCAGACTTCTCGGTTTTCCCGGTCAGGGCGGCAGATAGATGACTCAGTCCCCCTAAGGAGAGAGTCCCCAATCACCACCACCCGCCTCCTTCTCTTGGGAGCAGTGGTCGTGGAACCCCCAACCCTAGGACAGTGCATCTCATGCCTTTCAGTCGGCGGAGTCTCCTGCTCCCTTCCCTCAGAAGTATCATCTGGTCCACTCTCTGCATTAGTACCTGTGGAGAGAACATGAAAACGGTTACTTACCTGTATCTGCGTTGCTGTTACATGGATGTTCCCCTTTTTTCTTCTGGAGGTCACATGATGCCAAATTTCTTCACCATCCTCCTGTCCCTGATGTGCAACCTGCTCTGAATCTTCAGAACCTTGTGTCCGTAGAAGCATATCCTGAAGTCTGTCCAGGAAATCTTCAGTTTCTCTTATGCAACACAGGGTCAATACCTGTTGCTCCAGACCTTGAACCTTCTTTTCCAATATGGAGACCAGCTTGCACTTTGTACAGACAAAGTCGCTTCTGTCCTGTGGAAGAAAGACAAACATGGCACATCCAGTGCAGGTCACAACAGCTGAACACCCCCCATCCATATTACCTTCCTTCTACGAGCTTCCTCAGGAGTTGTAGTAATTACTCAGAGAATCTGGCAAGATGTAAGCCTCAGTGGGCTCTCCCCAGGCGAACTCCCAGGCAAACTCCTTCTGTTCGCTGCTCAGCTGGTTCGCAGCTGACTGGCTTTTTCTACAGTCAGGCCCACTTAAGGCTCACCTGGAACAAAGCACTCCCAGTTCCTGCCCTTTTCAAACAACCAATCAGGCACAAGTAACGTGAGTTCTGGAGCAGAAGTGTTGGCAGCAAGAAATCACCAGAAGAAGGCGCAGTGGTGAGCAGAGCTAATCCCAGGAATAGCCAGCAGGATCCACCCTGTCACACTGCACTGTAAACTCAGCCTGGTCTCTCAAAATTGAATAGTTTTCTTACTGCTTTGTAAATTGGCACCAGCACCGGTGGTTCTGGAATTAGGAATCGGCTGGTTATTTTATTGTTAATGAAAGAGGCAGGAGAGACTACATCCTTTTTTTTTCTTTAGCTGTAGGCCTCTGCAGTGCTAACAGTTTAAAAAATGTAGGGCCTCACAGTACTCTCCTGTGTGAGGCAGTGTTGATTAATCAGCAATCATTTGCTTGGGTTCCTCTATTGGAGCTTCTCCACTCTGAAGTATGTGGAGAGCACATCATGGTGAAAGCCTAAGGCTAAACAATGGCCTTTGGTGGATTCTCTGTAATCCACATGGCTCTTGGTAGATCCTGGGGTTCTGTGAGAAAACATACTGAAAACAGTGGCAGAGAGTCCTGTGGTACCTTATAGACTAACAGATGTATTGAAGCATAAGCTTTCGTGGGTGAATACCCACTTTGTTGGGTGCATGTAGTGGAAATTTCCAGAGGCAGGTATAAATATGCCTATATAACGTTATCCTGAGCCTGATTCTTGCTTGCATCTTTACACCTGCCTCTGGAAATTTCCACTACGTGCATTCGACGAAGTGGGTATTCACCCACGAAAGCTTATGCTCCAATACGTCTGTTAGTCTCTAAGGTGCCACAGGACTCTTTGCCACTTTTATAGATCCAGACGAACATGGCTACCCCTATGATAATTGATACTGAGAACAGATAGTATACCATGGTGTAATTTCTCCTACCATCATCACCACCACGTCTGGACTATGTATCTTTTGGCACTTTGGGGGTGGGTGAGGTGAACATAAAACTTTAGTTTAGAAAAGAAGTTACAAAACAATGTTTTTCCAGCAGTGATTTCATGGAGCATTAAAGCATTTGGCTTAGGTGTGGTTGCTGCAGCAGGTGCAGCACTAACTGCCGGGCCCAGACCCTCTTCTTTTGAAGCTGTTGCAGCTTGTTATGGAAATGACTCAAGAACTCAGAAACTCTAAGTACTGAATCCAATGGAACCATTGCAAGTTACCATCACGTGTGAGGCACTGCCATATCCAAGAATGTCCTGTTGCTCTGGTGGGCTGATTACCCTCCTTGGATAGGTATTCGCTCAACAGATCACAGCAATGCTGTTAGATTAATTATCCATATTTTAAAATTCCCAAGTGCATATTTGCATAATTAGCATTTTAAAAATATTCATAAAAACATATTTACTTGATGGAGTGAAATGGCATGATTTGCACTTTTATAAAGGACGTTCTGCCTTTCACTGAATCAAACAAGACATTTGAAACATTTCTTGGTTCACATCTTCACCTATTCCAGGCAAAAACATCTTGGGAGTCCAGCCCTGCAGTCATTCTGCCTGGGATTCCCAATAAAGCATCTGAATCTGCCAGTCACTCAACACCCTTGCTTCTCATTGAAGACAGCAGAAGCAGTGAGCACTTGGTCCCGGGAGGCGAGGTCATAATGACTGGGAGTTGAGAGTGTAGTCTGACTGCAGTATCCTCACTCAAGTTTGTAACCAATGCATAAGTCCTGAGGGTCCACACTTACCCTAGCTGTATGCTAGCTCAACTATGACTTCAGTGAGGTTAGTCCTGATTTACACTGATGTAAGGAAGAGGAGAACCAGAGCCCTACTCTCTTAAACAGACTTTCTTCTTCAGCTTTGTAACACTAAGAACATACTTCTTAATCAGCATTTGTATTTAGAAACATTTCTTTCTTTTACATCTCAACTGAATCTGCCTCTGAACTTCATTCATCCAAGGCAAATACATGGGTAGAATTTTCTTCCACCACCATCATCATGGTAAATCCCAAAGGGATGTGGCTTCCTGAAAATTGAGCCACATCCAGATTGGTCTCTGGCAAGGTGCTCAGGGTGGTCTGATTGTATATTCAGTTTATGTTCCAAACTTACAATCTTGTGCCACCAAAGCATTTGGTGCCCATATGATTGCCGGGCATGTGGCGGCATTCCTTGGTACACACGCTTCAGAATTCATTCATCTTTCAGTCTTAAAATAGGTTAATACCAAGGAAGCCCCAGAAACCAAACTAGTGCTGATGGAGTTTGGCTTCACGTATCCAGCTTTCTAATCATGTCCTGCCACTTGATATGGAGGAGCTGACCGCGATGACGAGAATAGAAAATGTCAATCCAGAGTTCCTCAGCCTTCCTGAGTGTCCATGTTTCACTTCTGTACAATAGAGTTGGTATAACTGTGGGTTCCATAGACTCTCAGCTTAATGTCATGATGTCCGCACAGAGGCTGCTGAAGGACCTGAAACATGGCAGAAGCAGCTGCTGCTATATAGGCATCCTACTCTTTTGAGCATTCTCCAGTGCTGTCTAGGATGCTGCTCAACTATGTAACAGCTGCCACCTGCTCAGTGTCCCATCTGGACAGGTTAATATTGAGTTGATTTGTAGTCTGGAGCTGGATGCTGTTTGATGATAATGGCCAGGGACTTAGTTTTATCTAGATTAATAACCAGACCCGTGCATGCTGCTTCTAGCCTGACCAGACTGACAATCAGCTGCAGCGACTCATCACATTGAGCCAACAAGCCAATGTCATTGGTATATTCCAGATCTCCAAGCAGAACAGTGTTCAGCTCAGGGCCACCAACAGCTGCCTCCTGTAGTTTATCCATCAGCCAATCTATCTTTCCTTGGCTAAAGGAAGATGGTTCTGCTGGAACTTCTTGCCCCTCTTTAAGTGGAGGAGGGATTGCAGGTGACAGACAATGAGGGCTGGCCTTACCATGAGGTGAACTGAGGCGGTTGCCTCAGGTGCCAGACTGGGGGGAGGGGGCGCCCAGAGTGTAGAAAATTGTGTCTGCTGCTGTTGCATATGTATTCTCTCTGCTCTAGATGCACAGAGATGGTGGAGTGCTGTGCTGGAGGAAGGAGGGCACAAAAGACATAACAGGCAGGCAGGAGAAAAGGTGAGAGGGAATAACAGAAAGCAGCAGGAGCTGCAGGGAGACAGAGGAGGAGGATCCTCTTATGTACCTCTCTAGCACTCCCAGGAGCCTGGACTGATTAACACCAACTTCTCAGGCCTGAAGCCACTTGAGGAGAACAGGCAGTCAACTGAACTAATAGGAGCCAGTTAGGCCCTTAAGACGCTGATATCTTCCCTCACTCAGGCCCTGCTACCAGCCTTCAATTATTTGTCCCCTTCAATTGAGTGTTGAGAGCCACTATAGCTTACACAGAACAGCAGTCATGAGTGAAAGAAGAAAATGCCCTCTGGGGCAGCATTCAGAAAAAGAAAGAAAGCAAAGGGAAACTTTTCTATCTAAGCAGGAAGGAGCTCTCCTGAGATACATAGACACAAATGTTCACGGTGAGCCTTCTGGTCCCAGTGAGGATGTGAGTGGTGAGGAGATGCCTGATCTTCCAGTTAGTCAGAGTACAGGTGACCTGGCAGCTACTGCAGCATCCATATCTCCATCTCAAATGGATGTAACCATGCACATTCCTGATGAAAAGTGTAGATCAGAGAAGAGTGTGGTGGAGGCGCAAGAAACAGCTGCTGCTGAGTTTAGTTCCTTAAGTCTAGATGATCCAGGACTGTGGACCCACTTGAACAGTAGCTTGAGGGACTTCCTTGTACAGCATGGGCCACAGCATGTGAAAAACTTCGTGTTCCCCAAAGACAATGAAAATAAAAGTTTCCATCCAACACATTATTGGCGTGAAATCCCCAATGGTGGCAAAGTGGAGAGGCCATGTCTTATGCACTCAGAAACCCAGAATACTGCATACTGTTTTTGTTGCAAACGCTTCCAGTCTAATGTTCCAGCCACATTGGGTTCTACAGGAACAAAGGACGGTAAAAATCTGGCTAGAAATCTGGCATGCCATGAGAAGGCAGCAAATATCCAGAGAGCATTCCATAGGTGGAAGACCTTGAGATGAGACTAAGATTAAAGGCCACCATAGATGATCATCAAGAGAAGATTGCATCAGTCTCTCTTTACTGGCAAAATGTTCTGAAAAGGCTCATTGCCATTGTGAGAATGCTTGCTACCCAAAACCTAGCACTGCGTGGCACTTCAGATCAGCTGTATGTGCCAAACAATGGAAACTTCCTTAAAATTGTGGAGCTGATGGCTGAGTTTGATGCTGTACTCCAGGAGCATCTAAGAAGAGTCACCACCCAAGAAATGTACACGCACCGCTACCTTGGAAAAACAATTCAGAATGAGATCATTCAGTTACTGGCAATAAAAGTCAACAGAAGATTGTGGCAGATCTGAAGTCAGCAAGATATTACTCTGTTATTCTGGACTGCACACCTGACATCAGCCGTATGGAACAAATGACTTTAATGGTACATTTTGTAACAACAACAGAACCTAGTGAAAATGTCCCTGCAGTGGTGACTGTGTCAGAGAGCTTTTTCTAGAATTTATTGACATTGATGATACTACAGGAGCTGGTAGGACAAATGTGCTTCTTAAAAAGCTGGAAGCGGGAATTGTGATAGCTGACATGAGAGGTCAGGGCTACGATAATGGTGCCAACATTATCAGGAAAGAACAGAGGAGTGCAGACACAGATCTGAGAGTTAAACTCTTGAGCTTTTTTTGTTCCATGCCATTCTCATTCATTGAACTTGGTGGTCAGTGATGCAGCATCAGCTTCTAGTGAGGCTGCTGAATATTTTAATGTAATTCAAAGCACCTATGTACTTTTCTCTGCACCAACTAATTGATGGCAAATTTTGAAGCAACATCTGGGAACATCCTCTCTAACACTGAAACTACTGAGTGTCACATGATGGGAAAGTCAAGTGGAGGCGATAAAGCCTATCAAACACCAAATTGGGAAGATAGATGATGCCGTAGTTGCCATTATGGAGGATAATGCTATGACAGGAACTGTTTGTGGGAGAACAGTGGCAGAGGGAAATGGAATCACCAGAAACATACATAACTTCAAATTTCTGTGTGGCTTGGTGTTGTGGCATGTCATACTGTTTGAAATAAATGCTGTAAGTGTAACTTTAGCGCCCTCATGGCCAAGATGGAGTTTGCTCTGCAGGCAGCTCTGGCCAAGAGATGGCGCGTGCAGGAATGCAGCAGGAAAAATTCCTTCCACCCCAGGGGCACCTGTTCCAAACGCCCCAGAGTGAACACATACACCCACAGGAAAAGTACAATGGATATAACAAAGGGAGATATCTATTTACAGAGGGATGAGAGGAGGAAAAACAACAAGGGGAAATGTAGGGGGAGCAGTAGAATAGGGTTACGTTCAAACCAAGGCCCTACAGGCCCAGTGGTAGCACAGTCTGAAAGGGCAGACGCTGAGCAATGTGTCTGCACAAAGAGTTTAGGAGTCCTGAGCAAAGTTCCAGTCCAGTGCTGAGTCTTGGGCGCTCCTGGTTGTCTTCGGCACCAGTGAACTTTCCACAACAACCCCTCCGGTGCCCTCTTCTGCTGCTCTCTGAAAAGCCACACAGAGCAACAACCTCCCCACTTAACTAACTAGCAGCCTCCCTCCTTATTCCCAGTGAAGAGTCACAAGCCCCAGTACTCACGGCTCCATACAGCTCTGGGCACCAGTGATACTGGGTCCAGCTTTGGCCTGTCCTTCTCAGACAATTCCTCCCTGGCACAGTGCTCCTCGTGGCTCCTGTCCTGGGGTGTCCCTGATCAGCCGCCCTGTCCTTCCCAGGCTTCAGGCAGGTTCTCTCTCCTTCACTTTGTCCAGGGCCTCCCTGCTGCAACCCTTCTCTCCCCGGGCTCCCAAGCCACAGCCCCCAGTTTCCCTCCTTTCTCCCACTGCTCCCCCTCCCCAATAGGAAAAAGATTTAAAGGGGCCATACGCTCTAAACCCCAAGGGGTTACATAAGCAAGAGACTCCAAGGTGTTGACCTTGATATATCTGGAGCAATGGACAACTGGACAAAGCAAAGTCATACCTACAGACTTACCGGTCAGATGAGGGATTTCAAAACGTTCTGAAGAGTGCACAGAAGTTGGCAGGGGAACTTCACACTGAAGCTATTTCCCATCGATTCAAGAATACAAGAGTCACTGAAGAAGAAATTTTGATGATGAGGCACGGGATAATCCCATAAGAGACCCCAAACAGCAATGCAAAGTTGAATTCTTTAACCAGGTGCTAGACTGTGCAATACAGTCAGCTGAAGAATGTTTAATGCAGCTTAAGGAACACAGCAGTATATTTGGGTTGTTGTATCATATTCCAGAACTTCTCACTATACCTGAAGAAGACCTGCACCAGCAATGCATGACACTAGAGACACTGTTGACACATGATGACATGTGCAATATTGATGTGAGTGATTTAGGTGATGAACTGAAAGCCCTTTCAAGATACATTTCAGCAGGATCAACTCCAAAGGCTCTTCTGGAATATATGTGCACAAATAAGATGAGCACCCTCTTTCCAAATGCTTTTGTTGCTCTGCGCGTACTTCTAACACTTCCTGTAACAGTTGCCAGTGGAGAACGCAGCTTCTCCAAGCGGAAGTTAATAAAAACACATCTACGCTCCACAATGACACAGGAGAGGCTGGTCGGCCTTGCAACTGTCACAATAGAGCATGAGCTGGCCCAGACTGTGGACCTTTAGGAAGCAGTTCAAATCTTTGCAACCAAAAAGGCACGGGAAAGCACCACTTTGATTATTCAAACAGATAAAAATGCCAGTGTTTACTATGCAGACAAGAAAAGTTACATTTGCTGTTCAGGCATTTGAAAGGTGTGTTACTTAAAATTTTTGAACAAGGCATTTAAAATTGTTCTCCTTTATTGGGGTAGGTAGCAGAGCAGGATCATGAGAGGAGTAGAACAGGAAGAAGGCAGAATTGAGACCTTTCAAAGTTTTGGCCCAAGTGAGGGGACATGGGGGCGTCATTTGAGCTCCCTGCCTCAGGTGCCAAAATGTTGTGGACCTGCCCTGCAGACAATTGAGGAGCATCTTCTCACTGATGTAGCTGATCCTGCAGCCTTAGGCTAGCGCTGCCATAGAATTGTATTTCAGGAAATCACAGTGATTTGGTCCATTACTCTGCAAATACAATCTAGAGTTTAATTGGACATGTGAATATTTTTATTTAAAATGTATCGGCATTTCAATTTAATATAAAGCAAAATACAGGCACAACCTGCTAGTATATCTCAGACATCAACCATTTATTTTTGAGGGACAAAAATACCAGTCAGACCAGTAATTTGATGATTTTTTTTAAATATAAACTTTTCGTAAGAGCTGACAACTAATCTTAATGGATGTGTGAGTTTGGAATTATTTCTGTCAGGAACCAGCTGGCCTTTTAAATAGCACAGAAGAGCATGCTGGAAAATCCCCAGGAACCAAAATATCGGACATTTTTATTTTACTGATGTCCTGTTCAGTTTGCAAGGATAAACTCATTGTTCTTCTTAATTGGGCCTACAGAAAAGCGTGAGCCCTGTGCTATCAGGTGGGTATAACCAAGTGTGTAGTGTACATGTGCTGCGGGCCAATTGTGAGTACTGACATTAATCACTCAGAGCAGGTTTACACTTAAAATGGTGCAGTGGCGCAGCTGTACTGGTGCAGCACGTCAGTGAAGAAGCTACTATGTTGGTGGGTGAGTTTCTCCTGAGGGTGTAGTTAATCCACCTCCGCGAGAGTGGGGAGCTATGTCGATGGGAGAAGCCCATCTTTTGACATAGTGCTGTCTAGATCGGGGGCTAGGGCGCTTATAACTGGATTTTTCCTGCCCCTGAGTCAGGTAGTAAGTTTATCGTGTAAACTGGGCCTCAGTCTTTGGCAAGAAACCTGCGGTATATCACAGTGGTGCTTGGCAGTGCACCTCAAATCAAATTTAGGGGAAAATCAGCTTTGTATGAAATGGCTTAATCCAGCCTGTTTTCAGGGAGGGCTCAGTGAAAGGAAGGGAAATGGAAATGGTTTTCTGTACTGAATTGGTGTGGCTGGGCTGGTAACCAGAAGGATTAGTACAAGCAGGCCAGCATGGTAATGGATAAGAAACAGAAGAGATAAGACCGCAGTCATGCACTGCTGCCCATTAGTTAAACTTTGAGTGACTCATTTAAAGCCCTACTTGAGCAATTCTGATGAGGTGCTGAGTGTCGTCCACTCCTATTGATGCCAATGGCAGTAATCGGTGCTCAGCACCTTGCAGGATCTGGCCATTACCTGGGTCTGGCGTTCAGTCATTGTTTAGGAAAAGAACTTAATGTCTTTAGACCAGCAACCTCCTTCTCCTTGTATGTTGTGTGTGTTCAGTTCATTCCAAATCCTGATAACACTTTGTTTGAACAGGGCTATATTTATCATTACCAGGTAATCAGCATTCAAGATGAAAGAGCATTTTTTATTCTTTTAAAAATGAGTCATTAATGAGTCCTTATTAGTATAAGGAACAGGCTCTGGAGGACCTCAGATTGGGAATGGGGGAGAGAGGGAACTTCAGTCGTATTTCTTTTCATCTTTACTCAGCTATTGTTACCATAGCAGTTTGCTTTTGTCTTTGTTGCTCAACTACAGGGAGGGAGGGTTGGCATTTCTGGGTGGGCACTCATTTATCTTTATTATTTTGTTTTTCAATTAATAAAACCCAAACACAGTGGAGAAATATACTCTCCTGACTGCTTGTTGTTGACACTGGCTAGCAATTGAAAGCTAGTCTTCTAACTGCCAGCTGTACTCCATCTTAAATTAAATACAAGACCTTCGAACTGTCTCCTCCTTGGGCAAATGCCTGAGGAAACATACAGGCCTCAGAGGCCACTTCAGTGCTCTACCCAATCGCCAAAGTATCTAGCTGGCCTCCTCTAGTTACGTGTGCTCGATACAAAATCTGCAATGTATTGAAATGGGAAAATCTCTGGGAGTGGCATAAAAGAAATGCGATCTAATGTAATCAGTGCTGCAAAACAAAAGGAACTAACACAGAATTTAAATTCAGCTCACCATAGGGCCTTTTTTAATGATCCTGTGTGCACTGTATGACTATCCCCATAGTACTAACTAAATTCCCAAAGCACCATCTGAGTGTGTGCTATGTTCAGTATAAAACCTGGGATGGATTATCTGTGGTAGTCTTGTCTCAGGTGTTTCTAAAATCCGGATCAGTAATTTCAAGGGGATACCCCTCAGGGGGTATCCCGCACGTGTGCACTCATACATGCACATAAAATATGAGCAAGGCCTTCAAAGTAAAGCCTGTAGTGCTTACTTAGTATTTACTAAGCTTTACTCAGGCGAAAACACCAGTCTCGCTGGCACTTTTCTATCAGAACTGCAGAAATAACAGGCTAGGATCTCTGGGGACAAGAATTGAGGATGACAATTATCCAGGATATTCACATCTACACTTACTTCTGGCTGGTATGCTAGTGGCTGCTCATAGGCAAGTGCTAGTAACGCATAACTTTTCCCTTAAACCTTTTTTAAGCAGTTTTGTAATGCAACAAAGTGAGTGCCTGGGGTCTGACTTGCAAGGACTAGAATCTTTCATACAGTATGTGCATCTTTCTTGAAGCTATAGGATTTGCAGTCATGCTGCAGCCTCTTTGCACTTGGCTGTTCCTTCAAAGCAGCACAGGGCTTGATGATTTTCTTGTCAGCTAATAAAAGCAAAAGTAGGTGGCTCAATGGGAGCACTAAGCCATCATCCATCTGGGGGGTTGAGTCAATGTAGTTCTTGAATAGAATAAAATTTTAATGGAGGACTTATGATTGAGGGTTTTTTTGCTCTCATTATCTGGTTTCCATGGAACGCCTTTTCAGCAGAGTAGGACAACAGCTTCACTATTTTTCTTACAAAAGGTAGTGAGGAAAGAAGATATGGATTTCTCTCTCTGTTGGTCTCTCTCAGGCCATGTCTATGCTACAATCTTTAGTTCACGTGGTCACTTCAGACAGGGGCTAGAGTGTCCCCACTCTGTGGTCCTCTCTCCACATTGGCCACTTCCCTGATTCACTGATCACTACATTAAGTTCAAACCAAATACAATTTATTAAACAATTGTAAGAAAAATAAGGGGAAAAAAATGGAAAAGGTTAAAGGATCAAGGGAGTCTCTGGAACTTAAGAAAATTCATGGGCTATTCCTTACCCATCCCAGGCCTCCCTCCCAGGACTTGGCTCCATAGTGGTGATACCGTGGGCAGGCCATCTGCTCTGGTGGTGGCCTCACACCACAGGCACCCTTCTCCCCAGTATTTGCTTTCCTGTTAGATTCATGTCCCCCACTATCCCAGAGTCCAGCCTTCAAGGCCCTCTTGTCTGGCAACATCTCCCTGTGCTGGACCCTCTCTGGCCAGGGTCCCACCTTGCTCTCCACAGCCACTCACTGCACTCGGCTGCAGTGTCACTGGGGCACAGCTGGCATCTGCTATCTCTGCTCTGGCCCTCAGAAGTTCAGCCCTGGCTCCCCGTTTGCGCAGCTGGCTTGTGCTGCTCCAGGTCTGGCTCCTCTGCCTCCAGCTCAGCTCTGACTCCTCTGGTTCTGGCTACTGCTGCTCTCTCCTTAGCTCTGCCCTACTCTGGCACAGGTAGCTCCAGCTCACATGGAGGATGTGCCCCTGGGATCCTTCCTCCTTCATTGGCCTGTCTGCCCTATCAATCAGGCTGACTTGGAGTGCTGACCTCTCCCCATTGGCCTGAGGGCTCAGGATCCTGATTTCTCTTCAGCCCTTCCCCTTTCTTTTGGTACTGGGAGAGGGCCAACCAAAAAACCTCACTAAGTTTCATTAAGGAGCCAACAGTCTCCTTACACATAATTGGCTGCTTTCACTGGCACTGCACATATTCACCAGCAGGGCTTGTGTTGATGCAAAGTGTGGTGTACCAGAGGTAGGTACCCCAGAGTGCCACTCGCTGCCATCTGGTCCAGTGCCTTTTGGAAACTTTTCACAATGTGTTGTGGAATAGAAATGATTCGCCCAGGACTCTCTGGGCACCAGGGGTTAAGTTCCCAGCATGCAACTTTCTCCATCCCCTAATGCAATCTATATCCCATAATGTTCATGCCGTTTTAAAAAAAATCCCACAAACCTGTGCGGTGCTCTTTGCTGTCTGCCATTTCTGATGGAAGCATGGAGCCCACAGAGCTCTTCACTATTGTCATGAATGTTGCAAATACAGGACGTACGATTTTCCTGTATTTGCAGACCCATAAGGAGTACTGCAACAATTGGGGACATGACAATTCCTTGGAGGGCAGTTTGCTGAGGGACACACTGAAAAATAATTCAGTTTTTTGTCACATTTATGGAGCAGCTGTAGACTGCAAAGTGCTGCTTCTGGGCCCAAGAAACGAGCACTGACTGGTGGGATTATTTGTTATGCAGGTTTGCACAGTGAGCGGCAGAACTTTTGGAGGCAAAAGGCCATGTTCCTGGATCTGTACGCCAAAATCATCCCAGTCCTATCACATAAGGACACAAGAATGAGCGTTGCATCGATAGTGGAGCAGCGAGTGGCGGTTGCACTCGGGAAGCTTGCAATGGCAGATTGCTACTGGTCAGTGGGAAATCATTTTGAAGTTGGAAATCTGCATTGTGGGCCATCGTCATGCAAGTGCGTAGGACAATTAATAGTCTCCTGTTACACACAGGACTGTGATGCTTGGCAATGTGCAGGATGTAGTGGATGGATTTGCAGCAATGGGGTTCCCAGACTCTGATGGGGTGACAGATAGCACACACATCCCTATTTTGGCACCAGACCACTTTGCCACAGAGTACATCAATGGAAAGGGCTACTCTTCTATGGTCATGCAAGTGTGGTGGATGGCTGGGGATGCTTCACTGATATCCGTGTGAACTGGTCAGAGAAGGTGCATGATGCTCGCATCTTTAAGAACACAGGACTGTTCTGAAAGCTACAGGTAGGTATGTTCTTTCCTGGATTAACATTGGTGATATTGAAATGCCAGTAGGGATTCTGGGGGACCCTGCCTACCCCTTGCTCCCCAGGCTTATAAATCCATACACCGGCCACCTCCACAGCTCCAGGCAAAGATTCAGCGACTGGCTCATGAGCTGCAGAATGACAGTTGAATGTGCTTTTGGTGGATTGAAGGGATGCTGGCATTGTTTACTCACAAGATTGGATCTCAGTGAAAAAAATATCCCAATGGTTATGGCTGCCTGCTGTGTCCTCCATAATATCTGTGAGGCAAAGGCAGAAAAGCTGCCACCAGATGTAGAGTGTGGAAATGGAGTGGCTCTCAGCTGACTGTCAACAGCCAGACACTAAGACCATAACAAGAACTGAACATGGAGCTATGAGGTTGAGGGAGGCTTTGAAAGAGCATTTTAATGATCCACCACAGTAGTGTTCTGTACTGGACTGCTCTCTGGGCCTGAAGCTTTGGGTGCTGTTAGGAATTGTGTCGTGCTTGCTGTACATTTATAATAACTCTGAGTTTTACAGAAGCGATGACTTATGCAGTGTTTGCTGTATATTTATAAATATGACGAGGTATTTTCATGAACCTAGGAGTTTTGTGACACTCTACGTCTACAAGTATGGTGTGCTTTGAGTACCGCTATGCATTCTGCAGTATGTGTTGTGAACTAATAAAGATTAAAAAAAAAGAAATTTGACTAGGAAAAACAGTGCAGAAAATTTTCTTCATGGACTAATGGGACTGCACTAAAAATATACCACATACCCTTAAACATGTCAGGTAGATACCAAGCTCCCAAATTTCCTGTTGTGTTTGGTGGAAATATATCCAGCTAAAATCTTTGAACAATCAAACTTAGGAAAACAAGTGACAACATAAATGACTTTCTAGACATTATAGACCTGGACTCTGAGCCAGAGTTCATCCATAGTCCAGCAAGTTAAGGGAAGCAGATGTGAAGATGTTACTTTTGAGTGTAAGTTGGCAGGAGTAATCTTGGTACCATCCAGTGTTTGGAAAAGAATCTTACCCCTGCATAATGACTCAAAGGGGAGGAGGATGTAAAACCTATGCCTCCTTGCCTACAAACTCAATTACCCTTATACATGGGATATCTTATGGCACTTGGGAAAATAAAGCCAACTGCAAAAACTCAATAATAGGAGGGAGTTTGACCCTACACAAAGTAGAGTATGAAGGATGATATGAGGCATGTATAATAGCCATATTTATGTCCATATTTATATTATGGAATCAAAAGCTATATATTGAAAGTGACATTTGATCTTAATCAGTGATCCAGTAATTGACTGTCACTATGGGTATGTCTACACTACGAAATAAGGTCGAATTTATAGAAGTCGGTTTTTTAGAAATCGGTTTTATATATTTGAGTGTGTGTGTCCCCACAGAAAATGCTCTAAGTGCATTAAGTGCATTAACTCAGCAGAGTGCTTCCACAATACTGAGGCTAGAGTCACTTCTGGAGCATTGCACTGTGGGTAGCTATCCCACAGTTCCTGCAGTCTCCGCTGCCCATTGGAATTCTGGGTTGAGATCCCAATGCCTGATGGGGCTAAAACATTGTCGCGGGTGGTTCTGGGTACATATCATCAGGCCCCCGTTTGCTCCCTCCCTCCGTGAAAGCAAGGGCAGACAATCGTTTTGCACCTTTTTTCCTGAGTTACCTGTGCAGACGCCATACCTCGGCAAGCATGGAGCCCGCTCAGGTAACCGTCACCGTATGTCTCCTGGGTGCTGGCAGACGCGGTACAGCATTGATACACAGTAGCAGCAACCCATTGCCTTCTGGCAGCAGACGGTGCAATACGACTGGTAGCCGTCATCGTCGTGTCCGAGGTGCTCCTGGCCACGTCGGCTGGGAGCGCCTAGGCAGACATGGGCGCAGGGACTAAATTTGGAGTGACTTGACCAGGTCATTCTCTTTAGTCCTGCAGTCAGTCCTATTGAACCATCTTATGGTGAGCAGGCAGGCGATAACAGATGGCTAGCAGTCGTACTGTACCATCTTCTGCCGAGCAGCCATGAGATGTGGATGGCATGCAGTCCTTCTGCACCGTCTGCTGCCAGCCAAAGATGTAAAAGATAGATGGAGTGGATCAAAACAAGAAATAGACCAGATTTGTTTTGTACTCATTTGCTTCCCCCCCTCCCCTGTCTAGGGGACTCATTCCTCTAGGTCACACTGTAGTCACTCACAGAGAAGGTGCAGCGAGGTAAATCTAGCCATGTATCAATCAGAGGCCAGACTAAACTCCTTGTTCCAATAAGAACAATAACTTAGGTGCACCATTTCTCATTGGAACCCTCGGTGAAGTCCTGCCTGAAATACTCCTTGATGTAAAGCCACCCCCTTTGTTGATTTTTAGCTCCCTGAAGCCAACCCTGTAAGCCGTGTCGTCAGTCGCCCCTCCCTCCGTCAGAGCAACGGCAGACAATCGTTCCGCGCATTTTTTCTGTGCGGACGCCATACCAAGGCAAGCATGGAGGCCGCTCAGCTCACTTTGGCAATTAGGAGCACATTAAACACCACACGCATTATCCAGCAGTATATGCAGCACCAGAACCTGGCAAAGCGATACCGGGCGAGGAAGCGACGTCAGCGCGGTCATGTGAGTGATCAGGACATGGACACAGATTTCTCTGAAAGCATGGGCCCTGCCAATGCATGCATCATGGTGCTAATGGGGCAGGTTCGTGCTGTGGAACGCCGATTCTGGGCTCGGGAAACAAGCACAGACTGGTGGGACCGCATAGTGTTGCAGGTCTGGGACGATTCCCAGTGGCTGCGAAACTTTCGCATGCGTAAGGGCACTTTCATGGAACTTTGTGACTTGCTTTCCCCTGCCCTGAAGCGCATGAATACCAAGATGAGAGCAGCCCTCACAGTTGAGAAGCGAGTGGTGATAAGCTTGCAACGCCAGACAGCTACTGGTCAGTTGGGAATCAATTTGGAGTGGGCAAATCTACTGTTGGGGCTGCTGTGATGCAAGTAGCCCACGCAATCAAAGATCTGCTGATATCAAGGGTAGTGACCCTGGGAAATGTGCAGGTCATAGTGGATGGCTTTGCTGCAATGGGATTCCCTAACTGTGGTGGGGCCATAGACGGAACCATATCCCTATCTTGGCACCGGAGCACCAAGCCTGCGAGTACATAAACCGCAAGGGGTACTTTTCAATAGTGCTGCAAGCTCTGGTGGATCACAAGGGACGTTTCACCAACATCAACGTGGGATGGCCGGGAAAGGTACATGACGCTCACATCTTTAGGAACTCTGGTCTGTTTCAAAAGCTGCAGGAAGGGACTTTATTCCCAGACCAGAAAATAACTGTTGGGGATGTTGAAATGCCTATATGTATCCTTGGGGACCCAGCCTATCCCTTAATGCCATGGCTCATGAAGCCGTACACAGGCAGCCTGGACAGTAGTCAGGAGCTGTTCAACTACAGGCTGAGCAAGTGCAGAATGGTGGTAGAATGTGCATTTGGACGTTTAAAGGCGCGCTGGCGCAGTTTACTGACTCACTTAGACCTCAGCGAAACCAATATTCCCACTGTTATTACTGCTTGCTGTGCGCTCCACAATATCTGTGAGAGTAAGGGGGAGATGTTTATGGCGGGGTGGGAGGTTGAGACAAATCGCCTGGCTGCTGGTTACGTGCAGCCAGACACCAGGGCGGTTAGAAGAGCACAGGAGGGCGCGGTACGCATCAGAGAAGCTTTGAAAACCAGTTTCATGACTGGCCAGGCTACGGTGTGAAAGTTCTGTTTGTTTCTCCTTGATGAAACCCCCCGCCCCTGGGTTCACTCTACTTCCCTGTAAGCTAACCACCCTCCCCTCCTCCCTTTAATCATTGCTTGCAGAGGCAATAAAGTCATTGTTGCTTCACATTCATGCATTCTTTATTCATTCATCACACAAATAGGGGGATGACTACCAAGGTAGCCCAGGAGGGGTGGTGGAGGAGGGAAGGAAAATGCCACACAGCACTTTAAAAGTTTACAACTTTAAAATTTATTGAATGCCAGCCTTCTTTTTTTGGGCAATCCTCTGTGGCGGAGTGGCTGGTTGGCCGGTGGCCCCTCCACCGCGTTCTTGGGCATCTGGGTGTGGAGGCTATGGAACTTGGGGAGGAGGGCGGTTGGTTACACAGGGGCTGTAGTGGCAGTCTGTGCTCCAGCTGCCTTTGCTGCAGCTCAACCATACCCTGGAGCATACTGGTTTGGTCCTCCAGCAGCTTCAGCATTGAATCCTGACTCCTCTCATTACGCTGCTGCCACATTTGAGCTTCAGCTCTGTCTTCAGCCCGCCACTTGCTCTCTTCAGCTCGCCACCTCTCCTCCCGGTCATTTTTGCTTTCCTGCACTCTGATATTATTTGCCTCCACGCATTCGTCTGTGCTCTGTCAGTGTGGGAGGACAGCATGAGCTCGGAGAACATTTCATCTCGAGTGTATTTTTTTTTTCTTTATAATCTTAACTAGCCTCTGGGAAAGAGAAGATCCTGTGATCATTGAAACACATGCAGCTGGTGGAGGAAAAAAAGAGGGACAGCGGTATTTAAAAAGACACATTTTATAAAACAGTGGCTACACTCTTTCAGGGTAAACCTTGCTGTTAACATTACATACATAGCACATGTGCTTTCGTTACAAGGTTGCATTTTGCCTCCCCCCACCGCATGGCTACCCCCTCAACCTCCCCCCTCCCCGTGGCTAATGGCGGGGAACATTTCTGTTCAGCCACAGGCAAACAGCCCAGCAGGAACGGGCTCCTCTGAGTGTCCCCTGAAGAAAAGCACCCTATTTCAACCAGGTGACCATGAATGATATCTCACTCTCCTGAGGATAACACAGAGAGATAAAGAACGGATGTTGTTTGAACGCCAGCAAACATACACTGCAATGCTTTGTTGTACAATGATTCCCAAGTACGTGTTACTGGCCTGGAGTGGTAAAGTGTCCTACCATGAAGGACGCAATAAGGCTGCCCTCCCCAGAAACCTTTTGCAAAGGCTTTGGGAGTACATCCAGGAGAGCCGCGAATGCCAGGGCAAAGTAATCCTTTCACATGCTTGCTTTTAAACCATGTATAGTATTTTAAAAGGTACACTCACCGGAGGTCCCTTCTCCGCCTGCCAGGTCCAGGAAGCAGCCTTGGGTGGGTTCAGGGGGTACTGGCTCCAGGTCCAGGGTGAGAAACAGTTCCTGGCTGTCGGGAAAACCAGTTTCTACGCTTGCTTGCTGTGAGCTATCTACAACCTCATCATCATCATCATCATCTTCTTCGTCCCCAAAACCTGCTTTCGTGTTGCCTCCATCTCCATTGAAGGAGTCAAACAACACGGCTGGGGTAGTGGTGGCTGAACCCCCTAAAATGGCATGCAGCTCATCATAGAAGCGACATGTTTGGGGCTCTGACCCGGAGCGGCCGTTCGCCTCTCTGGTTTTCTGGTAGGCTTGCCTCAGCTCCTTAAGTTTCACATGGCACTGCTTCGGGTCCCTGTTATGGCCTCTGTCCTTCATGCCCTGGGAGATTTTGACAAAGGTTTTGGCATTTCGGAAACTGGAACGGAGTTCTGATAGCACGGATTCCTCTCCCCAAACAGCGATCAGATCCCGTACCTCCCATTTGGTCCATGCTGGAGCTCTTTTGCGATTCTGGGACTCCATCATGGTCACCTCTGCTGATGAGCTCTGCATGGTCACCTGCAGCTTGCCACGCTGGCCAAACAGGAAATGAGATTCAAAAGTTCGTGGTTCTTTTCCTGTCTACCTGGCCAGTGCATCTGAGTTGAGAGTGCTGTCCAGAGCGGTCACAATGGAGCACTCTGGGATAGCTCCCGGAGGCCAATACCGTCGAATTGTGTCCACAGTACCCCAGATTCGAGCCGGCAAGGCCGATTTAAGCGCTAATCCACTTGTCGGGGTGGAGTAAGGAAATCTATTTTAAGAGCCCTTTAAATCAAAATAAAGGGCTTCATCGTGTGAACGGGTGCAGGTTTACATCGATTTAACGCTGCTAAATTCGACCTAAAGTCCTAGTGTAGACCAGGGCTATGATAATCCCATACACAATGATGTAACTTGTCCATCTGTGACCCAAGGACCTGCCAGTGGTCTTACAACAGCTTCTGTACTAGAAGTGTTGGTTAATCAGGTTCAATTTATGCATATCCTTGTTGTGTTAAATTTGTCCTATTGGCACATGGATTAATTCAGCTATTGCAAGCATGTTAAGGTGGCTTTCTTCCTTTCAGTGCTTATTGTGGATATGATTGCAGTTTATCAGCAGTGAGTACAGGATATTGCCAGCATAGGGGTCCACACAAAACAAAAATTGTATACCCCTAAATGGAAGCGTAGCCTGGAACTGTTTGGAATCCTAGGGTCCATAACAGGACTGTTTTTGTACAGGAATGTCAATTTGGAATCAAGTGGGTGTTGAGATAATTTGTAGAGACATTAATCATGTGCTGTAGGAGAATGCTAACAAAGTGGTTAATCTAATATTACAGGGGATAAAGGGTTTGTCACAGGAAGAAAGGTTTATAGTCTATAACATGCATGACAAAACCCGTTTGTTTAACAAGTCTCAGTTTAAGATTAACCAACCATCAGCCTAAACAATGATCAGCAGAAGGACCAATATGTGGGGAAAATAATTTGTGTATGAAGAATATGTCATAAATACCACTGCTAATGCACTGCAATTTTTAGAATTAGGAGAGATTCCAGACTTAATCAAAGATGAGCAATTGTTAAATTGGTATTGTCCAAAATGTTCCAGGCGCATGGGAAGGAATGATCCATTTGTTTGGCTTCGTGCCAATGATTCTCATTATGAGCAATGCGGCATATGGGATCTGTGGTGCCGCATCCCAGTCAAGACACTTAGAACACAAGAAAGGCCATACTGGGTCAGACCAAAGGTCCATGTAGCCCAGTATCCTGTCTCCTGATAGTAGCCAATGCCAGGTGCTGCAGAGGGAATGAATAGAACAGGTAATCATCAAGTGATCCATCCCCAGTCGTCCATTCCCAGCTTCTGGCAAACAGAGTCTAGGGACATCACTTGTTGTTTAACTAAAAACTGTATGATAGCAAAGTCCTCGTATGTCTTGTTCAGTCTCCTTGCCTGTCTTTGATCCAGATAAGGATGTGTACAGCTACTGTCCACTCCACAGGTCATCTTGAAGATAACATCTACAAGAACACATCAGTATGTCTACTTTGGTGGTCTATCACACAGAAACCCAAACCTGGCAAATCACGCTGATGGTCTGTTGCTCTGAAAAGGGGCGTCAGTACGTTATATGTAACATATGTGTAATATGTTGGAGGTGGACACCAGATAGTGTGGACTGCAGGGAGTGAGTCAGCTACAGAACTAATCACCATCTTTGTGCCTGGTCAGGTTAACTAAATGGAAGACACTGATGGAGAAGGTAACCTAGGATGGAGGTGACTTATATTGTGTGGTAACCAATCATTAAAAGTACCTATTTGGTCAATTGGAGTGTCAGGTTCTCAAACCCAAATTTGTATTTTACCTCAAAACAACATATTTTACTAGGACTTACAGTGATATCTTCTGTCCCTACTTTTGAAAACACAACCATTATTATATTTGATCCAACCTATCAGGACTTAACTGTCCAAAGCACACCAACATTCCTTTTTATGTATCCCCGCTAAATTTACAACTGAAACAATGGATCAAAAAGCACACGCCTTAGACAAATTACCAGTAATATCAATGAGGCAGAACAATCTGTTACCCATTTGATGGATGGAGGTGATGAGATCCTAGCAACACCTTTATGAATACAAATTGGATTAAATGGATGGATTATTGTCCAAGTAGTTGGAAAAGGAATTATTTTCATTATATTGGGGTGCATGCAGTGTAAAATCAAGAGATTAAGTAGAAAAGGTCATGACCTACAACATCAATGAGTTAGGGAGATGGTAGATAATGAATCAGGCAGTATGCAACCATGAGGCCTACTGCAAATATAATTCAGATACCACCACATCCCTATGCTCCAGTTATAACTACACAACCAGAATCAGTCTATCATGTCCCTGAAACTCCATATCAGGAGAATGAGATTGTCTTTGGAACCTCCCACCATCAGATAATCAAACCATCCACATTGTAAATTCATGATGGGGTTTGTGACATACTATACCTTGGGGAACATCTTGTAACCCCCTATTCCTCATCTGTATATAATTGTTATATTGCATATAAAGGATGCCATAAGAAGTATTAGGGAAAAGGTTATGATCAGCTGAAAGTCACTATTCTATCTAAATATGTATATCTTTAGCATATGAAGTTTGAGATTGTGTTAAATGGTTGTCAGTAACACATGCTGTAAATTGGGGAATCTGCCAGATATTAGCTCCCCAGAGACAACTGCAAGGAAAGTAACCAACACCTGGTGGGGTGTCAAACAACCCATCAACAGCCACTGTCCAGCAAGGGAGCTACAATTCAGTGACTCACCTGCATAAGGCCACACCAGGGGAATTACTCAACCCTGCCTGGTGACTCAGCAATGCCCACCAGACATGCCTGGACTTGTGTTCTCCAAGCACATGAACTAAGGGTATAAAACAGAACACGGAGAACCATGCTTGGCCTTTCTCCTGCCCCCACCTATGCTGCAAGCAACAAAGATGCTCAGAAGACGGAAGACTCCAACACGGGAGATTGACCCAGGTTTAAGGGACAAACCTATATATTAAGGACTGCAATATCCAGTGGGGTGAGAAAAATTGATTAGTCTAGATGTTGCCCAATCTAATAGGGTTGAGCATTTAGACTGCATGCTTATATTTTCTTTTCTTTTGGTAACCACTCTGACTTTTTGCTTGTCACTTATAATCATTTGAAATCTATCTTTTGTAATCATTAATTTTATTTTACTGTTTATCTTTACCAGTGAGTTTGTATGAAGTGTGTGGTAAATCAGCTCAGGTTCACAAAGGCTGGTGTACGGCCACTTTCCATTGATGAAGCGGTGAACCAACTAATAAATTTGCACTGCTCATCTTGAGCAGTGCAAGATGGTATATTCCTGAGGTACAAGCCTGGGAGCTGGGGGGGGATTTGGCTAGTGCCTTTCTCTCTGTCATTCATGAGTGGCTCTGGGAGCATTCATGCAATCTAGCTGGGCATGGGGCTCCACATGCGGTTGTGCTGAGTGATAACAGTGCCTGGAGGGGTTTGCTTCTTGTTACTAGCAAGACATTGTGAGAGACAGCCCAGGCTGGAGAGCATTAAGGGGGCACAGCAGTCCCACAGTCCCAGGCCACATCCCGGGGATCCCCGTCACAGGGTTCATTAGCAATCACCGCATCAAAATGGGGCCTCGTAGCCTGTAGAGTTAGCTTTAGCATTTTATTTTACTCAGCAGTAATGGAAAGGAGCCTACAGGCCTGTATCCTGTAAGACATTAGCTTAAGCTTTAAGGCCTGTGAACTTTGGCACAGATAAATGGCCTGACAGTCATCCTGCGTTTTGGGGAACTGGGAAAGGTGTGTTTAAAGGGGAACTTTATCCCAGGTAACCACAAGAACATTGAACAGATACTAGGCTTGGATATTTTAGAATAAAATGTTGACACATGCTTAACTGCAAACTTGCCTTGACATTGAATTGACTTACGTGATGATTAGTTGCAATCATTAATATATTAACCTATAGAATAAAGGTACCTCAACATTATTAGAGTGAGGAATTTAGATATGGATAAGGGAGGCTGGGCATTTGAATGAATATTCATGACAGCCCATAAGCCAGAGGTGGGCGAACTATGGCCCGTGGGCCACATCTGGCCCGCAGGACCCTCCTGCCTGGCTCCTGAGCTCCTGGCCTGGGAGGCTCGCCCCCTGCTCCTCCCCCGCTGTCCCCTTCCCCCACAGCCTCCATTCATTGCACCGCCGGCTCAATACTCTGAGTGGCAGGACTGTGAGCTCCTGGGGCAGCGCAGCTGCAGAGCCCGGCCTGACTTGGTGCTCTGTGCTGTGCTGTGCGTGGCTGGCTCCAGCCAGATGGTGCGGCTGCTTGTCCTGGTGCAGCCATGCTGCCAGCTACCGGTGCTCCAGGCAGCACCGTAAGGAGGCAGGGAACAGGGGGGGGTTGGATAGAGGGCAGGGGAGTTTGGGAGGTGGTCGGGGCTGCGGGTGTGGATAGGGGTCAGGGTGGTCAGAGAGCGGTGAACAGGGGGGTTGAATGGTGGCAGGGGTCCCGGGAGGGAGGATAGTCAGGAAGGAGAGGGGTTGGATGGGGCCATGGGGAGCAGTTAGGGGTGGGGGGTCAGGGAGAAGAGGTGGTTGGATGGGGTAGGAGTCCGGGGGGGCAGTCAGGAATGAGAGGAGGTGTTGGATGGGGTGGCGGGTGGTCTGGGGGCGGTCAGGGGACAGAGAGCAGGGGTGTGTGTGGATGGGGCAGGAGTCCTGGGGGGGCCATCAGGGGGCAGGGTGGGTTGTATGGGGCAGGACCCCTGCGGGGGGGCGGGCATCAGGGGGTAAGAAGGAGTGCAGGTCGGATAGGGGGCAGGGGCTGTGCCATGCCTGGCTGTTTGGGGATGCACAGCCTCCCCTAACCGGCTCTCCATACAATTTCGGAAACCCAATGCAGCCCTCAGGCCAAAAGGTTTGCCCGCCCCTGCCCTAAGCCCTATAATAAGCCCAGACCATCATATAAGAGGGAGATCTGGACCATCGGACTCATTTGGCATGCCAGGGACGGGGCTGTCTCTTATCGCCAGGTGTCCAAGGAAGGGTGCAAATCTGAGCATATATGTAAGGAATGGTACAAGATATCACCTCAACTCTATATTTTTGCTATTTTTTGTATGTTGTTTGGAGCTTTTCTGTCTTTACTAATTGTGCTAACAAAAGTGGTTAAAGCTCTGCTGGGCCCTCAGTGAAAAGGTCTCCTTTGTGCACGCCAGAGTTCCCAAGAAGACGTTGAATTTAATAACTTTGATTCTGTTGTGCAGATTCTGGGATGAGAAACCTGCATTCCCCCAGCTCTTTAAATCTGAGTTAGTATGGAAATACACAAAATAAGCCTATTTTCACTAGCCTGACCATCACTGAAATTATGTGATTATGCTCCGTGGAGCGCCCATGTAAATCACATACTCAGCGGGCTTTTCTGGCAGCTTTTCTTTTGTCCTTTGCCTGTAATAACATGAAATATATGTCTGATCTGTTTCACAGCACCATCTGGATCCCAACAGTGTCTGAAGAACTCACTGGGGCTCTATCGGCATTTAATAAGGAAGCTTTCTTAATGTGTGATGACATATCCACTCCCAGGCTTTATTCAAGCCTAATTTAATGGTGTCCAGTTTGCAAATTAATTCCAAATCAGCAGTCATTACACAAAGTAAAACTATTTCCCTGTGTTTATTTTCCCCCCATACTGTTCTTCACACGTTCTTGTCAACTGCTGGAAATGGCCCACCTTGATTATCACTACAAAAGGCTTTTTTTTCTCTCCTGTGGGTAACAGCTCACCTTACCTGATTACTCTCATTACAGTGTGTGTGGTAACACCTATTGTTTCATGTTCTCTGTGTATATAAAATCCCCCTACTGTATTTTCCATTGCATGCATCCGATGAAAGGAGCTATAGCTCACGAAAGCTTATGCTCAAATAAATCTGTTCATCTCTAAGGTGCCACAAGTACTCCTTTTCTTTTTGCGGATACAGACTAACACGGCTGCTACTCTGATAGATGATATAGTGGTGTACAGTCATACGTGGGAGGAACACCGCCGACATATTAAGGCTGTACTACAAGCCCTGGGGGAAGCGGGGCTCATGGCCAACCCAGCCAAATGCCACCTTGGATGATGGGAAGTAACATACCTGGGATATACCATGGGGCGAGGGACCCTATGTCCACTTGTACAAGGTGCAAGCTCTGCAGGACTGCCCAATGCCCACGACAAAGAGATAGGTACACCAATTTTTAAGCCTGTCAGGGTACTACCACTGCTTTGTACCAGATTTTGCAATGCTTGCGGCACCCTTGTCAGACCTAACTAAGAGATCCCAACCGCAAAAGGTCCAGTGGTCAGCCGAATGTGAGAGGGCCTTCCAGGACCTAAAGGACAGGCTGACTAGGGCACCAGTCCTATATCACCCAGACTTCACTAAGCCCTTTATACTGCAGACGGATGCGTCCAAAGTGGGGCTGAGAGCAGTATTGTTCCAGGAGATCAAGGGAGAAGAATATCCCATCCTCTATTTGAGCTGGAAGCTTTTTGCCAGAGAACAGAGGTATTCAACTATAGAGAAGGAGGCCCTGGCGATGAAGTGGGTGATCGACTCACTAAGATACTATCTCCTGGGAAACCCGTTTCAATTGGTCACAGATCAGACTCCCCCCTCCAATTGCGCAACGGTATGAAAGATACCAGTGTTTGAATTATGAGATGGTACCTATCTCTCCGGCCCTGTGACTTCAGCGTCACCCATTGACCAGGTAGGGCACACGCAAATGCGGAATTTTTCTCCTGGGTGGGAGGCGAGGAAGGAAAAGAGGACCCACCACTGGACACCCTCTTAAAGGGGTGTGTGTATGGTGGGGTGCACTTGCCCTGCACTGGTACTGCGAGGATTAACGCCACTTTCTGGGCTGAGGAGGCCATGGCCCTTCTGGGCATGCTCCAGCTGGAAACTAGGTATAAAAGGGAGCAGCTCAGGTCATTCAGGGCTGGCCACCAGAGGGGAAGGACCTTGGGCAGAGGCTCCAGCTGAAGAGCTGTCCCATCCCAGCCCAGCCCCTGTCTGTGGGAGCCGGAGATCCAGAGTGTCAGACTGGAGGTCTGTGGCCAGCAGAATCCCAGGGAATCATCCATGCTGAGGAGCCTGGATCCCCAATTCCACATGGATTGTGGCTTTGGGAAACCCAGTAGAAAGTGACCCGGGGAGGGTGAGCGAGTGGTATCTCTGACCCGAGTGAGGTCAGCGTGTTTCAGTGGGATTCCCCGCTGACCCAGTGGCGGACCACTCCGCCACTGTTAGGGCCCTGGGTCGGGGCCCCCTACCCAGGCTGCCGCCCCCTTCTGTCCTCCCCTTCCCCCTGGCAGCAACCCCCTGGGTACTGGTCACCAGGCTGCACTGCCTGTGTCTGGAGGCTGTGATATTGGCTCTGGCCGTGAGACCGCACTGCCCTGGATGCAAAGGCCTCTATAATTGACTCTGGCTGCTAGGCCACGTTGACCCGAACGCATGGAGTGCTGTAACTGACCCTGGCCATTGGGCCACACAACCTTGAGAGGAGAGCAGCCATATTGACTTTTTTGATTAGTTCTCATCACCCCAAGACAAAGGCTGGTCGTAAGGATGTGACTGCGGGGAAGTAATTACCACATCCCAGGAGGGGGCAGGGCGCACTTGCCCCGCGACAGCCCCATCGCAGTTTGGCTGGTTAGTAACTGAGCCAAGGCCTGAGGATTTGGGCCCAGATCCTTGTTGGAGGACTAATTTTCATTGATTTCAATGGGAGTTAGGTGCCTAAATACCTTTGAGGACCTCGGCCATGGTGCCTAACAGATACCATTTTATAGAGTGAAAATTAAGATTCCAAGTAAAATTAAGAGTGTCGTTAACACCCTGGAAGAAATATTTCAGGGGCCTTCATCTTATCTGAGGAATGCCAGGATACTAAGACTAATGATACACATAGTGTAAATGCCTCATGATAAGAGTTTTCCTGAACATGGAATTAAATTAGAACCTTGGACTCTGATTACAGACTGAACATTGGCTCATGAATCTTTATAACCAGCTCATCTGTGAATCACCCTTTTTACTCATCTGATATAAATATAGTTTAATTTAATATGACATAATTTAGAACTGAGACATTTTCATGATTAAAAGGAAACTTTCTCTCCTCCTTAGTTTGAAGGAAATCTGAGGCTTAACATGATCAAAGCAATGGGTATGGTCCCAGTCAGTTTTGTATCATGAACAACTTGTTGTAATTGATGTAATAACTGGAGTAAGATGTGACAGGTTTGTTTTACCATCTGTTGTAAACATGTGATCCACGAATGCAATTTGCCAAGGCCTTTGAAATGCAGCCCGCTGTTTACATGGAGTATATGTATTTAGTTCTTTCAATTAGCCAGCAGATCTGAACTATATTTAAGATTCAGATCAGTTAGATGAATACCACCCCCAACTGCTTCCTCCACAACAATTAGCGATATCCAAAATCCAGCCCTAGATCTCAGTAAGTCCGTCAGTGTCCATTGGGCTGGCTGCTGCCTGTCAGATCAAAGAATTTGGAGGGATGGATGGTGACAGGGAGGGTTAAGGCACTAGTCTGGGCATCAGGAGACTGAGTTCTGTTCCCAGCTTTGTCACAGACTTCTTGTGTGACCTCAGGCAAGTCCCCTAATCTCTCTGTGCCTCAGTTTCACATCTGTGAAGTAGGGATAGTAAATATCTTCTTAACTCACAGGGATGTTGTGAGGCTAAGTGCTGTAATGTTTGTGAAGTGGGAAGATACTGTGGTGAGGAGCCTTGCAGAGATGTCTATAAATAAATGGATGGATTAGACAAGCAATGAGAGTTGTCGTTGGTTGAGAGAAAGGAAGGGGAAGAACATAACACAGTTGGACTACAGATCCAGGAGCAAGGGTGAGGTGCTTGGAAAGTAGGATTAATATGTGTAAGAGCCAAACCCTTTGTTAATTGGATCCTTGTTGCAGATTTTTTCTCAAAGGTATTTCAAGTGCTAATCTTGGCTGTAAACCGCAGTGGTGGCTGGACATGGGGCAGGGGGTGGGATGCTAAGGATGTTTTCAGGGTCAAACTCAGCCCTAAGATACTTTTACCCAGCTACCAGTAACATCAGTGGGAACTGTATGCATGTATCTGAAGGGCAATATACCACACACTCAAGTATTTATGGCTTTAACTATTGAAGGTGTTAAATCTTGGCTTTTCTAGACCAATAAAGCCCAGTGCCAGAGCCTTAGACTCCCCTCCTACCTTTTCAGCTGTCACTGAAGATTAGATTCAAGCTTTAAGCCTGTAAAACCTTTGAGGCAAAACCTTAATGAAGATCTGATCCATTTAAACTCTGATCAAATTAGTTTTATAGCAACGTTTCTGTTTTGGATACTGCACATGGATCAGATTTTATACATTCTCACTGCAGATGAAGGGGAACCTCACCCCACTGTGTTAAACTGAATTGAATGAATAAATAAATACATGAGTGGATTCCCTGTAAGCAGCTGGCTTCATTCCAAAGGACATTGTGAGCTGACTAGTTGGATTACAGGCATACAAGAACTTGGAAAGATTTTTTTTTTCTGCTTTGCACATGACAATACTAAAAGGAGATCTGAGATCATAGTGCTATATTCTAGAGAGTGCTCCAGAAGGGGAAGTGTAGAGGAAAGAAGACTGGAAAGCCTGGCCCCAATTCTGGAGGGTGAGTGCCTTTGAGGTCCATAGAAGTGATTGGGACTTGAGAGTGCTCAACATCTCACAGGAGATCCTCACTGGATTAGGCCAATGATCGCCTGAGGTCCCTTCCAGCCCTCCATTTCTGTGATCATCTAGTCCAGCCTACCACAGTGAAGCACCACCACGTATACTTAGACCATCCCTGATTGGTATTTGTCTAACCTGTTCTTAAAAACCTCCAATGGTAGCGATTCCACAACCTCCCTTGGAAGCCTATTCCAGCGGTTACCTATCCTTATAATTAGAAAGCTTTCCTAATATCTAACCTAAATTGTCCTTGCTGCAGATGAAGCCTTCTTGTCAGACCTTCAGTGGACATGGAGAACAATTGAACACTGTCCTATTTAGAACACATTTTTTATATTTGAAGACAGTTATCTTGTTCCCCACCTCAGTCTTCTCTTCTCAACTGTCCCATATTGTTGGCTCATATTCAATTTGTGATCCGCTATAGCCCTCAGATTCTTTTCACTGGTACTACACCCGACCCAATATTTCCCATTTTGTAGCTGTGCATTTTATTTTTTTTTCTTCCTAGTGCAGTACTTTGCATTTGTCTTTATTGAATTTCATCTTGTTGATTTCAGACCAATTCTCAATTTGTCCTTCATTTTGAATTCTAATCCTGCTCTGCAAAGTTGGTGTCAGTCACAAATTTATAAACACGCTCTCCACTCCATTATCAAAGTCATTAATAAAACTGGTGAAGAGAAGAAGTTTTGAGTTATATTAGTCAATCCTTCCCCTTAACTGCCCCCACAATTTCAGTGCGCTGTGTCATTTTATCACCTTCAAGTTGGAACATTCACAGATGCCGAAACGGTGAATGGTATTTGTGCATGGCGCTCCCAGGTAGGGCTTTGAAAACTGCCCCTTATTATCAAATGAGTAATGAATGTCTGCAGAATGTGTGGGTGTGTGTGTGTTTGTGGATAAGTGAGGTATGGAGGAGGGAGCATCTAAACTTGGGAACCCGTAAATATAGATTTGGTTGAGTTAGAGCCTTTCCCTGGATCGTCCTATGCTTTCTTTAATGTAAGGAAGAATGTTGCTAGCCTTTCTGGTTGTATAACTTGCACTCATTGTATAAATCAATGTGTTGCTGCTTATCTTGGCCTGAAGCCTTACTGCAAATCAAACTCCACTAGTAGTAACCCAGGTGTGAAGTGAACTTGTTGTAATTTCTTTAATGGGGTGTTTCTGTAACTTTAAAACCTAATTGTGACCATTCAGAGGTTAACACCATTAAATAACTAACCCAAAGTAAAACATTCAGCAAGAGACGTGTTAAAAGGTGATTACAAGTGATGATTTTCCCCAGCTATGAGAGTCTGGTTTGGGCTTCACTCAAGGGACCTGTCTATGTAAGGGAACATTATTAATGGTTAACAATTGAGTTAGCTGACATGATGCTGACCTGGATTTTGTGGTTAGTGTAGGCAAGGCTGAGTTGTGTTTAGTACCATGTCAGCTAGTCATGACCCTGCGAAAAAACAAAAAAACCCAAACCTGATGAAAAATTCCCTCTGGTATCTCCAAGACTTTCTGTCAGAAAACCACAGCCAGAAGCAGCTGAGCTATGTCACATCAATGAAATTGAACAACAGCAAGTATCTCTATATGCTATAGCTTCGATCCTACAACTGGATCTGTGTGGGCCGACTTGGAGCCCCCTTGAAGTCTGCCTGCATTGATTCAGCTGTGGGATTGGAGCCTATAAGGTATTTCACAAAGATGTTTGTTTCTGTTGTTAGTCCCTTGATGTTTAATGCCAGGAAAGCTGAGAATGTTGTCCATACAGGCACTTCCTTCCCTAGTACTGTCAACATCTCCATGCTCCTCCTGTCACTGTATAAATCCTTGGCTAACCCAGTTGTCTGCAAGCGAGGTTTACCATTGAGAACTAATGAGCAATGAACCATTGTCTTGGATTTCAGTGGGCACTGTCTTGTTACTAGTGGCCACTTTTCCTCTAGCACTGGGCAAAATAGGCACAAAGGGCTAGAATCACAAGGCGGGGCTTACACATTGCAGTGCTGAGCATTGCAATAGGTAACTTTTAGCTACTCTGCTGCCTAGTGGAATTCCCAGCACTGAGTTAGCTCCCAGGTGCCCTATACAATGCGTGGGGAGAATCAGGTGCCCAAAAAGGGGATTCACAGAAGCAAGCAGGCCGAGCAGGGAGCTGCCCATGCTAGCCAGTAGGAATGGCCAAGGGAGGAGGGTGTTCTAGGCCCGGCTCCTCAAAGGGAGTTAGGTACCCAAGTCTGAGTCAGAGGGAGCTGATTCCTTCCATTTGGGAGTCTCAGCTATGAACCCTCTCTTGGAGTAAGGCACCCAAACCCTTTCTCAAGAAAACAGGAGGAGGTGCAGCTGTGTCCCCTTTTACCCAATATCCCAGTAGTAAGAGCACTCGCCCAGTATGTGGGAGATCTTTGTTCAATTCCCCACTCTACCTGATGTGGAGCAGGGACTTAAACCCAGGTCTTCTGCCTCCCAGGTGCGCACCCTAATCACTAGGCTGTAGGCTATTCTGGGGGGGGAGGGTGGCACTTTCAGTCTCTCCTGTGGGAGCTGTTTCATTTTACATAAATATCCTCTGGACCTGAGCAAGAGACTGACTCTATAGCCCAGTGATGAAGGCAACCAGTTGGGAAACCTGGGTTCAAGTCCTTGCTCGATAGCAAGCAGAGTAGGGATTTGAGGCCAAGGGTCTCACTCCTGGGTGAGTGCTCTTTCCTCTGGGTAGAAGGGAACTGGCCATTTTATGAGGGGCCTGATTCAGTATGCGTGCTCTAAGGTGACATCTGAGCAAGTCAACTGGATGGGGTGGGAAAGGCAGGGGAGACCCTAGTTTATGACTCCTGCAAGAGCTTAGAGGTAAGTTAGATGCTGAGTTGTTCAGCATCGTCAGGATTTTGTACATGCCCAACAGTGGAAATTTAGGCTCTTAGGGAACTTTACCGATGGAAATGCAGGCTCCTAAAGTCTTTAGGCACCTACAGGGTTAGGTGGCAGCTGAGTGGGGGTTTTGTGAATGTCACTGGTCCTGATTGTTGGATATAGGTGCCTAAGGAGACATCTCGGCATCTACGGGTATGTTTACACTGCAAAAAGAAAACACCCACCTCCCTGTCCCACACAAAAGCGAGTCTCAGAGCTTGGGTCAGCTGACTTGGGCTCATGTTACAGGGCTAAAAATGACAGTGTAGATGTTGCCACTGTGGCTGCAGCCTGGGGTCTGAAATCTGGCAACTGGGGACGGTTTGAGACTGTATGGAAATGCAGCAGGGTTAATAAAGGTGACATTCTAACTGGGATGCAGCTCAGCCATGTGGGAATATGAGTGAAGTGGGGAAATAAATTACCATGTTATGCTGATGAACCGTGAAGGGAAAGTTGTGTGATCTGTGAGTAGTGAAAGAAAAAAGATCAGAGAGAGGTAAAGCCTTCTTCACAAACCCAAGAACAGCTGAACTGTGTAAGTAATTTTGCTTTATGGTCTACAGCTATTTGTTTTCTGATCTGACAAAAAATGACATTTATCTGTACTGATAGATTTAGAGATATTATATGTGAGTACACATATTGTTCCTTTGTCAGCTAACCAAGAAACAGCCAATCTGACAGCTGCCTTTTTCTCTCTGATAGTTTTGCTAGCTGTATGTGAAATTTCCATGAACACCATGTTATATAATACATGGCAAACAAAAGGAGCTAGTTTCAAACTTATGTAGCATGTTTTTAAGAAGTGTTTCCTGAGGGGTTGGATGGCTATGAGGATTTGTAATAGGCTATATAAATTCTTTTGTTTCTAGTTCAAATGCAGGCCAGGTTGGTAGTAAGCAAAAGTCATAACAAACATCTGATCGCAATTCAATGGTTTACATAAAATAAATTGGTGGTTTGAATTCCATTCATAATGTGCAGGTGTCCACTTCGCACAAACCACCATCAGACCCTTGTTGGCAGTCTCAGGTCAAGGACTGAATAGGCCTGCAGGCTGAACTGCTCTCATTCCTGGAAGTGGTCCTTTCAGTTGCTTCTGAAGTAGGTTGGTGGGGCAGTACTGGGCAAGAATCCTTTGCTCTTCTGGGGAAGGTCACTTTTCAGGGTTAAGAAATTCTGGCATCTTTCAAGTTCACTTAATTCATATACCTTCCCTCCCCCCCACCACCCCCCCATTGCTTCCAATAGCAGGTCATTGAACGTAGCGTCACACAGGAGATGGCATTTTTTTGGTTTTATTTTTAGAAAAAATGAATAGTAGGAGTCAATGGAGATGCAACCACATCGGGTCAGAATTTGGCCCATCATGTCTAGATTTGGAGCTACAGCAGACAGTAAAGCTAGTCAAAAATGAAAAATTTTCATGAAAAAAAGTTTACATTTTGAACATTTGAAAAATGGGGCCCAGCTTTAGTAGACAGCAATAAATTGTTGAGGCTAGCAGTGGTAAAAAGTGTGTGCTATGCTTTGATAAGATTCCATAGGACTAGTCCAGTATTATGGGGGTCTTAAAAATGCAAACTTTGGTTTGACCCTCATGTTCCGATAGGGATATATTTTTCATTCAGGCCCTTTGGAGAGGGAGGGAAGAGATAATAGTGAGGATAGGGTGCTTGATTCCATTTCGGCTGAGAAATAAACAGGACAGATGTATCCGATGTTACCTGTGTGACAGCCAGAACGAATGCCAGGTACCAAGCGTGATGAATATACAATAACCAATCAGGCTAATCATATTTTTATTTATCAGCTAGAAAGCTTTCTGTGCTGTTCCATGTCAATACACTACTGATGTAACCTAAAGTGAAATTTGTTTTCGTATGCTTAAGAGGCTGACAATAACCCTCCCTACTCTCCCCCCCAACCCCAACCAAACGAAAAAGAGCCGCGAGGTTAAAGGGAAAGAAGTCAGACTCGTAATTTGTTGAGAGAGCTAAATAGGGCCCACATCATGGTGTTCATTTCTGACGCGTGGGTAACATCCCTGTGGGGGTGTCAATTTAAAAACCAGTGTGCGTTATAACTCAGACGGAGGCAACGTTAACTGGCTTACACTAGCTCTTAATTTTAACTCCTTCCTTGCCACATTACAGGGTTAGTCTCTCTCACAAACAGCAGAACACAGAAACGTTTCTTTGAAGGACTTGACTTTGGTGTGTGCTGGGTTGTCCCCACATGCACCATGTGTGATTAGCAGGACTCAGATGGTTAGCACCCAGAGTACAATACTAAAAAAGACTTAATTGACTAGGCACTGAGCAATAATGAAAATATTTTCGAGACTCTGTCTGGGACGGGGGCGGGGGAAGAGGAGACGAGATCTCTGATGGGAAAGAGTGTCTGACAAGCAGTAGCCTTCTGCCTAGCTACAAGAATGTTTTTCATAACATAGATTTCAGTATATGTTATGGATATTTATAGTGGCTTTTTATCTTTGCTAGAGAGAGTATATATCGGAAGTGCCCAAAGGGCTCTATACAATCTCGTAATAAAGAGTAACCTTTCTACCATTGCACTACTGTCTGTCGTCAGGAACAAACCTTTGCACTTTCCTAAATTTGGGTGGTTCAGATGTGAGGTTTTGTTTTGAACCCCTCTCTAGCACTAAGCTTGACGCATTTGAATTGCCTTGTCTGGGACTGGGATTTTAAAATCAGGGTAGCCCTTTATTTTAGCTAAAAAGGGGAGGTTTTGGAACAAAGTGTTATATTTTTAGGGAAAAGGTGGTGTCAGGGTAGGTTTGAAGCCTGCCATATGCTGTCCCTTTGCACTAGTGCAGATTAGTGCTTGCTCTGGTGACATTTGTCAGCTTCACAGATGAGTTATTAGCAAACAGTCTGTCTGATAATAAGCTACCATCAATCCCTTAAATAAAAGCCAGTGACAAACAGAAATGACAGCCTGTGGGAATGTTGCTCGTACTTTGGAACTTTTTCAGAACAAATGAAATTGGCCTCTGCAGGACTTCCCAGCATCTCCATCTTAAAAAAACAGTCAGCCATAGTTCTGTCGCCACGGTTTTGTTGTTGTTATATTTATCCTTTTGTATTTCTGCCGCACCTAGAGACTTCAGCCGGGTCAGGCCCTCACCGAGCTGCGCGAACAAATAGTAAATGATGGTGCCCATCCCAAAGGTCCCGCAGTCGTCGGTTAGGCCCCAGGTACTTAAGCATGTGGCTAACTGAGTGTGTGAGCATTTCCATTGGGACCACACTAGTTAAAAGGTAGCTAGCTGAACTGGGGCCAGGCTAAGCTGTAAACGGAGGCCAAAACCTTGAGTTCTTCCTTTGCAAAATCTTCCTGGCAAGAATGGACCTTTTCAAGTATTTCGTAAGAATGTCCGGGCCCAGCCGTATTTTCATATTCTATCAAATGGGACTGAGAAGCTGCTTGTTGCCAGAGCGGGTACGGAGAGAGCCAGGGGCCTGCCAGTCCTCTTGCTCCTATCACTCTCCACTAGGGAACTGCTTCAGGGCACTGAGACCCCAGGAGCTTTTTCCCATCTCCCTCACCATGTGGGGGCAGCAGCAGCAAGGGGGCACACTTACTCCCCTGGGCAGTCCCACACCAGCAGGAGCAGAGGGCACACTTTTAATCTCCAACACCCTCTTCACAACTCACTGTCTTTCTAGGCATCATCTGCTCCCTGTCTCTGCTTACAAGAACTACAGGCTGCCTTGGCTTTATAAACAGCCACTTTGGTTTTGCTGTTGCAACCTGAGCCATGCACCTAGCCCTAGTGATTAGTTTCACTAGCTCCCCACCATGCTGCCAATCTGCTGCTTCAGTTTAAAAACAAACCCTAAGGATGTGTACCTTAACCCTAAGCAACCACACAATCTTGTTTGTTACCTTGTCCTTCCTTCCTCCCCTCTGTTTGTCTTTATCATGTGCCATGTTGTGTCTATACTAAGACTGTGATCTCTCCCGGGCATGGGTCATATCTACTATTTGTTCTGTGAAGCACTTCACGCACTTTTGTGGAACTTTGAAAAATAAATAATAATAAAGACCTGGGCCCAAACTCTGCTGTCAGTTTCACTGGTGTCAACCCAGAGTACATTCACTTAGTAGAATTATTCCATATTTACAAGTAGCAGAATTTGGCCCTTGATCCCTGATGGACTAGGAAAGTCTGAAGTGGGACTAAATCTCCAATATTTATTATCAACCTGCAAGACCCCCTTCTGTTCTCTGCTGCTATATTTATCATACCAACGCCTATGATGCCCTAGCAGTTGAGCTAACTACAACACCACCAGTCACAGCTGGTCCCCTCTCCATGGCCTATGGAGCCACTTACAGAAGATTATTAAGTTTTGTTTTTGATTTAAATGGAACGCTCTGTATTAGAACAGAGGGCAGAGGTTTTACACAAGACCACTGCTGCTCCTGAACGTGTCTCCATCCATTTACTGGAGAGGAGTTTTCTGCAAAATGCTGAATTTGGAGCAAAGTTGGCAAAAACAGTAATGTTGCTATTTTAATTTATTGCACAAATTGGAGTGGGGTTCTCAGAAAGAACGTCAATGCTACTGTACCTAAATGTTTCCTTGTGGAAGGTCAGCGTGAGCTCCTTTGATTAGGTTCCAGATGGAACGCCCTGTACGGAAGCAGTATTGCACAAACATAAGCACTTACCATTATACCCAGCTACAGTTACAGTGGGAGGGTTTCAATGATGCATCCCTGGTCTTTCCCCATATTTGCAACCATTTATAGTGAGACAAGGCGAAGGGGGGAAGGGGAGTGCAGCAGGTGTTTCTGGAATAGCTGCTTCCTTTTTTGCGCCTGAGCACCATCGATCGCTGACACTTGCCGGCAGCACAAGCAGATGGCCTGGCAATGGTAGCTACCCTTCAGTAGCCTCGCTTGCAGCTGTAGCTCTTCAGTGGTTTTCTATTTATACTGGTTTGTTTTAAGGCAAAGATTTTTATGGATCCGTGAGTATGTAAAAGTCAACTTGTAAATATTATTGAGGCAGAGTAGGAAGCATAAGATGTGCTGGGGGGAAGGGGGTGTGTTCTGGGCTCTTACAGCACATCTCTGGGTGGGGTGGTGTAAGGCATGAAGTTGAAAGCCAGATAGGTGTAACCATCCCAGACATGTAGTGATCTCCTAGAAATGCCCAGCTGCATTGCCTTTTTTTGCTAGAATTTAGAGATAAAAATAAAGAAATGGGAGAGGTGCATTGAGTGGATTGTTGACATGGCTATGGCATTACTGGCATCCAGTAAGATACTCCACTGCTATGCATTGTTCCAGGTTACTTAGTTCTATACACTGTAAGTCAAAAACTGTTTTCCATCTGCTCAGCCATATCTTGCACCTCGCACTGTGTTTTATCCAAACATCTTACCATCTAGCACATTTCTACTAACCCCTTCCATTCAGTATTGAATGGTGTAGCTTGTAGCTCCCCAGGATTGGGTAATTTTAAGCTAAATGTCCCAATTTTAATTTCCAAGATGCTCTTGATGGGGATGCAAAATAGTATAATCAATGTAGGAGCAATTTTCTTGGCTTGGCACAGGTGCCCGCCCTGGTCCTGCAATTGGATCTGCTAGTGTGGAACCTCATGCCTTTTTGTAGTCCAAGGGGATCCATATGGGCACAAGGTCCTCACTAGCATATCTGATTGAAGGGTCATTGAAAACAAACAAATAAGTTCTCTCTCAACCAATGCAGAATGTAGGTAATATGAGGTAACCATATGAGGCTAGTTTGTAGGTCATGAGCTCCTCGGGGTAATCAGTTGCAGCCATTTTTACCTAGGCAAACATCAGTGGAAGCTTGTGTCACAGTAGGAGAACCAGAACAATTCTTGGGGTGTGATCCTGCAACTCTTATACAACAGTTCCACCGAATGTAATGGGTTTACTCATGTGAATTAAGGGCTGCAGTTTTGGGTCCTTAGTGACATGCAGTGGAAAACAGAAAGAGGAATCACACTCCAAAGTATAGCACTCACCCTTTAAAAATATGAACAGACTAACTTTAGAACAGTGTTTCTCAAACTGGGGTCCGTGAGGGTACTCCAGGGGGTCCACCGGCCCTGCTGCTCAACTCCTCTCACTCCCTCCCAGTGCCTTCTGCATGCTGGGAACAGCTGTTCAGCGGTGTGCAGGAGGCGCTGGGAGGGTAGGGAAGGAGCGGGGACAAGGCGTGCTCAGGGGAGGGGATGGAAAGAGGTGGGGAAGAGGAGGGGCGTGGGTGGGAAGAGGTGGAGCAGGGGTGGGGCCATGGGGAAAGGGGTGGAGTGGGGGCAGGGCCTGAGGCTGAGTGGGAGGTTGGGAGTCTGCAAAAAAAAATGAAATAAATATGGAGGTTCTCGGGTTGCTAAAGTTTGAGAAATGCTGCTTTAGAAAGTTGTTTTCTTTCTATCACTTCTACCTGTCAACATATACACCCCTGTAACTGTTTTACAGCAGCCAAAGTAATGACTCTATAAAACAGGTGTGTTGCAAGTAGAGCTAGGTCTGAGCCACAAAGGAAAGTTGCTGGTTTGAACTTCCCCAGACTTGGGTTGTTTGGAGCCGGTGTTTGGTCCTGACCCATTTACTGACTCAAGGCCAGAGATGATCAGGTAAAGGATCATTTAGGGCCAAGTTCTGCTTTCACTTAAACTGATGAAACCATTGGCACTATTCCAGATATATACCCATGTAACGGGAAGAGCAGAATTTCTGTTAGAAAGCAGAAATGAAACAGTCACCTGAACTTAACATGGAGTTGAATGAAGCTCCAGTTAATCTGCTGTTAAATTAATGTGTGTGTGTGTATTTGCATTTAACATTACAATATTTTAAAAATGTTTATTATAGTTGGGGCTGGTAGCACCACCTACCATTAACATTGCCTGATATTTCCCATTATAAAACCCTGTTTTCAATTACTTATTATCTTTGCCAAACTCTAACCATTTGGGCTGAAATTTTCTATGCCATGTGTTTGCCTCAGGTTGAATATTTCTGGAAAATGTCAACAAAAACAGTTCAGCTGTTTAGAAGACTGAGGCTAAGGAAAAATATGTTATGCTTATATTAAATCCTGCCAACCTTTAGAGCAGAGACTTGAAATTTGGTGGGGAGCAAGTGGCCTTTGTGTAAGGGATGTGCCTTTTGACATCCCCATGAATATCCACCCATATTTGGCCCATCTGTAAGGCTTTGAAAAATTGCGATTTCCACATGCTTAGTAGAGACTTGCTAGAGCTTCACAGCTTAATTCCCCGAAGTTTCTGTCTGCACTGAGCATGCGCCAGCCTGAGAGTGCGGAGGGCCTAGCAGAACTTTCTCTGCAATTGCAGTTCCTGGCTGCACCAGGTCCAGTTCTGGGCACTAGAAATGAGAGCAGGGAGCGTATGATGGCTGTGCTCTCAGTATACAACTGCTGGTGCCCAGGAAGCACTCCCTCTGCGCACCTGGCATTGGCCACTGTCCGCAGACAGGATACTGGGCTGGATGGACTTTGATCTGACCCAGTATGGCTGTTCTTATGTTCTAGGAGGAAGCTGCCTGAACTGAATGTAGAGGGGACAAAAGCTAGCCCTTCAGGATGGAGGGAGTAAACAGGAACAAGGAGCCTAGGGGTTAGACTGGGATTTGGAAGGGGACAGGCTGGGCAAGGAGCCTGGGAACAGTAGGGAGAGGGGAGGGGAAGACAGGGTTGACAAGGAGTGTGTGTGTGTGTGTGTGTGTGTGTGTGTAAGAGAGAGAGGTGAGAGAGAGAGAGACACAGACACACCTGGTAATGGCTGGGCAAAGAGACCGTGACAAGGAGCGTGGGAACTAAGATTGAATGAGGAATCCGAGGAGGCAGACTGCTATGGGACCCAGTGGGGACAATGATTGTAGGCAGATAATGAGTACTAACTAGTAGCTGAATCTTTTGACAATACCACTGCAGAGGATCTGGTTAACCACAATGCTCGATGGTGTCGCCAGTTTACTTCTGTGCACTTGGTTCAGATGAAGCCCTAGAACATGGAAATAGAGCAATGAAAGTTGTTGGTGGGGTGGGTTGGTGGGCATAAAACAGTACCCAAATGCTCTTTTGCAGGTTTTTCTGACATCCCCAGAACTCCATTAAATTTAGAATGAAGCATTAAGCATGGATGGGATGACTTTCCAGAAGTAACCAAGACTCATTACGTGCTGTTAAATGCCAAGAAGAGGTCAGCTTACTCATGATGGCCACCCATTCATGTATGATGGACCAGAGCTTATTAACATCATGACGAAAGCAGTCTTCAGTGCTGAGATAGATCAAGATGTCAGGTGAATGGATGCTTTGGGTCAAGACTTGTATGGTGCCTTCAAAACCCAAAGAATTATCCAAGGCTCCATCAGTCTATGGGCTCTAATCAAGAAGAACAGACTAAAGCTGTGCTTGAATGCAAAGAAGAAAGTCAGCGTGAACGTGGCAAAGACTATTACAGAGCTAACTACGGGCAAGTCATTATTTGCTCATCTCCTGGTCATGTCCAGATCTCAGCATGATGCTGGTCTACGTAAGGCTTTAAGAAAGTACAAGTTCTCCTTGGTACCACGATCAATGTTCAAATGCAAGGGAACAGTGGATGTATGAGGAGAAAAGCAAACTAATGCACATCTTGCATGGTCTTCCTAAGTTAGCACCTACTGACAATGTGACCAGTACCTTATGCCAGCAGAGATCTTTCAGCATAGCAATCATAGATGGTATGGCTGAGGTAAAAACTCTCAACAGACCAGAAACCATTAAGACCTGGCGAGACTTGGCTGAACAATGAACGAAATATTGGAGCTATGACAAAATCCACCTCATGGTTGACGCGTATGCAGAGGAATCAATTAAAATATTACCAGAAAGAAGAGACTCTATGGTATTGCAGCTGTCCAATGCAAAATCATTGACTCTACAAACATCGCCAATGTCACAATGAAGAAGCTACTGTCTTATACTTGCACAAAGGATGAGTTAACCACAGACCATGAAGGAAAAACACTCCAGCATGCAAAATATTGCTTGAAGCTTTTTGTCATCACCTGGCGTAATGAAGCTGCTGCCTCACATTGTTCAGAGGAGTTTATTTGTGGTTCCCAAGAGGAGGTTGATACTAAAAATTATCTTGCATGCCATCAGTGCCACAGGGAGGTGCTACTAAACTCTGGATTTTTGCACAAGACACCGATGTTCTAGTGCTCTATGTGAGATACTACCCAAGACTTCCTCAATATTCTGTTTTTGTGCCTGTTGTTGGAGAACAGAATTGCTGTGTATGCCTCAGAGGTGTGTTCCTATCGCTCCAACCATTAAAAGCTGCCGCACTGCCAGGTTTCCATGCCCTTTCAGGTTGTGACATTACTCGGGAATACTGTAAAGGAAGAACAGCCCACCGAAAGGAGAGAGACTTACTAATTTCTCAGATGACCTTAATAATAATACTTAACATTTATAGAGTATGTTGTATATGGAAAGGGCTTTCAATCATTAACTAATTAACCCTTACAACACCCTGTGAAGTAGATAGGTAGGTACATTATTACTATTTTGCAGATGAAGAAACTGAGTCAGATAAAGTGACTTGCCCGAAATCACGCACTCAGTCAGTATCAGAGCCAAGCTCCTATGGTGAAATGCTACACTTGGGTACTACGGTGATGGGTGGTAGTGTAAAACCCAAATATAAAACTCCCAACCCTATGCTCATTCCTTCAGCCATGCTGCCACCCATGCCAGGTGTCCCTGGGGCGGATAACTAAGGATGCCGCAAACAATGCCTATAGTAATGTGGAGCTAGATTCTGCAAACTGTGACTTCTAGGAGGCCTGAGTCTTTAACCCCTATTCATAGTGAGTAGTACTTAGTCACACAAGTAATCTCATTGCCATGGGATTGCTCACACAATTATGTACTACCCAATGTAAGGTTGCCCAAGTGCAGTCCCATTGACTTCAGTATCTCAGTTCAGTGGTAATACTTTCCTGAGTACTTGGGGTATGTCTAGACTGCACAAATCTCATGCCACTGTGTAGAGTACATACAATACGTGCCCCCTTCGCAGGGGTATAAACAGCAGTGTAGCCAGTGAGGCACTGCTTAGGTGAGTAGAATACAGGCACACCAGAACCTTAGGGTACATGGTATACACAGATCTCTCCACCCCCAAGCAGTGCTCCCCTGTCTACATTGCTGTTTTAGGCCGTGTAGTGTCCCGCTGCCTACCCGCTGCTGAAATCTTTCTCTGCTGCAGGGAAAGGCTCTGGCGGTGGGGAAAAGCTCCAGAGCCTTTGCCTGCTGCAGGGAGCTGTCAGAGCCTCTCCTTTTTTTCCCTCCCTGCTGCCAGAGCCTTTCACTGCCCCTTGTAGATACAGGCCACAGTGTGGACACAATCTGCCTTTTACTGCAGCACGTAGCTACAGATACCCTATGCGCCTCTGTCAGTGATGTGGAATGTTGATAATACCTGTCGAAGAATAAAAATTTGCAGGATTTGGTCCAGATAGCGTGTACAAAGGGAGAGTATCCGGCAGCTGCACATCTACCAATACAAAGATACGGTATGCTTCAAAGTAATTATTACTGGGTCTCTTCCTGTGGGTATGTACACTTGGAGATGGGGGTGTGATTCCCTGCTCAAGGAGACATACTCACATTAGCTCTCATTGAGCTAGCTAGCACACTAAAAGTAGCGTGTAGCTGCAGCAGGGGGACAGGCTAGCTTTCCTAAGTACGTGCCGAGGGTGCTTAGATGAGCACTAAGGGTGGCTAGCCCGGGCCGCTGCCCAGACTGCCATGGCTACACTCTGTTTGTAGTGTAATAGCTTGATGAGAGCTAGAGTGAGTGTGCCTTCCTGAGCTGGGAACCACCTCCCCCAGCTCCGAGCACACACATGCCCAGAGTGCGTGAGGCAGGAGGTAGATGCAATTTCTTACTTCCTTTTATTTGTAGGTTTGTGTATGACATTTCACTTTTATTCCTGTGTTTTGTGTTTCTGTGCCTTTGTTTTCTTTTCCTCTCTTTCTGGGAGGCTGGTGGTTCAGACTTTGTGATTAGGTTTGGCATTGCCTGACTTTCCTTTCCTTTTCTTCTCTGCTTCAGTAGGATTGGGATTTGTTTTTTCCTGCCTCCATATTGTAATGTATTTTTCTTTTACAGTCAGCATCTTGCTATGCTGCCGATTTCAATAGGGCACATTTCCCCTTTGAGATATAGTTTGTAGATTCTCTGCAGTGATTCTCGGTCTCTGATCCTGTTCCTCCTCTTCCATCCCCAAGAAAGAAATGATAGAGTGAACAAGACTCCCCCAGGCCCTGATCTCGATTCAAGCACACACACAGAATGCAGCTGTGTGCCTTCTCTCATGCAGAGATTATAAAGCCAGAAGGTACCATTGTGATCATATGGTCTGATCGCCTGCATAACTTGGGCCAGAGACATAATTCCTGTTCAAACTAGAGCATGTCTTTTAGAAAAACATCCAATCTTGATTACAAAATTGCCAATGATGAAGAATCCACCACAACCCTTGAAGAGTTGTTCCAATGGTCAGTTACCCTCATTGTTCAAAGTGTATGTCTTACTTCCCATCTGAAAATAGGAAGATACTATTTCACTAGGAGGTTGGTGAAGCACTGGAATGGGTTACCTAGGGAGGTGGTGGAATCTCCATCCTTAGAGGTTTTTAAGGCCTGGTTTGACAAAGCCCTGGCCGGGATGATTTAGTTGGGGTTGGTTCTGCTTTGAGCAGAGGGTTGAGCTAAATGACCTCCTGAGGTCTCTTCCAACCCTAATCTTCTATTATTCTATGAATTGGTCTAGTTTCAACTTCCAGCCATTCCAGCATCAAGAAGCATGGCCACATCATCCCCATCCTCAAGCAGCTCTTTAGGCTCCACATTCACTTCAGTTCAAAATGTTCCTCCACGAGCCCAGCCTTGCACTCTTTATCCAGACAAAGTCTCACTGTAGTGAGCAGGAATTCATCCTGCAATGCTTATGTAAACACAGCTTTTCCATTTGTAAAGCACTTGTGATAGCACACCTCATACCCCATGGACCTTCTCCTCCCCACTCCTTGAGAAGCGGCCTCTGTTCAGACCATCTCAGCACCTCTGGGTTGTGTCTACCCTGAAAACCTTAGGGGCATCTCCCACAATAACACTATCATGAGTGCAACACCACTTGTCATTAGTAATGGTGGGATTGCTCAGGTAGTCTGGCTGCAGGCATTTTTAGTACTATGTTGTCTAAATGAGCTCTGAGTGTAGACAAGGTCTTGGTGTGAGAAACTTCTCTGTGGCTCTTGCCATTGGGATAAAACTTTCCATCCTGCCAAATCCACCCATCTGTCCATCCACCCACTTATATGATTGTCCTCACCATAATATCTGTGTGCTAAATCTGGACTCTAGCTCCTTTCATAATCCACCCAAAAATGCTTTATTCCTTGTACTTCTTACTTTCCCCCCTTAAATAATTCCTATAGCGGATCACTATAAAGTGTTAGGGAGTCAATTACTATGATATGTGCTGTGCAGAATAAAGCTGTAGTATAAAATACAAGGAGGAAGAACAATGCCTCCAGAACAGTAGGGGGAGCACTTGTAGAGGGTGCAGTGTCTATCTTGCCCTGAAGGGGGCCAGTCATAATAGCTGACATGGTGGATGATAGCTGGGAGCATGGCCCTGCACTTCCTTGATGTTGTTGGGGAAGCTCTATGTGACCTCTTCCTTTTGTGCAGGGACTGATTGCAACCGTTCCCTTTGTCTTTGGTGATAACAAGTTTGTGTCTCTATTTTAGAAGACCAGTTAAAATAACGAAGCCAAAGCAAACAATTTACAGAAATAGCTCTTTCCGTTAAGAGCACAAGTGGCACAGATTTCTCTGCTGTTTTGTTGGTCCCTTACCAGAAATGTCCCATTTATTTCCATATGGCAACTATATCTCTCAGTACACGCACATTGAATGTATGCCCTGACATGCCAGTGGCTGTACAGAGCCGCAGACACATGTTTAGAATTCTTTAGTCAACTGCACAGGGGGCTGAAAGAATGAACACAGACATATGGCACTGTTGAACTCGTTGCCTGGAGAAAGAGAGAATTAAACAGAAAGAGGTGCACTAAAATAGCATGAAAATCTTTGATTTAAACCCACTTATAAAAGGCTCTCTTCTCTGCCCTTTGGACCACTGCAAGCAGGCAGGCTGCTTTTGGGTTTATAAGCATCAATGTGTTATTTAGCAAGTCCCCTCCACCAGTTCAGCCTTGTGCAGCAAAATACAGCTGGAAGGAAACTGCCCCCTTAGCCCACTCTCCAGTGACGGAGAGGGCAAGACCTCACGATCCTGGAATTCTGCATCTCCTGGCCCTTGCCAACCTTTTCCCCGTGCACTTCCTTCTTGTTCTTTAATTGTTCTCAGCTTGTGTGTTGATTGCTTGTCTGCCTCCTGCCTAATTAAGCCATTGAGCACCCATCTCCCAATTAAGTCCACTCCAGAGGGGGATCACTAGTATTTTAGTGACCAGAATGCTGGGTCAGCTCTAGGCTCCTACCACTCTGTTGCCCCACTAGTGAGGGGAATTGGAGTGAGGGCTGTTGCACCATCCTTTAACTCTCAGCTTTGCACCTAGATCTTGTTGCGTGCATTCTGCTGAGATACATCCCACGGCTACCAATGCGAGTCTTTAGCCCATCGTCCCTGACCAGGGGACAAGTGTGTGATGCTGTATGATTAAAGATGACCATTTATATCATTGATATCACCAGTGTTCTACAATTGCAACAACTATTGCACAAAGTGTATCATGTAAGGTGTCAATAGAAAAGTTACCATCTACTGAGTATGATTATCATGATTAAATCCATGTATCCTCTTTGTATCTGAAGTTATGAATATTGGCTATGTACTTGTATTTTAAACGTGTTGAATTCCTGGGTAACACCCTCAGAAAAATTTATATCAGGGCTCGACAGCTATGTGTTGATGACCCATTAAGGACACTCAGCTCTCACAATGTGCCATAGAAAAAACTCATCCCACCCAGATCGTTCTTCCTGAGGATGTCTCAGACAGCAAGGAGTCAGTGGCCCCTCCGATGATTCAGCAAAACAAGTAGGGGGCATATGATATGCTCATGTGACCCTGGACTCCATCTTGGGCCAGTAACTTTCCACACCTAGGGGCTGTGGGCTTTGTTGGGGACAGTAAATTTCCATGCATATAAAAGACCCCTGTGATATCTCCATTTTGCTTCTTTCCTGCTCCTAATTCTCTGGACTGTGGATTTACAAATAAAAGGAGTATCTTGAACTATTGACTGAGGTTACTGACTGAGGTTTGGAAGTTACCAGAGAGACTTTACAAGCCAGCAGCCTATTCCATCACTGCTACAGACCTGAACTAAGGACTTTGCAAAAATGTGTGTGTACATGATTTATTAACCATTTTAACTCTATTATTAATAAATCTTTAGTTAGTTTACTACGGATTGATTGACAGCATGATATTTGTGTAAGATTTGAGCTATCTATTGACCTGAGGGGAAGCGTCTGATCCCTTGGGATTAGTAAAAACCTCACGTATGGTGAACTGGATGTTCAATAACCCCTCACCATATTAGATCTGTTTGTCTGGATGGGAGCCAAGGGCTGGAACACTTAAAGGGGACGGGGTTTGGCTTTTGGTTAACCAGTGTGGTATTGCAGAAGCTCTTTTTTACTGGCTTGGTGCATCTAATTATAGAATAAACCACCGCTCTTGGGTATTGTCTGCCCTATTTCTTGCAGTCTTGTGCCCTGAGTGATGCATTCTCAGTTTGGCCCATCCCAAGCAACCAGTCACTGGGTATTCTCAGAATAGTAGATCTTGTGTATCTAGACAGTGTCCCTCTTCTGTAATGCTACCTCATGGCCAGAGGCCACAAAACTACCAGGTGAATTATCCCAGACCCACCCAGGGGAAAGTCTCTGCCATTTCTTCTGTTGATTTGATGTGTAAAACACCTATTGCCATAGCAGCTGTGTTTACGGAGAGGGCAAAATCCTGACTGAAATTCATCAAACAGATGCTCAGATGCAGTAATGCTCAGAGTGCTCTGTTGCAAATGGAAGGGTAGCAGCAGGGTGGCAATTTAATGAAGGTTTCCTTTGAGAAGCAAGGTATTTTTAAGATTGGTCAAGGGCCTGAAGGAAACACTTCCTAGCCACAAAGAGGCTCAGCTGGCAGTTAGAGTGTAGTTAAGGGCATTTCTCTGGTTTGGTGTGATTAATTTTTGAGCTTTCTATCACAGTTGGCCATAATTATATTTCTTTTATGTTATATTTCATTGGTGGGTATTACCAGTATGTTAGCAATTACTTGGTCTGGTCCCACAGGCCCCCTCAGAAATGGATAACAAGCTTCCCATGGCAAAGAGTGAGATTTTCGAGCTGTATGGATAACTTACATAGGCTGAAGTAGTCATGCTGGCAGTGTAGGACTTGCCAGTATGTCACAGCTCAGTCTTCCTACCTTTCAAGATTGAAGGTCATTTTGGTATGTGCTTTGCAGCTTTGGCTCCCCATCCCCATTCCAAGTCCTTTTCTTATGGAGTGTTCAGCTGTGGAGAGTGAAGAACAATAGATGATGTGACTCCCGGGCTTATATAGCTTTGGCACAGGGTGGTACCCTTTCTTTCAAACTTTGTTCTCAGAACAATTTGTGGAAAAATACAGACATCCCAAAATGGAGTCCAGAGTCATGTGGCCTGGTCACATGCCCTTGCAGAGTCATAGCAGCCATTACTTACAGGCTGCCCGAAATGTCCCCAGGAAGGCACACCAGGTGGGGTGATAAGATTTGCCTAAGGCCTATGGTTTTCCCTAATGGCCCATTACCCTGAATGGGCCCTTCACAGCCTGCTCTCTAGACTGGAAGCATTTTGCCTAGTGGGTGTCACCCAGGTGAGACTACATGTGAAAAAAGAATCTGGGAGTTGCAGTGTATCACAAATTGAATGAGTCAACAGTGTGATGCTGTTTCAAAAAAGACAAATGTCATCTCTGGGATGTATAACACAAGTGTCACATGTAAGACCTCAGAGGTAATTGTTCTCTCTTTGGCACTGTTGAGACCTAAGCTGCAGTAGTATGTCCAGTTTTGGGCACCACAGTTTAAAAAAAGATATGAACAAAATGGAGAGTCCAGAGGAGAGCAACACAAGTGATAAGTTTGAGAAAACATGATCTATGAGGAAAGGTTGAAAGAAATGGGCATGTTTAGTCTAGAGAAGAGAAGTCTGAGTGGGAAATAAGAAGTCCTCAAATATATTAAGGGCTCTTATCAAGAGGATGGAGATCAGTTGTTCTCTGTGTTCAGCAAGGGTAGGTCATGAAGTAATTGGCATAATTTGCAGCAAGGGAGATTTAGGTTAGATATTCTCTATTAGGATAGTTAAGCACTGGAACAGGTTACCTAGGAAAATTGTGGAATCCCCATCATTGGAGGTTTTTAGCAGCAGTTCTCAAACTTCACTGCATTGTGGCCCCCTTCTGACAACAAAAATTACTACATGACCTTGGCCAGTGGTGGTGGTGGCGGGCAGAGCCTGAGCCCGCGCTCCGCCACCCAAGGCTGAAGCCCTGCAGCCGCATGCTGAATCCCTGCAGCCCCATGCCCCAGCGAGTCTAACCCCTGCCTTGGTGACCCCATTAAAATAGGGTCATGACCCACTTTGGGGTCCTCACCCCCAGTTTGAGAACCATTGGGTTACACAACACCTGTCAGGGATGGTCTAGGCATACTGAATCCCACCTCAGCAAGGGGAGATCCCTACATTTTTGTGATTCTATGAAAGCTCTAAGAAGACTTTTCATAACAATATACCAGCAGAACGTCCTGGCACTGTTCTAACACAAGTGCCTTTTTACAGAGAACATGAGGGAGTCTGATAGCCCTCGGCAGGTGCATCGCTAGCCTGTATTTCTAAGAGGAGAATCTTTTGCTTGGGTCTTTCTCCTGCTTTCATTCAAGAGAGTGGGACAGTTTCCCACTGAAGTTGATGGAGCAAATTCAGCTATTAGATGCACAAAGAACTCTGCCATACTCCACTTTAGCGATTTCTGAGGTCAAGTAGAGTTTTATTTGCTTCGGCCTGGAGGTGGGGATGCCGGGGAGGGAAGCCCCTACAACAATGTTCTTTTATCTTAAGAAATATTAAAGTTAATTTTTTTCCCACTGTCGTGGTTGGAGCTGTTGGTCTGTGTTCTGAAACTGAAAAGGGATATGTACGGTAGTTCTTTCACCCCCAGGGTGTTTTTATAGCTAGAAAGTTTGGGGTTCACGTATAGGATTCCTGGTTCATGGTGAAAGTAATAAACTGCTGGTATTCTTTGTTACGAGAAATGTGAAGTGATTATGAAGCAGGAGGAAGCAGACTGCTGCACTCTCCTTTATTTTTAAATCCTTTTTTTGTAAAAAAATAAACCAGTGAGACAAGTTGTTTGGCTGTCTTGAGGGGAGGGGGATTATTGTATGCCAGGGGTGTGTTGTGAGGCGTGGTGCCAAAGGCTGAAAGGCTTTAACCACCTGCTCAGTGGAATAATCTCCCAGAAATGCACTGCCCGAGGTATTGCGTTCCTATTATGAAATTGAAATTTGGGGGGATATGGAGACTAAAGGTCACTCCTGTGCATTTACTATGGATTAATGGTTTAGGGCTTGCTCTGACATCATTAACAGCCAATCAGACATCTCTCTCAATGTCCAAAGTTCTGAAGCCTTGTTTCTCTGTGGAATCTGCTTGCACTGTGCCTGTTTCCAGCCAGTGCAGTCAGCCTTTCACCTCTGTGAGAACTAATAGCCCTGTCAAGAAGCAAAGCAGCGTGCAAGTTTCCCCAAAGGTCTTAATAAATACACTTGTACCAGCCTTCTTTCCTCAGGGCCAGGCTTGAGAAGAGAGAACTTTCACATTTCAGCATGACCAAAAGCAAAGAACTGTGTATGGGTGTGTTTATTTGGGTGTGTATCGCTCTGTTCTTCGGGGGGTGGCCCTTGCAAGTAAAGATGGAAATGTGCACCACTCTTCACTATGACTATTGTAGGTCATGTCTACACTAGACAGTTTACGGCGGCACAGCTATACCAATGCAGCTGCCCTGCTGTAAGATCCCCTATGTAGGTGCTCATTTGCTGTATCTGCCCTTTGAGCAGCGTGCATGTGTGACTGATGAAAAATCAGACATTTTTATTTACACTGCATTGTTTCTCCAGTATAAAGGCAGACAAAACACCCATAAACCTATTGATATCTTACTTGTAAGGATCACACGAGTTAAGATTTAGCACAGGACAAAAAGTTGGGCTGTGGGGGAGCCAGAAAAATTTTAATAGAATTATTTTTTCCTTGGAAAATATTTTCCAGTTAAATCTTCCATGTTCTTTTTTTTTTTTTCTGGCTAGCTTTCATTTTTTAAAAAAAATCCTACAATTTAATTTGTTTTCTAAGCTCACAGTTATGATGATACATGGCTAACTAGGGCCCAGGAAGCTACTGCCAACTCACTACATTTCTGTCTTATATGAGCACCTGGTCACAACACAGTGAGCAGCTGTAGGCTGTCCATTCAGAAAGCTGCAGGACAGCTCTTCTTGCTGAATGTTGCTTATCCTTCCCTGTTCTTCTTTTGCAAGGACCAAGTCAGAGGGTTGTTAAACTCCAAGCTCTTAGAATCCATTAGTTATTTTAATGCTGACAAAAGGAAACTGATTGTCAATCTGTTTTCCCATCTGTAATATGGGGATAATGATGTTTATCTCGCTTTGTTAAGCACTCTGAGATATAAATATGAAAAGTGCTGTACAATATGTATTTGTTTGGATTTTTTTTATTGGTGGTTTTGTGATGAGGATACTTGTCCACTGGAAACTGGACTGGGACCACCAACGTCATTTCAGATAGGCCACAGAACAGCCATTAGATGGTAACAGTTTTGTCACTATCTACAATAACTTGGAACTATATTGGAATGGTGAGATGGAGAGAAAGGGTCTATATCCTATGGCCAATTGCTCTGAACTGTTCAGTCCTTCAGATGTTGAGAAAGTAGTCCGCAGATTAAAATGCTTAGATCACATTTCCCCGAGCAGTAAAGTAAGGTTTTATTTTACTTAGTAGCTCTGTCAAGTAAGAAATTAGTACAGCGTTCCCAATATTTTTACAGATGTCAGAAATCTCTAACAATTTCTAACTTGGCTTATGTAATGCAGGGGTGTAAAGATGCTAATGTGCTTGAGTGTTTGCAGAGTCCTGATCTAACTTAGGACTGTCCTCTCTCTGAGTTTCTAAGGGGTAATTTATTGTGAAACAGGGAACCCTTCAATTGCTGAACTCCAAGTGCTTGAAATTCATAGCCTGTGTGACTGATACTAGGAACAAAAACCAATTTAGAGCCATTTAAGGGAATGTGTGCCGTGGCGGTTGTTGGTCTCTGAAAGTGAGTGAGCAAAGGTGACAAGTGAAGGTGAACTCAGAGCCAGTTTACCAGTGGGTAAAGATCCTAATGTATCGGCCCAAAGCAGAGTAGGCCCAGACTGTCCCGAGGAACTTCTAATAAAGCTGTGCTGCTACTTGGCGTTAATAAATGATTGTTGGTGCCATGAGACAAATCTCTTGCTACTTTCCATGACAGCACTACAAATCAGCTGTTAGTTGATTGAAAACATTTTGTTTCTAACTTAAATCTGTTTTGAGTACCTTATAATATACACATATTTGGGGCTTATACTTTGGGCTTCCTCAGGATATTGAAACATCTGTTCCAAAAATGCATGCGGGGAGTCGGGGAACTGTTTTATCTTTAATACCAAACATACCAGGAAAAAATGCAAACCGAATTAGATTATCCAAAAGTTTAGGAGGCTGGGGAAGCCCAGAGGGCTTTCGAGCCATTGTTTGACTTTGCTGGGTAATGTGTTACACAACGCACATAATTCATTAAACAAAACTAGAGAAGGACAAGATGATAATTTGGTCAGTTGTCGATTTTCAGTGACTCTTACAGGCTGAAGAACTGGTTTTTTATAAAAAGAAAAGGAGTACTTGTGGCACCTTAGCGACTAACCAATTTATTCGAGCATAAGCTTTCGTGAGCTACAGCTCACTTCATCGGATGCATACTGTGGAAACTGCAGAAGACGGAAAGTGAGTTTGTGTGTGTGTGTGGTGAGGGGGTGGGTGAGAAAACCTGGATTTGTGCTGGAAATGGCCCACCTTGATTATCATACACATTGTAGGGAGAGTGTTCACTTTGGATGAACTATTACCAGCAGGAGAGTGAGTTTGTGTGTATATGGGGGTCGGGGGTGAGAAAACCTGGATTTGTGCTGGAAATGGCCCACCTTGATTATCATGCACATTGTAGGGAGAGTGGTCACTTTGGATAAGCTATTACCAGCAGGAGAGTGAGTTTGTGTGTGTGTGTTTTTTTTTGGGGGGGGTGTGTGTGAGAAAACCTGGATTTGTGCTGCAAATGGCCCACCTTGATTTTCATACACATTGTAAGGAGAGTGGTCACTTTGGATGGGCTATTACCAGCAGGAGAGTGAGTTTGTGTGTGGAGGGGCGGAGGGTGAGAAAACCTGGATTTGTGCTGGAAATGGCCCAACTTGATTTTCATACACATTGTAAGGATAGTGATCACTTTAGATAAGCTATTACCAGCAGGAGAGTGGGGTGGGAGGAAGTATTGTTTCATGGTCTCTGTGTATATAATGTCTTCTGCAGTTTCCACAGTATGCATCCGATGAAGTGAGCTGTAGCTCACGAAAGCTTATGCTCGAATAAATTGGTTAGTCTCTAAGGTGCCACAAGTACTCCTTTTCTTTTTGTGAATACAGACTAACACAGCTGCTACTCTGAAACCTGGTTTTTTATAGTTAAAGTAGATCATAACAGGAGTGGAGCTCTGCAGCGGTGGTGCCTGTTGTCAAGGATCTTCTTGTTAGTGGTGATAGAGAATCACATCACCGGGGATGGGAAACCAGAAGGGGTGAGGAGAATGAGGATGAGAGAATAAACATTTGGAAGGAGGTCACATCCCCAAAAAGGCTCCTAGCCAGCCACACACAAGGGTGTTCAGGGGCTCGTGCCTGCAGGTCCTGGCCCCCATTGCTGTACATACGGTCATTTTGACTAGGTTAGGAGGGAGAGTCTGTACTGATAGAAACCCATAAAAATGGAGGGCTTGGGGGCTCTTTACAGAGCTCACTGGGGCACAGAACTTCCTACAGACAAGAGAAGAGTGGACAGGGGACTCCCACCTGGGATATCCCTCTTCAAGTGCTGCTGCTTTACTTACTGATGGGAATGCTGAGAACCCCAAGGACACCCCAGCCAGCTACCAGCTCCCCGCACTGCTGCCACATCAGATTTTCCCGTCTTATGAGCCCCTGCTTCAGGAGCCATTGAGGAGGAGGGAAAGGAGGAGCTCTTGGGAGCAGGGCTGACCAGGGAAAGGAAGAAGAGAGGGTGCTCTTTCTGAACAGAGAAGGGGGACTTATGCTTTGCTGTTCTCTCTCTCACTTAAAAATAGAGATGGTCACATTTTTCTCTCTCCCCCAAAGGAAAAAAATCCTGCTGGAGAAAAGTTTGTTGAAATTTCCATGGAAATTTTTGACTTTTTAATTAAAAGAAATTTTCAATTTGGGAGTTTTTGGTTTTTCAACAAAAAGCCAAAATTTTCCTTGGAGAGCTGATACTTCCTGAGGAAAAAAAATTGTTTATGAACCGCCCCAGTGTTCCATCCAAAAAACAGTTCTGAGAGAGAATTTTCAACCAGCTCTACTTCAAATCCTGATTGTCTTGATAGCCAAACATTTGGGAGGAACATCTGATTTTTGCACATATTGGAGGGAAGTACCTTAGGGGAATCTTTACAAAACTGTTCAGAAGATGTGTTGTTATAGTCTCCCTCCAAAAAAAGGTTCAGTTTTGATGGGATTTATCTCCCTCTACCCTGTGCTTGTGCATTTAGATTGCACTTAGGTCCATGTTATAATAACCCTCCAAACTTTTCAGGACTCCTCATAACAGTCAGTTACTAAGGAGAAGTGGCAGTACGCTGACTTCCGCGCACTGTGTCTAGGCCTGTGATCTACTAAACTACAATTAACTAGATGGCAAAGGAAAATCGAGGAGGCTTCCGGGTGTTACAGCTAGCACCATGCTCCAAAGACCCTTGGCATAACTCACCATTGCATTGTCTTGGGGATCGATCCGATGTGTTCTCTCTGATCTGCAAGCTGAGGAAGGGGAGCGCTGAATATCTCAGATAGGGTTGGCTGCACGGAGAGGTGTGGTCTGCGCGTGGGACTGGGATATAGGAACGCATGAGTTCTAGCACGGGTTTTCACGCTTACGCAGCCTGTTGCTTTGGTTCTCTGCCTGGGGTTACTATTATTACATCCTTCCTGCAGCAGTGCTGACACACAGGCTGGCTGCTGGTCTCTTCTATACCTCTCTGTTACTAGGTGCTGCTTCCACTTGCTCTGTGATGTGGAGGGGGCCTAGTCTGCCAACCCTGCTAAGGGCCTGTCAACACTTGAAATGCTGCGGCTGCGCTGCTGTAGCATTTCAAGAATAGATGATACCTATCACGAAGGGCAAGGTTACCCCATCACCGTAGGTAATGCACCCTCCTGAGAGGTGGTAGGTAGGTAGATGGAAGAATTGTTCCATCAGCCTAGTGCGGTCTATACCGGTGCTTAGATTGGCTTAACTACATTGCTCAGGGGTGTGGAATTTTCACATTCCCGAGTGCTGTAGCTATGCTGATGTAAGTTCCGGGTAGACCAGCCCTTAGTGTTCTTCTTAAGGTTTTTCTTGGGCACCCTTGTTTTCTCACACCAGTTGGTATCCACTCGATCATTGCACGTGGGAATCTGTGTGTTGGTGTCCAGAGTACGTGCCCCAAATATGTCCAAAGCTTCCTTCTGATTCTGCGAGAAATGAGCTTGTAATGTTCTGGGGTGCAATTTAGATCAGTAAGGGGTTCCGTCTCTGGGTGCCTTACTATCAGAGCCATCCCTTGGGTAGGGCAAATTGGGACTACTGCTCAGGACCCCACACTTTGGGAGGCCCTGCGGGCCAGTGCGATTGGCAAGTGTGGTTGATCCCGGAAGATGTAGGCATGGGAACTAGGGGTGTGGGGGTGCTGCAGCACCCTTGGGTTCCCAGCTGCCAGCTTCGTGCCTGGGGGCTTAGCTGCCGACCCATGTGCCCGGGGGCGTGGCTGCCGTCCTGATTGCCACCGAGGGGGGCTGATTTGTCCTGGGCCCTGCACCCCCCTAGGAACAGCCCTGCTTACAAGTGCTATGCTGCTATAGCCCCCAGCCTGGGATGCTCACAGCCAACCTACAAGCATGTTGGTCACATCCTGAGTGTCTGTGGGCTAGACAACCCTGGTTCAGCAGCTCTGATCCCAGCAGCCTGTCTCCAGCCTCACAGCCCCACTCTGGCTTCCACCAGCCTTGGTTACAACCAGTAAGGTGACACCCAATACACTCCCAGTCCCAAATTTCCCCTAAACCGTGTGTTCTGATCTGTCCAGCCCTCACCCGGACAGCTCAGAGACATAATAAAGTTAGTTGCTCCTTTAAAGAGTCAAAAGCACAGTACAGCTTATTAACTTAACTGGGATAAAAAGCCCTTCCCTTCAAACACAGCACTGAACCAGTTTATAGTAAAAATAAAACAAATGTATTCACAAAATATACATAGGATTAAGTGCGTTCAAGTATAAGGAATGAAAATAAAAAGAGTTATAAGAAAAACAAAACAAAATACACTCTAGTGGCTAAGACTTGACTTAAGCTACAGTCCTTGTTCAAGGTGGATTTTTTACCAGTCTTTGTTCTTTCCAGCTGTGGCAGACTTTCTCTCAGTCAGGACCTTCCACAGCAGCACAAGGAGCTGATTTCCTTTGTCTTTCTAGGTGAAAGATCTTTGCCTAGTAGATTTCTCATCCATATTCAGTTTCCAGACACATAAAACCCCCTATCCCTTGGCTGATGAACTTATGTTTCTCAGCTTCCAAAAGCTATGTTTCCTTTTGTCTGTTTAGTGATGGGTGCCAAAGATGGCTTCTGTCCTTGCTTATATCTTCCAAAGTTCAATGACTTTGTTTCAAGAGGTAGGATGACCTCATGCTGTTTTTCTCTTCCTGTGGGCTTCTCATCCCCCTGTACATAAATGGGGCTTCCATTGTTTCGATTCAACCATATTTAATTTACATAGGAGACAGATAATGTGACATTCCCTCCTGTCTGGGAGAGACCTGTTTCTTCCTTTGTTTGGACATAGACTGAGATGAAGACTTTCCAGCCAATGCCCTGAATCTTTCATAGGCACTTCTCTTGGAAGGCATCTAGTTTTCTGCCTAATGAGATTGTTTGAATTGATAGTTCTCAATCTCTTTGATTTCCATATGTTATTAGGTTTATTAAATGCTGTGGAAGCCTTTCCTATCTTTGATGTCAGTTCCTCCTTGAGAGGTCTGTTGGCCAATATGGTGCTGCCCAGGTAGGCGAACTGTTCTCCTTTCCTGATATTTTTGCCTTCAAATATGATGTTACTGCTTGACATCTGGGTTTCAAGGATGTTTGGTGTAGTATAAGTAATTCTGAGCCCTGATTAGCCTGCTGTTTCCCCCCTGTTGTCTCTTTGTTCAGAGCTTTTCGGGGGTGTTGCTCATTAGCACAATATCATCAGCAAAGTCTAGGTCTTCTAGTTATTTGCTATATACCCATGCTGTACCAGTGCTTGTGTTGCTAATACACTTCTTTATCCAGTCAATGGCAATGTCAAATGACAGTGGAGATAAAATGCAGCCTGTTTCACGCCAGTGCTGATGCTGAATCACTCTGTTGTTCACCCTTATGGAGCTCTTTGCAGCTCTGTACTGCATGGCCTTGACGATGGTGACGACTTAAGCTGGGATTCCATGGGACTGAAGAATATTCCAAAATATATGTCTGTGCATGCTGTCAGATGCCTTTTGAAAATAATCAAATTGATGATGTGGGGAGCTCGCCATTCTATACATTCTTCTGCGATGGTCCTTCGCATACCTCCCAAGCGTCCTGCATTGTGCAGGCCAGTCACATCTGGCCCTGATTTTTAAGGATGCCCCAGGGTCCTGCATTGACATTGCAATGTCCATATTTGGCTGCTCCGCAAGTTTCCTGGTTGCAAGCTGCACGTCTTGGGGCATGATGTCATCATGTCTCATGCTTGCAACCAGTCGTTGCTGCACTGCAAGCAAGTAGGGTTGCCAATTTTGGTTGAACGTATTCCAGGAGGTTTCATCACATGACATCATCTTTTATTAAAAATTAATCTTTAATTCCTGGAGACTCCAGGACAATCCAGGAGGGTTGGCAAACCTACAAGGGAGTGGGGCCAGGTCAGCCACCATGTGAAAGTGGTCACTCAGGGAGCTGAGCTTGCCCGATCTATACAGTGAGGCGCAGTAGCTGGCATTGGAGGAGCTGATTGCAGGTGGCTGGGGTTTCTTGCGCCAGGAGAAGGTGCTTGGCTTCCTCTTGCAGCTGAAATCCAGGACATCCTGCAGGCGGCTATGCTGCCTCCCAGGGCAGAGGAAGGGGCACCATAAAAAAAAACAAACCAGTGTTCAAATAAAATAATTTGATGTCCCTCATTTCAAGACAGTCCTGGGGTTAAGAGGTATGATCCTAGTCTACAGAGGATCTCTTGGGGCCTGGATCCAGACGGTTCTTCTCTAAGCTTTGCATCCACTGCTGCTTTTCATATCATGTAGTATCACAATTGCGGAAGGTTTTCCCTACACTAGAGAGTAATGTAACTCCTCTCCTGTTGTTACAGTCAATAAGATCACCCTTTCTGGGCATTCTGACAATGATTCCATGTTTCCACTGGTCAGGAGGGGTCTCATTTTAGCAAACTTCATAGAACAGCTCTGTCAGTTTCATTAAGATGATTAGTGTCAGGTGCTTTTAGCATTTCTGCTGTGATTTGATCATCTCCTGCCAATTTGTTATTTTGCAGCTTCTTGATTGTGGCCTGTACTTCTGACATCTCTGTTGGACCAATGTTAATGTCAAGTTGATCAGGTTCGCATGTTTCATTGAAGTCTGGTACTGAAGTGGGTCTGTGTCTGTTGAGGACTTCTTTGAAATGTTCTGCCTTTCTATTTGTCCTGCTTCATTTCCCCATCTTTGCTTTTTATTGGTCCATTTTATTGTCTGGGAGTCCCTGTCTGTAAAATGGGGAGAAGTGCTATGTATTATTATTAACCAGAATGATCTCAGAATATATTGCTTTTCCTTTGGGGGTGGAGGGCTCTCCATCTTCTAGCCACATCCCTCTGGCTTGCTCCCCATGTTTCTCTTGCTTTACACTCCCTCTACCCTTGAAGCCTATCATCCTTCCTGCTGGTGGAGATTGGACAGAGCCCCCTTTAGAGACTATCGGTGCCAGGTGACTTCCAGCCCTTGCCAGACTCAGAGTGCAGAAGACTAGAGACAGGTATTGAATTTAGATCTTCTTCATGTCAGTGCAGAACTGTGCTGCAGGGCACAGCACACTTATGTGACTTGCCCATTACTATACAGGAAATCTATGGCAGAGCCAGAAGTAGAGCCCAGTTCTCCTGATTCCTTGTCCTGGCCTTTAGCCACAAGATAATCCTACCTTAATAAATTAGGTGAAGAACGGGATCACCCAGACACAAATCCATGTGTAAGAACAATCGTTCAGAGATTCCTAGTAGATGAATTGTTGAATTTTGGAAAACACCAAAGCAGGTGACATTAAGATTTCTGTTTTAATGCTATAATAATGCTTTGTACTAATATAACCCCTTCCATCTTTAGGCCCTTACATCTGAGATTCTCCAAGTGCTTGACAAACCCCAATGAAATAAACCTTGCAGCAGCCTTTTGAGAGAGGGAAGTGTTATTTACCTCTGTCCTGGGGATTATAATCTGGCTCTGGCTAACATCAATTGTCATTAAGGTTTGTTCATATTTTCAGCAGTTGCCAAATACACTGCTGCTCTATGGAGGGCTGGGGCTGTTATTCTTACCTCCTCCTTTATGCTCACCGGCTTTGTGAACACATATTTTGTTCTGCTGGGGAATGGGAAAATCATTATTTTCGAAAGTACAGGACATTATTTGGAGCATCTGATAAGGTTCATGAGTTGCTTGTTTGCTTAACTCAAGTAGAACTATGATGAATTTGTTTTGGGGGATGATGGGGGGATTTCTGTGTGTGTTTCTGACCTGAGTTATTTTTACTTCTGATATCACAGCAATCTCACTCCAGGATGTGTGTTAACCAGACAAACTTATGGTGAGGCTGAAAATAGCTTCCCACTATATGTAAAGAGGACAAAGTGAGGACATTCCTGGAGATGTTTGTCGCTGGGCTTTTTACTGTCATTATTCATGGTAGTAGTGTCCATAGACCCTGGTCAAGATTGGGGCCCTTTGTGTAGGAACTATAGAGTCATATATGAAGACAAAGTCCCTGGAAGCTTCTCAGAGCAGTCTAAAAAGATCAAAGAAATGGTGGGGAAAGGGAATAACACAAACAAAGAAAAGCTTAGCAAATATCATGCTAGTTCCACTTTATATATAATATCCCATCTCTGATAAGGGTGGCATGAGGGTTGAAGGCAGGAGAAGAGTTAATAGGATCCAGGGAGTAGGAAAACGAAGGATGGGGACCTTGAGGTGAAGGGAAGGGTGTATAAAGAGTAGAAAGAAGATAAAGAAGGGAAGGACCTATGGGATTTGAATATCTTCAGAGTGTGTGTGTGCACGCAGGGCCGGCTCCAGGCACCAGCTTTCCAAGCAGGTGCTTGGGGTGGCATTTAGAATGGGGCGGCCGTCTGTGTCCCGCGGCGGCAATTCGGTGGCAGCTCTGCCGCTCTTCCCGCCGCCGCGGCTTGCGGCAGTGGCAATTCAGCGGCGAATGCTTGGGGCGGCAAAATTGGTAGAGCCGCCCCTGTTTGTGTGCATGCCTGTTTCTCCCTCTTCAATTTTAAATGTTTGATGAGAGAGCTCGAATTTTTTTTTTCAAAAATCTGCACATGAAGGGTGCTGTATGGTATGGCTGGAATAGTCAAACTTTGGTGCCCAAAAATTGGATTTAAATGCTTAACCTCAGGTAGCCAGTTTGAAAATATTGGCCTCTTTGCATCAATAGCAGGGGGCTTTTCTACAGTAAATAGATTATATCAGCTATATAGAGTGACAAAGTACCTCTAAGATGTACCTGAATGGCTGTGCTCCATTGTGTAAAGCCACCACTGTAAGCATCAGATTTGATGGTTGAAAATGTATCTTTCTTCTTCCTGTACATCCAGGTCATTCATCTTTTCTGACTGTTCAGGTTATGTAGAATGATTAGTGATTGTAGGTAAGCAGTCAGAACCTAAGGCTCAGTCCAGTGTTAAATCTACAGAATTTAAAAATAGTGATAATAGCAGCTGGTGGTATGCTTCAGTGCATTCTTGCTCTTTGTAACCTGCTTCGTAGATATTACTGGCTTTATGCTGAATTAACCTCAGCTGAATTGACCATCCATTATAACCATTTAAACCACTTAACATTTGCTTTAGCAGTAAAGCAAAATTTAACAATTATCTGTATTGCAAAAAGCCATGAGCAAGCTGTGCAAAGCACCTAAAAGAGTGCCAGTCAAAACTTTATACTACACCATGTGTTCTGGGTTGACACTACATTTTACTGAAAGCCTATTGGAGAAATATTTTAGAGAGTTGTAAAGAAAACAGTAGTTGTGAAGCCAGGTGTCTTATTTACCATAAGCCCAGCTGTTCTGGCTTTGGAGGGAGTAGTAATTTATAAGAGTTAACTCTAAAAATGATCGCACATAGCTTTTCCATATATATAACAGTGCCATGATTTTTAAGTTTGATAGTTTTCAGAGTAGCAACCGTGTTAGTCTGTATTCGCAAAAAGAAAAGGAGGACTTGTGGCACCTTAGAGACTAACAAATTTATTTGATAGTGTGGTTACAGTTAAAAGTTTTGTCCATTCTGAAAGATTCTGCTGGTTTGAAAGGTGTTCCCTGTACTTAAAATGGAAAATGGCTACTCCTGGAACTGGTAATCTCTCAGACCGGTAGGATTTTTCTAAGTGCATCTTGGGAACTTCCAGAGGTAAAATCAAATATTGGCAAGTAGGAAATCTCCTCTTTCAATAGCACCCATTTCTAGCCCTGCTGGGTTAGGGGAGATTTTGGGCTTCAACGTGTTTCTCATGTAGAACTGAATATGGAAGGTTAAGTATTGGCAGACTTTGGCAGTTCCACACTGAAGGGGAACAAAGGAATCATTTTTCTGGCAGGCTATTTTTTTTAAATAGCAGTGGTTTGAAGCTGCTGTTGAAATGCTCCCCTTTGGTAGGGAAGGGGGTGAGGAGAAAACCAAGGGAGGCTATTGGAACTAACTTTAAACCTGATAAATTCCTGGATAATGTTAACAGTCCAAATTCTTCTTTTTGCTACATCTTTGCAGCTCCACTGAGGTCCAAAGAGTTGCACGACTGTTAATGAGAGACAAATTTGATCTTAGGAGCGTACTATGAGGAATCCTTCCTCTGTAGCCTACAGAACTGAATGGAACAGAGAAAAGGCAAGGATTGGAGGAAAAGGGCATTTAGGAGTTTAGAAGCCAGTTTAGAAGGATACTTCTGTAGGAGACAATCAGTCTGACAGAAAGCATGACAGATAGCCATAAAGCATAGTCTGTGCTGTTAGTAAAAAGAAAAGGAGTACTTGTGGCACCTTAGAGACTAACCAATTTATTTGAGCATGAGCTTTCGTGAGCTACAGCTCACTTCATCAGATGCATACCGTGGAAACTGCAGCAGACTTTATATATACACAGAGAATATGAAACAATACCTCCTCCCACCCCACTGTCCTGCTGGTAATAGCTTATCTAAAGTAATCGTCAGGTTAGGCCATTTCCAGCACAAATCCAGGTTTTCTCACCCTCCACCCCCCCACACAAATTCACTCTCCTACTCCACAGTGTAAGCATGGTCCCCAACTGGCAGTTCCTTCAATTGCACTCTTTACAAGGTGGGTATTGTAAATTACAGCAAAATGTGTTGGAAGGCTACAGAAATAGAGAGAAAATCATAAAACGAAAGTTGGTGGAAAGTAAATAATCCAGATGGATATTTAGAAAAGCTTTGCTAGACTAGCACAAAATGTAGGTGCCCAAGTATGGAAACATTAAGTTCAGTATGGCACACTTATTTCCATTTCTCAGCCCATCATGCTCCTTCTTGCTACTATCTCTGTGTCTAGTTCTAACATGCCTCGAGGAAAGGTTCTGAATCTGTTGTTCCATGTCCTTTACGTAGCCAACAGTCATATTTCTTTTGCATTTAGAAAGAGTTTTCAATCCCGACCAAACGGGCGAAAGGGTAATTCAGTTTCATTTAAGCTTAGCCTCTCTGTTGAGCCTGCCAGAACACATGCAAACGTTGAGGGGGACATCTGTTTGCAAGAAATTGGACTAAGATCAGCTTATTTCATGAAAACCATGATGAACAGCTGTCAAATAGCAGCAAAATTTCATCACTAATGAAGCTGAAGGAAAAGTATTAGCAAACTAAGAGCTGCAAATTTCCTTAGATATTCAGAATTAGTGATGGGCGAATAATGTTTTCTTTTTTAGTTCACTGGTGATTCAGAAAAATCAGATTTGGGGACTACTTTCTCAACATTGGACCTCAGAGTCATTGGTCTCGTGGTACAGAGCCTTTCATCTCCATCTCACCACTCCATTATAGGCCCAAGTCATTGTATATGGTGACAAAGGTGTTTACCATCTAATGACTGTTCTGTGGCCTACCTGAAATGAGTTTGGTGGTCCCAGTCCAATTTCCAGTAGACAGGTGTCCCCATCACAAAACTGCCAATAAAAAACTGCAAACACTTACCTAATACACAGCACTTTTCATTACTAGATCTCAGAGTGCTTAGCCAAGCCAGGTGTAAGTATCCTTATCCACATTGTACAGAGATGGGGAAATAGATCGTCAATCCGTCCCCGTTCATCAGCATTAAAATAATTAGTTTAACTAATGGATTCTAATAGCTTTGAGTTTAACAATCCTCTCACTTTTGTCCTGGGGGAGGTGGGGAAGGGGAAGAATGGGGAAGAATGAACAACATTCAGCAAGGAGAGCAGTACTGCAACTTTTGGAATGGACAGCCTGCAGCTGCTCACTGTGTTGTAACCAAGTGCTCATTTAAGATAGAAGTGCAATATTTAGCAGTAGCTTCCCGGGCACTAGTTAGCCAAGTAGCATCATCACTGTGAGCTTAGAAAACAAAATGAAATTCAACTATTTTTTAGTTTTAAAAAAGCTAAAGTTAGCCAGAAAAAGGAATCATGAGATTTCACTGGAAAATATTCTCCAAGGAAAACATTTCACTAAAATGTTTCTGACTTTCCCCCACACAGGTTTTTGACTAGCTCTAAGATTAACTACAGTGATCCTTACAGTTAATGTAATGTAACATCAAAGTTTCTGATGTTCAGAATGGTTTGTCTGAATTCCTCATATGAACAGCTTCAATGACATGAAATAAAGGTTGCAAATATTACAGCTGGTTGGGAAATGTATTTTATTTCCCATGAAAATTTTAAAAAAATGTCATCGAATATTTTTTGGCTTTTGTTGAAAAGGCAAAATTTTTCCAGTTTTGAATTGTCCAAAAAACAAAATAAACAAAAAGCACCCAGCTTTTTAAAAAAGGAAAACCCGAAACATTTTGATGAAAATTGAAAGTTTCTCATGAACATTTCTGTTGACTTGAAAAGGCATTTTTCATTGACAGTTTTTTTTCCTAGTGAAATGTTTTTAACCAGCTCTAGTAAATATTCATCAGTATCTTTAAAAAGCCTGTAATAAAATGTTGACCTTTTATCCTTGCCACCTTGTACTCTGTTTAAATATACATGCTAATAGTCATCCTGAATAACTCATTGATTTGGCCTGGAATTCTGACAGCTGAGGACTTCTTAAGCCTCTATTTTATCATTTCATCTGCATTTATACCATATCCACTGTTGTTTTCATAGCTAAATGATAGTGTGTTTACTTCCTCCCTCCCTCTTCTTTCTTCTTCCTATTTCATATCCTACTCCTTTTTGCCCTCCGACTACTAAGAGCTCTTCTTAGCTGACGAGGGTGAATCCATCCATTCAACATTGCTAAGACCACAAAGGTAGGTTAAAAGCCATGTTTTAATTTAACCTGATTCTTGTAAAAGTTAGCTGCTCCATGACCAGGCAAACACTTAGGACATGTATCCTGTGTGGTTCTTGTAATTTTCCAGCAACTCAACTACATGAGAGAGAGACAGAGACACATAAGCGTCATTCTTTTATTTTGTGCAATTTTTTTTCTTTCTCCCTCGTGTGTGAGAGAGTTTGTCATATTTTGCTTTGAAAAAAGGACAAGATCAGACTTCAGCAACTCAAGAGTTACCACCTATAACAGACTCATTTTCCAATAAGGGCAATTAACACCATCTGTAAAAGAAACTATCAAGCATGGAATTTTCCCTTTAAAAAGCTTGTACAGCTTCAGGGAAAAGGCAACAAGACAATGGAAAGGCTCCCATGGACTTCAATGGTTTTGCATCAGGCCTTAAGTTGTTATTAAAAGGCTTTGATGGTGGTGGAAAGTAGGCCAGCATAACTTCACACAAACCCCAAGCTACATGTAACTGTTTAATGTTGCAATAATAAAACAAGGATTCTAAAACACTTTAACCCCTTCCAGACCAACACACTATTAATACAACAAAACTCAATAATATGTAATGAAAGAGAGCCAAATTCTTGGAGATCTGTGTGACAAGACTGATGAATCAATCATTGGGGTTTCACCAATGTAAATGAGGCCAACATGTGACCATAGGGGTTTAAAAACTGACCACGTGCCAGCATACTCAGCCAACTAGCAAGATAAAAATGCCTCCCTTCTTGGCTCACTAATTATTTTCAGTACATGCCCTACGATGAAAATCTTTCCAAAATTAAATCTATCCTACAGTAATTTTGATTTGCAGGAGATGGAGAATGAAACATTATGGAGTGCTGTTAATATCGTAATTATGCTTTCAAATGCACAGACTAAATTTGGATGTGCAATTAGGTAAATAATCACTGAAGGGAAAAGTTAAATATTGTAATTACATGCTAAAATAGGTGAACATACCATTTTCCCCACCTGCATATTGCTGTGGGCATGGAAGTTTTCTTGTGAACTACTTACTGTCTGTTTTAGATCAAAAGCTTGTTTAAATGCAGCCACTTTGAATACACTGCTGTTATTTCACATGCACAGCACAAGCACATCTTTGAATTTATTCATGTATGTCTCCTTTAAATATCACAGAGAACAAAAACTAAACTAAATCATCATGGAACAGTAACAGCATATAGGGTCTGACTTGGCAGCTTGTACTTGCCTTGTTCCTCATGCAGTTGGTGCCACTGAATTGAATGGAACTACTCAAATGACTAGATTCTACTCAAGGTGAGTAAAGGCTTCATGATTGAATCCATAATCAGGGTCCTTAATGCTGAGCAAATAGTTCAGAGAACAGAACATATTCACAAAACTTTTCCTGTTTTTATGTTTGCAAATTGGCTGTGCATATACTGTGAAATTCCTCAATTGATTCATTGTGTGGAATTACTTGCAAATTTTGAATAAATGGGAACTGTAATTACTATCTGAATTTGTCCTGTATTGGTTTAGTCATGCCAGGCATTCAGTATTCATAGATGTGTGAGTATTCAGACTAGGAAAGCTTGCCCCCTTAAGTATTCCCTGAAAGTGTATGTGGAACAGCGTGGCTCATCCCCTTTAAGAGGTAGTAAGGACTGAGGCCAAACCCTGTTCCTGGAGCAGATGATGGGAGACAGGAAGTAGTCCCAGGGCAAGAGAGTTTGGAAAAAAAACAGGTTACTGTCTCTATAAAGACTTAGGACCAGGACCGTTATGGTGTAGGGTGGGGGCAAGGCTTCCCTCTCTCTCAACCAACCAGGAGAAGGTCTGGGGAAAAGAGGGGAGTATATATGCTGCCTCTTCCCTCATAATGAGGAGGAGCTGCAAGGAGCAGGAAGGCTCCTGCAGGAGCTCCTGAGACACCATGGGTTGACTCCAACAGGGGAAGGCTGTTTGCTTGCCAGCTGCCCCGCGGCATGACCTGGCCTCCAAGCCATACAGGAAGGCAGAAGACTGGCCGAAGACTGCACCTCAGCAAAGATGCCTGGAGGAAGGACCGTTATGCAGTGTGACAAAGCTCTGTCCTTGCCTCTGTGGGTCCCGCATTTCCTGGCGGATTTCACTAGCCTCAGAGGCTCACTGTGACCCTCCACGTAACCCTTCTCTCTCTAGAGACACAGTCTACTGAGCCATTTTCATCATGAGGCAGCAAGAGAGGTGAGGAGAAGTTATCCTTTCTTGCATAGTCTGTCGTCTCCCAGTATCAGTGATTAAGCAGGGGGCAAAGGGGAGGGGAGCCCGGGCCCACCCTCTACTCCGGGCTCCAGCCCAGGTTCCCTAATAGTATCAGCGATGGTAGCTGACCTTTTAGAAACATGACCTGTACAAATCCCTGGGCTACTTCCCCCACAACAACCCTCACTTCCTCAAACTCCACTTCACCCTTACCTCAGGTCCTCCTTCCTTGTGCCTGATATGATGTGTACTACTCAGCCTCTCTACCAGCACAACTTCCTCCCACAGCTCCTGACATGCATGCCCACCTGACTAACTGAGAGGGTTTTTACTAGTTTCAGCCAGCCTTGGCTTCATGTGTCCCAATCAACCTAGCATTCTCCCTGCCTTCTGGAAAGTTCTTAATTGATGTCTTAATTGACCTGGAGCAGCTGCCATTTCACATATCCTGGTACCAGGGATTTGTTTAGCCTGGAGCTAATATATCTGTCTCCCACTCCTTTTCTATAGCCATCTGGCCCTGCCCCGTCACAGCAGGTTTTGTTTTGAGTTCTGTTTCTTGAAAAGCTCTGTGTGCAGCCTGGGTGGAACTAGGGGAGGGTCATTTAAAGGGACCGGGGAGAAGCACAGCACAAGCCCCAGAAAGAGGGCTATGGAATCCCTTAGCCAAGAGGGAAGGGTTTGGGCCTGGAAGGCACCTGGAAGCTCTGTGTAAAGACTCACCTCAGAAGGGGACTTTTGTTTGGAAATACCTTTGGACTGTGGAAAGCTACTGGGAGACCCAACAGGGAACTGACGGTGGGGAGGCTTTGCAGGCATGCCACGCCATCCCTCTGGAGCTGGTGACCCGCCCCAATACACAGAAGGGTTGAACTGAGATTCACATTTTAATTTGGACGAATGTTTGCAGAGAATGTTTTCCACTAGCCACTCAGCTCTCTTTGTTATCAACAGCTGCCTCAAAATCTACAGTGTACCTGTGGCCGTTCTGACTGATGCAGAGCCTATAGAGAATTAGTAGGTTTTTCTTATAGCCCCTGAATGAAGCAAGAGGATTCAGGCAAAATTAATCTGTTTCTGTATCAGTGAGACTATATTTCTAGAATGAAAGGCCTACAAGGGTTTGAAATGACCTTTTAAAGTACAGATAAACAACTTCAGCAAAAATTGCTGTACTCTGCCTGACTTGAACATCCTGGAAAGAAAACGATGCTATTACAGCTCTTCCCCTGGCTTTGTTACACTCAGAAAGATCTTGCTATTTACTTCATGTAGGGCTGAGTGTCTCTCTTAAAAAAACAATTAATACATGTGGAACGCATCCCCGGTTATGCACGTGGCTCTCTGACAAAGAAGGTGAAGTTGAACAGGAGGCAGACTCTAAAATGGCAAATTTACAGCTGGGTGAATTACTCCGTCTTTCTTTTTCTGAAACAGCCCTGGGTGATCCCCAAAAGAATTTTTGGCTGCTGACTGACTGACTAGCCAGTACATGCTAAAACAGCTGCATGCCAGATACTATCCACAGCTGTTAGTGCCACTGCTCACAGTCTTTGACACTGGGATAATCCAATGGCTCGAGAGGGGAAAAATTGTGGAGGGTTATCTATTAGAGAGAGAGAGAGACATCTATACCACAGCCAAGGAGTATTTATTTCTTCTTCTAGAACAACCATTTTTTCTCTTTCATGTTAGGGCAGGGAGCTTGAAACTCACTGAGATGATGTACAGTGCAAGAGTAAATAGTCTTTGCCCCCCTGCCCCAATTGTATTGTCACAGAGCACTCATTTCAAAGCACTGGGGAGATTAGATTACATTGCCAGTGGGGGCATTTTGATTGCACTTGTGGGTACCCTTATGAAACTGGTTCTTCAGTCCAGGCTTATCTCAGTCCTTTATGTGTAATAAGACAAAACAAGTTTTTAGCCGCTTACGTGCTCTCAGCGCTGTACTGACATTAACTAATTCATCCTCACAACATCCCTTTGAAACAGGTGGATAAGCATCCCCATGTGACAGATGGGGAAATTACAACAAAAAGATGAAGAAACTCACTCAAGAGCCATTTGGCTAATGATGGCCGTGTGCCTATTCCTCGAGACAACACTGCCTATATTTATGGTATATCACAGCTGTATATTATTATGTCATAAAGAAACATGATTTCCCCACGGTTCACAAGAGTGCCTCTCACCTATGAATCATTGAATGAAAGAGTTAGAAGGGACCACAAGGGTTATCTAGTCTAACCCCCTGCCAAGATGCAGGATTTGTTGTGTCTAAACCATCCAAGACAGACGGCTATCCAGCCTCCTTTTGAAACTTCCAGTGAGGGAGATTCCACCACCTCCCTAGGCAGTCTATTCCATTGTCCTACTGGTCTTACAGTTAGGAAGCTTTTCCTGAGATTTAATCTAAATCTTCTATGCTGTAATTTGAACCCATTGCCTTTTGTCCTGCCCTCTGTGGCAAGAGAGAACAACTTTTCTCCATCTTTTTTGTGGCAGCCTTTCAAGTATTTGAAGACTGCTATCGTGCCCCCCCCCCCCAATCTCCTCTTTTCCAAACTAAACATACCCAGTTCCTTCAGCCTTTGCTCATATGGCTTGCATTCCATCCTTTGGATCATCTTTGTCACTCACCTCTGGGTCCTTTCCAATTTCGCTGCATCCTTTCTACACATTGGTGACCAACATTGCACACAATACTCCAGCTGAAGCCTAACCAGTGCCGAATAGAGTGGCACGATCACCTCCCATAACTTGCATGCTTTGCCTCTGTTAATGCAACCTAAAATTGCATTTGCATTGTCTTGATCATGGTTACAGAAAATATTCTGAATCAATAACTAAAAAGAAGCAAGAAAAACTAGAAATACACTTAAATGTGATGCTAGACACAGCATAGTGGATGTAGTGTGACAAACATACTGCCAATGGGATGCATTGAGCACATCAGTTCACCTTTCTGCCTTGTATTTAAGTTTATATGTTAGTGGAAATTCCATTAGAAACCTTCAGTTAGTTTCTGTTGAAAGATCAGTAGGATAAGGAGCCAGTGACCCAGTAAGTTTACCCTATACATTCTTTATTGTCCCACAAATTATATGCATTTAAATTAAAACTATACTGGTACTTACCTGAACAATTTTTGTGTTACTTAGAGATTCCATTTCACCTGGGAGGTTAAGTTCATTCTTACTTGAAAATTTCCTGCAAGTGTGGGAATTGGGCAATTCCACAGTAATGAAAAACACATTTTCATAGAAATTTAATAGTAAAGAATTGGAGGCATTTATAACTAATTTCAATAAGAAGCTGAGATCTTAAACCTAAATGTTTTGTTCCTAACTGCATAGTAAAGTAGGCCCCCATAATCCAAGCTGTATTAACCACCACCTTTCCAATGGTTACGAATAGCAATTGACAGTTGACTGTACTCGGAGGGAAGGAGAAGGGGGGAAGGAATGCAATAAAATGAGAGATTATAAAAAGCTAGCAATGAGCCTGAGCCACTCAGTTGGGATCCCAACATATGGAGGACGTTAAGATATGAAATTTTGGTTCATCCTACTGTCGGTTCAAGGAGCATTTCTGAAGTTCAGGTCTGGATCTGAATTTCCTACAGGATTGTGGGAGTTTGGTTCCAGGATTTTATCTCTACATACAACTTTTAAAAAGAGATTGCAATTTCTTGTTGTGATGGATGTTGGGGTGCCAGGATTGAGAGTCACCTTGTTACCCTCTGTCTCCAGTATGAGGAAGTCTTGCTTGTGGTAACTGGGTGTTAGCTCCTGAACACCACCAGCATTTCAGCCACTCAAGCACTCTCCTCTGGGCTGTGGCCGCCCTGTCTTTGCCTTGCAGGTTAACACAAGGTACACCATGGCCCCCAAGACTCCTGTGATATCCAGCCTCTGACATTGGCTACTCACAGAAATTCCAGATCCTCTTCTCAAAGGAGCAGTGCACCCCAGTTTACAGTTTTTACTTTAAACCTATATAAGACACAGGACTTGTAATGAAACATAATAAGGTTTATTTAAGAAAGAATCAAGATTCCACTAGAAACAAGAGTACGTGATGGAAACAAATGATTACAATACAAAACAAAATCCTAAAATGGGAACTAGGGCCCACTCTTATCAATAGTTGCCTTTCCTATCTAATTAAGTAGGTTTTCCCCTCCAAAGTTCAGTCCGTTGCAGAACTGGCTGGCTTCACAGGAACCAGGTTCCAATCACTCATGAAAAACACCTGCTTCACAAGATGTCTTCTCAGTGAATGGCTGCAGAGTGTCTCTCCCCACTCTGTGTTATACTGAAAGTCTTTTGTTTCTACCCACAGACAGGGCGATCCCTTGGCTGTTGTAATGGTTCTTGTTTACCTCCAGTGGTTCGACTGTTTGCAGTTGCCTTTGATGGTTTTCCATTGATTGTTCTATGGTGGGGCAATGGTAGATAATTGAGCTGTGTATTATTTAACTGGCTAACCAGGGAGTGGTGGCAACTCCGTCCTGCATGTACAGGCTGTCAAGGAGTAATAGTACTCCCTGGTGACTCCTTTTAACCTTAAGACCATAAGGGAATAGACTTCAATAGAATTGACATGATTCCTTAAATATTACACATACACACATCTCACCATGATAAGTCTCAAACTTTTACCAGAGACCTTACATGTTACCCTTGACGGACAAATACCCTGCAAGTAATATATCTGATGTAGTGAATTTGTCAGGTCTGAGATGAGATTTGCTTGCAAAGAACATGGGACTCTTTGCTAAGGGGCCTGTGTGTCTCACTAGTTGTTGGAGAAACTGCAGCCTCCTATCTGTTAGTTTTGGGTCTGAGGCTGCTGTCATTTTCACTGGTGTTAATCAGGAGTGATACTCTGAAGTCAATGGAGTTACACCAGTTTGAAACCAGTTTAAGAAGAACCAAAGCCTATAAAAGGAAAATAAACTGACCTCTAGATGTATTTAGTAGCATTAAGTTGCAATAGTTCTGGCTTTCAGAATATCTCTTTTATTCATTAATGTGCATATTATTGCTCCCCAAACTGTAACAACATTATGAAGTGCTGAGGTGGAGGTGTTCTTACAGATGAGGGTGCGATTATACCAGTGAGTCTGCTATGAATGATGCCTCTCTGATGAGGAAACAGGGAGTAAAACGAATGCCTTGTTCAGGCCAGTACATGTACAAATTTATAGTACTGTGAGAGCTTTTGTCTCTCTCTGGCATGTAGATGCACAGGCTTTGATGTTAGCATTCTGGCTCATTAATAACTGATTTACATTTCCCAGAAAGCAAATTGCGATCTGACACAAATTTATAAAGGAGCTTCAAATTGTGAAACTCTCTAGTACAATGAGTCCTTTGTGGTTTTAACTTAAGGAGTTTGTGATTAAAATTTTAATATAATCATTGAAGTCTCGTGAGATGCTCACAAAAAAACCCCCAACAACTTATTTCCTGCTTCTCAGAGTTTATAACAATGGTTGTTCTAGGGCAAGTTTAAGTGCCTTGATTCGGTTTCATTTGCTCCAAGACCCAGACAAAATAGGAAGTCCCCTAAAGCACAAAAGAAATTGAGATGAAGAATTCTCAGTTTTAGCTGAAGCTTGAAGACTAACTTAAGGGACGGCTTATACTGCACAGTTTCATCTCAAAAAAAGTAAAGAAGTACTTGTGGTACCCTTTTTTTATCACTACAAAAGGTTTTCTCTCCCCCCACCCCACTCTCCTGCTGGTAATAGCTTATGTAAAGTGATCACTCTCCTTACAATGTGTATGATAATCAAGGTGGGCCATTTCCAGCATTTGTGCTGGAAATGGCCCACCTTGATTATCATACACATTGTAAGGTGATAAAACACCCATTTTTTCATGATTTGTGTGTATAAAAACATCATCTGTATTTTCCACAGTATGCATCCGATGAAGTGAGCTGTAGCTCACGAAAGCTTATGCTCAAATAAATGGGTTAGTCTCTAAGGTGCCACAAGTACTCCTTTTCTTTTTGCAAATACAGACTAACACGGCTGTTACTCTGAAAAGTTTAATCTCCGTTTAACTCTGTAGGCCAGTTTCTCTGGACTGGCGCATGGTTACTCAACACAAGTCTGGAGGGATGGGTACAAGGGTAGTTTAAGCCACCTTTCTGTTCCCCCTCATGCTGGAGTTGCTGGATGTTGGACAGTCCAATATGTTAGATTACTTGCAGGGCTGCTTTAATCTACACCAGATGCCAAGAGACCAGATGGGTTATTGCAGCAGTTGGGCACACAGGAGCTCTTGCCACGTGCCCTTACACCCAGGCATGCCCCCTGTGCAAGTGGCTAGAAGAGGGTGGCACCGGCGCTGCTAGGGCAGGTGTACGTTACTTGAGATGTCTCCGTATAGGAAATCCATCAGAGGCCAGATCTACAACTTTTGAGGTTCTCTGTGGCACTGGAAAAGCTCAAAGCAATCCTACTGCTCAGGACAATTATGGCCAATAGCTACTATGGGTTAGTATGAATGAACAGTGCATATGATTTATTAGCCTTTATTCTGTTCACCAGTAGCTCATGCTGAGTTTAACTGTGGTGTCTAACTTATCACTTAAATCAGCCTCTGCATCAGATGACTGAAGGATAGCTAATGTAATGTCTTTTTTTTTTTAAAGGCTCCAGAGGGGATCCTGACAATTACAGGCCAGTAAGCCTAACTTCAGTACTAGGCAGATTGTTTGAAACTATAGTAAAGAACAGAACGATCAGACACATGGATGAACACAATATGTTGGGGGACAGTCAGCATGGTTTTTGTAAAGGGAAATCATGCCTCTCCAATCTAGTAGAATTCTTTGAGGCTGTCAACAAGCATGTGGACAAAGGTGATCATGTGGATATAGCGTACTTGGACTTTCAGAAAGCCTTTGACAAGATTCCACACCAAAGGCTCTTAGGCAAAGTAAGCAATTATGGGATATGCCATGCATCAGTAACTGGTTAAAAGATAGGAGACCAAGGGTAGGAATAAATGGTCAGTTTACACAGTGGAGAGAGGTAAATATTAGGGTCCCCCAAGGATCTCTACTGGGGCCTGTGCTGTTCAACATATTAATAAATGATCTGGAAAAGAGGGTAAACAGTGAGGGGTCAAAGTTTGCAGATCAAACTAAATTACGTAAGATCGTTCAGTCCAAAGCTCACGGTGAAGAATTACAAAAAGGGTTCTCACAAAACTGGGTTTTGGAGCGACAAAATGAAATTCAATGTTAAGTGCAAAGTAATGTTTATTTGAAAATATAATCCCGACAATGCATACAAAATGCGGGGGTCTAAATTAGTTGTTACCACTCAAGAAAGAGATCTTGGAGTCATCATGGATGACTGAAAACATCCACTCAATGTGCAGCGGCAGTCAAAAAATCTAATAGTCTTAGGAACCATTAGGAAAGGGATAGAGAATAAGACCAAAAATATCATAATACCACTATATAAATCAACGATATGCTCATGCCTTGCATGCAGTTCTGGTCGCCCCATCTCAAAAAAGTTATATTTGAATTGGAAAAAGTACAGAGAAGGGGTACAAAGATGATTAAGGGTATGGAACAGTTTCCATATGAGGAGAGATTAAAACTGGGATGGCTAAGCTTCAGAAAGAGATCATAGAATCATAGAATATCAGGGTTGGAAGGGACCCCTGAAGGTCATCTAGTCCAACCCCCTGCTCGAAGCAGGACCAATTCCCAGTTAAATCATCCCAGCCAGGGCTTTGTCAAGCCTGACCTTAAAAACCTCTAAGGAAGGAGATTCTACCACCTCCCTAGGTAACGCATTCCAGTGTTTCACCACCCTCTTAGTGAAAAAGTTTTTCCTAATATCCAATCTAAACCTCCCCCACTGCAACTTGAGACCATTACTCCTCGTTCTGGCATCTGCTACCATTGAGAACAGTCTAGAGCCATCCTCTTTGGAACCCCCTTTCAGGTAGTTGAAAGCAGCTATTAAATCCCCCCTCATTCTTCTCTTCTGCAGGCTAAACAATCCCAGCTCCCTCAGCCTCTCCTCATAAGTCATGTGTTCTAGACCCCTAATAATTTTTGTTGCCCTTCGCTGGACTCTCTCCAATTTATCCACACCCTTCTTGGAGTGTGGGGCCCAAAACTGGACACAGTACTCCAGATGAGGCCTCACCAATGTCGAATAGAGGGGAACGATCACGTCCCTCGATCTGCTCGCTATGCCCCTACTTATACATCCCAAAATGCCATTGGCCTTCTTGGCAACAAGGGCACACTGCTGACTCATATCCAGCTTCTCGTCCACTGTCACCCCTAGGTCCTTTTCCGCAGAACTGCTGCCTAGCCATTCGGTCCCTAGTCTGTAGCGGTGCATTGGATTCTTCCATCCTAAGTGCAGGACTCTGCACTTATCCCTATTGAACCTCATCAGATTTCTTTTGGCCCAATCCTCCAATTTGTCTAGGTCCTTCTGTATCCTATCCCTCCCCTCCAGCGTATCTACCACTCCTCCCAGTTTAGTATCATCCGCAAATTTGCTGAGAGTGCAATCCACACCATCCTCCAGATCATTTATGAAGATATTGAACAAAACCGGCCCCAGGACCGACCCTTGGGGCACTCCACTTGATACCGGCTGCCAACTAGACATGGAGCCATTGATCACTACCCGTTGAGCCCGACAATCTAGCCAGCTTTCTACCCACCTTATAGATGTCTAAGGGGGAATATGATAGTGGTCTACAAAATCATGAATGGTGCAGAAAGAGTGAATAAGGAAGTACTTCTTACCCCTTCACACAACACAAGAACCAGGAGTCACCCAATGAAATTAAATAGGCAGGAGTTTTAAAAAAGCGTAAGCAAGTACTTTTTCACACAACACACACGGTCAACCTATGGAATTTGTTGCCTGTAGGGGATGTTGTGAAGGATAAAAGTAAAACTGGGCTCAAAAAAGAATGAGATAAGTTCATGGACGATAGATTCATCAATGGCTGTTAGCCAAGATGGTCAGGGACACATGCTCTGGGTGTTCCTAAACCTCTGACTACCAGAAGTTGGGACTGGACAACAGGGGATGGATCAATTGATAATTGTCCTATTCAGTTCATTTCCTCTGAGGCATCTGACACCAGCCACAGTTGGAAAACAGGGCTAGATGGACCATTGATCTGACCCAGTATGGCTGTTCTTATGTTCTTAATATTTTCTCAAATTTATTCTTAATATGAAATTATTTGCAGAATAAATTCCTGTCTGTTGCTCATTCACATTTGTTTCTTTGCAAGTATTCGATATTCAAATTTTCAAGCCATGTGACAGATCACCTAAGCTACCTGGTAGGTTTCTGTTAACTGATTGGATGACTATAACTATCAGTTTTTCAGTGCAAATTATTATTAATTATAGTAGTGCTGGAAGAACCCAGTCAGGGTCAGGGCCTCATTGCTTGCAGGTTGAAAAGAGTTTGCAGTGTAAGGCCCTATTCTCCCCCCAAGTCCCACTGGTGTTCAAGGATCTCTGTGTGGGTGTATAGGTCAGGCCATGCATATTACATCCATAGAATATCAGGGTTGGAAGGGAACTCAGGAGGTCATCTAGTCCAACCTCTGCTCAAAGACTGCAAGATCAAGGCCTGATATAGGGAGAGACTGATATAGGGAGAGACTTTCAATTTGCTTTAAGCAAATATTCTCCAGTATCCTCTATGTTGACTATAAGTTTGTATTTGGACATCTCCAAGGCTTTATCACATTTTGGGGACATCAATTATCCTGTTAAAGAAAGATAATAAGGTTTGAAACATGAAAATAATTTTGGATTTGTCTTGATTTTACTGTCCTGGTTATATCACTTTTCATGGTATAAGTGGTGCCTTTAATTTTACTCTTGACTGCAGAAGTAGAAGAGTGATTGGCTTGCTCAGTGGAAAGAAGCCTCCCTAGAATTATAGGGACAAATCTTCAGCTGGTGTAAATAGACATAGCTCCACTGATTTAAATGGAGCAATGCAGATTTTCACCAAGTGAGAATCTGGCTCATGAGACTTTCAACTGTTACCATTGGAGAGGGAATTCAAACTAACATAGCGTAGGCTAACATGATTGAATATAGAGAGGTAGCTGGCTGCTTGGTTTCATAAACTATTTTAATAACAGAAAGAATGTAACTGGAAGGCCAAGCTAAGATCTCTATCTGGATAAGAGCCCAGATTTTATCTCATCTCTATGTGCCTTTTTAAAATAAGCCAATTTTGAAGCCATTACTTTTTCCTCATGGGGTTTGTCATGGCACAGTCCCCATGAACAAATCTCTTAGTTTCCCTGCACAGCTGCAAAATCCTGCAGGCACAGGTATAGAAAAGTATTGGCTTAAATAGACCTCTTAGAATAATAGAACCATAGAAGCTACAGATGCAGAAGACCTAATAGGTGAGCTACTGAATCTCTCTCTGAACATATGTGTGTTTACTGTTAGTGTAGTTCCACAGATATTTGGGTTTATTTCTCATGCACATTGCTGCAAGTTGTATAGGGCCTCAAAAACCCATTGACTCAAATGGGGTTTTGTGGGTTTCAAACTGTAACAGCTGTGCATGGGCATGCATTATGCTATCTAAAGGGCAGTCACTGGTGTTTGATATGCCCCATGCAGCTGCATGTATGCGAGTGCGCAGTTTTGCACATGCACAGTAGAAGCTTTGTAGAAACCCTTTTGAAATTTAACCCCTTAGGTGTCCAGAGGTGAATTAGAAAAATAAGTGCCTTAGTTGAATAAACATTCCTTACTACACAAGCAAGATGGAGTTGTCTTAAAAATACAAGGCCCAATTGGCCAGATGTATTCTGGGTTTTCTTTTGCCTTTCTCTGAAGCATCAGGGACTGACCATAGCTGGAGACAGGACACCAGACAGGGTCGACTGATACGCTGAGGTCGTACAGTTAATCCTCTTGGTTAGACGCGTGGCTGGTGTGTAGGGTGACCAGGTGTCCGGTTTTTGACCAGAACACCCAGTCGAAAAGGGATCCTGGTGGCTCCGGTCAGCACTGCTGACTGGGCCGTTGACTGTCCGGTTGGCAGCACTGTACAGCAAGGCTGGCAGGCTCTCTGCTAGCCTCGTGCCGTGCAGCTCCCGGGAAGCAAGCTGGCATGTCCCCACTCCAGCTCCTGTAGGGCAGGGGTGGGGAACCTATGGCCAGTGGGCCAAATCCAGCCCTGTGATTAATTTCATCCAGCTTGCAGCACCCCCCTGAGGGGCTGTAGCCACCTGCTCCGGCCTCAAGGGGAAGCCCTGATCCTCTGTTCTCCCCCCAGCCCCCCGTGGGGCTGGAGCCACAAGCGCCAGCTCGCTTTGCTGGAGGGGGGAGCCATGAGCCTCTGTGCCCCCTGGGCAGGTGAGTGGCCCACAATTGATTTTTTTTTCTGTGGGTCAATGGCCCATGACAGAAAAAAGGTTCCCCACTCCAGAACGCGCACTCCCAGCTGGAGCCGTCACTCCCCCACACATGCCCCAACCCCCTACCCCAGCCCTCATCCCCCTCCCACCCTCCAAACCCCTCAGTCCCAGCCTGGAGCACCCTCCTACATCCCACACCTGAGTCTGTACCCCCAGCCAGAGCCCTCACACTCCCACACACCCCCTGCCCCAGCCCAGAGCCCCCTCCCCCACTCTGAACCCCTCCGTCCCAGAACAGAGCACCCTCCTGCACCCCAAACCCCTCATCCCTGGCCCCACCCCAGAGCCCACACCTCCAGCCAGAGCCCTCACCCCCCTCCTGCACCTCAGTCCCCTGAGCCAGCCTGGTGAAAATGAGAAAGTGAGTAGGGAGAAGGAGGGGAGATGGAGTGAGAGGGTGCGGGGCCTTGGGGCAGGGGACGAGACAAGGGTGTTCAGTTTTGTGTGAGTAGAAAGTTGGCAACCCTACTGGTGTGTCTTGCTCATATGCTCAGGTTCGAACTAGCAGGGCCGTCCCTACCCATACGCAAAGTACGCAGTTGCGTAGGGCACCAGGAAATTTCCTCCAGCCCCGCTCCATCTCTTCCACACGGCCTCCGTCCTAGCCCGCCTCTTCCCACCCCTGCTCCACCCCAGCCCCGCCCCCCACTCCACCCCTTCCCCAAAGTTCCCGCTTCTGCTCTGCCTCTTCCCGTCCCAGCCCCGCCCCCACTCTAGCCAGCCCTTCCCCTGAGGACTGCAGCAGGTGTTGGGTCCCTGCACTCACTAGCGGCAGTAAGTAGAGCGACCTGGCCCGAGCCTGTTCTGCTCCCCTGACTCCCAGGTGTGCCACTGGTGAGTGCTGGGGGGTGGTTCCTCCCTTCCCCCCAAGCCTGGGAGCCAGGGGAGCAGAGCAGGCTGGGGCTGGGTCATAGAATCACAGAATATCAGGGTTGGAAGGGACCTCAGGAGGTCATCTAGTCCAACCCCCTGCTCAAAGCTGGACCAATCCCCGACTAAATCATCCCAGCCAGGGCTTTGTCAAGCCTGACCTTAAAAACTTCTAGGGAAGGAGATTTCACCACCTCCCTAGGTAACGCATTCCAGTGTTTCACCACCCTCATAGTGAAAAAGTTTTTCCTAATATCCAACCTAAATCTCCCCCACTGCAACTTGAGACCATTACTCCTTGTTCTGTCATCTGCTACCACTGAGAACAGTCTAGAGCCATCCTCTTTGGAACCCCCTTTCAGGTAGTTGAAAGCAGCTATCAAATCCCCCCTCATTCTTCTCTTCTGAAGTCTAAACATCCCCAGTTCCCTCAGCCTCTCCTCATAAGTCATGTGTTCCAGTCCCCTAATCATTTTTGTTGCTCTCCGCTGGACTCTTTCCAATTTTTCCACATCCTTCTTGTAGTGTGGGGTCCAAAACTGGACACAGTACTCCAGATGAGGCCTCACCAATGTCGAATAGAGGGGAACAATCACGTCCCTCGATCTGCTGGCAATGCCCCTACTTATACATCCCAAAATGCCATTGGTCTTCTTGGCAACAAGGGCACACTGTTGACTCATATCCAACTTCTCGTCCACTGTAACCTCTAGGTCCTTTTCTGCAGAACTGCTGCCGAGCCATTCGGTTCCTAGTCTGTAGCGGTGCATTGGATTCTTCCGTCCTAAGTGCCGGACTCTGCACTTGTCCTTGTTGAACCTCATCAGATTTCTTTTGGCCCAATCCTCCAATTTGTCTAGGTCCCTCTGTATCCTATCCCTAGCTTCCAGCGTATCTACCACTCCTCCCAGTTTAGTGTCATCTGCAAACTTGCTGAGGGTGCAATCCACACCATCCTCCAGGTCATTTATGAAGATATTGAACAAAACCGGCCCCAGGACCGACCTCTGGGGCACTCCACTTGATACCAGCTGCCAACTAGACATGGAGCCATTGATCACTACCCGTTGAGCCTGACAATCTAGCCAGCTTTCTATCCACCTTATAGTCCATTCATCCAGCCCATACTTCTTTAACTTGCTGGCAAGAATACAGTGGGAGACTGTGTCAAAAGCTTTGCTAAAGTCAAGGAACAACACGTCCACTGCTTTCCCTTCATCCACAGAGCCAGTTATCTCGTCATAGAAGGCAATTAGATTAGTCAGGCATGACTTGCCCTTTGTGAATCCATGCTGACTGTCCCTGATCTCTTTCCTCTCCTCTAAGTGCTTCAGAATTGATTCCTTGAGGACATGCTCCATGATTTTTCCAGGGATTGAGGTGAGGCTGACTGGCCTGTAGTTCCTAGGATCATCCTCCTTCCCTTTTTTAAAGATGGGCACTACATTAGCCTTTTTCCAGTCATCTGGGATCTCCCCCGATCGCCATGAGTTTTCAAAGATAATGGCCAATGGCTCTGCAATCACATCCGCCAACTCCTTTAGCACTCTTGGATGCAACGCATCCGGCCCCATGGACTTGTGCTCATCCAGGTTTTCTAAATAGTCCTGAACCACTTCTTTCTCCACTTCCCGCACCTGTTGTCTCTGAACAAAGCTAGCCGATTACTTGATATGTCTGCTCTGATTTTGGGGTGGGTGGGTATTTTTATTCCTCTAAGAGATTCAGGCAGCAGTAAAAAGGCTCATTGTAATTTCATAATTAGTGTGTCTCCTTTTTTCTCTGACCAAAAATGCAAGGGTGTCCTTTTCTATGAATGTAATTTTGTCTCTGGGCTCCTGTACTTTAATTTCCTTGATTCTTAAAGCTGAGACAGAGGATGAAATGAACAGTGCATTAATACTACTATGCCTGCCTGTTTTCTCTTAAAGAAAAATCCCACCAAATTTTATAAGGATGCAATAAAAAAGTAAAACAGGGTAAAGCCTTTATAAATGAATTATAATAACACTAAATGCTTTTATGTTTCTATAACTTTATTCCAGGAGCCCCCAGGGTTGGAAAAGAACTTAATTAAAAAAAAGACCTCCTTTAAACATCATAACATGTTACTGTTGCTTTGATTGCTCCCTCTCTCTCCTCTCATCCCCCATTTACTAGTCTCTCCTCTTATTAACCTACGTTGTGAGGTTTTTTGGAGCAATGACTGTCTTTTTACTGGTTTCAGAGTAGCAGCTGTGTTAGTCTGTATTTGCAAAAAGAAAAGGAGTACTAGTGGCACCTTAGAGACTAACCAATTTATTTGAGCATAAGCTTTTGTGAGCTACAGCTCACTTCATCGGATGCATTCAGTGGATGCATCCAATGAAGTGAGCTGTAGCTCACGAAAGCTTATGCTCAAATAAATTGGTTAGTCTCTAAGGTGCCACAAGTACTCCTTTTCTTTTATCTTTTTACTGTGTCTTTACTCTGTCTAGCCTAAAGGTGTCCTGATCTTTGATTTCCCTAGATACTACCAAGATATAAGTAGTAGGGGCAAAGAAGCTTAGCTCTTCATGTGGATGAGGAAGAATACGGACAAGCAAGAGTTCCATCCTAGCAAAATGGAGATTGTAGTTGAAGGCAACAGGGCAACATTTAGAAGAGCTTGCAGAAATGGAGAGGCCTCCAATGGGTGAGGAGGTGTACCCATAAATGCTGAGGTGGCATTCTTGCACATGGTAATGTATTCTGCCTTCTCTGACTGTGTAGGTGGCTATGTCCGCACCTAGCTGATGATGATCTAGACTCACTAATACATGTGTGACACAGTAGGGAGCAGGGTGGATTGACTGGGGAATGTCATCTAGTTCTGCTGGGACTGTCTGCATGGGGGATGGGAGAGCAGGGGATGACTCCACCAGAGTGAGGATACCTGAGCCTGTAACCGGAGCTGGGAGGGGTTGGACCCAGGTGACACCTTGGCCTGGGAAACTGGACAAAGGCTGGAGGAGGAGCCGGGGGAAGGAGGAGTGAGACTGCGGGAGGGGGTTTTTTTGGTTTCAGCTTTGGACTGGGTGGTCGAACGCAGGGAACCCCAAGGCTGGGGTCTAAGCTCCCTGCTACCCAGAAGGACTTGACTGAGGGGTCCTGGTTGTTCCCATAAGCTCTGTTTTAGACTGTGCTCCTATTGTCCAATAAACCTTCTGTTTTACTGGCTGGCTGAGAATCACGGTGAATCCCAGGAAGAGGGGTGCAGGGCCTGGACTCCCCCCCACTCCATGACAACATGCCTTTATCTCCTGTGTGGTCTACAGCAAAGCAGTTCACCTGCATTTAAAAGCATCAGTGCAAAGAAACTGCAATTGGTACAGGACATAGTGACATATCTCCTCACTAACACAGGTTACCCTGAGCACATCAGTCCTATATTCTGCTCATTCCACTGACTTCCCATAGAATACTGTGTCAAATCTAAGGTCTTCATTCTCCCTTGCAAATTGCTAAAAGGTCTGGGCCTGGAATCCTTAGAGAATCACCTTGCTATCCAAGACCTCAGTTACCCTCAGTGACTTTGCTCTGCAGGGGCAATAATATTGCCAAGTCAGTCTAGTGCAATGGTGAAACTCTTTTGCACAGGAGACTGGGTGTTCTAAGGGGCTGTCTTGAGAGTGTGGAACTCAGCCCAGCAGGATCTAAGAACTACCATCAATCTCGCCACTTTCCGGTAGATATGCAAAGAACCTGTCTTTACCCTTGCATTCCCAAGGAACGACACACGGCATTTCAGGAAAAAAACACCACCACCACACGCATACACTCTTTCTTCTCAAGGGCAGGAATGGATAGATGTTAATCTTGATATAATTCATCTTGTTTTTAACTCCGGGAAGGTACTCAGTTATCGTGATAAGGCAGAGGAACCTAAATAGATAAGGGTGGGGGTGAAGGGGAAGGTACAAAACCAACCCTTTTTTTCCTTTGTAGGCCACCTTGAAGTCTCTGAAGTTACCTAGTGTGAACTAGATATTCTAGAAGGCTATGCTAAATTGGACTGAGCCAGCGCTCGTTCAGCTAATACAAGTGCGGCCGGTGCCTTTTTTCCAAGCACCCTGACCAATGAATGCTCACTACCAGGTATTATCATTATTATTAATTTTATTTAGTGTTTATTTATTACAGCTGGTCAATAAAAATGGCATGTTTCATGGAAAAATTTGAAAAAAAACCCCAGATTTTTCATTTTTGGGGGAATTTTTCATTAACATTTTTGTTTAGGGAGGAAAGGAAAATAAAAAGTATGTGAGAGGTAAAGCGGGGGAAATAATAAAACCCCCCACTTTGGCTCCCTCCCATCTTTTTCCAGTGGGTAGGGGAAGTGTGAGAGAATGGGTTTTTCTTCACAATTTAAAAACAAAAATCGTTGACAATTTTTTATTTTTCTTTTGGTCAAAATGTTTTTTGTTGAAAAGCAAAATAAAGTTGTTGAGACTGGAATGTTTCTGTGGGGAAAAAAAATCATTGGTGTCAAAATTCCACTTTTCAATCACGAAAAGTTGACCAGCTCTACTCCCTACATTTCATAGCCCTGCCCTTTGAGACCACAGTTTGTAGACGTCATTATAAAAATAAATATGGCAGGCAGGAGTAAAACTTGCTCTCAGATGTTTGTGACAGGCCTTGAATGTTCTGCCTACACTGGATTCTCCTTTGCCCATTGAAAATATTCCTACTTCCTGTAAAGTTTGTTTATGTTCCCCTATGTTTTTATTGGCCCTATCAAATATTCTTTTCTAACCTGAATAAAATATATCCAGTTGTACAGTATAAGGCTCTATTTTTCAGCCAGCTGTTTGGCAAATTTATACACTAGGGGAGTAAAGCGTACATGGGTTATCTATGTCACAGGAGAACTGCACAGTAAAAATTCAGCCTGAAAATTACGGTTTGGGTGTATATTATAACATCAGTAGTACTTAGCCTGTACAATAGTGCCAGTTGTCTAACTGATGGGTGGTTGGAGAGGTTGGGCAGATGTGGGGTCAGAAATGATGAGGGGCAGCAGGACAGGCAGATGAAATACTGCTTCAGTTTCGGTAGAAAACGGTAGCTGCCCCCAACTTTTTTCAGACCACTTTAAGCATTGATCCCCAGGCCAGATCACCTACATCCCACCCATCATCCTGTCAGCGCTTCTCCTCCCTCAATGCCCATCAAAAGAGAGAGTGGGGCTTTTCAGCCTGCCCAGAAAGGTAATCAGTTGGGGTTCTGGTGGGCTAAGGGAGAGGGAAGGAATAAGATACAAAGTTGAGAGCCCTCTGCAGACAACCTGGCTGCAGTAGGGTTGCCAACTTTCTAATTGCACAAAACCCCAGCCCTGCCCCTTCCCTTCAGCCCCGCCCCCGCTCACTACATTCCCCCTCCCTCCGTCGCTTGCTCTCCCCCACCTTCACTCACTTTCACTGGGTGGGGGCAGGGGGTTGGGGTGTGGGCTCCAGAGTGGGGCTAGAAATGAGGGGTTCAGGGTGCACAAGGGGGCTCTGGGCTGGGGCAGGTAGTTGGAGTATGGGAGGGGGTGAGGGCTCCAGCTGGGGGTGCAGGCTCGGGGTGGGGCTGGGGATGAGGGGTTTGGGGTACAGGAGGGGACTCCAGGCTGGGGGGTGGGGCTGAGGGATTCAGAATGTGGGAGCGGACTGCGGGTTGAGGCAGGGGGTTGGGGTGCAGGACGGGGTTTGGGCTCTGAGCTGGGAGTGTGGGCTCTGGGGTGGGGCCAGGGATGAAGGGTTTGGGGTGCAGGAGGGGGCTCCGGGCTGGGGTGGGGGGCTCAAACCTGGGGCTAGGATGACCAGACAGCAAGTGTGAAAAATTGGGACAGGGAGTGGGGAGTAATTGGCACCTATATGAGACAAAGCCCAAAATATTGGGACTGACCCTATTAAACCAGGACATCTGGTCACCCTAGCTGGGGTAGGGGCTCAGGGCTGGGGCACGGGCTTACCTCGGGCGGCTCCCAGTCAGCAGCACAGTGGGGCTAAGGCAGGCTCCTGGCACTGCGCTGCACCCTGGAAGCGTCCAGCAGCAGGTTCGGCTCCTAGGTGGGTGAGCCAGGAGGCTCCACGTGCTGCTCTTGCCCACAGGCACCACGCCCCCAGCTCCCATTGACCGTGGCTCCCGGCCAACGGGAGTGTGGAGCTGGTGCTCATGGCGGGGGCAATGCACAGAGCCCTGTGCCCCCCACCCCCGCCTAGGAGCCAGACCTGCTGGACGCTTCCGGGGCACAGCACAGGTAGGGGCTAGCCTGCCTTAGCCCTGCAGCACCGCCAACCAGACTTTTAATGGCCTGGTCGGCGGTGCTGACCGGAGCCACTAGGATCCTTTTTCGACCGGATGTTCTGGTCAAAAACCAGCCACCGGACAACCGGTTTGCAGGGATATTACAGTCCAGGGTGCCTTGCTGTGCCAAAAAAGGCCCCAGGGTTAAGTTAATACTATGGTTTCTGAATCAGGTTTATTTAAGGTTAGTATCTTTTTATGCAACACGCCATTGACAGCTGTCCCCAGAGTTCCCAGGGCTCCCATGATAAGAAGAACTTAAGGATGGTGCTTTTTAACCTAGTTAAATATCAAACAAGGGATGTGAAACTCAATCTGTTTTCAATGACATGCATTGAAATCTGTTTTTATCATGGCTAAAAATAGTTATATTGTGGTTGGGAAAGGACTTCCTGGTCCAGTTGAGCTGCAGCTTTGAAGTGTGTCTCATGCACGCTCTCTGCCTCAGCTGCAAGGCACTGACCTAGGGGCTCAATCTTGCTCCCATTGAAGTCGGTAGCAAAACTTCTGGTGGCAAGCCTAGTCTGCTTATGACATTCACCACCCCCTGTAAGCTGCCAGGGAGGCTCAGAACTAAGGGAACCTAGTTTTGCTAGGCATACACGACAGGCCTGATTCTCCTCTCACTTCCACAGACATAAGCCAGGAGTAATATCACTGAAATGAAAGGAGCTGGACAGTGGGCCCAAGACCAGTACAGGGACTGAGGGAGAGCCCTGGAGGGCTCCTGCTTCTGAAGGCAGGTTTGGCCCCAGTGTGGGGTTCCAGACAGAACCAGGATGTAGACTCCCCCAAAGGTGGGACGTAATGATTAAACGAAATGTCAGTTGAACATCTTTGAACTGGAAAAAACAATTTGGAGTTTGGTGTGAGTGCTGGACAAGCTTTGGGTTGGTTCTTCTTTGAGCTGAATCAGCTGGCCCCTCCCTATTCTGAACACAGAGGATTTGAAATGCATGCAGGATTTCTACATGAGCACCGCCAACTTCCTGCTGACAGATGAGGTTGTACTACTTATCTGAAGGGGCTCCTAAGAGTTTAGGCTCTGGTCTGTGCTAAAAAATTAGATCGACCCAGCTACATCGCTCAGGAATGTGAAAAATCCACACCCTGAGTGACGTAGTTAAGCCAATCTAAGTCCCCGTGTAGCCAGCGCTAGGTCGATGGAAGAATTGTTCCGTCGACCTAACTACTGCCTCGTGGGGATGTGGATTTACGACAGTGCCAGGAGACCCCCTCCTGTCGCTGTAATAAGAATTTACACTGAAGCACTACAGTGTACACATAGCCTAGGTTAAGTAACTTCCTGCTCCATTTAGATGGCTTTGGATGTGAGGAAGGAAACTGTGTTTGCAGTACAGAGTTAATTTTTTAAACATCTTGCAAGATCGTTAACACCTTTACCCCTAGAACTTTGACTTTAAACTTATTATTAAGACTTATTATTTTTAAATTTTGTTTTAAAAGGGGTGAAGGGACTTTGTTTCCGAATATGCACGTGGGAGGGTAGCTTACTTAGATTGTGATGTAGCTGTAATGTGAACCACGTCACTGTAGCCGTGATGCTCTGGGAGAGTGCAGAGGGCACGATACACATTGTATGCAAACAGGAAAGCAGCTTCTTCTGGGAACTGTTAATGAATGTTAAATGGTTTAACACCTATGCTACGGTCTGTTTTCAGCTACAATTAAGTGACATTACATGTACTGTACACTGAGAAAGACTCTTTGTTTAAACTATCCCAGTGCAACCTTTGCATGTAGACTAGGCCCGAGCCTTTGTTTCACCTGCTGGGAGGAAAGCAGGTATGGGAGAATTACAGGAAAACGACATCTATCAACACTTCAAACTGGCCAGGATTGATTGATGGAGGTTCCAGCCCCTAGGATTATGGAACAATAATTGAGAACTGGAACTATTTAGCTTTTATCAGTGCTTTTAAATTAAGCCAGTTACTGTACCATTTTCCACATGGAAAAATGTACTCTGTAGAGTGTAATTGTTTGTGATAATCTCATTTCTTTGGTACTGGAGCCTCTTGGCTATGGAGCTTGCCAGAGCATCACCATTCACCTGAGGTGTGCAGTTATTATTTCATCCATTGCCTGGCTCTGTGCACAGAGTTGGATGCACAAGGGAGCAGAATTACAGTTGCGCAGGTAACTGTAAACGGGGCATTTCCTAACTTTCAAGTGCTTTACTTTGCAATTTACTTGATATTCTTTTAACATCGTTTTTTCTGGTGTGTAGTTGTTATTAAACTTACCCTGCAGTATCAGTACTAGATATGAGACTAGCTCTTGAGATGTGGCTTGAACCTATAATATTCAGCCTTAGACGGCTGAGTGCTATCGCTTGAGTAGTTCTGACTCTGATGCTGGAAATAGGGAAATTCCAAAAAAGGATGCAAACAACTAGCGTGGTTCCTGCTGGATTCCCACAGACTTTGCAGGTTCTTTCAGTTCAGTAACCCAGCCTAGTGTGAGGAGCAAGCTATTGTTTTTTTTTTTTTGCTGCTCTGGATGCTTTGTTTGTTGTTAGTGGGTACTCCACAGCAAAGAAACGCCTCTCATAGAACAGCTTAGCGTCAGTGCTGGTCATGAACTTGAGAAAAATCGGTTGTACTATTCACCACCGCCAATGGCAACCTGTCCCTTCCTCTTCCTTCCTTTTAATGCTCTGTTTAAGGGTCAAGGGAAGATGCTGTAGAGCCAGAGTTTGCAGCAAGTGATTTCTTTTCTCAGTTTCATCCCTTTGGGTTGAATTATGCTTTTTGTACTAGCCTGGATGATTTCCGAGAATGCACCCAAGATTCTGAGTGCAGGGCATACACTACAGCTGGTGTTTTTATTTTCCCATGAAACTTTTGATTAGTCATTGAAAAAATTGAGGGTTTTTTTCCTCCAGGTTTTGGAATATGGCTTTTGGTCATTAATGTTTTTGGTTTGGGGGCCAAAAAATTGGTGTGTGTGGGGGGGAGGAGGGTGAGGGCGGGGGTTGGCTGAAAAAGGTCTGTTAGTGGTGATTTTCAGTTTTCCAATGTAAAAAGTAGACATTTTCTTAATTTTTTTTTTATTTAGATGAAAGCCCAGTTTTCTGTTGACTTTTTTTCAGCCAGCCCTAGTAAGGAGGAATGTGTTGGCAGACCCCATGGTAGGGGGAGGGGAATTGAAAAAACAGGTAAAGAAAAGGTGGGCTGCTTGCTTACCTCAGACATCACTTACACCAGACAAAAACAAAAGCCTCATAGGGCCACCAGTCCCATCTGATGTAGCGACCTGTCATCTGTCTCTCTCCCCTCCCCCAGCATAATATGGCAAATACATCCAAGGCTATTTATTGTGGGCAAGATTCTGCCCTTAGGCCTAGCTGGGGCAAGCGGTAGTGTGTAAGCTGCTCACTGGGGCTAGCCCTGGAAGGCATTGTGCCTTAGAAAGACTGGTCTGAATCACAATTTCTCCCTTGCTCCAGGGGCAGGTGGGGAGTAATTTGCTGCTGGCCTATATGAGCAATACATTTCTAACATATCTCCTTCTGCACTGGCTCAGCTAAGATGGCTAGCCACTGGGAGGGTGGAGCCAAGGCTCTAACCATTTCCTGACATTTCCCACCTCCTTGCACCAGGGAGGTAGTAAGTGAGACTGCCACACCTGCTTACTCCTGCATGCCTGGGCCCAGGGTCTGGGTTGCTTGCTTGGGAGTGTGAAGAGGGGTTCATGCTCCCTGGCATGGGCATGTATTCCACGTCACAATCTGACCTCATGAGCTGAATCCTTACTCTGTTTTTACTTAGGCAAACTCCCACTGAAGTCACTGGAGACATGGAACTTGTTATCCTAGCGGTAAAGAGGAAAGCATAGTGAATATCACCATCACAGAGATCTGTGACCCAGTGGTTCCATAGGGTGAACCATGCTGTGCAATCTTGATTTCTCACAGCTGTTCTTAGCCCAGTTCCAATGCAGGTAAGACCAAGAAACTTTCTGGAGCCATGACCAGATATCATGAATAGAACTAAAACTTGTGCTACTTACATTGGATGCAGACCCGGATTGCAGTTACTGAAAGGATAACCTCATGTGGTCATTACATGTTATGAGGCCAGGCCTTTCTGCCTTTTCCATGCCTCAGCTGTCACGTGCAGCATAAGTCAGTCTCATGAACCAACACTGAACGATGTTTCTTATTACTTTAAGCAAGGACATGTGGTTTTTGTCAGCACTGCGGGTCATACCATTCAATCTCCCCAGACTTTTCAGTGGGGCTGGTGTGTCACACTTAGTCATGTGGATTTGCTAGGTTAACATAAGTCAGAGGTGGCAAAAGGTCATTTTGACCCATAAAAACATTGTCAGGTATGGATGCTATTGAAATAAGCACAGAGTAGGGTCAGAAAGATCAGGCTAATACATTTTGTTGGAGACTGAGATTGCTATTGTTAGAGGCCCTACCTAGATTAAGATTGTGATTGCTATGGGCTAATTGCTAATGATCTTAAACCTCTTTGGGAATGTATATTCAAGGCCCTTTGGAGAAGAGGGCATTGCCTTCCTGCTTCTGGGCCCTTGACAACACCCTAGCTAGACCAGCTCAGGGGAAAAAGGACCAGGCCAAGCAAGTCAATTAATTCCTTGGCTCCTTGCTGATGACAATGTGTCCTCACCCCTGAAAAGTATTCATCTTTACCCTGTGTGTGTTTATCAATCTGTTTTTCATCTTTTTTTATGTCCTCTGTCCTGTCTTTCTCAATTTCACTCTTCTGGACTTGAAGGATGATCCTGTTGGGGGTCTCTATGGTTACAAATGACCAGAGAGCTGTGTGTGGTCCATAAGTTCTTCACAGGGATGAGTCCATATTGAGCCTGATGCAATAACACTGACAGGAGAAAGCAAAAGACAGGCCCAGAGCTCCAGCTGAAAAGTTTCGCCTCATTTTAAAATTACTTGTTTACAAAATGAGATACAAAAACACAAAAGGGTCACAGCTACTATTACTGAAAAATTGCTTACTTTCTCATTTTTACCATGTTATAATAAAATAAATCATTTGTAATATAAATATTGTACTTACACTTTAGTGTATAGTATATAGAGCAGTATAAACCAGTCATTGTATGAAATTTTAGTTTGTACTGACTTCACTATTGCTTTTTTTGTACCTGGTTGTAAAACTAGGCAAATATCTAGATGAGTTTATGTACCCGCTGGAAGACCTCTGTGTACTTCCAGGTGGTACCACTGACTGAGAACCACTGCTCCAAACGGTTCCTTCTGCTGTAGTCTGTATTTGCTGTTCCTGAAGTTTTCCTTTGTCACTGACTGTGTGGGTGCATTACTTCTATCAACATAGATGCAGGCATTCTGGTTGACTTAAAGAAACAAGGAACCAGTGTCGTCGTCTTTTTTTTTTTTTTTTAATGATGTCTTCTGTTCTTCCTGGGGGATTGACTGATCATAGGGATGGTTGTGACATGTCTTATGTGACGGGGCAAGTATCAACTTAATCCATTGTTTCTGGTACAGTTAAGTGGCAGGTTTAGAAAAAGAGCCTACAAGTATCATTATAAATATTATTTTCTCATTTCTTCTATTTTATCTCCTTTTTTGCTTGTATTTCAGTGATTTCTGTCTTGTTCAGTGACACTGAATGTTTCTGAGGCAGTGCTTAGTCTAGGCAGTCATGTATGCGACAGACTGCTGCATCCCCTAGATGTCTCCTATTGACCAGCTTACACAGACAACACCATATATCAGAATACCTTTCAGGAGTATTCTTTTCACCTACAAGATCGTAGAGCAGGGAGCATTCTCAGCCTGTACACCTAGTTTCCCAAAAGGACTGGGAAACGTGAGATGGTATCTTGTATGTTGCACATTGGGCCACATGAACCATTAAAACTTTCATAAACCAAGTCATGTTGTAAGACTTGGAAGTGTCCCAATTCTTCAAGCTGATTTTGAATGTGTTTTATTTCCAGCTCATGAATACTACTACATGGTATATTAAAAAGAACTATTTGGTCCATCTTTGATAACAATAAATGTCTTGGATCTTTCTAGTAATGTAACTTCAACTGGCATTATTGTTACTCATAGGGGACCTGATTTTTTCCATTACTATGTAAGTGGTCCCATTGATTTCAATAGGTTGATTCATAGAGTGAGGTGGTACCGTATGCGAGTAAGGGGTGCAGAATCAGGCCTGTGGAGACTTAAGTTGAGGGCCAGATTGTGCCTGGACCTACATGGGTGTGCAAGGGGGAGATGGAGACAGGGCATCAGGAGCCTCCCCAGTCTTTTGCTCATTCACAGACTGTACCCACTGGAAGAAAACAAAATGACTGCTCTGACACGTGTTCCCAGAAGACAGTGATTCCTTCTTCCCAGAAGACAGTGATTCCTTCTTGGGTGCCCTGTTGCAGTGCAACCCCACTCTCTGTTTGGAGGCTGTAATTAACCAGGAGACAGAATAATTGTTTATGGTTGTAACTGTACAAAGAGGAGCAACTAAGAGTAATTGAATTAAATTAAAACAGGAGAAAATGGCTGAATATCAGGGGAAAACAATTTTGGCTGTGAAACATCCGTAGTTTTCCAAGGGAAATGGTAGAAACAACTTAAGACATTTAAAAATAGGCCCAAAAAGCCACTAGAAAATATGTTATAGGGAAAGATCTTGAGTTGGCAAGTGGGAAGATGCCTTCATGTGTCTTTTACATTTATTAATCCTTGCAGCTATTGTCTGCATCCTAAATAAGTCTCCTTTGCCTTCTATCACTTTGTCTCTTGAACAAATAAGAAGAACTGAGCAGATCAATGTGTACATTTCAGTAGGTGTCCTCAGCTGGCGTAGAACTCACGCTGGGGATTCAGGAGCTGTTGAGATTAACTGTTAACTCCACATCCTCCCTTTGTCTCCCCCTAATTTTGTATATGAAATAAGCCTTTCTCCTCCCTATCAGTGGTGCAAATGAGATTTCATCAAATAGTTTTCACTGATTTAAATTGCTTTGTGGACATTTTAAATAGTCCCAAATACTGAACCCAATATTCCTTAATTTCCTTCTCTCATAACTATATAATGGAGCAGATTTAGGTATTTACCTAGCTCATGTGGATTTTGATACTAATAATTAAAGATGTCTCATAATTAGCCTAAGAGTCTGTGGATGGGTGGTAGCATAGCTGTGAGGTCTGTAATTTTGATAATGAAAAGTATATCATCTACTGGTAGCTGCCATGCCATAGTGACCTCATTTTTCACATTGTAAGTATTTTGTTTGGTTAATTACCTTGTGTTTCTGGGATTCAAGTGTCACTCTGGGTATGTCTGCGCTGCAGTTGGAGGTGTTACTGCAGCTTTGGGTAGACGTACCCAAGCTAGCTTCACTCAAGCTAGTGTAAACACAGATATCAGTGACCCCGCAGCAGCGTGAGCTTCAGTGCAGGCTAGCCGCCCAAGAAAGTAACCTGGGTCCCGGCAAACTTGCCTAGCTCACAGTGAGGCCTGTGCTACTGCAGCTTCCCTGCTGTTGGTACCTGAGCTAGCTAGATGAAAGCTAGTTTGGGTATGTCTACACGAGCTGTAGTCACACCTCCGACTGCAATGTAGACATACTCAGTGAGACATTCTGCTGTAGCTCACAGCAGATGTGAGTTGGTTGAGACCTAGAGTGTGAACTGTAGGGTTTATCTAATGGGACAGGCTGTGGATTCAGCTTGATGGGATTATCATCAGGGTGTTGGCGTGCACTGGACACTCATTTGTCTCTTCCTGATGGTTTCCAAATTGTACCATGCACAGTCAGTGTAAGAAGTGGCTAACTGGTGCCTAGCCTGGCTATATGAGGGCATGCTGCTGGTTTGTTAAAGTGCTGCAAAGGGGCAGTGGGGAATATCGGCTATTAGGGGGATGGGCAATACCCAGGACTGATGGATTCCCAGATCAGCAAAAGCAGAAGGACAACACATGCAATATACAAGGAGTGCCTGTCGTAGCCACCGGTTGGCTGGGTGGCCTAATGGTCAGCATCCACTCAGCCGGGGTGGAAGTAGTGGTAGGGGAGCCTGGGCCCACCCACTCCATCAGGCTCCAACCCAGGGCCCTAGGAGGGTCAGCAGCGTTAACCCCTGGGGAGGGTGGGAACCCTCTGTGTTATGAGATAACTGGCTCTGTGGATGAGGGGAAAGCAGTGGACGTGTTATTCCTGGACTTTAGTAAAGCTTTTGATACGGTCTCCCACAGTATTCTTGCCAGCAAGTTAAAGAAGTATGGGCTGGATGAATGGACTATAAGGTGGATAGAAAGCTGGCTAGATCATCGGGCTCAACGGGTAGTGATCAATGGCTCCATGTCTAGTTGGCAGCCGGTATCAAGCGGAGTGCCCCAAGGGTCGGTTCTGGGGCCGGTTTTGTTCAATATCTTCATTAATGATCTGGAGGATGGTGTGGATTGCACTCTCAGCAAGTTTGCAGATGACACTAAACTGGGAGGAGAGGTAGCTACGCTGGAGGGTAGGGATAGGATACAGAGGGACCTAGACAAATTAGAGGATTGGGCCAAAAGAAATTTGATGAGGTTCAACAAGGACAAGTGCAGAGTCCGGCACTTAGGATGGAAGAATCCCATGCACTACTACAGAATAGGGACCGAATGGCTCGGCAGCAGTTCTGCAGAAAAGGACCTAGAGGTTACAGTGGACAAGAAGCTGGATATGAGGCAACAGTGTGCCCTTGTTGCCAAGAAGGCTAACAACATTTTGGGCTGTATAAGTAGGAGCATTGCCAGCAGATCAAGGGACATGATTATTCCCCTCTATTCAGCATTGGTGAGGCCTCATCTGTTGTGAACTACAGAGTACTGTCACGTTTTGGGCCCCACACTACAAGAAGGATGTGGAAAAATTTGAAAGAGTCCAGCGGAGGGCAACAAAAATGATTAGGGGGCTGGAGCACATGACTTATGAGGAGAGGCTGAGGGAACTGGGATTATTTAGTCTGCAGAAGAGAAGAATGAGGGGGGATTAGACAGCTGCTTTCAACTATCTGAAAGGGGGTTCCAAAGAGGATGGAGCTCAACTGTTATCAGTGGTACCAGATGACAGAACGAGGAGTAATGGTCTCAAGTTGCGGCGGGGGAGGTTTAGGTTGGATATTAGGAAACACTATTTCACCAGGAGGGTGGGGAAGCACTGGAATGGGTTACCTAGGGAAGTGGTGGAATCTCCTTCCTTAGAGGTCTTTAAGGTCAGGCTTGACAAAGCTCTGGCTGGGATGGTTTAGTTGGGGATTGGTCCAGCTTTGAGCAGGGGGTTGGACTAGATGACCTCTTGAGGTCCCTTCCAACCCTGATATTCTATGATTCTATGATACCCTCCCTGGGTCACTTCCTGCCACTGCTCTCTCCACTTCCAGTTCCAGATAAGGAGAAAGAAAAGGGGGGAGGGATAGCTCAGTGGTCTGAGCATTACCCTGCTAAACCCAGGGTTGTGAGCTCAATCCTTGAGGGGGCCATTTAGGGATCTGGAGCAAAAATTGAGGATTCATCCTGCTTTGAGCAGGGGGTTGGACTAGATGCCCTCCTGAAGTCCCTTCCAACCCTGATATTCTATGAAAAGGGAAACCACATCATCAGGCTCAGCATACAGTCCTTGGTGTCTCAGGTTAGCATTTCTAACTTCTTTCACAGGAGCCTGCAGAGTCAATCTGCACTCCTTTCCAGCCTCCCCCCATATGAGCTGGGTTGTTCCCTTTTCAATTCTGTCTCCAGTTGGAGCATGCTCTGCAGGGTTCGAGGGGCGGGGCTAACTGGGCCCAGTATAGTCTTTTAACCCCTACCATCCCAGTATAGGGTTTGTATATACCCCATCACAGTGCCTTTAAGAAAGAATGATCCCAACAGGTTTCTTGCATTAAATGTTTACTTACATGGCTTGCATCATCTGTGAGGATCCTTTTATTCTTATTTCATGTAGTTGGGTGTCTAGCTATATGGCTGAAGAGAAGGTGACCTTGGTAACTTGGACTGCATTGAAAGTTCCATTCATGTCAATACTCAGGACAGCAAAGTAGCTTGCAAGATGTGTCATGCAAGTGTGATTGCTGGCGGCTGACAGCCTCCTTCAGAAATGGTCATAGAATGGCACTAGCATGTTATTGGCTTGTCTGGCTGATGTGAACTGAACAGCAGTCAAAGAGGCATATCCATTAGTATTTGGCCTGGGAGGCAGGAGACAGAAGTTCTGTCCATATATTGACATCATTCTGGTTGGTGCAGGCACTGGCTCATGTAATCCTTCCCATTCGTTTGTTTCGTCCTGCTTGCTCTATATGTTGAAACATCTGAAGGCTCTTTTAATTTACACTCCCCTTGCACCTGTTTTGAGAAAGCATGTTCCAGGAAGCATAAGGGTTTTTCTCCTGGCATCACTTTTTCCTGAGGCTACACCCCAGTTAGAAGTGTTACGGATGCATGGAGCATTGAGCCTGATCCTACTTTCCATGCTGGAGGACTCAGAGCATTTTAGGAGTTGCAATGTATGGATACTCTTTTGTACAACTTACCCCTCTTCCTGTCTGGTGCACAGTATAGGATGGGTTGGATGGATTATCTACTTACTATAGGGTTTCCTGTTGGCTCTCTCCAATGTATCACTGAGGAGACCTCTGAGTTGGCTATCCTGTTTACCAGGTAGCTTTTTTTTTTGCAACCCAGTCCTTTCAATATCTCTAGTGAAGAGTGATTTCCTTTAATTCAGTTACTGAGAATCCAGTGTGCACCTGTGACATCTGCCAAGACACTGAGGATCTAACCAGGGACCTCCAGAGCTAACAGCATGAACTGCTAAAGCTCTTTAATTGGGGCTGTACCAGACTTGTATCCTCTGAGGCTGTTGAACCTCTCTAGAGACATGCCAGCTTTCCTATCTGTTTTATGTGTTAATTAAGGGTGTGGTGGTGAATCCTTTGCTAAGGGTGAGCAGTGATACACGAATAGGTCTACTGGAATCAGTGGATGGGTAGCAAAACTCTGATTGACTTAATGGAGCGAGGATTTCCCAAATGTTTTGAGCAGTATTTTCCATGAATGATTTACTCTGAGGCACATTCCCTCTCCCCTATTTTCTCTAGTGATTGATAAGTTAACAATTAAAAATTATTCTCTGAATACTTTGTATTTGGGAAATCCTGTTTGGACTTATTAAGCCAGCTCTTTTTGATCAAGAGGCACATTTGCAAACTGGCCCAGGGAAGCTGCTGCTTGTCATTGTTGTTTCAAAGGAAGCCTGAGTAAGAGATGGAACTAGATGTGTGTCAGGATGAAAATATTTGTATCCATAAAAAGCAATACTAATTGCCATCTACGTGTTGGCAAGTCAGAAGAGGTTATTACCAAAAGAAATGTAAACTCTGTTTGCAAAGAAAGTGACCGAAAATCCAGCATTATGCACACATGCAGACATACTAAGTGCAATTTCCTTCAAATGCCCTCTTTTATAAGGCCAATTTTATATGGATTGAGGCAACATTAGGATGTTTGATGGCATCAGCTTAGCACTGGTGTAATGGAAATTGCAGAAGGTGGTACTGTTCATTGGAACGTGGTGAATCCATGTTTTGGTTGAACTGCCTTCATTTGTACCCACTAGTAGAACACATGACTTTTGGAGAACCAATATATGTGTAGTATTAATCTCTTACAGTTAATGGTTTCTTGACAATGTCACCCTGATCATAGACAAACTGATCTTTTCATACAGTATTCTGCCACCTTTTCCTGTATTTAGATAGGATAATTAATAGATTCATAGATTTTTTTTTAAGTCCAGAAAGACCTTAGGTTGTCTAGTCTGACTGCCTGTATAACTGGTCATAGAATTCCACTCAGTTACCCCCCAGTGAGCCCAATAACTTCTGTTTGACTGAAGCATATCTTCTGGAAAGGCATTCTGTTTTGATTTGATAATACTACTTTTCAATAAATGATGTAATTTTACTTAGATTGTTTTTGCACTGGTCTGGTGTCATTGACTTTAATGGAATTATTCTTAAGAACATTAGAGCGGCCATACTGGGTCAGACCAAAGGTCCATCTAGCCCAGTATCCTGTCTTCTGACAGTGGCCAATGCCAGATGCCCCAGAGGGAATGAACAGATCAGGTAATCATCAGGTGATCCATCCCCTTTCGCCCATTCCCAGTTTCTGGCAAACATAGAATATCAGGGTTGGAAGGGACCTCAGGAGGTCATCTAGTCTAACCCCCTACTCAAAGCTGGACCAATCCCCAATTTTTGCCCCAGATTCCTAAATGGCCACCTCAAGGATTGAACTCACAACCCTGGGTTTAGCAGGCTAATGCTCAAACCACTGAGCTATCCCTTCCCCCACAAATAGAGGCTAGGGACCATTCCTGCCCATCCTGGCTAATAGCCATTGATGGACCTATCCCCCATGAATTTATCTAGTTCTTTTTTTGAACCCTGTTATAGTCTTGGGCTTCACAACATCCTCTGGCAAGGAGTTCCACAGGTTAACTGCATTGTGTGAAGAAATACTTCCTTTTATTTGTTTTATACTTGCTGATTTTCATCAGTGTAAATGAGGGGGAATTAGGCCGTAATTTTCCTTAAGAGCTTTTTTAATGGTTCATGGAGCGTCACTGTGAGAATCTTTGGCCTAAGTTTTTTTATTCCTGACATAGCATTCTACCATCTTTTATATTAGCTAAGGTTGGATGCAGATGCTATACAGATCATTTGTTTTGCTGATAATGTACAAATCTTTTTTTACAGAATCATCAAAGCATATACCATTCTTTTCATGCTTCTTTGTTCCATGCTGTCATCTTCATTCAGCATTTTGAATAAATGCATCCTTCTTCAAACAAGTGGAAGTTAAGAATGCACTCCTAGCCTCTTCTCCCCCCTCATTGTCCTTTACTGTTTGCTTAGGAGAGGACAGTTCCGAGTCTGTGAAAGGAAGCAATATATATTATGACATTTTCCCAGCTTCTTTCTGAATCTGGTGTTGGGTTTAGGAAGCTAACAATAGAGTTGGTAGAAATATTTCTACCAAAAAAAATATGGGGTTTCCTCAAAAACAATTTTTCTGGCAGGAAAATGTCATTTCCAACTAAAATTTTTGTTTGTTTTTCAATGGGAAATTTCAAAATAAAAGAAATTTTTCTTATAGTTTTGAAATGCATTTTTTCTTTTTGTTTTTTTTTTTGAAAAAAAAATTCATTTGTTTCATTTAAAAATTTCCTGAGGAAAAATAGAGAAATGTCAAAGGAAAAACCTTCAACTAATTTTTTTCTGAAGGTGATTTTAGAAAAAACAAAACCCAGCTGTAGTTAACAGGATGGATTTTCATCGCTAAAATTGTTTGTGTGAGAAAATTCCTCAACACTAAGAAATCTTCTAGCATAATTTATGGGATTGGTGAATCTTTTAATCTTTTCTCACATGCCTTTCCTCCAATCTCCAGTTTTATATGAGCACCTGAAAGATGTTTTGTATAGATGTGTGTGTGTGTGTGTGTGTGTGTTTGCGGTACGTACCACTTACAAATTCTCATGCGATAAATGAGCTTGGCCACAATTCTGTCAGAGCTAAGTTGACTAAGACCTTTAATAGCTTCATTTGGGTTGTATCCCTTCTAGCACACTTCAAACAACTCTTAATTGCACAGCATATCATTTGGCTATCTGCAGGTGATTGGGCAATGCCTGACTGTACATCTTGGATTGTCAAAGCTGTTATGCAATGCTGCTGGATTCCTGATTGCTTCAGGGAAAGTTATTGGACTTTTGCTTAGCTTCACTTTTTGCTATTCTGAGAGTTACAGTGACCCACTTGGACAGCTCTTTTTGAATCAGAAACTAAACGTGGTAAGTGCATCTGATCTCCTTCCAATTCCAGGTTCAGAGACACAATCCAGCAACAAATTGATTTGGGTTTTATGGTGAACAAGTTTATACAAAGTCACTAAAGCCAGTTTTTCATAAATTTCCTTTCCTTGCACAAGACAGGAACAGGATAGCTTGTTCCTCTTTAATCTGCCTGAATGTTTATCAAGATCTGGCCAATGCTTTCCTTTTTTTCTCTCTATTATATATTTATCTCTACTTCCATATATTGAAAAAAATGTTTGTTTAGGTCACAAATCTTTCTGCATTTATAGCACTATAAATAAAAACTACACATAGACAAATAATTTCAACGTGTTCACTGTAGGTTTCATAATATGTATCATGCCTTCTGGTATGTTAAATGGTATGGCGTTAAAGCTATATATATGTAACCCACACACCTGCTGGGTGTGGTGTTCTGTCCCATCTAGTGGCACTGAGACCACTTAAAGAGAGATTGAGTTTGCTCTACAGCCTTAGCTAAGAAGCAGTTGGCTTTTAGCTTATGTGGTAGAGGTTCATGCACTAAGCTCCTGAAGTCCCCAGTTCAATCCTGCCTGCCAATGAGGCATTACAAGTGGGGGCTCATCCGGGATTTTAACTGGGAAGTCTATGAAGCTCAGGACGTGCTTCCTCAGCTAGGGGAAATATGTAAGCCCCACACCTCCTAGGTGTGGTGTTCTGTCTCATCTAGTGACACTGAGACCACTTAGCGAGAGCTTGAGTCTGCCCTGTAGCCTTAGCTGAGAGCCAGTTGGCTTTTCGCTCATGCAGTAGAGGCTCATGCACTAAGCTTCAGAGGTCCTTGGTTTGATCCCGCCCACTGAGGACCGGGGTCTGTGCGTGTTCCATATATATAAGTAATCTAGTCACTGTATAGATATATCTACAGCCACAGTATTAAAAGTAGATGAATACTGCCAATATGTTTTGCAAATATTCTTTTGAATGCTTCACTTTGGGCATGCACATATTTAGTGTTTGCTTTCTGGGAACATTCTCAATTTTTATTTGTACAAAAGTTTGCGGAAAGTGAACTTTAAACGTGTTGCCATATAAACTATGGAAAATGTAGCCTTTTTTACACACACTGTTTGTATAGATTTTCACATTACACTTTTAAAAGCCATAATCCTGGACCACCTTTCTATATTATAGTGGCTCTAGCACCTGTTGAGCCAGCCAATTGTAAATAGTGAATTGATTGCTCAGGTTTACTTATATGTTTGCATTCAGTATATTCCTTATTAGGATTTTTAAAAAATAGAAACTCTTCCCTGTTGCTAAAGATTCCAGCTATACAGTTGTGTGACTCCTTGTCTCCCATGGGATTGTGTCACCTCACACTCATTGTGAAGGTGCAGTACTATGAACATGCTGATGATTATTATCAAGTGTTAGTAGGATATTTTCTAACACTCCTCTTCCCTCCACCATCCAGAAAATATGATATTTTTATTATTTATTGTAGCCCCCACTCAGCATGGGGAACCCATTGCATTCGGCACTATGCAAGCACACAGGTAAACCTGGGCCCACTTACAGTCTAATTTGTGACATATGAGTGAGACAAACCATAGAGGCAAAGGGAGATGGAAGATAAGGATAATGAAGGTAAGTGCACAGGATTACATGGGTGGCTGTTGCATAAATTGATGGTACTAAATTATCTGATGGTGTTTTTAAAAATAAATAAATAAACTCATTTGTCCCCAAGTGCTGCTGTTCTCATGGGTTGGCTGATTTTGAAATCTTGGTCTGAGGTGGCTTAATTTTTCATCAAGTCCCATTTTGGAAGGCCCAAGCATGCACTTTATTGTCTAACTAGAGACCAAATGGCAAGCCTAGCAGAGCGTGGTTAGGTGTAACAGCAGCAATCACATTGGTCTAACTCTGTGTGCAATGCTGCAGGTTCCAGGTTTCCCCATACAATTTTGGTCCAAGTGAGCTGTTTTCATTTCTGTTGTGGTTGCTGTCAGGACATATTATAGTGCATTGTTATCATTTATTTGCATTGTGGAAGTGCCTAGGAACCTTATCCATTGACCAGGACTCCATTTTGCAAGGGACTATACAAACCTACAGCCAAAAGACAGTCCCCTACCCTAAGGAGTTTAGCAGGGTCAGAGAAAGAATGGACACTAATTACTATCATGCTGAACAGGCAAAGCGGCTTATAATGGAGCACTGACCAAACAAGTTTGACATTGGCATAGCCCATTCACAGGCCTGGAAGCCACTTTTTGATTGTGAAATTTTGTGATGACCTGATTTTCTGTTTGACATTAGCTACATAAACCATACGCTGCAGAACAGGAGAGAGGCACGCAATTAAGGGCTTGATTCACACCTGATGGCACAGGGGGCTGTAAATTACACCATTGCCGGGCCCCATCACATGAAGGCAGCTTTAAAGAGGTGACGGCTGGGGCTTCCTGGTGCCTCCAACTGAGGCAGCTGGAGAGTAGCACTGAATTAGCTCATGTCCCAACTATCCTGGCAGTGACCACTCCCTACTTTTGAGCTGGGTCTGGCTGGCTCCATCCTCTCAGGAGAGCAGGAATTGCAGTTGGCTTAAATCATTGCAACCCCCAGGCATAGACTGCTGAGGGCCCTGTGCCCTAGGTTACATTTGTGGAAATCTTTCAATCAAGGCGGAATGAAGCCCAATGTTCAGTATTTAGTTACCCTGAGGAACGTAGTGACCTCACCACATACATTATGGTTAGGGTTTTAAAAAGTGACTTGTGATATTGAGTGCCTTCATTTTTGGGTGCCCAACTTGAGATACGTTCAAGGGATCTGATTTTCAGAGGGAGCAGGCGCTCAATAGTTTACAAAATTCAGGTCTCTTGAAAGTGTCTCAAGGTGGGCACCCAGTACTGCGAGTCCGTTGGCCACATATAAGTCTTAACACGTAAGCATCACACTTCCTCAAGCATGCTGCATATACTAAACACTGTATGTGCCAAGGATGATGATTAATTTGGTCACATAAGATGCTTTCCCCCTGTTTGCAGCTTGCGATATCTCTTTAATGCTTGTTTTCTGTCAGCTGTAAAGTCAGCTCTTTGCAAGACAGCGAAACTGCCAGTCGATTGCTTGGCAATTTGTATGTTTGTACCATCTTCTCAAAATTGTTTCAATGGCCCAAATATCAACTCTTAGTCCCAACTGGCCTCACTGGCATTATTTTGTGTTTTGAAGTCAGCAGGAATGATGATTGCCTGTTGTACTGTTCCCAGCGCCACACATTACAAAGCAGCAATTAGCTCTTCCCATTTTCCTGTGTAGCTCTTGTCTTTGCCTTGTTATGTGTTCTGTTAAATCATGTCAAGGAACTTGTGAGACATCTCTCACAGCCCTTTCTTCTCTGTCATCATTTAGTCCCCCTCTATCATACTTATGACTTAACCTCTGTAGGTGGCATGTTGGATGATGTCTGATGCTATGGGGAGTGAAAATCAGAGTACTGCTTGCAGGAAAGAATTACTGTATTATTAGGTACTTAGCACTGTAGTGTTAATGTGTTCCTAAGCGCTCAGCTGCTGAAAGTGTTGTGCTTGAGCTAGGCTTATTGATGTTCCACTGGGTATACACTTTAGAGCAGAGACCGAAAAAAAAAAAAAAAAAAGGCTTATACTGTAACACTAAATATGTCCACTTTTTTCTTCGGCTGCTGAAAACAAAAGGATATGTTGTCGCTCTCACTCTGTGCTCTGTGCATTCTGCAGAGTCAGTGTATCTCTGAGATGTATTGCCATTGGCCAGGATATTATAGTTAAAAATAAACTCAGAGCAATAACGAGAGGCTAGTAAATTAATGTGGTGCATTCTCCGAGCACCATCTCCAATCAGGGTTGCTTTGGTGACTTATCAGTGGAGTCCATCAGCAGGGCCCTGTCGCACTAATGATGCATTTCATGTTAAAGTGGCTTCTGTTGCTGGGAACAGATTCTGAATACTTAAACGGTAAAAAATAATACTGCTCCTTTACCTGTGGGGCCTATGAGAGCAAACCAGACTATTTTCCCAGAGAGAAATACTGTTTAAATTGTATCTTGGCTACATTCAATGGTAAGTCGTCTATTTGTTGCATCCTTTTAATATGATGTTAGTTAAAAACAATACTGTCAAGTACTTTAGGCCTTTATAGTTAGGTTTTATTAAAACAATGAAAGATTTTACAACATCTAATATTATTAGGCATTTTAAGCAAGATAGAGATTTATTAAGACTAGTTTTAGGCTAGTTTTTAACAATACAGTGTGCCCTCAATAAGGGGCAGTGTGTGTTCGTTCCGCCCAGGAGCACTCTGGGAAATGATTTGTGACTCAGAGCCCCCGTTTGGTGTCTGGTTCCCCTTGCTCCAGGGGGCAGTACTGAGCACCAGTCCTTTCCCAGGTGCAGATCACTTTCCTCTCTTCACTGGTTCGGTTGTGCTGGCTGGGGTACTGAAGATGACAGAATCAAAGATTTGCCTGTCTAGTCCCTGCCTACATGAACAGGAAGGGGAATTGCAGCCCCATGGAGCTTGCTGGCCCACCATACACCTTATGCTTCCTGTCCCCTCTGCCCGGGCACATGGGCAAATAGCAACCTTGCCCTTTTTGATTACATTAAAAATATGTCATTGACTATATTTTTTGATAGAAGCAATAGGCCCTGGGGTATTGTGTTCTGCTTTTCCTTGCTGTGTTAGAAGGATTCTACCCAATCAGCAGCATATTGGTGCAATAATGATATTTTTACAGCTCTTGTATGACATGAAATGCAAAAATTAGATAGACATACTCGTGGCCATATCAATAAACATTACAAAAATCCACTAAGTTTAGTTTAATCAAATGTGTTGGGGGCTATCTTACTCTGGTCCATTGGAAGCCAACTGGAGATATGCCAAAATCCATTTTTTATCATACCGTGTTCTCACATTGCTTCCTAACTTTAGCATTGGTCTGGCAGTGGAATTTGCAAACTCAAACATTGTATATGGTGAAAAGGATTCTGGGACTTGGGGGTAGATTGGGGGTCGCAAGTGGAAAAGGTTTGATAGGTCTTGATCTCAGAAGTGAGTAACACCATTAAGGATTTTGAAAATCATATCTTTTCAACCAACTTGACAGTGTCTCTCGTTAATTATTCTGCGTGTGAGTACGGTGCTGTCCCCCAGAAATGTGAGCATGGGTTTGTCCTCCCTAAAAGTCATTGCTTTGCAGGGAGATGAATAAAGGTATGACACACAGGAGTGCTGGTAGGAGACTAAACTTTATTTCCTGGCCCCAGTCACCTGACATGAGTCAGAGTTACAAAAGATAGAGTTACAAAAGGTCATATCTCTGTCACGCTTGCTATTTGCCCAACATGGGAGGGCTCAAGTGTCCAGTGACTCCAGAGGCTGATATTAGAAGTGGGAAATCTCCATTTTCCCTCATTTTACTGTGCGCATTATTGATGCAGAATGGCTGCTGGGCTCTGTCCTAGGGGAGAGGCTGCACTTCAGTGGTGGGCAAGTGAACTGTAGCTGCATACAGTCTGGAAAGGAATTCTGAATGAATGGCACCATAGAAGTGTAAGTAGTTGTACATTATTTCCACTCCTTTAGACGAAAACATCTGTCTTTGTACGTGTAGAGCAGGAAGCCAAAGTTATGAATGTTCTCCCCACAAGTTTCAAGAATTACTCACTTACATTCATTGTCATTTTCTCTGGCTTGCTCCATCTCAGGCCAAATTTAACCTTGACAACAGCAGAGGCCACGCCTATTTACATGAAAGAGAGTTGAACCTGCTTATGCCAGGGAGGAATTTGGTCATTTGTTATCTTCATGCATTCCAGACTTTGTGCCGTCTCTCATGCCATGCTATGCACCTGGATCAACCTCCCTATCCATGTGTGCCCAGCTGTCCTGGCCACCTTCAAGCATCATCTCAACACCTGCTCATTCTGACACACCCATATGTGTGTTCTGTGTTGTGTTATATCTACCGTTCTTTTAGCCTTTAACCTCTTTGGGGCAGGGACCTGTCATGTCCACCAAACTGTACCGTTCCGTATATACCAGTGGTGCTATATAAACAATAACAAATGATCCAAATAACCTTTAGAGAGCTTTAACGTTTCATGACCAATGCCTTGTGGTTTGGTGTAGGCCCAAACCTATGTGTACTGTGATTTAGAAGTACAATTGGTAGCAGTGATGTCTGAACCACAGATCTCAAAACAAGCAGATAGACAGCTCATCATGGCTTCCAACACTGGGGGCATGTTCACTGAAGAAAGAAAAATCTCACAGAGGGGTGCCAGAAAAAAAAGTAAGCAACTTTACTCTAGATGTGGCATAGATAATGTAGTAGACTTGAGCTGACTAGTTTGCACGATAGTTCAACAGTAGTTCCGCTTGTACAGTATGGAATTAAGTGAACAGCAAGGCGAATTCTTAGCTCAGTTCTTTGGGTTGTTTCCCCAATTTAACCCTGTACTATAAATTTTAGGGATGTGTGGGGGAGGCAGTGCAATTCAATATTGTCCGTTTGTTTCCTTGAACTCCCCTGTCTGTCTCCCTCTGTACCCACCTGTTGTCTCTTCTCTTGCAGTTAGGAAATAATTTCTTTGAGGCAGAGAATGTCTTTTTGTTCTGTTTGTACAGCGCCTAGCACAATGGGGTCCTGGCCATGACTGGGGCTCCTAGGGGCTATGATAATACAAATAATAAATAATAATAATTCAAGGTTTCTGACTATATAGAATGGAAAGCATGTACAGTATTTTCTGTAGAACTAGTTTGGTTTCACTGATTCAGTTAAATACTGACTCAGTGGTTATGGTATGTAGGTTGGTATTACGGTGATAAATAGTTCAATGTTATATCAGTTTATCAGTTAGTCATAAGTAACAATGAAAAGGGGCCCACGCTGTTTCAAATGCTTCCCTGATGTCATTTAATTGGAAGGAAATCTGGGCTGCCAAGTCCTGCTTTGGGGTGGCCCAGTTTATAATCTTTAATGGATGGGGTGGAATTGCTACTTTTATACCATTGTTTTTACCACAAGTAATGCTCGAAGTGACCCTTTTTTCTTACCCGCTGATTATATTTTGTCTAATTAGGAATAATGGCTTTGCATGAAAAGGCCTGAGTCTGGTGGGAGTAAACTGCACTTTCCATGTATATTCTCTCCATGACTGACCTTTTCTCTGAATGGCTTTATTAATCCACACTCCTGAGTCATATGCAGAAATGTTCCTGCTTCTGCGCTAACTAGTATGGTAGCTCAATAGCAATTAAACATGTATAGCATCAATGGCAGGTAATAAAAAGACTCCCACTGACACCAAGGGCTTGGATTCAGGCCCTAAATGAGCAGCAAGACAAGCAAATAGCTCAATTTTCAATAGCAAGGAAGCTAGCAATTTCTATATGTGATCTAGAGCAGCCATTCTCAGACTCGGTCCTGTGAACCAGTTTGGGCTGCTGAGGACTTTCTGGTTGTCTGCCGAGAGCTAGATGATAACGGGTGCAGGTGCTTCTTATTTTCAGCAGCCAACTGACATTAAGACATTGCAGATACATTGAATACTTATCTCTGATGACTGTAGGTACTACAGGGACATTACGTGCTCATGTGGGAGAAGAGGAGGGGTGACCTGCATATTTGTGAATGATTGTCCGTGAGACAATATCGTCTTGAAGATGTGCTCTGGCCTGAAAAGGTTTGAGAGCTCCTGACCATCTAGATCTTGGCTGGATTAAGGCACAAGAGCTATAGCTCCATGCCCAGGGCCCAAGCTCCAGGAGTTGTGTGATTACACCAGAACCTCAGCTTTCATTTAATAATAATAACAATAATAAGAAGAATTAATAATTATTAATAAAAGAAATTTCTAGTCTTCACGGTGTGGAAAGCAAAGCTGTGTAACCAGTGCAGAGGTCTGCCTAAGTCTGCAGACAGTCTGAGACAATAGCTCTGAAAGGGGTGAACTGACCTTGCATCTCAATGGAGTGATAACTCTGAGATCCACTGCCTGGGGTGGTCCTGCCAACATCACCCCATAAGAACATAAGAACAGCCATACTGGGTCAGACCAATGGTCTATCTAGCCCAGTGTCCTGTCTTCTGACAGAGGCCAATTCCAGATACTTCAGAGGGAATGAACAGGTAATTGTCAAGTGATCCATCCCCTGTTGCCCATTCCCAGCTTCTGGCGAACAGAGGCTAGGGACACCATCCCTGCCCATCCTGGCTAATAGCCATTGATGGACCTATCCTCCTTGAACTTATCTAGGTCTTTTTTGAACTCTGTAAGTGTCTTGGCCTTCATAACATCTTCTGGCAAGGAGTTCCACAGGTTGACTGTGTGTTGTGTGAAAAAAGACTTCCTTTTGTTTGTTTTAAACCTGCTGCCTATTAATTTCATTTGGTGACCCCTAGTTCTTGTGTTATGAGAAGGAGTAAATAACACCTCCTTATTTACTTTCTCTACACCAGTCATGATTTTATAGACCTCTGTCATGTCCCCACTTAGTCGTCTCTTTTTCAAGCTGCAAAGTCCCAATGTTATTAATCTCTCCTCATATGGAAGCCGTTCCATACCCCTAATAATTTTTGTTGCCCTTTTCTGAACCTTTTCCAATTCCAATATATCTTTTTTGAGATGGGGTGACCACATCTGCACGCAGTATTCAAGATGTGGGCATACCATAGATTTATATAGAGGCAATATGATATGTTCTGTCTTACTATCTATCCCTTTCCTAATGATTCCCAACATTCTGTTTACTTTTTTTGACTGCTGCTGCACATTGAGTGGATGTTTTCAGAAAATGCCCCATAAAGGACTATGAGTGTGGAAGGAGAAGAGTGCAGCAGGCCCAGGCCACTGACTCAAATGTATAAACCCCTGCTCCTGAGATAAGCACTGGAGGGGCCTCTGCTGCCACCCTGGCCCCTTCAGGGGTGGAGTGATCTATGCTGCTTCCAAGGGGAGGGGAGCACCACTCCTGGGAGGAGAAGGAGCACTGTGGTGCTAGTCCCTGCTCCTGCCTCTCTGGAAAGGGAGCAGGGAACCTGTTACTGCCACTCCATGTGGAGAATAGGGCCATTGGGTACCCCATGCCATGGTGAAGCTAAAGCTTAGAATTGCTGCAGTTTGGCCCTGATCTAGACCAGCTTGAAGATGCATGTGCCCATTAAATGAAACTGGGCTCAGCACTCCTATTCCAGGCCAAGTGCTCCTGGATGGGCCAACTAAGAGGGTGGGACAGCACCTGGGGGCCATAGAGAGTCAGTCAGGAGAAGGGCAGGAGATAAGAGTTGCCACGGGCAGAAGGTAGTTCCTAGAAGAAGGTTAAAGGAGGAGAGCAGAATGGGGGGTTTGCTGCCTTGTGTCCCCAAGCCAGAGAGCTGGGGCTGGAGAGGGGTGAAGGCAGGAGCAGCAGCAGAGGGGTTTACCTGTTGATGTCTCCTTGCTGGAGAGCTGGACCCTGAGGAAAAGTGAGAGGGCTGTGGGAGTGGGAGATGCTCTCCTGGCAAGGATGCTCCAGCAGAGTCTGTGGGAGTTCTTGCTGAGAAGAGTGGGGCTGCTCCCCAGCAGGAAGGGCAGGATGGCTGTCCTGGCAGAGAGATGGAAGAGGATGTATAAGGAGCTGTGATGAAAGACACTGGGGGGATGATGAGAACAAGGCCTTCCTGCTCTGAAGTGACAGGGCTATTCTTTGGGACTTGGTGCTCGATGATTTGCACAAGGGTTTTATAATAAACTGGACCCCACTAGGGGTATTGTTTAAGTCTGACCCTGAAGTGGAGGCCTTTGGGTTACATCAAGACACAAATTGAGGTGGGGTGCCACTTGCAGTGCTGCCCACGGCCAGGCAGGGGCACAGCACATGTGGTCCCACAGCTCCCCCCCCCACCTCACCCCCCCCAGCCAGAAAGAGTTTAAAAGCCTCCCTGAAAAAGACTGAGGTGAGACGACTGAGTCTGTCGGAAGTCTCCCTTTCAGACAGCTGATTCTGGGCTTTTTTTCTCTCAGTCTCCCAATTTCTCGGGGCTTCTCAATGGCAATTTACAGCCTTCTGGTGTCAGTGGTAGGTAGGTGAACCTGAAGGCATTTGGGAAGCTCAGGTTGCTTTGGATAAGCATGTGAAAGTTTTTGGGTTCTTCTCCAAACCTTTAGAGGCCCTTCACCCACCCAGTTCAGATTACTCACTAGGTGCTTTCTCCTCCCCACCAAACAGCTTCCTCCTAGGATGATGATAGACTCAGGCCACCCGCTCCCCTTGCTCCCAGGATGTGCTCTATGTTTTTGAGGATGAGGCCCCCTCTGACTTTCACTCAGTTAAATAGGACATTGTGGCATATAACTAATCTGTGTTTGTTCAGCCACTTGAGGTCCACAAGGCAACCTGAGAGATGCATCCCCTCAGGGGCAGAAGGCCTCATGGCTCTGCCTCCTGCCAGTAACAGCAGGTAGGTGGTTGGCTTCACTGTTCCACTTCTTTCAGAGTGAAAGACTCTAGGGCCTTTTGCATGCTGTGCCTCAGTGTGAAGTGTGCTTGTGAAAGTCCCTACGATGCAGAATAGCTCTCCATCTCTCTGTCTTGCATACCAGACTACGTGCTAATTCTGCAGGAAGAGAGGGAAGGATCTTGCATGTTCAGGAGTTTCAAAAGCGTGGTGCATTTGTGTGTCTAGCTGTGGGGAAGCCCCAGAGCACTGCTTAGTTTGAAGAAACTGAGTTGGGGATAGCAAAGTAGTCCTGTTTTAGGTGGGTTACTTTTATGTAAACCGAGTTTCAAGTTAACACCTTTGGCTTTCAATCTCACAATGACTGAGTGCGGACTCAGTTTTTTTCTCTAGAATCCTTATCCCACTTGTTGTCCAGAAAACAATACAAACCATGAAGAGTACTCTGTGTAATTATTCCCAAGAAAGAGATCAAAGACAAGGAGGAAAAGTAAGCAAGTAAATGTAAAGGACCACAGTATCAGATTCATTGCTCCAGTGTAAACTCGTCCAGGAGAAGGAGACCTGCTGCACATTACGGATTCCTTTGGACACCTAAAATAGTATGAAATTGAGTTTTGCAGCAATATGTTATTTACTGTAGGGCTAAGGACATTTGGAGAAGAGGTATAGCTTGTTGGTTTAGTACTATTACTACTAATTCTTAACACTTCTCAATATGGCTAGATTCTCTGCATCTACTCAGGCTACTTTGCACTGTTCCAGTGGTGCTATGCACCCTTAAACCCAGTTTAGCTGGCCAGTGCAGGATTCCCACTGTATAAGGGGATCTTCTGATGGCACAGAGCTTCTGTAGTGCCCCCTATGCCACCTTCCCCAGCATAGGTGGTGTGGCTAGACTTACCCCTACACTTGGGTTATCCTTTGCTGCTGTAATGACCCCTGTTCTATTTTATACTGGGCTCAAGCCTGGTGGTTAAAGCCACTCTTACCTGTCCCCTCCCTTGGATTTGTGCCAAGCGTAGCTCAGGTGGCCCAGCAGTCTGGGCTCTTTACCACTATTAACAAATTAGTTTAGAGCTCAATTGTGTGCAGTATATAGAGCACGGTGTTGGGTGTGGGGCAGCGTTGCTCACTCTTGGGCAGTTCCTGATGCTCCTGGGAGCACATGAGGAATACTCTCCTTGCACAGTATCTCTGTGCTTGACCAGCTCAAGTGCCAGATCTGAAGGGGATGAACTCATGGTCTTGCTTCCTCTCCCAGGAGCACTGGGGAGGGAGAAGTCCCTGTGATCTGAGGAACTCAGGGACGTTGACTGTGCCTGGTGCTTAGAGGGTGGCCGAAGGGCGAGGAAGGTTTCCTGTGGTGATCCCTGCCACCCCCTTGGTACCATTGCAGGGTCAATGCACAATTAGCTCGTAAAGCTTCTGTGTACTTTCATGGTGATACTCCTGAGGGCATTCTGTGCCAAAAAATGTAAAATTCTGTGCAATATTTTAAATTTAAATTTTAAAATTCTGCAAGTTTTATTTGTCAATAAATAAATGCAGAGGCTCCAGCATAGCAGTGGGGAACACAGGCCACTGGTTACACGAAGATCACCCTGCAGCCTCCCCATCTCTGGGACACGGACTCAGTGGTGAGGCTGCACCCGATCCTGACACAGCACAAGGCCTGGGCCTGTCCCAGAAACACCCTGGGGCCCTGCCCCTCTGTGCCAGGCTCACCAGGTGTGGGGCAGGCATGCTCAACCAGGCAGGATCCAAGTGTGGAGGGGCTCAGTGTGGAGGAATCTAGGTGTGGGGTGAGAGGATTCTGTGTGGGACAGTCTGGGTGCAGGCAGCTCAGTGGGGGGATCTGGATGCACAGAGGCTCGTTGAGGGGATTCCAGGTGCAGGGGCAATGCGACTCATCAGGGGTTTCCAGGTGAAGGTGGTTGGGGCTCAGCAGAGGGGTCTGGGTGTGGGGTCTCAGGAGGGGGGTCTGGATGCTGGGGGAGTGGGACTTGGTGGGGTGGGGTCTGGGTGCAGCTATTTGGGGGTCAGTGGCATGGGGATCTGGATGTGGGGGCTCAGGATGGTGCGGGGGGCAGCTGCGGAGTGATGGGGGCAGGAAGCAGGGGATGATGCTGAGCTTCCTGCATCTGGGGTAGGTTTCTGGGCGTGGATCTGACCCAGCCCCAGCCTCTCCTTTCAGGGGAAGAGGAAGTCCTGTCCTATGCTCTAGCCCAGGCGAGAATACCAGCTGATCCTGGCTCAGGGTAGGAGCCACTGGTTGAGGTGCCTCAGCCCTGCGGTGATTTACCTCTCCGACGGCTGCTCCGGGTGCCTGAAACTATGTACCTGTGCAGCTAGGGAGTGGTGCGTGGCTGTTCTTGCAGCTTCCATTTGCTTCCCTGTCAGAAAGTCATTTTTTCTGCAGGGAAACAAAGAAATCTGCAGGAGACATGAATGCTGTGCATGTGCAGTGGCACAGAATTCCCCCAGGAGTAATGGTGAGGCCAGTTCTACAGGCCTAGAGTACATGTGCCTCACAATCCAATGTTACAGAGAGCTGATTACATGGAGGTTAGGCAGTGCACCCTGATATGGCTCTCGCTCATCTTTTTAACCCCCTATATTCCTGCTTTTGCCTCTTCATTCTGAATTCTTTGTAACACTATTGATAACACCAACCTCTAGTATCGCCCAAGAATTAAGGGGTTAATCTCTTTGTATTGGAAGTACTGAGCTTTAAAACCATACAAGCCCATACATGTAGCTGACAGTGCCCTGTGATTGCTTCTCCCTCTCCCATCAGATGTCTGATTCTTAACAGGGTGGCTATTACAGTAATTAATTAATGCAGGTTTATTTCATTGTTGTAGTCTTATTTGGTTTGTTTGCATGTTCTGGTGACACAGGTCACAGAGGCCACAAAACCATGAAGAAGTTATATAATTGGTAAACTTTAACAGTCACCACCATGAGGTTCAGAGAATCAGAAAGAGGAAACGTATTGATTCTAGAGCTGGGTGTAATTTTTTGACCGAAACTTCTTTTCAGTGACAAATGCGGATTCAGCAACTCCAACGTGTTTAGCAAATTCATGTCAGTTTTGCCAAATTGTTTGGGGGGTGGGGGGCGGCGGGGAGAAAAAAAAGCAACATTTATTTTTTGAAAACTTTGAAATATTTTTGGTTCAATTTCTTTTTAAATGAACGTTTTGATTTTAAATGACTTTTTGTTTAGACACTTCTTTCAATTTTATTTTTTAAAATGGTTCCAATGCTCAAAATTGAAACAAAATGCTTGATTTTGGGTTAAATGAAACAAATATGTTTAATTTTTTTCAAAACTGCCAGAACTAGCTCTAATGAATTCCACTGGAGCGCAGGCCCTTCTGTGAACTCTATAATTCTTTTTGTAGAACTGTTTTTTGTGTGTGTCTTTGTGGTGAGATCAGCTTTTCTACCTCTGTTTTAGTTCTCTGCCTATTCTATTCTGATCTTGGCTTTAGCCTGCAGAGAAAGGCAGCTCAGTCCTATTTGTTTGCCAGAGACTTATTCTCTTGGGAAGTACATTGGAAATAGCATTGGATTCAGGCTGACAAGGAGCTTTCAAAAGCATCTGTTGACTGACTGGATACAGGTATCTGCCATTGGCACATGTCCAGGTGATATCTGTGCAGGACCTGATCTGTATCCAGTGCTGCTATCCAAAGATATTTTTCATTCTTCATCTGTGCAAACTCCTGACAATTTTCACCCTCTTTCCCCTCACTCTTACTGCAGTAAACTGTTCCTGTGCTCCTGTCTGACACATGAACCGTGCAAAATCTTACTGGAATTTTTTAAGCCCTGGGCTGAGAAGTCATATTTGAGACCGTTCAAGTAAGGTTCTGTACTGGGACTCAACCCATACAGCTGTCTCTATTTGTGTGATTTCTTGTGCAGCACACACGCTTAAATCTAAGTTTCAGTGCCTATGCTGGTAAACTCTGACAAGTTTGCAGCCATGTTGCCCTGCAAATATTTCCTCCAAACTTTGAGATTTTTGGCACCAAAAGTTTCCTGGATGTGCTTAGATCATCGCTGTGTGGAGGAGGGTTTGGCCTTATGGCTTAAAATGTTCTATGTGTAATTAAACAAGCCTCTTTATATAAAAAAAAACCCCACCTTAAATAGCTCTTGTCAAATGTTATGAGCATGTGACGGAACACCGTGGGCAGGAAAGGAAGAAGTAACCCCAGAAGGCATTTCCTAAGTAAATTTGATAAAAACTTTTTGGATTGGAAATGGCTGAGAAGGTATAAAAAGAGGACATTGTACGCAGGGAAACTGTTGACAAACTGTTAGACAAAAGAAAAAAATATGGCAATGTAGAGATGCATAGGGACATTTTTAAAATATGCATTTTTTCCCCAGGGTAAAAAAAAATCAATCCCTGTGTTGTTAAACAAACCACAGTGCAATTACACGGGTGTAACCCCAGATTAACTCCATTTAAATCCACTGGTTTTACACTGGTATGACTGCGAACAGAATTTAGTGCCCGAAATTCCCTTTACTACCTCTGCCCGAAACTGACTCTAGAGACTCTACAACCCAGGGACCCTGTTGGATATTTACAGAGGCTGAATTTTCTCTCATGTACACAACTCATTGGAGTTATGCTGGGGCAAAGGGATGGAAGCAAGAGGAGAATCAAGCTCACTCTAGCCTCACACGGAGAACTTTGGGTGGCTTTGTTTTTAGCCCATCATTTTAAAAACTGAAACCAGCAGTAGATGCATGCAAAGGAGTCAGCTGGAGTTCTTTTCTCTCTCCTATAAAAGACAATGGGTGCAGTTCACAATCAGCAGCATACAGCTGCCATTTGCTAAGTGGTAAGGCTGCGCGTACAGTACGTATCAGAATTCAAAAAGATTAAGAAAGTCACTTGATTGTTATTGGCAGATTAGAAAAAACTCTCTGCCAGCTTTACACATTCATTGCCTCTTGTCTTTGTGCCTCAGGAGGCTGTTCCCATTGTGACACTCATGCTCTGGAGTACAGAATGATTTTTGGCAAAGTCCTGATTACAGGGAGCCAGACTAGGCGGGGACAGCATTCCAATTTTATAACACAGTTCCATAATAGGAGACAGCATACTTTTCCTGTTAATGTTCATACAATAGGAATTTTAAATCCCAGCTCTTGGTACTAAGTGTCAGGGGGAAAAGCAATATTTTAACACCGTAACCACACTGTCCCATAACGTGATGTGCAGCTAGCTGACTGCACAGTCACCTGTAGTGCAGAAAGGGCACAGCTTGGGTAAACATTAAGTAGTGAAAGAAACAGCAAATTCTAACACATAAATGTGGCTGTTGCTTCCACCAACAGCTCCTTCTTGGCTTCCTCAGAAACACCTGCTGCTGGACCCAAAGTAAGGCTATTTTGATATGTCCTCCAGTGGAGTAGATCTCAGAACTGCTTCAGAATCAAGCCACAAGATGTGCAGAAATTATTTGCATTTTCAGTTTCTCACAGTGGTGGGAATATGCCCCCGTTGATTCGTACAATGGAATTTTCTGAGATTGAGTTTCCATAGACCTCTCTGTTTGATAAGCTCCCTGTGTATTTTTCTACGTCCCTGGTTACTGAAGCTCCTACAGATACAAGGCAGTGACTTAACCAAACACTGGGTCAGATTCTGCTCTGACGTTCACACCGCTCCCCCGCCCCCCGGCGACATAGTGTGGATGCATGGGGTGGCACCGGGATGGCGGTGTACATCAGTGCAGAACTTTGTCCATTGTGTTTTTGATGGCCATCCACGTTCAAACAACACAAATATCCTTCAGTTTGAATAGCAATTACAATTCCTGTGACTGCAGAAGACTGCATGCTCAATAAGGTTACAGGTGATGGGCGAGCTGCAGCTTCACTTTCACTCTGTGGAGTTCGATAGGATGAACTAGCATAATAGTTCTCAGCTTTTTTTTTTTCACATTAAGACCCCATGTAACAACAGAAAAATCTTTCAGGATTCCCCTCCTGTAAGCTTGTGACCCCTCCTTCTACTTAGCCGTAACACAGGGGGAGTGTTCATGGCTCCCTGATCTCTCTTTGTGGCCACTAGACTGAGAACCCATGAGCTGGCATATTACGAGGCTATGGCTACACTACAGAGCATACAGTGATGCAGACGCTACAGCTAGGGCAGATGCCCTAAACTGGCAGGAGAGAGCGCTCCCATCCACTTAATTACTCCAGCCCCTGCGAGCGGTGGTAGTTATGTCGGCAGGAGAAGGTCTCCTTCTCCTAACCGGCGCTTCGGTTGGTGTAACTTACTTCGCTCAGGTGGGGGGGGCTTATTCTCACCTCTGCGCAACCTAACTTATACCGACGTACCCTGTAGTGTGTACATAGCCTTGCTCTCTCTCAAACTATTCAGCCAATTGAGGTCTTTGGAGTTAATCTTCTTCCCATCCACATCACCTCAGGACCAGACTTTATGAAGTATTTAACTGAAATCAGCTTGTCCAAAGCTGTCAGAAACCATTGATGCTAGTGCGCAAAGTCTGTGGTGTTCTAACCAAGGCTATTCAATTCAGCTCCATTTGAAAGGCTCAATGACAGACAGCCTAGCACAGCTCATTTCTAAGGGCATGGTAACACTGCTGTACTAAAGGCTGAGAGGAGGGAAAACAGGGTGGGAAAATTGTAAACAAATTCCTGGGTTTGTAACAAAAATTAATTTTCATATGTTGTTATTTTAAGGGTGCTTAGATACTCTGGTGATGGGTGCAATACAAAACCCTAAGACAGCCAGGCTCAGCAGGGCACATCAACAAACGAGTATGTCCTGTTTGATGTGTCAGCGAGAATTATAATTAATATTTCAACTGGCACACCTACGAGCACTATCTTTGTTTAAAAGTAGATAATGAGACAAGGTCCCTGCCCCTTGCAACATAAGTGCCTCATTCTGTAAATGTCCGTATGACTAGCTTTGATCACGTTAGTAGTCCATGCAGTAACCCTACGTGTCTGAGCTGTCGTGTTGAGTTCAGTGAGACTATTCATGTGAGTAAAGTTACTCAGGTGTAAGTGTTTGCAGGATTTGGTGCTAAATTAGATAAAGAGCACTTCTAAAAAAAGACAACAGACCATAGGTAGGCAGGGATTCAGAAGAGTGGATGGAAAAACATCATTGAACACCAGAATAAGTAGCTGTGGGGTATTAAGAGGAATCTTGTTAGGGCTTTGAGGAGTGTTTTACATTTGCTGCTGTTTTCCAATGCCCAAGAATGATCATTTTATAATAACATTATAATATATATGGTGCAAATATGCAAAGCAAGCCAAGAATTTTTCAGTACATATATGGGCAGGAAAAATCTGTCAACCAAGGTCCGGCAGATCTCGCTCTTTGATATCCTGGAGACGGCCATGTACAGCATTGTTCTATAATTGCATGTACTGTAAGGTAAGGTTCCCGTGCCAGATGCTACATAATCTGTGTGGGTAATCTTTGCATACTCAGGTAGGCCTGTTGAATCCAGTGGGTCACTTACTTGCATAGGGAAGAATTAGCAGGATAAGGTGAAAAGACCCCTTTCAGTCATTTTTTAAATAAAAGATCTCCTTGAAAACAGCTGCGTATGCATTCCTTATAACGAGATAGTCCTGCAAGATAATGAGTACCCTCCACTGATGTCAGTTGTTGCGGATACTCTGCAACTTGCAGGACTGAGCTTGTTATGCATGGCTGAGTGAAAAAGGCAGTTTAGAGGACTGACGTAAACACAACCCAGCCTTTAAAAAACGATACTTCCTGCCCAAGTACTAGTGCCGAAACTTCTTGCTGTACTTCCTTGCCTTCAAACAAGAGCCTGTGTGTATGATGTCACTTCCTCTGTCTGCTCAGTTGATAACAGGATGAACCTGAACTCAGTGTGAACCAGACATTCCACTGTGTCATTAATTATTGAACTCTATTGTGGGGCAGGATACTTAGCTACAAACATTGTTTTAGTAGTTTATGCTTCTCACACACTTTTTGTTTTCTTCTTTCCCCCAGCAGTTTGAAAAGGAAACAGAATATAGGAACTTTTGCAATGTGCTTGCAGGCACATACAAGCAATGTGATGCATCAATAGAATGGGCTTTGGAAGCTGGTGCCTGTTACAGCCTGAAGCCGGTCTGCTTCTTAATAGGGCTCCAAAAGGCAGCTGGCTGTGTCAAAAGGGCAGAGAATAAAGCATGTAGTGTAAAATAAAGACACAATTAAGCAAAGATAAAACGCGATCAAATTTTTTGCCTCTTTAGTCAAGATTCCTCTGCGTGGCACTTACTGGATCAAATTGTTCTGGAGTTTGTTTCTGTAAATACCAGCACTTGATTTTGAAATACTATTTATTTTTAAACATCTGGATTCTGAATGAATATATAAAAAGGCACAATAATTGTCCATCTACCTTCACGTGCACTGCATCAGCTGTGCCTTGTAGGATATATATTTATCAATGGGTGTCCTTGAGGGAACGTCATTTGAATGGTCTCTCTCTGAATTAGTTGACCAAAAATCTTTAATTATTGCAGCCTGAACTTGGTCCCTTAGGCAAAACTTCCACTGAAGCCAATACTAACACTCATGCTCTGCTGTAATTATAATGTACTTGGCACTGACATTGTTTTTTTCCTCTCTTCATTTTACAGATAGGGAAAACTGAGGCATAGAGGTAAAGGTCTACATTTTCCAAAGTGTTTATTCATTTGGGGTACCCCAGTTTTAGGTTGGGCAGCTTGAGACCTGCCTACCCTAATGCCTGAATTTCAGACCCGGGGAGAACCTTCAGTTCTCATTGGAGTCAGGTGGACAGTGCCTAGCTTCTCTGGAAAGCAGTATCTGTCTCTACTTGGACGTTCAAAAATTGAAGCGCCTGGTTTTGAAATTTGGGCCTAAATGATTTGTCCAGGATCATACAGCATGTCAACAGGTGAGCTGGGCATAGAAATCAGGGGTCCTAGTTTCCTGGCTTGAGCTCTTTGCTTTGGACCTTGCTACCTCAAAGGGAGCTTTGCCTGAATAAGAAACTCAAGATCAGAGCATTAAATACTATACAAATAGAAAAGACTATGTAATGGAGAAGGGGGCTGTAATTTTTGCATTAAGAATTAGAGCTGGTCAAGAACTACAGCAAAAGACATGACCATTAACAAAAATTCCTGTTTTTTCTTACTGTAATTTCTTTTGAATAATTTCTACTAGCTCTGTAGTTGGAAAAATGATGTGACAATTTAGTGAAGCATTTTCCCCACTTTTCATCAAAATTCCCAGAACTGTGATTAGCTCTGTGATGAACAATCTGAATCTGGAACCTGCAAGGTGCTGAACAGTCTCTGGCCCCCAACCCTTCAAAACACTGAAGCTTGATCTTAACTGCAATCATGTGAGTTAGTCTCACTGAGATCAAAATACAGCTTGAGTGTTTTGCTGGATCAGGGCCTTATTTTCTATCTCCGTGGTTCTAAATCCATGGCAAGTGGGCTGCTTGTGGCCCAATCAGCACATAGCTGTGGCCCATGTGATATATTCAGGGCTATAGAGGCCCACATAACACAGAGAGAGCTGCATACATGGCCCACGATTAGAGTTGCCAACCTTCTAATTGCACAAAACCGAACACCCTTGCCCCGCCCCTTGCCCAGTCCCTTCCCTGAGGCCTTGCCCCCCAGCTCACTCCATCACCCCTCCCTCTGTCGCTTGCTTTCCCCCACCCTCATTCACTTTCACCAGGCTGAGGAAGGGGGTTGGGGTGTGCAGGGAGTGAGGCCAGCTGGGGGTGCAGGCTCTGGGGTGGGGTCAGAAATGAGGGGTTCAGGGTGTGGGAGAGGGCTCTGGGCTGGGGAAGTGGGTTGGGGTGTGGAATGGGGTGTGGGCTCTGGCAGGGGATGTGGGCTCTGGCTGGGGATGGGGATGAGGGGTTTGGGGTGCAGGAGGAGGCTCCAGGCTGTGGCTGAGATATTCAGAGTATGGGAGGGGGCTCAGGGCTGGGACAGGGGGTTGGGCTGCGGGATCTGGCTTGGGATGGGGCTCTGGGGGCCATGGATAAGGGGTTTGGGGTGGAGGAGGGGGCTCAGTGCTGGGTCGGGGGTTGGGGTGCAGAATAAGGTGTGAGATGCGGGCTCCGGACTGGCGGCTGTTACCTTACCGCTTCCAGAAGCGGCTGGCATGTCTGGTTCCTAGGCAGAGGGGCCACAGGGCTCTGTTCGCTCCTGTGCCAGGAGGCACTGCCCCCGCAGCACCCATTGGGCATGGTTCCTGGCCAGTGGGAGCTGCATAGTTGGTGCATCAGTACGTGGAGCTGCCGTGGCCACCCCTGCACCTAGGAGCTGGACATGCTGGCTGCTTCTGGGAGCCACGCAGAGCCTGGGGAGGCAGGGAGCCTGCCTTAGCCCCTCTGCACCGTTGACTGGCCTTTTAGCAGCCTGGTCAGCCACCAGGGTCCCTTTTTGACTAGGCAATCCAGTCGAAAACCAGACTCCTGGCAACCGTACCCACAATGTTAAATAGGTAAATCTCAATCACTGCTTGTTTTGTGGACATGAGCTACATTCATCAAAATTTGTTCAGTGCCAGAATTTAATTTGGAAACAGTTTAACTCTTTCCATACAGGAGGTCAATGGCAAAAGTTTTCAGTCTTTATAAGCAGAAGGCTTCATTCTCATTTATGGCAAGACCACTTTACACCATTCTGGTGGGTGTAAATGTGAGTGGGCCATAGTGAAAATAACAATCAGCTCTTGAAAATAGTAAAGAGAGTTGCCCGTGGCCAGAGGTATACAGTCAGTAAACTCAATAGCAGTTAATGATGTAAAAGATTATCCAGGAGACTATTTTATGTATGGCTATATTTAAATATATGGCCCACATTATTTAAAAAGGAGAGCCAAGGTCTGTGAAAAAATACATTTGTTCAATATAGATGATTGTACATGAATGTATGCAGTTGCACATGGAGCTCGCTTTTGATCTCATTTACCCTTGTAAATCTGGAGTAACTCCACTGACCAGTGTAACCAAGACAGAACCTGACTGATGGACTTCAAGACCTACTTTTTTGAACTATGACTCATTAACTTTGTCTGTTGAATGTCTGAGATTAGATTAAAATGACTTCATTAATCAAAAAAGGTTCTGGATTTCAAAGTAGTGAATCTTATCGACACATGAGATTACTTCATACTATCTGATCTCTGTAACTAAACCGAGGATTAATAGATTTGCTGCATCTACTGTTAAGTCAAACTTTAAACAAGGTAACCGTGTGTGCTCATAGGTACCACAACTGCATTTGCATAGTGGGGGGCAAGTACTAATGCTTGGATACCTGCCTAACTTTTTCTATATTGATGCCTATTGATGTGTTCTCACTCAAGGTTATAAACTCTTCAATTGACTTTTACTGTATATCTGTATAGAACCAAACAAACGGAGTCTTTAGGAACTAATAATAATACCAGTAATAACTTGCCTGCACTACTGTGATTGTGTAAACACTTGTGCACATGGTCTTTGAGCACCATTAATAAGGCGCTCCCTGTTCATTTGAAAAGGGAAATGGTAGACTTCTTTTATGAAGCAGCATAAGCTGGCTAAGCAGCAGTTCTGCAGAAAAGGACCTGGGGATTACAGCGGACAAGAAGTTGGATATGAGTCAGTAGTGTGCCCTTGTTGCCAAGAAGGCCAAAGGTATATTGGGCTGTATTAGGAGGAGCATCACCAGCAGGTCGAGGGAAGTGATCGTTCCCCTCTATTTGGCAATGGTGAGGCCACACCTGGAGTACTGTGCCTAGTTTTGTTCCCCCCACTACAGAAAGGATGTGGACAAATTGGAGAGAGTCCAGCGGAGGGCAACGAAAATGATTAGGGAGCTGGAGCACGTGACTTAAGAGGAGAGGCTGAGGGAACTGGGGTTATTTAGTTTTCAGAAGAGAAGAATGAGGGGGGATTTGATAGCAACCTTCAATTACCTGAAGGGGGGTTCCAAAGAGGATGGAGCTCGGCTGTTCTCAGTGGTGGCAGATGACAGAACAAGAAGCAATGGTCTCAAGTTGCAGTGGGGGAGGTCTAGGTTGGATATTAGGAAACACTATTTCACTAGGAGGGTGGTGAAACACTGGAATAGGTTACCTAGGGAGGCGGTGGAATCTTCTTCCTTAGAGGTTTTTAAGGCCAGGCTTGACAAAGCCCTGGCTGGGATGATTTAGCTGGGGTTGGTCCTGCTTTGAGTAGGGGATTGGACTAGATGACCTCCTGAGGTCCCCTCCAACCCTGATATTCTATGATTCTAGGTCCTAACCAGTTTGCCACCACAAATGCTAACAGTATTGTTAGCAACCCTGTGACTTTTTGTACTAAGAATCACTACAAGAAATTCCTCATAAGAGCCAACAATATTGTGTAAAGAGTTGTACTGAGGTTTGGCTTCACCCAGTGCTTAATTTTTAAAGAAAGAGGTGCAAGGGCAAAAGCAATAAGGATGGTGTCCTCTCCCAGCATGTGCTCACATGCATTGTGCATATGAGGTCATGCCACAGGAGTCTGCACAGTGTAACCTCACATGCGCTGTGTGTATGAGGTCATGCCTTGCATGCTACAGACAGAAGAGGTGCCAGGGCCGAGTCCCAGCATGCCCCAGAACAAATTAAGCTTTGGCTTCACCACGTAATAGCACAAGTAGGTCAAACAGTGGGGGGAAATCATTTATGAATAATAATCTGATGTGAACATTGACAAAATGGGCAACAGATTAGTCAAACAGTTCCAAAAGTCTCCTTGGTTTCTTCTTCTGACAAACGAGAGTAGGAGAGTTTCTGAGGTTATCTGAAATTCTATTTTGTTCGGGGCCTGTCTCCTCAAGAAATTTTTCTCTCTCCCACCCACAGAGCATAGCGAATTTTCAGTCTATGCTCATTGTGGAAATAGTGCTGTGAGGACATAGCCTTTGAATAAGCCTATCTGTCTTCACAGCTATTACTTCAGTTCTGTCTTCCTTGAAAGATGCCTTTTGAAAACCCTATTGTCAATAGATTTGAATAAAATTTATGTTGACAAGTGTAAAATTCTGCTTCAGCGTAGATGCTGTCCCTGGAGAGAATGAAGTGATGTGATTATGTTGTATATTTCAGTGCGCCGATATATTTATTGCCTTTTAGTCTTCTGAAATTCTCTGTTCCTTGAGATGGCTTGATGTCACCCACTAAGAAGCATGGCTCAGACTTGTTCTATATGCTGAGCACATCATTTATGTTCAACTAAGTGCTTGGTTTAGTGACTAGTTGTCCAAAAAACCCTTGGTCAGCCTCACTAGTTTCATAAAAATGGAGCTTATGCTAAATTCTGCACCTTAAGTCCTATATCGGCTACTTGCCTTCATTGCATGCTCCTCACAGTGGCAGTCTGTTGATGTGCCACTGTAATTCCATTTGGGCCTGAGGAAGAACATCTGGGGGCTCTTTGAGCTTGGGCTCCCATCAGAGGGCATTAAAAATGAGCCTAAGATAGAAGCTGGGGAGCCTTTAAAGAGAAAGATGGCCTCAAAATACTCAGAAGACCAAAAATCAGGATTAAAAGTAGGAAGGTAAACAACAGATGGTGAAGATTTTCCCTGAGCAGGAATTTTCCCTTTAATTTCTGTTGTAATTCACTTTGGCATGTCCTCTAGTCATGGCTCTCTTGGGAGGGTCTTCAGAAATGGAATGACTTCCCCACCAGTTTAAGACCAGATTCTGTAACACATATTCACACTGTACCAAATCCTAAAATGGTGTAAACTGGCATAGCTCCATTTGACTTCATGGGCCTATGCCAATTTACAGTAGCCAAGGCTCTGGCCTAGTGAGTAATATTTGCTCACATGAGTGCAGTTCCTGGCCCTGAAGCAATTCAAAATCAATTCCCAAATCATCAGCTATTAATCCTCCCCCCACAACCCTTTGTAATGGAAACAGCAAGATAAGCAATCATATGATCATAATCAAAACCATTATTCTCCTTCTCTGCCCCCCCTGTTCCCCCCGTGGTGTCCTAACGAAATGTAGGCCGCTATTCTGCAGTGGTCCCATATGGGCACATGGGTCCACACACACACACACACACGTCACTGTAGGACCAGAGCCTCAGCTAGTAAGCTCTGTGGGCTAAGGACATGGGTAGCTGGCCATGGAGACTCTGTGCAGGACTATGCTACAAAGTGAGGTTGACTTGACTACTCCACTCAGGGCTGTGAAAAATGTCATTCTCTGCGTGATGGAATTAAGATGACCTAAACCCTGATATAGACACTGCTAAGGCGACAGAAGTAGTCTTCGGTTGACTTAGCTACTGCCTCTCGGAGAGATGGATTTACTGCAGCGATGGAAGGGTGCCGTCTTCCATTGCTGTAGTGAGTGTCCACACAGCAGGGCTACGGCAGCTGCAGCTGTGGCGCTGTAGTGTTGCTAGCATAGACAGAGCCTTAGGTCCCTAAGAGCCTAGGTCACTTTTGAAAATGAGACTTAAGCTTTGCAGTGCTGTGTATCTTTAAAAATCTGGGCCTCAGTGACTTGTCCAAAGCCACACAAGAAGTTTGTGACAGAGCAAGGAACTGAACTCTCAAATTCCAGGCTTGCACTCACCCCAGGCTATCCCTCCTCACACATTCATCTGGACAGGGTTTAGCTTTTAGCTTAAGCCGGATGTAAATAATCAAACGGTTTCAAAATGGTCATACACCTGCTAATCTCCTATTAAACTGTCTGCTGGATTGAGAGTAACAATCTTTTTGTGGAGGGAAGAGAAGCTTATTTGAAGCAAATACTCACCAGCAACCACACAACAGAACCACTAACCCAGGAACCTATCCTTGCAACAAAGCCTGTTGCCAACTGTGTCCGCATATCTATTCAGGGGACACCATCATAGGGCCTAATCCCATCAGCCACACTATCAGAGGCTCGTTCACCTGCGCATCTACCAATGCGATATATGCCATCATGTGCCAGCAATGCCCCTCTGCCATGTACATTGGCCAAACTGGACAGTCTCTACGTAAAAGAATCAATGGACACAAATCAGATGTCAAGAATTATAACATTCAAAAACCAGTTGGAGAACACTTCAATCTCTTTGGTCACTCGATTACAGACCTAAAAGTGGCAATTCTTCAACAAAAAAACTTCAAAACCAGACTCCAACGAGAGACTGCTGAATTGGAATTAATTTGCAAACTGGATACAATTAACTTAGGCTTGAATAAAGACTGGGAGTGGATGGGTCATTACACAAAGTAAAACTATTTCCCCATGTTTATCACCCCCCCCACCAACGTGGTGTTCCTTAGACGTTCTTGTCAACTGCTGGAAATGGCCCACCTTGATTATCACTACAAAAGGTTTTTTCCCCCCCACTCTCCTGCTGGTAATAGCTCACCTTACCTGATCACTCTCATTACAGTGTGTATGGTAACACCCTTTGTTTCATGTTCTCTGTGTATATAAATCTCCCCACTGTATTTTCCACTGAATGCATCCGATGAAGTGAGCTGTAGCTCACGAAAGCTTATGCTCAAATAAATTTGTTAGTCTCTAAGGTGCCACAAGTCCTCCTTTTCTTTTTGCTGAAATACTGTTTTCCTTCTTCATCTGTGAACCCCAGAACTGATGTTGAAAAATTGGAGCGGGTTTAGAGAAGAGCCTCAGGATTGGAAAACTTGCCTGCCTTATAGTGATAGACTGAAGGAGCTCAATCTGTGTCGCTTAATAAAGAGAAAGTTAAATGGTGAGTTCATTATAATCTATAAGTGCATACATGGGGAACAAATATCTAATAATGGGCTCTTCACTCTCTTAGAGAAAAGTGTAACATGATCCAATGGTTGAAAGTTGAAACCAGATAATGTCAGACTGGAAATAAGGTGTAAATTTTGAACAATGGAACAATGTACCAGCATTTGGAACAATGTACCAGCTGTTGTGATGGATTCTCCCTCACTGGCAATTTTGAAATCAAGATTGGATGTTTTCTCTAAAAGATAGGCTCCAAGAATTATTTTGGGGAAGTTCTATGGCCTGTGATATACAGTAGGTCAGACACTGGATTATCACAATAGTGCCTTCTGCCCCACATTTATGCTGCGATGGAAGACCTGCATCACAGCTGGGGCTGGCCCAGGTCAGCTGACTCAGGTTCATGGGGCTTGGGTTGCAGGCTAAAAATTGCAATGTAGAGTTCAGGCTCAGGCTGGAGCCCTGGCTCTGAGATCCCACAAGGGGGATGAGTCTCAGAGCCCCACCCAAGCCCAAACATCTATGCTGTTATTTTAGTCCTACTGCCTGAGCCCTGCGAACCCAAGTCAGTTGATCTTGTCTCTGAGCCTCAGTGCTGTGGGTTTTTTTTATTGCAGTGCAGATGTACCCTATGAATCTAGAGAAGGACTTTTCAAGCTTGTAATCCCCAACAGGTACAGCCCCACAGGTAGTAGTAGCTGTCGTGTAAAATGTCTGAGCATTGTCTACCATATACTTTTCACCATCGCTGCCCCCCCTACCCCCGGCCAATGGAATATCGGGTCCAAAAAATCCTAGGAAATCCTAAATTAATGGTAAATAGCATAGAGGAGCCAGCAGTGCCCTAGCATTGATATACATATTAATGTTTGTACAGTACTCCAAGCTACCTATAGTGGAACTGGAGGTGTCCACTATCTACCGTAGAGGAATCACTGCATTATGACCCAGTGCATCACTGCTGCCCATCAACTGTATATGCTCTAACCTACCCCAGTCTTTTGATCCAGACACTGCTGTTGCAATTGCTAGATCGGGACTAGGAGCAGTGGGAGCTGAACAACTGAACTGAGCTGAGCGGCAGGCAGTAGCTGATCCAGCTGTGGTCTGCATATGATAAATCGGTTGTTTCACACCCAAGCAGTAGCCTGATGTTTATATATGTGTACTCTCTAATTATCTGGTGCAATATTAGTTTTCCTTCAATCAGTTTTAACACTTCCTGCTCTGATGTGCAGTATCTAGTATCAATTATATGAAAACAAGTAGTATTCTGATTCCCAGCTCATATTAGAGGGCCCAAATCATTGCTTTCTGATCCAGCTATTGGCCCTGATTGAGCAATGCATTTAAGCACATGTACAATTTTAAGCACATGAGTATTCCCACTGGAGTCATATGCGCGTGCTCAAGTACCTTACTAAACTGATGACATGGATCTGATTTGAACTTCTTCCAAAACCTGAGGTTGCTGGCATTTGATCAGTGTTCCAGGGTAGTCTCTTACGAACATAGGGACGAGTCATGGTGTTTGGATCAGAACTACTCCCAAAGCTTTTGGAGGTAGAAGGGTTCATATGAGGTGCTTTTCTTTGAACCTATTGGTAGTTTTGTAGGGAGGTTAGACTACCGTAGTGGAAATTCCTGTTGAAATTTTTATCCATTTCCAGCTGGCAACTAGGTTGTTTACACTACCGGGATAAGGTGACCTATGTTACACTACTCCAGCTACGTGAATAATGTAGCTGGAGTCGACGTAACTTAGATCGACTTACCACGGTGTCTACACTGCGCTGCATCCCGTTGACTTGCCTTACTCCTCTCAGGGAGTCGATTTAGCGGGTCTTCACTAGGCCAGCTAAATTGACCCCTGCTGCATCGATCACAGCAGTGTTGATCCCCAGTAAGTGTAGACATGGCCTAGGTTTTGGAACAAAACCATAAGCGTGTTAGTCTACTGCTTTCTGACCTTCAAATAGAAACCATGAGGGAGCGGTTGAGGAGTTCTAATAGGGTTGACTGAAATATCCACTATGGTAGCCTCTTGTGAGATGGAAGATCTTTGTTAAAAAAAATAATTATAGCATTCCATTAAAACTTATTTTCGTTTAAGACCAGCTGCCTGCCAGGGCTCACTTCTCATTTTAAAAAAGTGAGGGTCAGTAAATTTTGACCCTAGCTGCACTTTTGACCTGAGCACACAGTACACCTTGGAGAGAGAACTCTAGCAGATTTAAAGAACAATATTCCATTTGTCATGGTGCAAGAGTTCTTTGATACCTGCATGCAGCCTAATGCTTTACAAACTCATGGCCTGATCCTGCATACATTGGTGCACATGTTCCCAATGGGTACTTGTGTAAGTAAAGTTACTGTGTGGTGTTTGTAGGCTCAGCCCTCATGAATGCGCCAAGGTGGAGAAAGTAGGGCATAAGGGAATGAGGTAGAACATGTTTCTGAATGATCCTCCATGTGAAGATCTACATGACTTCTTGGGACTACTTGACAGTGTTGTGCTAATAGTTTCACCTCTGAGGTTTTTCCAGTGATTGTGCAAAATATTAGAAGAAGGAAATAAACCATACAGTTCTGAATGTTTTTCACCCAAACAGCAAGTAGTTTCAAGGTTCGATAACGTAGAGTTGTGTGTCAAATTAAAAGCCACAGACATTTTGCAAAATGTTCTAGAAAAATGAATTAAATCCATGGCATCCACTGTGAATGAGACTTTTCATTCTGCAAAAAATATGGCTCTGCCTCCCCATTCATTTTATTTAGATTGTATTTAAAAAGTGCCTCTAGACCCTTGTGAATGTTTTATAAACACCTGCTAAAGTTACACAAAAGACTTACTGGAAAAAAAGTAAACAAATAAAACTCCCCCTCCTTGTTCCTCACATAGTCCATTGAAGGCACTTCCTCCAGGAAAGTATTGTACAATAGATTGGCCCTGCAGTGTGCTCAGAGGTCAACAAACCCAGGCTGTGTCAGATCAAGGGGAGGAGAAAGGGAATTTCAGATCTGAGGGATCCTTACTAAAAAATGCCCTTCCCCCTCTTTAAACCTGTGGCTATTAGTTCAAGTGTCCCAGCTAATTGCACTTGCCAAGCACCAGTTGAGGAGAGAGAGAGTTTCCAAGATACACAGGGCTGAACCATTCATTGTAAACTTTGTAGGTCAAAACTTTCAACTTCACCCAGAGATTTATTGGAAGCCAGTGCAGACCGTGGTAAATCAATCTAAGCTACGCTACTTCAATTATGTGAGTAACGTAACTGAAGTCAATGTAGCTAGATCCACTTACTGTGGTATCCCTGTGTCGACTGGAGATGCTCTCCTGCCGACTTACCTTATGCTTCTTGGGGAAGTGGAGTACAGAAATTGACAGGCGAGCACTCTCCCATTGATTTAGCACATATTCACCAGACCCGCTACATTGAGCAGTGCCGATTTAGCTCCATAGTGAAGACGTGCCCTGAAAAGCACCAGTTTAATGCACTGACTAGATTAAGTATTGTTTAATGAATTAACAGCTTTGGTGCATAAGTAATACATGGCAAAAGAAGTTATTTCGCAATAGTTTTTGTCAGAATGAATAAAGGGTCAGAGAGCTTGTGACAGAGTGCTGGAGAAGAAAATAAGTGGAGTTAACAAGGCGAGTACAAGGTGAAAAACTAAACTAACACACGAAACAACATATGCTAACTAACCAGAAATTCCATGGCCATGCTATCATTACCATATTGTTATCTTACAAAATGCCATAGAAATATTAATTCAAGTACAGTGGAACCTCGTTTATCTGATTTAATTGGGACTGGGGCCAGATTGGATAATCAAAAGTGTGGATAATCAGAAGAATGGGCAAATGAGCTTTCTATCCACTTTCTATTTCAGACCATCAGCTCTGGGTGGCAGGACTTGAGCATCAGCCCTGGGCAGTGGGGCGCAGTTAATATGGAGAGCCTACAACTGTCAGTCAAGGATCAGGAGCCATTGTGTTAGGCAAAGTCTCTCTCTTAGGTCTTCATACAGCCTCCATTACCATAATATCTGAGTACCTCAATATATTTGTAGTATTTATCCTCACAATACCCCAGGGAGGTAGGGAAGTACTATTACCCCCATTTTAAAGCTGGAAAATCGAGACTTGGAGAGACTTAGGGCTTGTCTAGCCTGAAATGCTAGAGAGGCATAGTTACACCACTATAGTTCTTCAGTGTAGGCATCACATATGCTGACAGGAGGGGTTCTCCCATCGGTGTAGGTAATCCAGCACCCCAAGAGGCAATTAGGTTGATGGAAGAATTCTTCCATTGGCCTAGCACTGTCTACCATGGGGGTTAGGTTGGTTTAACTCTGTTGCTCAAGGGTCATTAAGCTGACTTAATTTTCTAGAGTAGGCCCAAGTGACTTGTCAAGGGTCACAAAGGAAAAAATGGCAGAGCAGGAAATTTTAACCTGGGTCTCCTGAGTCCCTGGATGAAATGGACAAACAGGCTCGGGTGGGAGGATAAAGTACATACAAACATAATTGAGCCATCCCCTGTCGCCCACTCCCAGCTTCTGGCAAACAGAGGCTAGGGACACCATCCCTGCCAATCCTGGCTAATAGACATTGAGGGACCTATCCTCTCTGAGTTTATCTAGTTCTTTTTTGAACCCTGTTATAGTCTTGGCCTTCACAACATCCTCTGGCAAGGAGTTCCACAGGTTGCTGGAAGTAACCATAAAGTGAAGAGAGTTGAGCAGAAAAGCAGAGGCCCTGCTCACCACCAGCCTAACCAATGCTAGGTGGGAATGATTTGTAGTTTTCCCCATGCAAAGGGAGATGGTGTGGGAGAAAGCATTGAGCAGACAAATGGGTAATCAAGGCTATTATCATTGGCAGAGCAAAGTCAGTGATGTAGATTCATTCATAGAGTTTAAGGCCAGAAGATTAGATCATCTAGTTTGACTTCCTGTAAACCACAGGCCATCAGTTTTCACCCAGTTAGTCCTGGATTGAGCACAATAACTTGTTTGGCTAAAGCATATCTTCTAGAAAGACATCCAGTCTCGCTCTGAAAACACCCAGAGAAGGAGAAGCAACCACTTCCCTTGGTAGTTTTGTTCCAATGGTTAACCAGTCTCACTACTGAAAATTTGTGCCTAAGAATTTTTCTGACTTCAGCTTCCAGCCACTGCTTGTTAGGACTTTTTCTGCTGGATTAAAGTGCCCTTTAGCACTCCATATTTTCTCCCCTTCAAGTACTTATACACAGTAATCAAATTATCTCTTGATCTTTTGATAAGATAACCAGATCTCACCGTAAGGCGTGGTCTCCAGCTCTCAAATAACTTTTGTGACTTTTTTTTTCTGCCCCCTCTCCAATGTTTCAACATCCTTTTTAAATGTGGACACCGGAACGGTACCTACACAGTATTCTAGTATTAGTCTCACCAGTACCAAATACAGAGGTGAGATCACTTTCCTATTCCTATTCAGTACACCCCTGCTTATGCATCCAAGGATCACATTGGCCCTTTCTTGCCACAGCATCCCAATGGGAGCTCATGTTCAGTTATTTGTCCACTGTGGCCCCTAAATCCCCTTCAGAGTCCCTGCTTTCAGGGTGCAGTCCCCCATTATTTGTTTCTAGATGGATAACTTTGCATTTGGCTGCATTAATACTAGGATTGGCAGAATTCTAATTTTTTTTTTTATAATTTCAACAAATAATACTGTTTGTTTTTAAGCTATTTTTTTATGTTTTGTCCATTTAAATTGTCACTCTTGTGGGAAATTATGGAGGGTCAGACAATGTGGGACTCAGACAATTATTTAATGACAGTAGGTGTTGAGATATAAAAAGCTAAAGTTTTATACCTGTTAAAACATACATTGTCAACATCACATGTCAAAATCTACCAGGTAAAAAATCCTTAAATTAAACTCGAATCAGTTCTCAAGCGGCACTTTCTTACTTTGCATAGGTGTAAATTTTGATTGTTTATCAAGGAAAATATTTTTTGCTGATGTGTGTGTATGGTGAAATCGGCGTTTCCCAGCATTTACTGATTAAAAATCTTAATTAGACTTGGAAGGGTTCGATGGGATTTGTTTGAATGAATCCAGTTTACCAAAGGATCCAGATAGTTCTGTATGACTGCCCTGTTCTCAGCATTATTTACCAGTCTGCCAATCTTTCTGTCATCTGCAAATTCGATCATCAGTGATCTTATATTTACTTTGGGGCTAGTACCGATCCCAGCAGAACCTCACTTGAACACCTTCATCAGATTATGATCTCCCATTGAAGATTTCTTTTTGAGATCGGTCACTTAGCCAGTTCTAAATCCATTTAACATGGGCTTTGTTGATATTATACAATGATTTTTTTTAATGAGAATGTCAAGTGGTACGAACTCAAACACCTTGCAAAAATCTCAGTATTTTACATCTATGTGGTTTCCTTTATCAACTGAACTTGTAATTTCCTCAAAGAATGAAATCAGGTTTGTTTGACAAGACCTATTCTCCTTAAAACCATGTTGAATGGCAATAATTATGGTCCTATCCTTTAATTCTTTATTAATTAAATTCCCATACCAGTAACTAAACTAAACTTTGTTGCTGTTTGTTACATCACATGCAGCATCATTTGGCAGGAAAATCTCTTCTCTCTTTTAGGAGCAAAGCAGATTCTATTCTTTGTTTCTTTCCCTTTCCATCTCATTTTTCTGTTTCTCTCCATCTCCCCTGGTATTTGTGGGTTGCCTCTGTTCTTCCCTCTGCATTTCCTTCCCTGCAGTAACTCCAAGTTCCCACACCCTGTGGGTTTCACTCCCACCTGCTTCTTGGTTTGGACAAGTACTGTGAGTGACTCAAGGATGTTCAGAATAGATTGTTAATTATGTATAGTACTAGGTGCTTGACAGTCAAATAAAAATGAATATCCCCAAAGAGCCTGTAATCACTTATGTGTGTGCTTAGCTTTCTGGGCCTGAATAGTCATATTGTGTTTAGTGGAGAGCACATTCATAAACATCTGCAGGATTGAGGCCTAACTAAAGACATAACTTTATAAGGGAAGAGGTACTGTAGGAGGATTGGGGGAACAGATAAAGAATTTGCTTGCTGCATGTATCTGGTTGGTTGTACTATTTTTATTCTTTATTTTATTCCTGATTATAATTTTTATGCATATGCATGAAAGGGGGATTCATGTACCCAAGACAAAGGGATAATACATATTTTATTTATGTTGAGATAGCGCCTAGTAGTGAGAATCAGGAGACTCATTTGTGTTTGGCCTGTAGAAACACACAGAAAGACATGATCCTTTGGGTGGGTGTGCCCTTTTAAAAAAAACACAAAAACCCAAACCATTTACTTTCTTATTAAAGGCAAGTGAATGTATCACAAACTAGGAGTGAAGGGAAGAGAGGACATTGCCAAAGACAAATAATGTTGCATTGCTATTAGTTTTAATTCTTAGTTGCACCTAGAATATTATATTGATCAGAGGTTTGCAAATGAGACACAGCTGGCCTTGTCCACATGAAGATTTTCTTATTCTTCCGCTGTTTCACTAGCATTGTTGCTAGCAGTGATGGGAGTACAAGTGTAGTGTGACCACTGGTGTGTCATCTACTGTGTCATGCAGACATCATCAGTGTGACACTAGTAAATGATGAGAAAATTTAACAAAAAGCTCAGTGTTGAAACAGACAATGTGATTTGAACAAACAAACCACCTTGCTTTCAAGGCTTCTGAAGAAAAATGTGAGCAGATACTTATACAATCAATAGAAAAGAATAATTGCTTTTCAGTCTTTGCATATTCCCCATAAATATTTAGCCAGTGAAGGCACTTTTACTTAATATATTGTGTTTTCTCCTCTTTTACAGGCTGGCTGACCCTTTAAGGGAAGCTGGTCTCAGCCTGGCCCATGACCTAGCAGTTACCCTCAGCCTTGTTCATGATCTAGCCACATAAGGGCAATTAGTGGTCCCAGTTGAGTGTGATGGAAGTAAGGTGACTGACCCCAGATGCAGAGGACTGTTTAAACAGAGCTGATCTCAGTTAGGGGAGAGACTGTAGAAAAGTTAGGACTGTTCTGCAGGAAGGAAAACCCATAGGGAGAAAAGTGGACTCCTGTGGGGGAGCCCTGAGATCTACTACAAAGATCAGGAAGAGCCCTAAAGGAAGCTGCTAGAGTTCCTGATGAAGGGAGGCAGTAGGGGAATCCTGCTGGGGAAGAAGCAAGATAAGAAAAGCTCTGCAGGATAAGCGGCCAAGAAGCAGAGGGCTTCATTGAAACCCGAGAGGGGTATCAGAACCATTTGGGCATCTGATTTGGACTTTCATTTGGATCTTTTGTTACCCGGGGAGGGGACTGAATTTTGTGAGTTGCCTGGAGAGCTGCTCCATGGAAAACTTGGTGAGAAGCAGAGGTGCTTGGGATGAGGACCCCTTTCAACATCAGAGCCTTACACAAGGGGTGCTACAAGTGGTGAGTATGTGACCTTACAGCCTTCATCTTAATTTTTTCCTCCTTCGAGGGACAACTCTTTAAACTTTTAATTTCACTAAAGAAATGAGGCCAAATTCTGTTCTGACATTGATGCAACTGAGAGAAGAATGTGGCCTACAGACACTGTAAGCCCTGAGCTTGTCAGGTGTAAGCATCTTCTGTCATGATGTGTGGAATCCAAAGAGCTACTACTACAGATGCAAACAGGCTTCAATTTCAATTTTATCTCTTCTCTTTACCAGGGACCTTGCCTTGTCTTGAACTTCATAGGATACACAAATATTTAGTGGCTGACTAATTTTACAGCTAGCCGATATATCACTACACTGGCTGCCAGCTGCAGATGTCCTCTCCTCCCACATTTCTAGCTCATGTAACTACTAGCTAAACAGTATTATTATGTTTCCCTCTAATGGCTGAGCCTAGTAACTATTACAGCCTGTTCTTACTGCAGCAGGAATGACTTGTTAGCTCAAGTTCTAAAGATCAGTGCTTTTTGGATCTGAAAGTCCCAGGTTCTAATCCTATTGACAAAACTTGTTGAGTAAATTACAAAATGGTGGCCCGGTTGGGGACTTCACTCCTGTGGCTCTCAGATACTTGGGATAAGCTTCTCCTAACGGAGGGTTTATTATGCTAACAAAGCATGCAGAAAGGAACTCTGCTCACACATTTTCAATCCTTGAACAACCTAAAAGGACTGATTTATACATGCAACTGCACTTAGTTTTCTACAATGCTGGCTATGCTTTGCCCTTTCTAGTTTTGTTTTTAATTTGAAATAATACAAGAGCAGATTCGACCTGATGAAATTTACATTTTGTTGAATGGACGTTTCCTTGAGTGGTTGGATGCTGGGTTCTTTAAGATGGCATCTTCACCCTCCACTCCCCACGTTGTTGTTTGAAGGTAGCCAACAGGGAAAGAAATGCAATTGCTCAATTAACAAATAAGATAGCTGCAAGTGTCACTCCCCTGGTGATTCTCTCTGGTTTCCTGGAGAGAAGTAAAATAAAAAGTAGGTAGATTCCAACATTATGAAGCATGGGGGAGCTGAAAAAGCCTAGTTATGGAGTGAAGTCGTACCTTGCTCATGGGTGATAGTTCCCATTACAGTTTCAACTTCCCCCTCAGTCATGCTTGCACATTCTGGTGCTTCTTTTGAGGTGCTAATTAAGCAGTTGTGGACTGTGATGTTGCTTATTTGCTTGGCTGAGCTGATATAGAAAGAAAAAGAAGAGGTAGCATTCACATTCGTAGAACCTTGTGAATTAGCTGCCTCTGGCACTTGGACTGCTTGGTTGACATCCATAGGTTCTGAGACCTCTATAGAGTTTTTGGCACGGTGTGCTGGCTTTAGCTACTACTGGAGCCTTGCGCACTGCATCCAGTTTCAGGATGATCTAGCAGCTTGTTGAAGGTCTGTGGTTATGGGGTAGGCTTGTCATCACCTTGTACTGTTAAAGGAGCTTGTGGGGTCTGTTCCTGGTATCTAGAAGAAAGAGGAATAATTTACAGCAAAGGGGAACGATGTGAATCAGTCCTAAAGTGGTAGATTTTTCTCTTCCTTGCAAACAATCCTGTACAGCAACATTCCTATTAGAACAGAGGAATTAGTTCTGCTGTCTCCTAGAGCAACAGATGGCAAGTTGAGGCTTGAATTTCTCTTTATTCAGTATAGGCCATAGGTAGGGCAGTGTTGGCAACTTTCTTTAAAGTCAGGTATGTCCCTCAGGATAGCGGGGTTGTGTTTTGGTGGAACGGGATAGGAGAGGAGGGCTTGGTGAGGATAATTGGCTAGATTCCCTTTCACACCATAAGTTCAATGGCCTTAGGTCTTTAGAATATGTCTGACTCTGGAGTTAAGCTATTATTACCGTGGTAGCTGACAGTCTCCTGTGGACAATCTGGAAAACATGAGAGGTGTTTCAAAGAGGGATAGTCTCTGACAAGCCATTCCAGCAGTTTGGGGAAGGACTAATATGCACATGTGCTTTAGAAAGGAGGTGGGGCAGGTGATTATTGTGATTTCGATGTATGTAACTCACACTTACACAGAGTGGCTGTCTGTTCCCCTCTACTGGCTGGACCACATAGCTCCAGGCTGTAATAGATTTATAAACCTGTAACAGCTAGATCACATACCATAGTTCAGGTGATAGAGGCTTTTGGCTCTAGACCTATAAGTCTTGGCTTCAGTCCCTGTTGCTGGCTGCTCACCTGGTGCACTTTTACATGTGCTACTGCCTAATCTAAAAGACCCAGGTGTGTTAGCTCAAAGCCAGGAGCAGACTTATGAATCTCTGTGGGGGACACACAGCTACAGCGTGATGGGCACACAGCTACAGCGTGATACACTTTGTGTGATGCTAACGCAGCTGAGATTGTCTGGGGGCACTGGGTTAAATGCCACAGAGCTGGAGGCAGGTTATCCAGAGTAAGGAAATGGAATATTCTACTTCAGTGTGCCAAAATCTGAACTTTTTTAAACCTTCAGTCCACTCTCAAGGGTTGATTTAAATTGGTACTTGTATGCACAAGGATTCTACCTGTATTGCTCATTCAAATGCATGTTGAAAACTTGCAAAGGAAACTTAGATGGTGGGGGTTCTTTAAAATGGACTGGAGGATCATTTTAAACAACACTGCAGTGGAATTCTCTAGCTTGTGAAAGGTGCTAGACTGACATCCCTGGAAACTGAAGTCTTCTACCCACACAACTAGTTCAAGCTTCCACATGTTGCCTCAATCCTGACCTTGAGAGAGCACATCTAGGAGAACAGGCGTAATTGTGGCACCTTAGAAATTAACAAATTTATCTGAGCATAAGCTTTCGTGGGCTACAGCCCACTTTATCGGATGCATGCAGTGGAAAATTGAGTAGGACGATTTTATATACATGTTTCATGTTCTCTGTGTATATAAAATTGTCCTACTGTATTTTCCACTGCATGCATCCAATGAAGTGGGCTGTAGCCCACAAAAGATTATGCTAAAATAAATTTTGGTCTCTAAGGTGCCACAAGTACACCTGTTCTTTTTGCGGATACAGACTAACACGGCTGCTACTCTGAAACACCTGTAGGAGTGAGAGCGTAGTTTGGTCTCCATCACCATTCAGGCCTTGGCCTCTCTCAGGCTGCCACTAGAAATGCCAATTAATAACAGCTGTTATGGTGTACATAAGAGGTGGACAAGGCTACCAAGTCATCTTACACAGGACATAATTGGACAGTCAAAAGGTTGTAATGAATTTCAGATGCTAGTAACCAGTCTTTATTGAGATCAGTAATCTAGATACAAAACTGAATCCCATTAATCTAAGCCATCTAGAGTAGAATTATTTATCAACACAATTTGTGTCAGACCCGTAGCTCTCAACTTGCCATAACCTAATTTTTTGATGCTGGTCTTTGGAAATGCATAACAGATACCCCAGATGAGGAACACAACAAAAATAGCAAAGAAAAAAACTTTTAATTATAGGCTATTTCACCTCAGACTCTTGGCTCGGCATTTCTGATTTCAGTAACTTGCAGTCAGATAATACCAGGCCTGTGGGCAAGAGACGCAAATTTAGATCTAAAGTGAATGATCTACTTTGTAATCAGATGCAGCCAAGGTATGAGCTCATCAACAATGAGTTATTTAGGTGGAGATAGAATCAAGTGAATACACTATATCTAGGATGACACCAAATGGATTCCAGTCACTTCAGGACATGACAAGTAGACCTGCTTTTCCACATAGCACAACCAGTGGCTGAAAGGCACTTTGTGAAAGGTTATTGTGTAAGTGGAAAGGGAAATTCAAGTATAGATATGAATGATCAAGGGTACAACTACCCACATTTCATTGGCACCAGCTAACAGATGGCAAATATCATACTCATTTTGTGGCCTATAAGCAATATTACTTTAAGTGAAGGGCAAATTAAGTGCTCTCTTAGGCTGTGCAAATATGGTATCCAAATATGATGAATGTGCAGCTTTTGCTTAGAAGTTTTATTGGGGGTTTTTACTTTCCCTGACTTGGGATCCAAGAATAAAAATGGGGGTTAGGAACCAGAAATCTGTAGTTAATGGTATATGGTCTCAAATGCCTAGCAAATGCTTGCAGTGACGCTTTACACTTTGACTTCTGAGGCACCTGCCATGCTTTTGGGAGCAGTACAAATAATTACTAATCCTTTGATCTTATGACTAATATTTATCACTATAACTTACGCTTCAGTAAGACCTTTCATCTTGAATAATCCAAAAGAATTTTACTGCCCGTATGTACCTGTACAGGCCTCGTTCACCCACTAGTGAAATGCAGCCACCTCTGGGGTGGAATATGGCAGTCATGCTCCACCTATAACATTGCATGACAGTTCTTGCTAGATTGAGAACTTCCATTCTTGTCTACAGGGTGAATTTTTCATTACTCAGGTTTGGATTTGGTTAGGAAACCATGGTTACTGGGGCAGGGACCCAGAAATGGGCTTTATTTAAATTTTTCAGTTCTTCTGAGAGGTGCTAGGACAACATCCTCTGGAGACGAAACGAAAACCTCAGGTGACGCTAGTGTGATTAATCAGTTGTCAAAGCTTGAGTTGTCATTTATCCCATCCAGTAGGTAAGACTGTGGATTCCTTTCCCCCCTCGGGCGTGTTAATTTGCTAAGCTGAAAATAGTCCAACACACCCATGGTTTATCCAAGTCTATGTCAGCATAAATCTGGCAGAGGGCCCCAAGTTAGAAAGCCCGACCGGAGAGATTCTGTGGTTATAGAAATGTGTCTGACAAAGTAGGCAGGATGTGCTGAATCAGCAGCTCACCTTCATAGTCTTGGCTTTTGAGACCACTGTAGAGCGCTGCTGTAAACTCCAGCTGCACCCCACATAGAAGGACTCCAAGGAAGGGTGTGGCTGAAATGTCACCTGCTCTCCCTTTGGGTGAATCCTTCTGGAATACAGGGGTCCTTGCTGGGAAGGGAGAATTGGCTTCAGTGAACCTTGCCCAATGTTTATAGCTGTCTTGGTCCTCTGGAAAAAAAAATAGATGGTCAACTGAAGAGCTGGCTAAAAAAGTCTGAGATAGGGAGGGGAAGTGTCCCAAAGACTCTGTCATCAACCTTTTTTTTTCTCCTTTAAAAAAATATTCTGATATTTGAAAATTCAGGGTTTGGTTTTCTTCTTTTACTTTTTACATTTTTTTTACCAGCTCTGTAGCTGGTTGAAGAGGGAAAACTTTCTCGAATGTCATTGAACACTTTCATTTTTAAAAGAAAAAGTATGTTGATATTAGAAAAACTTCCAGGAGCCCTAGTGTAATACCTTTTCCTGAACCAACCCAACTTAACTTTTATATATTGTGATAGGGTCGGGTGAGATGGCTACAGGAGAGTAATAGAAGGCAGATATATTAGCCCCAGGTTAAGTAGGTCCCTTTTCCCTGGGTAAGGTAACAGGGAAGGTTCCAGAACAATCAGGAACCTTCTGGAGACAATTAAGACAGACAGGCTGATTGGCTGCAGGTGTTCTAATCAAGAAGCTGCTAGAATCAATTAAGGCAGGCTAATCAGGGCACCTGGGTTTAAAAAGGAGCTCACTTCAGTTTGTGGTGCGCGTGTAAGGAGCTGGGAGCAAGAGGCGTTAGGAGCTGAGAGTGAGAACGCAGACTGTTGGAGGACTGAGGTGTACAAGCATTATCAGACACCAGGAGGAAGGTCCTATGGTGAGGATAAAGAAGGTTTTGGGAGGAGGCCATGGGAAAGTAGCCCAGGGAGTTGTAGCTGTCGCACAGCTGTTCCAGGAGGCATTCTAGACAGCTGCATTTCACAGGGCCCTGGGCTTGAACCCAGAGTAGAGGGCAGGCCTGCGTTCCCCCCAAACCTCCCAACTCCTGGTCAGACACAGGAGGAGTTGATCTGGACTGTGGGTTCACGAAAATGGCCAAACTGAGGGCTGCTGTGAAGCTCCAAGGTGAGCAAATCTGCCAATAAGCGCAAGACCCACCAAGGTAGAGGAGGAACTTTGTCAGAATATAAAACATAAAGGTGTTCCCTTTCTCAGGTGCTGGCAATGGCATACTCTTTGCTGCAATGTGTTCCTTTCATTCTGTGGCAGGACTGCAATACCAAGGGCTGCTGAAAGGGGCAGATGTGAATGTGAACTCATGCTCTGTTAGATGGAGTGGACCATACAAGTAAGTAAAACGGAGCTGTGTGTTTCTCTGCCTATAGTTAGATTAAAAACTCCTTGGGCTAGAGACAATAGACCCCAGAGTATCAAACCCGTGTAAGGGGGCTCCTGCATAGCTGATATAGATCTTCATATTCCATAGAGGCTCTTTGCAGTCAGCATAGCAAGGAAAGGGAGTTAATGAAAAGGGGCATGGTTAGGACAGCCCAGCGCCACACTGATCAGGGACTAGGTTTTTGTTTGTTACAGCTTAATGTATGTTAGAGCAGCCTTTGGTCTGCTCTAGCACAGCTCAGGATGCAAGAAGCACCCAGGGCAGCGCAAATGAGAGTTTTAAGCCTGTATTGCACACTGGAGCAGTAGCACTTTTATTATACACATTATCCTCTGCTGTGCATTTTAGGCATACCCAAGTATTTGGCCTTATATGTTCTTTCTTACCTGGACAGTGTCATGAACATCAGTAGCCCTATAAAAATAACCCCCTATGGAGATGTGCATTCTATTTGTATGAATGTCAGTGAGAGCAACACAGCTCCACCCTTGAGCACCCTTTAGAAAAGTGTACAGGAGAACACTGGAGAACTGGAAACATTTGCCATAAATCAATTTGTGCTATATTAACTGATTCAGAAAATTAGCAACAGTTTACTTGCCATGAATATTTTTAGCAACCGTCAAAAGGGGGTGCATACCCTGCAGAGGCCCCCTTGGAGTGTGGGGGTGGGGAGGAGGAGGAAACGTCCTGCGAAGACATGGCCAGCTTCTTTTTTGCTAAAATAGAGATGTCTAGTATTTAGCAGCAGCACGTTGTGGTGGATGGACTTCTCCATGGGCCCCAAACCTGGCGTCACTCAGCTAAGCCATGTGCTTAGCACTGAGGTTCCAAGTTGCTTCCTAAAACCTTGAGAAAAGTGACTAGATATGTAGGTTTTTTTCTGCTCCTAACTCTTTTGATGGTCTCTATGGGGCAATAATTGAAATATTATTGCTTTTCTCCACATAATTAGCACATAGGATCTATTTAAGCAGTTCTGTTTTCTCCACAATGCTCAGCAAAGGCTGCTGCTGAAAGGATTGGAACTTCCCACAAGAGCTCAAGTGAGACTTTCCTCCCCGACACGCTCTGTTGCAGACATTACGGTTTTACATTCTATGTGTCTGATTAGCACCAGAAGCAATACTAAGCGAGAGAAGCAATAAACCAGTTGGGTGGGGTGAAAGCTGGGAATATCTGGACACTTCTTTTCTCTCTCTCTCTCTCTCGGGTACAGGAAACTTGCTCTAATGACATGGTGAAGGTGTAGTGCGTGTATGGAGTCAAATGTTGATTAATGTTAATTTTAGAGTAAACAGAGACAGGAAAGGCCGATGTACTCCACAGCTAAAAATACTCCCTAGTTGAGAGACATGGCATCTGTGGATTTGCAACCCAGTAATTATTTGTGAATAATGATTAGCTGCTCTCATATAATTAACCTGTGGGGCTTGAGCCAGGCCTGCTATCCTTGGAGGCACTGATCAATACGGTCCTTCAGACCACAAAGCTTAATCCAGAAACACCCCTAAACCTAGGCAGTCTTCCTTTCCTCACCTATAACTAATAGCTAGCTACTCTGCAGCATAGGAGTACGATTGTTCAGTAAGGCAGGGGCTATTTCACAAACATTCAGGAAGCTGCAGACATTTGTCTTGTTGCTGGGGGAAGATCTAAAAGTTCAAACATAGTGTACAATGCAGTTTAACTAGAGATGTAGGAACTGGGTCCATGCAAACCATTATCCCCCTGCCTCATCCCCCACACAAACGCTGTCGCACATGGGTTTAATATGACACTGATTGTAAATCAGAACTCTGATGTTTTGGATCTGATTAGTATAAGATGAATAGACATCAAGGCCAGAAGGGACCACTGGGATCTCGTCTGACCTGCTGCATAACACAGGCCACAAAGTTTCACCAAATGATTCCCCCATCAACCCCACACTTTCTGGTTGAATTACACCATGCCTGCTGGAAAGACATCTGATCTTGACTCAGTGTAGACCTGGGCACGTTGTGTGCTGGTGATTTTCAAAGGGCCTTCTCTGGACAGCCAGATGTGGGTTTGGGCAGCTGGTTTTGGATGCTCTGTAAGACAGGAATCTTGCAAGACAGTATTGCACCAACCTTGGATGTCTGAAAATCAGGTCAAATGTCAGCTCCTTGAAGCCTCTGGGCATTCAGGCATCAGCTGTATAGCCAGCTATAGGATCTTCAAAATCCTATTGTCATCCATGATAGTATGTCAAAGCTCTTCCCTTGGACTGAAAATGTCATAGCTTCCTCCCCCAGACACGTCCAAATCAATTGAGACATTTCAGAAGTCCTTGCATGGGACACCGATGGCCTACCATGTCTATACCTGCACTGACAGAGATGTCAGAGGGTGGTGTTTAGGGCCACCCACACAATGAAAGAAGGAAGCAGGGGAGATGCTGAAGGAACAGGAGAGTTACCAGAAGGAGAACCAGCTGATCACAAATTCCTGAAAACCACTGGAGGAAGGAGGGGGGTGAAGGGTGTCAAAAAGTGGGAAAATTGAGGTTGAAAATAGTAAAGAAGCCCTTGGATCTGACAAGGAGGTTGTTGATGACCACTGAAAGAGCTGTTTCGGTGTAATGGATGATGGATTGTAGCAGAGGAGTCAGAAAATAATTAAAACAGAGCATGTCAGACAGCATGCTTATGAAGGTTGAAGGTATTGTACATGGACAGGAGGGGAAGGGGGAGTTGGTGTTATAGCTCAGGTTAAGGAAATATCTGTAGGAGAAATGATGTTTAATAGAAAGGAATCATATAAAGGAGGATGATTGAGGATTAGAGAGAGACATGTGCAAGACGAAATATATAAAGGAAATAAGGACAACCCAGGGAATTACAGACCAGTCATCTTAACTTCTGTACCCAGAAAGATAATGGAGCAAAAAATTAAGCAATCAATTTGCAAATATCTAGAAGATAATAAGGTGATAAGTAATAGTCAGCATGGATTTGTCAAGAACAAATCATGTCAAAACAACTTGATAGCTTTCTTTGACAGGGTAACAAGCTTTGTGGATAGGGGGGATGATAGATGTGGTATATCTTGACTTTAGTAAGGCTTTTGATACTGTCTTTCATGACCATCTCATAAACAAACGAGGGAAATACAACCTAGATGGAGCTACTATAAGGTGGGTACAAAACTGGTTGGAAAACCATTCCCAGAGACTATTTATCAGCGGTTCACTGTCGTGCTGGCAGGGCATATCGAGTGGGGTCCCACAGAGATCAGTTCTGGGTCCGGTTCTATTCAATATCTTCATCAATGATTTAGATAATGGCATAGAGAGTATACTTATAAAGTTTGCGGACTATACCAAGCTGGGAAGGGTTGCAAGTGCTTTGGAGGATAGGATTATGATTCAAAATGATCTGGACAAACTGGAGAAATAGTCTAAAGTAAATAGGATGAAATTCAATAAGGACAAATGCAAAGTACTCCACTTAGGAAGGAACAATCAATTACACACATACAAATGGGAAATGACTGCGTAGGAAGGAGTAAAGCAGAAAGGGATCTGGGGGTCATAGTGGACCATAAGCTAAATATGAGTCAACAGTGAACACTGTTGCAAAAAAAGCAAACATCATTCTGGGATGTATTAGCAGGAATGTTGTAAGCAAGACACGAGAAGTATTTCTTCCGCTTTTCTCCACACTGATTAGGCCTCAACTAGAGTATTGTGTCCAGTTCTGGGCACCACATTTCAGGAAAGATGTGGATAAAGTCCAGAGAAGAGCAACAAAAATGATTGAAGGTCTAGAAAAACGTGACCTATGAGGGAAGATTGGAAAAATGGGGTTTATTTAGTCTGGAAAAGAGAAGACATAACAGGGGACATAACAGTTTTCAAGTACATGAAAAGTTGTTACAAGGAGGAGGGAGAAAAATTGTTCTTCTTAACCTCTGAGGATAGGAAAAGAAGCAATGGGCTTAAATTGCAGCAAGGGAGGTTTAGGTTGGACATTAGGGAAAAACTTCCTGTCAGGGTGGTTGAACACTGGAATAAATTGCCTAGGGATGTTGTGGAATCTCCATCATTGCAGTTTTTTAAGATCAGGTTAGACAGACACCTGTCAGGAATGGTCTAGATCAGTGGTTCCCAAACTTGTTCTGCCGCTTGTGCAGGGAAAGCCCCAGGCGGGCTGGGCCGGTTTGTTTACCTGTCGTCTGCAGGTTCGGCCTCCCACTGGCCGTGGTTTGCTGCTCCAGGCCAATGGGAGCTGCTGGAAGCGGTGCGGGCCGAGGTAAACAAACAGGCGCGGCCCACCAGGGGCTTTCCCTGTACAAGCAGCGGAACAAGTTTGGGAACCACTGGTCTCGATAATACTTAGTCCTGCCATGAGTGCAGGGGACTGGACTAGATGACCTCTCGAGGTCCCTTCCAGTCTTATGATTCTATAAAGAGGTTGGGAGTTAAGAAAGGATGGAGTCAAAGGATTGCAGAATTCAGCCAACATTATTGGTGGCTGTCCTTGAAAACATAACTCTATGGGTAGATTTGTACCCATGTGTCTTGTGTGGGACCCGTGAATTGCACTCAAGTTCTGAAACCTTAGAAACTCCAAATGTGACACATGAGCATCATTTGACACACATGCCAAATCCACCTGTGTTTTTTAGTGCAGATAGATTGTGTTATTTAAACTGCTGCTGAATAAACGTCCAGTTAATTGGACAGTGCTTTGTTTGCTTTCCCAGTATATGAAATCCGTAGAATCTGATCAGAAGCAACTCATGCACAGGTTTGCGTGTATTTCTTAGAAATTGAAATAAGGCTAATAGATTTGTTTGAGAACAGATGTTCATAATACTGCTACCCATGACCCGGGTGCTCTGATAGTCCATGCCAGGAAGCCTCTCTTTGTACTTTGTATCTGAAGTGCTTCTGGCTGGCGGAGTTCTTGATCAGGGATGAGCACTTTTTTTTTTGTTCTTTCATTAGAAAATGGGGGTACCAGTTGTTCATAGAATCATAGAACTGGAAGGTACCTCGAGAGGTCATCTAGTCTTCCATGACTTTTCAAAAATAATCGCTAATGGCTTAGATATCTCCTCAGTCAGCTCCTTGAGTATTCTAGGATGCATTTTATCAGGCCCTGGTGATTTGAAAACATCTAACTTGTCTAAGTAATTTTTGACTTGTTTTTCCCCTATTTTAGACTCTGATCCTACCACATTTTCACTGGCATTCACTATGTTAGAAGTCCAATTGCCACCAACCAATTGGGAGGAGTGGTAGATACGCTGGAGGGGAGGGATAGGATACAGAAGGACCTAGACAAATTGGAGGATTGGGCCAAAAGAAATCTGATGAGGTTCAATAAGGATAAGTGCAGGGTCCTGCACTTAGGATGGAAGAATCCAATGCACCGCTACAGACTAGGGACCGAATGGCTAGGCAGCAGTTCTGCGGAAAAGGACCTAGGGGTGACAGTGGACGAGAAGCTGGATATGAGTCAGCAGTGTGCCCTTGTTGCCAAGAAGGCCAATGGCATTTTGGGATGTATAAGTAGGGGCATAGCGAGCAGATCGAGGGACGTGATCGTTCCCCTCTATTCGACATTGGTGAGGCCTCATCTGGAGTACTGTGTCCAGTTTTGGGCCCCACACTACAAGAAGGATGTGGATAAATTGGAGAGAGTCCAGCGAAGGGCAACAAAAATTATTAGGGGTCTAGAACACATGACTTATGAGGAGAGGCTGAGGGAGCTGGGATTGTTTAGCCTGCAGAAGAGAAGAATGAGGGGGGATTTGATAGCTGCTTTCAACTACCTGAAAGGGGGTTCCAAAGAGGATGGCTCTAGACTGTTCTCAATGGTAGCAGATGACAGAACGAGGAGTAATAGTCTCAAGTTGCAGTGGGGGAGGTTTAGATTGGATATTAGGAAAAACTTTTTCACTAAGAGGGTGGTGAAACACTGGAATGCGTTACCTAGGGAGGTGGTAGAATCTCCTTCCTTAGAGGTTTTTAAGGTCAGGCTTGACAAAGCCCTGGCTGGGATGATTTAACTGGGAATTGGTCCTGCTTCGAGCAGGGGGTTGGACTAGATGACCTTCTGGGGTCCCTTCCAACCCTGATATTCTATGATTCTATGATTCAACCTTCTTGGTGAAAACCGAGACAAAGAAGTCATTAAGCACCTCTGCCACTTCCACATTTTCTGTTATTGTCTTTGCCCCCTCACTGAGTAATGGGCTTACTCTGTCCTTGGTCTTCCTCTTGCTTCTAATGTATTTGTAGAATGTTTTCTTGTTTCTTTTTATGTCCCTAGCTAGTTTGATCTCATTTTGTGCCTTGGCTTTTCTAATTTTGTCCCTACATACTTGTGTTATTTGTTTATAGTCATCCTTTGTAATCTGACCGAGTTTCCACTTTTTGTAGGACTCTTTTTTAGTTTTAGATCATTGAAGATCTCCTGGTTAAGCCAGGGTGGTCTCTTGCCATACTTCCTATCTTTCCTACACAGTGGGATAGTTTGCTCTTGTGCCCTTAATAATGTCTCTTTGAAAAACTGCAAACTGTCTTCTGTTGTTTTCCCCCTTAGACTTGCTTCCCATGAGATTTTACCTACCAACTCCCTGAGTTTGCTAAAATCTGCCTTCTTGAAATCCATTGTCTTTATTGTGCTGTTCTTCCTCCTACCATTCCTTAGAATCATGAACACTACCATTTCATGATCACTTTTACTCAAGTTGCCTTTCACTTTCAAATTTTCAACCAATTCCTCCCTATTTGTCAAAATCAAATCTAGAACAGCCTCCCCGCAGTAGCTTTCTCCACCTTCTGAAGTAAAAAAATGTCTCCAATACATTTCAAGAACTTGTTGGATAATCTGTGCCCTGCTATGTTATTTTCCCAACAGATGTCTGGGTAGTTGAAGTCTCCCATCACCACCAAGTCTTGTGCTTTGGATGATTTTGTTCATTTTTTAAAAAAAAACCTCATCCACCCCTTATTCCTGGTTTGGTGGTCGGTAATAGACCCCTACCATGACATCACCCTTGTTTTTACCCCTTTTATCCTTACCCAAAGACTTTCAACATGTCTGTCTCTTATTTCTATCTCAACCTCAGTCCAAGTATATACATTTTTAATATATAAGGCAAAACCTCCTCCCTTTTCTCCCTGGTTGTCCTTCCTGAGCAAGCTGTATCCTTTTATTACCAATATTCCTGTCATGCGTATTATCTCACCAAGTTTCCATGATGCCAACTATGTTATAGTTGTGTTTATTTACTAGCATTCTGAGTTCTTCCTGCTTATTCCCCATACTTCTCGCATTAGTTTATAGACATCTAAGATACCGACTTGATCCTCCCCCCAGTTCTGTCTTGTCTCTCCCTTATTTCTGCTGCAACAGCCCATGCTCCCCCAGATTCTGACCCTTCTCCCAGGTCTCCATGTTTTTGACTCACCTGTGGGCTTTGGTCACCTGCCCCCGTTGAACCTAGTTTAAAGCCCTCCTCATGAGGTTAGCCAGTCTGTAGCCAAATATGCTCTTCCCCTTCCTCGATAGGTGGGCCCCATCTCTGCTTAGCAGTCCTTCTTCCTGGAACAGCATCCTGTGGTCAAGGAAGCCAAAGCCCCCCTGGAGATACCATCGTCGCAGCCAGGCATTCACCTCCAAGATGCATCTGTCTCTGCCAAGGCCTCTACCCTTGACTGGAAGTACTGAAGAGAATACCACCTGCGCTCTCAACTCCTTCACCCTCACTCTCAGAGCCCTGTAGTCACTTCTGATTTGCTGAGGGTCATACCTCACAGTATCATTAGTGCCCACATGGATGAGTAACATGGGGTAGTAATCAAAGGGCTGGATGATCCTCGACAATCCCTCCGTAACATCTCAGATATGGGCCCCTGGCAGGCAGCATACCTCCTGGGATGCCATGTCAGGGTGTCTCCATCCCCCACAGAAAAGTCTCCAACCACCACTACCGTATGTTTCCTCCTGGGAGTGGTGGCTGTGATCCTCCCAGCCTTGTGGGTACATGGCTTCTCCTCTTCAACCTTTGGGGGTGATTCTTCTTCACTCATTGCCAGGGCAGCATAATGGTTATGTGTGTGCAAGACAGCTTTGCATAACTAGTCTCAGCACTTTGCTACTCATCTGCTTCATGAAACATGATCACTGTCCCTCTAGAAAGAGGCTTTTTATTACATTTTATAAATGTGCCTGCTTGTTGTCTTATTCTAGTTGATTCAGTTTCTAGATAGCAAGGCGGGAAACAATTATTCCATTCTTTTTAATTTTTTTTTCTGTTTGGATCTCTTGAGGTTTCTGTCCATTTTTGTTTCTGAAAGAATTTAAAGCATTTTGTGGTTATGCTATAATAATACCATGTCTAAAGTGGAGTGGATGGCATACCACAGAATAAAATTCACTGGTTTTTGTGTGTTAGCTGTAACAATCATATTTACAATCATTAAATAATTTAAAGCCATTCTTTTCCCTTGTGTTCTTTTGCCCATAACTCTTTCAATGTAAGTATCTTGACAACAGCCCAGACAAGCACCATCTCTATGGTAGCCACTCTTTTCTAGTGTTTTAATATTTTCATATCGCTCTCAGATTGTCACTCTGATGGAGGCATAGTCAGTAATCTTGATGTTTCATGGTTTAGGCTTGGAAGGATTAGATTTTTATCAGTAAATGTCTTTAACCATACACCCACACACTGACTGAAAAATATGTGCATCAATGATGATCAATGTTTACAGACAGACAAAGTGAGAGGAATGCTGTCTGAGAACATAGATTGATTAAGGATATTTACTTTATATATATGTTGACAGCTTTGTGGGGTTTTTTAATGGTTATGAAGCTTTAACTTTTTGAATCTCAACATCTGCCATTAAATAATTATCTGACCATCCCATCATTTCGTCCAACTGTGAAAATCAAATTCTGCCAATAATGTATCCTCAGACTGACAGCCAACAGCTTAGTTTGTTCTGCAGCAGTTGTATAAAAATCCTGTTTTAAGCTGCGAATTGGTAGAACCAATTGTTAACTGATATATCACACATTTAAAAAATACATTTTAATAATTGCAGCTCCCACACTTGGAAAACACTGAGGCACCAAATATAATGCTGAAAACTATCAGTAATAAACAAATGTATACACTTGTTTTCCATTGATTACCATATATCTTTGTACATAATTTCTCATGAATGTATCAGCAACACTCTTTTCTCAGGGTTGTCAAAAAAGAGATACAAATAAATTGTACATCTTGTAATTGGTATATTAGATAAGGCAAGCAGTTTATCTAGTCAGGTAGCCTGTCTGACAGTGTCCAGTATCAGATGCTTCAAGAAATTGAAATGGAATCACCTGCCCATAAGCAGTTGGTGTTTAGTTCATGCCCTGAAGTGTGAGGGTTTTCATCCTACACCGATATATGTGAAGTAAATCCTCACTTAATCAAATCAGATCTATGTGATTAAAGTTAAAACTTCTCTATTATTAAATACTTGTTAAAGCAGCACCTAGAGGCCTCAGCTCACTTTCAGCCCAGACCCCACTTTGTTTTGTGCTGTACCTACACACAGCAAGAGACAGTCCCTATCCTGAATAGCTTGCAAATCGAACAGACAAGAGAAATAAAGAATGAGAGAGAGAGAGAGCGAGCTTCATACCCACATTTTAGAGATGAGGAGCAGTGAGGGTAAGTGTCTAGTCCAAGGACTCAGAGAAAGTCAATAGCAGAGTTGGAAACTGAACAACAGTCTCCTGAAGTCCAGTCAAGTGCCTTAACCACAAGACCATCTTTCCTCCTGATTTATGTAATTTGCCTTTGGATATTCATTAAACTCACAACTTTTTGGTCTATGGTGGCAGAGTAAATCTCTACTAATCCCAAAAGTCCCTCTGGGATTTATTCCATTCCCGCACACAGTGCTTATTGATCTTGAATTTGTTTATTTTCAGGTATTAGAGTAGCAGCCGTGTTAGTCTGTATCCGCAAAAAGAAAAGGAGGACACGTTCTTGGAATGTATTGGAGATAACTTTTTATTACAGAAGGTGGAGAAAGCAACTATAGGAGAGGCTGTTCTAGATTTGATTCTGACTAATAGGGAGAAACTGGTTGAGAATTTGAAGGTGGAAGGGAGCTTGGGTGAAAGGGGTCATGAAATGGTAGAGTTCATGATTCTAAGGAATGGTAGGAAGGAAAACAGCAGAATAAAGACACTGGACTTCAAGAAGGCAAACTTTAGCAAACTCAGTGAATTGGTAGGTAAGATCTTGTGGGAAGCAAGTCGGGGGAGTGGGGGAGGGGAAAGAGAGAGTTGGCAGTTTTTTAAAGAGAGACATTATTCAGAGCACATGAGCAAACTATCCCAATGCATAAGAAAGATAGGAAGTATGGTTAAAGACAGTATGGTTTCTTACCAAGAGATCTTCAGTGACTGGAAACTCAAAGACGAGTCATACAACAAGTGGAAACTAAGGCTATGTCTACACCTAACCTGCTACAGCAGCACAGCTGCAGCTGCGCCCCTGTGCAGGCGTTCTCCCATCACTGTAGTTAACCCATCTTCCCAAGAGGCGGCAGGCAGCAAGGTCGAAGGAAGAATTAGGTTAGGTTAACTACGTCACTCCGGGGTGTGGATTTTTCATACCCCTGAGCATGTCACTGGGTCAGCTTAACTTTTCAGTGTAGACCTGGTCTAGGTCAAATTATGAAGGATGAATACTAACAACCATTATAAACCAGTAAGAACAAAATTAGAAGGGCCAAGGCACAGGCCAAGATTAAACCATCTAGGGACATAAAGGTTAACAAGAAAACATCTTACAAATACATGAGAAGCAAGAAGACGACTAAGGACAGGGTAGGCTCATTAGTCAGTGAGAAAGGAAAGACAACAGAAAATGTAGCAATGGCCAAAGTGTTAAATGCCTTTCATTTCAGTTTTCACCAAAAAGGTTAGCAGTAATTGGATGACGAACATATTGAATATCAGTGTAAATGGGTAGGATCTGAAGCTAAAATAGGAAAAGAACAAGTTAAATGTCTTCAAGTCAGAAGGACCTAATGAAATACATCCTGCTCCTTCAATTGTATTTACACAGGTTGACCCTTGTGCCCACTCAGAGTCACTTTGAAGTCAGTGGCTATCCATACAGGTGCGAGGGTCTGCCTGCAGATCCAACTGCAGGATCAAAGTTTCAGTTAGCATGTGGATGTGACTCCAAACAGTTCTCCCTTTTCGTCTGACCAGATCTAATTTTTTATTAGCAACTAACTACCTCTTTGTGAACACAGAATAAAGTACCATGTGCATTTGGTTTCCAGAAGTGGCCACCTTAAAATTCTCCCTATGTCTACACACATAGCTGCTGAAAAATAGATTACAACTCAGATTTTCATAGAATCATAGAATCATAGAATATCAGGGTTGGAAGGGACCCCTGAAGGTCATCTAGTCCAACCCCCTGCTCGAAGCAGGACCAATTCCCAGTTAAATCATCCCAGCCAGGGCTTTGTCAAGCCTGACCTTAAAAACTTCCAAGGAAGGAGATTCCACCACCTCCCTAGGCAACGCATTCCAGTGTTTCACCACCCTCTTAGTGAAAAAGTTTTTCCTAAACACTTAAAACATTTTAAACACTGAGCACTAACGACACAATTGTTAATTGAAGTGATTAAACTCTACACCTTTCAAGTTTCTTGGAAGAATGTTAATAATGTTGATAATTTTTAATCTGGCTACTATATAGAGAGAGACACTGTTATCCTGGACATTTTATATAACTTGCAGATTCTTTTTATAGTATATATTCCTTCACACAGGGAAGATTTACCTCTCAATGAGAATGCAATGGTCAATTGATTTCAGGAGAACAATTCCTGATGGCACTTGCAGGACAGAAATAATTATAACCCCTTGTTAGCTAAGTCCCAAGGTCAAGTTATAAAATAGGGCTGATTACGTTTTCTAATGGTTGCTCTGTGCTCATTAAAGAGCATTCAAGTATTCAGAACTGGCTCTGATCAGGACATTCAAAACCTGTTCTGATGGCTCCTGACAAGCAGAAATGTATTCTCTAATCTTTAACCACATAAACAATAGATAGCCACTTGTAAATGGTTTCAAATTGATTTCAGGTGGCTTCAGAGAAAAGCAATTTCTACAACAGATTAACCTTTTAATTAAAGAATATTAAGTATATTATCAGGTGCAGAAATTGCGCTAAAGCAGAAAATTATACTTTGTTGACATTCATTTATGATAATGTAACTGATCCATTCCCAGGTCATTATTCATATATTTATCACCTTTTTTGCATCCGATGAACATACGATAAACCCTAACGGTTGTAAGTTTTTTATTTTTAGCATGTGTAGCTCTTTACAGAATGATGATCAGAGGACTGACAAAGATCAAGATGTACTTTGGGGTGGTTTTTTTATAGAAGGAGCATTGTCTCTGGAAGAACACAAAGGACAGTCTCTTTACTATAGCACCAGCTCCCAAACAAGTCTTATTTACGAGACACTGAACTGGTTAAAAATTAGTACTATTGCTCTGAGATCATTGCCATAGCTTCCAGAATATAAAATGATGTAAAACTTAAACTAATCAATACACAGGGGGAAATTATGAGTTTTAAAGACTGGCTAGACTACAAAGATTTTTTTTCTTGAGAAAAGCTTAGACTACAGAGAAGTTATTTTTCATGTATTTAGCATTTGCCATGCATCGCATTATAGGATTTTGTGGTAAGACTGTGCATCAAATTTATAACTGAAATGTAATTATACTGCAACTACTATGTACTTTCCTCAGAGGAGCCCAACCTATGTGCCATTAGAGTTTAAGTGTGAACTTCAAACCCAAGCTGCAAGTGTGATATTCAGTTCCTGATTACCAGCACCTTGAAGTCTGAGGGAATTCAGATCTTCTTTATTAAAGTTCCACTGCCAGCTGAAGGGAAGGTTGGGGTGATTTCCCTCACTCTGATGGAGTTACCCCCTTGTGTGAGTACAGCTAAGTCATCCCTAATAGAGTTGACCTACCAGTCCCTAGCGCTCAGAAAACACTTCTGAAGAGTAATCTTTTTGTCTTTGGAATGAACCAGGTTGCCTTGTGAACCCCCCTCCCACACACACACACACACACGTACACTCTGCGTAAGAGGTCACCCGCAAGTATTGTACGTCTTCACCCCCATCTTCTACTTCCATTTAATTAATGTGCTGGGTTAGCAGTACACTCCATATATATTTCAGGATCTGAATATAAGTGTATCCAGCAAGGTGCTTCTTGTCCAGTGGTTTGCTACTTTCCTGGGTTATAGACATTCGTTTGTTTAAATGAACAGATAGAATCACAGGATCGCAGGACTGGAAGGGATCTCGAGAGGTCATCCAGTCCATTCCCCTGCACTCATGCCAGGACCAAGTAACATCTAGACCATCCCTGTTAGGTATCTGTCTAACCAGCTCTAAAAATCTCCAGTATTGTAGATTCCACAACCTCCCTGGGCAATTTATTTCAGTACTTCATCACCCTGACAGTGAGGAAGTTTTACCTAATGCCCAACCTAAACCCCGCCCTTGGAGCAATGGGTTTAAATTACAGCTTGTCCTATCCTCAGAGGTTAGGGGGAACAATGTTTCTCCTTCTTCCTTGTAAGAACCTTTTATGTACTTGAAAACTGTTATGTCCTCTCTGTCTTGTCTTCTCCAGACTAAACAACCCCAGTTTTTTCAGTCTTGCCTCACCAGTCATGTTTTCTAGACCTTTAATCATTTTTGTCACTCTTCTCTGGATTTTCTCCAATTTGTCCACATCCTTCCTGAAATGTGGCACCCAGAACTGGACACAATACTCCAGTTGAGGCCTAATCAGCGCAGAATAGAGCGGAAGAATTACTTCTCGTGTCTTCCTTACAACACTCCTGATAATACATCCCAGAATGACATTTGCTATTTTTGCAACAGTGTTACACTGTTGACTCTTATTTAGTTTGTGATCCATTATGACCCCCAGATCCCTTTCCACAGTACTCCTTCTTAGATACCGCAGTCCTCACCTCTTTTCTTTGCGGCTGCAAGCATGCTGGTACAAAGGGTTTTCAAGACTAAGGGGAAGTTTCTGTGGAAGACCTTTGTTCAAATATTGGCAACCACTTCCTTCTAGTCTCCTCTTTCCTTCTCTGTCCCGCTGGCTAGCACAATCACCTCAGGGAGGTTATTGAAAAAAAAAAGTGCAATGTACTCAGGATTCTGCTACTCTTACTTACTGTTTTCTGTTGGGGTTACTAGACAGTGTAGGATGACAGAATTGTTGCCCAAATGAGGGACACCTGCACACAGCCTAATAAAAAAGCCTGAATAATTGATTGAACTCGGGTGACCAGATGTCCCGATTTTATAGGGACAGTCCCAATATTTGGGCTTTGTCTTACATAGGTGCTTATTACCCACATCCTGATTTTTCACACTTGCTGTCTGGTCACCCTAGACTGACCAAAACAATGGCAAAGAGCACTTAGTGTGGGGGGTAGGGTGGGGGGGTTGAGCAGCTTTTGTGAAATGAGAGCCCTCGACTCTCAATGAAATCAGACTCCAGTCCAAACATCAGAGAGCACATTGTAACATGGGTTTGGCAGACTAGCCAGCACTCTTGATATCTCTGCATGAAATAATGTGAACAGCACGAACACACTCCTCACCACTGCTTGCCCTTCTCTCTCTAAACTTGTAGAACAGCAATCTGTGAGATGCAACAAAAAATTAATTACTGCGTGGATGCCCAGCATATAGATAATAGACCCAAGGATTGAGATACAGGAACAGGATATCAGAAAGATTGACTTCAGAAAACACTATTAAAATGGGGCTTTCTTGCCACCTAACTCTTATATTCACATCCTAAATGTGTCAGTAGCCTTTTTCTAGTGTCTCAGAGTCTATTCTCATACACAAATTGGTTTTACTAGTGAATTTTACATCCCTGACATTATCTGATTTTCAAGGACTTGAAATCCCATCCTCTTCCCAAGAAGTCCCACTTTCCAACAGTTCAAGCTTTAATTTCTTCTAACATTTCAATTCTTTACTTCCTTTCACCGTCTCTTCCTTTGAAGGAGGAAAATTAATGGACAGCTAACCCAGAGATATGGAACTCATTTTTACCAGATGAAACAAAGATGCAAACTATTTTTGTCTTTGGTAAAAAGATCAGAATTGCTCCAATAGCAATTAGGCAGGCCTAAGTATATATGTGCTTGTTCTGAGATTGTCCCCAAACCTGTGTTTAAAGACTAAGGTAGTGGCCAATGTACATGGCAGAGGGGCATTGCTGGCATATGATGGCATATATCACATTGGTAGATGTGCAGGTGAACGAGCCTCTGATAGTGTGGCTGATGTTATTAGGCCCTGTGATGGTGTCCCGTGAATAGATATGTGGACACAGTTGGCAACGGGCTTTGTTGCAAGGATAGGTTCCTGGGTTAGTGGTTCTGTTGTGTGGTGTGTGGTTGCTGGTGAGTATTTGCTTCAGGTTGGGGGGCTGTCTGTAAGCAAGGACTGGCCTGTCTCCCAAGATCTGTGAGAGTGATGGGTCATCCTTCAGGATAGGTTGTAGATCCTTGATGATGTGTCGGAGAGGTTTTAGTTGAGGGCTGAAGGTGATGGCTAGTGGTGTTCTGTTATTTTCTTTGTTGGGCCTGTCCTGTAGTAGGTAACTTCTGGGTACTCTTCTGGCTCTGTCAATCTGTTTCTTCACTTCAGCAGGTGGGTATTGTAGTTGTAAGAATGCTTGATAGAGATCTTGTAGGTGTCTGTCTCTGTCTGAGGGGTTGGAGCAAATGCGGTTGTATCGTAAAGCTTGGCTGTAGACAATGGATCGTGTGGTGTGGTCTAGGTGAAAGCTGGAGGCATGTAGGTAGGAATAGCGGTCCATAGGTTTCCGGTATAGGGTGGTGTTTATGTGACCATCGCTTATTAGTACCATAGTGACCAGGAAGTGGATCTCTTGTGTGGACTGGTCCAGGCTGAGGTTGATGGTGGGATGGAAATTGTTGAAATCATGGTGGAATTCCTCAAGGGCTTCTTTTCCATGGGTCCAGATGATGAAGATGTCATCCATGTAGTGCACGTAGAGTAGGGGCATTAGGTGACGAGAGCTGAGGAAGCGTTGTTCTAAGTCAGCCATAAAAATGTTGGCATACTGTGGGGCCATGCGGGTACCCATAGCAGTGCCGCTGATTTGAAGGTATACATTGTCCCCAAATGTGAAATAGTTTTGGGTGAGGACAAAGTCACATAGTTCAGCCACCAGGTTTGCCATGACATTATTGGGGATACTGTTCCTGACGGCTTGTAGTCCATCTTTGTGTGGAATGTTGGTGTAGAGGGCTTCTTGGTGTAATCTGTGCCTGGCTGTGTTATTTTCCCAACAGAACTCTGGGTAGCTGTTAGCTGTCTAAAAAAAGCCTCCTCCACCTCTTCTTCCTGGTTAGGTGGTTTATAATAGACCCTTCCCGAGACATCACCTTTGTTTTTACCCCGTTTATCCTTACCCAGAGACTTTCAACAGGTCTTCCTCCCGCTTCTCCCTCAACCTCAGTGCAAGTGTAGATCTTCAATACAGAAGACAACACCTCCTGCTTGTTTCCTTTGACAGTCCTTCCTGAGCAAGCTGTACGCTTCCATACCAATATTCCAATCATATGAATTATCCCACCAAATCTCTGATGCCAATTAGTTGTCACTGTGATTGTTCAATAGAATTTCTAGCACTTCCTGTTTATTCCCCATAATTCTTGCATTCGTGCACAGACGGCTACGATGTTCATTAGATTTTTTTCCCTCTATATTCCCTCTTCTCTCTTGTGATTGGCTATACAAACCCCACACTGGACAACAAGGGGTCAAGGAGCTGCTCTGGGCTCCACCAGCTCTGCACTGGCACATGTGCAAGGCATGCACAGGCTGGAGGAGGAGCATAAAAGGGGAACAGAACAGCTCACTTGTGGGCAGACCAGGGAAAAGAACAGACCTTCAACCTCAGCTCCTGAGGAAAAGGCTGACTGAAGGCAGGAACTCCCCAGACAATCACTGCCTGAAGGTCCCTCCATGAGGGAAGGGAGGGACAGATCCTGATACACCCTGAGAGGGAGTCATTCCCCTCGATCTCTTCCCAATTCAGTTTATTTGCATAAATTCCCCTTGCTTTTATTTTTGTTGTTCATGGGCTAACCTGGAAGGGGAGAGACTTTGACGTGACCTGGCTGAAGGGCCAAGTTGCAGGAAGGGGCAGGCCATTGCAGAGGAGGAGCAGCCACTGGCAGGAGAGCCCAGGAGAAAGAGAGCTGCCACGCCTGGCCTGGAGAAGGCCCGAGCATTGAGTCGACCTCTTCTCTCACTCTTTTGTCCCTGTTATGATTGCCCATAATTCCCCCCACCTTGATTCCGACCCTTCACCCAGGTGTCCGTGTTCTGGACTTACCTGTGGGCTTTTGTCTCCTGCCCTCATCAAACCTAGTTTAGGCTAACCTAGCGAGGTGGGCTTTATCTGGATCCGAAGATACTCTTCCCCTTCCTTGATAGGTGGACCCTATATCTGTTCAGCAGTCCTTGGAATAGTATCCCATGGTCAAAGAAGCCAAAACTCTCCTGGTGGCACTATCCACTCAGCCATGCATTCACCTCCAGGATGTGTCTGTCTCTGCCTGGGCCCATGCCCTTGACTGGAAGGATCAATGAAAATGCCACCTGTGTCCCCAATTCCTTCACCCTCACTCTTGGAGCCTTGTAGTCACTTCTGATCTGCTCTGTGTCCCATCTTTCAGTACCAATAGTGCCCCCCCCCCGCAGGTGAGCAGTATGGGATAGTAGTCAGAGAGCCAGATGAGCCTCAGCAATCCTTCTATAATGTCTTGGATGTGGTCTCCTGGTAGGCAGCACGTCTCCTGGGATGCCATGTCAGCCTGGCAGATGGGTACTTCTGTCCCCCTGAGAAGGGAGTCGCTGAACACCACCACCCGTCATTTCCTCTTGGGAGTGGTGGCTGTGATACTCCTAGCCTGGGGGGGTACATGGCTTCCTCATCCCTTGCTGCCAGGGTGGTATACAAGTATATTTATCTCTGAGGACATGCTTAAGTCCTTTACTGGTCAGAGACAGTGTTCAGCACCTTCCAGGATTGAGCCCTAAGTGCTGAAGTACGCAGTGTCAATGCAAAACAGAAGCATAGGGTGGTGTGAGAACAGAGAATTGGTAAATGAATTGCAGACCTATTACTAATAATAAATGGTGGAAGGACCATAACTTTACATATTGCTGCCACTAAACTAGAGCAGGGTATCTGATGTTTGCCCCGTGAAAAACAATGACAGTTGCCAGATTTGTCTGGTATTTTTTATAAGGGCCTATTCTCATTGTCGCCTGCTGTGCTATCACCTATCCCCTCTCTGGAACCTTGCCCGTCTGATACCACTTGATAAGTGCTTTGTTATCAGATAGCATTGTCGTGTATAATGAAAACTCCACCACCAGTTCCAGCTCATTCCGTGAGAGCAGCTGTGCTAAGGTGCCAAACCTTTCACTCCAAGTGTCTGGTCTCCACTGCCCAGATGCCTGGTCTTCACAGCCAGCTTTCTAGTAGTCTTTTTATAGGATCAGGATAGGGCAGCTACAGTGAAAGAGCCTGTTTTTAATGGATACTTTTTTCTTTCCTGGTTTAGTAAGTTGACAGTGTCTCTAGATAAAAAGAACTAATTACTAGTGATGAGGCATATTATCGTAAACCTTTTAAGCTATCTTTTCTTCTCTGTCACATTCTTCTCTAATAGTGCATATCCTTGAAGCATTTGTGTGTGTGTGCTGGAAACATGAGGTACCACCAGAAACCTACTTAGATCATTTATTACTCCTGAATATTTAGAAACCATTAACCTTTACACACTCCACCCTCAGTACCACTGGGAGACTGAGGTATTTTTTTAACTCTTTCATCGCTGGTCTTCTGTGCCAAATCCTGTGTTGTCCTGTCTGTACCGATGCCCCTGTATTTGAAGCTTTAATGTTGTGATGAAGCAGGTATGTTTGGCAGGAATCAGGCAGATAAGGAGGGTTTCCACACAAGTATGACAAGCCAGGTCCCAAATTCTTCTCCAGAAAGACGAGGGGTTGAGAGAGCTCTGTATTGAGGGCTGCTTCTGTTGGTTGAAGGACCCTTGCATACAGCTGTTTCTAGAAATAGTGAACTGGTCTAGAGAAAATACAAAGCAAAGAGCGCCTTTGCCCAAAACTCTGCCTCAGCCCAGTCTGCATTTTCTCCCTGTCGTCGTTTTGTATGGGATCAGAAATGGGACACTTGAAACATCTCAAAAAAGGCTCTGTGTTATTTTCCACTTGCTCAAAATCTTGAGGTCCAGATAAAAAGGGGAATTTCCTCAGCTGTTGCTGAGCAGGGGAAGAGTAGAGAAAATCAGGGAACAGCTCCTTATTCTCTGGACCTGAGCCTAAGTTTGGTGACCCCTCCCCATACACACACACATCCAGAGGCACAAGGCCCCCATCTAGTCTACCCTTCCAATGACCAGGTGGGAGGAGAGGAGAGGTCGGAGAAAACTTTCACAGCGGTTGCCAGCAGTAGGGCTGGAACTAGGGGTGCTACCACACCCCCTGGCATGAAGTAGTAATAATAAACACCAAATACATGGTTTCCATCATCAGCACCCCCATTATAAAAGTTGTTCCAGCACCCTTGGCTGCCAGGAGAAGAGGAACAGCCGCCTGTTCAGCCCCAGAACCTCAGCGAGTCACAACGTGCAACACATGCTTTGAACATTGGTCATGCTGCCTTTTCGGGACTCACAAGGGGCAGTGGCAGCAAGAGGAAACTTCCCCCACTTCATCACCTGCAGCAAGAGTTCTGGACAGTTAGGGGGACTTGTTCAGTGGGCATAGTTGTGGGGGGATGTTGTGTTAAGACCCTAGGCAGCAAGGCAAGTTCACCATTTTATTTTTCAGTGACATGGTTTAAAGCAGTAAGTGGGCAAGGGCTGGGAATGACCTGTGGAGGGGAAGTGGGATGAGTCTCAGTAGGATGCTATGGGGAAGAGACTGGGTAATGAGAGGGTTGTGGGATGGGAGCCAGAATGAAGGTTTTAGCGGGTTCCAAAAATTACTGAAGTAATTACTGAAGTAACTGTAGATGCTGGGCCACAGACTGCCAATGGAATTTTATTACTTGTTTGTGTTCTGATAGTTTCTAGAGGCCAGGGCTTCGTTGTACTAGGCACAGTTGAGAGGCAGCTGAGGACAACTGATGTATTTTTGTCTATTTAGATTTGTGAGCCTTCTGGCACAGGGACTGTCTCTTTCCATCTAGCTCTACAGCCCCTAGCATAGTGTGGTTGCTACTGTAATACAAATAATAATCATCCCCACTTTTGGGTGCGTCACCAGACTGCTTCAGGTCCCTCCCATTGCTAGCTGGTAATAAATCGACAAGATCTACCCAGCTAAGCATGTATGTTTGAACCCTGAAAAGTAGGCTGGATACATTTAGGGCAGAGGCTGTCTTTGATTACAAGTCTAAAGAATTCTTTGGATAATAGGGTCATGTACCAGTTGGCCTGTTAGAGGCTACTATTCTACAATTAATACAATGTAGAATTTAATCAATGCAGTTCCTTAGAAGTGCATACTTTTCTGAAGTATGTAGTCTAAAAGGTGTGGCAGGTTCATAGATTGATTTTAAGATGAACAATGAACCTCAGCTCCCCTAGCAAAAGGAAGAATCGGTCTATTTCCACCCTCAAACTTGTGGTTAGCTGCATCACCCAGGGCTGAACTGTGGTCGCACCTAATACCTAACTGGAAAAAAACCAACAACCTTGGGTGTAGTGTTATGTACTGTAACCGAGCTCTAATTCATGGTTCTAGTTGAATTCAGTGAGGTATCTAGCATTACTCATTGCACTATAGGGCACATAAAATGTTAAATTTCTGGGGTGGATTTAGCCAATAGCACCATAATTAAACCAATTACACTGTAGTCTTCTGCCACAAAAGCAGGTTGCCGCTATTAAAATGTTGATATGCAGCATTCTAAATTCCAACAATAATTCATGCTTCTGAATTAGTGCTAAGCATAATTCAAATCATCTTGTAATTCTGAATAATCTTTTTTTATGACTGAGCGGTAGGAATATTAATCCTTTAATCCCCCCCTTTTTCATGGACTCTATTCCTGCCAAACTGGTAGCCAAACACTAGAAGGAACTGAAGAAATTACTGGAGTCCTGAATCTGGGAGCTTGAGTCACTGAACGTCCGTTCTGTGCATGATTGTAGCTGAAGCTTGACCTGCGGCCTTCATCATCTGTGGGTAGGGTGACCAGACAGCAAAGTTAAAAAATCAGGACGGGGGTGGGGGTTAATAGGAGCCTATATAAGAAAAAGACCCCAAAATTGGGACTGTCCCTATAAAATCGGGACATCTGGTCACCCTATCTGTGGGTGGCATCTCTCCCCACTGAGTCAAAAGGAAGCCAGTGGGCCCTGTGCTGAGCTTGTGTTAACTGGCAGCCAGGCTTTGAATATCTTCCAAATGACTGTGTAAATAATTCTTTACTGTGCTAAAGTGACGGTAAACAAGAACCGACTGCTCCTGTGATTGATTAGATTATTGCACATTTACAGCCAACCCCTCCACTGGTAGAGGAGGTCCCCAAGCTGAGAGGAACTGGTGCTGTTCTGCAGCCTGGGGTGAAAGCAGAGGTCTCAAAGCCCATCGGAGTGGTCCCCAAGTGTGTGAAATGGGGGTGGGGGAGTGGGGTGGGCGGGTAGAGTGGAAGCAGAGATCAGGAAGGGAGACTGTCTCACTGCAACAGAGAAGAGAGGCAGTCAGAGGAAGGACAGCAGCAATGTCCAAACCATGGATAGGAGTACAGTGCCTTTTAAATGGTCCCTAGTGAGCCTTCTAAGTTTGGTCAATATGTTGGCATGTGCACAGAGGAGGTAGCCAGCTTCTCAGTGCTATTTTTACAGAGAGGAAGGATGGTTTTGTGGTTAAGATACAGACAATGTGAATTCTAAGACCAGCTTTCCACAGACTCCTGGTGTGAACTTGAGCAGATGACTAAACCTCTTTGTGCTTTAGTTTTCCAATCCGTAAACTGGAGCTAATAATACTGCTCTCCAGGGTGTTGTCAGGCTCAATTCATTAGGCTCCACTTATGGACTTGTTACCCACAGTAGGCAGCCTTTATTTCTCCAAGTAGTTCCTTAGAATTCACTGGGACTTCTGCTGTGACTGGGTTAATGTGAATGTAACTGGACTGCTGATGTTTCTGAGGAGCTCATTTACCATGGCTTGGAACCCCCTAGAATTCCTACTGGGGACTAGGGGCAGCAGCTGGAGCTGGTTGAAAAAATTGACAATTTTGGGCAGCAAAAATGTTCCCATGCCAGCTATGTGGGCAGGCCTCCCCCTAAGTAATGATTTAATGAGACAGCTGACACCTTAGCACAGGGGTGGGCAAACTATGGCCCAGGGGCCACATACAGCCCTTCGGATATTTTAATCCAGACCTCAAGCTCCTGCTGGGAAGTGGGATAGGGGGCCTGCCTGGCTCAATGCCGTGGTTCCGCATGGCTCGCAAAAGCAGTGGCATTACCCCCTTCCAGCTCCTGTGTGTAGGGGCAGCCAGGGGGCTCTGCACACTGCCTCTACCTCAAGCACCGCCCCTGCAGCTCCCATTGGCCAGGAACTGCGGCTAATGGGAGCTGCAGGAGTGGCGTCTGCAGATGGGCAGTGTGCAGAGCTCCCTGGCTGCCCGTACGTGTAGGAGCCGGGGGGGGGGACATACTGCTGCTTCCAGGAGCTGCTTGAGGTAAGCACCGCCCAGAGCCTGCACCCCTGACCCCCTCCTGCACCCTAACCCCCTGCCCTAGCCCTGAGCCCCTCCGTCCCAGCCCAGAGCACCCTCCTGCACCCCCAACCCCTCATCCCCAGCCCCACCCCGAGCCCACACCCCCAGCTGGAGCCCTCACTGTCCCCCCGTACCCTAACCCCCTGCCCCAGTCCAGAGTCCCTTCCCACACCCTGAACTCCTAATTTCTGGCCCCACCCCAGAGCCCTCACCCCTTCCCATACCCCAACCCCCAATTTCATGAGCATTCATGGCCTGCCATACAATTTCCGTACCCAGATGTGGCCCTTGGGCCAAAAAGTTTCCCCACCTGCCTTAGCGTACCAAGTTAGGTGGCTTGCCTCCCTCCTTTGTCCTGCACCAAGATCCATACTGGATAGATTCTCTGTGAAATGGAAGTATGAGCTTGGGTAATAAAAACATCAGTACAAGGCTCCTTTGCCTTCTGAAGACTTCAACAGTGAGACAGCACCTCCCATTCTAGTTAAAATAAATCTTTTTAATTCGGGTCCCTCTGCTTCTGTGTGTGTGTGTGTCTCCCCCTCAAATTAATCTCCTTCACCTAACTCAGGATCCTACAGCATGGCTATCCTCCTTTGCAGGAGGACTAGATAGACCTCAATCAATTGCCAGTTGATGCACAGGTACTGCTTTCCTCCTTTTGCAGGGGATGCTCAACCCCCGCTCCACCCCAGGCTCCGCCCCCACTCCACCCCTTCCCCCAAGGCTCCATCCCTGCCCTGCCTCTTCCTGCTCATCCCGCCCCTCAGTGTGCCCCATCCGTGCTTCTCCCTCTCCCCCCAGCACCTCCTGGTGCTGATCATGGTGGGTGGGAGGTGCTGGTAGGGAGGGGGAAGAGTTGATCGACGGGGCCACTGGCAGGTGGGAGGTGCTGGGGGGGATGGACAGAGGGGGGAGCTGGATGCCATTGGGTGCTGAGCACCCACTAATTTTTTACATGGGTGCCCCAGCCCCGGAGCACCCACAGAGTCGGCACCCATGAGTTAATGTCTCTTTTTAATTGTCTGAACGTGTAACGGATGAGTGACAGAAAGCATAGCTACCCCTGAATTGCTCTTTGTGTCCCTATCCACCCCACGCAGCAAGAGACATGGATGAGAAACGGAATCTGGGCCTCTCCTGCAGGGAAAGCAAAGCCCTTTGAGGGGGGCAGCCCATGAGCAAGCAGTTCTAGAAGCAAGTCTAGGAGAATCAAAGATTTTGCGATTAAGATCCAGTAACTGAAGAGGCAGGAATCCAGATGGCCACCCTCCTGTATCAACAGTACATAGACGAGAATCTAAAGGAGAAAATGTCACAAGTGTAAACAGTGGATGAGAGCAAACCATAATGCTTGGACTGGCTGTAATCCAAGCGCCCACCCTCTTATCATACAACACACTATGATCAAACACGGGAGCGAGCCACAGCATCTGTGACTTAAGCATCTAATGAATGTTTGCATGGGGAGCAAGGCTAGAGGTTGGCTCAGTAGAGAAGCGGAAAAGACCGCTTGGGATCACGTGGCAAATTGCCTGACCAGTGCAATGTGCAGCAGGGGAGGAAAGACATGAAACAAAAGTCTTCCTGCAGGGGCAAAGAGAAGAGACCAACCGCTGACAGAAATGGAACAACACAGCTTGCTGCAGAGGCCAGAACTGCTGGGGCAGGCAAGGCCACTGGTTGTAAAAACAAAGTTTTAAAGTAGGAAATGTAACATGAATAAAAATAGCCCCCCACATCTCCTCCCACCCCAACCATGTCTAACTAGACACCAAATGCGATGCAGCAAATGGGCGGCTGGGCAGCCAATTCGCAGTCCATACTGGCTGTGGCCCATCCCAGTTTTGTAGCGGGGGTTCAGTAAAACCTAGGGCACATGAAGCTATGCCATGACTTGTTTAACTCTGCTGCTGGGTTGTCCAACTGTTTCTGTTGATTACTCACTTGTATGGCTCCACCTCACCTGTCAATGCCCTCATTCCAATAGCACTTGTTTCAGAAAACATTGCATGGTCCCGACTACCAGCAAATACTCCAAGGCTCATAGTTTGAGAACTACCTGCCTAGCTGACCACAGCAGTGACATTAATTCCACCGGGCCTTCCTTCCACTAGGAAAATTCAAAACATAATTTACAGCTGTTGTGGAGCAGGCATTTTTACCACCAGGTCATCTAAACCCAGAGTCAGGTAGGAGCACGTGGTGATAAAACACCTTCCCCTCCTGTTTACACTACAGCTTCTGGCGCTCCTATCAGTTAGGTGAGTTAACTGATCCAAAGTGAGTTGCATGCCTAACTTCTATTGACTTTCAAAGGGAGTTAGGCATCCAACCTGCTTAGGTGCTTTTGTAAATCACCTATTGACATCTTTAGGTGCCTAAATGCCTTTGACAATCCAGCCTCTAGGCATACTTGAAAATGCTACCCATAGTCATTCTTTGCTGTGGCCCAATCAATCTCTAATATCTATTTTTCCATGCTCTGTACAGTCTACATTTAAATGGGGATTTCCCTGATTCCCTTAGAAGATCATTCCACAGTTTAATAGATCTCCCTTGTGGAAAAAGGGAAACAAAAAACAACCAATAAGAGTTTAGAGGATGTTTGGTGCTTTCTGATTTTCTCCTCCTTCCTCTTTAAATGGTCCATTCCTCCATTTTTTCCTGCTCCTCTTCACTTCTCATTTTCAGGGATGTTTTTTCCAATGTCCATCTATTGTCTATTTCTTTGACAGCATGCCTTATGTTTCAGTATGGAAGTCAGTTTATCGCATGAATAAAATAAAATTAAAAAACCCCCTGGTATGCTACCAACTAAAATAATACTGCACTGTGGTTCAAGCATTGTAGTTTGGGGAAGGAAAATAATGGTGGTTGACAGATGAGATTACTAGATCTCTGGTGAAACTAACTAAATGGTTAGGCTGCTAGCCTGGGACTTGGGAGACCCATGTTCAATCCTCTCCTCTGCCACAGACTTCTTGTGTTACCTTGGGCAAATTACTTAGGGGGAGAGCCACAAAGAGACTTAGCTGTTACAGTGTTCAGCTTTGCAATGCTGAACACTGTGGGGCTGTGCTGCCAAGTGGGATCCTCAGCCCCCAGTTAGATTCCCAGGCTCTCTGTACAATGCAGAGGGTGGGATTAGACATCTAAGAAAGGGATTAGCAGAAGTCAGCATACCGAGGAGCTGCCTAGCTAGCTGGGAGTGAAATGCAGCGAAAAGGGGTATAGATCCCAGATTCACAAAGGTACTGAGCTGCCTAACTCCCATTGATCTGGGCCTTATGTGCCTGATTGACAGACTAGAGAAAAGTGCCTATCTCTACTCAGGAATCTCAGGCACCCTCTCCCACAGTTAGTTGCCTAAGCCGGATCAGCCCTTTATTGCAAAAATCACTCGAGCGAGATTCCCCACCTCATTACAGTCAATAATCCAGGGTCAGGGCACTTGGCTAGGATGTGTGAGACCCAGGTTAAAGTCCCCAGGTTTTTCACCTCCGAGATGAGTGCCCTGACCACAAGGCTATTGAGTACTCTGGGATGGGTCTTGTTCGACCTCTCCTGTTAATACTGAGGAAGTGGAGGATCCATTTTGTTATTTCTATTACACTGTTTCTGAGCCCAACTTAGAAAACTGTAAAATAGAAGACATTGGACAGACATTGCGGATGAAATCTTGGCCCCATTGAAGTCAGTGGGAGTTTTGCCATTGACAGTTCCAGCCCTTCTCTTTGCTTTGGTTGTGCTGTCTGTTGCTTACTATCCCTGATGTCAGCTGTGGCAGTTGGAGGCCTCAGAGACCACCCCAGTGACTGGGGCGTGTTTGAGCTGCTCTGTGCTGAACCTGTCCGTGTGAATCAGCATGAGAGCTGCTGAGTGAATGAGGGGACGAAATTAGATTTATTCAGATTCACGTTTTTCTCAGTTGTGTCAGAAAAATTAAAATGGGGGATGGAGAGAAACTAGCTTAGCTAATTAAAATGGGTCACTGGGGTTTAAACAGCAAAGGTGGAGATAGAGAAAAACGCAGTGGGGATGGGAACTCTGATTCACACCAGAAGCGGGTTATCACAGCCTTCTTTTATACCAGTCTTTCTATAGAGGGGTAAATAGGCAAGGAGCCAGTTTGATCCCCGGTTTAAGGCCACGAGTGAAGGCAATTGATTTACACCAATGTTGCATTTAGCCTCAATAACTCTCTAGTCTTACTGGCCAAGAGTCTCCACTTGCAGTGACATATGCTTCTAAATGCACCAAGATTTGGAAATAATAATACATGGTAGCAAGCTACTTTCTGGGGCCTTGACTAGATTTGAATGGTCAAATGAAATTTGTTGATCTCTGTGAATGTGCTGCTTATGGTACTAGATAGGGGGCTATCTCTCAGCACAGCTTTTGTGTCAATGACCGTGCAGAAAAGCCAAGACCTGTTTGTTCAGCTAGAAAATGCTTACTTAAGCTTATTTTTCCCCTGAAACTCAACTTTCCTAATTCTGTGTGGGAGGCTTTTTTTTTTTCTTTCTTCCAGGCTTTTTAAAGTAACATCAGTATTGCAGCTAATGAGGCAGTGGAAAGCAAGCTGGTCTGTTCAGTGTGGCTAATGACTCCATTCCCGGGAGCCTAATCAAAGATTTGTACATTTAATTGCTGTCAAGTCAGCTCCAGCCACCTGCCATTTCTGCCGCACCTGAGCTCCCATCTCAGTGGCCCATGATTCTAAATGAATCCATCTCTATTTCTAAAGGAAGGAAAACAGAGCTGCCCAGCAACCCTGAAATGGTGCTTTACGCACAGAGCAAAGATCAAACAGACTGTGTTGTAACTGAGCAATATATCTTAGCTGTATGTGGCTGAGAACTTATTTCTTTTTTTTTTTTTTTGCCCTCAGATTGGGGATTGGAAAAAAGTGGGGCATATACCCTTGCTTGGACCTGCTCCAGGCTATCGTCAGAACTCACTGCTGTACCGATAGGGGGTGGAGAAGACATTTTATGGCCCGCCAATGAACAATGATAGACTAAATTAATTTCTTGATTTTAGCTGATAGAAAATATCATAAGAGTCAGTGGTCCCACACCTGCAATGGCCTAGTAGGGTAACCTTTGTCCTTTGCCATTATGAGTAAATTTTGTCCTTTGCCATTAATACTGTACAGCTATCCCTGAACATTCCTTCCCTTCCTGTCATTGCTACAGGTGACAGGTGCAGGACCCGGTTTTATTGGACCATGCTCCCCTAACTCTAATTCCCATTCTTTTTTTTTCCAGAAAAAGTTAGAAAAAGACCTAAGGTTCTTGCTGATATGCTGTGGGGAAAATTCCTTCATGACCCCAGATATAGCTGTTTGCTAAATTCTGTCCATATAAGCAAGAATTCTTCCGGTGAGTTATCTGATCCTATTTACAGCTCTGTGCTTAATTGCACAGATGCTTTAGAAATATCTAGGATAGAAATAAATGCCACCATATATGATTCGTGTCTGGATAATGGTCCATTTTTTTTCTTTACTCAGTGCAGCATACAAGGATTGAGATACATATTGCCTATAAAAGGGATCTGCATACTTACAGCCCATGCATTGCAAGGAAAACATCTCAAAGGCCTGCTTCTTATTTGCATTAAGGTGTCTTTACACCACTGTGGCAGTGTGAAGGGGACTTAAAGTACATGTCGTGTTAATTCACTTCAATTTTAAAGCCCTTTTACTTTGGTAGAGCACTCTAATGGTATGGCCACACTGCAATTAAACTCCCACAACTGGCCCTCCATTTCTGGGAGGTTTTCACATAACACACAATTAGATTGTGGAACTCACTGTCAATGAGGCCAAGAGCTTTGCAGGATTCAAAAATGGATGGGACACTTCTGCTGTAAGTCTCTCACTTTTTCAGAGCAGGGACTGTCTACTAAACTGTTTGTACAGTACTTTGCACAATGGACCCCATTCTCAGTTGGTCCCTTGCTTCTACCACAATAAACATGATTAACAACTCTGAATAATAAAAAATCCAGAGTTGCAATGGTAAAGATGTAAAAAGACAGCAAGAGTTTTAGAAGGCATATTAAACTCTCACATTTCAGGGCATCAACCAACCTCTAACTAATGGGGATTAGAAAAAACTGTCCCTGTGAGCAAGTTACCCCATAACTATCTTCTGCAGGGCTCTTTGCACTTCTGAAGGAGCTGGTTCTGTCCCTCTCTCATGAGACAGGTTGTTGGACCAGAAGGACCCTAATCTTGACAGACCATGGCAATTCATATGTTCCTAGCTGTTTATGATCTATTTTATTGCTCAGAGCAGACTAGGGCGAGGATAGGGGAAGCACTGGGCAGTGTGCTGCTGGGCAAGCATCCCCATCCAAAGCTCTACAAATTCCTTTCACACATGACCTATAGCACTGACGAGTTGTTTTATGCTCCATAATTCACAAATCTTTTAAGGAAATTGTGTTTGCTGGCTCTGTTGTTTTAAACAACTGCTATTCATTTTGCTACCAGTACAGTGTTTAACTTCTTCCACTCAACATTGTTGTCAGTTCTGAAGATAAATATGCATTTGTTTTGATTTCCTCCTTAGTGTTCTAGTTATTTATACTTGGAAGCTTGGAAAGTCTGCAGGATAACCTTCCTAGATAGCTAAAGAAATTCGAAATGACAATGAAAATACGATCTGTTAATCGGAAGGGAGATCTCATTTTCAGTTGTCATTCACCTAATACAAAAAGCCTGTCTTGGAAGGTTCTGTGTTGCAGGGCATATGATTTTCATTCACCTCCAGGATTTGGGTTCAGCTTCTCCAAAGCCCCAGAAGCTGAAAGTCATAAATAACTTGGCATATTTTAACTAAGATCTAGAAGTACAGCTGCAGTGTCACTTTAACCATAGCATTCTGGCCACAGATTCAGCCATTCTGCAGCGCTAGTGGAAATTCACAAAAGGATTATGAAAGTGGTTGGAGGAAACCATTCTTGGGTGGTAAAAAGAAAGAAACCTTAGAGTCTAAATGATTGGAACCACACTTCCCTTAATTGAAGTTGAAAGGACTGTGTATTACCAAGAGGCAAGATCCTTAATTTTTTATGGAACATAAAATCAACATTATTAGCTCTTCTACCATGGCATTCAAGTGGTAGTTTAACCTTTTGTCTGAGAGACTGTATTGAGGCAAAATCTTGTAGCAGATCTTTATGCTGCTTCATATTACTCCTGGTTCCTGTACTTGATTTACTCCCATTGTTAAAATAAAAAGCATATCTATGGCAAGTAAAGGTTCCAGAAAGCTCATCCCTTTCCTCCCCCGGCTCCTCTTCCCATTTCTCCTGTGATTTGGACTGTTGCCTTATTTCCTGCTGTGAGGGAGACAATCTGCAGCTCCAGAGTGGCTGAGACCCATTTGCTGTAGCTGTCATGGGACTGTAATTGTTGCCATAGATAAGACAAATGGCAGGAGCAAAGGTGCAGTGCATGCGGCAGTCGTGTTCGACTACTTGCTGTGGGTTGTATGGCCCACCCCAAATGCAGAAAATAAGTTGATGGTTTGGCAGCAGGAGTGGAGGCTGGATGGGAATTTTCCATCAGGATGATTTTTCTGACAGAAAATGAAGTTTCTGCAAAACAAAATGTTCTGTGGGATTTTCTGAATTTTTTCAATTTTCCATCAGTAAAATCAAAACCAAATATTTGATTTTTGGGTCAGTTTGACATTAAGCTGCATCTGCTTATGCTGTGGTGCCTCCTGGGAGTTGTAGTTCAGGTACAATCTCCCCTCTATCTGAGGCATGTAAAGCATCATGGGAACAACATGATTTGAGGTGCATCATAGGAGGTGTCTGTGACACATGCCCTTGGTGGTTCACTACTCTGTGTCAGCAGCTCTTGTCGGGCCTGACACAACTTACTATAGACAACTTACGCTGTTGTCATAATCTGTATCTGAAATGGAGTGACCAGATGTCCAGATTTTATAGTGAGAGTCTCGATTTTGGGGGCTTTTTCTTATATATGCACCGATTACCCCCCCCCCCATCCCCTATTCCAATTTTTCACACTTGCCCTCTGGTCACCCTAATCTGAAAGGTGTCATGTAAGGTGTCATACCCAAACTGGTAACATGCCGGTCCCAAAAATCATTGTGTGATATATGTATGGTAAACCCACCAAGGACTTTATAGGTATGTGCTGCAAATGTGTCCTTAAAATGTATTTGGAAAGCCTGTTTCAGGCAAAGGAATGTGGTTCCACTTTCTTGAATGTGTCTCTGATGTAAATTAGGCAAGGTGTGACCAAAGACAAAGAAAAGCACATTTACATACAAGGTAAACAAAGCCATCAGGAGAGCAGGTGGGGAAAGAGGAATACTTAACAATCAGGATGGGTGGGTGGAAACTATACCCCTAGGATGCCTTCCCGCCTCTTGAAGCAGGGTTGATGAACTTGGGGAAGACAGGATGGCATCTACACTGCAGCAGGCAAGAGAAACTTTGTCTGGGCTCACTTTTCAAAGAATACATTTCAAAGGTTTACTGGAATATTTAAAAAAAAAAAAAAAAAAGGAGAGAGAACCCATTATAGTTAGCCATTACTGGGCAGACACAAGTGGCCAGAACTCTTGCACATATGAAAAAAGTGGATCCGCCAATGAAGGGGATTGAAGTCTCTTGGAACTGAGTTTAGGTGAGAAACCTGCTTAGGCAAAGGCTGGAACTTACTGATTTAAGTTTTAGTCTTAGAAGCATGTGTTTACTTTTTGTGTGCTTGTAACCCTTTCTAGCTTTATTCCTTATACTTGGTATCACTTAATCCTATGTCCTTTTGTTAAATACACTTGTTTTACTTTTACTATAAACCGATTCAGTGCAATGAATGAAATAAGAGTGTTTGTCAAACCCCAGTTAAATTAACGAGCTTCAGTCTGTTATCTCTTTAGGGAAGCAAAGAACTTAATTTCAGTGAGTGTGGTGTAGGGTGTGTGTGTGTGGGGGGGGGGAGGTTGGACATTATAGGACACTCAGTTTGGGGACAGTTTTGGGGTCACTCTGCAAGGAGTAACTGGGCAGTGGATGCCAGTGTGTGATCTGCATGCTCGTAGTTTGGCTGTTGGTGTCTGGGTTGTGGGCCACAGCAGCATAGCATTTAAGGCATTCAGAGTTTCAGGGCCTGTGGTGACAACCCCTTCCTGGTCTGGGTTGAACCCCAAAGCATCAGTGTCTTGTCATAGTCTGCCAGGGAACTCAGCCCACAGGGGGAAATGGGGGCATGAAGAGGTAATTGAACTAGAACTATGGTCTCCTGAGGCATGTAACTGTGGTATGTAACCTATCACTTAAATCAGCTTCTCTACAGGTGACTGGAGGATAGCTAATGTGACATCAATGAGAAAAAACCCAAAACTCCAGAGGCAATTCTTGCAATTATTGGCCAGTAAGCCTAACTTCAGTACCAGGCAGATTGGTTGAAACTATAGTAAAGAACAGAATTATCAGACACCTAGATGAACATGATTTGTTGTGGAAGAGTCAACGCCGCTTTTGTAAAGGGAATTCATGCCTCACCAATCTACTAGAATTCTTTGAGGAGACAAGAGTGATCCAGTGGATATAATACTTGGACTTCTAGAAAGCCTTTGACAAGGTCCCTCACCAAAGGCTCTTAGGCAAACTAAACAGTCATGGGATTAGAGGGAAGGTCCTCTCATGGATCAATAACTGGTTAAAAGACAGGAAACAAAGGGAAGGAACAAATGGTCAGTTTTCAGAATGGAGAGAGGTGAATAACAGTGTCCCCCAGGGGCCTGTACTGGGACCAGTCCTATTGAACATATTCATAAATTATCTGGAAAAAGGAGTAAACAGTGAGGTGGCAAAATTTGCAGATGATACAAAACTACTCAAGATAATTAAGTCCCAATCAGACTGCAAAGAGCTACAAAAGGATCTCACAAATGGGTGACTGGTCAACAAAATGGCAGATGAAATTCAATGTTGATAAATGCAAAGTAATGCACATTGGAAAACATAATCCCAACTATACATATAAAATGATGGGGTCTAAATTAATTGTTAACACTCAAGAAAGAGATCTTGTAGTCATTGTGGATAGTTCTCTGAGAACATCCACTCAATGTGCAGTGACAGTCAAAAAAGCGAACAGAATGTTGGAAATCATTAAGAAAGGGATAGATAATAAGACAGAAAATATCAGGTTGCCTCTATATAAATCCATGGTACACCCACATCTTGCATACTGTGTGCAGATATGGTCGCCCCATCTCAAAAAATATATATATTGGACTTGGAAAAGGTTCAGAAAAGGGCAACAAAAATGGTTAGGGGTATGCAATCACTGCCATATGAGGAGAGATTAATAAACTGGGACTTTTCATCTTGGAAAAAGGTGTAAACAGTAAGGTAAACAGAAGTTCAATATTGATAAATGCAAAGTAGTGCACACTGGAAAACATAATCCCAACTCTACATACATAATGAAGAGTTCTAAATTAACTGTTACTAATCAAGAAAAAGATCTTGGAGTCACTGTGGGTAATTCTCTGAAAACATCTGCTCAATGTGCAGCACCTGTCAAAAAAGCCAACCCAATGCCAGGAACCATTAGGAAAGGGATAGATAATAAGAGAGTAAATATCATTACGCCACTATCGAAATTCATGGTATACCCAAATCTTGAATATTATGTGCAGTTCCGGTCGCCACATCTCAAAAGAGATATATTGGAAAAGATACAGAAAAGGGCAACAAAAATGATTAAGGGTATGGAACAGCTTCCGTAGGAGGAGAGATAGAAAAGACTGGGACTGTTCAGGTTTGAAAAGAGTTGACTAAGGGGCGGATATGATGGAAGTCTATAGAATCATGACTGGTGGGGAAAAAGTGAAAAAAGAAGTGTTATTTACTCCTTCTCATAACACAAGAACTAGGGGTCACCCGAATAGGCAGCAGGTATAAAGCAAACAAAAGGAAGATAGGTCCATCAATGGATATTAGCCAAGATGAGACAGGGTGGGTCAGGTAATATCTTTTATTGACTTTTTATTATGTATTTCTTTCTTTCTTTATTATTTGTTGTTTTATTTATTCATTTATGATGTATTGACTTTTTATTTTTTATCTTTTGTTAGCCAAGATGGTCAGAGATGCAACCCCATGCTCTGGGTGTCCATAAACCTCCAACTGCCAGATGCTGGGACTGCATTACAGGGGATGGATTACTTGATAATTAGCCTGTCCTCTTCATTCCTTGTGAAGCATTGGCCACTGTTGGAAGACAGGATACTGGGCTAGATGGACCATTGGTCTGATCCAATATGGCCATTCTTATGTTCTTATCTTGTGGGATTGAAGCATCATAAACAGATGCAGTTTAATGTCCAACTGACTTGAATTGAAATGTTTTTATTCAGTTCAACAAATTTTAACAAAATATTTAGAATGTCGGAACGTTTTTGTTTTGATTAAAAGTGTCCGAATGAAGCGTTTTGACATTTTCCAACTGAAACTTTTTGGAACTTTCTGTACTATGAAAAATGTTGGGTTTTTTTGTTTTTTGTTTTAATCACAATTTGGGACACAACAAGTGTTAAAATATTAGAATTTCCTGTGGAATGGAAATACCAATTTTCGCACATCTCTAACTCTGATGTGTTTTAAAACCATGTATGAAAGCTTGACCCCTCAAAACTTTGTAACAAATCCATGGTCTCCTAAGACCCCACAGTTGCCCTCATGTTGCACACAAGGGTCAGACAGAACTTCATGGTGGGCGCAAGATGAGAATTCAATATTCAACACGTGTCCCTTACACCTTTATTGAAAGGGCAATCTGGTCCTGGGGCCAGTTTTGTTCAATATCTTCATAAATGATCTGGAGGATGGTGTGGATTGCACCCTCAGCAAGTTTGCAGATGACACTAAACTGGGAGGAGTGGTAGATATGCTGGAAGGTAGGGATAGGATACAGAGGGACCTAGACAAATTGGAGGATTGGGCCAAAAGAAATCTGATGAGGTTCAACAAGGACAAGTGCAGAGACCTGCACTTAGGACGGAAGAATCCAATGCACCGCTACAGACTAGGGACCAAATGGCTTGGCAGCAGTTCTGCAGAAAAGGACCTAGAGGTTACAGTGGACGAGAAGTTGGATATGAGTCAACAGTGTGCCCTTGTTGCCAAGAAGGCCAATGGCATTTTGGGATGTATAAGTAGGGGCATTGCCAGCAGATCGAGGGACGTGATCATTCCCCTCTATTTGACATTGGTGAGGCCTCATCTGGAGTACTGTGTCCAGTTTTGGGCCCAACACTACAAGAAGGATGTGGAAAAATTGGAAAGAGTCCAGCGGAGAGCAACAAAAATGATTAGGGGACTGGAACACATGAGTTGTGAGGAGAGGCTGAGGGAACTGGGGATGTTTAATCTTCAGAAGAGAAGAATAAGGGGGGATTTGATAGCTGCTTTCAACTACCTGAAAGGGGGTTCCAAAGAGGATGGCTCTAGACTGTTCTCCGTGGTAGCAGATGACAGAACAAGGAGTAATGGTCTCAAGTTGCAGTGGGGGAGATTTAGGTTGGATATTAGGAAAAACTTTTTCACTAGGCGGGTGGTGAAACACTGGAATGCGTTACCTAGGGAGGTGGTGGAATCTCCTTCCCTAGAAGTTTTTAAGGTCAGGCTTGACAAAGCCCTGGCTGGGATGATTTAGTCGGGGATCGGTCCTGCTTTGAGCAGGGGGTAGGACTAGATGACCTCCTGAGGTCCCTTCCAACCCTGATATTCTATGATTCTAAGGCAAAAAGGGACCATTGTGCTATCTAGTCTCATCTCCTGTACAACACCGTTCCTGGTGATAAATACCCACACCTCCAAAAACTTCTACAATTAACACATTTTGGGGCAGTCTCAGCAAAGAGGCTAAGGACTGAATTACCATATATGCCATCTTGGATGTAGTCCCAGAGAGGTCTGCATTTCCTGTAACTCTTTATATTCCAGGGATGTGAAAGTATCTTATCACAACACAGATTGGCAGGACTCTTCTACAAAAGAAGTTTCAGTCAGTACTAAGTAGCCGGTGCCCTAGCTGATTTTAAAAATAAAATAGTTGAAATATTCTGTTATTTAAATGTGATATAATGACATCAGTAGTAGGAGTACATATTGTTATTATCATGCATTGCAACTACTGATATGTCATAAAATAGTAAATGTAAAATTAATAAATATAAATGAAAAAACTCATAAAATAAAACTTGAAATTAAATTTCCAAAACAAAATTTTTCCAAACCTAAAATATTTTCATTTTTTTCTTTTGCAGGAAGTTTCACTTTTGTTGAAGCAGCTTTTTCCAACAAAAAAAACCTTTCAACAAAAATTTTCTCACCAGCTCTATAAGTGACCCCAAATAGCCTTTTCCCGAACAGTTCGTGGCTCAGTGAGAACTTCCAGCTCGAGCTGTCTAGCCACTTAGACCAACCCTATCACCAAGGTATAAGGATTTTGCATTATAAAAAGCTAAATTAGGAATATTAAATAGCAGCCAGTGGTGTTTCCATTATGGATGAGCCTGGGTCTGGATCTGAATTCCACTCCCTAGCTGGAGAAACAGGTGTCTGGATCCAGATCTGAAAATCTCAATTTGATGATGGGTTTCATTGCATACACAAACATACAACTAGAGCTGTGCAATGTACACATGTAAGCTACAATGCCTATATATACCCATTGGTCATATTTCCTTGGACTAAGAGGCTATAAACTAGGAAAGAGTTTAGTGCAGGATTCCAGAGGTAGAAAGTTAGCTGGGGTGGGAAGCAGAGTGCAGAAGCATAAAGTGGCCACAAACTCAACTACCTGTCGGCCATAGCACTCGCAGACCAATTCTGTCCTACACATGGCAGTGCCTGCTAACCAAGGGAAGTGCTGACTTAGTGCATCGCCTTAACAGAGCTCTTGCCATAAATTCAAGCTGCACCTCCCCAGCAGCAATCTCAAGGGAGGATGGCAGCTGGTAACACCACCTAACCTCCTTAGAAGCCCTGTGGGTGCCAGAATTTTTTAACGTGGACAAATGGGTAAAACAACATTTTCCCTAGCCTTGTTCTTGTAAACAGCTGAACAATTTTGGCTGAAATTCTCCAGAAACTTTCTGCCTGAGGCAGACACCTGGCATGGAAAATTTCAGCCAAAATGGTTAAACTTTGGCAAAGTTATAAGCAACCTAAAACACGGTCTTATGATAGCAACCTTAGTAGGCGGCAGTATCAGTCCCACCTATAATACACACCAAGCAGCCAAATATAAGCTGTGGTGAGGAGAGAGGAAACCATTAAACTATGAATCAGTTCTAAAAACATTTACTGTAACTTTTCTGCTAGCTATAAATAATTGTATGTGTTTCAGCCACTGCATTTCCTTTTCTTCCCCTCCCCTGCCACAACTTCTGTGGGTCTTGATTTTGCTGGTCCTCTTTCATTATAGGTGTTCCCTGGGAGAGGGGATGTGAGGTGAAACGGGGCAAGTATTTCACCATTTTAAAAAGACTGTTCGGAATGATCAGCTAACAGCTCATCCGCCGATCGAGCCCCAGCTCTAAGCTACTAAACAATTTACATAAAATGGTATACATTGCTGACAGAGAGCTGGGAAATGTGCTTATGCTTCAAAGTGATCAAATCCCTTATTTATTTTACATTGCTTTAAAATCTTGAAAACCTGTTGGAATGGTGAGGACTTAAAGGAAGCTAAAAGGGGCAATAGAAGCTGAAAGTAAGAAATGAATAAATATTGTAAACAGTTGTTTATATCTGAAGCACTTGGTTGAGATTTTACAATTCAACATCCATTTACTTTGCCTGTCCCTGCTGTTCTTGGTGATATCTGAAACAGATAGCTCTCTCTTTCTCTGTGTGTGTGTGTGTGTGAGAGAGAGAGAGAGAAAGAAAGGCTATGATTTGCAAATAAGTGATTACAATTTTCCAGATAGTGCAAACTCTGTCATATCACTGAAAGACAGTCATTAGCAAATCTTTTCAAGTCAATGATTCTTTGGATAGTTAAATATCAATCTAAGTATAACATCAGTGTATAAACAGATTGATGAATTGGTAGGATATAAAATGTATAGAACTTAAAACAGAATTTAGAGCAACTACCTGCAGGTATAATTTTTGTGTAACACATGAGTGGCATTGAATTATTAGACAAGCTGGTTGCCTTGTAATTACAGCTCCATTCACTGACCTGTTTGAAATGAGCTCTGAAGTGAAATGAACCAAAGCATTTGCAATCATGCTTAATAATGACAGATATTGAAAGAAAACCTGAACTGCCAGATTTGGATCCCCTTTCTCTAGTTGAGTAGTACCTTGCTGTATGAGTAGCTTCAGCGTGACTACTGAAGAAGTAAAGTATTACTCAACTTTGGTAAGGCTGGTAGTGTCGTTCTCTATGAAGTAACTTTAGTTCTTGTTTCAGCATTTCAGCAATAATGCACCGATGAGACACCCTTCCTTCAGATGGTCCTGAGAGGCACCAAGGGTGTGCTGTAGGGAGGCTCCTCTCTCCAGTCAGGATTCACAGCCTGAACCCTCTCCCGGAGTTAGGTATCTAAGCCAGGTCAGCCCTTTTTCAAGCAAAACCAAGGCATCATTGGGCCAGGGAGAAGGCGCAAACGACTCTCTATAGTCCAGTGGTTAGGGCTCACACCTGGGCTGTGGGAGACCCTCATTCTCATCCCTCTGCTCCAATGCCTATTTAATTTATACACAGAGGAAGCGCTTCAATTGAGAGACCTCAGCCCCAGAATACTCCATAGCTCAGTGGTTCAGGCATTCTCCTGGGAGTGGGGAGACATGAGTTCAGCTCCTTCTTCTACATCTGGCAGAGGGGAGACTTGAACCCAGATCTTCTACATCCTGGGGGAATGCTATAACCATTGAGACCAATGTTATAATGGGTAGAGCACCACCTGCTCCTCTTTGTGGGTTTAGCCAGGCTCTAAACATGCCTACTGAATCAGGTCCTAGAGGCAATATAAGTGGGGGGATGCCTACTTTGTGAATCCTGCTGGGGCTTAGCCATGAGTTAGGCTCTGAGCTGCTGGGGGATGTCCAGGGCTGTGGGTGTCTGTACACTGGCCAAGACAGACACCTCAGGGACTTTAACAGCAGAAATGTAGACACGTATGCAGAGATGACCCATGCCTGCTGGAAGTGGGGCGGGAGTGTGTGTGTGTGTGTGGAGAGAGCAGAGCGAGGGCACCTGGCTTTGGCAATGTTACTGAGCATGCTCAGTCAGTGTCAGCATGCTCAGTTCAAGCCAAGCAGCAAATCTCTGCCCCCTCCGCCCCCACGCATTGCCTCTGCACATAGGGACTTTAGGCAGCAGCTGAGGAGGGGTTTTGTGAATGCCTGTGGCACCTAAATGTTGGACTTGGGCCCCTAACTGCCACTTTAGGCACCCATGTCCTGCTTGTGAATCCCACTCTGAGTACCCACAACTCCCAAAGGAGTCTATGGGAGCTGCGGCTATTCAGCACCTTTCAGAGTCAGGCCCTAAAGTCTCAGGGTTGCACATTAAGGGTTTGATCCTGTAGGTTACTTGACTGCCACTGATGTTGAGGGTGTTCAGCACCTTTTAGAACCTTGGAGGATCAAGCCCTAAAGACCTGACATAAAGCCCATTGATGTCACACAGTGAGTCTTTCTTTGCACTTAACGGGCTTTTGATCAGGCTGTACGTGAGCACATCATGCTTTCTGGTGCGTGGCCTATTGTTAGTGGCATGCATGAGAAAGCTAAAGTGAAGCAGAGCGGCTCCATCAGTCCTATCATGGCAGAGATGTCACTTTTAGACATCTCACCCATCACAGCAACCCCCACATTACACATGATATGCCAACTTCCAGTTTATCTGTATGTGTATATATTTCTTCTGCTATATGTTCCATTCTATGCATCCGATGAAGTGGGCTGTAGCCCATGAAAGCTTAAGCTCTAATAAATTTGTTAGTCTCTAAGGTGCCACAAGTACTCCTGTTCTTTTGATCTTATGGTCCTATATCTGGCCAGGGCCAAATCAACCCAATAGACCAAGTTAATCCCAGGGTTAAATCCGTTTAAATCAATGGAATTACAGTGGGGATACATTTGGTCTATCAAGTCCCTATAAGCAGTCCATTCACCTCTACATTCTTAGCCGATTAGTCACAATCTCCATTTAGAGATCAGAGGGTTGCAGCATTTTATCTGTGAAACAACCTCTCTTTTCGCAGAGCTGACTGTCTGTTGGGTGGCTTTACGGGTCCTGCCTTACCCCTCAAAGACTTGTGGGCCTTCTCTCAACCCAGCTCTTCACTCCACCCCCACCTCTGCTGGGTGGCCCAAGGCATCCATGTTGCCTGTCTGCTTGTCCAAAACAATGCCCCTGAAATCACCATATCCCAGACCTATATATTAATTAACATGACCTGTCTCTGGCTTTATATTATATGTCTGATTAAATCATTGCAAGATCATGTGATAAATAATTTTGTGGAAAACTGTTATACCTGGTGCAAATTTCTAATCCCCTAACAAAAAAAATGATTTATTATTTTGGAATTATCCCTGTTAATTATAAGGAAATGCATGCAAGGTCTTCCAGCGCTGTATGTTTGCCTAGAATGCTTCACTAAGTATATAACCTTTGGCACTGAGTATATATCCTTTAGGAGTGCTAGGTATTCGAATGTATTTATTTAAGCCTTGAGCCATCAGGATGTCCACTGAGATAAAAGTCACTTTTCAAGGTCGCCCCAGAACTCAAGACCTTTGGGGGCATTCCATAATTTTGAAGACTTCCTGGTTAAATAAGGTTTAGCATTGTTCAAAAGAATTTGGCCTCTAGCAAGGAAAGGTGAAAAGTCATCTATATTTGAACATTTTCAGTATGGAGAATTAAACATTCTCTGTGATATTAAAGTCAGATCTACTGTATTGTAGTCTGTAGTAAGAGGTAAAAGACAAAGCTGGAATCACCAACTCAATCAGAAGACCATCATCTTGAGGAGTTAATTGAAAGACAAAGAGACAGAGTCTAACACTATTTATTTACACTGGTGTAAATCTAGAGTAACTCCATTAGCACTCTAGATTCACTGGAGTGAATGTGGGCCAAAGGGACAAGTTCTGCTCTCACTTATACCCCTGTAGGCCCACTGACTTCCATAGGGTGGATGGGGTTGCACGGGTGTAAGTGAAGCCAAATTTGATGCAAATCCTGTTTGTTTATAATGTCTAAAAGCTGGCACTATCAGCTAAAGTGCCAAGACTGATCTCAGTTACACACACGCAATCTTATTGGTATTGCATGAGGTCACATGCTGCTGTCACTAATTCCAATCCAACACCCTAGAAGTTAACAGGCCAGATTTTGATGAAAATCACCCAATTATACATCTGGAATAAATTTACCGATTTCAGCGGGGTTACTTCTGGTTTATATGGGTATAAACCAGAGATCAAAATGTGGCACATGAGAGTTGCACTGGCTAATTTCAGGCAATGTTGTTCAGCTTTACACCAGTGTAATTCAAATCCAAATCTGCCCCAAGGGGTTTGTCCGGGCAGTACTTTGTCCTCCATGTGGAATGATTCCAAACATGTTGGTTAAGGGGCTACTCAGCTCATTAGTACATTACAAGCTTACCTTTATTGCCTGTTTTAGATCTTCAGTGTCCAGATCCTCCAGGGACTGTTGCCTCCTACTTGGCGGCGTGCACCCATCTATACTCTACTGACATATCACATCCCCTCTGAACCCAGTTGGAGCCTGTCTATGCTATCAGGCAAATAAATGTATTATTAGCAGTACGGTAGGAGTCTGCCTGGTCTCCACTCATGGGTGCACAAGGGAAGGAACAGCACCAGGAGCACACATGTAAGGTCTTTGGGCTACTCCAGTTGAGTGCTAAACCCTCCAGGGAGGGATACAGTGGTGTGAACATATCCCTATCCTTGTCCCTCTATGCCAGCTGGCCCTACTCAGGGGAGAACATTTCCTGCATCATCGTCATATCAACCATGGTCCCTGAAGGCTCTAGAAGACCCGGGAGCTCCTGCTGGGGCTGTGCACCTCCACACTGTCCCCTGCTCTTCAAGTGAATGGCCACAAATCAGCCCTTATTATTTATACATTATCATCAGTTTGCTAGACACCTTACCACCTCTGTGAGGTACTGGGATGAGAGGGCAGCAAGGTGAGACAAGAAGTACGAGCCAGAGGGTTGGGGGGGAACTAATGGATTTAACAGCAGGGAGAATATGAAGCTGGTGGGTTTTGTGGGGAAATGTGGAACAACTGGATTGTTTTTTGGGTATTTTTGTTTTTCAAGGAGGGAACAAGCATTTTGCCAAGGGACTGTCACATGCATTGCCAACTGAGGCCGAATATTTTTTTTTTTGAGGGAGCCCTTTGTTAAAGTGTTGGCAGCGCATCACTGCGAGACAGATAGAACTGTGCTGTACTGTAACTGGTATTTGTGCACATCGTTTTTTACACTTCTTGTTGAGCATGTCAAGGCAGTAGGCTGCACTGCCACCTCCTGGTGACCCTGGCATGGCTGCCATACAAGACACTAGCGTACGCTTCATCGCGTTTGTACTTTGGGTTGCCGTAAAGCAGCTGTTTTGCAAGGCTGAGTGAACCTCCGTAAGTAGCAGGAAGTACTGACTAGAATGGATTTTAACTTTGAAAATGGTTGTGCCAGAACACACAGAATTTGGGTTTTCTTGCCTTTGTCAACATGTTACATTATATCCAAGAGCAAAATGATGGATTTCATAACTACGGTAGCAAGAGGAGCCCTCATCTGAAAAGAGACCAGTGGTTTTAGTGGCAATTTTAGAATTATAGATCATAGTTTGTGACGGTAGCTTTGCTGAGTCACAGAACCCAATGGAAACTCCCCTGGAACCACTGGTGGATTGTAACACACAATTGAAGGATTATTAGGTATTTTGCATTAACCCATCTCTTGCTGCTCATCCGCCACTCTCACATTCATGTACGCTCAACTTTCTGAAAAGCTATCAGCTAACATCTGATTTGGGTTTGCATTGAGGACTCTAGCATTAAGTTCCCTGTCATCACCATGGAATGCTGGCTGCAGCTCGGAGGGTTTCCTTGCTGCTGCTGACAGGCCTGATGTCATTAATATCACCACAGAAAGCTTTAGGTATCAGTTGGCCGCTGACAGACTCATCTATGGCCAATAAGATAATCTCTGAAGAATGAGATTATTCATTCTTTGCCATCTGCGGTAGACCAGGCTAGCCATGCGAGCATGGCCGGTGACTGTGTTGACAGGGTGGGGAATCTGGATCAGAATTTTGCTTTTTTTTTTTTTAGGTCAACAGCCCAAATCAGAGCTAAGAAGATCATTTGTGACATGCATTTAAAAGGTGACTTGTTTGAAGAAGTGCCTGGAAATGGCATAGAGACAATTGCTTCAGACTGGTTGTGGTGACAGTGACTGGAAGCTGTGTCTCATTTAGTACATCACTCAGTGTATGCCAGTATTTACTGCTGCCTAAGAATAGGAGTTGAATGCTCTTTCTCCTCTAATACATAAAGTTGTGGGAAGGGAGAGGCAGATCCACCAGCTGTATTCTTTCGGCTATGCACCTGATGGTCATATTCAAGGTTTTCCATCAAATGGCAACATTGATTAAACAGAACACAACCTTGCAAATGTTTTTCCACCTAGAGAAAACTGCTATTTTACAGGATTTTTCCTGGAAACGGATTCCTTTATTTTAAAAAGATGTTTGTTAGCTATAGAGAAAGCATCGGGTTAGCAAATGATAACGCCTCTCTTATAGGTACAGTAGGTGAGTGTGACATCATTCAAATGAATGGTTCCAATCTGCTCTCTCTCATACATTACCCTCGGAGACTTTTGTATAAATTAGGAGCGAGAGGGAGAAAGGAGTGTGGTAACTAAATCTCTCACTTAAATGCTTTATCCTCTCGCAGGGAAATGTTTGCCTAATACAAAATCTACACAGCTTGACTTGGGTTGGGAAATGGAATAAAGTGCCCCAAAAGGGGCATCAGTTATAGGAAAATAGGTATTGCGATTTGTCTCAAACAGTTAATTGCTCCTGCTCTCATCTCCAATTGTTACCCAAGTACTATCCCTATATATAGGGCTAGAGCCTCAGGTACTCTGTGGCTGCTTGCACTACACAGCCAGCAGATCTAGCAGTCAAATCAGTGTCAGCCTCTATGCTTTCTCAGCTGCTGAGAAGAGGGGTGTGGCTGGAGGAAATGAGGCATGGCCAGGGCATCCCAAAACTTTGCAAATCCCTCGGACTGTACTAAGAATTAAGGCTATAAATACCCAGGTTGGAACTCAGGTAGGACAATGGGTTAATATGAAGCTTTAAAGCTACCAAATAGGCAAGAGCTTGGTGTAATGTTGCATCCAGAATTCAGCACTTTTCAGCAGCACTGTCCTCCCTCGTGTTTTGGGGGGGGGAGGGAGGAATCGGTTCAGTGATGAACTCAGGAGGAAGAGCGCCACCTGCTGAATCACCAGTACCGCTTCCTGCAACCGAGCGATTCCTCGGAGGTGTCTCATCTAATTACTGATCCTGCCCAAGTTTGCAATGCTGAAATCACAGCCCAAGGCATTGCCGTAGACTTGAACAAAATATATCTACAAACCTATAATCACCCCAGCTCGTAACTTGGTGGGGGCTTTTTGGAGCTATTTCTCCCAGCTAGGACTCCTCTTCATACAGCAGCTTAATTTCTTCAGCACATACGAATCTCCCTGTACGTATTTTACACAAATATAGCTTTATGGAGGCATACTGTGCAGTGCCCTTTGATTAAAATATTGTTTATGGGAAAGGGATAGGGAAAGGCAGGACTGATTAACTAATAAGAAGATTTTCCCCTATGGAAACTCCGCTTAGCTTCAAATTGTTACATGAAATAATTATTCCCTGTACACATTCATGCATGCTGGCCTTAATGCCTGATGTAAATCCTTCATGTGTCTCTTTCAGCAAAGCCCTCAGCCTAGAGTACTGCACATGGTGACAATGATACAATTTTATAACCTTCCTCCCTAATTGTTGTAAAACATCCTGGGAGATTAGCTTGCACATTGAATACTTTTAAAGAAGAATGGAAGTGGGGATGGGGGGAGGGGAAGAGATGGGATCAAGTGAAAGCAGCAAATGCATCATATGAAGAGAGATTGAAAAGATTGGCACTGTTTAGTTTAGAGTGGAGATGATTAAGAAGGATCATGGTAGAGGGGTACAAGATAATGAATGGTATGAAGAGGAATGAAACGTAAATTGTGCTGTCCTACTTACCTTCTCTCACAGGAACATAGGGGGATTCAATGGAAATGAAACGCAGCAGATTGAAAATGGATAAAAGGAGCTACTTGTTAAAGCAATGCATAATTATTCAGTGGATCTCTTTGCCCTAAGAGATCACTGCAACAAGAGGATCAGGAGAATTAAACAATTATATGGATAATGAGGACATCCACTGTTATATTAAATAGAATTTAAAAGTTATAAACCTTCGTGCTTTAGGCTCTGGTTCAGCAGCCCAGCTCTATTCAGCAAAACTTTAAAACCCATGTTCCAGTGCTTTGCTGAACTGGGGCTTTCATAATAATGCCTAACTCTTATACAGTGCTTTCAGTCAGTACATCTCAAAGGGCTCTATATTGTTCCCATTTTACAGATGATAAAACTGAGATGGGGAAATGTCTTGCCCAAGGTCACCCACAGACTAGTAGCAGGGCTGGGAGTGGAACCCAGGTCTCCTGAGTCCCAGGCCCAGGCCCGTGCCCTATCTGCAGGGTCACCCTGCCTTACCTGTAGAGCATAAGCTATCCATAAACTGACATGGATTAGGGAGAAACTTCCCCATGGCAGGTTATACCATAATTGTCTTTTATGGAGTTCATTACAGCTTCTTGCTAAGCATCTGGTACTCACCACTGTCAGAGACGGGACAGTGAATAAGATGGACAACTCGCTTCTCTGATCAGATAGGGGGTTTCCTACAGTCCCTGGTTTCCTTTCTAGAACTGAGGTAAGAGCTGAAGCAGGGCAGAAAAGGCTCAAAACTGACATGCCCCTGAAACAATTTTCTGATTAATGAAAAGTGAACCGTGGGGACAAAGTGGGAGCGCCATGTAGGTGTAAGCAGACTCAGGATGAGCTCTGCCCTGACATCTGGTGGTGAGTCATGGTGGGTTGTGGAAAAGAACTTCAGGGGCTGATCTCATTTGCATAGGCACACCTACCCTGCCTAGATGGTCACTTTGGCTGCTGTAGGAGCCCCAGTTTCTCTCTTATTGGGGCAGGAATAAACTGTTATTATCCTGATTATGTGACTCAAGGACAGTGGAACCGTACTTGGCCTTTTTGTTATGCTGGAGGGACTCACCATCAACTAAGCAGCACTCGCTAGGCAAGGGTAATGGGTTCCAAAACCCAGTGAATAGAGAGAGGTTGGAGACAGGTATTAATACTTTGTGGTGTGGGTCTCATGGTGAGGGCCTTACATGCTAATTGTACTTTCTCCTCTCTTCACGGGGGATACTAGAGCTAATTTTGATTCCATTAGGAATCTAGTTACAGGCTGCTGAGCTGAGCTCACTTTGGGCCAATGGTGCTGTAGCACTGAGGCTCTTCTACTACAAGCTGAAACCACAAAAGAGCTAAACTTACGAAGAGCTGAAATCACCGAGTGTTGTGTTAAGTGGGGGGAGAGCCTGAAGATATATTGCGGAGCGGCTGGCAGGGCAGAGCAGGGCGGCTGGTGGAGCAGAGCAGTTTGTCGGATGTCTGGAGCAGCTCATGGGGGCGGCCGGCAGAGCAGAGCAATTCGTGGGATGGCTGGTGAAGCGGAGCAGAGCGGAGCCCCATGGAGAGGTGGAGCAATCAGCTTTGGACCACGTAAGGTGACCCTTAACCCCCTCCACACCCCACCCCCCATCTCCACCCAGGTTGGGAGGTAAAACTCTGCAGATAAACTTTTGAACTCTGGGCTGCCTGGGCCAAGGATAGAGACTTTTGGGATGTTGGACTTTTGGGACTTTGGGTGATTTTGGGTTACTGGACTCAAGAACCAAAGGGAAAGACATGCCCCAATTTACTTGGGGTGGGGTTTTTGCTCATGGGTTGTGTTATGAATCCTGTTGGTGGTGTTTCCCCCAACATAATGCCACGTTGTTTCTTTCTGTTATTAAAAGGCTTTTGCTACACTCAGACTCTGTGCTTGCAAGCGGGGAAGTATTGCCTCTTGGAGGCGCCCAGCAGGGGTGGTATATATTTGTCCCAGGTCACTGGGTGGGGGCTTGAGCCAGTTTTGCATTGTGTTATTGGAATGGAACCCCTAGATACTGATCCCAGTCTTTGTTGCTGCCAACTCTGATGGGCAGAAGGGTTACATAGGTAACAGTTTCAGAGTAACACACCAAGCTATTACCTTGATGTTAGCACCAGCTGGGCTCCTGAATAATTGTATTTTAAGCTATATAGAGCACAAAACAAATAGATCCACTGAGCTCCTAGGGAGCCAATTTCACCCAGGCATGCCTAAACTGGCCTCTTGCACTTCAGGGTGTGAGAGAATACAGGATTTCATAGGTCCTCTTGGGTCTGCCAGGCCTGGAGCTGTTGCTCAGTTGCTGGAGGGCTGCCAGCTTGCAGGTCTGTTAATGAGTGGTGTAGTGTCTGGTAAGTAACTTGCCTTCAAGTGAGTGTGACTAATCATGAATCCTTTCAATAATGCTGACAATCCAGTCTCTCTTTTTGCACTCTGCTCAAGCCTGCTGAAATAGGAGCAAATTAGCCTCATTCTGGCAAAGGCAGGAAATGATAAAGAGCCCCTAAAAGGTTTCCAGTGCTCCATGGCCAGGTTTTGCAGTGAACATAATTTCTGAGTTGTTATGTGCGTGTTTTTAGAGCAACTAAATAGTGCAGAATGTCTGAAAGATTGCACTCTGTTACCATACCCCATGCCATTTGCTTGTATGGTTTCCCCCACTGAATGAAAGTTGTTGAAAAGTAAACATAAAACGGGCAGAATGCAGAGATCCTGCAAAATTAAAAGTGAGAGGACAGTGCTGGGGAGAAAAGAATTGGTACTGTCTCATCGTAAATGTCTTAATCAAGTCCCACATAAATAGATACTCAAAGAAAAGGGAATGTTTTCCACAGAAAATGAATCTCAAGCCAGCTTCTAATATCATTAATGGTGTTTACAGACTAAATTGGTGTCAGCTGTCTGGGTAGAGCTGCTTGCTGTGGCAGGGCGGATGACATGACCTACTATGTATTGTAGATCTTTTCCAACTCTAATTTATCATTTCTCTCAGCATTATTCTCCCACCACAGGATATGAGTAACTCCCATCAAAGCTAAGTTAAAGAGACTTGTTCATATGCTGTAACTGGATGCTAAGGCCCATGATTTTGGATACAGTTTTCTCTCTTATTTCCCTCCTCTTTTTACTCACTATTAGTTGCCATTTTCTGTAGCTGCAGCTCCTGGAGAGGTTAAAAAGAGCCCCCCTGAAGGAATGTGTGGTCTCTCTTTCCTTACTACTTCTGCTCTCCACATATATGAAATCCATTATTCATAAAATGTATCTGCAAACAAGGTGGATGAGTGAGAGATTTCCCAATGTGTAGACCCTTGCATTAAGAGCCAATATTATGGATGTCTGCAGGACCTTTGCTGAGGAAGGACAGCCAGTGTTTCTGACTATGTACATGAAGCAGTTTACTGATTCTACAGTTGGGTTGCGTATTCAAAACATTTGCATTACATTGTACATTGATTCTTCTGATCACAGAGCATTGACTCAAACTAGATGACTTCTACTTTTTGCCTCAGTTTTCGGGAGGGAGGTGAGAAAGGCAGGGACAGGGGTATGGTCAGACCTAATGAAGAGAGAGATGCTACTCCCATGGAAGGCTGTGGCCATTCACAGCACAGGGATACCCGGATGCAAAGTCTCATGTATGTGTTTTGGAGAAAAGAGATGAAGGATGTTGAAAATTCCAGAATGTTTGCAGATTTTTGTTTCTAAACAAACGGCTTCTGTTCATCCAGAAGAGAGCTGAATGCTGACTGGATGTTATCTAAGATATTGCTTTCAGGGTAGATGAAGTGAACATGAGCTGGCAGGGAAAGAAATGTTTTTGCCTGAAGATAATGAGAGTTTCCCCGAGTAAGAGCAGAGTAAAATCTCAAAATCTGGCCCCCTACGCTTAAGTAACTCACTAGCACCTTTCACAACCTGCACTGTTAATTTTCAAAAGTTTGAGTTCTGCCACTAGCTAAATGTCTAAATTTTGCAGCTCTTGATTCCTTGTGCACCATATGAACTGGGGGTCTCTTTGTATTAGGAATAGTTTCCACCTAGGTAGTGTCATTTTTGAGGTTTTTACAGTATTCCTGGGAATTATATTGTTCCATATAGCAAGAGACCAACTGTTCCAAGGTAGGCAGATAATCAAAACACCCAATCTGTCTATAGTGTCATTCCTCATTTGGTTAAATTCACTAGAATTCTCCCTTACATAGCTTCCAGACCTAGAGGCTTTTTTCTCCTCTTTTAGTTCGTTATATTAAATAGAACTTTTTTGTCGCACTAAACGGTCTTGCACCTGTGCTTGCTGGTTTTGTCAAGAGCATGTGAAATTAAAACAATTGCCACTGGTCCAGTCCTGTGTGACACAAACACATCCAGCAACTAAGGAGTTCTGCTTCTTGCCCCCAGTCCTTGTGTGTGTATTATTACCAAACAAGTTTTCTTGCCCACTTCGAATTCAACAGACCCCAAATTCATACAGCTAGTGGCCCTCTTTGGAGCAGGGTCTTTGGGCCTAATTCTCCACTTACGTTATGTTCTACTCATGTATAACTCTACTGAATTCAGTGCAGTTACACCAGAGTAATATGCTGTAGAACGAGAGGAGAATCAGAACCATTACTGTCATACTTGTCTGTAAAATACCTGGCACACTGTTGATGTCATGCACATAAGTAGTACTGGGTAACTTTCAGATAGACTGGGCGTAAGCTTTAAATAGCACCCTATAGTAAATTTTGCTTAACTATGCTATTAACATTAGCACTAGAAATATATTTATACATAAAATGACAATTTCATTGTCAAAACAGGGTCTTCTCTATCTCATAAGGCCTAAGGGGAACCACATCTTAATAGAGAGATGGATTTATTGTCAACTTCCATTTTCATTCTCAATCACATCACGTTCCTATGGCACTCACAGCAATTACTTACGTGGAAAAATAATATTATGAAAGTATTTAATGGATTATTACTCCTCTTAACACAATTAGTGTCCAGACCAAGAGCAAAATTTACCCCTAGGTAGAGGGCCATACAAGGTCTCTGTATTGCTTAAGTTCCACTTAAGTCAGGGGTTCTCAGACTGGGGATCATAGAATATCAGGGTTGGAAGGGACCTCAGGAGGTCATCTAGTCCAACCCCCTGCTCAAAGCAGGACCGATCCCCAATTAAATCATCCCAGCCAGGGCTTTGTCAAGCCTAACCTTAACTTCTAATGAAGGAGATTCCACCACCTCCCTAGGTAATTCATTCCAGTGTTTCACCACCATCCTAGTGAAAAAGTTTTTCTTAATATCCAACCTAAATTTCCCCCACTGCAACTTGAGACCATTACTCCTTGTTCTGTCATCTGCTACCACTGAGAAAAGCCTAGAGCCATCCTCTTTGGAACCCCCTTTCAAGTAGTTGAAAGCAGCTATCAAATCCTCCCTCATTCTTCCCTTCCAGGACCCCTAAGGAGATTGAGATCGGGAGCCCTAAGGAGGTTGAGAGGTCATTACATGGGGGGTCGCGAGCTGTCGACCTCCATCCCAAACCCTGCTTGCCTCCTGCCTTTATAACGGTGTTAAATATATTAAACAGTGTGTTTAACTTATTAGGGTGGCCACACTCAGAGGCTTGTGATGTGAAAGGGGTCACCAGCAATGTTCCCTCTAATTTTTGACAGGCCGTGTGCACAAAAAATTTCTTCTGTGCAAATTGTTGTGCTTCTGTGCAAATTTTTGTGCGCACTGTGTTTTGCTGTGTGCGCACAGTGTAGGATCTGTGTGCACACGCACACAACTTAGAGGGAACAGTGGTCACCAATAAAAAAAAGTTTGAGACCCACTGACTTAAGTCCTATTCTGAGGGGACTTAAGTGGGGCACAAAGCTGTATGAGAATGAATTGCACCACTTGGGCAGCCAGCTCTCTGTGGAGCACTGGTCGTCCCCAGATCCCATTTGGAAACCTCAGCATGGGAAGTACTTATGATAAATAAACTAAAATGCTTAAAAATAACAACAACATTTATTATAAGGTAGAAGAAAATTCTATTAGAAATGGCCAAAATGCTGACAACTCTTGATTTACACTAAAGAACCTGAAATCTTACCACTCCCCAGTTGCCAGCTTCATAGCATCAAGAGTTATGTGGGGCTTCTGGATGTGGTTAAGGAAAGGAAGTGTGGAAGCCAGCGGACAGATAAACCAGCAAGGGAAGGGAAAATAAAGCTCCAAACTACAGTTCAGTCCGTGGCCCTTTTCTCAGGACTGGCTTGACACAAAAAGATTCAAAACAAGAGCAAAGCAACTCGGAACACTTGGTCCCAGCCATTAGGGACTTGGTTCCAGCTGTTAGCACAGCACACTCTCTTCCCCTTCAGTAGCTGCCCTAACAGCTGCTGCTTCAGTGTTTTTCATAGTCCCATTCCAGGTCATTCATGTGCTAGGCAGGGAACCTGGTTTCTCCTTGTAACCCCAGGGATAAAGGAGCACCTTTATACCTTGTCACAAAGGAAATTAGATAAAAATTGTGTAGACAAATGAATCCCCTGAACCCTACAAGTGTTTTTCCTCCTTCCATTGTCTTTCCTCTTTCCATTGTTGTGGGATTAGGTATGTTACATAGATGCAATTGATGCTAAGCTATTGCAACACACTGTCAAAGAAGGAAATTAGGTTGGTTTGGCATGTATTTGTTCTTGATTAGTACATACATGTTGGTTATCCTCTATCACTATTCCTATTATCCTCTAGGTGCTTACTGATTATAATTTACATAGGATTGTAAATATATATGTTGCAATACAATACATGTGAAAGGACAGGGGCCATGAATCTGATCTGACTTACACCTATTTAGCACCAATGCAGCTATTGCTAACCTCATCTGAGTTGCTACCAGTTTACGCCATGACAGCAGAACCAGGACTGGGGGAATCTGCTGTAAACAGTTTACAACTGGTGATACCGGTCAGCTCTGTGTTCTTGGGGAACCAGGGTACAGTATCCAGCCTGTCTGACTCATGAAAGACACGCCCCCTCACCAGCCTCTGTTTGAACCAAAACCTGCCAGAGAAAAAAACTTTCAGAGAGCAGTGAAGGGCGTGAACACCTAGACCCCTCCTGACAAGGGTGACAAGATTAAGACATCTTCATTAGCATACAGAATGAAGAACAGAGACAACTCCCCTAGCCTCATCTGTATGAAAGAGGGATAGGGAGACATCTCAATTTGCATACAGAATGGAGAACCACACTGAACTCTGGGACCAGAAAAGCAGGGATGCACTGCATCATGGGAATCTCTGCTCCAGGTGTTAATGAACCTATGCCTGCACACACCTGGCTCAGCAATTATCAGACCAATTCTAGTAATAAATCCTTGATTGACGTCCAAAATACTGAAGCAGCTTAGTTGCATTGTGAGCTCCCTGGAAGAAAACACCACCCAGAGCAAGAGTGATCAGCTCCTATTGTCTAGCCTAAAGAAAACCCCTGAGTCATCAGTTTACCTATAAACAAATCTTGTGTTCTCCCTGGAACCATTGTATTTTCTCTACAAAAATCCCTACTCACTCTCCAGTCAGTGTTCTGATGCTTATGTAACCCTTCTGCCCATCAGAGTTGGCAGCAACCAGGGCCGGGTTCAATATCTAGGGGATCCATTCCAATAACACAATGCAAACCGGCTCGAGCCCCCACCCAGTGACCTAGGACAAATATATACCACCCCTGCTGGGCTCCTCCAAGAGGCAATACTTCCCCTCTCGCAAGCACATAGTCTGAGTGTAGCAAAAAGCCTTTTAATAACAGAGAGAAACAATGTGGCATTATGTTGGGGAAACACCACCAACAGGATTCATAACACAACCCATGAGCAAAAAACCCCACCCCAAGCAAATTGGAGCGGAGTGCCCTTTCCCTTTGGTTCTTGAGTCCAGCAACCCCAAATCACCCAAAGTCCCAAAAGTCCAATGACCCAAAAGTCTCTGTCCCTGGTCAGGGCAGCCCCAGAGTTCGAAAGTTTATCTGCGGAGCTTTACCTCCCAACCTGGGTGGAGATGGGACAGGGGTAAGAGGCACCTTACATGAGCCGAAGCTGACCGCCCCACAGCTCCATAGGCCTTCGCTCCGCTCCGCCAGCCGCCCCACGAACTCCTTCGCTCAGCTCCGCTCTGCTCCGCAGCCCACAAGCAGCTCCCACCGTCCCACGAACTGCTCCACCAGCCGGTCCACAAACTGCTCTGCATCCCACAAGCAGCTCCCACTGTCCTACGAACTGCTCCACTGGCCTGTCCAGAAGGCACTCCAGCCGTCCCACAAACTGCTCCACAATATATCTTCAGGCTCCCCCACTACTTAACACAATGCTCAGTGATTTCAGCTCTTTGGTGAATTCAGCTTGCAGTAGGGAAGCCTCAGTGCTGGTGCACCATTAGCCCAAAGTGAGCTCAGCAGCCTGTAACTAGACTCCTAATGGAATCAAAATTAGCTCTGATATTCCACAGTGGAGAGAGGAGGAAGTACAATTAGCATGTAAGGCCCTCCCCAAGGGGCCCATGCCACCAAGTATTAATACTTGTCCCCAGCCTCTCTCCAGTCACAGAGTTTTAAAACCCATGACCCTTGCCTAGCGAGTGCTACTTAGTTGATGGTGAGTCCCTCCATCATAACAAAAGGCCAAGTACAGTTCCAAGCACAGTTCCCATAATCAGGGTAATAACAATTTATTCTTCCTACACCAATAACAGAGACACTGGGGATCCCATAGCAGCCAAAGTCACCATTTGGGCAGCTATGGCCTCATTCTAGGCAGGGTGGGTGTGCCTATGCAAATGAGATCGGCCCCTGAAGTTCTTTTCCACAACTTGCCACACCTCACCACCAGATGTCAGGGTGGAGCTCATCCTGACACTGCTTACACTTAGACTCAAACTCTGCATCAGTTCCACTGGGACTCCATCATCACCTGACTGATCGTGCTGGGGGCTCTGCCTATCTCCAGCACTCAGGACCCTGAGCTGCTACCATCACCTGGGAACCCCGACCAGTTCAAGCCTCAGGGAGTGGTGAGATCCCCTTCTTTCTCTCTCTGTTTTCCTTTCTGCCTCAGGTATTACCCTTTAATAATGGATGTTATGTTGGTTTAGTCTCTCCTTGTATGGTTATCATTATTATTCAATAAATAACCCTTATGGTTAAGCTGGGTGTTTCTCTCTCGCTTCCTGAATTTTACTCATTTGTGTCTTTAGCTTCTCCCATTTACTCTTCAGCGACGCTTCTTTTACCTAAGCTAAAAGATCCCTGTAGCACCCAAAAATACTGTGGGGTTTCCTCATCAAGTTGGTTGCTACCAGTACAATTCTAACGTGGAAGTGGGATAGGGACGTGCTAAACTTGGGGCACATCAGTGGGTGGCAGCTGAGAGTGCTGCTCAACTCAGCCCATTGAGACCAGAAGCACATAAGGGTACCCGCTTGAAAAGTGCTGCGTAACCCAGCTCACTGAGCACAAGGACATATGAGGGGATCAGCTGAAGAGTGCTGATTGACCCAGTCGGCTCAGACTTGCTCACGCACAGGCTCATCTAGTTCTAGGGCTGGAGGAACTCAGCCCCGGGGAACCGAGGGCCTGCAGGAGAGCTCCATGGGGAGGGGATTTGCAGAAGGAAGGAGGAGAGCTCCATATGAACACACAAGTGACATAAGCAGCACATTAATAGAATTACAGCACCCCCCCTCTCCGAAGAGTAACCTGAAGAAATGAGCATACCCCAAAGTAACGGGCACATCTGGTAACACTGGTGATCCCCGTTGTGCAAGCTGGCCCATGTGGGCAGATTCCTGAGCCTTTACTAAGCCCCATTGAATTCAGCAGGGCAGCAAGCTGGGTTCAGAGGTTCCCATTTGGGAAGCCAGTTCCAGAACTAGGGGCTAATTCATCCCTAAACTAAATGAAATAGGGGTTACGGCACAGGGAAGGACATTGCACTAGGACTGGTAAGGTCTCATTCTTAGATATATTGGCTTTGGAGACCGCTGATGGATGATGAGCGTCTACTTAATGCTCTCCCTTTGCTCCAGGAACAAAGTAATCAGTACTAGCCTTTTAGCCAGGGCAGAATACTTCCCTCTTTGTGTTGGCTCTGGTGTGTGGCTGGTGCATTGGGGCTGGGGTGGAGCCAAAGCACCACCCATTCCCAAGACCATACCAGTCCATTCCACACCCCCACTGGCTCGTGACAGGGATTAGGAGCCTGGTGGTGGTGCTCTGTTCCCCCTGTACAGGTTCCAGTGAGGCATGAAACACACATAGTGTCATATGAGGATTCCTAACGCTCCCGAACTCTCCCCTAATTGTTCTGTCCTCTGCGGCCAATTGAACCTGATTCTGACTTCACACCATTTTTACACTGACCTCAGTGGAGCTCTGCTGATTTACATACCAGCTGAGGGTATCCCCCTCTTCCCCCCCGTTTCTTATAATTTGCAGTAGAAATATCCCCAAGAACAGAAGCAAGCACAATATTTTTAGAATCCATTTTAAGTTGGAAAAACCCCAAAGCAACATCTGGCCTAATCCTATACAGGTTCTCTTCTTCAACTGTATAAGATTAATAGTTCTCAAGTATCCTACATTAATAGCCCAAAACATTTAAAATATTTCAGGCCATTCTTCTAGTAACATTTTTTTTGTGAAGGTTCCAGGGAGTAATTGTAAATAACTGAGACTGGTAATTACAAAAATACAAACACATTCTCTGCTCTGTAATATTCTTTATGAATCCATGATGTCCACATGGTGTCTTTAGGCTGAAATATGAACTCTAATACTGTACGAACAAACACAGGAAGACCCTGAGATTAAAATTTTCCCTTCTCCCACTCTTTCAAACTTCTGATTTATTTTTCAGTACAAGAAGAAATGTCTCTGTGGTGGTTCGAATCTATGATGAAAACACATTCTCTGCAGTCGTGCATAAGCCAGATGGCCTCTCTCATATTTCATGCTCCCTGTTGCAAAACAGATAGGAGAGGAGCCTTACAAGCAGTATGCTGTATGTCTTTCATAGGCCAGACTGAGTTTTAATTTGTACTGCCATTTGCTGTTTGTAGCAACATGTTGATAAAAATAAACTGCTTCAGGTATTTCTGTAGTTTTGTTCATTTTCTGTATTTCAGCTCATTTAGAATGAACTTTTTGAGGCTCAGTTTGGGCAAAGTAATCACATTTAACGTGGTTACACTGGAGATGCTCTCAGCATAGTTTGCTAAGCATATAAGACTTTAATCAAAGCTCTGGGCTCAGCTGTAAAAGACAGGTGCTAGTGACAGAGCAGGCTGGCCTGGCTAAAGGAAAGCTCAACCAGCTGCACAGTCCTAAGATAGAAGCCAATGGGTCAATTTTTTCCTGATTATATTTTGATTTAAGAGAATTTAGCAATCACAAAATTTTTTGGGTGGACTGGCCAGGAATCTGAAGTTTTGTCTTTATCCACACAACAGATACAGGTCAGCTATGACAGGTTTCAGAGAAGCAGCCGTGTTAGTCTGTATCCACAAAAAGAACAGGAGGACTTGTGGCACCTTAGAGACTAACACATTTATTAGAGCATAAGCTTTTGTGGGTTTCTTGACTTTAGCAAAGCTTTTGACACGGTCTCCCACAGTATTCTTGTCAGCAAGTTAAGGAAGTATGGGCTGGATGAATGCACTATAAGGTGGGTAGAAAGCTGGCTAGATTGTCGGGCTCAACGGGTAGTGATCAATGGCTCCATGTCTAGTTGGCAGCCGGTGTCAAGTGGAGTGCCCCAAGGGTCGGTCCTGGGGCCGGTTTTGTTCAATATCTTCATAAATGATCTGGAGGATGGTGTGGATTGCACTGTCAGCAAATTTGCGGATGATACTAAACTGGGAGGAGTGGTAGATACGCTGGAGGGGAGGGATAGGATACAGAAGGACCTAGACAAATTGGAGGATTGGGCCAAAAGAAATCTGATGAGGTTCAATAAGGATAAGTGCAGGGTCCTGCACTTAGGATGGAAGAATCCAATGCACCGCTACAGACTAGGGACCGAATGGCTAGGCAGCAGTTCTGCGGAAAAGGACCTAGGGGTGACAGTGGACGAGAAGCTGGATATGAGTCAGCAGTGTGCCCTTGTTGCCAAGAAGGCCAATGGCATTTTGGGATGTATAAGTAGGGGCATAGCGAGCAGATCGAGGGACGTGATCGTTCCCCTCTATTCGACATTGGTGAGGCCTCATCTGGAGTACTGTGTCCAGTTTTGGGCCCCACACTACAAGAAGGATGTGGATAAATTGGAGAGAGTCCAGCGAAGGGCAACAAAAATGATTAGGGGTCTAGAACACATGACTTATGAGGAGAGGCTGAGGGAGCTGGGATTGTTTAGCCTGCAGAAGAGAAGAATGAGGGGGGATTTGATAGCTGCTTTCAACTACCTGAAAGGGGGTTCCAAAGAGGATGGCTCTAGACTGTTCTCAATGGTAGCAGATGCCAGAACGAGGAGTAATGGTCTCAAGTTGCAGTGGGGGAGGTTTAGATTGGATATTAGGAAAAACTTTTTCACTAAGAGGGTGGTGAAACACTGGAATGCGTTACCTAGGGAGATGGTTGAATCTCCTTCCTTAGAGGTTTTTAAGGTCAGGCTTGACAAAGCCCTGGCTGGGATGATTTAACTGGGAATTGGTCCTGCTTCGAGCAGGGGGTTGGACTAGATGACCTTCAGGGGTCCCTTCCAACCCTGATATTCTATGATTCTATGATTCATCGGATGCATAGAATGGAACATATAGTAAGAAGATATATACATACAGATAAGTTGGAAGTTGCCATACAAATTGTGAGAGGCTAATTAGTTAAGATGTATTAATTCTAGTGAACAATGCCACATTATGCAGTATTCATTTTTGAAAGTTTATAATATAATTTGTGAACAACAGTGGACTGGTGAGACTCAGGAATCTCGGGTACCATTCCAGGCTCTGGAAGGGAATGATCTCTAATGGGCACAGACACATCTGTCTGTTTTCCCCAAGCTTGACCCTTTCTGCCCTGTCCTCTCCAAAATATCCCTATCATAGTCCTTTCTTGTCCCCATCCCCAATGCTTTGCCGCAGTCCCGTTCTCCTCACCTACCCTGGGCCAGTCTCCAAACCTCAGGCTTCTCAACCCTGTCCCAGTCTCCTTGCACAGCCAGTCTGAGCATCCTTTTCTGGACTCCCCATTCCAGTCTCCCTCACCCCCTCACAGTCCTGGTCTCCTTGCCCAGCCAGTCCCCATGCTGCCCCTTGTCTGATCTATTTCTCTTCCTCAACCCCAGTTTCCAGTCATGCCCGCTGAGCTCCCACCCACGTTCTCCAACACCACTGGCTTCCAGTCCCAATCTCCCTCCCTGGGCTGCTTATCCAGAATGAGTGACTGACCTAGCTCCTTGTCACAGTGTCTTTGCCCAGCCAGCCCCAGTTCTACCCCACTCCACCCCAGCTTCTTATCAGATCTGTCTCCCTCTATCCCCCCTCATTGGTTCAAACTTCCAGTCTCCTTGGCCAAACTGTCCCAGTCTCACCACTGCCTAGTTCATTCTCCAATTCCAATCTCCCTGCTACCCGCCCAATGGCTCCCTGCCCCCCTGTTTCCCTCCCTAGCTTCTATTCCCAGTTTCCCTGCCAAGCCAGTCCTAGTCTTCCACAGAACTCAAGTCCTGGTCCCATTTTCCCCTCTAGTCCCAGTCTACTAACCCAGGGTTCCTTGTCCCAATCTACTACCCCTGCCAGCATAGGTGTGGCTTTTGTCCCCTCTGTATTCAGATCAGGTCGTTTTTTTCTCCACATTCCCTGGACATCCTCAGGGTGACTCTGAGAGCACAGAAGAGACAAAGTTCCCTATTTTCAGTTCCAGTGCTCAGACCTGGATCTGGCCCATTCCTCAGCAGCCCAAGGCTGTAATTAAAGTGAAGGTCTTGCTCATCCTGTGTAGCGCACCCTTGGTTGGAGTGTGTACTAAATCTTTGGGGGAATTTAGCTGCAAAGTTCTACAACTCCTTGAGCAGGCGCTAACTGCCATTTTCGAAGGCTTATAACTTGGCCAAATTTGGGCAAAAAGCATGGCAAAAGGCACATCCTTCACTCAAAGGCCACCCGCCCCCCCCCCCCCCATCCCAACTGTAAATCCCTGATCCAAAGCAGGGAGATGCAAGAGCTTCTTATAGAAAAGGTCATCAGAATTTTTTAACATGGGCACAACATATTATTGTCTAACCTTGTTCTCAGCTGAACTGTTTTGGCTAAAATTATAAAACAAAACAAAAAACTAGCGAGAGGCAGACACTCGGCATGGAAAATTTCAGCCCAGCCTTTAAATGTTGAGCAAAGTTTTAAGCAACTGAAAACAGGATTTTATAATGGGAAGTGTCAGGCAAATTTAATAACAGGTGGTGCTACCAGCCTCACCTATAATAATGTCTATTAACATGAATGAATCATTAATCCAATTAAATAATATTCTCTGAAAGGATGCATCTATGTAGAGTTCTACTGATGGACACCCCTGCTAGACTGGGGCCTTAGATATCTACTGAGAGGGGTGTGTGTGTGTGGGTGGGTGTGCACATGTGCCATAAGTAACATATTATACAAAACAGTAAACTATACGTTGTTGCCATTTCAAATCAGAATAAACTTCACTGAAGTGAATCATGGTGCACTGGTGTAGATTGTGTGTACGTTAGGGGTTTGCACTGCTGCATCTACACTAGCGGCTAAAATCCCAGTTTAGACAAGGCCTGCAAAAATTTAAGGTAGGTCAAATTTTAGGCTCAGACACCTTGGCAGCACAGTTGCCAACATTCACACGGTAAATAAGCACCCCGACTTTCACAATAACCCAAAAATCACCCTAATCCCATTTCAAAACAAGGCCAAAACAAGCCAATCCCTATGAACCCCAACATCCCATGTGACTGGATCCCCCTGGTGTGCAGTCTGGGACTGTGGTGGGCCCACTGTGCACCCCTGACTCTCTTCCCCCCATCCTCATCCCTGCTTGCCCCTGCTTGCTGGGAGCCAATCAAAAAAAAAAAAAAAAAAAAGGGAAGCAACAAGCTACAAGCCAAAAACTAACCAACAAGCAACTCACAAGCCAATTAAGTCAAAAACAAGCCCAATTTCTGTGTTTTTTTCCATGGGTTTGGCATGTCCGCTTGACAGTGTCCCCTTAAATGGACACCATCAACTTAAAAATCACACTTGTCTGGATATTTTTTGTATCACCTAGTATCTTGAACCACCTGAGATAACTGTAACTGAAAGAGATTAGAGAAAAATAATTATCTTCCATTGTGTTTATTTTGGGAATTTGACAGCACTTTCTGTAGAGTCAGCTTCATTGTTTCCTCTGTACAATCAGTTAATCTATTTGTATGGACCTTTCACACATTAAACAGGAAGAGGAAAAAATATATGTATACAAAATTTAGGATAATGTGACTGTAAAACAACCAAAAATGGCAAGAGGACTCAGGAGCAGGGGTAGTACCTGAAACCACATTTATTTTTTAAATTATATTTCAGGTTGACAGTGTTTCTTTGATGCAACTCATACATTTTGGGGGGGGGGCTTTTTTTACTTTCTTAGGTGCAGCTGCAACAATTTAAAGATTTTAGGTGAAATCCCGGCTCCATTTAAGTCAGTGGTAAATCTCCCATTGACTTCAAAGAAGCCAGGATTTCACCAAGAGGATACAAATTCTTCTTACCTTGGATTTGACTATCTCTCTCCAGCTCCATGTCAGTTAGTCCTAATAGATAATTAACAAAGCATAACTTGCAAGTAATTTAAAACACAATTGGACAAAAGCACAAGAGACTGTAGTATAAGTGAAACAATCCTACATTTACAAAGGGAGAGACTATATACCATCTCTAATTTCTCGGGGTCTATCACTAGGAATATTATATTTAAATATAATATAGCAGATATTGTGTTTGTCTATCACAGAATACCATAGCTTGGTGTTACAATGGAAATGTACCAAATGGGCCATTAATATGACAGATACATATCAGAAAAGTGTAATTTTCTCATCCACTCAAATGTATAGGTAAAGTATGGAATGCCTTGAACAAAGCCTATTGTTTATTGTTTCCCTGTTCTCATTCTGTTTATTAATCGACTACAATATAAACTCAGTGTGGGAAAAGCTGTGTTAGACAAAATGTAATTCAATAGCATCAGCTCAAAGATAAATGTGGTGTTGACTTGGTTTTGAAAGTAACCTATCAGAGGCAGCTCTTTGTAATTAAAACATCTTAATTCATAACACTCTGAACCCTTGCACCTGGCAGGCAAACGCCTGTAATTTTCATTTCACAACAGAGCGCCTCACGCAGTATAAGCCAAATGCAGGTTTAATCAGGTAGAGCAGCATGTCAGAGACCTGTCTTGAAACAAGAGAATCTGGCACCTGAAGTGTAAACCATGGACAAGTCTCTGGGGATTGCACGTTCTCTGGCTTCAATCTTTCCCAAGCTGCTGGCGACGGTATCTTACCTGAAGCAGACTCTGCTTCCCAAATGTATATAACAAACCCAATCTCGCCAACACAATACAAGAGCATTTTGAGTTAAATAATTTTCTAGATAGCATTCTCAAAAAAGCAGCAGTTGGTACAGAATTTCATAACAAACAGATGCATAATTTAAATGTTTTAGGGTCTAGGAATAAGACGTCTTTAGGATCCTTAAATGATTATATTCGACTCCGGTGAAACACATATATAGCCACAGAGAATGTACAGATACTGTATATGGAGACAGGTAGGTGAGATTACACAAAGGCCAAAGATTTACCACCCTGACACCTCAGACTATTCTGTTAGATTGTGGAAAGAGACAGACAGCCTGCACTTGTGGATACACAAACACCTAACCTGACACTTGGAGGATTCAGTGAGCCACTATTCCTAATTCCAGGCTAGAAAGCAGAGATGTGGATCAAATATGCCTTGTGCCAAAAATAAATACCCCTGGTTTAGCAGAAGTTGAGTAATACATTTGGTGATAATGGTTACAGTCTAATGGAATTTATAAAGAGGAATACACCTAAATCCTGGATATGAATGAACACTCAGGATTGAAGGGCAGGTAGGATCTAGCTCTTGATCCAAACGCTACAGAGTAGACTTGTCCCTAGTATACAGATTGCATTCATATTTCTGAGACACCTTCCAAAAGACCTCACTTCACCTTAGAAGCCATTTGACCATTTGGAGATATTCAAACACACCCATACCCTGCCACAGTGAAGTCAGTCACTCTGAAGGGCCATTGGTTGGTCAGCTCAGTTGTTGCTTTATGGGGCTACAGGTAGGCCTGTAGTGTCTGGCAGGAAATTGGCTCGACTGCTAGAAAGCAATGGAGTGGAAACTGCTTGAGAGACTGTGCTCCAGGAGTGGGAAACTAGAACATAGCTCTTTTCAGTGGCAGGCTGGCTATGTGTCAATTGGCACTGTCCGCTTTGTGCTCGGAATGAGAGCTTCCTGCCCTCGGAAGACCACGGGGGTTTGTACCTCTGGGTTACCTCATCTTAAAGACACAATTCAAAATGTGAGTGTCTGAAAGCGAGTGAGGTAAGCAACACAGGCAGGTGTGTTTGTATAAACATTGGTCATGTCAACCAGGAGGAACAGACACCGCCCAGCATTCTGAGAAGCGAAAATGCTGGAAAATCCCACAGCAAAAGCAAAACTTTCGGTCTCTTTTAGCGTTTTATACTGCTGCCCATCACCAGAGTACCTGAGAACCTTTCACCTAAAATCAATAGCAATAATGAAGCCCCTCGTGGACTTTAAGGAGTTTCTAGCATTTATCTCTTTGGGGGGTAGTCATTTTCAAAGGTCACAGTGATAAAGTAGCATTCTGCCCTAATGTCTGGTAAGTAGAGCAGAGTAAATAACTCTGAGAGCTTTTTATTTGATTACTCTCTTTCTTTTTTTAGTTCTCTATCCACAAAACAGACCACAGTTTTCTTGAATTTATTATTTGAAATTATTCAACCAATTTTTTGCAAACTATGTACTTAATAGCTTAAATATTTGGGGTGAAATACTGCCTCCATTGAAGTCAATGGGAGTTTTGCCATTGATTTCAATAGGACTGGGATTTCGGCCTTGAAATTTGCAGTTGGAACTGTTGGAGTTGTGATTGGTCACATGAGTCACATAGTATTCCTTCTGTTCCTTGAATGAATTGATATACCACTTATAATAGCCTTCTTGTGCGAAGGCTTAAGAAAGCAAAGCTAGAATTCACTGTCTGCATGCATTTGAGTGCACAAACTTAATATTTGCTTTCAATAAGACTCTGTTCTGATAAAACTGAAGTGCATGAACACTTGTGGACATCAAAACCATGGGTGCAAACATGACTAAAGTGGAGTCATTTAAAAATGACTTTAAAAGTTCAAATATTTGTGGGAAATTATTTTGCACCCAGTTCTGCATGATTCTATGATTCTCTGCAGGTAACAGGGAGACGTCTGATATTGTTCAGAGGAAATATTTTTGAGACAGCTATTCATACTAGCTGGAGAGCTTTCTCCAATGGCATTCTCCAGTTACAGCTGTATGAAAAATATTCTTATCTTTTTATCTGCAGTATTACATCACATTTTTATACAATCCTAGAAACTAGAACTAAGACAAACAAAACTTATTATCTCCTGTGGTTCCCCTACCTGCCAATTCATGATGGTTCCTGAAAGATATTCTCCATTCATTTGTCCAGCTTGGTTTGCTAGTTTGGGGTTGATGGGAAGCAAAAACCATCTTCTGAATTTTTCATGAAACAGGATCCCCACAAAATGACACTGGATAGCTTCTCACAGCTCTAATTGTAACCAATAGTTTCTTCCCTAGAAGTGGAAGATAAATGTAATCCCAGGTGAAAAGGGGTGGAATTGAAATTAAAATAGTATTGGTAAACAAAGAAAACAAAAGTGTCAAATAAATAGACATTTCATGTACAGAACATATATATTTAGTTTTTCTGTAAAGTGGACATGGGGAATGAAATAAAATCCAAGGCCCAGAACAACCTCGACTGTGGACAGATTCAGATCTGAATCTACAATTGACAGAGGTCCTCTAACTGCAAGGTGCTGAAGTAAAACCACAGACCTAGACAAGCCTGAGCTTTAAGAAGCCCAGATCCGGCCTGATCTTTGAGGCTGAGGTCCAGCTTGACTGAATGAAACACTTAATGAAACAAAGAGTAGATTTCTTTCATTTACCACTTAGCCCATTCAGAAACGACTGAATTTCTACGTGTACTTGGCTTGAACATGGCTTGATCTTCCATCCTGATAGAGTTCCATTCCAGAAAATAACCCTCTGAGCCATTATGGACATGAATTATAAAATCTGAAGTACTCCAGGAGATGACCTAGAAAGAATTTCCATTTGGATGGTTTTTATTCTACTAATAAGGAGCAGTTATTTTGTATAGTAACTGCATAATCTCTTCTCAGATGATTACTTAAGGGAGAAAGAGCTTAGATGAGCTGAAAGTATTAGGTTTGCTAGATATTTTTATTATTACAGCTGTTTATGTTTCCATGAAGTTCAGTGCATTCCCCACGATAAACACTAGACTGACAGGTTTTCTTGCCACCTTATATATTATGTAGGTATGCATCAGTAGGTATTAATTTAGTAAAATGCTACATTAGTGAACAGTTGACTGATATAAACAGTTTGAAGAGATTTATTAAAGCTGAATATCCATGGGTCACACCTTACTGGAGTGTTTGATTGCAATGTTAGATTATAGCAGGAAGAGAAAGAACATCAGTGAGGTTTCCACCCCTTATTTATAAAGAATTTCTGTTTAATTTCCACCATTGCAAAACACACAACTACTAGTCTCTCATGGTCCGCTCTTGGACCAAGCCAAACTCCAAGCTGACATATAGAAAACTCTATCCAACCAAGAAGTGGAAGATTTAGTGCACTAGAACAACCACACACTAACTGCTGCCACAGGAACTAGGCATTCTTGCTCCCCATCTTCCACACGGATTGCCATTATTCTCAGCAAAAGCAGGCCAGAAGAAAACTCGAGCACCGGTAGCAGACAACACAGTATGTGACTACCTCTCCCTCTGCCAGGAGTGGCTCTAGCCATCGTGCTGGCCAGGGTGAAAAACGTGTTTACCCCTGAATTGGCTGAGCAAGGAAAAAACACCTGAGCGGGCACAGCAGTTCAATGCCCCTGGAAGTTGGCAGCCAGGGCAACTGCCCTGCTTGTCTGCCCATATAACCAGCTCTGCCCTCTGCAATGCAGGAAGCAGTGTCACATTCTGCATAAACCACCCACTCAATCCCAGAATCTCTTGCTTTTTTGTTTCACAGACAACCTCAACCAGTCTAGCATGGGTTCAGAGGCCAATAAGAACAGCAAACCTGCACTTTGATGAGCTACTGTTTCAAATAGCAATACATCAAAGCACACTATGAAACTTTTAGTGCACTATAGCAGTGTCCACATGGTATGTCACTGCAGGACAAGCTGATGCACTGTAGATTCATACACTGGCTTGTCACACAATATGTATGAGAAGCCCTGAGTTGGTTTTTTGGGGGGCTTAAAGGTGATTACCTTGGTCAGATTGTAACTTTGTCTTGTCAGGTTATTTGGATCATTAAATAAAATTATCATTCTGGGCCAACTGTATTAGGTCAACTCCTGCTGTTGGGACTCAATGGGAATTTGACTTGAATAAAGATGGAAATGTTCAGTATTTATCTAAAAATTTCTACTACAGCCTTCCTGAAAAGTAGGGACAATCCTCTCATTTTTCTTTTTCAAAAGGCTCTATTCTTTTCACCTTTTTGCTGACAACCCATGAGTCCCTGAGAACTTGGAATATTAGTGGTGAAACATGGCTTAAGGTTGAAATGAGAGGGCTTGTGGTGGGAGCGATACGTTTCATTTAAACGCTATGACGCACTTGATTGTCTCTTTAAGGCCTTTAAAAAGGGTGGGGCAGGGAAGAGAAGAAAGTATATTCTTGGAAAGACCTGCTTGGAGATGCATTTTCCTCAAAATAAGAAGACACCACGTTTATTTAACTGGCTGACGCACTCTGCAGTTACAGGTTTCAGAGTAGCAGCCGTGTTAGTCTGTATTCGCAAAAAGAAAAGGAGTACCTTTAGCACCTTAGAGACTAACCAATTTATTTGAGTATAAGCTTTCGTGAGCTGCAGCTCACTTCACTCCTAGACACAGGATAATAACATAGCCATAAGTCAAAACAGTCCTATGAGGCAGAAAAGCAGCACTTATTAATTAGTGTTGTAATGAACTGTTGGGCCCTCTAGCAAACACATCCCCCTCTCATTGTGTTGAGTTTGACTGCTCCTTGTAGAGGCACTCCATGCTACCCTGTAGGTGCCCATTAAAGCTCACAATGAAAGGGAAGCCTAAACCAGTTAAATGTTGCCCCAGTGTTTTGCCTGTACAGGGATCATCATTATCTAGATTGGGTTAGTGCCGAGGGGGTAAATCAGAGCCCAGGGCCCCACAGTGCTATGCACTGTTTAAACACATTCGAAGACAGCCCCTGCCCCAAAGAGCTTGCAGTCTTAGACAAGAGACAGACAGATATAACAAACAGGGAGCATAAGGTGTGACAATGAGACAAAACATGTCTGTTTATGAAAAACTGCGATCCCAGCACATTAGCTGCCTAACCGCTGATATCTACCCTGTCGTCGTCTTCCTCCTCTGAACAAACTCAAAAGACCAAACCAAACAATGCTACAGAACTAGTCCCTATATGAAAAGCATCTCTTACAGTGTAAGCCCTACAGCCCCATCCTTTCATTGAAACCTTATGCCATGTTTAAGCTTGAATGTGTTTGGCTTTTCTAGGAAATCTGCTTTACATCTTAGTGAATTCTCTGTGTTTAAAAAAAATAGCTCTGAAAGTAATAAGCAGCGAACATTATAAATAAAACTATTATGTACAACCACTTCCATTTTCCCTAACGTGAAATGCTGGTTCTGCTAATTAAAAGAGTTCTGGCATTTTTAAAAACAATTTTCAACATTTTGCATTGCACACGCATGCACACCCTGGTGAAATTAGCACAGATTTCCCCAAAATCCTGAAAATGAACATAACAGGAATTTTGTAAGAAATCTGGGCATTAAACTTTAGAGAAGGACACTTGGTTCAGACAGAGACCAAAGCCACTCTGTGACAGCTGCATTTGAGTCTGCCAGGCAGAATCCAAATGTTGCAAGTTCAGGTCAGCAGACATAATGTAGCACTCTGATTGTGCTGTGAAAATGTCAGCGTGTTGTGCTTCAGTGTAGACAAGATGGCCAAGAAGCCATCAGATGCACAGCAGATGCAGGCAGGTGTCAGCCAACTAGAGCAAAATAAATAAATAAACAAAGCAGCTAGGCAGCACAGAAGTTTGGTATCCCCTGGAAGTAGCACTCTGGGTAACTGCTCTGCTCACCTGCTCCTAGAACTGGCCCTGGATGCAGTATGGATCACAGAACATCAGATCTGGATTCATATGTTTGCCTGATTTAGTGGGCAACAACCCACTCAACCATGACTTTTTTTCTGGGTTCCTTCAAGTCAGACAGCCCTACTCATTGGGTGGGTTTTCCCTAAACTACGCCTGTTCTTGTAAATGCACTTCAGGGTTGTGATTTACAAGTTCTGTGTTTGATTGGTCATGGTTAACTTCAATCATTAATAATATCATTTATTCTAAGTACAGCCATCTTGTTCATGTCTGAGCTTCAGAGTAAAAATTTAACAGATTGCAGGTTGGCTACATTCCAAGATGTCTCTATTGTTTCAGATTGGATATTTGAGGAGGAAAATAATATGTTCATCTCCCCTAGTGTGCATCTTCTCCTTCTTTGAGAAGATAATTGATTTTTTAGACAAAGGAATTGCAGTAGGTCTAATGTAGCTGGATTTCAGTAAGGCATTTGATACAGTTCCACATAGGAAATTATTAGAAATGAGAGAAGTTGGGGATTAATATGAGAATTGAAAGGTGGATAAGGAACTGGTTACAGGGGAGACTACAATGGGTCATTCTGAAAGGTGAACTGTCAGGCTGGAGGGATGTTACTAGTGGAGTTCATCCAGGATTGGTCTTGGGACCAATCTTATTTAACATTTTTAATATTGACCTTGGCACAAAAAGTAAGAGTGCGCTAATAAAATTTGCGGCTGACACAAAGTTGGGAGTTATTGCCAATATGAAGGAGGACTGAAATATCATACAAGAAGATCTGGATGACCTTGTCAATTGGAGTAACATAAATGGAATGAAATTTAATAGTGCAAAGTGCAAGGGACTAACAACAAGAATTTTTGCAATAAGCTGGGGACTTATCAGTTGGAAGCAACAGAGGAGGAGAAAGACCTGTACTGGTTGATCTGTACTGGTTGATCACAGGATGACTCTGAACTGTCAATGTGATGCAGTCATGAAAAAAGGCTTATGCAGTTCTAAGAGGTATTTCCAGTAGACAGAGAAGTGTTAATACCATTATACAAGGCACTGGTGAGACCTCATCTGGAATACTATATGCAATTCTGGTCTCCCATGTTTAAGAAAGATGAATTCAAACTGGAACAGGTACAGAGAAGGGCTACAAGGATGATCTGAGGAAGGGAAAACCTACCCTATGAGAGGAGCCTCAAAGAGCTTGGCTTGTTTAGCCTAACCAAAAGAAGGATGAGGGGAGATATGATTGCTCTCTATAAATACATCAGAAGGATAAATGCCAGGGAGAGAGAGGAGTTATTTAAGTTAAGTGCCAATGTGGACACAAGAACAAATGGCTATAAATTGGCCATCAACAAGTTTAGGCTCAAAATTAGGTGAAGGTTTCTAACCATCAGAGGAGTGAAGTTCTGGAACAGCCTTCCAAGGGGAGCAGTAGGGCAAAAAACTGGCTTCAATACTGAGCTTGATAAGTTTATGGGGGGAATGTTATGATGGAACAGCCTATCAATGGCATGTGGCGCATTGGCAACTGGACACTAGATGGCGAGGGCTCTGAGTTACTACAGAGAATTCTCTCCCAGGTATCTGCCTTGTGGGTCTTGCCTACATGCTCAGGGTCTAACTTATCACCATATTTGGGGGTTGGAAGGAATTTTCCCCCCAAGTCAGATTGGCAGAGACCCTGTGGGTTTTTTGCCTTTATCTGCAGCACGTGGAATGGGTCACTTGCAGATTTCAACTAGCATAAATAGTGAATTCTCTGTAACTTGAAGTCTTTAAACCAGTGGTGGGCAACTTGTGGCCTGCGGGCCACCTGCGGCCCATCAGGGTAAGCTGATTGCGGGCTGCGAGACTTTTTGCTGATGTTGACCATCTGCAGGCATGGCCCCCCGCAGCTCCCAGTGGGCCACAGATTGTCTGCCATTGCTTTAAACCATGATTTGAGGACCTCAGCCGCAGGTTATAGGTCTATTACAGAAGTGGCTGGGTGAGGTTCTGTGACCTGCAATGTGCAGGAGGTCAGACTAGATGATCACAGTGGTCCTTTCTGACCTTAAAATCTATGAGTCTATGGCATCAGGGTTCTGTTTTTTCTCTTCTTGGGCTTGATCCTGTACTGCTGAACTTAGTAAGAGTTTTGTCACTGATTGAGGAACTTTAGAGTGTTAATGACCTAGTGCTAGCAGCTCATACACCCCAGTGCTGGGCACTTAATACAGGTGTCTTCTTCCTCCTCCTCCTCCTCCCTTTTTTTAAAAAAAAAAATCCTTTATTTCCAAATAACTTCTCTGTTCTTGCAGCTGCATAAAATGGTAAGTACCTAAAGGGAGAGATGACCCATGCTCAGCAGAACATTCTGCTCTTTGACACACTGTGCAAATGTTTTATCTGCCATTTCCACACTTGTACCAAATGTGAAAGCCCCACTAATATGAAAGAAATTCTGCACACAGCCTGAACAGACAGTAGTGGTAGACATGCCATACAGATCGTCACTACATATAAGAGAACCACAAGGTGGATCACAGAGTAGAATTCAGCTGTAAAAGAGAAAAAAATGCTCATTTAGGGCTCATTCTAACTCCTGTTAATGGAAATAATCCCACCGGCTTTAATCAGTGTTGCATGAGCCCCCTGGCTTTTGCTATGTCAGTCTGAGTTTCGGTTCTTAAGGATTAAATCCTGATCTGGTGCAAGTTGGCATACCTCCACTGACTTACCCCAGCTCAGGATCTGGCCCTTGGGAGGTGCTAGACTTATTTCACCACTGAACGAACTGATAAAAGACGAAAAACCACTGTGTAAAATGTTCAAAGAAACCACGAGGTTAAATGTGACTCTCGTGAAGATGTGGAAACTCCAAAACAGCATTGTAAAAAGAGCTATTCATGATTAAATGGGGAGTGGGGGAGGAAAGGGTTTGTGGCATAGTCAATAAAAACTATTCTGAGTATTCCCAAACAAGAGTGAGGCCAACCTGGAGAACTTTAAATTTTGATTTATAAAGTTTATTATTTTTCAATTTACATAATTACAGGAGTGATAAGTATGCAATTCTTCCACAGCACACATGCTCCTGTTGCTATAATTTTAATACTACTATATTTATCTAGGGGGATTTGCTACATTAAAATAGGGAAGAAAAATATCAGGGGGTGATTTTACTTTTACAAGAAAGACATGATAGATTGTTTGCCAAAAGTATATGAGGCACAACCGCTGAAACTGTTGAGATACTATGAGGATGGGGATCATATGAATACACAGAGGAAGTAAGTAATCTAGTCACTGGATCAGAAACACCAAGGCCCTGATCCAGCAGTGAACTGCACACAGGTGGACCCATCCACTCACATAAAGCCTCATTCAAGCCATGAATCATTTGCATAACTTTCATCACAGGTCTAGTTGAAGATGGCTTTCTGTTCTGATGGCTCAAGCAAGGGAAGGATATGCAAGGGATACTCAAGAAATGGTAGTTAGCATAGGCGCTGACTTTCTAGTGTGCCGAGGGTGCTTCCCCCCCAGCTCCACCCCAAGCCCTGCCCCCACTCCACTCCTTCCCCCAAGGCCCCTGCTCTGCCTTGCCTCTTCCCGCTCCTCCTCCACCCCCGCCCTGCCTCTTCCTGCTCCCCCGAGTGTGCCTCGCCCTCGCTCCTCCCCGCCCAGCACCTCCTGCGTGTCACAGAACAGTTGATCCAAGGTGAGTGGGAGGCACTGTGGGGGAAGGGGAGGCACTGATGGGGGGAAGAGCACCCATGGAATCGGCACCTATGGTAGTTAGGCCCCACTTCAGCAAACACAGATGTGCTTAACTTCACTACCAAATATATTGCATTGCTGTCGTCCAGCTGCGAAGTGACAAAAGCATGAATAAAATAGGGCAGATCATTATCCAGCAGAATGAGAACAAGTCCCCCAACCCATCAGAGAAGACAGACCTGAAGAAGACCTCTATGGAGCTCGAACGTTTGCCTCTTTCACTAACAGAAGTTGGTCCAATAAAAGATATTACCTCACCCACCTTGTCTCGCTCAGATCCTGGGACCAGCATGGCTACAGCAACACTGCAAACAGTGTTAGTCACAAATGCAGCTGTGTGATTATATCCTGAATAGTAAGAGTTGTGCTACGAAAAGACCTATCATGTTTCCTTTAGCTTGAAAATATAGATTTACATTAGAAAACCGGCTGATCGTTCACAAACAGTGGAAGTAAATCACAGAGAAGGCCTGAGTATGTTCCTGTGGCTTCCCAAACATGTAACGCGAGAGAAGATAAATCAATTGCTAAAAAGCAAAAAGCACCCACAAAAATATACAGTCCTGTGTATCTCTGGTATAGATTTACACGTATGGGAAATGAGGCTGGCCCCAGTCTTGGTGAGTATTTTGTGGAGAAGCTTGAGCTAATAAAAGCATGAAGATATAAAAGCTGCAAAGACACTTAGAAAGTAAACACTGCAAAAATAAAAACAGGCCATTGAATATTTCGTGGGGGGGAAAATCAGTTATTTAAAGGAGAGCAAGTTCTTACTCAACTTATTTCTGTTTCTGGAAACAAAATGAAGCATTCTTACTTAGCATCTCATAGAATTGCAAAATGTACAGGACCTTGTGTAACCTGAGAACAGGTGGTGCTACTGGCTGCTATTTGAAGGAAAATGCCTAGAGATTTTGCTCCAAATAAACTCAAGTGTTTGAAAAACTTTTTCTCTCAAATTCTCTTTTGTATTGTTTTATTCAGCACAGGCAAAGAGAAGGGCTGTTAGGGAACTGGTTACGGCTTCCTGAATCTCTGCTCACATTCATGGTGGCATTTAGAGCAGCCTGGGGGCTGTTCTAAATTCTGCTAGCTGAAAGCAGCCCCAAGATGCTATCTGCCAGCTGGAGATAGCTTGTGCACCGTGCACTTTTTGCCATGCCCCTCTACGAGGGATAAGTGTGTTGAAGCTGGCTCTATGCCTACTAGGAACTCCCCCATGTTAGTGAAATCCCAAGCTGGTGAGTTGCAGCCAGTTTCCACTCCCTGTGCATTGCCTGAGCAGAGTGAGTCAGAGACACATGATATACAGGCCATGACTGTTGTGTATATTCATAATACTGGTTGAGTTCCAATATAGCTTTCATGTCAATAGGCCAGGCAACGGGTGTATCTGTGATGGGTGGGTAGTGGGACTGAAAGAGTTGGGAAGCACCACTCTAAAGGAAGACTAACATTCCAGGGAATTGCCTTGAGGGCATCCCATTGTCAGAGATGATTATCAGAGGAAGCAGAGGTAAAGAAACTGATGCTGCAGAATTGACTGCCATCTACTGTTGCCGTAAGGCAGCCATGGGAATGGTTAAAGCAGGGAATAGCCTGTATCTTTCACCCGGATAGTGCAGAGGGCACATAAAACTGAGGTCCTGAACTCTTGAGGTCATTAAAGAGCCCATGACATGTTTTATCATGGTCAAGGTGATAGTCTGAGTGTCCTAAGAAAATTCTGATCTGGGTAATTACATTCTGCCTGCCTACAATCACCCTGCAGTGGCTTCTTACCGCAGACTGTATTCTTCAATACACAGAGCTGCTGTGTGCTGTTAAACAGCTGGTGTGTTGTGCTCCAGAGAGAGGCGCAGTTCAGTGGCAAGTGAACATTTTGGGATGAAAAGCACTATATTAATGTGGCTGCACTGAGAAAGACTAACTGGAATATGCCCAGCTTACAGTTTTGCATTGTTGTGCCTGTGAACATCCAAGCACACATGCACACAAGCACACAACCTGTGTGCTGACAGCATTCCATTATTAATGGTCTTTAGAGGAAATAAACTGCAAACATTGCTTGCGTTTTGAAAGCTGTTCAACATATTTTCCACATTGCCAGAAAAAACACATGGCTCAAAACTTATAAGCCTAATAATCACTTAGACCCCAACAGCAACTGATAGAGGCTTATCTTTTCAGACTTGTCTACATTGCTTACTAAATGATCATCTTAATTGCAGCCCTAATTATGTTTCTGCTCAGAATATTCATAGATAGCCTATACTCTTGATCTGTTTAGTCTAGTCTTCCAGGTGGCAACAGATTTTAAAATGAGTTTTTAACAAGCTATGACTATTACATTTCTCATAATAGGAGATTGTGATCACATAACTGGCTGTTAAGTGACATGTGGTACAACCCAGTGACAATGGTGGTTGTGAATGCAAGAGCTAGTGCTACTCATTTAAAAAAAAAAAAGACAGGTTAATCATGTAAACAGTGTTAGGTTTTGCCATCTGTTTTAACTCTTTTCATACTGAATCCCAAGGATTTTTGTTTTGCTTGTTTTTTGTCCTGAAATAATCTATGAGGTTCCAATGCTTTTAGTTCTACTCTTACGTAATCTGATTTAACCTCTGTGAGCACCTTACCAGTCATTTGAAGGAATCACACAACACCCTTGGAAACCAGAACCATTTCCACTCCCAAAACTCTTCTCTCTCAAGCCGATTTGGGGCAGAATCTTTTTATCATGGTTCTGGCCCCCACGTGCCAAAGGTTTCCTAGAACGCAATAACAGTGGCAGTTTTGCCAAAACAAGGACTAAGGGCAGGAGTGAAGTGGGATTGAAGTGAATGGGAGTTAGGGGCCTGCATGCCCTTGTGAATCCTGCCTTAATGAACGAACGCTTAGTTGGTGTAGCTCCATTGAAATCACTGGGGCATTTATGATCTTCAGTTGGAGTAAACTGTCCTAGCTCCCAGTAGCCCGGCTGATGTCTCTGGGGCAGATCCTCAGTTGGGAGAGCTATGACATTTTACCCCCGCTCAGGACCTACCCCAATGACTTCAGTGGAAAGCGATGCTGATGTAGACCAGGGTTTGGCCCCACGGTCTTCAAAATTGGGCCCCTTTAACAAAAGGCAATGGGGGAAAAATGGGAGAAAATAAGTGTACTATTTAACGGTATTGTTCACTGTGCTTTCTGGTTTTGTTACTGTTCATTTTTCTTCTAGCATTCGGCATCTTCCCCGTTAGCATGTTAGGTGCAAGTCCGACAGACAGCAACTATTCTTGGTTTTGCTGACACATTTCGCTGTAGTAAAATGACAGCCACAGCTGTGACTCATGATGAGAAAATGACCTAAAAATAAAATTAAGGTTGTGTCAAAAAAGCCGCTGGTGTTATAAAAGAGGGCGAGAGTGATAGCAGGCCTGGGAACAGGTCTAGGCTTGGTAAAGCAGATGATAGTTGCAACAAAAGGTTCCATCTTCCACCTAAGATTTCTGAGAAATGGATCCTCTGTCACAGGAAGAGGCTGCTAGCTGTCTCCAACAGTATGTCTACACTGCAATTAAACCCCCACAGCTGGCCTGTGTCAGCTGACTCAGGCTTGAAGGGCTCGGGCTAAGGAGTTGTTTAATTGCTGTGTAGACATTCGGGCTTGGAGAGCTCTTGGACCCCTCCGCCCTCACGGGGTCCCAGGGCTCAGGCTCCAGCCCGAGCCCAAATGTTTACAGGGCAATTAAATAGCCTCTTAGCCCGAGCCCCCAGGGGTGAGCCATGGGTTTTTAATTGTAGTGTAGACATAACCTTTAGGGCCTGATGTTTAAAGTTTCAGGCTATGCCTATGGGCAGCAACAAAACAAATAAGTCATGAAGCCAATGGAGTGAAGCTATTTGCCCAACTTTATATAATTTTTCATAAGTTAGCCACACTTTATACTAAGGATATATTTATAAAAAAGAGTTGGAGGAGTCTGGGGGTTTTGTAGATTTGTTCCTCACCTCAGCCCATGGAGTGCAGCCCAGCAGGTTAATCCTGATGACCTGCCTGCAGTATAAGAAATACTGCTATTACAGCCTTTTATAGTTGCTAGCCATATAGGGCCAAATTATAGCCTGTTAGCACAGTAGCTCAGAGGCACAAGGGGGTACAAGGATGGCCTGTGCTGGCCATCTGCAAGTGCAGGAATGGAAACAGGCTCTGCAGAGCAGCTATGTCCTCATTGATGAAGATGGGCTGATGAAGGCAGAATGGGCGGGGAATGGACAGTGTGTTGGCCATATGTGCTTTACACGATGCCAGGTATAGCCAGCGCAGTTTACTCTCTCCCCAGAGAAGCAGGGAACTTGGAAGGGAGATTGTAACTCTCTCAGAGAGTCTCTCTCCCTTCAGGACTGCTCCAAGGGCACCACAATACATTGGCCCTAACTTAGGCCAGATCACCTATCATCATAAACTAGTTACGGGCTGGACCATGAGAGAGTAGTTAGATGTACAGTAGCTGCCATTTTGAGCAGAGCTTTGACTCCTGTGCAATTTGTGAAAATGGAGGGGTGTAATACCACATGTGCTGGAGCATAATCTGATCGCTCCTGTGGATTTAACTGACCCAGATCTCCTGGTTTACTCAACCACAGTGGTGTGAGCAAGGATCAGGCCCAATGGATGGAGAGGGTGTCATTTAGTTTAGATTGGTTCCTATTGTGGGAAACAGCAGCCAAGCAGCTAGTGTGAAAGTAAAGTCTGATGCTTTGTAAAGGAAGTGAATAGCCGGCGTTATGTAACCTTTTTCAGCGGCGTGGGAACACCTCTTCTGATGCTATCTTCCCTGCTTACTGTGTAGGCTGTTACATAACTGCTCTTTTGGCTGGAACACTGCTGAGTAGTAGTATTCTACAGCAGAATAGTTACAGCTTCTCTAGGACATTACTAAAAATTATCCCCTCAGTCCATGCCTGCAAAGGGTCAAGTCATTCAGGTTTCATGGGAGCACAGTTTGCAGGTGCAGAATTGCAAGTACAGTATTTTGGTGGGGTGTAAAAGTGCAGGCACCATTTTTACCCAGAAAAACACAAGCCGGGACCCTGCTGAAAGTCTGGCCCCATAAAAACCTGTTGTCGATGTTTGGGTGCCCTTACCGGAAAGAAGTATGTTTTTGGCATACTTTACTCCACTTCAACTATGCCTGAGGTAGACACGTTTTTCATACGGATGTGTTTGGTCTAAGGCCACTGAGCTTTTTAAATTCAGGAATAGAGATTCAGAGCATCCTTCTCTCTAACCCCACCCCGCCCTGTTTCCTTCATTATCAAGAATACCCTTCAGACTAGAAGATCACAGAACTATAGCATACACTTTAAAAGAAACCTCAAGGACAAAGTGGGGAGGGGAGGATGTACGGCAAATGCATAAATCACCGTAGAAGTAAAGAAACACATGGCAAATAACCAAAGCTTTTCAGAGACAAGGCCTATTTACTGTTCAGGGAAGAATCTCCCTTTTTTACCTTGTTGTCCAATGGACAGAAGTCCTCATATTCCATAAAGCTTGTGGGAAACAGTGTCTAGGAGGACAGAAAGCTCAGATTCCCATCATGAGCTTTAACCACATAATAGAAAGCTGAAAATATAACTTCTGGAACCAAATGCCACCATGGGAAGATCATCTCCCACAGCCCGCATCCAGAAACAGAGGAAGATGCGGAAATGCTCCAAGGGAAACGGCATCCCCACCACAACATTTAATGTGTTTTTATACTTGGGTCTATTTAAAGATTTTTTTTTTAAATAAACAAAATGAAGCCATCGTTCTTAGCTACTGTACAAAAAGCACTTTGACAAGCATTTAATAGGAATATACTGTCTTACTGTAGGCTCTTTTCAAAAGCAAAGATATTTCTAAGTAGAACTGGGCGGCGGGGGGAATTCACCCTGTTCTTTGAGGAAAATTTTTGAAATATTGACAATTTCTGGTCGTCTCTATTTTTTAAAGCATTTCTAGATCTAACTTCAGAGACTGTTCACGTCTTCATTTATGTTTAAATCAAAGTACAAATCATGGAAATATTCTACTGGTAAACGTCAGTCTTGCATTGATTGAGGTATATAGAACAGAAGAGAACACTGAAACTGCTGAAGAAGACTAATAATAACTTTGTGGCTGAGTGTGAGTTTGAAGAGGAGAAGCAGTGCTCGTAAGAGGTACCAGATAGACGGCAATGAGGGCCCCAGTTCAGCAAAGCACTTAAGCATGTGTTTAAATTCATCCCTGTTCAACAAACCACTTATTCTTGTACTCAACTTTAAGCACATACTTAAGTCTCACGAAAGGCGAAGCTGGGTTTATGGCTGCTTTGCATCACTGGAATGGCACAAAGCAGACGGTGCAAGCCAGTGAATTGGGCATTATCATTAGAAGCTTATATAAAAGCACACATTGGAAACTGTACTGTGAAAAATCAGATGGCACACAATAAGCTCACCTGTCAAGCAGGGGAAAATCAACAATAGGGTGCTGTTAACAGTACACAATTCTTATACATCTACAAAGACCAAATACTTTTGCAGTATCTCATCAAGGTTAATTTTCATTGGTTCTGAAGTGTTAAAAATTCTAAGAGCTTTGCTCGAAAAGAAATGATTAATGCACATGTCAGGGAATTTTCTTAATATGTAGGTATGGCATTAGTCATCTATTCTGATTCACAGTGAAACCTATGGGGCACTGTGGGAAGTATTTACCATGCTAGATGTTGAATTTAGTCTGACATACAGACTTTTAAAGGGTAATTATTTTAAGTTTCCTGTATGAAGGAACAAAGGCACAAGGCCCACGAAAATAGAATTGGTTGCATAGAAATAAGCAGCTGACAAAGCAACTTCTTAATGGCACCCCTTGTCTCTCCAATAAAGAAGGCCTGATATGGGCTTTCCCATTTCTTTGTATCACCTTAAGACTACTAGGAATGCCAAGTCTGGCTTTCCCTGTTTTGCTGGAGGTTTCCTTGGGAGGACCTGGAGATGGGTTGCTCAACCATTGGCTGAAAAGAATGAGATTTTGAATCGTTGTTGACAGTGTTTTTCTCCCTGCTGTTAGTGGAGTAAGATGGACATTAACAGAAAATAGAGCACAGAGAGGCATGTGTGGCTGCAAGAAAAGGACATGATGCTATGGGTGGAGTTCAACTTAGGCCTTATCTAACCCCATCTGTTTTAACTATATCAGTGTAATGCAAATGGCACAGCTTCCTTAGTGTGGATTCAAGTATACCAGTATAAAAGTGCTTATACTGGTATAGTTTACTCCTGTATGGGAAGGGGCATAAGCTATACCAGTATAAGGCACCTGTATACAAATATAACGGTGTCTACACTATCACTACTTTGGTTAAACAAAAATCACACTCCAAAATAGTTATACTGGCACAAAAACAATGTGTAGACCAGGCCTTACTCTCTGTTGTCCCTTATGCCTTTCCATTTATTTATGTTTTCTCTCTTGATGACGGATCCAGCTCGTTCTGATACCATGACCTGTGGTATAGCCAGGAGCAGGGAACCCAGAAGGGAATGTGTGGTTGCCACAGAGCTAAATGTTTGATACAGCGACCAAGGTGGGATATAGAAGAGTCAGCACAGCTTTCAAATACAGTGGAAAAATTGCAACAATAACTTTTAAGGCCCAAAGACAACCAAGCACATCCCTATGTGCTTCACTTTATAGCCAATTCAGTAGAGATGCTATTCTAAACACTGCCTTCTCCTCACATACCACGAAGCATGAATACAGGTGCAGGGCTCATTGCTCATTCACCTCATTTCCAACTCATAATGCTATTAAATCTTCTGCCTCCCAACTGTCATTACATTTGCCCTCACACAGTCAAAGTGTTATCTGAAAATGCACACTGGCTTTTATTTTGTTAACTCATGACATCATTCTTCAGTTGTTCAGACTTCCAGATGAGGACGTCATCAGGCAACAAACTAATACAATGTCCTTATTAACAAAATAAATGGAGAAATCCTAAAAACATGCACATTACCACATTACCAGCTATTGGTGTGACAGAAGTCAAAAAAGACTAAATCCAACAGGGGGGAAGGAAGATTTACAAAACCACAGATATATTGAAAGGTATCCTTCCCTGTGATAAAAAGAAACTGATGTACTAGTTAATTTTGGAATTCCTTAAGAGGGTCAATAAATTATATAATGAATTCTTAGGCTTCTAAGAGAATTGACAAAGTTCTATAGTGAAAGTCAATGTCTAGAGGGCAAAGTGTTGGAGTTTGGAAAGTTGATTGAAGAGCAGGAAATAAAGCAATCATTGAAATATTTTGAAGCTAAAAAGTTATTCATAAGATACCCAAGAGAATACTATTCAGGACGAAAAGCTATGCTCACTTATGCTCCCATTGACTTCATATCTGAGATCAGAGTTTGGCTTTTCCTGTTTATGTACACAAACTAGAACCAATAATTTAAAGCAGGATTAAAGATGATGTTATAATGCAACAGTAAATACCAAGGAACAACAGTTAAATAGCAATTACTTATGTTACTTGATTGCTTGATTGAAAAGATGGAAGATGCAGTTCAGCAGAGATACGAGTTGTGGATTGAGGCACAAAAAACTCCCAAACAAACAAACAAAAAAAACCCCTAGGCTTATTCACTAAATGGAAACATACTGCTGCCTTTTAGTGATCAGAAAACGCTGTAAATTATGGCGTTATTGTGAAAAAAAAATCCATAAAGCTTTTAGACCCAATTTGCAGCTGTAGTGAAGAAGGCAAACAGGATGCTGGTTTATGCTGCTAGCAGAGGAGAGTGTAAATCAAAGGAAGTGACACTGTATATACAAAAACAGCCAGGAGTCCGGTGGCACACTCCATGCATCTGAAGAAATGGGTTTTTCACCCACAAAAGCTTATGCCCAAAGAAATGTGTTAGTCTTTAAGGTGCCACCGGACTTCTTGTTGTTTTTGTGGATACAGACTAACATGGCTACCCCTCTGATAATTGCTATATACAGCTGCTACTCTTTAGTGCTGCCTTACTTCACTACCAGTATATTGTGTATCATTTGTTCAGTGGAATTACACCAAAAATGAATTTGGCTCAGTGTCCCTAGAGCCCAGAATGGGAAAAATATGTGAAGTTCTCAAAAATGTTAGTTATGAGGTTCAGGATGTTCAGTTTATTCTTGCATATAAATACTTATGATTTCATTGTGTATTTTTATTACAATGAAATGGATCCAAGTACCAGTGAAATCCTCACAGTTTCAGAAAGCAAAAGCCAATAGGACATAACTGTATATCTAGGGTCTTATTTGGCAGTATATGAGCACCACCCAAAATTATGAAGTGAACATATAACATGTATCCTTTTTCTTCCAGTTGTCACAGGCTGGGTTTTTATTTTTGGGTGGTGTTATTGTGGGAAAGAGGATGAAGAAATGGATTTTGTAGTCTGCTCTGAAAGTGCTGTTGTTTGTAATCAAATTGATCTCTTCCAGGAGGGAGTTCCAGATTCAGGGGCGGTAGCTCTGTTTCCAGCACACATCTTACGCTGGAAGCTGGCAGTTTCATTGCTCCAGAGAAGAGTAGCCATCGTATCATACCATAACTATGGAGAATGAACAAACTGTTCCTCGGTAACTTGGCCCACTCCCCTGTGAGGCATTAAAGTTGGAGATCAAAACCTTGAATTTGACCTGAACTTCCCTGAGGAGCCAGGGAAGAAAACAGAAGATTGAGCTGATGGGTCCCTCAAAGGCTTGTGTTGCTGAGCATATGGTTGATTATGTTCAGAACCAAATTTAGCTTCAGATACTATCTGCAGCACAGATAGCAAGGCCTATAGTTAAGATTGCCTAACAATTCGCATTAGCGGCTTATAACCATTTAGACTGAAATTTTCCATGTCTGGTGTCTGACTCAGGTATATGTAAAAGTTACAGTTAAAGCAATTCTGACATTTCCAGGAATGAGGTTAGGGGAAAATATGTTGTTTTGTATGTAAAAGAAAATAATAACTGTTTTATAGAGAACCTCTAGCACCTCTGTGCTACTTAAAATTTGGCAGGGCATTGCTCTGGTGTCAGAGATGTGCCTTTTGCCAAAATCTGCCTAAATTTGTAGAGACTTCTCAGAGTGTAGCAGGTAAAATTTCTGAAGAGTCTGTCTCACTGAGCACGTTCAAGCCTCTCACAGCTCCTAGCACTGACCAGACTGTGAATGCACCATCCCCACAGAGTGAATGGGTATGCTGCCTCCGGCCCGGTCCTGCAGGGACAGAGAGCTTTTCCTGCAATTGCTCCTTCTGTCAGCCAGGGGCTGAAGTGTTGCCAGGAAGCAGAACGGAGAGCAGGGAGCCTGCCTCTCCCATGCTCTCAGTGCTCCTTCTGCTGGCACCCAGGCTTTGAGGATGAGAAGGAGAAGCAGCCTGTCTCCAATGCAGAGAGGTGAGGAAAGGGGGTGGGGGGACAAGGGCAGAGGAGCCAGTTGGGGGGTGGGGGGAGAAAGGGGAAAGAAGATGGGGGCGGGGAGAGGACATGGAGATGGGGATAAGAGTGGAGGTGGGACAAAGACAGGGGCAGAAGGTGGGAGAGGGGCACAGGCAGGAGCCGGGAGGAGAGGAGCAGAGTGGGAGGAGCAAGGCAGGAGCTGGGGAGATGGGATATGAGCCGAAGAGGACAAAGAGAGATTGTGGGGGACAGGGCAGAGGGATCTGTAACCTCTAGAGCAGTGGTTCTCTTTTTTTTCACGGACCACTTGGAAATTGCTGAGGGTCTCGGAGGACCACTTAATGATCTTTCCAGATGTTGTTTGTATTGTTAGCTAACTATTGTAAAGTACTTTGGATAAAAGTGCTATATAAAAAAAAACTTAATAATTAACATTTTTGTTGTACAAATAAAAGCACACAACTCGTATTTTAATATCAGTAGTCCTACCTTTCTAATGTGATGGATGTGTCCTCTCTCCCCCGCCGCAGCAGCCCCCGAGCTGGGGCTGGGAAGGAGCAGGGGTGTATCTCCCCCACCACAGCAGCCACAGAGCTGAGGCTGGGAAGGAGGGCTGTTTCTCCCTGGCAGCCGCAGCCCTGGAGCTGGGGAAAGTTGCCTCTTTCTCTGGCTGCCATAGCCCTGCACATCCCAGATTTCCTCCACCCCATCTTCTCACCCCACTGCCCCTTCCCACCTACTCTCTATTCCCCCCAAGGCCACCATCTCACCTTACATGTGCGTCTTCTCCAGGGTCCAGGCACCTAATGAGTGGAGCCGTGCCTGCACAGATCCACTAATTAGGTGGGTGGCCCTTCATTCTCTTGTGTGCGGCCACCCAGGCGTGCACCTTAGAGGGAACTATCCACGGACCACCTGAATGGAGCTCCAGTGGCTGGGCCACAGAGAAAACAGCCTTCTACCACTACCAATGACATTGTTAGCTCAAGTGCTAGAGGACCGTGCTGTGGATCTATGGATCCCAATGCTGCCAAGAATTGATGTGAAGGACCATTGGTGGTTCCCGGATAAAATTTTAATTGTTGCCCCATTTTTAAAGTTTAAAACCAGGACATTTCATTCTGTGCAGTGAATTAGCTGGGTTCCTGTGGCAAACAATGAGTGATCACAGGAGTGAAGGCTGATTCATAAAGCATACTGAATTAAGGTAGTGCCTAGAGGCCGTAACCAATTGTCTGCCATGGTGCTGGGCCCTACCTTTCTGTTTTTCCCCAGAAAATCGAGTTTCTTATCCTGGAATCACAGCATGTTAATTTCACCCCAGTCGAGCGTCCCCTATGATCCCCAGCTCAACAGACGCTGGAGCTATCAGCTGTATTGCAGGCTTGCTCATTTTTGAACAGTCTATAATGACCCAGTTAGAGCTGAAGGGTTTGGGCAAACTTGGATGCCATTTTCTCCTCCCATTTACAAGGCAGCCCAGAGCCTTCAGTGTGAGAGACCCTCTAGTAATACACTGGCCTGCCCTGGCTAGGGCAGTGTTCCACATGTACGTTGGAGCCTGTGCATGTGTCTGAGTGTGCTTTTGTGTAGATGTGCACATATGTAGGCTTAAGCCTGTTTGTATCATGGAACCTGTGCCTGGATCTGCCCATGTGACCTTGATTTTCCCCTTGGGGCCATCTTCCCAAGCACTGGAGAGTTTCATGCCGAAGTCTCACTCTGCCAAGTGGACAGCCTATTGGATGGATGCACCCTTAGCTCTTCCCCAAGTGCCTCCAGGAACTGCTGTAGAAGCAGTACTGTCCATCTTACCCCCATGGTGTGGATGTCCACCAACTCCATCCATTTACCCACACTCGGGGTGCTGGAACAATTTGTATAGTGGGGGTGCTGAGAGCCATTTAACCAAACTGTAAACCCTGTGTATAATGGAAACCACTTCAAGCCAGGGGACACAGCAGCACCCCTACTTCCAGCACCTATGCCCACACAGTTCTTATCTGTGCCCCTAACTGAGAGCTCTTTCCCTGGCCCATATTTGGGCCTGGCCCTCTTGTCTGCCATGAGCATTTGGTACCTTTAAAATAACCTGTCTCTAGCTCATGTAGACACTTTGCCCCCATTGTCCTGGCTCAGTCTAGTCTCTTCCCTCTGAGAGAAGCAGGTTAGGTCTAGGCCCATGATTTCTCACTCATGTAGTCTTGCCCTGAAAAGTGTTTTAGAATTCATGCAGAGCTGGATTGAGTGTATTTACATAACCTAAACTCACACCTTTAAATCCTAGTCAAGGCAAAGCCTGACTGCAATTAGCAAGAAACTCACTGTTTAAGAAAATTTTTTGGAACATCTGTACAACAGAAGCCTGGTGGGCCAAAGTTTCAGATCCACTGGTTTTATTCTTGTAATGTAGCTTATATATACAGAAATAGATGCACAAAGACATCTTTACATCACTGAATATTCATTTTGCTAGCTTACTGTGACAGATGTGAGACCTGGGAGTTCCAAAGACTACACTGAAAATGTGCCACACAAGTGTAGACTTTTGGGACAATAAGTGTTAAGTGGATTTCCTGGGGAATACACAGAGGGAGGTTAATGCAAATTCTCCAACTCTGGTTGTACAAAAAACAAGCCTTTTGAAGCTACGTTCTGTGGAGAGGGTCTTTGTCTGTGGATTACCTGTTCCCAGAGACTGGAGATCAAAAGCCCAAGCTGTATAAAGAAATGATAGGACTGCCCAGCTTGTTGTTCTGGTTCTGAATCTGAGACAGTTATGAGTTTGTAACTCCAGGGAAAACTCAGCTGTCACCTACCAGAGCCTGAGGTTGGATTTGGGAGTGATCTCTGGTAAGCTTATTGGCATACGTGTAGTTTATATTATTGTTTTAATATGTTTTCTCTGTAGTGCTTTCACCTTAAGAATAAATGTGCTTGCTTATAAAGAACTGCGTGATAACTTGCAACTGCTGACAATGACACTGTTTGTAGTCTTTGCAGAGAAAGCAAAGCGCAGATGCTGGCCTGTTTAGGCAGTCAGACTTGCTGGGAATATTACAATGTAAGGCAGAGAACTGTGCAGCCTAGAAAAACCCCTCAGGAGGGAGAGAGATGCAGATCTCTGCCCAAGAGAGATGATGGCTGGGAGCTGGAAACCTTTAAGTTGGTGCCTTTGGTGAACCATGGAGGGGGAAAAAAGTGCAGTTGCTCAGAAACTGTGACACTTATCATTTAAAAAGTTTGGATTGTTTTGCATCTTTTATCAGCCAACATAGGTTTTACTTGGTTAGCCAGTTAAAAAATATGTATCTGAACTAGCAGACTAGATCAGCATTTGTGAAAGAATTTTAGTGCCTGTAGATGTGAGAGAGTAATAGCACTGGGCTGACTCATATGTTGTAGGAGTAGTTGCTCAGATCTGCCAGTTCATCACAACCCTTTTAACAAGCTGAATTTGTATTAACACGCAGGACTGCAGTTTTAGCTAGCATTTATTAAGAGAATATTTTCCTCCTGGGTGAAAACAGCATCTTCAGCAAGTACTTAAATGGAATCCTATTCTCAGAATTCTCATATTAATATGCATTATTCCATAGTTTATACATATGACAATCTTGCATTTAAAAAAGAAGCATTTGGATAATGGCTCTAGTACAGCGATTCAGCAGTAATCCAAATCCAAAAAAGTACCTCATCCTGTTCTTTTGCATTTGGCTGGATTGTATTTACATGATGTTTTCTCTGCTTCCTGTGTCTACTTAGGTCATTAAGATAAAGCTTGCAATACTAGTGTACCAAGGCATGATCCTGTGTAATGTGAAAAGATACTGGATGTCAGAAACTTTTTATATGAAACATGATCAAAGGTGTTCATTACAGCCTGAGTACAACACAAGGTTCCTGAACCTCACCACTCCTTTTGTAATGACTAATGCTGAGTTGTTGGGGCCTCTTTCCTAGCTGGCATTCCCGGTTCAGAGCCAGCCTTATTCTGGCCCTTTCTTTTATAATTTTCTTGTATTATTTTACTAGTGACAGAAGTTAAATGGATAGGATGATAATTGAATGCAGTGTTGCTGTAGCCATGGATATTAGAGAGACAAGGTGGGTTAGGTAATATCTTTTATTGGACCAGCTTCTGTTAGAGAGAGAGAGAGAGAGACAGGCTTCTTCTAAGAGCTCTGTGTAGCTCAAAAGGTTGTCTCTCTCACCAACAGAAGTTGGTCCAATAAAATATATTACCTCACTCATCCTGCAACTGACACAGCTACAACTACACTGCATAGTATAGCTCCATGACTTTTTGGAATAATTATCAGTGTTATAGCAAGTCTGTTAGCGAATTCTAATAATAATGTACTGTATAATGCGTGCAGTACTGTCGAGGCCAGCTGACACTTGTCGAGCCCAAGTGTTCCTCAGTGACTGTTATTTCTGAAGTTTATTATATTACTTCTTCGCTTTCTAAATGTACAAATGTCTTTTTTTCTTTTTCTTTCGTTTTTGGAAAAAAGTTATTGAGAAGGTTGTAGCAGAGTGGCTCTGGGGTTGTCTCTAACTATGACTTCCTAGATCCCAATCAATCTGATTTCAGATATGAAAATAGTGGGCTTGGGGAGGAATCAAGGAAGTTGGTTCAATGGGTTGAGGAGCCCAGACTGAGAAGAACTGAGAGTTTTGCCTATCTAGGATTCAATTATTCAGATTATGGTATGAAGTACTGTACTACTGAATGTGAGAAAAGGTGGCAGAATCAGGCTCATAGTAAATGCATGGATACCATATTTGCCAGATTGCCACTCATTTATTTCACAAAATAACTGTGCTATGGGACCAGTTTGAACTCAGCTGAACCATAAACAGCCTTCTCCAGCATTACTTTGATTTTCTCAAATTGAGAACATCTGCCAGAAAAGCGTATTGGAGGTGATACAGTGAGTTGTTCTGCAAAAATTCACATTCATCAATTGCAAGTGATATAATTTCTTCTAGTATTTCCGCTTCAAATTAAACACATTTGTCGGACAGATCCTGGCTGGGATGATTTAGTTGGGGATTGGTCCTGCTTTGAGCAGGGGGTTGGACTAGATGACCTCCTGAGGTCCCTTCCAACGCTGATATTCTATGATTTCCAGCAAGGTGTGCTGTGAATTAGCAGCAGAATTACCATGAACATAAAGAAGACACTGTCAGGTCAAATTTAGCCCTACATTTTGGTTTTGTAAAAATAAGATTTTGTAACCACTAAAACCAATAGGAATATTTATGACTTTTTAAAATTCCAGTTGGAAACAGTTTTTAAACAACAATATAAACATTCCCCCTACAGTGTTCGCAACTCACACTACAGCTTTGTGTTAGTGCACTGGAAGGGGAGAGTGAAACAAACTAAAAACTGACTAAAAAAAAGTGAACTTGGCTATTGAATTTCCACGGTTTAAAGGACGAGAAATGGGGAAAAAAATGAAATCAAATCAAAAGCCTAAATTTAATATTTGACAGTTCTTTCATTCTGTATTATTAGCTTAGGCCCAGATCCTGCATTGTGGACTGCTGCATCCATGTGATCTCACTACTACAGTGATACCCCCAGAGATGTCTAGGAGAGGCAGTGTGGCCTAGTGCATAGAGCACGGGATTTATTTTTCATTAAACATTTTTTGTCAGAAAATGCCAATACATCAAAACAGGAAACATATTGGTTTTGGTCAAAACCAGAGAGAGAGGGAGGGAGAGAAAACCACCCCAGAATAACCAATAGCCCAGTGGTTAGGCAGGTACTCACATGGTATGTGGGAGACTTGAGTTCAGAGCAGAGACTCTAGCTCTCCTACACCCCAGGTGAGTGCCCTAACCGGCAGGCTGTTCAGGGTGGCGGTTTCTCTCTCTCTTTGTCTTGAGCTTCTGAGAACGAGGCTGTGTTTGTATGTACTGTGTGCACTAGCTGGGTTTCTGTTAGATTTTGGTTTGATTTTGTTACTTGCTGTTTCTTTGGTTTAGGGGTGTTGTTGATTTCTCCACCCCTTTTCCATGGGGTCCACTTCAGATGGATTTAGGGGTTTGATCCACAAGCCTGGGGTTCAGCGTGTGCCTGCCGACTCCTGCACTGTGGAGGTTGTGTTGCTGAGTGTAGGTAAGGTTACTGGTGGCTGTACTAATGTAAAATCTGCCTCTCGAACGTGCAAATCTATAGTGATTTTCCTGGCCCAGGAGCAGTTTGTGAACTGTTTGGTAAAGGAGGAGTCTTTTCTTCAAGTTTTCCCCTTATTTAATCTTGCTATTAAAGTATTTTTTTCCACTGTGTCATGTCTGCCCCCCTACCCCTGTTCCTTCACAGTGGGGCACTAGTGTCTGATCTCTGCCCTTATGGGAAGGTAGTTTCTGCTGTTAGGATGATTCTGTTAGGTTGCAAGAACCCAAATGTGAGGCATGTTATGTCATTCCAGTGCCAAGTTTATGTGGTTCTAAGTAACCCTGAACATCCTTTAAACCTGGTTTTAAAGTACCACATAGCTGGGGTGGATTGTACAGTGTTTGCTGACTCTGAAAAATGGAATGTTTCCTGTGCGGTGACCCTGGTCATTTGAGGGGATGCACGTCTGACTCAGACAACCTCAGTAAGAATGTGGGACCCCAGATAGTGGGGAGGGAGCTGGGACATCAAGGGACATGCAGGAGACAGAGCCTGCATCTGCACTGCCAGACTCTATCACCCCCTCTCCACCCCCACCCCGCCACCCCATTGCCGTATGTGTAGGGCCCTACCAAATTCATGGTCCATTTTGGTAAATTTAATGACCATAGGATTTTTAAAAACTTAAATGTCCTGGGTTCTGATATTTAAATCTGAAATTTCATGGTGTTGTAACTGTGGGGGTCCTGACCCAACAGGGTGTTGGGGCGGGGGGTTGCAAGGCTATTGTAGGGGGGTTGCAATATTGCCACCCTTACCTCTGCACTGCTGCTGGCGGTGACGCTGCCTTCAGAGCTGGTCTCCCAGCCAGCAGCTACAGAGCTTCCTGCGCCCGGGATATGTTCACTGAAGTGGGTCTGACCTGGCCCCTGGAGCAACCCCTGCAGGAGAAGAGGAAGTCCCATCCTCCCCACCCCGGCCCGGATTAGCAGCAGTGTTGCGTACTCCACATAGCAGGAAGTCACTAGGTAAATGCTGAAAAGTCACTAGATGTAGTTGTTTAAGCACTCAAAAATGTCGCTAAACAAAATTTCCAGAGAATTCAACAGAGAATTATATATATATGTACACACACACACACAACCAGGTGAGTATAGTCACAAAATCATTCACAAGCAGCTCAATAGTGTTAATAAAATCCATTCCGTGCTCTTCTTACTACATTCTTCTGGACACCAAGTCAATATCTTTATACCTCAACTGAGCAGGTCCTCAGAAGGAATCGCATTCCAGGGCTTCTTGGGCTGAGATCACTATAATCTGCAGGCGAGGAAAAGAAGTTTGTGGAGGCTAAATAAATATTTTGCTAAAGGCAGGGCCACTTTGGAGAGAGCAACACATTAGCCAGGGCTTGTGTTTAGCCAAATGTGTTCTTTCCTGTTGCTCCATAGTAAGTAGCACACCCTGTGATGCAGGGAAAGACGGCTAATGAAGCAGGCCAGGCAGGGGAGGCAGCTTAGCCAGCGAGGAGAGCCGCACGGATGGAAGGTGGGGTGGGATAAGACAGGGCCATGTGCCCCAATGGGGTGGGGAGGCACTGTGCCTCCAGGAAGGAAGCCCTTGCTACAGGATCAAAGGTGGAGCTAGCTTGATTTTGGCTCCCCTCTACTCCTTCCCCTGGCTTGGTTTGGGGTTAGCTGCTGAGCTGTTTTCAGAAATCAAACCCTGGAAGCGGGGGAAGGTGTCTGGCTAGCATATTTTTTTTTAAATCTACTTTCTTGGCTCAGTGCAGTGCAGAGCTCAGGTCAAGCGAATGCCCTCTTCCCCAAGCTCTGGGCCCTCCCTTTCTCTAACCTGTCAGCTCAAATCCAGGCTGGCAATTGTGGGAAACCCAGTGCAGATTCACCAAGTAAGTACCAACTCCGAAGATGAAGAGAAGGTGTAGAGCCCTGGGTGGACCCATTTTGCTCAGCATTGTGAAACTGATGCTCCCACAAGATTCTGTTTTGGGTTGGAGAAAAAGTCTATGGACTGTCAGCAATTTTTTTGCCCACAGCTGCCACATGGCCGTCTCATGGCTGACCCTGCGGAGATCCAGAAAGCAGCTGTTTCTTTTTTTAAAATGGTACTCTGTACTCACCTGAAGTCTGTGATGTGCTGACAATGGACAAGCTGCATCAGGGCTTACCCCATCTAACTGGGGGGGAACAGTGGGGCCTGAACACCCCGCTGTCTCTCTTGCAGTCCAGCAGCCCTCCTCTGGCAAGGCCTCAGGTACTGATGGGCTGCCATCTGAATTTTACCAACATTTCTGGCATCTTGTCAGTCCAGACTTTTTTCTAGTTGTGCTGGAGTGTATCCAGGAGAAAGAGCTGCCCCTCGGTTGCCTCAGGGCAGTGATCTCCCTGCTGCACAAGAAAGGGGATCTCTCAGACTTATAGAATTGGAGACCTATTTCCCTTCTTTGCTCTGCTTATAAGATTTTATCCAGGACCTTCCCTTTGCCAACTGGCTGACGGACTGTCTGGACGCTCTCAGACACCCTGATCAAACATATAGTATTCCTAACCACTGTATTTTTGATCATTTGTTTTTAATTCATGATGTTTTTCACCATAAACAAATTTGTACTCTGGATGCAGGGCTTGTTTCAATGGACCCGGGGAAGGCCTTTGATAGTGTTAACCATAGTTATCATTTTAAAATGTTAGAAGCTTTTGGGATTGGGCCGGTGATCTCTTATACTTCTTCATTGTACCATAACGTTTGGTTTCACAGAGATTAATGGGGGCTTTAGCTGCTGCTTCCCAGTTCTCAGAGGCATTTGTCGGGGTGTCCTCTGTCTGGGATGCTGTATGCTGTTAGTTTGGAGCCATTCCTGCATGTCCCTCAAAGCCATCTGACTGGCCTTTCTGTGCCAGGGTTGCTGGATGCTTTCCCGGTTCATCCGTCAGGCTATGCTGATGATATCTCAGTTTTTATCGTGTCTGACAATGGCATGTAGGCACTTGATGCTTGTTTAAAAGGGTATAAACATCTTTTGCCTGCATTAACTGGACAAAGAGCAATTCGATCCTACTGGTCTCTTGGCAGTGTTGTGGTCCCCCTTTGTTGCCCCAATTATTGCCATGGGATTAAGATGCTGGGGGGTCTTTTTTAGATCTGGACAATATACGTTAAGGAACTGGGAAGGAGCTGAGGAGAAGGCGCAAGGCTGCCTACAGAAACAAGGTGGCACAGAAACAAAGCAAAAGTTAAAAAGTTTAATCACATTTTTTGAAAATTGTGAGAGAATAATTATCCTAAAATTAATGGTTTAAAATTAAACCTCAATTAAGTGCCAAGAAATGTTACAAAACTTCTGCAAAATGGTGCCCCTTTCCATGACGCTTGTTGTATGGTCACATTCTAACAAGCACAATGATAAAATACGTTGTTCCTCTTCCCTAGTACTGTAGATGGGATAGTTGCACAGAGTGTAACAAGTGCCCAGTACAGCCCCTACAGCTCAGCTGCAAATGGTCTAGTTTAGGTGTCATGCAATCTTCCCTGACCAAGTCCTTGGAGCTCACTAAACATCAGAGTTGTCAGCAACCAGGGAGCTTCATTCTGCTGTTTGCCAGGGAATCCTTTATTCTCAAAAAACCTAAAATCAACTCCCCTAAAAAAACCCCTCACAGTAGAACACAAAAGACTCAAGTATTTGTTTAAACACTAACAATCACTCATGTATGTATTAATACAGATAGAATCAGGTCTGAGTGGACGTTTTTGTGCGGACCACCTCCTAATCACCTGGGAGAATAGAAGGCACTCCCTTTCCCTTTGGAGACACAGTCCTCTATGTAATTGATGATTATTTTAAACCACTGTTCCGAATCTCAGCTGGGTCTTAAATTATATTTTGAAGAAATCGAACAAAATTTCTCTATGGTTTCAATTCAGTCAGAATTGCCGTAAGGATATTTTTCTCGTAACAGTCTTCTACATTTAAGTCACCAAGCCATTTGCAATGACACCAGGCAGGCAAGAGGCACAGCAACAATATATATTTGCATCGTGTCCATGCCCCCGGATATAAATAAGCACCTAAAGATAGTTGCATGTGGTTCCCTCTGCTAAAAAACTTTTTTTTAAAGTTACCACTCGTTGTGCCCTGCTTTGATGTTCCTGCCACTAAATGAAGGAGGTCAGGGGCTCATTGATTTAGTAAGCAAGGTGGCAACCTTTCGCCTCTGGTCTGTTCAGCGGTTGCTGTACACTGACTCCGCCTTGCCTGGACGTCCCTTACCTTCTCTCTCCTTTTTGCTGGGGTGACGGGCTTTGACTCTCACCTATTTTTGTTGGCACCTGGTTGATTACAGATTTGCATCCATTCTATAATGGTCCTTTTAACAATTGGTGACTATTGGGTAGAGTGTGGCATGACCAGGTGTTTTCCAGTTTATGGCTCTTGGAAGGGCCCCTGTTTTTTAACCCAGTTTTCCCCCATCGAAGCTTTCTTCTCCAGGAGCCTGTTTTCTGCCTTTACTGAAGCTGGATTGACCAAGCTGTCCCAGTTGATTGTTCTTAGTCGGTTAAGCTGGAAGTTGGTGACAGCTCTTGCTGCTCACACTAAAATCTGGTCTGTGTGTTTCCTAGCTAAGGTCCTCACTGAATTTCAGGTGGGACATCCTCTGCAGACTCCTCAATATTTGCATGGATTGTACTTCCGGGGCAGGGGGAGGGAATCTTGTGTTCCCCTCCCTAGTTGTCTCCCCTTCCCTGGATAAGATCTTTGTGCAAGCAGGCAGATTGTTGCCATGGAAGGATTTGATGAATGTTCTTTTTGCAACCATGACCAAAAAGCAACTCCATGGCCTGTGTGTCAAGGTGTGGCATTAAGCTACCCTCTCTGATCTGCCTGATACAGCTTGGAGGATGTCTCTGTCCCTGGGTGAGTCTGTCGCTGGCTTGGAGGACATAGTACAATCCTCCTCTTCCTAAGCACTTTGGTGACTTACAGTGGAGGGTCCTGCTTAGCATCCTAGCCAGAGGCACCAACTTCCTTTTTTTCAGGTGGGTGCCCCACCGCCGCTCTGCCCCAAGACCCCGCCCCCACTCTACCCCTTTCCCCTCCCCTTGCACCGCTTCTTCCCGCTCCCTCCCTGAGCCCCCACCCTTGCTCCTTCTCTTCCCACCCCACCCACTTCCCCCCAGCACCTTCCACCTGCTGCCGAACAGCTGTTTGGCAGGTGGCTAGTGAGTGCTGAGCACCCACTGTTTTTTTCCAGGGTGTTCCAGCCCCAGAGCACCATAGAGTCAGGACCTATGATCCTAGCAACCAATCATTTTTTGAACCATATTGCCCCTTAGGTATCTGCGCAGTACCCCTTCTGCTCAGCTTCAGACACAGTGTTTCATTTTTTCCTACATAACCACCGTTTGATTCCTTTCTGGTTTTTTGCAGCAGCTTTTCAGCGGTTTGGGACTGTTTTGTCCCAAGCCCCTGTTTGTTCTCGGAGTAAGATACAGCAGTCACATTCAACTGGTTTCCTGCCAGGCTAACATTTTGTTGGTCAGGCAATACTAGCCATTTTGAAATCTCACCAGAACAGAGTGGCTGGGGTAGAGCAGTGTCATGTGCCTGGACTGCTCCATGCACTGATCGTGGGCCGGCTGCAGGTTGATTACGCTTTTTATAAATCGACTTGCAACCTGGATGCTTTTCAGTTGACTTGGTGTGCTAACAATACTTTGCGTGAACTTGGTCATGATGATGCTTTAGTGATCCATGTTTAATGTTCACTTAAGACAAGTTTTGATTTATTTTATCTATCTCTTTTTGTGTATACTGTATATTGTAATTCCATAACATTTTAAATAGTTTTTAAAGTGACTGCATGTGAATAAAGTAGGGCTGTCAATTAATTGCAGTTAATGCACGTGATTAACAAAAATTAATCTCGATTAAAAAAAGTAATCACGATTAATCGCACAGTTAAAGAATAGAATACCAATTGTAATTCCATGGCAATCCTGTAATCAGTGTGGCTGTTTTAAAAGGCTGCCAGTGACAAATAAGCATATGGCAAAGCACATACATGCGGTTTATCTCCCATAGACTATGAGCCTGTCGACACATACAGTGCTGCAGGTTTTGTCTATACTACACTTTTGTCAGCAAAACTTTTGTCGTGAGGGGTGTGGCAAAACACACCCCCTAACTGACAAAATTTCACCGACAAAAGTGCTGGTGTGCACAGCGCTACGTTGGGGGGAGAGTGTCTCCTGCCAACATGGGTACTGCCGCTTGTTGGGAGTGGTGTAATGATGCTGGGGAGAGAGCTCTCTCCCACCGGCATAAAGCAACCTCTCAGGAGACCTTACAGCAGCACAGCTGCAGCGGTATAACCGTGCCGCTGTATGGTCCGTAACGTAAACACAGCCATAGCCTATGTCATGCAGCGTCAAACGTTCAGAGGGTGAGCTAAGTAAAAGACCAGCCACCGCCACCATAGAAAAATGGGATGTTGTAAAAGAGGCATAAAAAAACCCCTGTGACATAACCATAAGTGAATCCTTGAAACGAAACATTCAGAGTCCCGAGGTGATGAGATGCAAATGATCATTTTCCTGTCATCATTTGTTATTTACTCTAATGTGCAAACAATGAACAGAAGCTTTTAGCTGAATAGAGTGATTCACACTTTAAAGAGTTTTCCAACCTTACTGAGTAAAAGTCCTTGCACAAAGTGCAATTCAGAGCATTAGCATTTATACTTTTTAACACCTGAGGCACCTTTCATTAGGCTGGAAACCCAGGATCTTTCCCTTTATTGAATCCCCTGAAGAAGAGCGCTGTGTAGCTTGAAAGCTTGTCTCTCTCTCTCTCTCACCAACAGAAGTTGGTCCAATAAAAGATATTTCCTCACCCACCTTGTTTCATTAAAGTGAGGCGCTTGTCTCCTTAACACACTATCAGTCTGGTCATTTACAGCAGATTATATGCACCAGCAGATTCACCCTGAATGTGATTTAAAGCATATTCAAATGAGCCTGGCTATACCAATAAATAGAACGTATCAGCCTAGCTGATAATTATTTCCAAGGCAGGATGGAAAATTTTTCACATTAATCATGACTATTAAGTGCTCGAAGAATAGCTGCTCAATATAGTCTCCTGTAATTAGCACCAATGTATGTGAATGAGAATCATGTATGCCAACAGCCACCCTATTACTTTACAAATAAAGCCATTAAAAATCAACTCAGAGGGAGGCAATTTCACTTATCTGGCATGTAGTTTAGAAATTATAGTGGGGCGGCTGAAAACAATAATAATGAGGAATGTGATCTGTTGTGTTACCAGTCTGAAGGTCACTCAAAGACAGCTATTTCATTTGTCTTTACCAGTAGTGTATGTTTACGTTCTGCTTCAGACTCAACAATATCAAGGCTATCATGTTTTGGATGATGTTTTAATGGGTGCAAGGAAGTTTTTATTTGTCTGTAGAAGTCCCATAAAACTATGAGAAGAGCTATGTGACTTCTAGTCCTCTTTGTTATGTCATTGCACCTTCACTGAGGCCAGGATTTCACCCTTAGTTTCTAGGTGATTGCAGTAATTTATACCGGAAGCTATTTTTAAAAATGAACTGTGTTGTTATGTACAAAGCCTCGATATTCTGTGTCTGATAAATCACTAATAAGACCTTGCACACTTTGGGATGCAATGGAATAATAATGTGGGCCACCCACTGAAATACTCGCAGCTACTTTCTTCAACTCTCCAGATTTTCTTTCGATGGCATAGCTCAGGGGAACTAATGAGATCACTACGCAAAGTAGTTTGGCTGCAGGGATCACATTCCTTGCTCAGACAAAAATCACACAGGAGAATTTACAGGGCAATGTTCCAACACGTACCATGTCATGTAATGCTGCCACAGGCTTCAGAATTGGTACAACTTTGGCATAGTATCACTATGGCAGATCTCCAGTGCTGGCCTCTGAGAGTGTTCTGGATAGATAGAGAAAAAGGAGATGGGGGGAGATAGGAAACAGGCCCAAAGGAAGCAGGCAACAGCTGTATTAAGTGAACAGGAAGCGTTTAGGTAACCAGGCTAATTAAGACAGTTACACAACACGCTTTTAAGGCAGGTGAGGAGTAGTATCCCCAAACAGGAAAGGCTTATGCTGATGGAATGGACAGAATACTTTTTTACAGGTGGGTCATGGGCCTGCTATGGAAAAAGCTGTTTCCCCTCCCCCCACCCCCAAAATGTACTATTTTAGGCACTAATTGAAGATTCATTCAGGCATGTAAAATGAAATTTAAAAAATGTTTGATGTAGCAGTTTAAAATTTTAAACATTTTTAAATGTTGTAGGCCTATCTGAAAGATTAGTGGTGAGCTGAAACTGGAGGAAATGAAGACAGAAGACAAGCTTTTATTTCAGAGGGCTGGCTTGAAAAAAAAAAAAAAAAAACCTCTTTCAGTTCTGGAAACTGTGTTTAATAGTATTTCTTCATTATTGCCATGGGAACAACCAATGGTAGATAAAGAATGTTAATAGATACACAGAATGATAAAGCGTGTTAATCCCTTGGACATATTCTAATTTAGGTAATTACTTTCTGCCCATCTGAATTCCTTGTAGAGTTCTATTTGGATACAGTTCCCTAAAGTGTGATGGTGTGTTATTGTGTGTCTGGTAGATACATGCTGGGTTCCTCTTCAGGGTAGCTGCATTTCAGAGGTGGGTGAAGTGATTGTGTAACACCGACAGACCCCGGTCATCTGCCGATGGGATCGAACCTGGGACCTCAGTGCATGAGCCTCTACTGCGTGAGCTAAAAGACAACTGGCTGTTAGCTAAGGCCGCAGAGCAAACTCATTTTCTCTCTCTCTTTAAGTGGTCTCGGTGCCAGGAGATGTGTGGGTTACAATTGCACTTAAGTTTCTTTTGTTTGGATACACATTGCTGGTTCCAGGGGTGTTCAGCACGTATGGGATGGAGGGGCTCTCTCAGACCAGTAGAAATCTCAAAACAGTAGAAACTGTCTAAGTGTTCCCACTGTGCGTAGCATATCAATGATACAAGGCACTTGGGGGTGCTTTCAGGATGAAAGGTGCAATGTAGATGTCCAGTATCGTGGCTAGAATTACAGTCATTGTACCCCAACAGTTAGTACATCACAGCCTCTGACAGCACATAGTTGAGCCCTGTTCTGACTAGAGGGACAGATGTTATATCAATAAAATAAAAACCAGCAGGATCTTATTAAAGGGGAAAAGGCAAAATGACACATTTATTGTGAATACAGAAAGAATCATAGTAAGCAGTTAGTTATAGCTATAACATTCCATTCAATCTCATATTTATTCACACATTCATTCATACACACACACACACACAGGTTCTGCAAGGTTGTTATCATAGTTACCAGCCTTACAGTTGCTCATGCCAAGCCACTGGCCAGGTGGCCTGGACATGAGGAGGGAGCAGGGCCTCGTCAGATGCTCATCTGATGCTCCTGGAAGTTGGTTTGCAGAATCAGACCCCAAAGTTCTCACTTTCTAGATTCCATTTTTATAGGAATTTCTTCCTATGCCAGTCTTTGGGAATTGCTTCATCATGCTGTTGCTGAATCAATCAGCAGATGGCACATTCCTGACGACTCCATGCTGCCAGATGTTATCTCGTTCTTTGGTTCTCCCATTCTCGAGGCTGTTGGGTGGATTCCAGTCTGCCCTCTGGGGGTCCTCTGGTTATTTCCACTTGACGCCTTCTTCAGCCGATGGACACTGGATTCTTAGGCTGGCACCCCCCTGATCATTCAGTTATTATCCACACCAAGCATCCATCCACATACATCCTCTATCTCTATTTTAATCACAATTGTTAACAAAGCGAGAGAATACAACAAAAGGGCGGGGAGTCTCTGGGTGCTGTTTCTGTTGTTACAGAGTATTGCTTTGAGTCTCTCTCTCCTGGGGGTCCTCTGGTTATTTCCACTTGACGCCTTCTTCAGCCGATGGACACTGGATTCTTAGGCTGGCACCCCCCTGATCATTCAGTTATTATCCACACCAAGCATCCATCCACATACATCCTCTATCTCTATTTTAATCACAATTGTTAACAAAGCGAGATGAATACAACAAAAGGGCGGGGAGTCTCTGGGTGCTGTTTCTGTTGTTACAGAGTATTGCTTTGAGTCTCTCTCTCTGTGAGTAGTTGTTGTTACAAAGAATTGCTTTGAGAACAGACTCTGTCTTAGAATGTACTAACACAATTAGCAGCTTGCAAGTTTCACACATAGAGGGAGAGAAACAGTACCAAAACCCAAGAGACCTCTTAATTAGCAAAACCCTGGAATTTAAACTATGGGGAATCAAACTCATTTGTGATTTTAATACAGAACTTCTTTAATATGATCCAACACAGAGTGTGCAGTCCACTGAGCAAAAGCAGTGCAAAGTGGCTTTAAAGCAGTCAGAGATGGCCCCGTGGAGAATTTCTCCTGTGAAGGAACTCTCTGCTGGTGGACAGCTAAGAAAGGCAGGTTGGCTGAATCCTATGTCAGCCTGCCCCACACCCAGCATAAAATAAAGGAGGGGGCATATGAGGGGCTTTTGGGGGATGGGGCATGGTCAGGACAAGGCTGGGACGGGGGGGTGGGGGGGGGGAAGGGAGGGTGGACAAGATGGCAGAAGAGAAACTTGCAAATAAATGGCTCTCTGGAACCATGCAGCATGGCCATAGTGGAGAAGCTGGGCTATAGTGTGGTGTGTCTTAATACAAGCATGTGGTAGCTGTTGAATTTTTCAGGGTGAGCTCTGTGTTATAGTTCTAAATATTTGAAGAATGACTCCCACTCTACCTCCGAGGGATGGCCACGTCCCACAGTTCCGGTCCTGAAAGCGCTAATGGGGCATGCCTTTGTAGCTGCAGTATCTGATGGGGGGCAGAAGGGCAACATTCCTTCCCCACAGAACAGACAGAGTGGTGCTTCTTAAGGCTCCAGTGCCTTTGAAAGTGGACAGAAAGCACATTGTGACAGCGGGCCCTTTGAACAGAGCCAGATACAGCCCTGACTGACCGAGCATCCCAGTGCTACACACTCCCCATTTCCCACTCTGACTGAAAGGTCAGTTGTAGATTCCTTCCTGCTGAATGTGACTGGAAGGCCAAGGTCATAAGCCAGAGCTTTCCATGAGGGCAGACCTTATGGCTTTACATCTGTGTGTGAGAGGCTCCAACCACGGGTCTAGGAAAGCTTAGTTTCAATTACATTCTGGTTCTGTGGATGAAGGGAAAGCAGTGGATGTATTGTTTCTTGACTTTAGCAAAGCTTTTGACATGGTCTCCCACCAGTATTCTTGTCAGCAAGTTAAGGAAGTATGGGCTGGATGAATGCACTATAAGGTGGGTAGAAAGCTGGCTAGATTGTCGGGCTCAACGGGTAGTGATCAATGGCTCCATGTCTAGTTGGCAGCCGGTGTCAAGTGGAGTGCCCCAAGGGTCGGTCCTGGGGCTGGTTTTGTTCAATATCTTCATAAATGATCTGGAGGATGGTGTGGATTGCACTGTCAGCAAATTTGCGGATGATACTAAACTGGGAGGAGTGGTAGATACGCTGGAGGGGAGGGATAGGATACAGAAGGACCTAGACAAATTGGAGGATTGGGCCAAAAGAAATCTGATGAGGTTCAATAAGGATAAGTGCAGGGTCCTGCACTTAGGATGGAAGAATCCAATGCACCGCTACAGACTAGGGACCGAATGGCTAGGCAGCAGTTCTGCGGAAAAGGACCTAGGGGTGACAGTGGACGAGAAGCTGGATATGAGTCAGCAGTGTGCCCTTGTTGCCAAGAAGGCAAATGGCATTTTGGGATGTATAAGTAGGGGCATAGCGAGCAGATCGAGGGACGTGATCGTTCCCCTCTATTCGACATTGGTGAGGCCTCATCTGGAGTACTGTGTCCAGTTTTGGGCCCCACACTACAAGAAGAATGTGGATAAATTGGAGAGAGTCCAGCGAAGGGCAACAAAAATTATTAGGGGTCTAGAACACATGACTTATGAGGAGAGGCTGAGGGAGCTGGGATTGTTTAGCCTGCAGAAGAGAAGAATGAGGGGGGATTTGATAGCTGCTTTCAACTACCTGAAAGGGGGTTCCAAAGAGGATGGCTCTAGACTGTTCTCAACGGTAGCAGATGACAGAACGAGAAGTAATGGTTTCAAGTTGCAGTGGGGGAGGTTTAGATTGGATATTAGGAAAAACTTTTTCACTAAGAGGGTGGTGAAACGCTGGAATGCATTACCTAGGGAGGTGGTGGAATCTCCTTCCTTAGAGGTTTTTAAGGTCAGGCTTGACAAAGCCCTGGCTGGGATGATTTAACTGGGAATTGGTCCTGCTTCGAGCAGGGGGTTGGACTAGATGACCTTCAGGGGTCCCTTCCAACCCTGATATTCTATGATTCTATGACATCAACCAGACTTAGTGCAAGCTCAAAGGCTGTGCAAACCAGGCTGTCACACATAGCACCCCCTGGACTCCTCATTCATTACATCAACCGTGAACAAGAAGAATACAGCGAGACCAGGGAAGCTGAAGTACTGAGTTGAAAGGGCCCAGCACCGCAGTATAAGTAGGTATCAACTGGAGAGATCAAGCTGCTAACAACTTTAGGACAGGGACTGATGGCCACAACTCTCTGCCATTAGAGCTCAGAGCAGGAGAGCTGGTGTGGTGCTGCAGACAGGCAGATGCTGTTTCTGGCCGTTCATGGCTTCATGGGGAGGCAGGAAACATAGAGTAGGGCAGCCTAGACATGCCTCATATGCGCTTTGAAAATTGGTAGGGCTCTTGCAACAGGATGGGAAACTGCGACACTTAACAGGGCATATTGAGCTGCTCAGCAAATGTGTGTGGGGGGCCACTTATAGGCTGCTTTCTAGTTCTTGAGTTATGGTGAGCTCTAACAAACGGTATTTTCAATAGTAAATAAAGGTAACCTTGTTGGAATCAGTGATATCTCTAGACCCAGCATGAACTTATTAAGTGCACTCACTCATTGTACTGTATCTAAAAAAAAATAATTAGCAGATGAAATTAAAATATTTAAAACATCCAGAACAGAGTCAATTGTGTAGGATCTGCCTGAGACTCAACCCAGCCTGGGCCAAGAGGGTCAAAAACCAGGTTCTCTAGGTCAAAACAGGATTGTCTGTGCAAAACCAGCTTGGTGGCATTTCTAACTCTGCGTGTCATGTTCTGTATTTGATAACAAAACATTCTATATGGGGCACAGGGAGGAGAGGAATCTTGTTTGGTTAAAGCCAGCGAATGCATGAAATTCCTCTTGTTGAAAAAGCCTGTTTGTTTGTTTGGCAGAGTCTATCTAATGTCCTTGCTCAGGATAGGACATAACATTGATTGGGGGGTGGGAGGAGGAATATATTCTGCTTAAAACTGGAGCTGGCACAACAAGACAGAGATGGCATATTCTTAGATTATGCCTCTCATAGGAAAAGACACTGCGGGGATGTACGATTTCTTTTAACTGTAAAGGCAAGCAGGTAGGAGGGGAGCTGTGGCAAAGTGTATTCAGGTACTCTACAGTAAAAGCAGAGAGGCGCTTTCAGGATAATAGCATTTCTCTTATGCTAATAGAGTGCCTTTGTCAGTGTTAGGGTAGCTTTACCATTGTCATGTGATAGGAACATTTTGGGTTCTTTTTTTGTTTTTTGCAGCTGACAGCCTCGGGCATCCAAGCCTACACTCTTCCTTTCAGGCTCAGTTACTGCCCAGTTAAGAGTTTGAACTAAGGGAGCTTTTGCTACCCTGAAGCAAGAAGCGAGGTCAGCCTCAGTGAGGTCTGACAAGCTTTCAGCCACCCCACTACCTCTGGGCTACTTTTTGTGCCTTTTAATTCCCTGCCCCACCCTGCACCTGAAAATGAATATGCAACATAACTCTTTGGTGAGAGAAGGTAAGAGAGATCCTCTGAGCACCACGATACAGTAAATTCCTAGTGGATACTCAACAGCAGCTCACCAGCTCTGGCATACTCCTACCCTCCTTTCTCTCATGATATGGCTACTACTACTGAGCAAGGAAAGCAAGGACCCTGACTACATGGTTTGGTCCTATACTTGCCCTGCAATGGTTTAGCACTTCCACACAGCTACTCTGTTTTGACAGAACCATCCTGATGTGTCTAGGCACTGCACGCTTTACAATTGTACCAGTGCATTCTGGGACTGAGGAACAATCTACACCAATGTCTCCAGCACTGATGCTGGGAGAAGGGGAATTTCCAAACGTAAGGAACTATGCTGTGATACAGTGTTCTGAGAATCACCCAGATCAGTGAAGGTGAAATGCGTCTGGCTTTCTAAACCCACTCAGAAGAAATTATCATAACTTTAGCCAGATTTTCAGCTTGCTCCAGGTTTTGCAAAGGACCATTACACTTCTAAAATATCTAGGGTGGCTGTGGGGTGGTGATCTAAGACATTGGTACTAGTGTTACAAACCTCAAGGCATTCCAAACAGTGGTTTCTTGTGATGGATTTTTACCTAGACATGGTTTGGGGCTGGTGGACCAAAAATTAAGAGTCCCAAATCTGTCCTTACCTTGGGCCTCCTACTTTTAATCACATTGTCATGAGGCATACAAGCACAGAGAATCTTACCAGGAGACATTTATTAAAGAGAACAATACAAATTATAAACACAAACAGGCTTCCCCTGAGGTTGGGTTCCAGTCTTGTCTCCTTTGTTCACCGGGAACCACACCCTGCCTGAAATTCTATAGAGCACCCAGCGATATCTAGTTGCTGATTGTTACACTACAGTAAATACAACATTACACTCATAGGACTTTTAAATGACACTGTACTGACTTTTTTATTTTAAGAGGAAGATTGCTTTAGAGAAAGAAGCTCAATAAATATGTACATTGTGTAAATTCAAATATCGCTTAATTTGTTTCTAGATAAGAAGGGTAGTTAGGGGTATGTTAGAAATGCAGGAAGATGGGGTTTAAGGCTTGTCTACAGAGGGAAATTGACCGGCATAGCTATGCTGGAATAGCTAATCTGTTATAGGTATACTGGTCAATTTCCCCATGTACACAAGCCCTACAGCCTAAAATTTAGCAGAAAAGGTCAGTTATTTGGGGCCAGATGATCTTTGGTAGTTGTATAATTCCTATGGGGGAAAATCCATTGTCATAACCGCAAAAAATTAGGGCTTGTCTACACGACAGCTTAGTGCGTGGCAAACTTTGGTTTAAATTTACAGCACTCCAGTGTGCCATGTACTGACTGTCTGTGTGAACCTTGCTGCTGCAGCCAGGAACTTTTAGTGCACAGCAGCAGCGCCCACACAGACAGTTAGTGCGCAGCCGGCTAGAGTGCGATAGATTTACACCTGAGCTTGCTGCACACTAACTCGCCATTACAGACATGCCATTAGCTTGTGTGAATAATGAGTAATTGCTTTGAGCCCTGTAAGCTAAAAGAAGGTTAAGATCTTTTTCATAAAAAACCCCCAACAAACTACTCAAGGAATGAATGTCCTTCCCCTCGTGACTTACCAGAGTGGGCACTTTGCTGCTTCGGCACAATCACGTGGCTATCTGGAACTGGAAGGCCTTCCCAGAATGTTTGGAAGTACTTTGGTCAGGCAATCAACGGACTGAGAGGATTTTGCAGCGATTCCCACAGGAAGTGGTGGGCTGAGCTCAGTGACAGGCTTTCCTGGTACAAAGTAAAGTGGTCCATTGTGCCCAAAACATTCTTACCTGACAAAGAACAGGAAACAGCGGTGCTGGAAATTTTTTTAGGGGGAGGAGGATTCGCTGAAAGCCAATGAATCAAACTGTAAACCCTGGATATGATAGGAACCACTTCAAGCCAGTACCCCTAACAGGAAATGGGCTTGTTTGTTAAATGGTGGAAAGAGCATTGGGTTTTAGTTTCACTCTTCCTTGGATTTTCCTTTCTTACTTCATAAGCTCCCAAATTCTTGTCTGCAAGAGGGATTTTGGCTCAGCTAGGACTGGTTTAACCAATACCATGAATGCCTGTCACTTCACATGCATATTTGACACCTCACATCAAACTGAGCAAGGTATTTGGGCCCAATTCTGCAAGATACTGACCACTCTCAATTCCCATAGAAGCAATCAGGTTGTGGTAGGTCCAGGTGTGAAACAAAGTGCTATTTGTAGACTGCCACCAGATGATGGTACAAGGAAGTCTAAGATAAAATGATGGTGGGGTGGGGAGGAATACTTTTCTGCCATTTTAGACCCTCCTTTTCTACCTTTAAATAAAACACAACAGCATGTTGATGTGAAAAACATGTACTATAAAATGTAGTTATGATAAAGGGCTTTAGGAGGAGGATTACATGAGTTAAGTCTCAAGATATTGAAACCTCTGATAATAGCTATGCTAGGGGATTGGTCTAATGTGGAGACAGGCAAGAGATCCAGGCATTACAGGAAGAATTGGCATAAAACAGAGCAGGAAGGGACAACAAACTGAAATTAGATTTAAATCTACTTACATTGTAAGATCTGTGGGGCAGGGACTATCTTTGTCTTTTTATTCTGTTTGTACAGCGGCTGGCACAATGGAGTCCTGGGCCATGACTGGAATTCCTAGGAGCTGGTACCACAACACACATTTTAATTGTAATGTTGAGGTTTCACACTTTGTGATTCATCATTTTTATTAAAAAGAACGAGGAATACATGTGGCACCTTAGAGACGAACAAGTATTCCTCGTTCTTTTCGCTTATACAGACTAACACAGCTACCAATCTGAAACATGTCATTTTTATTGCAGTTAGCCTAATTTTTAAATGTTTTTCCATGTTGGACCATGGTAAAGATGATTGGTTTGGTGCTGTCATTTCACAGTACGGGACTTTTAATTTCACAGTACAGGACTTCTGAACTCATTCTGGACTCTTCAGCGCAACACCTCAGCCAATGGAGTTACAGGGGCATAGACTAGAGTAACAGGAGCTGAATCAGGCAGTGAATTTATACGATTGCTGGGGCATGAAACAAGTATCAAGAATGCCTCTGAGTATATAAATAATTCTATATCTCTAATTGCTGATTCTCAGAATCTGTTATTATACTTTATATTCTAGTAGTATCCAGAGGCCCCAGTCCAGCCTGAGGCTCCATAGTGCTAAGTGCTGTACAACCAAAAAGGAGGAGACAGTCCCTGCCTCAAAGCATTTACGGTCTACTTAAAGCCAAGCGTAACAAATGCCAGGCCTTGTTTGCACACAGAAGTTGCACCCGTTTAATTTAAATAGGTTTTAAACCATTGCAGACCCCTGTATAAACAGTCTTATTTCAATTTAAGAGGGGCATATTTCTTTATAGCTAAAACATGTTCCTGATTGATTTAAGCTAATCAATAGAAAAAGATTTATAATTAATTAGGGCTGTTCAGGAATCAGAATGTTCACTTTGGGGTGGGGGGGTAGTTTCATAATTTCAAAATGTCTTCCATTCTGGAATGGAAGGAAAACAATTTTTTTTTTTTAAATTTCCCACAAACCAAAATTCTGAAAACACTTTTTTTTCAGGTTGAATAAAATGTTTCATTTGGACAAAATCAAAATGTTTTATTCCAATTTTGATTTTTTTTCATTTACTATTATATTTTTATAATGTAAAATAAAAGAATTGAGACACAAATTCATTCTGACACTGGGAAAATGGAACGTTTCAACCTTATCAAAACACTTTATTTAAATTTTTTTTCAAAGTGAATTATCATCACAGGCAACATGTTTTCATAATGAAATGTTTGACTTTCAAGGAATTGGCATTTTGAAAACCATTGCATCAGGAAATGTCCGACCCGCTCAAATATTGATTTGAGTGTCTGTACAGCCTTGTACCAGTTTAGCTAATTGAATTTTAAATCATACTGTGGCTTGTTGACAACCCCTAAACACAAACTAACTGGCATGGGGGTGAGAGGAAAGGGTAATTGATTGGTACACCATTACATATAAAAGTGATGTGTACTGCCTGATGGTTGTGAGTTATTTAAAGCCATAAATAGAGCCCTACCAAATTCACAGTCCATTTTGGCAAATTTCATGGTCATAGGATTTTAAAAATCTTAAATTTCCTGGTTTCAGATATTTACATCTGAAATTTCACAGTGTGGTGACTGTGGGGGTCCCAATGCGGAAAGCGGCTGCGCAGGGCTCGCAAGGCTGTTGTGTGTGGGCGGGGGTCGCAGTGCTGCTACCCTTCCTTCTGCGCTGCTGCTGGCGGGGGCGCTGCCTTCAGAGCTGGGCTCCCAGTCAGCAGCTGCAGAGCTTCCTGCGCCCGGGAGAGATTAACTGAGGTGGGTCTAACGCAGTTCCAGGAGCAGCCTGGGCTGCAGAAGAGAAAGTCCCGTCCCGTCCCCCCGCCCCCAGTCCGGCCAGGACGAGCAGCTGGAGTCTGGCGTGTAGTAGGGGCCCCCAGGTGGGGCACCCCCAGCCCTGCCCCTCCCTGGGTCTGGGCCCAGTGCTCGGTTTTAAAGAGGTCTGGGACTGGCTGTGTGTGTGAGTAGGGGGGTGATCATGGCACCCCTCTAGCCACAGCACCCTGGGCAGTCACAGGGCCCACCCATAAAGCCAGCCCTGCCCACCCACAAAAGTGACAACTCCCCCTATCATGCCACCCTCACTTCTGCCTTGCTACTGGCAATGGTGCTACCTTCAAAGCTGGGCACGCACCCAGCAGCCGCCATTCTCCAGCTATCCAGCTCTGAAGGGAGCAGAGACATAGGCGCTGACTCCGTGGGTGCTCCAGGGCTGGAGCACCCACAGGAAAAAAATGATGGGTGCTGAGCACCCACTGGCAGCCCCCCTATCAGACGATCATAATAGTCCCTTCTGTCCTTAAAGTCTACGAGTACCTTCGCCTCCCCGCCAGCATCTCCTGCCCGCTGGCAGGCCCCGCTGATCAGCACCTCCCCCTTGCCTCCCTCCCGCCACAATCAGCTGTTTCGCAGCATGCGGGAGGCTGGGGAGACGGCGGAGGAGCGAGGACATGTTGTGCTCGGGAGTGGGGGCAGAATGGGGCAGGAAGAGGTGGAGTGGGGCAGGAGCGGGGGCGGAAAGGGGTGTGGCCTTGAGGGAAGGCGTGGAGCATGCATGGTGCCTGAGGCAGAGCAGCCCCCTGTACAATGAAAAGTTGGCACCTGTGAGCAGAGAAGTAAGGGCAGCAACACCGCAACCCTCCTACAATAGCCACTTTTCATGGGGAAGACCAGATTTCATGGTCTGTGACACGTCCAATGTAGGCCCGCCGACAGCAATTCTGGGCCACACATGCCGGCCTGTGGGGCCCCCCAAAGAGCAGAGCCTGGAGCGGTTGCATGTGCCTAGGAGCCCTGCAGCCCGCACGTGCGATTTAAAAGGGCCCAAGGCTCCTAGCCATCGTTGCTGCTACTGTGGCAGCAGCAGTGGCCGGGGGCCCCTGGGCCCTTTTAAATTGGCTGGGTCCCTGGGCAGTTGCCCCCTTGCCCCCTCCCCCCGCCCATCAGTGGGACTGCTCCAATGTCTTGATGATCGGTTCAGGAGGCTAGTGATGCAGTCCACTGAATAGCAGAAATCTGAGGTGCAGGCAGGTATGAGCAAAGTTTTACTGCCAAATAATAATGGCGCAGAACTTTGAGAGGGTAAGAGCAACACATCCCCTATTATTGTATGTGATGTTGGTCCAGGCAGGCGCTCACACGGTTCAACAGCTAATGACGCTCGTAACAATCAGTTTGCCAGGATTAGCAGCCTTAAGACAGAAGTCACTTGTGCATGATAGGAAGCAAAGGTGAAAAGACAGTGAAGACTCCAGATGCCTTACAGTTACAAAGGTGACTATTCAGTGACATCTACTGCAACTGTCACCATGAAACAATGAGATTGGTTTGTTGGGAAGAGTCCTTTTTACATTTGGTTTATAAATGTGCGTGTTAATTAAGTGTTAATAAAAGAAAGGGACTTATAGAACTGGTCTGATCCTTTCAGCAGCTAAGTAGGGTGCAAGCTTCTTCCCAGGCAGTTCTGCTCATTAGAGCTGATTGAAGCATTTATTCAGAACAAATGCTTCAATCAACAGAGCTCTTGAATCCTTCATGAGCCAGTTCTGATTTCTGTGAATTGACTGGTTATTCTTAAAGGTGCATGGGAACAAATTTGAGCCTGTGGGCTGTTCATGAAGTGTTCACTTCAGTTACACACTAGTCATTCTTCATGCTGTGTGCTAGGTCACCCAAGTCACATGGCATTCTTTCTGCTCCCTCCCTGGGAGATTGGAACTCCTTAACAGGAGAACAAAAACCAATATAGCTCACGTTTCGGGTACAAATAATTATTCAGGATACAAACTTTTGGGATTCACTAGCAAACCAGATGTCATCGTAATATTTATAAGCATCAAAATATCTGACCTTGCGATTTAGCAGGGCAAACTTGTCACTTGTTTCTCATGAAAAACTTGACATTTTTCTTTGAACTCTTCAACCAGCTCCACTGCCAGGACTCCATGCCGTGATCTTGAATGGCAGTACTGTACTCAGCCTTGAATTGCCCCACACTATGTGCTGCTTTTATGATATGGAATAAAAGAGGCCAAGAGATCAATACATTTATTTTCACTTGTGTCCCAAATCTGAATTTGATCCCCCAATTTCAGAGGTGGACGGTGATTTGCTAATCCAGTATAACACCTGAGCTCCACTGGGACTGTTTTAATAAGTTTGTCACTTTCATTATGACTGAATAAAGTAAGATACTCCTTGTTAAAGCACAAATCCTTGCAGCTGAATAGTCCCTTCCACATGTATGAGTGGCTTACTGTGCACCTCTCTTTATCAGCTACTTTCTGGTCATATTCCTTGTGAGCTGACATTTTCCAGGGTCAGCCTTTTGCCCAAAAGGTAACTGTTGTTTTATTTTTTTATGTCTGAGCTAAATCAGTTGATCCATGTTTTAGTTATGCAAAAATGAGAACAAAAATATGGAAAAAGCCAAATGGCTGTGGATCAAGGAACTTGTAAAAGCCCCAGGGAAGCCAGCAATCCCCACACCAAATAGCCATGGATTTCTTTTGTTGTTAAAGGAAACTAAGAGCCAAAATATAATGTTAAAGTAGCATTACCTTGAAGTAATCAAGCACTCAAAATCAGGAAATCCGCAAACAGTGAAGATTGCTTCCACAACTTTAACCTGACTTCAGTGTACATGTTGTATTTTCTTGTCTTGTTTTTCTGCCTAGAAATGAACCTTAACGTGTTACTTTTGGTATTAATGTAAAAAATAAAATAGAAGTCAATGAGAGTTTTGCCCTTGGCTCTAGTTTGGAGCAGTACCGGAGCCAAAGTAAAAGAATGCACAGCATGGCTGACCAAGCGTTGTACGAGCATCCTTCCCTGCTGGCCTCTCCTTAAGTTTTATGGCTTCATTTCTGAACATTAATGTTGCATATATGCTGGCAGGTTTAGCAGTTGTCAAATTAGGGGACACACTTGCTTAAACAAACAAAATTACACTGACTTTTTCACTAAATTTAAGGAAAATGGGTATGTTAAATTTTGAGCCTATTGCCCTTGACAATATCTCTTCAAGTCTTTTTATGCCCAAATGAAAGTGAAACATGTTGGGGTCATCCCCCTAGAGAGTGGTAGCATAGTTTGTGTGGAAAAGCTGATTCTTTCTGAGTCAGCCATTGACAATCCCATCCAAACAAGTGATCCCTCATCCCGTTAGTGCTGGTGTGACTGGATGTAAAACACAATGTTCTGTTACTTTTGCAGGCTCCTAAAGATCAGGGGAGTTACTCTTACACCCTCAACTCAAAGGTTCTGATGGGATCTCAGCAGTGTCATTATTGCTCCCATGCTGTATAATTTGGCTCCTCCACTATAGTACCCTGACATGCTGAAACCATGATTTGTTTTGGTCTGGCAATATAGACAGACTGAGCTATGTTTTAATCATGACTATAAACTACGACATATCCCTCCAAGCATAGTATACAACTGCTGTTGGAACAAGATTCTATCTGGTCTACACTGCAAGATTGTATCATGCTTTAAATCACATCGAGGGAGTAAGTGCTGTAAGATCTCCCAGCATGGTAGCATGTATAGCATGAAGGCAGGACCATGGCTGATGAAGTCTGAATTCCACAGTATGGGGTAAGATTCTAATTCTTAGCACTATTTTATGACCTCCATATTGTTGATAATTATTACCCAGGGAGGAAAATAAATCCTTACCAAAAATACATTTTAGTGTCCTAGACATATACTAGTAATATATATGCTATGGAGCGATCCATGAATTATATAACATATAGTTTGGTGATTTTCAAGACCCACCTATCCCTTGTAATACTTTGTAACACTGAAACAAACATGCAAAATTGAGGACCCACCTATTCCCTAATGCATTAAGTGATTTATGGACAGTCCCTAAAATAGAAGTAAACTATTGTGTAAGATAAAAGAAACAATACATTTTCATACATCCAAAGAAATAATACATAATATTAAATAAGTAAAGGATCACTTATACACATTTACTGCAACAGGATCAATATTCCAATTACATTCACTTACTGTAAGTATTTTATACAGGTAATAGAAAAATTAGTCCTCCAAAGAGTTTAGAACAGGTCTTATCTATTCTTTTCTCCGGACAAGACTAATCTCCCGTGTCTCACTGGGTGTGTATGTCTGGCAGCAGCTGATAAAATTACTTTTTGCAAACAAGCTCCATGCAACAACAGCAGTGGTATCAGCCTTTTCTATAGTCTCACTATGGACAAAGCAGCGATGAGCCAAAATTCCACAATGGGACTCATAAAACACAATTGAACTGGTAAATTAGAGAGAGAGAGAGAATGAGAATGAAAACTAACAACATATTCCCTGCAACAGGAAAGCATCTAGCTACCTTTCAAGCTTAGTTTCAGCCTTACGAATGTTTGATTTCTGTGTCATGTTATCAACCTATTGCAGAGCCTGGTCCAGTGTGGTCCTGAATTCTCTCAACTCCACAGGATCAGGCCCGCAAAGATCAGAGTGTTAGGCAGCAGCCAAGCTGACATACCTTTAGAAATCAAAGCAGAAAGAAATGCTCTCTTCCAAATGGTCTTGCTTGCACTCCACTGCTCTGAAGAGCAGGAGGGAGGGTTTGATTGCTAATTAGGATAAAGTTCAAGAATTTCAGCCGGAGGAAAACCACAAAATGATTAAAAGGTGCAAGAACTGGTCTATTTCTTTAATAGCCAGGCCAGGCCTGCTGAACTGGAAAGCTTAGGAAAGCCATCAGAACAACATAATACAGAGCAGTTAGTAATCTGTGTGAGGTAAACTAAATTCCACATCTTGGAAACATTCCCATTCTTAATAACCAAACTTGTTTCCATTTTGGAGGATTTAGTTTGTTTTTATTTTGATATGCCGAGTACAATGTGCACAACTACTAAGATACATGGAGAACAAGCACAGTTCACGTTATTTACAGAGTCTTTTAAATGAGAGATTCTCTGTAAGCTACCATCACAAATGCAAAAAACAAGCCAGGGTTATACCTTGGTTGGGGTTTTCAAAAGCACCTAAGTGACTTAGGAGCATAAATGCCATAGTCCTAAATTACTAACTCATGTAGGTGATTTTGAAAATCCTACCCCTTCTCTTTGAGGAGGCAGAGCTCCAAGGTATGGGCAAGATCTTGCCCTGTGTTCCATATAAATACACTAGTGGGGAGCTGAATGTCTAGGAAGCGACTCCCCAGTGCACCCATGCAGGATAAGGGCAAGACGGACTACTAAATACACTCTTGAGTACAAGGAGGTGAGCCCAGCTAATGCACCTGCTAATGCTTCAAGTTCTCAAGGAGGCATAGTCATTGGGGATACAGCTAGATTCCAGTTTACATGCTTTAGTTAGCAGCTGGGGTGTGTGTATGTGTGTGTGTCATTATAAGAACCTACACACACACAGGGGCTGGAGACCTTCCTTCATATTCTTACCAACCACTGCAGTATAGATAAGTTTCAGAGTAACAGCCGTGTTAGTCTGTATTCGCAAAAAGAAAAGGAGTACTTGTGGCACCTTAGAGACTAAATTGAGACTAAATAGAGAATAAATTGGTTAGTCTCTAAGGTGCCACAAGTACTCCTTTTCTAGTATAGATAAGGGCAGTGCTTAATTTGCCCCGGCACCTCTAGGCTTGGCAGTTCATAGCCCCGGCACCTCTGGGCTTCCACCCAGCAGCCACCACTCTCCAGCAGCCCGGTTCTGAAAGCAGTGTCGCCTTCAGAGCTGGGTGCCCAACCAGCAGCTGCTGCTCTCCAGCCACCCAGTGTGAGCCCCGACACCTCTTGCATTACAAATTAAGCACTGGGCAAGGATGACAACCATGTTACAGAATGGAAGGACACAGTAATGTATATGCTAAAGGAAGCAGAGCTAAAGTTGTGGCAGAAGTGGGAGATCTTCATTCCACGCAGCTGGATGTAGAAGGTAGGAAGTGGGGGCTGAGTTGTGAGGGAAATGCACACAGCTGGAGAGTGGGCAGGGTCATGGCAGGAGGGAATCTCCTTCCTGTATTAGGAGAGTGGATGGAGGAGGGTAAATTGGAGAAGATCATTGGGGAATAAGGGGTACAGTTAACAGGAAGGTTGGTGTAAAGGGAGAGCTGTGTGACTCATGTGTGCCATGTAACTGAGCAGAGGTGAACACACTAGCTGAGAGTTCAAAAAGGGTTTAGTTTAAATGCTCCACTTTAACTCTACATTAATTTTAAATTTTGCTTGCAAACGCTGTCAAAAAGTGCACTATGGGCCCACATTCTCATTGATCATAACACAGGAGAATGTGAAGTAATAAAACTAGCTGTTTCTGGTTAGTGAAAGGCAAAGTGTAAAAGGTTTGGAAATTTGTTTCTGATAAGCTCTTCCCAAAGTTTGAACCAAACTGTCCGAAGCAGAGTTTAGGGGCACAGAAAACATCAAATTAATTTCACTACTGAGAAACTAGAGCTGTGCAAAAATGGAAAAACCGAGCCAAGCTCACTTGCTTTGAAGGTTTCTCATCCCTCGCTATCTTGTCACAAAGTCCCCCTCCCCATGTACCCACAAATGGCACAGAATAAAACTTGCTAATCTAAGTCATGCAAACTTTTAAACAGCTATCTACAGAGAGAGAATTCAAACCCAATCATTGACATAACTATCTATCACACATACAATAGCATTAAACGCTTACCAAAGGATACATTTTCAATAAAAGAAAAGGAGTACTTGTGGCACTTTAGAGACTAACAAATTTATTTGAGCATAAGTCTCCAAGGTGCCACAAGTACTCCTTTTCTTTTTGTGGATACAGACTAACAGGGCTGCTACTTTGAAACCTGTCAAAATTTTCAAAGTAACACTGCTCCAGATCACCATCTTGTGGTGATGAAAGGTATGCAGTAAAACTAAGCTTCATAGTAGCTCTTTCCTTTATTATTTCGATTGGTTTGGGCCCATCATTATAAAATAGATTTATCATTACCCCTCTCCCATACCCCTCTTGCTGCTGGCATCTGGATGGAAATGCAGTGCACTGGGGAGCTTTTGGCTCTTTAACAGGGAGCAACAAAGAACACGTGCAGCTTTTAATGGAGAAGCAGGCTGACAAAATGCAAACATCCTCCCTTTGCAGGGTGAATGCTGTATAGGGTCAATCTGTGCAAATTTCTGAAGGGTAAAACACTAGCCATGGAGTCAGATCACCTTTGACCGGCTGAAAAAAATACGGGAAAAACAGGGTGAGGGTTCCCCTCAGTGAGCTAGGATTTCTGGCACCGTCTTATTTGGTGGGGAGGATTTCAGGGGAGTATTAATTTTTTAGGCTGCACCCCTGCCTAACTCCTAATCAGATCTCCAGGATCTATTAAAGGACCCTCATCCTACCTTTCTTCTGCATGGAGTCAGGAGCCATTCCATAGGGATGCATCATCACTTGGACATATAAAACAAGAGTAGAAACAAAATCTAAAATACACACTGTAGAAAAAAACTTATGGGCTGCTCCCCCAGGGATGGACTGAAGGTGCTAACAGGCCCCTCTCTGATCTCTGTTTGCATGCTTTCTGGACCTCCTGGCTCCATTATGCACCTCTGGCTAAGGTGTCATACTGCAATTCTCTCTCTGTCATTTGTTTGGATTTTATTTATTAATGTTTGTAATGTTGGCATTGCCCAGCCCCCTTTTTAGTCCCCTTTTTACATAAATGTAGCTCTGGCTGCAAATGAAAGCCACATGACTAACCATCTCCCGCACCGCCCAGAGAACTTCCTCCCAACTCATTCCCTGAAAGGAGAAGCTGCTAAACAAACCAGCAGCAAATTGGGCTGGAAATCTCATCAGAACACTCTGTCTCATGCATTTTCCAACTCTTTGAGTCTGGAAATACTGCCAGGCGAGGCTTTCCTGTGGTGCACTAATGATGGTCAAGCCCAGGAAGCTAAGAGAAAAATTACAAAGCCAGGACATTTCATTAAAGTTAAAAAAACCAACCAACCAAAACAATATGAACAGAACTTTTCTGAACCACAAAAAAAAAAAAAAAAGCTTCCACTTGATTCAAATATTAGGGTTTGATCTTACCTTATCCAAAATGGTTTGTGATATTTTATATCTGTTTCTATTGATATGGGAAGGCCCATTAAACTAAGCAGGAAGGCCCAGATTTTCCAAAAGGGGCCACTAATTTGGGTTGTATCCGTGACCGGTTGCCCTGTTTGAAATACATTAGGCCTGATTTTCATAAGTGCTGAACCCCCATAGCTGCCATTGACTACATTTGGAGGTGTGCGTATTCAGTAGCTCTGAAAATCAGGCCAAAGGTGTCTCAGAGTTGGACACCCAAAATAAGTGAACATTGCTGAAGATCAGGGGTATAATTTGCTATAGGGGGACAGGGGCAGTTGCCCTCCACACCCTGACTTTTCTTAGGTCTATATGCTCCATCATGTCATCCACTTCCCCCGCCCCGCCTGCCGACTTTGATATAATCTAATCACATATAATGTCCTATACACTGACAACTTTGCCCTCCCCCCACCGAGAATTTTTCTGAAACGACGACCTTGTTGAGGATTTCAGCCTAAACATACCATGGTGGATTTGTACTTTTCCGCAGTGAAGACTGTAGCTGTGGGCTATACCCTGCAGTTAGTTTAGTTTCAGGAGAGTCTGTATGACAACACGAGAGCTTTACACAATAGTACAAGCTTTGTTATGACTCAGGCAACGTGAACTTCTTCAGTCAGGAGGTGAGGATTCTACTGTACTGCCAGGAGAGACAGGGTAAAAGTGAGTTCATTCCAGACACTCAGCATACAAAACAAACACCCGCTAGTAACGTGAGCTTGTCATCACCCTGCCTAGTGTGTGGGTACCCTCATGCTGGTGTGCCAGCCATGAATTCGCTCCCTGACCTTCAAGAATGGCAAGCAAAGTTCAAAAACAAGATGAAACTGGGAGGAGAGAAAAGAGGAGAGCATTCCAGACTCACATGACAACACTACAGGCATGATCAAAGTCCAGGACTGTGGTACCCTGACTCCTTGTTTAGCCACAGAAGTTTGTCCTTTGAGGCTTTGTTTATACTGTGAAATAGCGTATGTGATTGGTTTGGGGTTTTTTGATAAAATATGTTTTACTCATCTTTTCAGTAACTTATTTGCTCGGCACTAAGGTATCTGAAAGAGAATCATGCCACCAGTGCACTGTGTAATACTTACACGACCAACTAGGAACTAATAACCAGGAAATAACTCTCCTTTGTTACATAAACCATTGTAATCTGAAAAAGTTACTCACAAGAAAATAAAGATATCCGCTGCCTTGGAAATATCAAAAACAGCCTGGTACTTACAAGCTTAAGTTCAGTATGTAGCTCGTGGTAAAGTTATGTGGCATGTGCATGTCTGGGATCAGTTATTTTAATTGAAACCAGAAAAGCCACCGTGTAAGTCAATCATTAACTAAGACACTTTATTCCCTAGACACTAGGTACAGTATCTGCAACAAAATACATGCTGGACAAGGACATTTATAAAAAAAAACATGTTTTAATGACAAGTGTCTTGTAGCCACGTTGGGTCTTTGGGAAGAAGAGACCATCGGAGATAATGATGCTTTTCACTGACCTTGCCAATAACTTTGAATACTCAAGCTTTCAGGCCAGTTTACAGGAAAAGCTTAGTTTACAAAAGATAGACAGACCTCTTTGCCATTCTTCTGTGTATTCCCGTAGCACCTACAAATGTCAGCCAAGGTTGAGGCCCCATTGTGCTAGTCACTGCTGGGTACACAGAACAGAAGACAATCCCTGCCCTGAAGAGCGTACAGTGAAACAATGTAGCAGTGGAAAAGGAGGTTGCTACTGGAGAGTCTTTTTTCTCCTCTTCCTCCCCATCTCCCACCCTCCCATTATCTACTGGACAGAAGCTGTGGCGAAGTGACACCTAGACCCCCCTTCACCACCTTCTACGTGGAGCCAGAATCCCCGCCATTCCCAGGGCATGGTCTATTAAAGGCCCCAGATCTCCCCAGGAGGGCACTGAATGCAGAGGGCAGCAGCAAGAGGCAGGGGAGCCTAGTCAGAGAAAGAGTTTCCCCTGGAGCGATGCTATAGGCCGGGTGAACAGAATCAGAGCACACCCTACTGCCTGCCACATCGGGAGAGAGAGTTCCTGATCCCCTAGAAGAAGCTTGTTGAAGACCCCAGTTCTCCTCAGGAGGGCGAGAGAGAAGGTAGCAACAGCAGAGGAGACACTTCAGTGCCTCAGAAGGCCTGGCCCTCAACCAGGAGCACATCTGTTAAGGGGGAATTGTCTGACTGGGGGGATGGGGTAGCAGTGCTCGGACCCTGAGGAGAGCACGGGCAGGGGAGGAAGGAGGTAATCAGGGAGCTGATTGAGTTGATTTGCTTATTTTGCATTTTAATCATAACCGAGGCAGTGAAAAAGGCTTAACATTGTATGTAATTAAAACAAATAGCTTAAACTGAAGACGTAAATCAACTGGGAGTAGGCAGAGGGCAAAAAAATGGAACTAGGGAAAGGACAAAAATAAAAAAAAATGGAACAAGGCAGAAGTTGAATTAATTTAATTCCTTTGAACAGAATCAAATTGTGCACTATCTACCAGCAGGCTATGCAAGCACATGATCTTATCAGTGTTACCCTCATTAGTCCTCCCTGTACAATTTTTTGTGCTGAGCACTTGTGGCATCTAATCTTCAATTCAGCCCTTGTGTTGGGAGTTTTAGCCATTTTATTTTTGTCACTGTCTTCTATCCTCCATTTTGGTGCACTGTCTTCATGCTTGGTTTGGCGTCCTTTTTGTGGTGTCCAATTTTTGATTGGTTAATGTTTATGTAATCCTGCCCAGCAACTGAGCAAAGGGGGGAAACCCAGACAAAAGAGCGGGAAAGGGTCACATGATCCTAAGTAATCTGCCTGGTAACAGGACATGCTATAAGGGGCTGACATAGTGTGACAGGTTGCTGTCTGCTCAGGAGGCAGCCTGTGTTCCTACGTTCAAGTTGCGTGGTTCTTTGAGAGAACATCAGCCACCCATCTGCAATTCATCTGGTGATGGTGATCTGCTCCAGACATCTGTAGTTCCTGATCCCTGGTGGCATGGTCCTGGAGGTTCCCCGACCTTGGTTCTCTTTGCCTGCAACAGAGACAGAAGTGAGCTGATCCCATCCAGCCTGTGGTCGTCTAACTGTAATGTTAAGACTATTTGTTTGGTGGCCCATTTATTCTAGTTGGGGTCTGGGCTTAATGCCCATTTGTTTGGTAAACCACCAAGCTGTTTTAGTGTTGTTTTATATCTGTTTATATCTAGTTTATAACTGTATATCTTCCTTGTTCATAAATCCTTTCTTAGTTCACCCTGTAAATATTTTTAAGTATCTTGTTTCACTGCAACTATAGGTGATAGACCCTAATTCGGGGAAATCAAACTTGGTTTGGAAGCCGGGGTCCTTAAATGTTTCCCTTTTAGTTTTCTTCTGGTAATACTTGGTGCTACTTGTAATAGTAATAATAAATAATAATAATATAATAATTAATAATAATAAATTGTGTCAGTGTAAATCACACGTCAAAAGTCAACACTATCAGACCAGCCCCACTGCTTTAATCTATCCAAAGTATCTATATATGCCTGTCATATACAGGGACTCTATCTAATATATATTACATATGTAATTATCATTGCCATAGTAACTGAGCGCCTCACAACCTATAATGTAGTCATTTTCACAACACACCTGTGAGTTCGGGATTATCCCCATTGTACAGATAAAGTGCACAGACAAAATAACTTGCTCAAGGTTACACACACTGGAAGTCAGTGGCAGAACAGGGAATTGACATCAGTTTTCCTGAATCCCAGGCTAGGGCCAAGTTAGACTATCCTTCCTCTTTAAAGGTCCTGCATCTTTGAGGATGGAGACAACAGAATGCAAATAAGAGACTGGGGGGCTGAAAGATGGAAACGTCAGAGAAGATTCAGACTGAAAATCCGATTTGCTTGTGCATTTAAATAAAAACCTGTTGTTGAACCAATGTAATTAGGCTTGGCAGGATTAGATTTTTAATCAGTAAATGTCGATGTCTCCACACACACACACACACACACAAACAAACTGATGAAAAAATATTTCCGTCAATAAAAATTTACAGCTAGGCAAAGTGAGAAACACGCTGCTTGAGAACTGATTAGAGTTTGGTTTAGAGAGATTTACTTTGTATATTTTGACCTGTGATGTTGACCATTTGGGTTTTAACAGATATAAAGCTATCACTTTTTGAATCTCAACCTCTACTGTCATTAAATAATTATTCTCTGACCTCCTCCTATGATGTCCCACAACTATGAAAATTTACATAATGATGAAAATAAATGCTTCAAAATAAACTTTGCTACTATCCATCAAAATGGTCAAAAAATAAAACTCTACTTCTGCAAGCCTAAACATAATGTGGCTTGTCTCCCTTCACGACACAGTGTCAGAAAGTATTGTCCTTCAGAAGACTACAAATTCCCTTCAGAAAAGCCTCAGTTTAATGTCCCAACTTGTTTCCATTTTAACCGGCTGTCCTGGCAGACCTCAGTGTTTTTGCAGGTTCATCGCCGCAACCAAGCAGAAAAATAAGATGCAGCTTCAGTGGAAAATTTATGCTTTGGACAAAAAGTCCGTGTCATTGACTTGCACAGCGCCAACCGGGGCCTGGACTCACAAAGGGACTTAGGCGTTGGGCTGCACTGCCTCACTTTTGGGTGCCTAGAAAATCACTGGAACAACAATGGGATCTAAAAGTCTGAGCAAGGTACCTCGGCTCCCTATACAATGAACCGGGAGAGATAGCACCTAAGAATATGACCCACCAAAGTTCCTCCTCCCCACACCCCACCCCGCCGGCTGTTTTGTGGAGTTAGGCAGCCTTTGAGCATGCCTACTGGATCGGGTCCCAAGACGAGCTAGGCATTCCTCTGCCTACTTCACCGCCTTTGTGGATGGCGCTGAGGTTTAGGTGGGAGATAGGTGTCTAAATCTGGGGTTTAGGCACCTAAATACCCTCATGGATCCAGGCCAGAGAGAATTTTGGTGTTGTTCTAAGGAAGCCAGTTAACGCTCCATTCCAAAAGGCAACATGAGATGTGAGTGTGCCCACATAGCGTAAGCAGGTGGAAACCATAAAAGCTTTCCCCAAGATCTCAGTCTCAGCTAGCGCCCCGATCATTGCATACATAAATGCCACATTGGTTGAGTACTGTGTGAAGCGCGTGCCAAGATGCAGGCACATTCTTGTGCACACATTTGCATAGCTGACTTTTTTGAAAATCATTCCTGAAAAGTGTGGTTCTACTTTGAAAAATAACTCCAGATGACATTGTGGCATTTCATGATTATTTCATTGCCTCCGGGTCAATTCTGCTTAGTTTGTGAATTAAAATGAAGCTTCTTCTAACTGCTAAGAGTGTGTATTCATCCTGTGAGAAACTTTGTGCTTTCCTTTTGCTTTATGGTGTCTCAGTTGGCACCTGTGAAATGAGACATTTGTTTGGCTATACAAAGCCTACTGGGGTGACTAAGAGCTGTGCAAAAACTAAAATTCTAGTTCGGTGGCCTAGCTGAAGTGCAGATTTAAAACAGAAGTATGCGGAATCAGGAAAAGGAGTTGTTCCTCACAACTCCATTAGCAGGAAGACCACGGGAAAGAATCACAATGGAACACTGCAAATAGGACACACCTATATAATAGTTAATACTTTTAGATGTATTGAACTAGTACTCAGGCCCTAATGGGATCCTACCCTACAAGATGCCTCTCTGCAGATGCTCAGTGCTAGTGCTTTGGGTCTGCACATCTTGCAGCACCCTACAAAATCAAACCTTAAGTCTGGGATTTTGAGAGGGGGCCTAAGGGACCCAGCTCCCATTGAATTTCAATAGTATTTGAGCATCTAACTCCTTTAGACTCCCTTGAAAATTCCAGCCTAATCTACTAAGTCATTCCAGGGAGGTGGTTGTCACCATTACTGTATACTTAAAAATTGCTCAGACATGATGTTGGTGGGAACAGGATAGAGAGAATTCCTATAAAGCGGAGAGCTGTCACATCACATTTGACCCATTTGGCCCAGCTCTTTATTGATTTTGTGATAAGAACCTCAGTGCATTCAAGGGACGTATGTAATAAAATGGTTTATTGCATCATTGTTTCACAATATGCCTGTTTGGTTTGCAACCTTAACAGAACAAAAAACGTTGTGGGGCAATTATATATACTATTTAAACATTAGCTGTGGTAAAACTGACAACTGACAGCAACATTATATCTGGCAACAAAGACATGGTAACCATTAATGTACAAATATAGATTATTCTCCCTGTAACAGTAAAGGACTGAACAAGAAATTTATTTCCAGGACAAACGTTAAAGTAAAAGTGAGCACACATCGTGCTTCTCGCTTTTAGTTTTAGAAAATATCAAAAACGTGAGGGGAATTTACTAGGAATTGGGACTCACCACACTAAAAGCAGCAGTACTATTGCATGCTACTCTTATATCTTATCACATATACTTCTAAACAGATAATGGGCCTGATCCTGCAGTCCTTATACATCTGAATAGTCCTCCATGCAGTCTGTTGAATTATCCTGTGAATAAGGGCAGTGCATTTCACAAGGGTAATATGTAACGATGTAACATTTTCAAATCCCACACATACAGCCCATTGAAGTTAATAAAAAGGATCTAGCCCTTTTTATTTTACACAGATGGAAAGCCCAAGATAGAGAAGTTTGCAGATTGCATCCCAGCGTGGCCTGAGGTGTAGAGTACAGGGGAAGTGGGCAGTTATAGGCCAGCCTCTCTACATAGGGAAGTAAGGGATGGTTAGACATTACAACCAGACTATCTACTTTAGCAGCTTCATTGAGCTTTTGATTAATGCATTAGTTTCTTATTCCAGAAATGGGGTTCAAACAACATAGGCAAGACACTCTGTCCACTAGAACATTCCCATCGAGTAAGTGAATTCCAAGGCTTACAGCACATCTGATACCGGCCCCAGAACTCATCACTCTGCTAATCCACTAGAATCCGAGGGATTGTGCAAAATTTCAGGATTAAGAACTACATTGGAACCTGCTTTTTGCCAGCTGTGCTAAACTTTACCTCAGGATCCAGGAGGTCATTTGTTAAATTGTGGCTGGGGGAGTGGGGTGAAGACAGAAGGTTGGGCTAGTTTCACAGAAAAATAGCTGGAACAAGGGAGACTGTGCGGGGAACGGGGGGGGGGGGGGTCTGAAGTACACAATAAAACATATGATTCTGGCTTTTATTGCCATTGTATGGGGTCGTTTGCATGGAGATAATGCTTTGTTGGGTTAATTGCACAAAGGTAGATTTCTGTGGAGAACAGAGCTGGAATTTCAAATACAGTGTTGGGTGACCAGCTCACCTGCACAAAATAATAAGCCACAATGCAGACACAGCTGAGGGATTTGAGTCCTTCCAATTACTGGGCCTCAACATAAAAAATACAGTGTAATGGGCCAGAGACAAAAATACAATAAATATTCTGGGGAGAGCTATTCAGAACAGAGACTATACTGTAGAGCAGATTAAAAGGAACAATCTGAACTGGAAAAGGATGAAAGGTTACTTTAAAGAACTCTTTGAAGCCATCAATGCAGAGGGCCTGCTCCTATTCCCACGGAGGTCAATGTTTTTTCTTTGATATCAATGAAAGCCTGAACCAGCAGATGTACTGTAGGTCTATATTCATTACTGAGATGATTTTTTTGTCTTTTGTACCATTTTACAATATACTGTAGGTGGTATTCTTAATTATCGGTGTTCAAGCTGTTAATAATAAATTCTGATTTTCTGTATTTGCAGACTGTAGGTCTCAGATCAAATGGTGCTATCATTTGCTTAAGTCCTGGTTTTATATAAAGATAGTAAAATTAGAAATAGTGGATATTTCAGTTAAATGCTGTAATAGTCATTTGCAATATTATTAATATTCAAACAGCAACATATAGGCCCCCAATCCTGCAAACATTTATCAAGAAGAGTAGTCCTACTGGGTTTCTATATGCTTATGGTCCCAGTTACTTATGTGTGATAATTTTTCAAGATCAGGGCTATAAAATGACCCATTCAGACTTGGTGTAAATTATTGCAAGTTCTCTGAAGTCAATAGTTGTGCCAGTTTAAATTGCACCTGGTTTGATATTGGCCTCTTGAAGCTCAGTATTAATGAAAAAGAGACTGGTCAGATCACACCAAGAATACTGTATCTACTTTACCTTTATCTACAGGCATCCGATGAAGTGAGCTGTAGGTCATGAAAGCTTATGCTCAAATAAATTTGTTAGTTTCTAAGGTGCCACAAGTACTCCTTTTCTTTTTAACTTTACCTTAGTGTCTGTTTGTAAAATGCTTTGATATCCTCTCTCCTCAGAGAAATATTAACAGACTAGATGGCAGAGAAAACTAAAAAGAAAGCCACAGAAAAATTGTGGCTCTCACAAGATAAAAACCTTGTAGGATAAGTAGGTACTAATATTCCTTCTACTAACTAATAAACTGAAACATAGACAGGCTATAGGACTTGCTCAAAATCACAGCTAGGAATAGAGCTCTGCAGTCCCTGTTCCCAGTTGCCTGCTCCAACATACTCATTTTAACTTTTACCTCCCCTTAACTCCATCAGTGCTTTAGATACATGAGGTGGCTCGCTCGCTCTCTGTAATTAGTCTCTATTTGGAAGGCCAATTACAAAATCTTATCTCTTTATATATCCTCTTCTGCACAGAGTAAGAGGTTTCTCTGTAACACTTCTTCTCTAATAATGGAGGTGGATTCCTGAAGATGCCTAAGAACTTGGGTCTCCTATACAGTGGTGACAATATTTTATATTACCCATGTACAATACTAAAATGAAGACTCTTTCTCTTCCCTTCATTTAAAAATTCATATCACATGTGAATCCAGAACCAAGATCTCTTCTATCAGAGCAAAGGTTTGCAAACAGTACTAGTTCAACGAGCAGAGGGTTACATATTTACCTACGTCACCTGGCAAATATAGCTGCCAGCTGAGCCAATGGGACAGCTCTTTGAAAGACATCCTGATAATCTGAAGTCTTTGAGGGAGAGATACAACAGTTTTTGTTTGCTTACAGTTCTTTACAAAAGAGAAACCATGTGTTGAACCATGTCTTTGAAGGCCGCCTCTTTGTGGCAATGCAGGTTTTTATTCCCTTAACTTCATAAGAAAAGGCACAGCATGAACTGTATTGATAAGAAACAATAAAATGAATCTACTTAAAATTTTCGGCTAGGCAGGGTAGGTGCATTAGAATTAAATGTTGATTTGGAAATTAAGTGCAAGATGGAGCTTGGAACCCAACTCAGCAATAGGGTTAAACCCACTTACAATGGGTACAGTGAATTGAGATTTCTGTTTATCATGTTGTATTTTAAATGACAAATATGAAGAAGATATGGCCATATCCTCAGTCTGACGTAGATCAGTATAGATCCAATGACTTCAAATACAGTGATGTCTATTTACATCAGTTGAGGATCTTGCCCATTAAAACGCTGCTAATACTAGACATGTAGAAAATGCAAACATCACTAGCCTGTCATCTGTGATATTACGGCTGAATCTGAATGTGCTTTTTCTCTTTGGTTGGTTGATAGATGTTTGTTCTCTAAATCAATGCTTCCTATGTTTACTTTCCCTCTTCTTAATGATCAGAATAGGCCGCTCTTGAAACAGTAAAAAACAAGGCCCCCTTTCATTATTGTGTCATCATCTATAGCATTTGTAGTTATCTGTTTATTAAGGCACATCCTCTAATAAAGAACATTCAAGGACTCCGTTTTTGTTCCCTGATTATACATTTAGGTATTCCAGATTTATATTGCTCATTTAATTTAATTGAGCCTTATTAGGACTACAAATTTTCTGCTAGAAGGAGAAGAGAAAATAGCACAAGGTATGTGGCATTTTTCATAAAGAGATCAAAAGTAATTGTGTCACTTGTTTTCAAGGTCAGGTTTGCTATTTAAGCTGAAATCTAAAGTAAGGTACATTGATTTACAGGAAATTGCTCACTTACACACATATTATGGATTTTCAAATACTACTTTTGGAGACCCTCTATGCTGATAAGCTTTTGTTATTTGAGCCAAGTATGTCATCAATAACGTCAGTATATGTTTATAAACATTTTTTTTTCTGATTCTGGTATTCAAAGTTCAGACAAATATTTGTTTTAGAGTCGCTTCAAATGAATGGCCTGAAATTCAGTCACACACCTCTTTTCAACAGGAAACTCTAAGTCTATTGGACTTCCTAGAAGCAAAAGAATCAATTAGAAGGCTAATGTAGTTTTCCTGGAGAATGGAACTAGTTCTTTATTTACTTCTTGAACTGGAAAAGACCCAGGACTTCTTATTATCATCCCCTTAATCTTGGGAGCTGCTAAAAAAACTCTTCACAGTCTTTACAATTAATTATAGAATGTTTTTATCATTTGAGAGTATTTTAAAGCTAAAAATAAATTAAAGATGGTCTTGTGTTTAAGGCATAGGACTGGGATTTATGAGATCTGAGTTCAGTTCTTGGTACTCCCACATAACTTCTGTTGTGACCTTAGGTATGTCAGGCTCCAATTGAGCAAAGCACTTAAGTTCATGCTTAACTTTCAGTGCATGTGCTTAAATGTATTGCTGAATCAGGGCCTACATCTATCTGTGTCTCAATTCCCCATCTGTAACATGGGGATAATAATGTTTTCTCCCCCACCTCTGTTGTGTCTGTTTAGACTGAAACTCTTTGGGGCAGGGACTGTCTCTTAACATGTTGCTGTACAGAGCTTAGCACACTGGACTCAGATCTTGGTGCATCTACATGCTCCAGTAATACAAATATTAATCAATAAATAATTGGAGTAATGGTATAAATGGGGGTACACCGTTGGACACTATGTGACCAAACTTTCAGCTGGGTTCCCTGATGGAGGCTGCAGAATTTACAACATGCAGCAGGAACATGTGCAAATCAGATGTGCTGACATATTTTGTAGGCACGGGTATGGAGACCAGCTGAAAATTTGACTATTTGTCCAAAAATGCAATACACTTTAGAAAAAAGCAAACAACCCCAATTTTACTCTCACTGAGACCAGTTTTTACATGGATGTAACTCTGCTGACTCTACTGAAGTTACACACATGCTCAAGAACCTTGATGAACTGAGGCCTCACTCTGGGGAAAAGAGAGACCGGTGTCAGACCCAGTACATTTTCTTTATGCACACAAGATGCATTTACTGAGGAAAAGTCAAAGCTCTAAGTCTGCCTGTGTTCCAGCATAATAATGCTAGATGGTATTACACTCGAGGAGTTACAGTTCTCTTTTGCTCTTTCCAGTACACTGAGATAAATGCACCCCTTAAACAAACAAACCGTGCTTTACACCTACAATTGCACTTCCTTCCCACCCCACTATACCATGACCCCCAAATCTGTGCAGGATCTGCCTGCCTGCTCTTTTGGAGTTCATTGGCATCAGTGTAAAAAGTAAGAAACCTTGGTTGTTTCACCATCAGTGCACAGCAGTGCGATACTGATTGAAGGCAGGATGCAGCCCCAAACAAATTGCCTAGCATCTTTGGCCCCTGCTGTAAATCGATCTCCTATATCCCTGCCAGACCAAATCCGGAAGCAGACCAAATCTTTTTTTGGAATTATTCTTCTTAGCTATTTATTTGTGTCTCAACCACCCATCCTTCCAGCATTCTGAGGCTAGTCACATGTATCCTTATTCTCCTCCAGGAACAAAGAAATTGCTGTACTAGATCAGACTAGTGATCCAGCTAATCCAGTACTCTGCCTCTGACAATGTCCAGTACCAGACACTGCAGTGGACCCATGTGATGAAAGATTTTGTCATCTATAGAGGAAATTTCTTCCAAACTTCCATCAGTTAACAGTTGATTTATCCCCTGAAGCCTGAGCGCTTATGTATCCCTAACTTTCTTTTATCCTATCTAGTGTAATTGTGGATATTCTCATTATCCATTTAAATGTCTAATCCCTACAGAGTGACAAGTAATTTCCTTTTCTCTCTGCCCCAGCAGTTAAGCAAGAAAAAGACTCTCTGTATACTGGTTCTCAGTTTACTCTTGTGTCAATCAAATAATAACAATCCATTTCAGATAATAACAGAAAAATGAATGTATTCAAATATGGCATGCTGACTGAGATAGTGAGCTGCAAAATGAAAATGAAAGAAGGAGAGCAGATTCCCAAAGGAGAGTGAGAGAAAACTTCAGAGGCAATTCCTATTTGAGTTTCACATATGAGTGTCAGGTTTCAGAGGGGTAGCTGTGTTAGTTTGTATCAGTAAAAACAACGAGGAGTCCTTTGTGGCACCTTAGAGACCAGCACATTTATTTTGGCATAAGCTTTCGTGGGATATAACTCACTTCATCAGATGCATGGAGTGGAAAATACAGAAAGCATGTATAAATATATAGCACATGAAAAGATGAGAGTTGCCTTACCAAGTGGGGGGGGGGTCAGTGCTTCTGAGGCCAATTCAGTCAAAGTGGATATGGCCCATTCCTATCAGCTGACAAAAAGGTATGAGTATCAACAGAGGGGAAATTATTTTTTGTAGTGACCCAGCCACTCCCAGTCTGTATTCAGGCCTAATTTGATGGTGTCAAGTTTGCACTGACCCCACTACTTGGTAAGGCAACTCCCATCTTTTCATGTGCTGTATATTTATACCTGCTTACTGTATTTTCCACTCCATGCATCTGATGAAGTGGGTTATATCCCACGAAAGCTTATGCCCAAATAAATGTGTTAGTCTCTAAGGTGCCAAAAGGACTGCTCGTTGTTTTTACAGATGAGTATGTGGTCACCTAAACTGTGCCCATAAGCTTCTGTTCCCCAGCTAAATAAGGGAAAGTAGTTGTACTGGAGGAAAAGCTTGACAAGAGTAATGTAACATCATGACTATTTGCATGTACAGAGTCTCAAAACAGCTTTTGACTGAGCACCTCTTCACTCCCCTCCCCCAATATCTCAAACTTTTGTCATCAGTGGACAAACCAGGCGCTATCAGATTTCTGTGGAATATGTGCATACAGTCCCAACATTTACTGTTCCCCAAAGAACCACAGTAAGATCTAAGGTTTCAGAGTAACAGCCGTGTTAGTCTGTATTAGCAAAAAGAAAAAGAGTACTTGTGGCACCTTAGAGACTAACCAATTTATTTGAGCATGAGCTTTCGTGAGCTACAGCTCACTTCATCAGATGCATACCGTGGAAACTGCAGCAGACTTTATATATACACAGAGAATATGAAACAATACCTCCTCCCACCCCACTGTCCTGCTGGTAATAGTTTGACCTGGCCTTATCCCCTGGGTATACATAGTATTCTCTGTGCAGCCTCCAGAAACTCTTCCCATGACTCTGCATTTATATAGGGGAAATTGACATTTTGAGATTACCTTATTAGCCAAGAAATATATGTTAGGCATAGTATAAACCATATTAACAGGTATTACGTGCATGGTATTAATATAACATACATTATAGATCTGGGTGTTGGGAAATTATGTTAACTGAATGTATTATGCTCTCTCCACCATTCTGTTCACCCATGTCAAGTAGCCCAGAACACGCTGCAAAGCTGAAGTCAGCTTTGGCCTCAGAAAATAGGAAGCCTGTCAAAGCCAAGATACATGAATGGTGTACAGATTGGAATGTACCTCTATGCCCATCGTTTGGAAACTAGTGTCCAAAACAGAGATAAGAAAAGTACAGAAAAAAGAACAAGTTAAGGAACTGTTATGAATGGGCGGGATTGGATTTTAGTGATGTGTAAAGAAATTTGTAACTTGTGAACTCACCCTATACCACTAGCTGAAATGTGTCTCTTTGAAGCACACCTTCTGTGTAAGAAGAAAAGGAGTATTTGTGGCACCTCAGAGACTAACAAATTTATTTGAGCATAAGCTTTTGTGAGCTACAGCTCACTTCATCGGATGCATGCAGGGCTGCTACTCTGAAACCTTCTGTGTCAGGTGAACGCACTTTTAGAAGGAGGGTATGTATGTCTCCTTTTGGGGCTGTACCATTTTTCTTTAGACAATAAATTTGGCTATGTTGGATTATGTGGTCTCCTGAACATTTAAGAATGAACCGCCAGTACAGTCAAACAATTGGCTCCACATTTGAATCACTAACCTCCACTCTTTAGCAGAGGAGAATAAAATGAGAAGCAAGTTTATTGCTCACAATAGAGTGATCCAGCTATAAGATTACAGAAGTGAAACAGAGGCAGATGAAATGTGTGTGTAGGTGTTAATGGGGAGAGAACCATTTTTATAACTGCCTTAAAAGCTATTTCATAAAATAGCATCATTGAGAGAGACTTTAAACACGCATGATTAATATCTTAACTGACTGTGCCTCATTTGGTATTATCTTGAAGGACAAATTTGTAAGATGATACACACTACTTAGACTTCACAATACTTATGTCACAGCGCCAGTCAGCACCCTCTTTTGGCCGCTCACCAGACGGCTGTGAGAGGATCCAGCTGCTGAAACCCCAGATGTTTTAAATCCCTAGTGTCTGAACAGAGTCTCACGGCATCTGGGCACACTCTTGGGGTGTAAATCTTCTATCTGGCACCCTTCCTGGGAGCTGTGACCACACAACACTCTGCCCAGCCCTGAAAACCATGCTGACCCCTCAGAGTCTCCCTAGAGCTTAACCAAACCCTATCTCAGAACTCCGGTCATGTGGTGTTCTGGGCCCACAGTTCTACTTCGTCAGGGGCCATGTGAGTGGAGTAATACTTAGAACACACAGACAGACTTTGCACATGGTTCTAAAACCATTGCTTTTAATCTCATGAGAAATGCAGAGATCTATACAAAAATAATAAAAAGTACATGCATTTCCCTGCCTCAGTTTCCTCACCACTCCAGAACACTTTCTGGGCTAGAGTCAGAGTTGTCTGGGGCTAGCCAAGTTCCTTCTGCTGCATGCATGCATGGTGTTATGAAACATGGAGCCTTCTCCCCTACGCTGCCATCCCTTATCCTGGCCAGTCTGTTCCTGTCCCCATCACCTCTCCTGCCCAAAACTTCCTGTGTGTCCCCCGCAATCTTCCCCCATGAGCTATCATAGGATGTCTGATCCCTTTAAGAAAAGTAGACTCAATCCTCTTGTGCCTGAACACTTGTGCCCTTGTCAAACTTGATAGGGGATACGGGTAGCATCTTCAGCTAGGAGATCTCCAAGGAGATATAAGGGCTGGGAGAATAAAGGTGACTTAGTGACCAGAAGCAGGGGGGCCTGAGTGATGGAGGCAGAGACAGTGTTGAGCCAGGAGGGAACCTGGGAAACAGCAGAGGCAGCAAAGCCTAAGGGCTGGAGGTGCTGACACGAAAGGGCCAGAGATGTATGTGTCTGGACTACAATTCAGGGACTTGAGGCATGGGTTTGACTAATTTACATTAATAAAATCAACCCAAGAAGGGGTACAAAGTTGTTTCTGAGAGGCCAAAGGACTTAGTTTGGCCAAGCCAGTCTATGGTGGGGCTAGACTATTATAGACCCCTTTTTAAATGCCTCTTTTGTCAGCTCTCCATCTCTTTATCCTACTCTGGGAATTTTCCACTTCCTCTACTTCCCCCTTCCCTTCAGAGAAGTAGAAGGAAGAGTCTTCTCCCAAGCTCCCAGCTAACCCATAGTCATTCAGGTCTTTCCACCTGAATTGGTGGCCACTGAGTTCCAATGACCCTCCATTTTACCTGGTCGGACAGAGGCATGACACAGCCCTGCCAGTCCATGGAGGAGTCCACATTTAAATAGATACATTCAGGCCTCATCTACGCTACAAATGTTTTGCTGGTATAGCTATACCAGCAGAGTTCCTTATTTTAGATTAAACTTATGCAGACTGAAGGAGTTTTTCTATCAACATGGCAATACCATCTCTCCAAATGACCCAGACATTTGTTGGAAAAGTAATATGGCAGTTTCTCAAGGAGACAATATTAAATGCTCAACAGCAAACTATTCCAATGCAAAGGAAAGATATGAAGAATAGTAAGAGGCCAATATGTCTCCATCAGGAGCTCTTCGATGACCTGAAAATCAAAAAGGAATCCTGAAAAAAGTGGAAACATGGACAAATTGCTAAGGAGGAGTAATAAAAGAATAACACAAGCATGTAGGGACAAAATCAGGAAGACTAAGGCACAAAATGAGTTCCACCTGGCAAAGGACATAATAGGTAATTAAGAGGAGGTTTTTTAATACATTAGAAGCAAGAGAAAGTCAAAGGAAAGTGTAGGCCCTCTACTTAGGGGGCAAGGAAAGCTAATAACTGATAACATCAAGAAGGCTGAGGTGTTTAATGCCTATTTTGCTTCGATCTTCACTAAAAAGGTTAATGGTAACCAGATACTCAACACAATCAATATTAACAAGAAGGCAGAAGGAACGCAAGCCAAATTAGGGAAAGAACAAGTTAATGAATATCTAAATAAGTTAGATGTATTCAAGTTGGCTGGGCCTGATGAAATTCATCCTTGGGTATTTAAGGAACTAGCTGAAGCACTCTTGGAACCATTAGCAATTACCTTCAAGAACTCATAGAGAACGGGTGAGGTCCCAGAAGTCTGGAGAATGGCAAACATAGTACCTATCTTTAGAAAGGGAAAGCAAACCTGGAGAGTTACAGAGCAGTCACAGCCTAACTTCAATACCTGGAAAGCTACTAGAACAAATTATTAAACAATCAATATGTAAGCACCTGCAGAATAATAGGGTTATAAGGAATAGCCAGCATGGATTTGTCAAAAATAATAATGCTAACCTACCTAATTTCCTTCTTTGACAGGGTTACTGGCCTAGTGAATAGGGGGGAAGCTGTAGACATGATACATCTTGATTTTAGTAAGGCTGTTGACACAGTTCCACATGACATTCTCATAAGCAAACTAAGGATATGTGGAAAAGACAGAATTACTACAAGGTTAGTGCACAACTAGTTGAAAGAACGATACTCAAAGAGCAGTTATCAATGGTTCATTGTCAAACTGGGAAGGTGAATCTAGTGGGGTCCTGCAGGGGTCAGTCCTGAGTTTGGCACGATCTAATGTTTTAATTAATGACGTGGATAATGGAGTGAAGAATACGCTTATAAAATTTCCAAATGACATCAAGCTGAGAGGGGTTGCAAGCACTTTGGAGGACAAGGTTAGCATTCAAAACAACCTTGATGAATTGGAGAATTGGTCTGACATCAACAAAATAAATTCAATTTTAAAAAGTGCAAAGTGCTTCTATCAGGAAGGAAAAATCAAATGCACAACTACAAAATGGGGAGTAACTGGCAATCCTGTAGGAATGGATCTGGGGGTTTTAGGGGATCACAAATTGAATATGAGTCAACAATGTGATGCAGTTGTGAAAAAGGCTAATATCATGTTGGGGTGCACTAACAGAAGCATTGTATGTAAAACATGGGACGTAATTGGCCCATTCCACTTGGCACTAGTGAGGCCTCGCTTGGAATATCATGTCTAATTCTGGGTGCCACACTATAGGAAAGATGTGGACAAACTGGAGCGAGTCTAGACGAGAGCAACAACACTGATAAAATGTTTAGAAAACCTGACCTATGAGGAAAGGTTAAAAAAACTGGGAATGTTTAGTTTTGCAAAAAGAAAACTGAGGTGGCACCTGATAAAAGTCTTCAAATACGTTAAGGGCTGCTATAAGGAGGATTGTTCTCCATATCTACTGAATGTAAGACAAGAAGTAATGGGCTTAATCTTCAGCAAGGCAGATTCTGGATAGACATTAGGAAAACTGTTCTAACTATAAAAGTAGTTCAGTTCTGGAATAGTCTTCCGAGGCAGAATGTGGAATCCCCATTCTTAGAGGTTTTAAAGAGCAGGTTGGATAAATATCCGTCAGGGATGGTCTAGGTTTACTTGATCCTGCCTCAGCACAGAGGGCTGGACTTGATGACCTTGAGGTCCCTTTCAGCCCCACATTTCTATGATTCTATGAGATTAGGTATGCTGACAGAAATACTCTTGTTGGGATAGCTACCTTGGCTAGGGGGTGTGGTCATTTCACACCCCTGACCAATACAGCTATGCCCACAAAACTTTGTGGTGTAGGCCTGGCCACAGTGATACTGCAAGTTACATAGCAGCAATTTCATACTAACTTCGTAACAGCAATCAGAATTCAAAAGTCATATATTGGTTTCCCAAATCATCATAGCTTGTATCAAAAATTAGAATGGTTTGTGCATCTTCAGGCACTATGGCAACTGTGTTTCAACAATCGGAAGTAAGCAAATCAGATTCATAGGTGTACTGAAGAGGTTGCTATTAAGTTATAAATGCACTGCCAAAATCTATATGATGCCTAGTGATTTATTTTCAGAAGTTTTAAATGTATCTTGAACACCCATAAAGGTAATATTAAAGTCACAAAACAATACAGATATAAGGGAAGATAATTAAAACATGCTCCTTTACATTATCTATACTCTTTTGACTTCATTTTTCTGTTAAATGGCAAATTTACAGATTTTGAAAAAAACATGAGATATGAGTTATATAAATTTAATATTTTGGGGGGCATTTTATTTAAAAAAAAAAATCTTAGCAGCCTCACCAGAAAATCTATCAATTTGATAAGTTATCCTCAGGACATCAAAATAAATACAAATATATGTCTTCTTATATTAAGAACTAAGGCTGACTAAAAGATGTCTCCATCTATGCTTTTTTTTTTAAACACGCACACTGTATAACTGCATATAATCTACACACATACAGAGGAATCTCTTCTTATGTCACTAAATGCAACAATTCTGAGGTGTAAGGTAGTAGGTATTTAACACATAAGAACTTTACGCAACAGTTTAGAACAGGAAATTAAGAATAATAATTGAAATTGCAGAGACAATTTGTATAGGCAGAATGCTATTACATTAAAATTTGGTGAGTTAACAGCCCTATTCCTGCAGAATGTGTCATTGGATCTTTGATGAGCAACGGTTGTTAGGAGCTTGGTTTCAGAACCTTACCTTAGAATCATAGAATATCAGGATTAGAAGGGACCTCGGGAGGTCATCTAGTCCAACCCCCTGCTCAAAGCAGGACCTAATCCCCAACTAAATCATCCCAGCCAGGGCTTTGTCAAGCCTGACCTTTAAAACTTCTAAGGAAGGAGATTCCACCACCTCCCTAGGAAACCCATTCCAGTGCTTCACCACCCTCCTAGTGAAAAAGTTTTTCCTAATCTCCAACATAAACCTCCCCCACTGCAACTTGAGACCATTACTCCTTGTTCTGTCATCTGGTACCACCAAGAACAGTCTAGCTCCATCCTCTTTGGAACCTTCTTTCAGGTAGTTGAAAACAGCTATCAAATCCCCCCTCATTCTTCTATTCTGCAGACTAAATAATCCCAGTTCCCTCAGCCTCTCCTAATAGATCATGTGCTCCAGCCCCCTAATCATTTTTGTTGCCCCCCACTGGACTCTTTCCAATTTTTCCACATCCTTCTTGTAGTGTGGGGCCCAAAAGTCGACACAGTACTCCAGATGAGGGAATGATTACGTCCCTCAATCTGCTGGCAATGCTCCTACTTATACAGCCTACTTATAATGCCATTAGCCTTCTTGGCAACAATGGCACACTGCTGACTCATATCCAGCTTCTTGTCCACCGTAACCCCTAGGTCCTTTTCTGCAGAACTGCTACCTAGTCACTTGGTCCCTAGTCTGCAGCAGTGCATGGGATTCTTCCTTCGTAAGTGCAGGACTCTGCACTTGTCCTTGTTGAACCTCATCAGATTTCTTTTGGCCCAGTCCTCTAATTTGTCTAGGTCCCTCTGTATCCTATCCCTACCCTCCAGCGTATCTACCACTCCTCCCAGTTTAGTGTCATCTGCAAACTTGCTGAGGGTGCAATCCACGCCATCCTCCAGATCATTAATGAAGATATTGAACAAAACCGGCCCGAGGACCGACCCCTGGGGCACTCCGCTTGATACTGGCTGCCAACTAGACATGGAGTCATTGATCACTACCCATTGAGCCCGATGATCTAGCCAACTTTCTATCCACCTTATAGTCCATTCATCCAGCCATACTTCTTTAACTTGCTGGCAAGAATACTGTGGGAGACCGTGTCAAAAGCTTTGCTAAAGTCAAGTGTAACCCCCAAGGAGATGACCTAGATTCCTGGGGCTCTGTCTGCTGGCAGCTCAGGGAGAGGCACACTGTCCCAGGTAGGGAGGGGGAGCCAAGGCAAACTCAGAGTCTGCCCAGCAATCAATAGGGCATGAGATGCTCTTCCAAGGGAGCTCAGGAAAGTGGAGAAGCCATTTTTGAGTCAGTCTGGAGCCAGCCAGGTCAAGGGCAGGACTGGCTGTGTGGGGAGGTGGTGAGTCCCAGGCCTGCATGCAAGGTTCCCCCTGAAAACTGGCCTCTAGAGACCTGAAAGCAAGATCCCTCAGCTGGGCTTTTCCTTCTCCACTGATGTTTCCCAGTTTGTAGAGTTTTGCTGGGAAACTTCCCCAGCCGGGCTGACTTAGCCCTCCAGCTCCCTAGGTGAGACCAGGCACCACATGGTCAGCTCTGCTCTGTCTGCTAGTTCAGGGCTGCTGCCTGCTGAGTGTGTGTCTGGATGCTGGGCTAGGAGACTACAGTTTGGATTTTAGTACAGTTGTGCAATCTGCACCTTGAGCCCTGCACCCGTTTGTGGTGAGGGGAAATCCTGGGACTGAAGCAGCCTGACTCCTGCCTGAAGAGGATCCCTGCCAGCAGAGGCAAACTCTGCAGTGACCGAGGAGTCCAGAGTCATCTCTGAACCTGAGGATCATTCATGGAGTTTGTGAGTGCACCATCTTTTAGTTAGTCAGGGAATTTGTTTTGGGGACCCCCTACTCCCTGAACTGTGTCCTCAAGCCAGGGAGTAAGGGTTTGGGGGATTTTATAACCTGCTGCCTGTTAAACCTGTGGAGGGATTTACCACCTTCTCCCACTTGTGAGTCCTTTGGACTGTACTGAACCCAGTCAGCCACACTGCTAAACCGCTGCAGTGAAGAATTTTGTGGTCATAGGTCATCAAGGGTCCCAACAAAGTACGTGTACCAACGGGTCACTAATCTTACATTTTGCTACATCAAGTCACGTGACTGGGGAAATTCACAGGTATTAGCCGCATGGGCACCGGTGAACCTAAAAATACTGTTTTACCTTGTTATGTTATATTTGTCTCCCGTTTAATATAATTATTGTGTTGAATATATTGTATGTGTTTGTGTTATTTCTTGGAAGTCTCCAACTATCTGGCAAGTAAGTGGGGATTACCCTGTGGTTAAAATTTTCCTCCCAAGCTGCCTTGGTGACCCTGCCAGGAAGGAGTAAGGGGGGTGGAGGCACTGCCAAATTAATTCATAGGAAAAAATAAAGAAGAGACACCCTGCTGAGTGGGTGGCAGGATCCAGAAGAACCCAGACCTGTCCATCAAAACCTGTAAGCAGATTGCCATTAAAGAAGGTAACCGGTGGAGAGGGGGTGCTACACAAGGAATAAGACGTCCACTGCTTTCCCCTCATCCACAGAGCCAGTTATCTCCTCATAGAAGGCAATTAGGTGAGTCAGACATGACTTGCCCTTGGTGAATCCATGCTGACTGTTCCTGATCACTTTCCTCTCCTCAAAGTGCTTCAAAATTGATTCCTTGAGGACCTGCGCCGTGATTTTTCCATCTTAAAGATAGTGTCTCCGTGAGGGCTAGTCTCCCTAACACATTGCTTCAGTATTGACCGAGTGAAATATGACCTACGTAATCACTAACACACTTCCTGAAGCACCTTACAAGTTCCAGTCCCATCCCAGTGTTGGCCACATCTAAGCCTGCTTACCTTAAGACATCTGACAGGATCGCCGCATAGCTTCATGTGGTATAGCTGTGGATAAGTTTTAGTAGTTTTGTAACTGCAATGTCTGTTGCTAAGTGACTGTAGAGCTGAGCTCCAGCAGCAATCTGGAGACTTTTTAAAATGAGAACAGACACAAAAAGGGTGAGTTGAACACTTTGAAACTATAGATTCAGTTCCTGGAAACTGTGGATATGCTTTGGGCAGAATATAAATAGACAGATGTGAACTGTGCTTTCCTCCAAAAAAAGACAGATAATTTTTCAGTTCCTCGCTGGAGATCAATATCAATTCTAGCAAGTAATTTATGGTTCTTCAATCAAATATGGGATCAAATAAAGTGCTTCCCATACTGGATTTTAATTAATGTGTAACTACAGTGACTTCTCACCTAAACATCCTCCATGCAACTCAGTGCTATCTGGTGCGCTATTACCCAGCTTTTCCTTTGAAATTAGATTGCAGTAGAGTACACACACTAATTCTCACATTAAACATTTTAAATAAAATCAAATGTACCCTACATTATAAAATCACATCTCTGTTTTCAGAAGGTACCAGCCTCAACAGATAATAAAAATAAAACATTTCTGTGAAAGGCAAGTTATCCTCCTCTTCTTACTAATTAATATTGTAATTTAAACTTTATTTTTGTATTATTGTAGTGTCCAATGTGCCAGGCACACAGACGAAGAGACAGTCCCTGTGCAAAGTGCTTTAAAATCAGAACAGAATATTTATCTGTTGTACTGTCAATCTATCCTTCACAACATATGAGAACCGCGCTGTCACTAGGCAGGCTTAGTGCATGGACAAAATCGTATGGATGAAGAACAGCCAGACAAAGCAGAACCTGAGCAAGACAGAGGTTATGCTGACTGGCACTTTGAGGAGATTGCAGCCACAATGTGCTCTCCTGCAGCTGAAGATGCTCACAAGCTAGAACTGGTCAAGTCAGGCTGCAAGCACATATGTCATGTCCTCCGCTCAGTACATTGGTTCCTTCTAGAACATCATGTCAGATTCAAGCTCTCAGTCCTTGTCATCAAAGCATTTAAAGGTGTGAGCACAGGGTACCAAAAAGATCACCTAGATCTCTGGGATGAGAACCACATTCAACAACTCCTCTCCTCAGGCACAGTGGAGTAAAACTGGGCCATGTAGGAGACAGGGTTTTCTCCAGGGCCAGGCCCAGACTGTGGAAGGAACTCCCCCATGAACTAAGAACCACAACTCGTGACAGATATCATTCACATCACTTCACGCACCTCCAGAAGATGCTTGGATACTAGGGTGGCCAGGGCTGTATAAAAACTTGAATAGAATAAAAGAAACAACATATTAGCAAAACATCAAAAGGCACCAGCTCTTGTTAGCTATACTGTTAGCAATTCCTCTAACCCACTCCCCCACCCACTTCTCCCTCTTGACCTGACACCTCAGCTAGCCTCCCCCACCACTGCTGACCAGTGAGCTCTGCCCTCTCAGCTGTTTGTCCAGCCCACAGAAACAGACTCAGGCACAGGGTGAGGAAAGAAATGACATAAGCAAACAAAGAACTGCCAGTCTGATGGTGTCTGTGTTATTGAAAATGGTGTCACGCCTCATGGCAAGTCTGCATTCCTCCACTCCGCCAGTGTCTTCCAGCAGATACTCCTCCAGGCTGCCACACTTTTCCCCCACAGAGGGAGGAGACATGGTCTATAGGGGCAGTCTCGGTGTCCTGCTTCAGGAGTATCTAGCAGTGGCAATTCCTACCACTCTTGCCCACCCTTCCACTTTATTGCTGCCCAGTTGAAGGGCTAGCTTAACCCTACCAGACATCTTCCTAATGGGCCACAGCTCACTTGGAAGTATGAAAACAGATGGAAAATTCAGCACTCTGGCCTAGCTGTTGCGTCCTTTGGAGTAAAGCGGAGTTTTTCTTTCAACTTCAACAACAGCAAGGTCACCACTTGGTGCTAACAACAGGATCCTCCAGTTTTTAGCTCAAATTCTTCTAATTAAGCTCAACAAGCAGCTCATCTGTGTGAACAGTTTTTTTTTTTTAAATCTTAGGAGACAGGTGTTCTAGTGGCTAGGAGGCTGCAATGAGAATACAACATGTCAAGGTTCCTTCCCCCCTCTCAACTCTAGGGTACAGATGTGGGGACCTGCATGAAAACCCCCTAAGCTTATTTTTACCAGCTTAGGTTAAAACTTCCCCAAGGTACAAACTATTTTACCTTTTGCCCTTGTACTTTATTGCTGCCACCACCAAGCGTCTAACAGATATATAACCGGGAAAGAGCCTGCTTGGAAATGTCTTTCCCCCAAAAATCCTCCCCAAACCCTACACCCCCTTTCCTGGGGAAGGCTTGATAAAATTCCTCACCAATTTGCATAGGTGAACACAGACCTAAACCCTTGGATCTCAAGAACAATGAAAAAAGCAATCAGGTTCTTAAAAGAAGAATTTTAATAGAAGAAAAAGTAAAAAGAATCACCTCTGTAAAATCAGGATGGTAAATACCTTACAGGGTAATCAGATTCAAAACATAGAGAATCCCTCTAGGCAAAACCTTAAGTTACAAAAAGACACAAAAACAGGAATCTACATTCCATTCAGCACAGCTTATTTTCTCAGCCATTTAAAGAAAACAGAATCTAACGCATTTCTAACTAGATTACTTACTAAGTTCTAAGACTCCATTCCTGTTCTGTCCCCGGCAAAAGCATCACACAGACAGAGGGAGCCTTTGTTTCTCCCCCCTCCAGCTTTGAAAGTATTTTGTCTCCTCATTGGTCATTTTGGTCAGGTGCCAGCGAGGTTATCCTGCTTCTTAACCCTTTACCGGTGAAAGGGTTTTTCCTCCAGGAGGGATTTTAATGGTGTTTACCCTTCCCTTTATATTTATGACACAACATATGTAACCTTCTGCCCGTTGGAATTGGCAGCAACAAAGGCCAGGTTCAGTATCTAGGGGTTCCTTTTCAACAATACAACACGAAACCGGCTCCAGTCCCCACCCAGTAACCTGGGACAATTACACACGACCCTGGGGCGCCTCTGAGAGGCAATACTTCCCCACTCGCAAGCACAGAGTCTGAGTGTAAAAAAGAAACTTTTATTAAAAGGAGGGAAGTCACCTGGCATCAGTTGGGGAAATGCCGCAAGCAGGATTCATAAAAATAAAACCATGAGCAAAAGCCCCACCCCAGAGTACATTGGGCAGTGACCTTTTCCTCTCAGATTCTTAAGACCAGCAATCAAATGACCCTTTAGCGTGCCTGTCCCTTCTCTGTACCCCACTCACAATTGTTGTCCTTAGTGTATACCCAGAGTTCAGAGGTGCATTGCAGAGCTCACCTCCCACCTTGGGTGGAGGGGGGGTAAGAAGGCACCTTACTCACTCTGTTGCCCAGGCACTTGCTCATCAGCTCCTCCCTGCTGGCCATCCTGCCAGCCGATCACCACACCTCTCCACCAGATGCCCTGCTGTCGAATCCCATGCCCCAATCCTCTCTGCCAGTCTCCTTGCTGGCCGATCACCACAATCCGCCCTGCCAGCCGACTGGCCAGGATATCTTCAGGTCCCACTACTTAACACAGCTCTCAGTGATTTCAACTGTTAGTGGGGGAGCCTCACTGCTGGTGCACACTGGGCCGTCTCTTGCATCAGAGACACTGTCCCAAAGCAGGTCTCATCCTGAGACCTAGGTATCAGTGATTTCAGCTCTGCGGTGTGTAACAAGACTCTCAACTGAGTCTAAATTAGCTCTGTTATTACACAGTGGAGAGAGGAAGGGTCAAATGCTTGCCCAAATGATCACTTTTGGCCGGTATTGGATCCCCAGTCACCTTGTTGATTGGGGCAAGTGCAACAGAGGGTTGTTATCCTTGTTGTGTGAATCACAAGCAGCAGAACTGTGCTTGGTGTACCCTGATTGAGTGACTCAACCTCAACTAAACGGCACTTGCTAGACAGGGGACATGGGTTCCAAAGCCCAATAAGTTGAGAGAGGGTGGGGGCCAGCTACTTGTAGTGAGGGATTTCGGCCCTGCTTAAGGGCCCTAGACACCATTTGGGTGTTTCTAACCAGCCAGGGAATTCTCCAGCCACTCTTTATGGACAGAATCCATCCCTTGGTGCTACCTGAGTGGCACAAAGGGATCAGAGCACAACATAGGATCTAGCTCTGTATGTTTTTGATCTTTGTGATTCTTATGCCTCCCCATGATTTTGTTCACTGCCTAGACACCAAGGTGAGAGGCACATTGGATAAATTATGTGTACATTTCAGCTTTTTGGCTCAGAGACCATCTTTTGATATATGTATGTACATCACCTAGCACAACGGAATCCTGATCCTCACTGGAAGCTGTAGGCACTGCCACAGTACCAATAACAACTTATGAGCCAGATCCAGCAAGATGTTGAACATCTCCTGGGATAGGCCAAGAGCCTGGAGCTCCTAGTGAAGTCAATGGGAGTGAAGAGACTGAATGGCCCAGGAGGCACATAGTTCTTCACAAGGTGAGGCCCTCTGCTTTGCAAAAACAGGGATCCTCACTGCAGGGACAAGAATGGGATCAGATCAATGAAAGTCTGTTAATCACTTGTAAAGGTAGCAGTTGAAAACAAGGGCACCAAATTAAAAGAACCTCCTCCCCTGGGTTGTAACATTGAGCCTTTAGTTAATACCATTGCTGGTGAGCCCGCGACTGCTGCCAGTTGGAATGACAAGGTAGGTGAGGAAATATCTTTTACTGGACCAACTTCTGTGGGTGAGAGAGACAACAAACACACTTTGTCTTCACTTTGAATCAGAAGCATTAAGCATCTCCCAAAGGATATTTTCTGTAGTTCAAAGCCATACAGCCATGGAATGGGCATGGGCAGAGGCCCTGCAGCTTTCCCCATGCTGCCTAATTAATTTGCCGCAATCTGTACAGCAAGGGGTGAGATCACAAATCAGTCTCCATCTCCATTCCCGTTTTGGACTCTCTACCAAAGGTGCTACTTGGTTTCAGTTGTGATGGTGCTTTTAATGATGCAGACCCCTTGGTCGCTAGCAACTATACTCATTTCACATAGGACACTGAACTGCTGCCATATGATAACTTTCAACTACCAAAGCAATCTGGCTTTGAGCTGGTCACCTCAAGAAGAAAGGCTCCCTAGCTCATTACCAGCTACCTTTCAGCCATGCCATTTTTCCCTTTAAAATTCATGTCTGCATTGTAACCCATAGCGCCTGTATCACAATAGCCAATAAATATCCTTGAGAGCAATTTGAATATTCTTCTTCTGTGCTGGAAGCGGGGCCCCACTCTGGTCTCACACTAGCAAAAAAAAAAAAAAAAAAATTCCTTTGTGCTATGGACTAAAAATGGGTTAGTGTTTTAGAGAAATTTTGAAATGGAGTAACTGAAGTCATCTCAATTCAGTGAGGGCTGGAGTTCATCCTCAGTCACACCCAATATGCTATTGCATCATATTATGTTGCAAAGCACCTTTCCTGCTAGATAAAGTGTAACTGTAACAATCTCAAAACCACAGCTCTCAATCATTTGGTGCTGGCAACAGGTCAGAATTTAAGAGTGAAATAATTTAATACACAAACATTTGCAGAGTATCTAAAAAGTGCCTTTTTAAAAGGCCATGTTCCGCACCCAGGCGCCTTTGAGATTGTTAAGGGGAAGGAAGGGACTCTACCATTTTCCCCTTTGCTTTCTAAACTTAGAATAAAATCATAGAATCATATAAGATTAGGGTTGGAAGAGACCTCAGGAGGTCATCTAGTCCAACCCCCTGCTCAAAGCAGGACCAACCCCAACTAAATCATCCCAGCCAGGGCTTTGTCAAGCCTGGCCTTAAAAACCTCTAAGGGTGGAAATTCCACCACCTCCCTAGGTAACCCATTCCAGTGCTTCCCCACCCTCCTAGTGAAATAGTGTTTCATAGAATCATAGAATATCAGGGTTGGAAGGGACCCCTGAAGGTCATCTAGTCCAACCCCCTGCTCGAAGCAGGACCAATTCCCAGTTAAATCATCCCAGCCAGGGCTTTGTCAAGCCTGACCTTAAAAACCTCTAAGGAAGGAGATTCTACCACCTCCCTAGGTAACGCATTCCAGTGTTTCACCACCCTCTTAGTGAAAAAGTTTTTCCTAATATCCAATCTAAACCTCCCCCACTGCAACTTGAGACCATTACTCCTCGTTCTGTCATCTGCTACCATTGAGAACAGTCTAGAGCCATCCTCTTTGGAACCCCCTTTTAGGTAGTTGAAAGCAGCTATCAAATCCCCCCTCATTCTTCTCTTCTGCAGGCTAAACAATCCCAGCTCCCTCAGCCTCTCCTCATAAGTCATGTGTTCTAGACCCCTAATCATTTTTGTTGCCCTTCGCTGGACTCTCTCCAATTTATCCACATCCTTCTTGGAGTGTGGGGCCCAAAACTGGACACAGTACTCCAGATGAGGCCTCACCAATGTCGAATAGAGGGGAACGATCACGTCCCTCGATCTGCTCGCTATGCCCCTACTTATACATCCCAAAATGCCATTGGCCTTCTTGGCAACAAGGGCACACTGCTGACTCATATCCAGCTTCTCGTCCACTGTCACCCCTAGGTCCTTTTCCGCAGAACTGCTGCCTAGCCATTCGGTCCCTAGTCTGTAGCGGTGCATTGGATTCTTCCATCCTAAGTGCAGGACCCTGCACTTATCCTTATTGAACCTCATCAGATTTCTTTTGGCCCAATCCTCCAATTTGTCTAGGTCCTTCTGTATCCTATCCCTCCCCTCCAGCGTATCTACCACTCCTCCCAGTTTAGTATCATCCGCAAATTTGCTGACAGTGCAATCCACACCATCCTCCAGATCATTTATGAAGATATTGAACAAAACCGGCCCCAGGACCGACCCTTGGGGCACTCCACTTGATACCGGCTGCCAACTAGACATGGAGCCATTGATCACTACCCGTTGAGCCCGACAATCTAGCCAGCTTTCTACCCACCTTATAGTGCATTCATCCAGCCCATACTTCCTTAACTTGCTGGCAAGAATACTGTGGGAGACCGTGTCAAAAGCTTTGCTAAAGTCAAGAAACAATACATCCACTGCTTTCCCTTCATCCACAGAACCAGTAATCTCATCATAAAAGGCGATTAGATTAGTCAGTTTCCTAATATCCAACCTAGACCTCCCCCACTGCAACTTGAGACCACTGCTACTTGTTCTGTCATCTGCCACCACTGAGAACAGACTAGCTCCATCCTCTTTGGAACCCCCCTTCAGGTAGTTGAAGGCTGCTATCAAATCCCCCCTCACTCTTCTCTTCTGCAGACTAAACAAGCCCAATTCCCTCAGCCTCTCCTCGTAAGTCATGTGCCCCAGCCCCCTAATCATTTTTTTTCTGTTTTGCACTGGTGCTGACTGAGCCCAGCCTTGAACTCCATAAGCCTCCCTCTTCCTCTACAGACAGTACCACTGCCTCAGTCTGCCCTCTGCCTCTGGTCTGAGCCAGCTGAGGTTTCAAACTTATACACAAGAGTCAGACGCCCTAGCTGACATTCTCAGCAAGGCCGGGGAGGGGGGGGGGAACCTTATAAAATAGGTAAATCATCAGCAGATTTATGTGCTGGGTGTTTGGGATTAGACACTCTGATAATAAATATCAGACAGTGTAGTCTAAGATATTTAATCAGATGTCTTTAAACTGCTACATAGCCCATGTGAGAGCTGCTTTTAAATGAAAACAATGTTCATGTCTTTCAAGGATAGCGTATTTGTTGTTTTGCAAGAAATTTCATCTGGAGAACTTCTCCATCATTTCACGTTGGTTCCTATTCACAACTCTTAGGATGTTTTTGTTCTTTCCACTGTTTAATGTTTATCTTTCTTTACAAAAATAAAAATTTGGATGGGAAAGTGTGTTTTGTGGGCATTCCCACAGTGTGTATTTGCATATTTGAACGGTATCTCAATAGCAGAATGTTCTTCAAACCGTCTGAAATCACAGAGGCTATGCAGGTACAGTAGTAATCAGAAGACTATGTACAACTACAAATTATTATGCCAAGCAAGAATAAAGCACGCAGTAACAAAACACTTTAGCTAAAAGTGCCAAGGTTAGTTGGATAAACCCCCACAACAAATATGTTCAGTAATGGCTTGCTTTACTTTTTTGGTTTAAGTGTAATGAAAAATGGCATGGGTGGTTGTTTCCAAATTAATTGCAGTTTTATTTTAGAAGATTGTACAGCCCAGCATCTGAGAGTGACTTTGTTTGCCAAGGAACACTTTTATCTGAAGGTTCTTCACACGTTTTAGAAAAGCTTGATCTAATGTGACAAATTGCAGCACCTCTGGAGGATTCAGTCACCTGGAAGCACTTTTTTTAAAAAAAAAAAATCCTCCTCCATGATATGAAGAGGCAATAAAAGTGGTTCCCCATTATCGAAGTTAACAGCATCCACTTTCCTCAGAGTTGTGTTCTGACAGTTCACAGAGTGAGCAAACATTTCTTATTATGCCTGTATTGTGAATTTAACTGTTTTTAAAAAGAAATGGCCAAATTCCAACTTGATGGAAGTTGATGCAGCTCCATTAGAAAAGTTTGGGACAAATTCTGCTGTGACTTGAAAACCATACGGTAAGCTGGTCAGAAAACAAGTATAAATGGGAGTAAATGGTAAAGTAGTGTCACTTGCACCAACCTGGCATTCAGTGGACATACAGATAAGCATGTGGGAGCAAAAGACGTTCATGTAGGGGGGGAAAGATGCTAATATGAAGCTGTGAAATAATGTACAATTGAGGCTGCCTAATTTGACAGCCTCCTGTTAATTTATTTTTTCGCTTAATCACCTTCTTCTGTCTCCACTCAGTTTGTAAAATACACCAGTTTTGCACACTCCCTGAATGCCAGATCAGTTACACTTTATAAACAACATAAACCTGATTTGTGACCTATAACACCATTTACATCAGCACTGAGTCTGACCCAAAGTTTTAAAATAGAACTGCCATTTCAGAACTCTGTCAGTGTCTCTTTCTTACTAAAATGTAAATCTGAGTAAATAATTAGTAATTAGAGCTGGTAAAAAAACAGGACAAAGATTTTGAGAAATATTTGGAAATTTCAAAGTTGTTTTCATTTGGCATGGTACAAAATGGACCCCTTTCTCATTGTGGATAAAATCGACACAAAATATTTTTACTGACATTTTAGTTGTTTTAGAAATTATCAATTTTTTGATCACCAAAAGTACATTTTCTTAGCAAAAAACAGGTTTTGAGTGAACAAAAATATGTTGAAAATATTTTTAAAATGATTGATAAAAATACTGGTAAAAGATATTGTGAGAAAATGGAGAAGTGTAGAAAGCTCATTTTTCATCAAAAAAATTATCATGAAAAACAAATTAACTAGCTCTGAGTAATAAATAGAAACATGGGAATTGCCAGACTGAGTCAGACTCAAGGTCCATATAATCTGGGACCCGGTCTCTGACAGTGGCCAGCATCAGACACTTCAGAAGAAGGTATAATAACCCCACAATAGGCAGATGTGGGATGATCTGCCTCCCATATAGGTCTCACCCGGATCTCTAGTAGTTAGAGATTGGCTTAAACCCTTAACCATGGGTTCTAATAGCTCTTCCAATTTTTTGTTATTAATTATGCCAACTCTGCATATTTATCATATCCTGTCCCTTTTTGAATCTTGCTAAGTTGTTGGCCTCAACAACTTCCAGTGGCAATGAGTTCCACCATCTAATTACATGGTGTGTGTGTGTGTGTGTGTGTAAAGTAGTATTTCCTTCCTTTTAATTTCTGTGAATTTATTTATTGAATTTCCTCACTCTATGAACAGATCACAAACATTTCCCATTTATTCATTATTTTTGGTAGCATAATTAGTATTATAGTAGTATTTAAGATGCCCCAGCTGAGATCAGGTTCCACATTGTGCTAGATACTGCACAAATACATAGTAAGAGACAGACCCTGGCCCAAAAAGAGTTTACAATCTAAAGAGACAAGACAGAGTGGGAGAAAAGAAGTATTATTCCCATTTCATAGATGGAGAACTGAGGCAAAAAGAGACAGATACCAGTTTGTGCAAACAAAATGCAGCCAAACACACATTATCAAGGAAGTCCCCATATGATACATGATACAGCTTAATGATCCTCAAAGCAGATACCTCAATGACTGGAAAAGCCATCCTGAACCTACCTCTTAATGATAAAGAGAAGCTGACTGAGAATAATAAGGAAGAACTTGAACTAATGACCAGAAGGCTACTTGAATTCAGCGTAGTACAGCATACAGCAGAACAAAGGTATAAGATTTCAGGAAAGAAAATTTGGGATCGATGAAGAAATCTAGCTAGTAACAATCGTCCAGGAGTAAGAATTAAAATCAGCAAGTGTAGAAGAAGGTTAAAAGATGTGACTGTAAGAACCAAACAATGTGGCATTACAACAAGCCCCACAAAGATCTAAGAGTTAAAGAAAATCTGTATTGGAATTGGAGAATGGGGAGCCAACCCCTCAAGAATAATCTGAGAATCAGATAAATCCAACATAGAATATCAGGGTTGGAAGGGACCTCAGGAGGTCATCTAGTCCAACCCCCTGCTCAAAGCAGGACCAATCCCCAACTAAATCATCCCAGACAGGGCTTTGTCAAGCATGACCTTAAAAACCTCAAAGGAAGGAGATTCCACCACCTCCCTGGGCAACCCACTCCAGTGCTTCACCACCCTCCTAGTGAAAAAGTTTTTCCTAATATCCAACCTAAACCTCCTGCACTGCAACTTGAGACTATTACTCCTCATTTTGCCATCTGGTACCACTGAGAACAGTCTAGATCCATTCTCTTTGGAACCCCCTTTCAGGTAGTTGAAAGCAGCTATCAAATCCCCCCTCATTCTTCTCTTCTGCAGACTAAATAATCCCAGTTCCCTCAGCCTCTCCTCAGAAGTCATGTGTTCCAATCCCCTAATCATTTTTGTTGCCCTCCTCCGGACGTTTTCCAATTTTTCCACATCCTTCTTTGTAGTGTGGGGCCCAAAACCGGGCACAGTACTCCAGATGAGGCCTCACCAGTGTCAAATAGAGGGGAACAATCACGTCCCTCGATCTGCTGGCAATGCCCCTACTTATACAGCCCAAAATGCCATTAGCAGTCTTGGCAACAAGGGCACACTGTTGACTCATATCCAGCTTCTCGTCCACTGTAACCCCTAGGTCCTTTTCTGAAGAACTGCTGCCTAGCCGCTCGGTCCCTATTCTGTAGCAGAGGATGGTAGAATCCCATGCAAAGAATCTGCACTTGTCCTTGTTGAACCTCATTAGATTTCTTTTGGCCCAATCCTCTAATTTGTCTAGATCCCTCTATATCCTATCCCTATGAACATAACTACTTTGCATATATGCCGAGTCTGGTGCTATAATATTTGGACAGGAGCTTGCAGCTTATGGTGCGAATCACAGCTAATTATGCAACTAGCTAATAAACCAAAAAACAACCACTGTACCTTGAACTTAAAACACTGACCAAACATTCTTGCAAAAAAGAAGTGGAAGGAACTCTAGTTACTTTATATGTGTGCACACAATATTCTGAATGATTTCTCTTACGTTTTTAGTCTCTGCCATGAAAGCTCCCTCACTGAACTGAAGTATCATAGGAGATCTAAAACACTTCTACCAGAATTTGGGAAGACATTTAAGCCCTGATTGAAAAGGTATTTCCACATTTTAAACACAAGCAGTGGCACGGACCTCAATGCCACGTGCTTCAATATGTTGTTAAATGAAGATTTTAAAATCAATGACATAACACATGCAACTACAAGAAATGTGCTAACTCATTTGACTTTACAAAATTACTACTTAAAAAAACGGAATCATTCAGAGATTTTCACATAAGTCAGCTTTCCTCTCTGATATTCTGAAAGAGAATAATGTCCTTTTTGGTCTTTTATGTTCTAATTTACTTATTTGCAGTTCTCATCACAAAACCCTAAAGAAAGCATCCAACGGTAACAAAAGACCTCTTAAAATATATACATAAAACTAAGCTTAACTGAAGTGGAATCAACACACTCCAAACCTACGTAAGACAAAATGTTTACATTTTGAAAATATGCAGAGCATCTTTCCTCACAACTTTGTCCAATTAGGGAAAATCTTCTAATCTTAACATTATATTTAGTCTGTATGACCCTTGCTATAGTTTATGTCTTTCAAAGAATGAAACTAAAATACACCATATTTTGATTCAGTTAGTTTTCTGCTCATTTTTCCATGGTAGCTTTCGGAAAACTACCTAAAACCCCCCCCTTTTTTTTTTTCCAGTAGCTCCCAAAATTTGACCCTAAATACGTACATTTGGGTCTAGAAGTGACCTACCGCTGTACAAAAATACAGTTAACTTCACAACTGACAATGGAGAAAGTGAGAGACAGACATGAAAAAGAGGCTTGATGTAGAGAATTATCTTGAGCGCTACTGGTGATTTTAACTAGTTATTGCCAATTAACCACAGAATTCATAGTGTTTCTATAAATTTCCAAATATTTTTAAAAGATCACATCTTTCACTATTAACCAAGCCATAAAAGAATCTCAAGTATTCCAAAAGCACTGAGACACCCTACTATAGTTTCAGAGTTTAATTTCTGAGTCAACCAATGGCATCTATGTTTATTGCAGGAGAAATTCTGTGTTTAGTTACATCTCTACAATGTAAGAGACAAGGGCAGCAAAAAGCTAGCCAAAAGGGAATCAGGGCTTTAAAACATATCAGCTTCCATTTTTAAGCTAAATTCTCCGAATTAGTACACGAAAGCAAAAACCTCAAAGTATTTTTTTGTAAAACAGACATACTTGATACTCCTAATTCACCATTGTAACAGTGTCATGTGCCAAGTGGGTCAGCAGAACCTAGCATCACAGAGGGCCAACTTTTGATGTAATTTAAAAAAGATAACTTTTAAAATACAGTAGAATCTCAGAGTTATGAACTGACCTGTTGAACACACACCTCATATGGAACCGGAAGTACACAATAAGGCAGCAGAGACAAAGAAAAAAGGAAATACAGTACAGTACTGTGTTAAATATGAACTACAAAAAAATAAAGGGCAAGTTTAAAAAAAAAGATTTGACAAGTAAGGAAACTGTTTCTGTGTTTGTTTCATTTAATTCAAGGTGGTTAAAAGCAGCATTTTTCTTCTCCATAGTAAAGTTTTAAAGCTGTATTAAGTCAATGTTCAGTTGTAAACTTTTGAAAGAACAACCATAATGTTTTGTTCAGAGTTACAAACATTTCAAAGTTACAAACAACCTCCTTTCCCGATACTATTGTATTAGTACAAACTGATTCTTATCCTTATAAATGAGCCACCAGGTTCACCTGCCAAGAAAGAAAACACTAACATTTTTTAATAAACAAAACAAATCCTGAAAAAAAATCAATGCTTAAAACTGGAATAATTTCCCAAGTAGCTTTATGTGGCCATTTTATATAGTATCAGTAACTATTTCCCTGAGGGCATCTTTCCCATTCTGTTGGATTCATGATCCAAGAAACATGAGTTTTTCATGGAACACTGATGATTCAGGATCGATCTGGCTTCCATTAAAGCAAATGACAAGACTGACGGCCCTGGAGCTGAACTGAATCAAGCCTCCTGAAGCATAGGAGTACTGGTAAATACTGGTAAAAGATATTGTGGAAAAATGAAGAAGTGTAGAAAGCTCATTTTTTAACAAAAACATCTCATGAAAAACAAATTGCTTAGTTCTATGAGTAATAAATAGAAACACAGGAATTGCCAGACTGGGTCATATTCAAGATCCATCTAGTCCGGGATCCTGTCTCTGACAGTGACTAGCACCAGATGCTTCTGAAGAAGGTATAGTAACCCCACAATAGGCAGATGGGAGATCCTCTGCTTCCCACATATGTCTCCTATTCCTATTGACTTGCTGTCTCAGGGCCTTAGTTAAATAGTTTTACAGCTGATGGCAGCAAGCTCATTCAGGCACAGTATCTTCCCGCAGATCTAACATTCATGTAAAAAAAACTGCTGGGAAAGCAGATTATCCGATTTTGTCTTTCTATCTCAGTGGCAGCTAAAGGGAGTGCGATCAGATGTAGGCAGGGGATTTTCCATGCCTTTTCAGGGCATGCTGTGGCCAGATAAGGGCACAAACAGAACAGAAAGATTCACATTAGGGATACATCAAATTATTAGAATACCTGCTTATTCAGTGCTATAATTTGATTAAAACACATAGTGAATGGGGGCTTTTTCTCATAGATATTAACAATTAGCCTCACAACACCCCTGTCGAATGCTACCTATTCTTATCCTTGCTTTATAGATGGGGAACTGAAGCACAGAGATTAAGTGATTTACCCACAGTCTATGGCACGCAGGAAGGAACCCAGATTTCCTGCCTCATAGTCCCGTGCCTTAACCACAAAACTCTCCTACCCTGGGCCTGCAAAACACAGTTTCACCCTCCCTCTGCCAAGAAAATCACTCCATTGTGCTCACATCAGTTTGTGAAGTGACAGCATTTGAAGTTTATAGAAAATGGCTGTGGGAACTTCTCGCCACCACTAGCCTCCTCCTGCAGAGCTGCAGCCCAGGGAACTTTTGCTGAGATCTCTACACAATTACAGTATTTAGGCTAGTTTTTCAAAGGATATTTATGCAGATAAGCTTGGAGAAAGGGGTAGGGAACTCTTAGGATGCCAGCAACTGCAGGGTTGTGTGTACAATTAGGTGACTCTCAGTACTTATCTAATAACACTTTATAAAGATTAACCCCCGTGTGGGGTAAGCAGAAGGTTGAATTCTCTCCATGTTTTAGAGCTGAGTACCCTGAGGCTGAGAGGATAAGTTAATTGACTAAACCCACAGAAACTGTTATAGTGGAATTACAACTCAGGAGGTCCCTTGCTCTCAGTACTGTGCTTAGTCAACTCACCCATGTTACCTCCTTTCTCGTCTTGCAATCCCCAGCTTCATTCACTGCACATGTTCTAATTTCTGCAACAAAATGAAACAGGATTCATCCTGTCAGCAGCCATCTTCACTACTGAATTCTGATTCATCCACAAAGCAGATCCATCCTGCGCGCTGAGCAGGGGTGAAAGTAAAATTGAATTCTTACCAGTACAGGCCTGGCTCTGGCCCCTCTGGAAGGGGCAGGGCCTTGGGTGGAAGGGGCTGGGCTGGGGGTCAGTGTCCCCCAGCCAGCCCATCCGTGCCGCCCGGGGCTCCAGCAATGATTTAAAGGGCCTAGGGCTCCGGGTACTGCTGCTGCCGAACCCGGGGCAGCTGCTCCTTTTGCCCCCTCCCCATCAGCGGCCCAGGGGAGGGGAGGGCAAAAGGGGCAACGACGTTACAGAGCTGCTGTGGCAGCACTTTAAAGTCAGCTGTCCAAGCCGGTACCAATGGCCACTTTTTACGGGTACGCCATACCGGCCCGTCCCACCTTACTTTCACCCCCGGCGCTGAGTGCGATGGCTCCATATGCCCCCAGCTCCAGAATTCATATAGGTCTGTGCATTGACTGAGGCAGGGGTCCTATGGAAAAAAGCCAGTACGTGACCATGTAATTAAAGACCATATCATAATGCATACATACAAGGAGGCTGAATTAAGGTAACAGAGGCTGCATTAACTCTGACATTTTGTAACTTCTGAGTGCTTGAGTTTGCAACTTTAATGTTTTTTTAATGTATATATATATTCAGGCTCCTGCAAAACACTGTATTACTATTACCAGCTCTTGAGACAGGCAGGCAGGCCTGTCTGAAATATCTTTAATTGAAACCTGAAAAGCCTTTATTCTCTCAGGTCATGTTTTATTTTTAAAGTGATGTACGATCCCTCTTTCACAGGTGATCACTACATTCTCTCTTATTTATCCTATCTGGTTCATTTCCTAGAACTACATTCTAAACAGACTGATCTTGTCAGCTGGCTGCACAAGCTGTGTGAAGAAATAGCTTTGTGCTATCTCCAGAAACACACACCTTCCCTGGTTCATTCCGTAACTACCTCTCCTAGTCAGTGTCAGGATAATCAAAATCCCCATGGCCAGTGTTCTAACTGCCTCCCTTATCTGCCTTTAACATTCCTTCCTCTGTCCTCTCATCCTGCCATCAATGTCTACAGTTTCCTGTAATATTTTCTGTTCCATTTGTCCCAAACCGCTCTGCTTTTCTAGTAAGCACTTTGCACATCTTTGCTTTCTTCAGACCATACATCTTTCCTTGCTCCTGTTCCTAACACTTCTCCAACCCCATGCATTTCTTCTTTACAGTCTTGTGATTTTGAAACTCCAATCAGTTTCCTGTTTTCAGAAGCCAGGATTTCTTGACTTTATGCTGCTAATGTGTTCACTTTTGACTCATCAGCTGAAGTGTTCTGACCAAATCTTGTATTATATTTGTCTTAAAAGATACATCATATACCTCTCTCTCTTTCTTTTGCTCTTTGAGTATGAATAGAAGGAAATAGCAATGTTCCTCTGTGTATTTAAATATTTTCCCAAGCTGTTGGCACCTGAAACAGTTTTGTACCAACTCAGCAAATAAGATGACCATGAGGAAACAATTCCATGTAACAAATATAACCAACTGAAAGATTAAACAAAAATATTAGTATTTCAATATGAAATACATTGTACACATATTATTATACATGATAAACAGAAAGCATTTGTTATACATAAAATAAAGGTCTGGTGCCACTGAATTCATAGCATCCCAAACAAACATTTTTGGTATAAAAGGGATCATGACATTCAATGACAATTATATGTATATATATGAATTAACTGGAGTATTACGTTTAAATGAGTAAATTTCCAAAGTTTGTGCCAAAATTGTAACTTTTGGGGGTGGGGGGGTATATTTAGTGTTTCTATTATTTAGGGATGGACATCACAGGTTAACACAGGTTTTTTATTTTGGAATTTCCCCTTTTGCAATGGGGGTGGGATGCAGAAGAATTCTTAACGCAATGAATACACAGATACATTTTAACTGAGGACAATTCTTTTTAAGTAAATCCTGTCAACTGTGAATGTTTAGATTGTTATTAATGAAAGAGATAAAAAACATTTAGATGCCAAATGTATCAATTTCTACCAGCCCTGACTAAGAAAACAATCTGTTCTTGATCTTCTTGAGGGAGAGAACAAAGAAAAGGGATTTCTTGTAAGAGACCTCTTAGGTTTAGTCCACCAGGAGTTTCTATAGAGACAGCATCCTCACAATTATTTTTATTTGCTGCTATAAATAGCTTACACCGTACAGAGCAGCAACAGAATTTAATCATAGCTTGCACCTTCCGTAAAGTGTTAGAACTATTGAAATGCAACATTATGTGCTCTTGTTAATGTAACTATTGAACTCCATGAGAACACATACACTCAGGGTATGTCTGTCTACACAGCCCTGAAGCAGCTGTGGCTGGCCCATGGTAGCTGACTTGGGTTTGCAGGACTCAGGCTGCAGGGCTGTAAAATTGCAGTGTAGATGTTCAGGCTCGGGCTGGAGACCAAGCTCTAGGACCCTACAAGGGAGGAAGGTCCCAGAGCCCAGGATTCAGCCTGAGCCTGAACATCTACACTGCAATTTTACAGCCCTGCAGTCCAAGCCCCACGAGCCGGAGTCAGCTGACATGGGCCAGCTGTGGATATTTAATTGATGTGTAGACATGCCCTCAGAGACCCCATCCTTCAAAGACACATGCTTAATTCTACATAGGTGAGTTCAATGGGCAACTTATATGTGTAAACTTCAACACATTGTGTAAATCCTTCTTTGCCAAATCAGGGCCTTATTGAAGAAGCTAATTACTGAAAACCCCATCTGCTTATACTAGCCAGATTGTATTTATCTCTGACAGAGCTCTGAGTGATCCATTTCTTATGCCTTGACAACACTTAGGCAGTTTTTCTAACCCTACAAAAGTTGTGGCTATAAACTCTGATAACTTGGGCCAGGGCTAGCTCATTGGGAAGCTGAAAAGAATGTCCATTTCTAGCCCTAGACATGATAACAGACTTTAAAGCCATGACAATTTAATGCATAGAAAAGCTATCACTAGTGCAGAACTGTTCCTCACCTATTCTAAGCCTTAGGAGATGTCCTTTATTTTTGAGGGGGAAATTCAGTATTCGGGGGATGGGGAAGAAGAAAAAAAGAAGTGTTTCCGTTTGATGGTTTATAAAAGTGGGAGGTGTTTGAAGCTGCTGAGAGGCCAGGAGTAAGTCCAGAGGAGATGGATTAGAGGGCACAGGCGCGGTAAGCTGCACAAGGCCACCATCTCTATGATCTATAAGCACAAAGCCTTCCTCCTTAGGGGAAGAAGTTAAATGAGAGCTAACTTGAATTCTATCTTCCGGCCATACAAGAGACTTAAAAAAGGGCATTTCGAGCAAACACCACACAGTGCTGTAGTGTGAGGCATAAGGAAAGGGGGCATGTGGGGTCATGTGTCCCCCCAGATTTGCTGCTTGGCTTGTACTGAGCATGCTCACATGGACAGAGCATGCTCAGTAACGCTGAAGCCCTCACTCTTCTCCCCTCCCCCCACTATTGGCAGGCACGGGTCATCTCTGGCTCCAGTATCTGCGTTGGTCTCTGGGTGCAGTTTATGGTGTCAGTTATGACTTTAAAAGTCCTAAATAGCCCAGGACTGACCTACCTGATGGCTCACCTCTCTCCTTGTGTCATGCTGCCACGGCTACGATCGGCTATAGTACTCAAAGTGGGTCCCCCTCCTTGTAAAAAACAAAAAGGGGGGGAGAGCAGCTGGCAGGGTTCCAAGATTCTGGAATTTATCCCCCTTGGCCCATAATAGCGCACGCTTGGTGATTTTCAGGGCACATTGCAAAAGACACCTCTTTGAGAGGGGTTTGGAGAGAGCTGAGGGAATGCTTCCCACAATGCAGGGGCAGAAAGGCATTTTGTGGTTCCTGCTGAATTATTTTACTGCTGCTGAGATTTGATTATGGTGTTAATGGTACCGTGTGGCACCAGAGCCTTGGATAGGGGTCCTTTCGTTATTTGAATCTAAATAAATAAAATACATAAATAGGGCCACTCTTGGTTCCAGGTGGAACATGGGCCCCGTTATTTGTTCCTCGATCTGGTTTAAAGAGAGTCATGCAGTTGTCCTGTGTATCAGTGCTACCCACTCGCAACTGAAACAGAGGCCGTGGTAGCCAGTGCTTAGGACGGTTACACCTGCGCGACTATTCAAAGAAGAAGAAACATGTGAAATGGCTTGTGCAGCAGTATGCACATTTTGTGAGCTTTGTTAGAATGATGTGCATTGTTTTGTAGCACTCTTAGAGCACACTGAGATGCTAGGAGTACACTTGCAAAGTCCTGTTGCTGAAAGAGAGCAAACTCTTTCACTGGGAGAACACTCCCATACTTCGTGCTTGATACTGTACCAGTTAGGGTACGTCTACACTGCAAATAAAGACCCGCAGCAGAGAGTCTCAGAGCCGGGTCAGCTGACTTGGGCTCACAGGGCTTGCGCTGCGGGGCTAAAAATAGCAGTGTAGATGTTGGGGCTGGAGCCCGGGCTTCAAGACCCTCCCCCCTCAATGGGGTTCAGAGTCTGGGCTCCAGCCTGAGGCCCGACATCCACACTGCTATTTTTAGCCCTGTGAGCTTGAGTCAGTTGACTTGGCCTCTGTGACTCGCTGTCACAGCATTTTATTTGCTGTGTAGACATTCCCTAAGTCACTAAGAGCTATGCCACTGGTTTCAGTAGAATCTGGTTCAGGGTCATAGGCTCTGATTCATGACAGCACTTAAGCACATAGGATTGGAAGTGACCCCCTTGGTCACTGAATCCAGTCCCCGGTTATCACAGGCAATTCCAACGTATAATCCTGCTCATGAATTTTGCCAAGCTCCATCTTAAACTAGTTAGGGTGTTTGCCCCCACTACTTCTATTGGGAAGCTGTTCCAGAACCTCGCTCCTCTGGTTGTCAGAAACCTTCTTCTCATTTCTAGCCTAAATTTACTCATGGCCACTTTGTACCCATTTGTTCTTGTGCCAACATTGGCTTTTTGCTTAACTAGGTCTTCTCCCACACACCTTAAATGTAAGCACATGCTTAAATCTTAGTAAAGTCAATGGGACTTAAGCACAAGTTTTAGTGCTCTGCTGAATTAGGAAGGTTTGATGAACTGGCCCTGTTGGGCATGTCTACTCTGCAGCTGGGACTCAGTGTCCCAGCCTCAGGAGACAGACTTGTGCTAGCTCGGCTGGAGCCAGAGCACTAAGAATAGCCGTGTGGAGGTTGCAGTTCTTGCAGCGACTTGGGCGAGCCACCCAAGCTCGGAGCCAGGGGATTGGTTAGGATTGAGAACCCATGCTGCCCCTTGAGCCACACGGTTAGTTTTAGTGCACTAGCTGGAGCTGAGCTAGCGTGAGTCTGTCCGCCCAGGCTGAGAGGCACACTTCCAGCTGCAGTGCAGACCTATCCACATAGGCCACATGCCCTGGGGTGGTGAGCTGGAGTGGCAACTATTACAAAGAAGAAAAGGAGTACTTGTGGCACCTTAGAGACTGACAAATTTATTTGAGCATAAACTTTCGTGAGCTACAGCTCACTTCATCGGAAGCATTCAGTGGAATTTATTTGAGTGAGCTATAGCTCACGAAAGCTTATGCTCAAATAAATTTGTTAGTCTTTAAGGTGCCACAAGTCCTCCTTTTCTTTTTGTGAATACAGACTAACACGACTGCTACTCTGAAACCTGTCATATTACAAAGAAGCAATTTGTAGTGGAGAGTCAGAAAGAATCTATTTAAGTAACAGTCTATGCAATTCTGCTCCTTTATATTCCATAGTCTCCACCCTTGCTTATAGTTTGAGGCTGTAGGATTTTTTGAAATTTTCACATCTTTTTATTTGTGATACTCCTGGTGTTTTAACTCTATTGTGAATCAGAGCAAATATTTAATTTTGTTCCCTTACCAAAGCATATATTGTTGTGGAACCTAATGAACCCTTTTACTTCATTAGCATCAGCTTATTCAATGTTCCAGACTAATTGAATGTGATTTTCCAAGAAGAAAAAGAAGAACATGTTCCACATCACAGAAACCCCACCTGTTTACTTTACTCATGGCATTTCTTGGGTGCACTTACTGGTAGGCAAAATACTGCATCTGACTTCTGCTATTTTGCCAATCCACATTTGTTCCCTTAACTAAGAGCCATGTCATTTGGTGTTTAAATAAAAAATACAAGCAAAACAGCTAATTTTTTCCGTGAATTGTACGAACAAAATTCTGCTCTCCCATTTGCGCTGAAGATTTCATGTCCTAGATTTTGATTTCCTAATAAGGAGGTAGTTACACACACAGGAGCTGAGCTTTTTGCTTTCTGCTTGCGCTGACAGTAAATGCAGACGTACATGACTGGCTAGTCTCTACAGTGGAAGACAGAACCAAGAGAGACGAGCAAAAGGCTGTGGTGATAGTGAGAAGCCTGTCATCCCAATTCCTCATCATGATGGAGACTGCGTAAACTAACATTCTCCCTCACCAGCTCAGTCTCCACAGGCTTATACGAGCAGCGCTGGTACTTTGTTTGCTGATTGCCCCATTCTCTCTTGCTGTCAACACACAAACCTACTGCCTGCTGCTGCTTACTCTCCTTCTCCAACTTTATTCTTATGTTATTGCCCCAATACCCTAACTGAGCTCAGAGGCCCATTGTGAGGGGCAGTGTATAAAGAGGCAAAATACACAGCTCCGTCTTCAAAGAGTGAAGAGTCTGAACAAGGACAAAGACATAGCAGATGGGCACAGAACATAAAGAGAGGTTGAGGGTGTGGGACTACCACAGGGGTGATGACAGGAAATGAAGGTTACTCACCTGTACCTGGAGTTCTTTGAGATGGACTCTGCACGTTCACACTCCTGGGATGTACCAGCAGCACAGCTCTGAGGGTGGAACAGTTTGTAGCAGAGTTCATTGGAGTGCTCTTGTGTCCCTTCCTCCTACCCCTCTTCTCCCTGTGCCTGCATGTTCTGAGGATGAGGCTATACAGGAAGCGTGGTGCTCAGATTGCCTCTGTTCCAAGATCAGAATTAAGACTCAGAATGAAATGGTGAAAAAAAATCCTCACAGTTTGCTTTTTACACAAAATTCCCCCCCCCACACCCCCCTTCAGTGGAGTGACTCTGGACTTCGACGTTGGCAGAACCTTCCATCCACTGGAAAGATTCATGAACATTCAGTCAGCTGTGCTCAGACTTCAGAAGAACTCCAACCAGACAGTCATGTTCTTCCTCAGACCAATGGGCCTCTTGGCCTCAGCTGCATACGTAAACCCCGATACTTGACTGAGAGTGAGGACTCAGCAACATTGGCTAGCCAAACACTATCAGCCACATTCAGACAGCATGGTCTTGAAAGTGACTCTCCAGAAGAAGTGCTCCTGTCCCTCCATGGTGGATACAGTGTCTAAACATCCTTAAAGAAGCAATATTCAACACCCCACAGCTCCATCAGCAACTACCGCCTCTAACACTTCCAACTTGGAACAGGGCCCACTTCAGTGACCTAACAATTCATGGTAACTGGAACCACATGGCAAAGAAGCCACATAAGCAACATAGCAAGCCACTCACTGGGTTCTCAGATCTTTTCTTCCTCACTTGAAAGGCAAGGTACCCTAAGTAGTTATGGACAACACACCACTCTACAACCTGAGAGGGCATCTACTGTCATAACGGAAGCTGGCAGCACCAAGGAACGGGAACTGACATCTGGAACTAGTAGACTTGTTACAGTATGACCTGTGATGTTAAGAACCCCTTGATGCCAACTGGAAAAGGGTTCACTGTTCTGTTGCAGCAACTCCTACCATACCTGACAAGCTCACCTGTCATAGTATTTGCTGACATAGTATTTAAAGAGTGTTGAGTGAGATGTTAAATGATAGCTAGGGCCATGCTGGTCATTAATACCATTATGAAAAGTATGCACTGATTATATTTAAAACATTAGGTCTTTAAACTGAAAATATGTCCTTACAGTTTGTATGGAGGTGTTACTCCCTAGCAGAGGTAAAAAACTGGTATTGCCAGACAGAAGGATGTATTTTCAGATGCCTGCCTAGGTTCATATGTAGATTAAACATTGTAAAGCCAACACAGTGGAAGCCCCATTTATATGTGAAACTCAACAAGAGAAACAGATCGATGGGGGGATTTGAAACAAACAGTATGGGATGACACCTTGGAGCCCAGAAGGGGAATCATGGTGGTCATCCTGTCTTCGGAGGAGAAAACAATTAGTTTTGGGAAATATGAGGAGAATCAAAAAGACATTTTGTCATCCTTCACTGAGAAAGCAAATTTTTTGCATTAATGAAAGTTGGATCCTGGCCTTGTGGGGTACTGATGCTGAGAGGTTGCTTGAGGTGAGAATTTGCTTTAGACCAGGATTTTAGCCTGTTAAGGTTAGACTCTAAGAAGCATGTTATACCTTTTGTTTTACATGTAACCTGTTGGTCTTCTTATCTTTGCGCATTATGAAATGGTTACTTACTGGAATGGTGGTTCTTCAAGATGTGATGCAGACCTGTATTCCACTTTGGCATGTGTGCACCCAGTGCACTGGAGCTGGAGAATTTTGCCTAACAGTACCCATGAGAACAGTGCTCAGACCTCATGGCCATCGCCCCTCCACTGGCTATAAGAGGTGGCGTTGTCCCGACGCCCCTCAGTTCTTTTGCACCGAATGTCAAAGAAGACTCCAATGCAGAGGGGACGGAGCGTGGTGGACTACACGTCTGCATCACATCTCAATATCTACAGTTACAGTAAGTAACTGTTTCTTCTTTGAGTAGATGTAGCCGTGTATTCCACATAGGTGACTCACAAGCAGTACCCACAGGAGGTGGTGGCTGGAGTCTATTTCAACAAGAATTGCAGGACTGATCTACCAAAGTTTGCATCTGCTCTGGATGCCATGGTAATGGCATAAGGGTTGGTAAACGTATGCACAAATGACCAACTGGCGGCCCTGCAAATGTCCAATACTGAAACGTCACTTAAAAACACCATTGACGTAGCCTGCACCCTCACAGAGTGAGCTCGCACCCTTTGAGGGCACATAGCTTGCACTATTTCATATGCAGTCTTGATGCAGGAAGTTATCCACCCAGAGATAATTTGTGAAGAGACTCCTTGTGCCTTCATCTGGTATGCATATGACACAAACATATAAGGTAAAGAATGAAAGGGTTTAATCCTGTCCAGGTAAAAGGCGAGGCAGCACCTGATGTCCAGCAAATGAAGATGCTGCACCTCCAGGGTTGGAGGCGGTTTAGGACAGAACACAGGTAGATACACTGCCTGGTTCAGGTGAAATTGAGACAGCACTTTATATAAAAACTTAGGGTGTGGCCACCAGGTCACTTTGTCTTAAGAGAACTGAGTGTAAGGAGGCTCAGCCATCAAAGCCTGCAAATCACACGCTCTCCTCATGGATGTTATAGCCACTAGAAATACCGTCTTTTGACACAGAAAAGGAGAAGGAGATGACCACCAATGGCTTGAATGGAGGTCCCATCAGAGCCACTAAGCCGTACTGAGGTCCCACAAAGGGACTCTCCCTGGTGGGTGGAGGTGAAGGACTGCTTTCAAGAACATTGCTATCATGGCATTCAAAAATACCAGCTTCTCCTGGATGGGAGGATGAACTGCTGAAACCACAGCCAGGTGGACCTTCAATAAACTGAGTGCAAGACTTGAAGACTGAAAATGCAACAAGTACTTCAAGATGTTCTGAACCCCAATCAACATCAGTTGAACCCCACAAGCCAATAACCACAGCGAAAAACATTTTCCATTTGGCCAAATAAGCCTGTCTGATGGAGGGTTTCCTACTGTTAAGAAAAAGCTGTCCGACAGCCTCCAAACATTTAACCTTCTCTTCCTCATTTAACCATAGAGCAGCAGACAGTGAAATGCAAACAGCTGAGTGAGGCATTCAAGATCTGATCATGATGCTGGTTCAGGAGATCAAGATGACGAGGAAGAGATATGGGAGGCTGAATCAATAATGCCCAAGAACCAACATTGCCTCAGCCATGCTGGAGCAACAAGGATGACCTTGGCATGGTCCAGCTAGGGTTTAAGGATTACCTGTGGGATGACTGGATTTGGAGGGAAAGCATACAGAAATGCTGTTTTGCAACCCAAGTGAAAGTTGTTTGTCAGGGAGCCTGGACTGAGGCTCTCTCAAGAACAAAACAGACTGCATTTCTTGTTGTCTCTCATAGTGTACAGATTGATCATGGGGATGCCCCAAATTGCAAAGATGGACCACAGAACACTAGGCTTCAGAGACTATTCGTGGCTCAGGGATACATTCCTGCTGAGGTGATCCGTGAGTTGATTCTGGGCTCCAAGTAAGTGATGAGTAATGTTCTTTCTGATGAAAAACCACCAAAACTTGATTGCTTCCCGACAAAGCACTCTCGAGCATGCTCCTCCTTGTCTATTCACATAATACATCACAATGGTATTGTCAGAATGTGAACCACTGAGCCTCCCACCCCGAGGCAATCTTGAAAAGCATGACATGCATTCTAAATAGCCCAAAGTTCCAGAATGTTGATATGAAACATAGTTCCCGTTCTGAGCACAGACCCTGCGCTCTCAGAGGCCCCAGATGTGTTCCTCAGTGGGGACCAAGTAAAGGGACCTCCCTGGAATACATTACCCTGAACTGTCCACCACTGAAAAAAGTCCAGAATGGGCCGACTAATCCTGCCACTGCCTGGTATGCTGCTGGCATGGAGAAAACTGGTGCTGGCATCAATGTTGTCAGTACCGGATTCAACAGACACCCCAGGGCTGGAACTGCAGTCAACAGTACGGGCTCCTGAATATCTTTACACCATACCAGGGAGTGGTTTGAAGGATCTGCACCATTCCATGTGCCAGCAGTGTGTAGCGCTGGTCTGTACTCCTCTTAGACAAAGAAGGGTCTCCAGGAGACCTGTAGCAGTCCTGATCTGTTTTTTGAGACCTTTTCCTTGGTGCACTCGAGGAAGAATGGCTTCTCCATCTCTCAGGAGAGATGCCAGCCCTGGAATGCAGAGCAGAGTCATTCACTGAGCCTGAGGGTGACCACTGATCTGACATGAGCTGCGGTGCTGAAACAGGCCTCATGCCGTACTTGAGGAGGTGCTGCCTCAGGCAAAGGTCTCTAGCCACCTGAGTCGTTTTAGTGAACAATTTACAGATCGAACACCATGCGTTGGCATGACCCTCACTCAAACAGAGCAAACACCTCATAAAAATCACTGATGGGGATCACCCCCTTCACACAACGGACAGCGTTGGAACCCCGGTGAGGACATCACCTAGGGCAACTAACTATGCTAACTCTAACAGTAAACGGGGTATACCACAGTGAAAACGATATACAGAGAAAATGCTCAGTAACTGAGAAGGGATTGTGAGGTGAAAGCCACACAGAGCTGCTACTCTAGTCATGGGCAGTGAGAAGGAACTAAGGTGGGTGGGGAGGTGCCACCTGATCTAGCCAGGGGAGGGGCTATAGCCATAAGATGGCAAGCACCAACCCCCTATGGATCAAGCTAGACAAAATTTTCTGGCTCTGGTGCACACACACCTAAGTGGAATACGTGGCTGCATCTATGCAAAGAAGAACACTTAAATCTTAATCTTTGCAAATAAACTTATATTTGTTTTCTCTATAAGTAGATTCCAGTGCTGTGTTGCTATAAAGGACCTGGTCCTGAGTTGTACCAGTCAAGCTGTGGGTTCATTGTCTCTTTGTCTAATAGCTTACCTGGTAATTACTGAGTGTCCAGGGGCTGGATACTACAGGGGGACGCTTCTGAGGAGTTCAGGGCCTGGGGCTCACCAAGCGTTAACCTGAAAGGCAAAGTAGGGACTGGCAGAGCCCTGAGGAGCGTAATTGAGTGGCTGAAGGGGTGTCAGTGTCAGGGAGCTGACTCCCAGCTATCAAAAGCAAGACTCCCTCTGACTGGAGGCAGGAGAGTAACACAGTAATCCACAGTCCTGGACACCCTGAGAGAGCGTCACATAATCCTTCTTTAAGGATTTGTCCTGTGTGGTGTCGTTAACTTTTGGCCTAGGTTCTGAGGACATTTTCAGAACCAACCCTGAAGGATCATGTCATACTCTTATCCAGAGCTGAAGGAATCTGATCCAAAGGGGCACTTTCCATTAGGATTGGTTCTGCTAACAGAGGTAGACACCTGTGTGGTTCCATTGTCTCTGGAACTAGGATCCGATGGCTTAGGATCTCTCATTACCGAAGGTTTTGTTTTCACTCCAGTAGTGGAGGACAGTACCTTCTGCAAACCCCCATTTGGCAGCTTCTGGAGTGCCAAACAGAGCCTCTAGGGGTTCCCACCAAGGGACTACATCTATAATTGGTACCAGAGCCCTCTGACACCATTTCCCACTTCTCAGCATGGTTGGAGTCAGGAGTGAGGACAGAACTGACTATTAGAAACTCCTGCTGCGCCCAATAGGGAGGCTTCTACATGGGGTGTTATGGAAAAACAATTTGCTGAGCCAATGATGAGCCAGGGCTGCTCAGCCCCTCAGCGGGAGTGAACAGCCTGACTCAAAGACAGGAGACTGGTTTTAGTCTCAAATTTAATCTTTGAATTTGGAGCTGAGAAAGAAGCAGAACACCTCAGGGAGTCTCTGACTAATTCCCCCTACCTCTCCACAGAGGGCATCTTGGCACTGCTGTGGGATCTAGTGCAGAGGTGGGCAAACTACGGCCCATGGGCCCGTTCTGCCCCCTGACCTCCTGGCCCGGGAGGCTCGCCCCCTGCCCCGCAGCCTCAGTTTACTGTGCCGCTGGCGCAATGCTCCAGGTGGCGGAGCAGTGAACTCCTGGGGCAGCGCAGCTGCGGAGCCCAGCCTGACCCGGTGCTCTGTGCTGCGCGGTGCGTGGCTGGCTCCAGCCAGACGGTGCGGCTGCCTGTCCTGGTGCAGCCATGCCGCCAGCCACCGGTGCTCCAGGTAGCATGGTAAGGGGGCAGGGACAGGAGGGGTTGGATAGAGGGCAGAGGAGTTCAGGGTGATGGTCCGGGGTGGGGGGTGTGGATAGGTGTCTGGGCAGTCAGAGTGCAGGGGTCCCGGGGGCAGTAAGGAAGGAGGGGGATTGGAGGGGGCAGGGGGGGTAGTCAGGGGCAGGGGTTCTGGGGGCAGTCAAGGAGAAGGGGTGGTTGGATGGGGCAGGGGTCCTCGGGAGGCAGTCAGGAAGGAAAGGGGAGTTAGATGGGGTGGCGAGGGCAGTTAGGGGCAGAGGGTCCGTGGGCGGTTGGGGACAGAGAGCAGGGGATGGATGGGGCAGAGGTACCCTGGGGGCCATCAGGGAACAGGGGGGGTTGGATGAGGCAGGAGTCCAGGGGTGCTGTCAGGGGGTGAGAAGCAGGGGCAGGGGGTCGGATAGAGGGCAGGGGCCAGGCCATGCCGTGCCTGGCTGTTTCGGGAGGCACAGCCTCTCCTAACTGGCCCTCTATGCAATTTCAGAAACCCAATGCGGCCCTCAGGCCAAAAAGTTTGCCCGCCCCTGATCTAGTGCCTGGGCCAGGTAGTTCCAGCTCTGCAGAGACCAGAGGGGCAGAGATCAACATGGTGCCAGCAACTGAAAGCCAGCCAAGACCACAGAACTCCAGACCAGGAATCCAGGAGAGGACCCTACCTTACCCCCAGGGCGCAGACATACTCAGGGGACCCTTTTTGTTTAAGCTGGCCAGTGTTCACTGAAGCACTCAACTCAACCTCGGCGTATCATCTACCTGCCTGGGAAGGTGCCAGGGAGGCAGCTAGGGATTGCCAAGTGTTGTGAGAGTGTCAGGAGGTAGATAACTGGTAAATTTGTTAATGTTTAGTACTTATTAGTTAACCCTAACCGCTTCCTTCTCCAGGTCCTCCTTTTTATACTGTTGTGTAGGGTGTGGCATTCCTTTGGTGGGTTTGTTTTATGTCCTAATTGTGCCCTCCTTTCCTCCTCTGATCCCAGAAAGTGAGCTCATTTCCTACTTATCCAGCCAGCTGATTGTACCTCTGCAGAGCCAAGGCCCTGTGCAGCTTCAGCAGGAGAGGCTGCTCCACCTCCCATTGTGAGCAGGATTGCTCCTGTTGAGGGCTGAACGTGCTGGCCGCAAAGGACTGCTGTAGGAAGCACTAAGACTGTGCTGTTATTTCCCTCCTCTTGCCTTCTCCATGACTCCTGGAATTTGTCTGCATGTGGTGGGGGAAAAAATCAAATAGCAGCCAGGTGTGGTCATGGAAGTCACCTTTCTTCTTGCTCCTTGCTTAGAGGCAGGCTCAATCTAGGGAGTTGGTGTGTGTGTGAAATAGAGTGTGTGATGGGTTGGGTCACAGAAACCCCCTTGGGAATGGCCACCTGCTGTGCTGGGATTACCTCTGAGCCCATTTTCCCTGGCAGCCTGGGACTTCAGTACCTTGCCTGGTTGTGCCAGACACGCTAGCCTGCAACAAACACAGACCCAGGTCTGAACCACGCCCCCCAAAAGCTGCAGGCTTAACTGAAACAGCTTAAGAAGTGCTCCTGTCTCCAACACCCAGATACCCAGTTCCCAATGGGATCTAAACCCCAAATAAATCAGTTTTACTCTCTATAAAGCTTATACAGGGTAAACTCATAAATTGCTCGCCCTTTATAACACTGATAGAGAGCTGTTTGCTCCCCCAGGAATTAATTGCTTACTCTGGGTTAATTAAGAAGTAAAAAGTGATTTTATTAAATATAAAAAGTAGGATTAAGTGGTTCCAAGTAATAACAGACAGAACAAATTACCAAGCAAAATAAAACAAAACACACAAGTCTAAGCCTAATACAGTAGGAAACTAAATGCAGGTAAATCTCACCCTCAGAGATGTTCCAATATGCTTCTTTTACAGACGAGACTTCCTCCTAGTCTGGGTTCAGCAATCACTCATACTGTCCTTTTCCAGTTTCTTTCAGGCATCTCTTTGGGGTGGAGAGGCTCTCTCTTGAGCCAGCTGAAGACAAAATGGAGGGGTTTCCAGGTGCTTATATAGTCTCTCTCGTGGGTGGAAACCCCTCTCTCCCCCTGTGTAGAATCACAGCTACAAGATGGAGTTTTGGAATCACATGGGCAAGTCACATGTCCATACATGACTCAGTTCTTTACAGGCCGACGCCATTGTCTACATGTTAGTTTGAACATTCCCAGGAAAGCTCAGATGTGGATTGGCCTCTTTCAATGTTCATTGTTAGTTAAGTACTCCCAATGACTTGAATAACCCCTTCACACTATGTTGACCAAATCCATCTTATGTGCTTCCTAGAGCAAACACTTTAAATACAAGCATAGAGCCAACGCTCATAACTTCAGATATAAAAATGATACATGCATATGAATAGGATGAATACATTCAGTAGAACATAACCTTTGCAAAGATATGTTACATGGCATATGTAGCATAAAAATATATTCCAGTTATGTCATTTACATTCATAAGCATATTTCTATAAAGCATTATGGGGTGCAATGTCACAGAGCATGAAAATCTTATTTAATTGGTTGTCATTCTGCCTTCAGTGCAGCTAGTGAGGAGAAACCAGGGTCCATGTAGTTGCTGATCAAACCAGAGAAAAGGTGCAGTTTTAAAATAGTACAGCGAGGAACTAAGGAAATGAAAATAGATCTGCCTTGTCTGTAGGATCTAAATTGACACAAGGCTGCATTTAAGTGCAGAAAATGTTTGGAGCTGAATATTGATTTGCAAAGCACAGTGAATATCTTTCACAAACTTTAAAACCCCCGCATTTTCCATTCATGAGCACCTTTTATTCTATTCTAAACCCCAGAAACAGGTTAATTGGCTTAACAAGTGCAACAAATGACTTTCTATCCACAAAAAGAATCCTGTGAAATGTACATTACATTCATAAAGGATTAAATTACACTATTTTACTGAAAATGGATAAAGATTACTTTGATAAATCACGACTAATGTTATCTTTGGCAGATTAAGAACTTTGTGCATATCTGTGTGGGTTCTATAAATAGTGTGTTCTGAATGTCTTCTCCCTAAATATAGTCAGTGATCCTGCCTGGCAGGCATTTTCCTCTAATTTGACAATACCACATCTGTGATCTAGCTAGCAATGAGAACTTTATTGACTGCACATTAAACACTCAACGGATTAATGGTGTTTTTACTCAACCACTTTACATTAATGACACCCCACGTCTTCCAACCATATCTGGCTTGATCATTTAAGCTTCCTTTAAAACTTGAACAAAGCAGTCAAAAATAAAATGTATTTGAGTGAGGTTCACCTCTCAAACGCACATCAAATTCCTGTATGGGGTCTGTATCGTTAATGGGTCAGACCCTGAGCTGTGGCCAAGGAAAACGTCCTGCAGCTCAGGGAGTGTGTATGCACGAGCATGTGCAAAGGTGCTCTTTGTGTACCCTACCTACCTTTGGGAGGCTCAGCACCAATCTGGTCCCCTAGTCCTGGAAAACTGCACCACTCTGCTGGCCCCACAGGCGCTGTTTAACTATCTGAGGACCACCAAGGTATAGGGGAGGCCCTGGCCACGCTACCCCAGCCAAACCTCCTGTGTGAGGGGCCACAAAATTGGCTCTAGCTCCCCAGGGATGCAGTGGTAATCTTCAAATAGCTGGATAAACCAACTGAAGGGAAGATTTTCATGCTAGAGCTGCACTAAACTGCTATAGCTAGGCTGAGTACCTGACCCAATGTACTGGTTTAGCACCAATCTGCTCCTGCATAATAAATACAGCAGGGAGGTGAAAAGTCTAATTACGAAGTGGACACTGAGGTCCAACTGAGAAAAGCATTTAAGCCTGTGCTTCACATTAAAATATATTCTTTAGCCCCACTGATTTCAAGGGATTTACACACTTGCTGAAGTTCGAGATTGAACGGGGCACATAAAAGGAGACATTTGATTGCCATAAAGGATCCAATGTAGATCTGGTTGGAGAAATTCCAAAACTTTTTTTTTAAAATTGGAATTTGCTGATTCACTGAAATCTACATTTTTTGCAGCGACTGATTCTGATGAAGTGCTGACAGAACTTGGGCAGGATTTTGTTAGAAACCAGCTGCCTGGTTTCATCGCAGCTATCTGGAGGGCTGCTGGGGAGACCAGGCACAGACTCTAAATTTGAATGAAAACAAATGTCAAAGTATCAAAATCCTCTGTGAAATGGAATGACCTTTCTCCACCTACTGGTAATCCATCAGTTCAAACATCCTGCTCATGATTCATTCATTAATTACAACAAGAAAAGTTTTCTAAGTTATCTCAAGAGTCATGTGGGTTTTGTTCATTAACCTGTAAAAGCAACACTCGAAGAAGTACAGTTATACAATACATCTGGACATCCCTTTATATTATTGTTTTATAATCTGGGCTCTGAAAATCCTTTTGATTAACTAAACATAATACATCTGTGATGGTATTCGGCCCACTGTCGTCATCTGTTAGAATTGCTGCATTCCTACAAAACAAATGCTTCTTGGGCAGGTCTTTCCCTCATTACAAGTGGATGACAGTAGCTTTCAAACAGCTATACACCCATGTCTGCCCCATCTTTTAGTCATAAAAGTAAGTCTTACCCCTTCATTTATTCTCAAAATGTTCTACCTTTTTCCTCACGGGACAATGACTCAGCAAGGCAAACAGAGGTTAAAAAAGGCAGTAAATTTTTAAACTGGAAAAGACGAGTGGTCCTGAAAGGCTTTAATTTTTTTAAAAATTAAGCTTTTGAAATAACAATTATGCATTCTTTTGAGAGAAAATGCACGGATAGAATCACAAATTGCACAGAAGTCGAGCTGGTCAGGAACTTTTTAACCAAAGGCTTTTTCATTGGAAAATGTCAATTTATCAAAACTGAAACTTTTCATGGAAAGTATCAGATTCAACAAAACTATCTTCAGGAAGAAATGGATGGAGTTTCTAGTCAGAGAGCCCCACTCCTCTCACCAGTACCCAACAGTCCACTGGTTAGGTCACACAGCTGTGATACGAGAGAGTCAGGTGTAAGTCCCTGCTCTGCCTGATTCAGACCAGTAACTTGAACCTGTCTCTCTTGCATCCAAGGTGAGTAGTCTAATCACTGGGTTATTAGCTATTCTGGGGTGGGTTTCTCTCTCTCATTTTGAGCCAAAATTGCATCATGGTCCAGTGCTGGGACTTGAACCTGAGTCTCTCACATCCCAGGTGAGCGAATGAGCGTGTGTCTCTTCCTTCCTCCACCCCCCTGAGAACATCTAAAGCTCCTTGTAGTTCTGGAACTGAAACAAAACATCAACACCTTGAAATATTTAATGAAACAAAATTTTTGTTTTCTGAACAGTCCTACACAGAACAGAACATTAAAAAAAAAATTAGATACCGCTTTAAAAGTACAAAAATGAGCACCACAGACAGGGGGAGAAATAGATCTCTTTTAGCTAGTGTTTATAGATAAAAGGAGTGTAATTTACATACTTTTGGCATAATACAAAAAAATCTTAGAAAGATATAGGGAAAAAACCCATCATAAGACATAAAAGATGTCAAAGAATCAAAGGATCAAAGGTACATCAGAAATGTCAACTCCTTGAATGTGAAGAATGGATTCAGAAGTTCTACGGCAGGGGACGGCCATAGTGCAACAGGGAAAACAAACCTTTAAAAACTGAGGAGGGACATAAGGGGAGAGGAAACAAATTCTCTTCTGTCCTTTGTGTGTGTGTGTGTGGGGGGGGGGAAATAAATAAATAAAAAAAAGAGGTGACAACAGCCAGCCAAAGCAGGGCATGATAGAAATTGCCTGAACCTGGTCTCTGAAATAAGCACTGAAAGCATTTCGACTGAAGTGCCATGTTTTTCTCTAGTCTTATCCCTGACTCCGAAGGTGAGGAATGGCAGGCACAGCTGGGAGAAACACTGTGGTGAGGATTCCGGTACGTTAAATTTTTGTTGTTGCTGGAGTACGGTGATGTACTACTAGATAGCACGCCCTGGTTCTCATGGGTGACTTTAATTTTCCTGAGATCTGCTGGGAGAGCAATACAGCGGTGCATAGACAATCCAGGAAGTTTTTGGAAAGCGTAGGGGACAATTTCCTGGTGCAAGTGCTAGAGGAGCCAACTACGGGGGGAGCTTTTCTTGACCTGCTGCTCACAAACCAGGAAGAATTAGTAGGGGAAGCAAAAGTGGATGGGAATCTGGGAGGCACTGACCATGAGTTGGTTCAGTTCAGGATCCTGACACAGGGAAGAAAGGTAAGCAGCAGGATACGGACCCTGGACTTCAGGAAAGCAGACTTCGACTCTCTCAGGGAACGGATGGGTAGGATCCCCTGGGGGGCTAACATGAAGGGGAAAGGAGTCCAGGAGAGCTGGCTGTATTTCAAGGAATCCCTGTTGAGGTTACAGGGACAAACCATCCCGATGTGTCGAAAGAATAGTAAATATGGCAGGCGACCAGTTTGGCTTAACGGTGAAATCCTAGCGGATCTTAAACATAATAAAGAAGCTTACAAGAAGTGGAAGGTTGGACATATGACCAGGGAAGAGTATAAAAATATTGCTCGGGCATGTAGGAATGAAATCAGGAGGGCCAAATCGCACCTGGAGCTGCAGCTAGCAAGAGATGTTAAGAGTAACAAGAAAGGTTTCTTCAGGTATATTGGCAACAAGAAGAAAGCCAAAGAAAGTGTGGGCCCCTTAATGAATGAGGGAGGCAACCTAGTGACAGAGGATGTGGAAAAAGCTAATGTACTCAATGCTTTTTTTGCCTCTGTCTTCACTAACAAGGTCAGCTCCCAGACTGCTGCGCTGGGCATCACAACATGGGGAATAGATGGCGAGCCCTCTGTGGAGAAAGAGGTGGTTAGGGACTATTTAGAAAAGCTGGATGTGCACAAGTCCATGGGGCCGGACGAGTTGCATCCGAGAGTGCTAAAGGAACTGGCGGCTGTGATTGCAGAGCCACTGGCCATTATCTTTGAAAACTCGTGGCGAACGGGGGAAGTCCCGGATGACTGGAAAAAGGCTAATGTAGTGCCAATCTTTAAAAAAGGGAAGAAGGAGGATCTGGGAACTACAGGCCAGTCAGCCTCACTTCAGTCCCTGGAAAAATCATGGAGCAGGTCCTCAAAGAATCAATCCTGAAGCACTTAGAGGAGAGGAAAGTGATCAGGAACAGTCAGCATGGATTCACCAAGGGAAGGTCATGCCTGACTAATCTAATTGCCTTTTATGATGAGATTACTGGTTCTGTAGATGAAGGGAAAGCAGTGGATGTATTGTTTCTTGACTTTAGCAAAGCTTTTGACACGGTCTCCCACAGTATTCTTGTCAGCAAGTTAAAGAAGTACGGGCTGGATGAATGCACTATAAGGTGGGTAGAAAGTTGGCTAGATTGTCGGGCTCAACAGGTAGTGATCAATGGCTCCATGTCTAGATGGCAGCTGGTGTCAAGTGGAGTGCCCCAGGGGTCGGTCCTGGGGCCGGTTTTGTTCAATATCTTCATAAATGATCTGGAGGATGGTGTGGATTGCACTCTCAGCAAATTTGCGGATGATACTAAACTGGGAGGAGTGGTAGATACGCTGGAGGGCAGGGATAGGATACAGAGGGACCTAGACAAATTGGAGGATTGGGCCAAAAGAAATCTGATGAGGTTCAATAAGGATAAGTGCAGAGTCCTGCACTTAGGATGGAAGAACCCAATGCACAGCTATAGACTAGGGACCGAATGGCTAGGCAGCAGTTCTGCAGAAAAGGACCTAGGGGTGACAGTGGACGAGAAGCTGGATATGAGTCAGCAGTGTGCCCTTGTTGCCAAGAAGGCCAATGGCATTTTGGGATGTGTAAGTAGGGGCATAGCGAGCAGATCGAGGGACGTGATCGTCCCCCTCTATTCGACATTGGTGAGGCCTCATCTGGAGTACTGTGTCCAGTTTTGGGCCCCACACTACAAGAAGGATGTGGATAAATTGGAGAGAGTCCAGCGAAGGGCAACAAAAATGATTAGGGGTCTGGAACACATGACTTATGAGGAGAGGCTGAGGGAACTGGGATTGTTTAGTCTGCAGAAGAGAAGAATGAGGGGGAATTTGATAGCTGCTTTCAACTACCTGAGAGGTGGTTCCAGAGAGGATGGTTCTAGACTATTCTCAGTGGTAGAAGAGGACAGGACAAGGGGTAATGGTCTCAAGTTGCAGTGGGGGAGGTTTAGGTTGGATATTAGGAAAAACTTTTTCACTAGGAGGGTGGTGAAACACTGGAATGCATTGCCTAGGGAGGTGGTGGAATCTCCTTCCTTAGAAGTTTTTAAGATCAGGCTTGACAAAGCCCTGGCTGGGATGATTTAATTGGGGATTGGTGCTGCTTTTGAGCAGGGGGTTGGACTAGATGACCTCCTGAGGTCCCTTCCAACTCTGATATTCTATGATTCTATGTGGGAGTAAACAAAGTGAGTGCTTATTTCTGAGTGTAATTTTAAAGAGATCATCCAGGGCTCCCAGAGTTTGGGATAGTCGCGAGGTTGTGAGAAATCATAAAAAACAATCCTGGTGGGAGATCAGAACGTAAAAATCACATTGCTCTTTTGTTTTGTTGTCCTGTCTACATAGCACCATATACAGCACCAATCAACATAGTGTCTGGGCCAATATATAAAGATAAGATCTTAAGACAAGATTTTCAATAAAGGACTCCACTATTTACCACTTAGCGAGGGTACGAGATCACATCATCTTAGACCTTAAAAATCACATCCTGAACATCTTGTTTTCCTTCCCCACGTAAACTGTAACATGATTTTAGCAGCAAATCTCACGGACTGCTAAAATTCAGGATTAATACTTTATAACATTTGAAAGTTGACATTCCAAGCATTCCGAAAGTATAAAGCAACTGTTTCTACCACTGTCACTTGGAGAAAACAGCTGCTAAAATCACACTGCAGGTGAAGTGGGGAAAAACTAAGCAAGATGGCAATCCAGATGACATAATTATAAGCTTTTGAAATAACTTGCCAAGACAAATTGAGGTGTCACATCACTAAGCAGCTGGGATTGCCAGCTTTCTAAAAGCATAGAATATTTATTTCCTGTTTAGTTATTTCATGAGATTGCCCTGTAAAACTTTTACTAGTTCCCCAATCTAGTGTTATTTTAGCACTGCCACGAGAGTCAATATGGCATGTCACAGACTTTTCAACCTGTGATTAAGATTAATCTAGAACTAGATAAACAGTGATGCATTATTTTAAAGTATGTGGGATAAAGTATCATAGAATCATAGGACTGGAAGGGACTCAAGAGATCATCTAGTCCAGTCCCCTGCACTCATGGCAGGACTAAGTATTATCTAAACCAGAGGTTCTCAAACTGTGGTCCGTTGACCACCAGAGGTCTGCGAGCTCCATTCAGGTGGTCCACTGACAATTCCCACTAAGGTTCGCGCCTGGGCGGTCGCACACAAGAGAATGAAGGGCCACCCAAATAGTTGGTGGAGCTGCACAGGTGTGGCTCCACTCATTAGGTGCATTGACCCTGGAGAAGATGCACATGTAAGGTGAGGTGGTGGCCTTGGGGGGCATAGGGGGTAGGTGGCAGGGGGCAGTGGGGTGAGAAGAGGAGGTGGGGGGAATTTGGGACATGCAGGGCTGCGGCAGCCAGAGAAAGAGGCGACTTTCCCCAGTACCCGGGTTGCGGCTGCGAGGGAGAGACCCCTCTCCTTCCCAGCCCCAGCTCAGGGGAAGGAGGGCACATCCATTGCATTAGAAAGGTAAGATTACTGATATTAAAATACGAGTTTGTGCTTTTATTTGTAGAACAAAAAAATGTTAATTATTATTAAGGGTTTTTTTTAATATAGTGCTTTTATCCAAAGCACTTTACAATAATTAGCTAATGGTACAAAAGATCATTAAGTGGTCCGCCAAGACCCTCAGCAATTTTCAAGTGGTCTGCGAAAAAAAAAAGTTTGAGAACCACTGATCTAAACCGTCCCTGACAGGTGTCTGTCTAACCTATTCTTAAAAATCTCCAATGATGGAGATTCCACAACCTCCCTGGGTAATTTATTCCGGTGCTTAACCACCCTGACAGGAAGTTTTTCCTCATGCTCAGCCTAAACGTATATATCAAGAAAGCTTGAACTGGCCTTATGTCATGTGAGGTAACAGTTGTGCAGTACAGGAGAGCTGGATTCAGAGGCCACTGTGTGTGAACAGAGATGGGTAGTTTCTACATTTGCACTTTCTGTGGGCTAATTTGCAGAGTGGAATATTTGGTTCAGTTTTAAACATGGTGCTTATCCACTTTTTCAGGACTGAAGGTGTCAGGTTACAATAGCAAGATTTATTTTCTTGTTGGCAAACTGGTGGCTCTCCAGATTAAAGAGATGAAGTATCTTAGACCCCCATGTGGAAGAAGAATACACTATTGTAAAAACATCAAGAAAGGTGTAATGTGCCATCATTCACACACGCACACAAAAACACGAGTAAACACTTATTTCCTGCCAACATGCCACCAACCTATCCCTACATGTGCACAATATGGCATTGAAAATACATTTTTTTCTTCTGAATTCAGCTCAGTTGCTGTATTTGCTTTTACTTTGGTTCTACTTTGTCAATTGAATCCTCTTGAAATAATTACTTTTTTAAAAATTCACTGGCTTCCCCAATTTGATTTTGATAGACCATTAATAACATGAGTGCATCCACACCTGTTCAAATTGAAAGCAGTTGTACAATGGAGCTTTAAAAACAGAAAGTTGTATTTAAAGAACAGATTTCAATATGCAGAGATGCCAAAAGTGTGTTTGTACAACATCGACATTCTGCATCAGGTACAGTATTTGAAACCCAAGGCCTAAAACATAGGCATGCAAATTCTGAAAATCTAGCCTGAAATCTCTATGGCTAAAAGTAAGCTGCTTCTAAAAAACCCAGCACTTTAACACAGTACACCCCCTGTAGTTTCAGCACAACATGGTGTATGGGAAATGCACCGTTATAGCCTACAAGCAGCAATATGTAAACCTGCTTATTAATAACACCTTAACCATATGTTTAACTCTACAAGGAATATAAACATGGCTCCTGCTACTGTTATGAAAGCAGTTTTTATTTTACTTTTCTCAGTGGTTACATATTATAACTACACACACACACACACACACACACACACACAAGAAAGCAAAACCTATGTGAAAGCATCAGGACACCTGAAGAAAACCTCCGTGGAAGCTTAAAAGCTTGTCCCTCACACCAACACAAGTTGATCCGATACAAGAGTTTACCTCAGCCACCTTATCTGTCTAATATCATGGGACCAACACGGTTACAACAACACTGCATACAATGATAATAAGTGAAAGTTAGTCCTTTCCCCCACCAGTAATCCCATTTGTTACAATACTTATGGGATTGCTTACAGGTGTAAGTGCTAATGTTGAGTAGCAGGCGTCCGCAGGTTTGGGCCCTCTGCAAGGACAACACTGCTTCCCATTTTCTGATGCATATGTGTTACAGGATCAACACGGGCAGGTTTTTCCTTATTGACTTTTATTTTACAAATCAGAAACTACAAACAAAAAGCTCAAAATCTTTTTTCTTTTCAGAGAATAAGAGGGAAAATCAGGCATCACCACCAAGGAAGACCTAAACAGTTACTCCAGCTTTTATTGACTAATTTTCTCACCTATGATCCTTTGTTGTTCACCTCTATTGATCAAGCCAAAATCTGCGATTGATTTTTTTAAAGTTACAACTTTATGACCTTTACATTACTAACAGGAAAGGATGAAAGGGTTAGTTGAGGCACACCATGGAGAAGTCTCAGCATGGATTCAAGTATAGCAAATAACGTCTCACAAATCCTTTTGCAAGCTGTTGACTGCTTATTGACGTTTGCGGTCAGTTTCTGTGACTGGAGGAAATATTTGTTTAGTCTTTCTTAAACTTCAAAGCCAAAAAATTGTTCCGTTTCGTGCATCTATTATCGCAAGCCCATGTTTATTGTCCTTTCTACTTGTTATGCAATTCCCATAATTTAACACGTTAATTAAACAATAGTATATACAGCACATTACATAACTTCAACAAAACTGTTTCCATACATATCATGGTAATGTAAAGATCGAACAATTGAAGATATCTCACCTGGTAACAGATGAATGAGAAGTACTGAAGAATTATTTTCCTTGGGAGCTTCTCAATTCAGATGTGTTTTATGAATTGGGGCTGGGTTCTCCATATGAAGCCTTTTCCAGGCTTGATGGATTTCTTGCCTTGCATGATGTTAAGAGTTCAAAATGATACCATATTTTTTACTCTCCCTTTAAATTATTTAAAGATCCAAAATACCCATAACAATCACATTTATAACAGATCAGAGTCATTTATTCTAAGAGATCTAGGACACTTATATTTTCTAGTTCTTTTATATTATGCCAGTAAAGTATATACAATACACTAGAAAATGAAGAGGATCACTGTCCTGTGACATTACCATTGCAGTTGATTCCTAACAGATAGTTGGATTGGACTATTTTTCTAGGATTAAATTCTGAGTTGCTGTTCTTCTCTGCCACTGATTCTTTTACAGACATACACTGGGCAGTCGATGTGGCAGCTGATTAGCACATAACTGGCATGGAGGTATATTATTTATATAAACCTCTATAGGTGCCTGTCACAGATTCAGTCAGGTGCCCCCTGCAGGCCACCTACTGCACTGCTATGAGGGGATGCCAAGCCTCTGGGTGCCTCAATCCTTCCATGGTTTAAGCCTCCCTTGGGTCTCAGCAATTTTGTATCTTGCCCTCCCTTGGCCTCTCTGACACATTTCCTGGGCAATGACTGTCTGCAACCCCTACACAGAGTTTCTCAGCCCATGTGTCCTAGGCCCCCAGAACCAGCACTGACCCCCAAGATACTCCAGTTTCTTAAACACACCCTGTCCCAGAGTCTCATGGAAAAATGTGAGCCTTCTGGTTTACAGTTTAATTCTTTCAGGAGGCACATGTAATTGTGAAGCATATAACACAGATGTGTTGCCCAGAGTCTAACAAAATTTCTTGTTCTTAATCATATCAAGCACAAGAGTATGCATCAGTTAGAAAAAAATCCTAGCTGCAATGCCCCTCGCTAGTTCACCTTTCCCTTGGAAGGCCACCTGGGCTCAAGAAGGCAGGCAGGGTTTCCCTGCCTCATGCAGGCTGATACATACTGAGTGGCTTCTCCCTCATGGAGTCTTCCTCCCCAGCTCTCCCTCAGAGTCCCTCAACTGCACCCTCTCCGTTCCTGTGTGTTTCCTCATTTAAATCCCTGCTTTCTTTATTCTGTGTTTGGTAATTTTCCACTGCTCCAAAAACATCCCTCAGAGAAGACTGGTTTTCTTTTAGAATGCAGTCAGCTTTTAACATAACCTTTGTGTGGTCAAAGCACTATCATTAACGTTAAGTATTTCCCACTGTTCTCAGTCTGCAGTGTGCGCTTGCAGTATGCCTGGTTTGCAATAGCGGATCCACACACGTATAGGCTTACAGTGACACAGTAATGGTCATGATACATCATATCATCCAGAATTCATAAGCTGTACAGAGTCCCCAACTCGTCACAATGCACATCCCACAAATTTAAAATACATAATACAAAATTCTATGTGAATGGTAGCTCATCCCATCTAAGTATGCACCAGCTTAAACCGAAGCACCTGAAACAACCCATTTTCCACCTCCTACAGAAAACCTTGGAGGAAAAGAAAACAAGGAAACAGAGGTCTCCCAAAGGAAGGTTTCCCACCTGTGCCTCCTTCTTCCATAGTATAAAGATCCCTTATTGGTAACCTCTGATTTTCCTGACAGGATTTCTTGAATGAAGCAATTTATAATAATGTTTTCACTGTCTCTTAACAGGTCAGTTGGAAATCCAGTAAACTTTCTATTAAATATTTTACTCTCCCTCTGGAAGCATAGATCATCTGCAGTATAGCTGTCTATATTTATGTAATTAACTGGAACCACAAACATAGAAAGAAAAAAAGAAAAGCTGGTTTCTAGGAAAAGCAGGTTACAGATATAAAGGTTTTAGATGGAAGTGACAAGGCACAAATGCACACCTTGTGCCTGGCTGCCACACTGGCATACAAAGCGTAAGAGCTGTCATATTGGGTCAGACCATGGTCCATTTTGCCCAGTACCTTGTCTCTGACAGTGGCCAGTACCAAAGCTTCTTGGGGAACGTACAGAAAGGGCAGTTAATGGAGTGATATACCTATCTTCCACTCCCAGCTTTTGGCGGTCAGAGTTTTAGGGTTGCCCCAAGTGCGGGATTGAGCCCCCGATAATCTTGGCTAACAGCTATTGCTGGACTTATCCATGAATTTATCCAGTTCTTTTTTGAACCCAGTTATACTTTTGGCCATCACAACGTCTCCTGGCAGTTGCACCTTTTCCAGTTCCACTGTATCCTTTTTGAGACTGGGCAACAAGAACTAGACACAGTACTCAAGATGTGAGGGCACCATGGGCTTATACGTGGCAATAAGACATTTTCTATCACTTTCCTAATAGTTTCTAACATCCTGTTAGCCTTTTTGACCGCTGCTGCACATTGAGCGGAAGTTTTCAAAGAACTATCCGCTTTGACTCCAAGGTCTCTTTCTTACGTGGTAACAGCTAAATTTAGAACTCATTATTATATATATATATATAGTTGGGATGATTTTTTCCATCTTTGCATTTATCAATGTTGAATTTCGTCTGCCATTTTGTAGCCCCGTCACCCAGTTTAGTGAGATCCCTTTGTAACTCCACACAGTCTGCTTTGGACTTAACTGTCTTGAGTAATTTAATGATGGGATGGAGAGAGGAGCAGGGACTCTCCCTTGCTCACTCCACTCATTGGCCAAGTACCGTTGCAAACCTTGCACCATCTTGCACAAACCCACCCTGAGTTACGTTGTAGAGGAGCAGTTTGAACTGCTGGCGATGCACTATAGTGTACAACTGATCCCAACTGTATTTTTAAGAGAACCACTGCAGACTTGTTAACCACTAAAATCTCTTGAACATGATTAACTGAACAAATTTGTTACTCCTAGAGCAGGTGGACTTTTTCTACACCATTTAAAAAATGTTTGCAAAGAGGTGATTCACTAATTCCATAAGATTTCTGTGGATCACTCCTAACAGATCTGTGATTTTCAGTTAATATAAAGATGCATATAGAATAAATAATTATTTCAAACAAATTCCCTCTTCAGTAAAGTGGGATTGAGAAAAGAAAAATTATTAAATTCTGGATTACAGAGTAAAAATCCTACACTGGTCACCAGTAACTTATTTACAAAGGCAAGTAGTTCATATCTATTTGTTTTGCAAGTACTCTCTGTGCTAAATAATGCAATACACACAGTGATACCATGGGCTTGCAAAGACAAAATGTAATGTTGACCACCATACAAAACAGTTCTTCATTTTCCAATGGTACCCAAAGCCACTGCTGACACTCTGGCCATAACAGTATAGCTTTCAAGCAAGGATTAAAAATAACTTTTTTGTTTTGTTTTGTTTAATGATTTGTATTATTTAAAGAAAAATCATTTAATCAAACACAAATGGCTCATCACTTTAGCTTCTAGAATAAGAGAAAAATGCACTATGACCAACTAAAAACTACACCCCCAGCAGGTTTTATGGATTCATGCAAGAGTTGTTGGGATATATGCAGGGTTTCTACAGAATTTTACATCCAGCCCACATTGTGAATGACACCACAGACTGCATGAGCGTGCAGACTGTGTGCATCATGTGTGAGGGAACAGGAAAAGTATTGTAATTGAAATACAGCAGATTAAGTTTAATAGCAACCAGGATATTAACAACTTCTGGTTAATAGCAACATTTTGCCAGGAGCCAATCCCATCTTATTGACTTTAACGTTAATGGGTTTCAGAGATTGTTAATAAGCAGAGTGCCCTTGCCAATGTTTTTCGGAAGAAAAGCACCACCTGCAAGCAGGTTTGCAAGGCTGCAGCCAGAGAAGGAAGTGCTGAACGTTCCTGCCCTGGTTGACGTCCCAGAAACATGCCCGGGACCATTGATCAGACCATTCCAGCACTTCCTTCAGGGGCTGCAGCCCTGGAAACCTGCCTGTGCACAGGTACTGCACAGGAGGTAAGGGGCTGTGGTCTGGCAGTGGAGGCTGTGAACAGGGCAGTAGCGGAGAAGGGGACTACAGCATGAATGCCGCAGTTGCATGGTACCTCTCCCTGTGCTGCATCCTGCCGGGAGACTGCATGTGGGGAAGGAAGTGCTGGGACGTGCTGATTCCCAATCCCTGGAGAGAGCAGGGAGAGGGATGGTACAGCCCCACAGCGCCATATAGAAAGCCCTGGCATCCAGGCTGCAGCCTTCCTCCCCGCTGCTGCCTTGCCTACAGGCAGGTTTGCAGGGCTGCAGCCAGGGAAGACACACCCCAGCACTTCTTATCCTGGCTGTTGCCTAGCAAACCTGCCTTCTGCTTATTAGCAACTGCTAGATAATAGCAACTATTTGCTGGCAACTGAGAGGGTACTAGTAAGCGGAATCTACTGTATTTCCTGTTCTTATTGGAAATATGTTACAAATTTTTAACTGCCTAATGGTCTGAATTATTTTCCCTGTTAACTGTGAATTATATTCTATTGTTATGTTACTAAACTTCTAAATTCTCCTTTACATTTGCAAGGCAATGATTTGTTCTCTGAATTTAGATTTTTTTGGTATGGGCACCATTGGCATCAAGAAAAACACCAGAACCAATAACAAACAAAACTGATTTTTTTACCTTGTTCCAGAGACTTGAAATCAGAGGGATTTAAAGAATCTTAGTATGCCACAGTGCCAAATATTTTGAAATGACATACAGGATGTAAAGCTGATTTACTTCTAGATATTCAGACGTGTATCAGCTATATCCAAATTATGTATTATTAATAGGGAAACTCTTTTGTTCTGTGTTTGTACGGCACCTAGCACAATGGGGTCTTGGTCCATGACTACCACTCTTATATGCTATGACAATACAAACAACAACAATATGCTTACTTGCAATAGGCTATTGAATAAAGCACCTAGTAATAGAATGGAAAAAAGCAAGAAAAACAGCAATTAAAAGAGTATTGGCTAGTTCACTTATGACGTCAAAAGATAGAGTGTTTCAACATCTTATTCAAAAGATTAGGTGTAGTAAGTAGCAGACTATTATTTTTCATTTCTAATCAGAAAAGTTGTCATGGTCCTTCATTTCCTTTCCAAGAATAAATTAAAAATAATTATTAATCTATATTCTTGTTCTTGTCTATAGTATTATCTTGTCTATAGTATTATAGACAGACTCAACACAAAGTGTATAGAAATGGCCAGACTTCTGTTAGATATATTAAACAAAACCCCATCACTGCCCTTCAAGGTAACTGCATGGTTATAATCAAAATTCAAAAATATAAAAGCAGACTGAAAATATTCAGGGCTTTAATATTGAGGGAATGTAATGTTAAGTAACATTACAGTAAGTGTTCTGCAACATAATTTGGAAAATAAGTTTATGAGAGAAGTGACTGAACTTGATGAGGAGATCTGTGTACTATGGTTTCCGGATCCTTATATTCATTGACTGGATTCATCACGGCTGCATATATATCACTGTAGGCTCTGCAGACCAGTTCTGTGGACTGTTTTATTATCTGCTCTCTAAAAAACAAAAAAGTTATGTGAACAGAGTGTACAGTAAAGTTACGATCAAGAAATTAAATCTGTAACAGAATATGTGTGGAAGATTTTCCACTATCCAAGATTTTTGGATGCATCACAAGTCCTTTGTTTCAACAGTGAAAATAATCAGCTTAGAGTTTACAACAAAAACGTTTTTTGCATCTGTGTACTATACACACACACACATATATATATACACACACACACATAAGACCACATATGTGATCTTGATAAGCATGGAATAAGCCTCTTTGTATCTGCCACATGAGAAATTACAAAGAATGGAATAAACTACATTTAATTTGCATACATGATCTTCTTACCTGCAATTTGCTGGGACTACTAATAAATAGAATGTTAATCTTATCAAATGGTTTTTCCTCAGCTGCTATTTTTTTAAAATAAAAAAAACTACCACTAAAATGTTTTACTCCCCTTGTGATATCCTCTCTCACAACATGGCTCAAATATGAGCATATCTTGAAAGTTTCCCAGTTCTGTCCAGTGTATTGTTATATTTTACTTTGCACCAAAAACAGTATTAAGATTCTGTTATCTTGTTAATTGTCAGGGCTAGAAATGAATGTTACTGCAAGTAGGAGAGTTTGGAGACTAAAATCATAACATTCTGATTTCCAGAAATATTTTAGCATTTTAAACAATGAATTAGTGTTATATTTTTTCAACCTGTACATTCATTTTGCTTTAGTTACCATAACTTGTCTATAGTTATGCATATCTACTGTACATAGCTAGATGTAGATCAACTGTACAGTAATTGCAACTTCTGCTATTTAGGTTCACAAACATTGGGAGTTCTCAATGATATCAGGATGATCATGGGTCATAGTCACATCTGGTGTAAAATACAGTAACTCCAGAGAAGACAGCAGAGTTACACCTACAAACGCCATGTCTCAATTTAGCACCAGGTCAGCTGGACTAGTGGGATTTGAGAAGTTAATAGAATCTCAAGATGGATGTTTGTAAGTCTCCAACTATTTTTCAGCAGAATTCCCTGCTTTTAAATATTTGAACGCTAAGCAACAGAATTTATAGCAAATAGGATTAGCAGAAATAAATTATTATTAAATTGGAGTTTCTTTTGATACACTGCTAAGAATCAGGCCTTTGGATTTCCTAAATTTCTTGACTATTACAATACATGAAAATGGATCAGACACAATATTAAATCCAGAAGTCCTGCAAGTACACAGAATACATTCACATTTTCTACCAACTCTCTTCGCAGCACAACCTAAAAATGTTAAAACTGCTGAAGTGTGAAAATCTTTAAGCAAATATTTTATGCAGCTACTCATCTGGAGCTGGCAAACTGAATTACATAAGATAATATTCAGTTAAAATAATTTGATGGAAAACCAGTTTATCAAAAATATTTTTAAGTACTGAACTGTATCAACACCTGAGCCTTTTCAACAACTGGTGTCAGTGGTGTATCTGTCATTAATTATTGCATTTGGATTTCCGATGTCATAACATAATACAATTTTTATCAATACAAACCACTGCATTTTCTAAAAATAGCATCTTATTTCAATTTTCAGTTTCTGTTTTCCTACTCAAACTAAAATGGAGTTTTATTATAGCCATAACTAAAATATTAATTCATAGCTTTTAAACAATTAAAGGAATTATCTTAATTTGGAAACAAGCAAAACAGAATACATTATAAATATTTTTCCTGGTTATAGCGTTTAAACGTTACAAATAGATTATTAGAGTGAATCAATAATATGGCTCATCTCTTGCTACAAGTACATGGCCTACTTTATAGAGACAAACAATCAGCTCTCAGCTCCCAGTGGGACAGAACAAGTGTTCGGCTCGCTGGCGTGGGGCAGATTTATACCCCAGCTTGCTGTCAACTTAGTGTTCACACAGACACATCCGAAGTCTGGTATACTACCCTATAATTTGTTGTATTAATAATAAATTTTTAAAAATAGGGGTATTTTGTACCCAGTTTTAACATTAGCTATTCTCTGTACAGTCTTCCTGATGTCCTGACATCATCAGGCCTGTCCAGCTATGCTAGCTGTGCTCCACATTCCTTTCTTTTCTCTGAAGAGTGCCACGTGTACATCTAGTGATGGCGGTTTGGCAGCCTATATGAAATCTACTGGTGCCACATTAACTCTAGTATTAATAGCTCCCACAGCTGCTCATTAATTGCGATTTACTATAGACCCCACAGCTGCTCCAAGCAGCAGGATCCATAAGGCTCCAGATTTCTACTGGGGGAGGTCTTGTTTGTCTCTTTCTGGGGAGTGGGGAGGCTGGTTGCATACTTGTCTGTCTAGCTCCCCATGAACTGAGATCACTGAGGTTGTCTCCTGACCCTGTCTGCTATTGCTGTGGTGCTGTTCCTCTGATTCCTGTCACAGTTCCCATCATGGAATTCCGCTGTTGCACAGAGGGGCTCTAAGGCACTCTACACAATTTTCTCCAGGAACTGAGGGTGACAGCTATGGCAGGAGCAACCTAGCTGAGACTATAGAGACTAGGAACGTCCGTGGATAGAACATCTTGCAGTACTTCCTCTAAGTCTCCTTGTTTCTCCAGGAGATTCCAACTCCCAACTGGGATCCCATGAGAGGGCACCTACATTTTATAAGTCTGCATGACCTCAGCTGGCCTCCTTTTTGGCCCTCTCCAAATGCAGGCCAAGCAGGTGATAAGTAGCGAAAACTGCTGCTGACTGACTAGAAACTGCACCCATAATTCGTCTGTACTAAAACATCCTATTACTTTTGTTACTTAGCTTCTAATAAAAAGGCCATTGAGCTGATAGGCATAGAGACTGAAATACTTTATAGAGGTGGTCACTCTGTAAAACGGAGGCACTTTAGCGTGCAGAAGCTTGCATTGCCACAGCCCAGGTCTCTTAAAAAAACCCAACACATCAGGCAGGCAGAACTCCTGTGATGCCAAACAAGGAAGAACGAGCACTAATCAGCAGGCCTCATCAACATTGCTAGCAGCAAGAAAGCAGGGGAGGGAAATGCTAGTGATTCTTAAACTTTATGGTGGCAAAAATAATTTTTCAATCATATATACAACCATTTTAGTGACAAGACAGTGTCCTGTGTAATGCATAGATACACATGGACAGTTAATGTTGCTGATACTGCTGACTTCTGTAGTATTAAAACAATAAATTTAATGTCATATTAACAGTTTTTCATATGATACTATATAATCGGTGTATTTTCACAAAGTGCCAAAAATAGTGGCAAGAGACCTTTTGATCACTATAGCATATCTAATTTTTTGAATGTAAAAGTGTTATACAATGTCTTCATGAGCTTCACATTTAATTGGAAAGAAATTCTTGGCATATTCTAGCCTTAGGGTTGATTATGCCCATATTTGTCATATTTTAAAATATATTCATGAAAACAAGAGGAGAGATACATAATAAAATCCTCACTTTAATACTTCAAAGTAGAAGTCAAAAAATTCTGCAAAAAATAATTGCAGCACTATATTAAATGAGACAAGAATATCAATATTCTACAATACAGTGCCACAAAGTTGTAGAATTCTGTAAAGTAGATATAGAAATAGGGATAAAAGAAAAACCTTTTATGGAAGGCTTACAAAATAACTAAAAATTTCCAACAGAGACGAAAAACTGATGGTGATACAGGGAACATGTTCTAAATAGATTAGTGTGATTCACAGGTTCGCCAAGGCCAGAAGGGATCATTGTGATAATCCAAAAAGAAAAGGAGTACTTGTGGCACCTTAGAGACTAACCAATTTATTTGAACATAAGCTTTCGGGAGCTACAGCTCACTTCATAGCTCACAAAAGCTTATGCTCAAATAAATTGGTTAGTCTCTAAGGTGCCACTAGTACTCCTTTTCTTTTTGCGAATACAGACTAACACGGCTGCTACTTTGAAACCTGTGATAATCCAGTCTACCCTCTGGTATAATATAGGCCAGAGAACTTCTTCAAAATAATTCCTAGAGCATATTTTTTAGAAAACCATCCAATTTTGATTTAAAAATTGTCAGTGATGGAGAATCCATCACAACCCTTGGCTGATTGTTCCAATGATTAACTACTCTCACCGTTAAAAAATTTATGCCTTATTTCCAATTTGTATTTGTCATGTCAGTGTGTCCATGGACTCCGGAGTAGCTAGTTTAGAAAGTTATAAAATTACTCCTTATTAATTACTTGCTCAAGAAAGTGTAACCAAAACAAATTAAAGTAGAACCTAAAAGCATATCTGAATAGCATTTACAATAGAATAATTCCACTTCTAACATACTCTGCTATATTCCACTCAAGTCTGTACTTTTGCACATTTAAAAAGGTACAGAACATAGAAATTCAGTCAAAACACTTACTTCACAGTAGCACTTAGAAGGAAATTCAGTTGTGGCATTAACAGATTATCAGGAGCAGATAGGTAACGATCAAACTGAACCTAGAAGAAGTAATAAAAAGTAAGAGCTTTGCAACATACACCATACCAAAGCACCAAGAACATGCTACAGACCTCTCCATGCAAATTTCTTCTAAAATACAGTCCCCCTCTGAAAAGTGACTATGTTAAAATGGCACCTTCTTACTCAGCCAATTAGCTCCTATATACACACACACATACTATTTAGTTGTATTAGCCCTACAGATACAATATAGCTATGAGAGAATGAACTGATTTTTTTTCTCACTAATTAACTAACAACATTATTAACTATGGTGCATTTGCAGAAACATTTTTACAATCCCACTGAACACAACTGAGTTGCACTGGTGTTAATTAACAGCAACATTTGAGGAAAAAAGGGTTACACAAACATAACCGAGGGCAGATATTAGTCTGCAGAATCTTTATTAATAGTGACAATGCATGAATCAAAATATACAGCATGACCTACACAACCCAGTTTGAGTTTTTTAAGGCTAGAACTCAGGAAAAAAAATTCTTTTTTCATTTATGAACTCAGCAAGTTTCATATGGAAATCACTGAATCCAAGTAGCTGTGGATAGGTAGTCACCTTTTCAGCAAACTGTACTGTAAAGGTTTACTGAGAAGATTGACAGTTCATTTATAGCTAGCTGTTGAACTGTGAGATTGCATCTGTGTCATTTAACTTTTGCATGTTGTTTAAGATGAAAAGCAATAACTGATCATTTGTTTTTAAATCTACAGTGTAATGAAACTTAACACCCCCCAAAAACAAACAAAAAATCAACTGTGACATACGCCCAGTACCTAACTTTTGAGCTTCACTGAACTACTTGCATTAAATGAAAGCTTTACTTTTCCCTATCATTTATAGCTATAATCCCTGTATTTCAAAGCACTCAGGCAAAAGAAATTTCAGTGATTAGAACTCATTAGAATTAATATTTGCTCTAAGCAATTCAAAATGTTTCACAGTGTAACATTATAAGTAAAATTTTGTTTCTCAAGGCTTAGAAACTTGAGTCTTACTACCAGTTCACAAATAATTTTATATTTGTACTACTTCAGAAGATCAAAGGTCCACTACTAGAAACAACGAAAGTATTCCAAAACACAATTTAATGGATTTTTAAATTTAAATACAAGTGTTTCAGAAGAGTGTGATGGTTTCTATTATGTGAGGCAAGATTAATGTAATTCAACAAGTTATGACTAGGGATGTCAAGCGATTAAAAAAATTAATCGTGATTAATAGCACTGTTATACAATAGAATGCCATTTATTTACATATTTTTAGATATTTTCTACATTTTCAAATACACTGATTTCAATTACAACACAGAATATAAAATATACAGCGCTCACTTTATATTATTTTTATTACAAATACTTGCACTGTAAAAAACAAAAGAAACAGTATTTTTCAATTCACTTAAGTACTGTAGTGCATTCTTTATCATGAAAGTTGAACTTAAAAATGTAGAATTATGTACAAAAAAAATAACTGCACTCAAAAATAAAACAATGTAAAACTTCAGAGCCTACGAGTCCACAGTCCTACTTCGTGTTCAGCCAATCGCTCAAACAAGCTTGTTTACATATGCAGGAGATAATGCTGCCTGCTTCTTGTTTACAATGTCACCTGAAAGTAAAAACAGGTGTTCACATGGCACTGTTGTAGCTGGCATCACAAGATGTTTACGTGACAGATACACTAATGATTCATATGTCCCTTCATGCTTCAACCACCCTTCCAGAAGACATGCATCCATGCCGATGACAGGTTCTACTCGATAACGAACCAAAGCGGTATGGACGAATGCACGTTCATTTTCATTATGAGAGTCAGATGCCATCAGCATAAGGTTGATTTTCTTTTTTGGTGGTTGGGTTCTGAAGTTACCGCATCTGACTGTTGCTCTTTTAACTCTTCTGAAAGCATGTTCCACACCTCTTCCCTCTCAGATTTTGGAAGACACTTCAGATTCTTAGATCTTGGGTCGAGTGCTGTGGCCATCTTTAGAAATCTCACATTGGTACTTCCTTTGTGTTTTGTCAGATATGCAGTGAAAGCATTCTTAAAATGAACAACATGTGCTGGGTTACCATCCGAGACTGCTATAACATGAAATATTATGGCAGAGTGTGGGTAAAACAAAGCAGGAGACATATAATTCTCACCCAAGCAGTTCAGTCACAAATTTAATTTACACTTACTTTTTCTTTTTTTTAATTGAGCACCATCAGCTTGGAAGCATGTCCCCTGGAATGGTGTCCGAAGCATGAAGGGGCATACAAATGTTTAGCATATGTGGCACTAAATACCTTGCAATGCCAGCTACAAACATGCCATGCGAACGCCTGTTCTCGCTTTCTGGTGATATTGTAAATAAGAAGTGGGCAGTATTACCTCCTGTAAACGTAAACAAATTTGTTTTTCTGAGTGATTGGCTGAACAAGAAGCAGGACTTGTAGGTTCTAAAGTTTTACATTCTTTTGTTTTTGTGTGCAGTTATGTAACAAAAATAATCTACATTTGTAAGTTGCTCTTTCATGATAAAGAGATTGCACTACAGTACTTGTATGAGGTGAATTGAAAAATACTATATCTTTTGTTTATCATTTTCACATTATATGATTATTTTTTATTACAAATATTTGCAAAGTGAATATTGTATACTTTGTATTGTGTGTTGTAATTAAACAATTTATTTGAAAATGTAGAAAAACATCCAAAAATATTAAATAAATTTCAATTGGTATTCTATTGTTTAACAGTCCGATTAAAAGTGTGATTAACTGCGATTTTTTTTTAGTTAATTGCATGAGTTAACTGCGATTAATCAACAGCCTTAGTTATGACCCAACACAACATTACAAAATTTCTTTGTGACATGATTGCTATGGGAAACAGTTGAAAAATATTGTCAATTCTTGAAGTCCCTGAATTAGTTTTGTAATAACACACTTACCATCTGTATCAAAATACCCCAATTTTATTCTTGAATAATTTCTGTATAAGATAAATGTTCATTTTTCTTTTCCAAACAGTATAATTGATTTGTTAAGACCTACAGCTAGATGAAAACATAGTTAAAGGGTCACAGGACGAAAACCAAATGCACAATTTGGCTTAATTCTATTAGAAGTTCCTTCTGTCATCTACAACTTTAATTCAGTATATTATGCATGGTTTTTAGAATGTTTTTTTACCTCAGAGTCTGATGAATGTATTGAAAAATGTTTATAGAAGAAATACAGATATTAAGCTCCAAAGACAAAACACAGACTTTTTGATAAATATTTTTGCTTATAACTTGGACAGTATTCCTTTAAAAGTCATAGCAACAACACAGCTGAACATGAAATTGCAAAAAGCTCACCATTGCAGCTTTCAGTGACACTGAATCCAAGCTAGGCAAATTTGCCAGGGGCCCCTAAAAATAGGTAATCAAATAAAGCAGCATTTTAAACAAGTGGATAAAATGTGAAAATAATCCTAGATTAAGATTTTATTGTAATCCAAGGCTAGATTGTAAACTCTTTGGGGCAGGGACCATGTCTGACTACCTGTTATGACTGTCAACAACTACACCTGTAGGTACAGGAAAACAGTAAGTAATACATTCACTAAAACAGACTATTTATCATTTCTTATCACTTCTTTAAATTAAAAATAACTAAAACTGAGCTCCTCATCTGTCCTCCCAACCACCTCCTCCTCCCTTTTCATTACCACAGACAACATCATTACAATCTCCACCATTCTGCTGTATTACAAATTGTTTCATGGAATCAATATAATGTAGAACAGAGTTTGAAAATAGGCTTAGAATAGAAATGGGCCTCTGATGACCAAGAAATCAAATTTAGCATCTTAATGGGGATTGCCATGTTTAAAAATGCTTGTTTAACATTATTTCCCCATTATGTTGGGGCATTCACACACACACACACACACACACCCTCAAAATCAATCCCTCTACTGGTTTAGGAAACAAGAAACCTATCTCTAGGTATCCTCCTCTATAGAACAATACACTAACTACCCTCTCTTCAAACACATGCTCAATTTATCACTTTTAATCATGCGAAGCTATTCAGAGAATTCTGAGTTCACTGAAGTTAAAAGACACAAGATAAAAATCTAGCTGAAGAGAAAAAGGAATTTAATAATACCTGTAGTTAACAAATTAGCTACATAAAAAGATGAGTGAACAGGAGCTAAGATTGCAGGTTCTCAATGGATAGTAAAATCTTATTTGTGTCACGCTAGTTCTGACGGTCTTGAAGTTAGGATAGCCACAGAGAACAGATAGCATCACACTTTCAACAGTTTCAGGCAAAACGAAGTACTCAATTGGCTGCTGAAAAAGTAAATACTTACCTGCTCTGGTTTGTGCTGCTGCACAGATTTGTATATGCAACTTAGACCGGCTCTAGTTAACACACAGGAAGCTTGTTCATTTATTAGCGTATCCAAGTGTGCTTCAATCTGAAATTTGGAGGGGAAGAAATACTTAAAAGAAACATTAAATAAAAGTTGTTCTTAATTAAAAAGTGACAGTTTAGTAGTCATCCAGAAAATCAACTCAGAATAAAAGGAGAATGAGCACCTAAGAATTCAAATCACATGCACTACAGAAAACCAAGGTTTAATTTGTAAAGCCAATTTGGATCTTGATTATTTTGCATTACCAGGGAGCTCAGTGAAGCAAGATGTTTTGCCAAAAGCTGAGGTCCCAATCCTGCAGTGAGCTCCACAAAGAAAGAACCTGTGCACAGATGAAACCACACTAACTTCAGCAGGGCTTGACTTGGACACATGGGTCTGCCCACATTGTAATACTGTCGCCTAAATGCTCAAATCTGAAAAATCCATAGCCATAAAAGACAAAAACTAATACCTAAAATTAAAACTTCAAAAAGTTATAGTAAAATATCAAAACTAGAATGATATAATTCATTGAAACTACATGAAAGAAATCAAATTCTTGCTGAAAATGCTGAAGAGTGCAAGACAAGATCAAACAAAAAATAAAATGAAACCATTAAGATTTCATGAAGAGAATAAAACTGAAACCTAAACCATGTTAGGCAATCAGTATAGGATTCAAAAGGCATAATTTACTTTATTTTAAAGAAAGAGAAAGTTAACTACAAGCACCTATTCAAAAATTAGGCAATGAAGAGCTGTATAACTGTCAGCTGTGCTTTTATCATCTTCAGAAAAAGCTTCCTTATTACTTCTGAGACATCAAAAACGCCATATATTCATAAAATAATTTTACAATTTTTGTACAACTGCAACTTTGCTGGAGATAAAAACAAAGAACCCAAATCCAGTCAATTTAACGCAAAGGAGCAGCAATTTTCTCCTTCAGGTTTGAGTGGCCTTAGACAGAAGTGAAAAAATATACTTTTTTTTAAAAATACATAATCCTCCATTCGCTTTATTTCTCTCCTGGTCTACATAAGAAACAAAAAACTTCTGTTACAGCACAAAGAGTCCAATTTAATTTAATAGATATAGCAGATACAGAACCTTTATTAGGTATCTTACAAATCTTTGATATCTCCAGAGAAGGATCAATCATTTTCTAATGAATTTATGGAAACTGAAATATAATAAAATATATCTTTCCAGCCTGATCTCTAAGGAAAACCTAACATTTGAATATGGTGATTTCAATAATTTTCAAAGGTCTCGATTTTCCTATTCAGTAAATTATTTTTGATGAATACCCCCAATAAGTGTTTCTGTTCTACACTAGTCTATCTCAAATTCAGTAACCTTCTTTTGCATAACCTCAAGACTTCCCTTCCAATTTAGTTTTAACTGTGAAATGTTTACAGAAAGTGAATCCGGGTTACTAGCAAATGTTTCCCACTTAGTCTCTAGATTTTGAATAGCAGAATAAATGGATTCCAGAAGTATCTTAAAAAAAACAACAACACACTATTAGTTTGGTTTTAGACAATCTGAATTTTTTTTATTAGTTAAATGGCCAGCTTCAAGTGCCACAGTTTCTATTGCTAATGACATAGCAGTGATAATGAAGAGGAGCAAGAGATAACCTCCACAACCCTCTGAAATATTACAGGAGAGTCACTAATTAAAAACTTGTCCAAAGAAACCCCCTGTAATTGTGCTTCCTGTTGGGAAACATTTTAAAGAACAAAATCAGGACATGGGATGCAGTGCAAAATTGTTGCGGGCATAAGGAATCTATACCAGTGGTTCCCAAACTTGTTCTGCCACTTGTGCAGGGAAAGCCCTTGGCGGGCCGGGCCAGTTTGTTTATCTGCCGCGTCCGCAGGGTCGGCCCATCGTGGCTCCCACTGGCTGCGGTTCGCTGCTCCAGGCCAATGGGAGGTGCTGGAAGTGGCGCGGGCTGAGGGACGTACTGGCCGCCGCTTCCAGCAGCTCCCATTGGCCTGGAGCAGCGAACCGCAGCCAGTGGGAGCCACGATTGGCCGACCCTGCAGACGCGGCAGATAAACAAACTGGCCCGGCCCGCCAGGGGCTTTCCCTGCACAAGTGGTGGAACAAATTTGGGAACCACTGATCTATACATCTGAAGATGGATTGTGCCAAATGTGTCCCAAAATTAACAATCAAAAAAGCATATATTTTTAAATGTCTTAGTGAACTGTGGCTAGTGTTAACATTATTTATTACTTCAAAATATTACAATATGTAAAATATTATTTTGGCATGTTAAGTAAAAACAAGCACTAGGGGAAAAAACGATATAGCCCCATGTTCAGGGAAACAGAATTTGATTACTCATAATCATAGTTTAAGGCCAGAAAGTATCACCAGATTGTCTAGTCTGACCTCCTGAATATCACAGGCCACCAGCACCACCAAGCACCTGCTCAGTAAACTCAAAAATCAAAATTAGACCGAAGTATTACAGCCCACAGAAGACTAAACTATTATATACCACAGACAGAGAATAGGAGGGACTGAGGTGCACCAGTGCCCAATTTCCCCCGCAGGGAAATGATTAAGTGAGATATACCCACATAGTCCTGGCAAATGATCCACATTCATATGCTGCAGAAGAAGATGAAAACCCCTCAAGTCACTGCCAATCTGGCCTGGGGGAAAACTCCTTCCTGTCCCTACATATGGCGACCAATTAAATCCTGAGCATGTGAGCAAGAACCAGCCAGCCAAGCACCTGAAAGAGAGAATGCCTGGTGCCAGCTCAGAGCCCTAGCTCTCCCTGTCCAATCTCTAGCCATGGTCATCCCTGACGCTTCAGAGTAAGGAGATTAAAAAAAAAACCCAAAACACTGACTGATGATCATACTTTGATCATTACTCCTGGGGGAATTCTATGCCAAAAAGTCAAACATTCTGCATCAAAAAATACAATTCTGTGCACAATATTTTAAAATTCTGCATATTCTATTTGTCAAAATATCACAATATAATCATACAAGTTTCAATTATTTTGGTAATTTATTTCAAAATACCTGTCAGCAAGTATGTCTGTAACAATACAGACAACAAAAAAGATACAGGAATTTTTTTTTGACAAATAGATTCCTTACTAGGCATATTAATATAGAACTCATAGTAATAATTCATTTAAACTACAATACAGAACCATATTACTTGCACCCCTCAGAAGCAGTTGCAAAGGCTTGGGGGTGTCAGGGGTAATGGAGGAACTGAGGGAGAGGGAAGTAATTGCTGGGAAGGAGCCTGGGTGTGAACTTGGGAGGGTTATTGGGTATAGGTGGGAAAAGTAAGGAATGGGTGCTTTTGGGGGGGGCAGGCAGGGATTGTTAGGGTGCTTCCTCCATGCAGACCCTGGCTGATCCCTAGCCTCTCCCATTCAGTCAGCCACATATGTCCCTGTCCCCATGTGTCCCTGCACCACACGTTCTTGCACCCCCTGTCCACGAGTCTCTCCACTCCCACTCAGACACCCCTCCCTCCATCCTCTCCCTGTCCCATGTATCTTGTGCCCCCACACAGTCACCTTCCTTCTCCATGCACCCTTTTCCCCTTGTGTTCCTGCACCCCCTCAGCCTGCCTCCTCCACCTGTCCCCATGTGTCTGTGCCCCCACTCAGCAACTCCCTTCTCCCATGTGGTCCTGCACCTCCCCCCCGTCCCCATGTGTCCCTGCACCCCCTCAGCCAGCCCCCTCCCCTCAACTCCATGCGACTTTGCAATCCCTGTCCCCATGTGTCCCTGTGCCCCCACTCAGCCACCCCCTTCTCCCCTGTGGCCCTGCACCCCTTCCTCCCTCCTGTGGCCCTGCGCCTTCACTCCCATTCAGACTCTGCCCCAGTCTGTTCTGCCCCACTAGCCCTTATGAGCCTCTGTCTGTGACCGACCCCCCCCAACATCCCCAAGCTGTCTGTCTCCTCATATCCCCTGTCTCCTGACTTGGTCCGGCAGGTGCTGTGAAGAAGGCACTGCAGGCTCTCTCTCTTCTCTACCGGGCTGGAAGTGGGCAGAAGGCGGAACTGCAGCAACTTTCCAGCAAAACTATTTTCTGCGATAAAATTAAAAATATCCATGGCACATTAATTATGCACGCATGCAATGGCGCAGAATTCCCCCAGGAGTAGATAATTAGGGATATTGCATATTGGTATTTACACTTCCATTTGTTTTCACTATCTCAGATCGTTTGTCTTAAAAAATGAGTGACTGGAATAATAAATACTTTCACTTATATTGGTTTACTTTCTGATAAAAAACATAGGTCAAAATTTCAAACGTGGGTGCCTGAAATGTGGCTCCTAAAATCAATATTTAGGTGCCTAAATAAAAGAGGTGTAATTTTCAAAGATGCTATGTACTTTCAGCTGTCACTGATCTCAGTGGAAGTGGGGCTGCTCGACACCTATGAAAATAATGCCTCATTTAGGTGCCTACATATGGATTTAGAAGCCTAACTTTAGGCACCCAAGTTTGAAAATGTTGGTTATGTCTGCTATTCACAGCTTACCAGCTACAAAACAATATGTAATTACCTTTGCACTTATTCTTGACACTTACCTGAAATTGTAACATTTCCAGACGTTTGTCAGTGAATTCAAAGAGAGCCAGGGTAGTCTTCATCATATAAAGTGAATTCACCATGAAGGTTGCCATGTCAGCTGTGCCTAAATTACTAGCAGATACTGTACATAGCTGTAATAATGGATCTAGCACACAAGACAGAACCTAAAAGGGCAATATGAACAAGAGGGAAAAAAATGTTTCATGAAACTTTAGACTTGCGGGGTAATGACCATTTTGCCTTTATCATCTATTTATTTCCCAGAACAAAATAAAAAGAAATGAGAGGTCCCCTATTGAGATCTAGTGGAAAATAGCTCTTGACCAGCAGGTGATCAGCTACCAGATTAGTGGTGTGATATAAGAACCTGAAAGGAACAGGTTTTACCCACGCAGGACATGGAGCAACTTAGAAGAGAAGATTGGTGGTTCATAGAATCATAAAGATGTACGGGTGGGAGGGGCCTCAAGAGGTCACCTAGTCCATATGCCCACACTGGGGCAGGACCAAACATATGTGCATAGTATATATATGTAATTTAAGAAAAATAACAATCAATAGGATAATAGAATTTGGATATTGTCATAGGACATTCCATGCTGTAATGTAATTATCGATTTTATTAACCACAGTGTTATCAGTATTAAAATCGGGGGTGGAGGGGGTGGGAGGAAGCCTATAAACAACTGCAGACAAAAACCATAAGAATGGCCATACTGGGTCAGACCAAAGGTCCATCTAGCCCGGTATCCTTTCTTCCAACAGTGGCCAATGCCAGGTGCCCCAGAGGGAATGAACGGAACAGGTAATCATCAAGTGATCCATCCCCTGTCACCCATTCCCAACTTCTGGCAAACCAAATTCATGCCTCTTCAGTATTTTTTATATTGAGACCAAATTATGTGCATATTTCTCTGTGTTCAAATGAACTCTACAAACTATACCTGTACAAAGTCAGCTTGACGAGCATCCAATGGCACAACAGATGAGTCATGGGACGCCAGAACCTCACGTAACAATGCGAGTGTTTGATTCAGTGCAGAGCTTGGGCCAAGATCAGGTGGTGGGAGTTCAACCTAGACAACAGATAGTTTATTCCCTATTTGTGTTATATTCACAGGAAATAATAAGCAGTATGTATCCATGTTAGTAGGTACCAATCAGCTACTGGTAAAGTCACACACAGTCATGCAGAGATGGAGTTCAACATTTTGACACTGGACAGATCTATAACTAATTCCAAAATATACTTGCCTATGACTTGCAGCGTTACAATATCACTTACTGACAATAAAGAAAACCAACCAACATCTCAGTTCTAGCATTAAATTTAGTATTCAGCAACATGCATCATGGCTGCTTCAGAAATTGGCAAAATTAAAATCTGTAGTGGCTTGTAAAATGTAGAGGAAAATATAAAATTCTTAAGTCATTTTATTAAAGTTTGGAGTGCTGGAAGTGAGTCAATAGCACATCGTGCTATTTATACAGCCCTTCATAATGGACAAATAATTTAGACACCTTGCCCAGTTTCCAGAAAGAAAAGTAATCAGAGGAACAGAGGCTATCAAGTGAACAAAATCCTGCAATGAGTGCGCTACAAATCCCCCACAGAGGCTGGGATAACAGAACTTTCTTGAATAAAATCAGAATCAAAAAGGGGAGTGTTCTGGTTAAGAAAGGACAATTTTCCTCTCCCTTGGATCTTGCGCAGAAGCAGCCTGTGCCTGGTTCTAGTAATCACAACTTTGTTCAGGGCATGTGAAAGTTATTCATATAAAGGTCAGCAAAATATGTTGGGTGTTGCAAGTGTCAACATACTTGCTAGGAGTGCCTGTATGAACTAGTGCCACAGAATCTTTCCACCACAGTGGGTCAAGGGAACACACACTGGCAGGTGTAGAACTGGGGAGAATGTGTCGAAGTTTAGATAGTGCAAAAGCATCTCAGCTATAGGACTTCAGGCATTTAACACCAAACAATGAATGTGCAAGGAACACCAGGAACCACACAATACGAGGGCTCAAACTACTAACGGTGCCCAAACTCTAATGACACCAGTCCAGAAAGCCAATGTGGCAATGATATGCCAATAACTCTGACTAGGGTTCTAAACTGCTCCACCAGAACTGATACACCAAATTCAAGAAGGCATGGAGAAGACAGATGCTGAACTGTTTCTTCAGGATAGGAACCCTGTGGAAGTTCAAGAAAGGTCCCCTGGCAATACATTATTCTGACAGTGCTGATGCACTGAACACAGGAGGCGCTGGGAAAGGCCTTGTTGCTCAACCAATCTGTTGGCTCTGACATACAAAAGCTGAGGTGGCATGGGTAGGACTCCCTGACACTGAGCTCCTGTATAGGCTCTTGTCCTTAGGAGGCATTGTTTGGTATTGAGTGGGGATGGAAAGATCCACACAACTGATGCACTGTGGAGAAGATCCCTTGCTACCAAACTTTGCCATAGGTGTCAATGCTTCAAGTCTGGTCTGGGGAACCAAGACAACTTCCCAATGCCTATACTCTCCACAGGCCAAGATTTACTTATCCTCAGGCACCAAGCTGAGGATCTACATGTGTTACCGATGCACAATATTACAGCTCCTAAGGAGCCAAATCAGAAGCAGGAAAGAAGCAGAAAAAGGATTACAGCAAGAACTGAAACTGTGTTGGTTGAATCTGCTGGGAACTTTTATTGGCTGACCACAGAACTGGAGCCTCAGAGACACTGGAAGCATGCTGACTAGTGCAGTGCTCTTAAACAAACTCACATGTGCCACATAGGGTCAAAAATCTTAAGAGCAAGGGGTTTTCCATCATAACTTATACTGAATGCATGAGGACCAAAGAGTGAGAATCCTGAACTCATGGTATCTTGAGAAAAAACACACTTTGGTAGCTCTATGTACTAATGACACTTTTTACTTACTAATATAATGTGGGGGCACATCAGTACTCAAGATCAAGAATTGCTCAAATGTGATTCTGTTCTCTCCACAGACTACTAGACATAGAACGTAAATATATCAAAACAGGCAGCACTGCATCCATATTGTGAGACTTGACATTTCAGTTTAATCTAGACAGTCATTCTGCATTATTTCCCTCACTACAGCAAAAGTACATTTCCAATTCAGCATTAGCAAGTGGTATAAAAGAGCCCTAAGTCAAATGTATAGAGCATAGACAGGAATAAATGGTCTAATCATCTGGAATTCAGCATGTGAACAGTAACTAACAAAAACTGAGAGGACCTTTAAAAAGAAAGCAGTTCCAGGAATCTAAGCTGCAATTTATTTAAAATCTCCGGATAAACAGTTTAAGACTTCTGGACTACCCCAAACAAATTAAGTTATCAAGGGAGCATTATAATCAAACTTATATTTTAACCAGATCAGATTCATTTCTAGTTCTCACACAAAAATAGTCTAAATTAAAAAAGGGTTCATTTGGATTACAAAAAAATAAGTTTAGTAATTACTTACTGGTATTCCTAAAAAGTTTTTAAAGTGATTTTTAAATTGCTTTATAAATTAATTTTATTTCATTTATATACTTAATGAATATTCAATATCCTCTGAAACAGGCATAAAAATCAAGAGACTTAAGATCTTACAGTAGTTCCTTTAAAATACATAATTCAAGCAATAATGAAGAAATACGGGAAACTGTTAAACAATCTAGAAACAATAAAACAATAAGCACATTTTACTTTTACAAACAAGTATTCTCAAGTGTGCATGCCAGGTGATGTGCACTGAATCCTTAGCAAATGGCATACTGTAAGCTCAACAGACTTTCTAGTGCTATTATCTTCCCTGAAAACCATAACATTTTCAGAAACAGTTTCAGTGTGCTGATACATTCACATAAGCACAATCCAATGAACTGGTAAAAAGGTAGGGATGTGAATAGAATAGAAGCTGTCCCCCCCCTTTTGGTTTTGAAACACAATAATAAAAAACTGGATGATTAAAAACATAACCCTGTGATCCCTCTTAATTAAAAAAAAAAAAATGACATTCACCACTAACTTAAAATCAACAAAAAGTTCCAGTATAAATGTTTAGCTGATTGTCTGTATTTTTAAACTTTTACAGAGGTAATGAAAATTAGTTACAACTAAATAAAACACTTTATTTTATGGAAATTGTTTTGAGTATATAGTTATGTCATCAATTTTGCAATTTTTAAAAATCAATGTAGAATTGATTTGAATCACAGGAAATGCTACACTGGATCAGACCAGTGGTCCATGTATGAGATGCATGTTGTATTAATTTAAATGGAATATATGGGCCAAAGGTGTTAACATTATCTAGTCACTGTCCAACATTAAACTGTGTTAAACGAGGTCCAGGGTTTGGTATACAGAGACTTCAGATCTCTTAATGCCATGGCAAACACTCCCTTAAAAAAAATTTTTAACTTTGTATTTAAAAAAAGGGGGGGGGGGGACCAGTTAAAGCATTTGAAATGTAAAGTATTAGGAAAGGCTTTCATTTAACAACATCCCTTATCCTTTAGCTGGAGTTTTTAGAAAGAAATCCCCCCTCTCTTCCCCTTGTTGACAGTCTCACATGGTAATAAAGATGGTAATATCTGGCCTTCTGGTGAAAAGAGAGGAAGAAGTTAGCTGAGACAGATTGGAGCTGCTGTTGTTGTTAAAGTCTGATCCCATTTCATTCCACATGGTGTTTGGGATTCAGCTGGAGCATAGAAGAGGTAATATCATCTGGGTCCCTCTTTCTCGCCCAGTTTGGTCAGGATATCTCTCAGGATCAGGATGACAAAGGCCCAGGGTCCCAGGAGATGGTGGGGGTGGCAGCCATGATGATGAAGCTCCCTCCAATAGCCAATTTCTCTCCCAAAGACTCTTTCTTTCAGGACCCACAAAGGGAATGGTGAGAAATATAGTCTACCCCCTCATCATTTTGTCCACCAACTAGGCCTAGTTTCTGACACGCCAATTTTGGTTCACTGATTTCTGGTCCACACTTTCCTTGTTTACCAAGTATGGTCTTAACACAGTTCTTGAGTTATATCAGTAGGCCTTTTAGCTTGGACTAATACAGTCTGTCTCCCTTTCTTGTCTTTTTCCATAAATATTTATTATAGATCATTGTGACATCTTATGAACTTTTACATACAGCTGAGCCCACAATTAGGATAAATTACTGTGCCCAATTATCACAACAGGAAACAGAACCAGATGCCTCAAAGGAATGTGAAAAACACCCCGTAGGGACAATTATGGAATAACCTGCCAATAAAGTGAGACTTCCTCCTAAGATGAGGCAGTTAGCAGCTGGTTTAATCCCATTAACCATTTTTAACACTTTTAACTCCCTTAACTCTTAAAAATATTTCATTTGCATATATTACCATATGAATATTTTTATCCATTTTTAGATTTAAGTTTATTGAATATCTTATTGTAGTATTATGAGAAAGAGTAGACTTTTTATACTATACTCTCAAGAATAGTAGAGCTTCCTATTCAAAAACCAGTCGGAGAACACTTCAACCTCCCTGGTCACTCAATTACAGACCTAAAAGTCGCAATACTCCAACAAAAAAAATTCAAAAACAGACTCCAATGAGAAACTGCAGAATTGGAATTAATTTGCAAACTGGACACCATTAAATTAGGCTTGAATAAAGACTGGGAGTGGATGGGTCATTACACAAAGTAAAAACTATTTCTCCATGCTAATTTTTCCCCTACTGTTACTCACACCTTCTTCTCAACTGTTGGAAATGGGCCATCCTGATTATCACTACAAAAGTTTTTTTTCTCCCGATAATAGCTCATCTTAATTGATTAGTCTTGTTATAGTTGGTATGGCAACACCCATTTTTTCATGTTCTCTGTGTGTGTATATATCTATATCTATATCTTCCTACTGTATTTTCCATTGCATTCATCTGATGAAGTGGGTTTTAGCTCACGAAAGCTTATGCCCAAATAAATTTGTTAGTCTCTACGGTGCCACAAGTACTCCTCGTTCTTTTTGCTGATACAGACTAACACGGCTACCACTCTGAAACCATTCATTATTTTGTATACCTCTGTCATAACACCCCTTATTTCCTCTGTAAATAGTCCCAGTCCTCTTGCATTTGAAAGTGTTTCCAGATTCCTTGTCATTCTCTTTGCCTCTCACAATACCCCTCAATTTCTGCTATATCAGTTTTTGAGATGAGATACACAGAATACAGTGTTAAATTTTAGTTAAGGGAACACAAAATGATTTATATATTGGAATTATAATATTTTCTGTATTATTTTCTCTCCCACTGTTTACACATACTAACATTTTGTTTGCTTTTTGGACTATTACCACCACACACTGAGCAGAGATCTTCATTCAGCTGGTCACAATGATGCCCAGGTCTTTAACCTGAGTTTACAGTTATTTTAGAACCCAGTAAGATGTATGAATAGCATAATCTATTCCTTCTAGTGTGCATTATCTTGCACATGTCAATATTGATTTTCAATCAATATCCTGCTGCCCATTCACCTAGCTTTGTTAAGTTCTTTTCAAATTCCTGATAACCTTGTCTAGTCTTAACTAACTGAAACAATCTTTTCATCTACAAGTTTTGCCACCTCACTCATTTTCCCATCATTGATAAGTATATTAAATACCACCAATCCTAGAACCTATCTTTGGGATACCCACTCAACATTTTGCCTTGCTGAAAACTGATAGAACATAGGCATAAACTATCTTACTTGATCCTGTAGTAAAACCATTCTGAATTTGTGATAGAAGCACTTTATACCAAGAATTACGACTCCTTTACAGAATCACTCAAAGAGAAGATAAGGGATATGGGGAAGCAAGTACTTATCAAACTATAAATATCATCAGCAAAAGGAAACGAGAAGGATACTAGCCAGTAAGATGGTGGGCAGTTTCATCTGTCAAAGCACAAGGTTGTGTAGAATTTTTATTTTAGAATGAAAATAAAGCCCCAAATATTAGTCCCTTTAAGGCCCCTTTCTATAGAGCTTACTTGTTATCCACTAAATAAAGGTGAAACCCAAAAGTAAATCAAATGATCTGGAGGATGGTGTGGACTGCACCCTCAGCAAATTTGCAGATGACACTAAACTGGGAGGAGAGGTAGATATGCTGGAAGGTAGGGATAGGATACAGAGAGACCTAGACAAATTGGAGGATTGGGCCAAAAGAAATCTGATGAGGTTCAACAAGCACAAGTGCAGAGTCCCGCACTTAGGACGGTAGAATTCAATGCACCGCTACAGACTAGGGACTGAATGGCTCGGCAGCAGTTCTACAGAAAAGGACCTAGGGGTTACAGTGGACGAGAAGCTGGATATGAGTCAACAGTGTGCCCTTGTTGCCAAGAAGGCCAATGGCATTTTGGGATATTTAAGTAGGGGCATTGCCAGCAGACAGAGGGACGTGATCGTTCCCCTCTATTTGACACTGGTGAGGCCTCATCTGGAGTACTGTGTCCAATTTTGGGCCCCACACTATAAGAAGGATGTGGAAAAATTGGAAAGAGTCCAGCAGAGGGCAACAAAAATGTTTAGGGGACTGGAACACATGAGTTATGAGGAGAGGCTGAGGGAACTGGGATTGTTTAGTCTGTGAAAGAGAAGAATGAAGGGGGATTTGATAGCTGCTTTCAACTACCTGAAAGGGGGTTCCAAAGAGGATGGCTCTAGACTGTTCTCAGTGGTAGCAGATGACAGAACAGGGAGTAATGGTCTCAAGTTGCAGTGGGGGAGATTTAGGTTGGATATTAGGAAAAACTTTTTCACTAGGAGGGTGATGAAACACTGGAATGCGTTACTTAGGGAGGTGGTGGAATCTTCTTCCTTAGAAGTTTTTCAGGTTAGGCTTGACAAAGCCCTGGCTGAGATGATTTAGTTGGGGATCGGTCCTGCTTTGAGCAGGGGGTTCGACTAGGTGACCTCCTGAGGTCCCTTCCAACCCTGATATTCTATGATATAAGGAGGGATGGACCTGCTGCTGCTCCCATTCTTCTCAACCATAGAGTCTAAAAAGACAAGGACTCTGTAGCAGAGGGGAAAGGAGGAGATAATGGAGCAAAATATCTTGAACACCAGAAGCGCAGCAAGATTTTAAAAGGTTTTGTAAAAGAGGACTGCAGCTATAAATTCTATGTCTCTGCCTGGGGGGACGGAGCAGCTGGGGGGGACGGAGGCATAACAAAGGGATTTTTCTTTTTTGAGCTGGAGTTTTCTCTACCTAAAGGCAGGGTAGTTAACCTTCTGCAGGGAAATTCACAGATGTGAAGAGGTTGGGTTTTGTTTTTTTTAGCTAAGAGCAGCTAGAGGGGTTTTTTGTCTATTTGCCTGGAGACAAAGGTGTTAGTCTTTTTTTTTAAAAGGATTTTTCTGTAGGCTGAGAATAGCTATCAGAGAACACAGGTATCAGGTTAAAGCACAGCAAAATTTTACAAGCCAGGGTTTGTTTTTTGTGGTTTTCTTTCTAACTCTTGGGTGTACAGTTAAAAACAGAGAGGCTAAGATGACAGAAACCAAGGCACAACACAATTGGAGTTAACCAGACTGGAGGTAGCGAAAGAGGCAGAAAAAGCCCTAGAGGCTGCCCACAAGAGAGCCATGGAGGCAAGGGAAAAAGAACTGGAGGAGAAGGAAAAAGAGGAAGCATGCACTGGAGATGGAGAAGGCAAAGGCTCAGCAGAATATACCAACAAACCCTAGCAATCCTTCTCCAGGTACCATTTCCCATCCCAGAAAGTTCCCCACCTACAAGGCAGGCAATGATACCGAGGCCTTCTCAGAAAATTTCAAAAGGGCCTGCCTTGGGTACAGCATTTCTACAGACCTATACATGGTAGAGCTGAGGCTGCAGCTCAGTGGACCCTTTGCTGAGGTGGTGGCTGAAATGCCTAAGGAACACATGAACAATTATGAACTGTTTAAAACCCAGGCGAGAGTCAAAATGGGGCTAACACCCGAGCATTCCCGTCGGTGGTTCAGAGCCCGAAGGTGGAAACCAGACGTGTCATTTACCCGACATGCCTACCACATTGTGAAACATTGGGATGCCTGGATATCAGAAGCAAATGTTAAATCTCCAGAAGATTTGCCCTTCCTAATGCAAATGGAGCAGTTCTTAGAGGGTGTTCCTAAGGAAATAGAAAGATACATCCTAGATGGGAAGCCCAAAACTGTAATCGAGGCGGGGGAGATTGGAGCCAAATGGGTGGAAGTGGCAGAAAAGAAAAAAACTGGTTGCAGTTGGAGCGGATACCAGAAGGGACAACCTCAGACCACACCCAACTACCGGGGGCAGCCCAAGGCTTCACCTACCCCCCAAGGAACCCTCCAGACACCTTATCGTCCCGCCACACCGTTCTCCACCAACCCACCTCGCCCCAGTGACCCGTCAGCTGGCCGATGTTTTAAATGTAACTAGCTGGGGCATGTAAAGACCAACTGCCCCAAGAACCCCAACAGATTACAGTTCATTGCACTGGAATCACACCAGAGGTCCTCAGGCCCAGATACCTCCCAGATACCCTCAGAGCAGAGGGAAACTGTGAGTGAGGGTGGGAAGAAGGATACCACGTGGAGGGACATCAGAGCACAAGTGTCAGCTATCCATGCTTCCTTAGTGGACTCCAATTTAATTGATCCAGAGGTCCAAGTGATGATTCAACCCTTCAAGTCAAACTCTTTTGACTTGCCTACAGCCTAGTTGCCGGTCCAGTACTAGGGCTGGTCAGGAACATGGACTTTTGCAGTCTATGATGATTATCCCATCCTCATGCTGTTGGGGGAAGACTTGGCCAATCATGTGAAGCTAGCCAAGAGGGTGGGAATGGTCACCCGCAGCCAGGCTAAGCAAGCTGTCACACCTAGCTCTGTTCCGGAAACTTCTACCAGGACCCGGTCAGAGGTGATGGAACTGGACCCCATGCCAACATCTGCAACAGCAGTAGTGGACCCAGTCACAGAGACCCAAACAGAGCCAGTCCCAGAACCAGAACCAGCGGAACAACCAACACCAGAACCATTGCCAGCACTGAATCCAGTACTTGCAACCCCAAAACCAGAAGGCCTCACTGAACCTGCACTGGCAGCAGCAGATAACCCTACACAAGAGGCTCAGCCGGAGCCTGAACCCCAACATAGTGCACCAGCAGAGAACAGTTCACAGTCAGTCAACGGAAACAGCCCTGTCATCTTCATCGCTTCCAGAGGGACCAAGCCCAGGTCCACAATCCAATGAGGAACTGATGTCTCCAGCATCAAGAGAACAGTTCCAGACCGAACAGGAAGCAGATGAAAGCCTCCAGAGAGCTTGGACGGTGGCACGGAGCAACCCACCACCTCTCAGCTCTTCTAATCAATCCAGGTTTGTTGTAGAAAGAGGACTTTTATACAAGGAAACTCTTTCTGGTGGACACCAGGAAGACTGGCATCCTCACAGACAGTTGGTAGATCCAACTAAACACCGGGTAAAGCTATTAAGCTTAGACCACGATCATCCTAGTGGCCATGCTGGGGTGAACAGAACCAAAGACCATTTGGGAAAGTTGTTCCACTGGGAGGGATGTTTCTACTTATGTCCGGTCTTGTGAGGTGTGCCAAAGAGTGGGAAAACCCCAAGACCAGGTCAAAGCCCCTCTCCAGCCACTCCCCAGCATTGAGGTTCCATTTCAGCGAGTGGCTGTGGATATTCTGGGTCCTTTTCCGAAAAAAAACACCCAGAGGAAAGCAGTACATACTGACTTGCATGGATTTTGCCACCCGATGGCCAGAAGCAGTAGCTCTAAGCAACACCAGGGCTAAAAGTGTGTGCCAGGCACTAACAGACATTTTTGCCAGGGTAGGTTGGCCCTCCAACATCCTCACAGATGCAGGAACTATGGAAAGCCTTTGGGAAGCTCCTGGGGTGAATCACTTGGTTGCCACCCCCTTACCATCATCAAACGAATGGCCTGGTGGAGAAGTTTAATGGAACTTTGGGGGCCATGATATGTAAATCTGTAAATGAGCACTCCAATGATTGGGACCTAGTGTTGCAGCAGTTGCTCTTTGCCTACAGAGCTGTACCACATCCCAGTTTAGGGTTTTCACCATTTGAACTTGTATATGGCTGCGAGGTTAAGGGGCCATTACAGTTGGTGAAGCAGCAATGGGAGGGATTTATACCTTCTCCAGGAACTAACATTCTGGACTTTGTAACCAACCTACAAAACACCCTCCGAATCTCTTTAGCCCTTGCTAAAGAAAACCTACAGGATGCTCAAAAAGAGCAAAAAGCCTGGTATGATAAACATGCCAGAGAGTGTTCCTTCAAATTCAGGGACCAGGTCATGGTCTTAAAGGCGCTCCAGGCCCATAAAATGGAAGCGTCGTGGGAAGGGCCATTCACGGACCAAGAACGCCTGGGAGCTGTTAATTACCTCATAGCATTCCCCACCTCCAACTGAAAGCCTAAGGTGTACCATATTAATTCTCTAAAGCCCTTTTATTCCAGAGAATTAAAGGTTTGTCAGTTTACAGCCCAGGGAGGAGATGATGCTGAGTGGCCTGAAGGTGTCCACTATGAAAGGAAAAGTGATGGTAGCGTGGAAGAGGTGAACCTCTCCATGACCCTTGGGCGTATGCAGTGACAGCAGATCAAGGAGCTGTGCACTAGCTACACGCCGACGTTCTCAGCCACCCCAGGACTGACTGAACAGGCATACCACTCCATTGACACAGGTAATGCTCACCCAATTAAAGCCCAACCTTATCGGGTGTCTCCTCAAGCTAAAACTGCTATAGAACAGGAGATCCACGGTATGCTACACATGGGTGTAATCCACCCCTCTGGCAGTGCATGGCCATCTCCAGTGGTTCTAGTTCCCAAACCAGATGGGGAGATACGTTTTTGCGTGGACTACCGTAAGCTAAATGCTGTAACTCACCCAGACAACTATCTAATGCTACGCACAGATGAACTATTGGAGAAACTGGGACGAACCCAGTTCATCTCTACCTTGGACTTAACCAAGGGGTACTGGCAGGTACTGCTAGATAAATCCGCCAAGGAAAGGTCAGCCTTTACCACATATGTCGGGCTGTATGAATTTAATGTGCTCCCTTTCAGTCTGCGGAATGCACCCGCCACCTTCCAAAGACTTGTAGATGGTCTCCTAGCGGGATTGAGAGAACGTGCAGTCGCTTACCTTGACAATGCGGCCATATTTTTTTATTTCTGGGCAGACCACCTGGAACATCTACAAAAAGTCTTTGAGTGCATAAGGGAGGCAGGACTAACTGTTAAGGCTAAGAAGTGTCAAATAGGCCTAAACAGAGTGACTTACCTTGGACACCAGGTGGGTCAAGGAACTATCAACCCCCTACAGGCCAAAGTGGATGCTATCCAAAAGTGGCCTGTCCCAAAGTCAAAGAAACAGGTCCAATCCTTCTTAGGCTTGGCTGGATATTACAGGCGATTTGTATCGCAATACAGCCAAATCGCACCCCACTGACAGACCTAACCCAAAACGAAACAGCCACATGCAGTTCAGTGGACTGAAGAGTGTCAGAAGGCCTTTAACCAGCTTCAAGCAACACTCATGTCTGACCCTGTGCTAAGGGCCCCAGACTTTGACAAACCGTTCCTAGTAACCACAGATGCGTCCGAATGTGGTGTGGGAGCAGTCTTAATGCAGGAAGGATCGAAACAAGAGTTCCATCCTGTCGTGTTTCTCAGCAAGAAGCTGTCCGAGAGTGAAAGCCACTGGTCAATCAGTGAAAAGGAATGTTACGCCATTGTCTACGCTCTGGAAAAGCTACGCCCATACGTTTAGGGACGCCGTTTCCACCTGCAGACCGACCATGCTGCGCTACAGTGGCTTCATACCGCCATAGGAAATAACAAAAAACTTATTCGGTGGAGTTTAGCTCTCCAAAATTTTGATTTTGACATACAACACATCTCAGGAGCTTCTAACAAAGTGGCTGATGCACTCTCCCGTGAAAGTTTCCCAGAATCAACAGGTTAAAATCGTCCTTGAGATGTGGAAAATATTGTTAGTCTTTATACACTTGGTAGTATATTTAAAGGTGCATGTGTCTTATTAACTCTGTTTTCTCCTAGAGCTCCAGGAAGAAATCACAGCCAGTGTTTCACCCTATCTGTGATTTGGGGAGCATGTCACAAATATAAAGGAAAGGGTAACCACCTTTCTGTCCACAGTGCGATAAAATCCCTCCTGGCCAGAGGAAAAACCGTTTCACCTGTAAAGGGTTAAGAAGCTAAGATAACCTCGCTGGCACCTGACCAAAATGACCAATGAGGGGACAAGATACTTTCAAAGCTGGAGGTGAGGGGGGGAACAAAGGGTCTGGCTGTCTGTGTGATGCTTTTGCCGGGAACAGATCAGGAATGCAGCTCAGAACTCCTGTAAAAAGTTAGTAAGTAATCTAGCTAGAAATGCGTTTGATTTCGTTTTTTAATGTCTGGTAAAATAGCTGTGTTGAATGGAATGTATATTCCTGTTTTTGTGTCTTTTTGTAACTTAAGGTTTTGCCTAGAGGGATTCTCTATGTTTTGAATCGGATTACCCTGTAAAGTATTTATCATCCTGATTTTTACAGAGGTGATTCTTTTACTTTTTCTTTAATTAAAATTCTTTTTTTAAGAACCTGATTGATATTTCATTGTTCTTAAGATCCAAGGGTTTGGGTCTGTGTTCACCTGTACAAATTGGTGAGGATTTTTATCAAGCTTTCCCCAGGAAAGGGGGTGTAGGGCTTGGGGGGATATTTTGCGGGGGGGGGGGTGTGGGGGGTGGAAGACATCTCCATGTGGGCTCTTTCCCTGTTTTTTGTTTAACACGCTTGGTGGTGGCAGCATAGGGTTCAAGGACAAGGCAAAGTTTGTACCTTGAGGAAGTTTTTAACTTAAGATGGTAAGAATAAGCTTAGGGGGTCTTTCATGCAGGTCCCCACATCTGTACCCTAGAGTTCAGAGTGGGGAAGGAACCTTGACAAGGTCTGTCAACCTGGGAAGGTGGAGACGTGACTTCACAGATAGGCAAATCAGATTGGGGAATCGTACCTGCCTCAGACATGATAGAGCTATGAGAATAAGTTAATGCTCTTTCCTGTTTCAGGACCCCAAGGAGCAGCGGTGTTGCATGACAGACATATAGCAGCGTTTGAGGCAAAGGAGTGAGAAAGGCAATTTCCAGAGAGTTACAACCAAAACCTCCCCTTGAGTAGAAAAGTTTGCATTTCATGTTGGACAGTGTTGTGAAGAGATGTCTCTGAGATGGTGTAGAAGATAAAGAAGTTCCAAAATACAGAATCACTTAGTTCCCATTCATGATTTTGACAGAAAAGTCTTCTCAAGGTGTCTGCTATAGTGTTCTCCAGCCCTGCAAAATGGACTGCTGAGAGGTCTATTCGGTGCAGTATGCACCAATTCCAAAGTTGTATTGATTCTGCACATAATGGCTTTGATTTTACTCCTCCCTGGTGGTTTATATAGTACATTGTTGCCCTGCTGTCCATCATAACTTTTATTATATAACCCCTGTTCCTGGGTAGGAAATGAAGGTATATCCAACCGTCTGAGTTCTAATAGGTTGAATGAAGGGATGACTTCTGTGGAGTCCATTTGCCTTGTGCCATGAAGTCTCCGAGGTGAGTTTCCCAACCTAACAGTGAGGTTTCTGTGGTGATGACTTTTGTAGGGGAAAAGAATGGGTCTCCCACACAAACTGAGGAATCCCTCAGGTGGTGGAAGGACCTGCGGACTCTCTGATGAACCAACATTCACACAGACAGGTAGTGCTTGTTGGGAGTATAATGGCTTTGAGATAGCTTTGTAGGCATCAAGAATGGAGTCTGGCATGGGGTATTATAAATGTGCAGGTGGCCACATAGCCTAGAAGTTGAAGGAAAGACCTTGCTATGGTCTAAGGACTCTGCTGCACAGAGGAAATGAGGTTGCACAACATGACAAACCTGGTATGTCACTGTGACAGGGTAACCCTGAGCCAGCCCTCTGTCACACCAGCTCCAATCAGGAAAGGGGAACTGGAGCTGGCTGAGTAAGCCCAGGCCTAAATGGCAAATAGGGGACAGCTGCCAGCCTCGTTAGCAAGGGGCTACATAAAGGCTGGCAGGAAGGAAGCCAGGGAAGAGAAAAGGGAGGAGCTAGAGGCCCCCTCCCCTGTTGGCTGCAAAAGCTAGCAGTCCCTGAGGCTGTGAGCCTGACGCTGTCTGTATCTACAAGGTGGTGGGAACTTGTACTGTAAATAAAGAGCACGGGTGATTGCACCAAAGCAGAGATCTCTTGCTGGTTTGTTGGTGCAGAAGAGGCAGAAGATAGAGGGGCCTGCCTGCACCCTATTACAGCCATGCTGGTCATCTAGTCCAGGATGGTTCCGATCAAGTTGATATGTTAGACAAGTGTTGCTGTCGATTTTTCTGCATTGAGACAAAGACCCAGTGACTGGAAGAGGGCTAGGGGCCTTGTTGATTGCTGACTGAACCTCTGGAAGGAACAAACTTTGAGGAGTCAATTCTCCAGGTAGGGGAGTATGACTATTCCCAGCTGTCAAAGATGGGCTGCAACTACTGAGAAGACCTTTGTAAAGACCCTTGGAGTGGCCAAAAGGCTGAAAGGAAGAACTCTGCACTCATAGTGCCCACAATGCACTGCACTCCTTGCCCACAATGAACTGTCGGAAGTATCTGTGGCACAGAGGCACAGCAACATGGAAGTAATGTAGTCCATAGGGCTAGCTTGCCTTTATTATATTCTCTGTCTTGCTTTCATTATATTCTGTCTTTTATTATAGTCAGCAGTAATGCAAGGAACTTACAGGCCTGTACCCTGTAAGACACTGGCTTCAGCAGTTAGCCTAAGGCTTGAGGTCTATGAACTCTGGCACAGACAAATGACCTAATGGTCACCCCTAAGTTTTGAGGAACTGGAAACAGAATGCGTGACGCCAACAAACCAGCTCAGGTTAAAATTAACAGGCCAGTTCACTTGTGTGTAACCTTTAAAGGCATGTCAAGGGGCAGTGCAATGCTGTCAGGCTAATTCAATTGTGTGTTTGTATCAAAGGGATGTTAAATGGGCTAGCAGACACCAGTCCTTTCACTTGTGTTGATAAGAGATCAAGGAAAATGTGGATGGTATTGTTTTCATCTGTCTGTATCCTGTACTCAATCAACCTTCAGATCAAAGATGTGTATATACTGCACGAAACTAATGATATTACCTGTATTGTCTTCAATTATCTAGCCCTGTTATAATGAATGGCCAGCAATTACCTTACCTAAATCAATATACATTGTGGATTGTGTGTATACATGGGAAGTAGAAGGTTAACTTCAAAGCGGGTGTGGTTGGTTTCACAATAGAGATTCAGACTGTTTGAATTACCTATTCTTCATCAAAGGAAATTCCCACATGGTAATAACGATGGTCAGCTTGCTAGCCTGTTTTAACTATAAAAAGAGAAGCCTTGGGCATGATCCTGCCATCTCTAATCTGCTGAATTCTAAACAGGGGGAGTTTTGAGCCACTGGACTGAAATCCCCAAAAAGCTAGTTTTGGGAAAGCCCTGAAAGACTAATGGAGAATTAGCAGACACGGTATCTCTGCAATCAAGTGGACTCATATATTCTGATTTAACTGTAATGTATTTTATCTGCTTTTAACCTTTCCAATAACTCATTTCTTTTTCTTAATTAATATATATTTAGTTAGTTTACTAAGGATTAGCTAACGGCGCTGTTGTTGATGATATCCTGAAGTATCCAGGGAACTTGGGTGAGTGACCAACGCTTTGGGGCTGGAAAAACCTAATGTGTGGCCGCTTTGGTTTTAATAATCTAACATCATAAGACCCAGTTTGCCTGGCTGTCTGTACTCTGTGGTAAACTAGTACAATAATCCACGAGTACCCTTTTATTACTGGCGTGGTGAAATCTAATGATAGAATATACCACCGGTTTGAGGTGTCTGCCCTATTTTCTGGCAGTCTGTCCTGAGTCTGGGCATTCTCATCTGTGGCCCACTCTAGGCATGGCGACACGGGGGGGGGCAGGAGTGGGGGCGGGATTTTGTCCATAATGACATCAGCCAGCCACAGGAACATGAGCTAACACCAGTTTTTGGATAGAACATCCATAAATGTCTGACCACAAGAGTGCCATGGCAATGAGCTGACATACATGATAATAAGTTGAGATCATTAATATGCTAACCTACAAGAGAATGACACCCCAACATTAGTAGGGTGAGGAAATACAAATAAGAGAGGAGAAACCCCTCCTGAATATGCATTAGACAGAGTGGTGTCAGTGTAACATAAAAGCTGTATCCCAGCCTGTGCTCAGGAGGTGGGGAGGGGGGGGAGAGAGAGAAATGTAGTCCTTGGGAGGAAAGTGATGGTGATGAGGAAGATAATGGCCAACATCACAAGTTGTTCTGAAGGGATGTTGTGAGTATATGGATGTTCAGATGTACATTTTGTATTATCTCTATCTACCTTACTGAATTGGTTTGTGATTTTGCTAAACGTATTAATAAACTATTGTAAATATAGAAGGGTTCCTATACAGTCAGAGTGTTGCAACTGTGCTTACAGGGGGTCCCAACTACACAGTAATTTTAATAATACTGAGCCTGATCTTGGGACAAGAATCTGTAAAACCTCGAAGTGATAACGGGGAATTCTTAAGTACAGTAGATCCTCAAAGATACGAACACCAGAGTTACGGACTGACTGGTCAACCAGACACCATCAGGCAGCAGCAGAGACAAAAACAAAAAAACAGCAAATACTGTACCTGTATTGCACCTTAGAGGTAGGCACATCTGGGCTGCCCGTCTCCTCCCCCACCACATGGGGGGCAGGCACTTACAGGTAGGAGGTGAAGATGGTGGGTTTCACAGACATAGTTGTGAGACCCAGAGCAGGAGCAGTGCTGGGGTCTGTGGCTTTCCTGTAAATCAGAGACACAGGTTCCCTCCTCCCCTTTCCCAAGCTCCTGCTGGAACCTGGCCTGGAATGTTTGCTGCTGGAACCCAAGCTCCTGCCTATATGCTGCGCTCTGGAGGAGCTGCTCAGTTTTAAAGGGCACCATGTGCCCACTGACACTGCGGTGCCCCAGGGTGCCTCACTCATCACTCTTGCAGCCAAGCGGCTAGAACCAGCCACCTACGCACACATTCACCCACTGGGCAGCCACTTACAGGTAGGAGGTGAAGATGCTGAAGTTTGCAGGCACAACTGTGAGCCTCCGCTCTGAGCAGTCCGCCCTGAGGAGCATCCCATAATGGTTTGTTCTGAGTTACGAACAACCTCCATTCCCAAGGTGTCCGTAATTCTGAGGTTCTACTGTAATCAATATAACACAACCTATAAATCAAGCTACAGTATGAATCCTAGAGGTTCAGGGCAATGAATCAGTCTCCCAAACCTAAAGTTGAAATTATTGCTGCAGGGCTTACCATCCTGTGCATGGATAAAATGTATTCTAAGTCCTGAGATCCAAGATCTGTCTCCATTCTCCTTTTTTCTTGGGGCCTAAGTAGTAATAGGAATAGAAACATTTTCTGCTAAAGTTGGGAGGAACTTGTGGGATTGTACCCTCCTGTCTTTAGAGACTCTTGAGAGATGAGTCCCCGAAATGGGACTGGGAGTGGAGAAGGGGGGTGGAACTGAATTAGGTAGAATAGCCCGTGGAAACTACTGTGATACTTGTCCAAAGTAATGACGTCCCAGAACAGTAGGAAATGGGAGAGGCAGTCCCCATAGGGTAGATGGAAGGAAAGGCAATGGAGTGATTCATGAATATCTTCCAGTGGGTCAAACTGGTCACTTGGGAGGCAACAGAGAAAGATGGCCCCTGCTTGTGGACCCTGGGCCTCTTTTGGGGAGGTTTGGTCCATCTCTGGGAGGTGAAATACTGTACTGGGAGAGATCACTGGGTTGTCTGTGATCTACATTTTCTTTTTGTTGTAGTAGCGTAGATGCCTAGGGATCGCAATGTTGCCCTAGAGTCCTTGAGAGAGTGGAGAGACCTGTCCATGCTGCCACTAAAGAGTATGGCTCCTTCAAAGAAAAAATTCTCCACTATGTGCTGTACTTCCCTGGGGAGACCAGAGGACTGCAGCCTTGGAGTCTGAGGCATAATTATGCCTACTGCCATAGAGTGAGATGCGGTATCATGTGTGTCAAGAGAGGCCTACAGAGAAGCCTTGGCAGTCATCTGGCTCTTGGAGATTAGGGCTTGTGGTAGATGGTTCTGTGTAGATGGTCAATAAAATGAAAAAATTTTACTATATTTCATGTAGTCACATTTTGCCAACAAGGCATGGTGGAACTGCAGTGAAGCCAGAGATCGATTTATGGCCAAAGAGGTCCAGGCATTTGAGCCCCTTATCGTGAAAAGCTGATCTGGATCAGCACCATCTTTTTCTTTTGTTAACTACGTTGACCACCAGAGAGTTTGGGCTAGGGTGAGAAAAAAGGTACTCCGAGCCCTTGGCTACCACAAATTACTGCTTGTCAGCCTTCTTGTATGTAGGTAGGAGGGTAGTTGGTGTTTGCAAAATGGGATGGGCCAGTAACAAGAGGGCATCATTAGCAGTAGGGCTTGCCTTGAAAAGAGGTATGCAAGATATCTACCAACAATTGTTGAGATTCCTGTATCTTCTCTAGAGGGATCTGCAAAGTCTCAGCCAGTCTCTTGATCAGTTTCCGAAAGATGTTGAAATCATTAGCATAGGATGTAGGAGGAGGCATAACAACTTCATCTGGGGAGGAAGAGGATTTGTTTGAAGGGTGTGTCCCCTCCTCTGCCCCTAGTTCCTGTTCTTCCAAAGGGTCTCCCTATGGAAGAGAGTCCCATCTACTGGTGCCTACTCATTTTGATGGTTCTTCTTAATTGGGGACATCCTATAGAACTGGTCACTGTAGGGAGCCCCAGGTTCCAAAAAATACACTGTGGAGGAGCATAAGCAAAGGGGAAGGAATCCCACAGGTGTTCCTGCCAGGGAGGATGGGATGGACAATGACTAGCCCTTAGAGTCTCATCAACCGGGTATGCCACCAAAGGAGGCTGGAATGGGAAGGATTCCACCACCTGGAGAGAAATTTTCAAGTCAGAGGAAGTGTCATCCCCTGCATCCAAGGGAAGAGCTAGGGGCGTTGGTCCTGGTGCCCATGTTGGTATTGGAGGCCAAGAGAGTACTATCATCCACATCAGTACCGGTGGCTGACTTCATATGTGAAGGTGCAGAGGTACTGGAGGACATGTCAGGGCATGCATATATGTTGGTACTGGCAGGAAATGCCTCTCTGGTACTTGTAGTAGAGAGATTCAGTCCTTCCAACAGCTGGAGAACCTCCTGGAAGAGAAACATGGTCAGTACTGGTGATCCTGGGCACTACTCCTCAGGATGGGATGTGTCGAGCAGTACCAGAGACGATACAGATGGGCGGTCTGTATATTCATCAGATCTCAAGGAGCAATTCATAAGGAGTAGTTTCAATCTGTCCTCCCTCATCTTTCTGGATCTACGTTTGAAGCCGGAACAGACCTTACATTCAATGGGATGTGGGACTCTCTGAGGCAGCTGGAATGACCCTTGCTGAGGGGAAAGGACCAGGGACAGATCTGGCATGGTTTGAAGCCTATAGTTTTGGGCATAACCCATGTAAGACAGGCCGCAAACAAAAGAGAGGCTGTGGGGGTGAAGGCCATGACTACGAATGGGGTGCAAACCCTCATGGAAGTACAAACCAATGCTATAAAACGGAGAAGAAAACTACAAACTAAATAAAAAAGGTCAAAATACTAAAAAAGTAAAGAAGAAAATAGGCAAGCTAAGGAGCTAGCTAGCGGACACCGCAACACTCTGTCTCAAGCTATACAGGCGGCTGAGAAGGAACTGGAGTGGTGGTGCCTCTGTCCCTACCTATATACCCAAGGTCTGGAGCACAAGGCGCAGACCTGCAGACGCCGCTAACGAAAAGTCTTTGATCAGAAATGCGCACACATATATAGTTGGACAACTGGCAGGCACAATAACGTGAATAATAATTCATCCCACCCTCATTTACTGTATGTGTTACAGAGCACATAGCAACATGAAATGTCAATTTTAAGATAATGAATCAAACTGTAAACAACAATTTTCACTCCATCAGTCTCCTTACATTAAGGAAAAACTGGATAATGTGTTTTAAAATATGAAAAGCTTATATTTCTGAAACAAACCTTTTCCATTAGCTTACTTGCATGTAGGCTCAGACTATTGAAGAATATCTTTTTGCTTAACAAATGCATTTCTTCAATTGTGGTTAACAACATGGCTGCGCTGTTTCCCAAAATACCACTGAAACCAAAAAGAAAATACTTTGTTAAATCCAAGAAAGAAATATAAAACAGATCCAGATATTTTAATCAATGTTCAAGAATATGACACCAAGTCTAAAAGTTGGAAATGCACAGTGAACTGTCATAGGAAACAGCTTCCCCTATTAACTAATGCTAATAATAATTTGTAAGATAGGATGATTAGTGAGAACAAGCGCCACCAGCCAAGATAATAAACAATCTCTGCTATAACATATGCAGAACTTAAATTAAGTCATATATTCAATTAAAAAAAAATACTGGAATTACAGCTTTGTTAAAAAGAAAATTACCTGAGCATCCAATTCAGGTTTTGCCTTGGTGGATTTTTGTTTGTTTGAATGTTTAAAGCCAACAAGGAAGAGAAAATGCTAAATTTTCAGTTTTACAGCAAAAAAAAACGTAGTCCATAACGAAACTAACATTTTATTTTTTCAAGATGGGCTAAAAATATTTACCTATCCAATATGCTGCTGTCTTTTTAAATAAGTGGGAAAATACACTCAACTTTGTTTCTGCTACAGAGAACAAAATCCAAATGAGAAAGATGTGTTGATAACATCATTCCACCTCCCCTACTTTCCAGGTAAATGTGTCTCTTCACATATAAAACTGTACATTTTTAAAGTGTTGAAGAGTACGTGCTTGGCTACTGGAAGTGTAAAATTAGTTTATTAGTTTTACTACAACTGTTTTATACCCATTATGCCATGACACTTTTCTACACACTTCTTGCATATGAGTTTGTCGTCTAAACTAAAAGTAATTCTAAGTTACAGACTGTCTTGGGTAAAAACTATCATATCTGAGTGGGATTAACGTGACATCCTTAAAAAAAAATAGCAGCTTGGTTTTCAGACAACCATCAGCCCCAGTAAAGTCACCATCTCTCAAATTAGACCTTGTTATAGTAATTAGATCTGTTTTCCTCTATTTTTGAAAAAAACATTTGACTAGTAGGATCAGTACTATAATCTCTGATCTTTAAACAATACAGTATAGGCAGCAATGCCTATAGTTAAGGCTGCAAAACACTCCCCATTATAAGATTGTTTTCAGTTGCTTGTAACTGCTAAACTTTGGGCTTAAAAAAAATAAGTACTCTGGTTGTCTTCCTCACCTACTTTTGGAAAGTTTTAGCAAAAATGGTTCTGCCATTTTGAGAACAAGATAAGGAGAAAATATGCTGTTTAACTTATGTTAAAAAAAAAATCTTACAACTTTTTTATTGAGAAACTGTACTGCCTCATTCTTTAGAGTAGGGAATTAAAACTTGGCAGGCAGGTTGACTTTATGTCAGAGATGTGGCTTTTACTGTTCCCATGAAAAACTGCCAAGATATAAACTTCTGAAAAAAAAATCTCACAGTGTACCTATTCAGAGACGTGTAAAGCGTTGAAACTGAAGCTAAGGTTTGCACAGGTAACTTTAATTCTGGCATTTCCTAGCTTTTGAGTTTTTTTAATTTTGCAACCTTAATGTTCTTTTAATGTAGTTTTTTGTGTGAACTTTATCTACAATGCTACAGAGTGATAAAGTATGTCTATATGTTGAATTTTTTTTCCATTTACAGACAGATTTTTATTAAAATAATTGATTACTACTTCAAGTCAGGGCTGTGTCTTCCTCTTTGTTCTGTAAATGGCTGAGCACAGTCAGAACTCAAACAAACCAACAAACCCCCCCCCAAAAAACAAACAAAACAAAATAAAACAGAGCAAGTGTTTTTTACTGTACCAGAATTCATGCATGTTCAAACAGGAGAGTTACTTAACATGTTTTGTAATTTTGTATACCTGATTGTATGGTGATAGAACTTGAGAAGATTAGATATTTTGTATAATAAAACTGCTCCCGGTTCAGCAATGATCACCTGCTCAATTCTGACCTGTGAAACAAAAAATAATCATTTTTATTTATAGGCATATTCTGAAAAACAGCCTCGATGCTTTTACGTGCATGAGGGATATTCATGGACAAATAAACTTTGCAAGAAGCATAAGAACATCACATCGTCCACTTATATTGCAGAATTCCTCTTGAATAGGGCATTTCTTTGCAGCAAGTTGAAGGGCAGAAAACAAGCAGGTGTATGCCACTCCTTAAGAACGGCCCTGTTTCCCATAGTTTTGTATGTAACTTGTTGCTGGAAATTTCTATATAATGAGATCATTTTGTGGATTAGCACCAGTACATACTGGAATTCCACCCAGCCCCGAATAGCAAGAACAGCTGCAAAATCCCTAAATTACAATAGATCATCAATGGCAGCACTCAGCAGAGATGCAGAATAATCAGAACTGATCTATCAAGGGGTTTATTTAGTTTATTTTATCTGATTTAATCTCACCTCCTAGTCATGACCTCTAGCCAGTACTTTATCTTGAAAAGAGATGCTAACAGTAGGTAAGCAGATATATTTGAAGCTATTACAAAACATGTATTGACATGCTGACTGGGCCAAGAGATGCTGGATTACAGAGCAAAACAGGCCTCACTTTTTTTGTCTCCATGGCACATGCAGCCTCAACATGATCATAAGGGGGCTGCCCCACAATCAGTTTTTAGGCATTTAGGAAGCAATCATGGTCAGTGATTATTATAGCACTATTCCCCAAGTGCTTATATGTGACAAGTCCATCTACATATTGCTAACCATTCATCATCCTTCCAAATTATTTGTCTGCTGCTCAGTGTAGCATCCCAGGGTCAGATTCACAAAGAATATTAAGCATGGTGACACTGAGCATTGCCATGCCTAAAGTTTAGGCACCTAGAAGGTCACTGAGATTCACAAAGCCTGAGTTTGGCACATAGGCTCCCTATTAAATGAATGGGGAAAGACAGGTGCATCAGAATGGGATATACAAAAGCCACCACCCTAGGCAGTTCCTAGCCTAAGCTAGTCAATGGGAAGTGCCAAGCGAAGGGCATATATTAAACTTCACCCCTCTTGGGGATAGGTGCCTCTGTTTGGGCTGCAAGGAGGCATTTCCCTCTGCTTGGGATTCTCAGCTGCAAAACCTCACTTGGCATTAGGTAGCTATGCATTTTAGCAAGAAGCCAAGGGGAGGCCATGTAACTTAATGTCCAGTGGTCAGGGCACTCACCAAGGATGTTGAGTCCCCAGTTCAAATCACTGGACGGGGGGACTGGCTCCTGGGTCTCCCACATCCCAGGTGATACCCTAACAACTGTGCTAAAAGTTATAAGGGAGGTCCTCCACCCCCTATAGACAAGTTTGCCAGGCTGACATCTATCACCATCAAACTTTTTGATTTTTTTTTTTTTTTGGTTGTGTGTTTTGGGAGGACAGATATAGAATTCTTAGCATCCTATTTAATTGGCTTTAGTAGAATATCAAAACCTTTTAAATCAGAAGGAAAAAAATATTTTGTGATTTTTAACCACAGTCTCCTCTATGATGAAATGGGAGAGTAAGTCACTAAACTCAGATCAAATTTTTCGACTTTAATTTATATCCAGGTGCCTAAATAAAAGTGGCCGTATTTTTCCAATCCCATAGAAGCAAAAGAGAGTTGCAGATTTTCAGCCACTGAAAATTAGGCTGCTTTTTATTAGGGCTGTCAAACAATTTAAAAAATGATCCATCGCAATTAATCCTGAGATTAAACAAAATAATCACGATTAATCACTGTTTTGATTGTACTGTTAAACAATAACAGAATACCAATTTAAACGTATCAAATATTTTTTGATGTTTTTCTACATTTTCAAATATATTGATTTCAATTGCAACACAGAATACAAAGTGTACAATGCTCACTTTATATATTACAAATATTTGCACAATAAAAAGATAAACAAAAGATAGCATTTTTCAGTTCACCTCATACAAGTACTGTAGTGCAATCTCTTTATTGTGAAATCACAACTTATAAATGTAGAATTTTTTTTAAAAAGTCTGCACTCAAAAACAAAACAATGTAAAACTTTAGAACCTACAAGTCCATTCAGTCCTACTTTAGAACCTACAAGTCCATTCTTGTTCAGCCAATTGCTAAGAGACTGCACTAGAGATTGCTAAATTGCTAAAGAGATTGCACTACAGTATTTGTATGAGGTGAATTGACAAATACTGTCTTTTGTTTATCTTTTTTACAGTGCAAATATTTGTAATAAAACATAATATAAAGTGAGCACTGTACACTTTGTGTGTTGTAATTGAAATCAATATATTTAAAACTGTAGAAAACATCCAAAAATATCTGTAATAAATTTAAATTGGTATTCTATTATTGTTTAACAGTGCAATTAAATCTGTGATTAATTGCAACTTTTAAAAAATCTAGTTAATTTGTTTTGCATTAATCACTTGAGTTAACTGCGATTAATTGACAGCCCTACTTTTTATTTTAACTCATTTATTTTAGGCATCCAAGCTTGAAAATGGCGAACTTTAAGATCTACAAGCACAAGTAAAATATCATTAAGAAATGGGCACAATTTCTATTCCATATAACCAAACTATTTCTTCAATTGTTAGGAAATTACAAGGAAAGAGACATCTTTATAAATAAAGCCTAACCCATCAAAAAAGTCATATACAATCTGGTATATATTCAGATGTAATCAGAGAAGAAAAGTAAGTCCATCTTAAAATAAGTGTTACACTAACATTTAACATTCAAATGCTTAGGGAAAAAGAGGGTGCTGTGGTATATCGTAAGAAGTAAGTTTTGAAGTTGTGAAATGTTATGGCGGTTACATGATTAATGGTGCTTTCTCCTTTGTCTTTTCTTTCACAAACACACCCCCTTTCTGATCCTTCTTTCAATTTTTCACCTCTCCAGTCAAGGACATGGGGATATTTCAGCCACAGCCTGCTTTTTAGTATTTAGATTACCAGACATTTTACAGTATTAGTCAACTAGTCAGACAGAGTAAAATTCCTTAAAATATCGTAATTTTTCTACTTTAAAAAACAACTGATTTATAGCTTATATGGAATTTTGGTCAATTTCACGGTCATAGGATTTTTAAAATCCTAAATTTAATGATTTCAGATATTGCCATCTGAAATTTCATGGTGTTGTAATTGTAGGGGTCCTGACACAAAAAGGATTTGTAGGGAGCTGACAAGGTTATTATAGGGGAGGTTGTGGTATTGCTACCCTTACTTCTGTGCAGCTGCTGGCAACAGTAAAGCCATCAGAGTTGGGTAGTCAGAGAGCAGCAGATGCTGGCCGCGAGCTCAGTTCTGAAGGCAGAGCCACCGCCAGCAGCAGCGCAGAAGTAAGGATGGCATGGGATGGTATTGCCACCCTTACTTTTGCACTGCTGCTGGCGGGGCGCTGAACTTCAGAGCTGAGTGCCCAGCCAGCAGCCACTGCGGTCTGGCTGCCCAGCTCTGAAAACCGCGCAGAAGTAAGGGAGGCAATACCACACATTGCCTAAAATAACCTTGTGACCCCCCCTGTAACTCCCTTTTAGGTCAGGATCACCAATTAAGAAACGCTGGTCTCCCCTGTGAAATTTGTATAGTATAGGGTAAAAATACACAAAAGGCCAGATTTCATGATCCATGATGTGTTTTTCATGGCCGTGAATTTGTTAGGGCCCTAATAAAATCCCTCAATATTCAAGTTATGTATCTACCACTTGTGGTAATACACTGTTATTGTGTTCAGTTGATTTATATGACAAAATGCATTTTGCAATAAAAACACAACACAGCTTTAATGAGCAGCAGGCACACACAAACAAAATATTCCACCTTCAGAGGTCTGCAGACACCTTCTGTGATGTGCCCAACTACTTCTTGTACATTTTCTTCCACACCTACAGTTAAAAGAAAACATACAGTGAGCATTATACAAATTTACTTTAGTTTCTTTTCTTCCACACATTTGCTAATTTTGTTTCATCTTAGGTCATACCTCTCTACTAAAAGCAATTTACGTGCACCCTGGAAAAACTAGTACATAAGATACATATGCACTATGTACCACCATATGTTCCCTGCCATAGCATACCATAACACATACACCTCTAACCTGATATAAAGTGACCCGATAGAACGCGGGTTCGCATACAACGCGGTAAAGCTCCAACATGCTGCTCTGAGCAGCGTGTTAAGGGTGCCGGGCCTGGGCCGAGGGGTTGGATAAGGGGCAGAGGGTCTCAGGGGCGGTCAGTGGCTCCCTGGGAGGCAGGAGCTGTGGGGGGGCACTTTTGGGGGCCACGCAGTCCCAGAGTGGCCTGTGGGATCAGCGGGGGGCCAGGAGCAGCAGCCCGCTTCGCTTCCCTCGCCCCAGCCCCAGCCCATTCGCTCAGGGGTGGGGGTTTGGGGAAAGGGATCCTCCCCGCACTCACCGGCAGCAGTGGAAGCGGAGCAGCCTGGCCCCAGCCCGCTCCACTCAGCCTGTTCCCAGCCATGGTGCTCCGCTTCCAGCCGCAGGTGAGTGTGGGACCTTTCCCCAACACCCCCCCGCCCCTCGAGCAACATTGCTGGAGCCAGGGCTAGGAAAGCAGAGTGGACTGGGGCTGCGTCGCACCGCTTCCCGCTGCCGGTGAGTACGGAGGGCGTCCTTTCCCTAACCTCCACGCACTCACCGGCCGCAGGAAGCAGAGCAGCCTGGCCCCAGCCCGCTCCCAGACACGGTGCTCTGCTTCCCGCCGCAGGTGAGTATGTGGGGCGTTCTTTCCCCAACCTCCCCGCACCCACCAGCAGCGGGAAGTGAAGTGCCGCGGCTGGGAGGTGGTGGAGTGGAGCGGGCTGGGGCCAGGCTGCTCCACTTCCTGTCGCTGCTGGTGAGTGCCTGTCAGGGGCCGGTCAGGGAACAAGGAACGGGGAGAGGGGACAAAGCAAGTTCGATGTAACGCGGTCTCACCTATAACACAGTGAGATTTTTTTCTCCTGAGGACTGCATTATATCAGGGTAGAGGTGTACTTGTTCACTGGGACCTTAACTAGTTCAAGTGAATAGTGCAAACACAACCTTCCTCACAAAATAAACCAACAAAAAACAAACTTATTGTCCTATCTTCTTGTCATGAAACAGAAAAGCAGTACTGTCAAATTTATCCATCCAGAAATACCTGCTCTATAGGTCTCAATATAATACTGTCTAAAAATAATTGTAATTTAAAACCTATCAACACGAGATCAACCTCAGAGATAAACTGCAACTAAGAGTGGTTAAGCCACGTGATAAAATCAGGTGACACTAGGCCATGTTACTTCCCTATTTCACACCAAAACAGATTATCTTTCAGCCACAAAACGAAGACACGAATTGTGAACACTAATCCTTGGGAAGCAAGATCAGAGACAAGCCACATCATTTTGTATTAACGTGAGAGAGGTTGCTTATGGAGAAGCAACTAAAACAAGGCAACTTTTGCGAACAGGGACCGCTAACACGGAGTTTCAAGAGGGAGTTCTCCAGGTGAAGGAGGAGCAAATATGGGACCCTTGAGGTAAGCGGCTGTCTGTAGTGTGTGTTTGTATTTGGGGGTTACTTGGTGTGTGCTGAGCTTGTGTTTGTATGTTTGTTTGTTCGTTTGAAGGACTACGTGCTGTGGCCAGCAGTTGGAAGCTGTGAGCTTCTAAACAAGGTTTGAAATCTAGAAGCCTCTGTTCACTGGCTGAGCCTTAGTCAGGGGGTGGGGCTAACAAGAAGGCCAGGGCTTTCTAAAGCAGTGAGCAAGTGACCAGGAAGCTTTGCGACCAGGGACTGCTAACAGGGAGCTTTGAGAGGGAGTTGGGAAGGAGGCAAGGTACACTTGCCATTCTTTAAAACCTTTAAACTAAACTTTAATCAAAACTTCTTGATTTAAACAAAAACCCTATCATTAACCTAGGCAGCTGTAGGAGAGAATGCAGTCAGAAGCCCAGCAGCAGAGTGGGGGCTATCCTGTTTATTGTGCTCAGTGCAGCATGTATGGTTATCTGCCCTGTGGGAGGGTGGCATGTGTGTGCATTTGGTGCAAGGAGCTCCTGGCCCTCAGAGAGCGCGTATGGGCTCTGGAGGCCAGGGTGGTGGAACTGGAGGAGCTAAAGAAGGCAGAGAGGTATGCTGAAAAGGCTTTCCGGGACTCTGTAGATTTGTCCCACCTCTAGTCAGACAGCCCCAGCACTGTTAAGGAGGATGAAAGACCCAGGGAAGGAGAGCAGTCAACAGGAGCAGAGGGAAACCACTCTGAAACTTCCCATAGTTGGGACCTTCCTTCCAGATGATGATGGGGTATCCTCTCGCACTGAGGTTACCTCTCCGGGGGAGGGAACTCTGGTCATTAGGAAAAGGCAGGTGTTAGTAATGGGAGATTCGATCATTAGAAACATAGATAGCTGGGTTTGTGATGACCGGGAGAACCGTATGGTGACTTGCTTGCCTGGTGCAAAGGTTGCGGATCTCTCGAGGTATCTAGATAGACTTATGTGTAGTGCTGGGGAGGAGCCGGTGGTCGTGGTACATGTAGGTACCAATGACATAGGGAAGGGAAGGAGAGACATCCTGGAGGCCAAATTTAGGCTGCTAGGAAAGAGACTGAAATCCAGGACCTCTATGGTGGCCTTCTCAGAAATGCTTCCAGTTCCACACGCAGGGCCAGGTAGGCAGGCAGAGCTTCAGAGTCTCACTGCGTGGATAAGACGATGGGGTAGAGAGGAGGGGTTTAGATTTATTAGGAACTGGGGATACTTTTGGGATAGGGGGAGCCTATACAGGAAGGATGGGCTCCACCTAAACCAAAGTAGATTCAGACTGCTGGCACTTAACATTAAAAAGGTTGCAGAGCAGTTTTTAAACTAGGAGATGGGGAAAGCCGATTGCTGCAGAGGCGCATGTGGATCGGACAGAGACTTCTCTTAGAGGAGAGTCTATTGATAGAGAGTCTCTAGGTTTTAGTCAGAAGGAGAGGATGGAAAAGGATAAAGTATGGGCCAGTTCAGATTAGAAACATGCACATAAAAAAGAATCTGACACATCAGAAAAGGGCAGACAAATAAACAGTGACAAGTTTTTAAAGTGCTTGTACACAAACGCTAGAAGTCTAAATAATAAGATGGGTGAATTAGAGTGCCTCGTGTTAAAGGGGGATATTGATATAATAGGCATCACAGAAACCTGGTGCAGTGAGGACAATCAATGAGACACAATCATTCCGGGGTACAAAATATATCGGAAGGACAGAACAGGTCATGCCTTGGGCCGGGGGGGGGGAGTGGCACTCTATGTGAAAGAAAATGTAGAATCAAATGAAATAAAAATCTTAAATGAATCCACATGTTCCATAGAATCTCTATGGATAGTAATTCCATGCTCTAACAGTAGGGATCTATTATCGACCACCTGACCAGGACAGTGATAGTGACAATGAAATGCTGACAGAGATTAGAGATGCTATCAAAATAAAGAACTCAATAATAGTGGGGGATTTCAATTATCCCCATATTAACTGGGTACATGTCACCTCAGGACGAAATGCAGAGACAAAATTTCTCGATACTTAAATGACTGCTTCGTGGAGCAGCTGGTACAGGAACCCACAATGGGAGAGGCAACTCTCGATCTAGATCTGAGTGGAGCGCAGGATCTGGTCCAAGAAGTAACTATAACAGGACGGCTTGGAAATAGTGACCATAATATAACAACATTTAACATTCCTGTGGTGGGAAGAACACCTCAACAGTCCAACACTGGGGTATTTAATTTCAGAAAGGGGAACTATGTAAAAATGAGGAGGTTAGTTAAACAGAAATTAAAAGGTACAGTGACTAGAGTGAATCCCTGCAAGCTGCATGGACACTTTTCAAAGACACCATAATAGAGGCTCAACTTAAATGTATACCCCAAATTAAAAAACACAGTAAAAGAACTAAAAAAGAGCCACCCTGGCTTAACAACCATGCAAAAGAAGCAGTGAGAGATAAAAAGGTATCTTTTAAAAAGTAGAAGTCAAATCCTAGTGAGGTAAATAGAAAGGAGCATAAACGCTGCCAAATTAAGCGTAAAAATGTAGTAAGAAAAGCCAAAAAGGAGTTTGAAGAACAGCTAGCCAAAAACTCAAAAGGTAACAACAAAATGTTTTTAAGTACATCAGAAGCAGGAAGCCTGCTAAACAACCAGTGGGGTCCCTGCATGATCGAGATACAAGAGGAGCACTTAAAGATGATAAAGTCATTGCGGAGAAACTAAATTAATTCTTTGCTTCAGTCTTCACGGCTGAGGATGTTAGGGAGATTCTCAAACCTGAGCAGCCTTTTGTAGGTGACAAATCTGAGGAATTATAACAGATTGAAGTGTCATTAGAGGAGGTTTTGGAAGTAACTGAGAAACTTATCAGTAACAAAAAGAAAAGGAGTACTTGTGGCACCTTAGAGACTAACCAATTTATTTGAGCATGAGCTTTCGTGAGCTACAGCTCACTTCATCGGATGCATACCAAACTGTATGCATCCGATGAAGTGAGCTGTAGCTCACGAAAGCTCATGCTCAAATAAATTGGTTAGTCTCTAAGGTGCCACAAGTACTCCTTTTCTTTTTGCGAATACAGACTAATACGGCTGTTACTCTGAAACTTATCAGTAACAAGTCACCGGAACTAGATGGCATTCACCCAAGAGTTCTGAAAGAACTCAAATGTGAAATTGCAGAACTATTAACTATGGTTTGTAACCTGTCCTTTAAATCAGCTTCGTATCCAATGACTGGAAGATAGCTAACGTAACGCCAATCTTTAAAAAGCGCTCTAGAGGTGATCAAGGCAATTTCAGACCAGTAAGTCTAATGTCCATACCGGGCAAATTAGTTGAAACAATAGTAAAGAATAAAATTGTCAGACACATAGAAGAACATAAATAGTTGGGCAAAAGTCAACATGGTTTCTGTAAAGGGAAATCATGTCTTACCAATCTATTAGAGTTCTTTGAAGGGGTCAACAAACTTGGACAAGGGGGATCCAGTGGACATAGTGTACTTAGATTTCCAGAAAACCTTTGACAAGGTCCCTCACCAAAGGCTCTTACGTAAGTTAAGTTGTCATGGGATAAGAGGGAAGATCCTTTCATGGATTGAGAACTGCTTACAAGAGAGGGAACAAAGGGTAGGAATAAATGGTAAATTTTCAGAATGGAGAGGGGTAACTAGTAGTGTTCCCCACGGGTCAGTCCTAGGACCAATCCTATTCAACTTATTCATAAATGATCCGGAGAAAGGGGTAAACAATGAGGTGGCAAAGTTTGCAGATGATACTAAACTGCTCAAGACAGTGAAGACCAAAGCAGACTGTGAAGAATTTCAAAGAGATTTCACAAAATTAAGTGACTGGGCAACAAAATGGCAAATGAAATTTAATGTGGATAAATGTAAAGTAATGCACATTGGAAAAAATACCCCCAACTACACATACAATATGATAGGGGCTAATTTAGCTACAACAAATCAGGAGAAAGACCTTGGAGTCACTGTGGATAGTTCTCTGAAGACGTCCACGCAGTGTGCAGCGGCAGTCAAAAAAGCAAACAGAATGTTAGGAATCATTGAAAAAGGGATAGAGAATAAGACGGAGAATATCTTATTGCCCTTATACAAATCCATGGTATGCCCAAATCTTGAACACTGTGTACAGATGTGGTCCCCTCATCTCAAAAAAGATATACTGGCATTAGAAAAGGTTCACAAAAGGGCAATTAAAATGATTAGGGCTTTAGAACGGGTCCCATATGAGAAGAGATTAAAGAGGCTAGGACTTTTCAGCTTGGAAAAGAGGAGACTGGGCGGGGGAGGGGGGGAAATATGATAGAGGTATATAAAATCATGAGTGGTGTGGAGAAAGTAAATAAGAAAAAATTATTTACTTATTCCCATAATATAAGAACTAGGGGCCACCAAATGAAAGCAATGGGTAGCAGGTTTAAAACAAATAAAAGGAAGTTCTTCACACAGTGCACAGTCAACTTGTGGAACTCCTTGCCTGAGGAGGTTGTGAAGGCTAGGACTATAACAGGGTTTAAAAGAGAACTGGATAAATTCATGGAGGCTAAGTCCATTAATGGCTATTAGCTATTATGGGTAAGGAATGGTGTCCCTAGCAGCTGTTTGTCAGAGGGTGGAGACGGATGGCAGGAGAGAGATCACTGATCATTACCAGTTAGGTACACTACCGACAGTGGCCAATGCCAGGTACCCCAGAGGGAGACAGGATACTGGGCTGGATGGACCTTTGGTCTGACCCAGTATGGCCATTCTTATGTTCTTAATTACACTGAATTAAGAGTTTTAATGCCATAAATTGGTAAATCAATAGTCACTCAGAAATTTAACATGTATAAACATTGACAATAAGGAAAATCAGCTAACACACGCATGATACACCTATTTTGTAACTACTACTATCTAAAAGAAACATTCCTGATTTTGCATTATCCCTTTTAATACTTTACCTGTAAGGCTATCTGGAGCCCTCACATTTTAGTGCTCATCAGAACAACAATAAATCCTTGCCCACATACACAAGATGCGATTAAAAATAGGTTAAAAATTAAAAAAAAAATCTAAATCTTAATGCATATGGGCTAAATTTTAAGTTGCAGAAAAGTAAAAATTCAGGTAGTAATACTTTACACACAGCAACAATGATTTGTTCATATTGCATACACATACGTACATTAATGTAGATTGTTTTTGCATTTAATTTGGTAATTTTCATTTAATAAAAATAAACCTGTCAGCTCTGTTAATTGCACAATAGTTTGCCACGCTGACCCAAAAGATTACAGGACACTTTTTTTCCCCAAAGTCACAGAGTTTCAGAAGGCACCTGCACAGTGGCAGAAAGCAGATGTGAGTAACTGGCAGGGACAAATCTAGTATCTTTCTCCCACTCAGTTTTGGATGCTTCTTTACAGTGGCGTCCCTTTAACTTCACAGGATGGGGAGTCTCTGTTGCTTCCCTTTAGCAGAATTCTTGAGATTTCTCCCTTCCTGTGGAGCTCAGGAACTCTGCAAGAGAGGAAAGTCTTTGCTATTTCTTTCTGCTGGAGCAACTAAGCTCCACAGAAGGAGAGAGAATCTCTCTTTTCTGGCTCTACAAAGTGGGGAGTTAAATTTCTTTGCACTTGCTATTAGCCCTTTCAAATTTAAAACAGCACAGTTGTTGGACTAAATTAAAAGTTAGAATTTGAAATGCAAAGCTTTTAAATAGTTTAAAACTATTTTCAACCATGTGATTATGTGCTATTTGACTATTTTTATTAAAAAACAAAGGGCAGTTTTCTTAAAATGTGAGCTTGGACTTTTCACATTTTTCTTCAAATGTGTCACTTGAGCCTTGAACAGTTTTTCCTCCATCAACACCAAACCTCCATCCTCCTCACTCTCCCCGAGCCCAACACCCTCCATTCTGTAGGGAGGGATGGACCTATGGCCTTGTGTTCGCAGACTAAAGGAAGTTTTCAGATTCATACATTTTTCTTGTCTTCATTGCTGATGGATTCATAGACTCTACAGGGGGCTTCCTAAGAACTGTGAATTTTGGGAGGCAGATCATTGAAGTTAATAACTATTTAACTACAAAAATGATTTATGATAGAATTAAGTTGTGGCATCTTACTGAGCTACCTCACTGTGCCACACCAGTCATCTGAAGGCTACATCAGTTGAGGGTTACACAATGATCTTTTATTACCTTAGCTGCCATACTCAATAATGACCAAGTAGCAGCTTTCCATGTTTATTTGTACGAGGCATATAATCTCTTAGCTCAGGATGTAGCTACTGCTCATGGCTTGATCCAGTTCCCACCTAAGCCTTCCATTTGATATCAATGGGAGTTGGAATAGGCCCTTAGTGAGTAGTCTCACCTAGCAGGCTTATAGATGATTTGGAGTCCTTTCCTCACAAACTGCGGGAGAATTTTCAAGCAGGATATCAGTCTTTAACATCTCTGTACACCATGTTCTCTCCAGAATGCTTGGAATTTGGAGAGAATGACAAGTGACCTATTTTTGTGGGAAATGAAATTTTACTTTAAGCTTAAATGCTGGGTTTACCTTAAGACTACATTGTTGGAGTGCAGCTTTCCCCAGGAGACTCCCAGTTTTGCATAGCCTGTCGTGGGTTCTCAATTAGGTGCCAGATTCTCCCAGAAAACTAAACAGGGAATTGTGGTCAGACACTCTTCCCATGCACACTCATAGTTTTCATATCCTCAGATATGTTGGTCCAGTCTATGGCTAAGGGTGGTTATGGTTACAGACACTACGAGTGTGTGTGGCAGAGCATCTAACCCCCAATTCCTATTATTTGACCTCAGAAGGGAGCATTTAAGTAGAGAGCCTTACACTCCCAGTATATAATGATTTCAGAGAGGAGGTGAGGGTGTGGGGAGAGGAGTGGCTGTAAAGCACACAGCAAAAGCAGAGCATGGAGATGGACTCTGTGATTCCAGCTTTCAGAGAGCTCTTCCTAAGAGAGTGTCTCCTCCTAAAAGAAGTGGAAGCATAGGGCTCCTGTGGCACATGTAAAATTAATGGAATTGACATGTCTTTTCCTCTTCCACACCCCACAGCAGTGTCTGGGCTTCTTGCTTCTTAAATGTATTAAACACGGTACAAAAAAGTATTCAACTTTTATAGCCTATAACTGGAGCAGAACTGATAATGTGGTGAGAGTTGGGGATAGGAGTAGAAAATGTTTAAACATTTTCAAAGGACAAAATATACATAACCACAAAATGGACAAAATTTCCACACTTCTCAATCTTTGGCCTTATTGTCGTTTGACTGAAACTGGGAGCTCTTCCAACACCCTTCTTGCTGATGTGACATCTATTAGGAATGCCACTTTCTATTTCCAAAAGTACAAGAAAATAAGTGTGTGTTAAACAAGTCAGATTAAATTTAAATCCCAGGGCAGGGCCTTGTAAACCAGTTAAGGTTCAAGTAGCTGTTTGTATCTCAGTATGACAAAAACTTGGCTTTCACTGGTTATAGGTGAGGCAAGTATGCTCAGCTGTAACAAGCCCCTGGTTGTAGCTACAGAGATAGATCACACTGGCATCTTCTACAGGGATTACCACTGCACTACTGAGAACAAGTCCAAATCTGCCTCAAAAACTGCAGGCAGGCTGAAGACTCAATGCAGGCTCTGTGGACTAGCTAATGCAGAAGAATTTGAAGATTATGGAGTTGCAGGGGCCCTATTTGGCATTTGGACCATTTTAATGGTGATATGGTACAAGATGGAAGGAAGCCAGACTTGATCCATAGGCTGAGCAGGAGCATGCAGGATAGGCTGTTAGAAAAATATTTGTTTTCTAGAAAAAGTAAATCTGATACCAAAATCCCCAAGATACAAGCAGGGTACCCTACAATGGCATTTTTACGAAGTTCCTTTTCAGAAATTCACTTGAGTTCTGAAGTCTAGCATGAAAAGTTCCCTTCTAAATCTAAATATATTGAGAGGGCAGGAAAATGCACACATCAGTGAACTTTGAAATATTCTCTTTGATTAAAGGTTTTCTTCCTAGCAAACTGAACTATTACATTTTCTGAAGTAATTTAGAATACCATTTACCCTCAGCGGAGCAACTGAAGTCCACTCTAGGAGTTTTGTTGTAGTTTTCTGGCATATTGCTCACCACTAACTTCAGTTTCTACAATTTGCAAAATACACATTAAAATCTAATAATACCTTGAGTAGTTACAAACTTTAACATAGCTTCCAGATGTTCTTTTTCAGAAGCAGTAGCTTGATGCAGCCATGCCAACATGTCTCCTACATATCTAAATAAAAACAAGAATTGCCACGTAAAGGATTTATTGTATGAATGACAAAAAGATTATGTAATGAACAGTTTCACTACTATCCTACCTCAAAGGATCATGGGAGTGCATTTCTATAGGTCGGGGAGTACCACCTGGACCTCCTCTGGTAAGAGCATCTATAAAGCCACGGACTACTGCACTTCGTCTAGCTGTTCCAAACTCATCCAGGGTGTACCTACAATTGAAACATGAAGATATTCAGAAAAAACATTTTATCCCTCACAATGTACATCAGCTTAATTTAAGAGCATTGTACTAGTGCCCATTCATTTGGCTATGTGTATATATATATATATATATGGTTGTGTCAATGTTTCCAAGATACAAAGTACAAATGTTGAGGTTTGTGATTTAGCTGTAAAAATCTGATTCACAATGACCCTCTCTGCATTTTTTCTTTTTAAAAAAACTAAAACCCTCTTCAAGGCTTGGACTTCTGGCCTGATCACAATAAGGTATCAAAGTCTTACAGGACTGGCTGATGGTATCGTTCCCAGCAATCTTCCAACTCACTTTCCCAGTAGCTAATAATGGAACCCGGGCCTGCCCAATACTTTGGGTTCCAGCCCAGGGACCCTTGAACCAGCAGCCATGGTCTGCACCATTCAAAACCTTACTGCCCTTTTCCTGAGCCTTTCCCTTTTCCACCCCATCAGGCTTCCTTGTCCACCCTCCTCTGTGTAAACCTTTCCCACAGGGCCAGGGTCCCAGGGCTCCTACTCTCCCCGTGTTTCCTCCTTTCCCGCTCTAAACCCAGAGTTATTGAGGCCTTCATGCTGCAGCTCTCTGTCTGCTGCATATTTCCTGGCTTTATACTAGCCCTGCCTGCTCAGCTGGGCTTCATTCTCAATCAGTGGTTGCTTATCAAGCCTGACTCTTCCTCAGGTGTGGTCTATCAGGGCCACATTAACTCTTTCCAGGCTAGTGTGAGGGAACACCCCATTACATACCCTCCTTTAAATTCTTTATTAATAGAGTCTTATATGAATCATTACATTATTTTGCCCAGGATCAAGGTCAGGCTGACTGGAGTATAATTACCAATATCATCCCATTTAAACTTTTTAAATATTGGCACAAATATTTTTCTTCAAGTCTTCGGGAACTTCCCCAGTGTTCTAATACTTATTGAAAACCAACATTCATGGTCCAGTTTTCAGAGTAACAGCTGTGTTAGTCTGTATTCGCAAAAAGAAAAGGAGAACTTGTGGCACCTTAGAGACTAACCAATTTATTTGAGCATAAGCTTTTGTGAGCTACAGCTCACTTCATCAGATGCATACTGTGGAAAGTGTAGAAGATCTTTTTATATACACACAAAGCATGAAAAAATACCTCCTCCCACCCCACTCTCCTGCTGGTCCAGAGGGCTACTTGACCAGCTCTTTTAAAATTTGTGGATGCTAACTATCCAGCCCCGATGATTTTAAAATGTTTAGTTTAGTAGCTGCTCTAACATCCTCCGGAGTTACTAATGGAAAGTGTAGTATTATCATAATATGGTATGACTACATTATTTAACTTTTTCCCAAATATTTAATACTTCTGCCTTTGCTGCATTATTACTGACAATTCTACCATTTCCAACTAGTAACAGATGGATATCACTGTTATAATTATTTTTGTATACATAAATTCCTCCTTATGGGTCCTTATCTCTGCTGGATATAGATTTTTTCCTTGTTTTCTTTTGCTTCTCGGATCAATTTTCTATAATTCCTAGCTTCTGGTTTATATTAATTACTACAGTATATATTTCCTCTTTATTCTTTTTTATTTTATTTTATTTGGTATATCTACTTTTACTTCCCCTCTAAGCCTGTGAACACAAAGCAAATGCATCTTGAAACTTTATACAAATTCTGGCAATCTTGTCTCTCTGCAAAAGAGGAAAAAGTAATCATACACTATCAGAATGTTCTAAATAGGGGTGTTACTGCCCCCTGCTTCCAAAGGCTGAGGAAAGCTCTACAGCATTTTCAAGAAATTTTGTGGGGACAGAATCCCATTCTGTATGTCATAAGGTAAAGAAGGATTTGTGACAGTCATGTACCAATAAGAACTTTTTTTTAAAATATACACTGAGATTGCAAGGGTTTTTGCTTTTTAAAGCATATGTGATATATGCCATCATGTGCCAGCAATGCCCCTCTGCCATGTACATTGGCCAAACCAGACAGTCTCTACGTAAAAGAATAAATGGACACCAATCAGAAGTCAAGAATTATGACATTCAAAAAAAACCAGTCGGAGAACACTTCAATCTCTCTTGTCACTCGATTACAGATCTAAAAGTCGCAATTTTTCAACAAAAAAACTTCAGAAACAGACTCCAACGAGAGACTGCTGATTTGGAATTAATTTGCAAACTGAACACCATTACATTAGGCTTGAATAAAGACTGGGAGTGGATGGGTCATAACACAAAGTAAAACTATTTCCCCATGTTTATTACCCCCCCACACCTGTTCCTCAGACTTTCTTGTCAACTGCTGGAAATGGCCCACCTTGATTATCACTACAAAAGGTTTTTTGTTTTGTTTTTTCCTCTCTCCCCCCTGCTGGTAATAGCTCACCTTACCTGATCACTCTCGTTACAGTGTGTATAGTAACACCCACTGTTTCATGTTCTCTGTGTATATAAAATCACCCCACTGTATGTTCCACTGCATGCATCCGATGAAGTGAGCTGTAGCTCACGAAAGCTTATGCTCAAATAAATTTGTTAGTCTCTAAGGTGCCACAAGTACTCCTTATTTATCTTGACTATAAATTGCTAGTTATTTTTTTGCAAACAATAAGCACATTGATAGGTACTTAAATTTCTGCATAATCCATTATATTTTTATCCCCAAATTAAGTCTGCTTGCCACCCATTGGTAAAAAAATGTACACAAAACAAATGCTACTGCTAGGTAAATCAAGTGAAAGATTTATTTTTAAATGAATTTTAGTATTTAGGAAGAGTATCTGAGTAAAGCACTAAATCGCTTATGTCAACTCATTATCTACAGCATAGGGACAGCAGTCATGTTTCTCCCCCCCGAAAAAAATAGCACAAGACCATAGGTGTTTTGCACAAACCAAATTGATTCTTTCTTCCAAACAAGCAATGATATTACGGAGTATCAGATTTGGCAAATGACTAGATCTTGTAATTTTGTCCCCCTCGGTTTTGAGAACTGTAACATAATACTGACAATTATGTTTGCAAGAGGAAATAGAAAATTATATTTTTCTTTTTACCCTCAATAGAATACAATATAATTATGACATAATTCTATTGCATTGTATAAAAATTCAGCAATAACAAATTATTATCTGCACTTGAAATGGTGCATTTACTACAGATTTATTATAAGTATTCATTATGGAGAAGGAAAATAGTATTTGGATTCCTTTAGCTTCTCTTCCAACAATAGGCCATATTCCCAGTGGAGCTATAATTGGAGATTGGGGAGGGAAGAGGGTGGAGAAAACCTTGAGAAATCAGCAGGGAAATGTCCTTTCTTGCTGTGGCTGCTCATGCGTCATCTACAAAACCCACAGTTTTCAAATTTGTCTTTATTCTAGCTGGGAAGAGGAAGTGAAGACCCAGATGACGCATTTATTTCAGTTGCTCTGGACTGACTGCAGTTCCAGGAAGTATGTCAGTATTGCTAATAAGTTTTGTTAACTAAATTTTAACAAGACAAAACCCAACATATTAAAAGAAAAATTGCAGATTTTTCTACTGTTGCCTGTTCCCTATTTTCCGAATTTTTGCTTGTCTTAGGAAGACTCTGTATTAAATGTAAGCACAAATTTTTTGGGAAGACAGCTGGCTTTCAGTTAGCACAACAGCACTGTTGAAATCTCTGAAAATCTCATCAAGGAGGACAATACCAGGTTTGAACACTTTTGAAGTGTTTGTTCCACTACTGGATTGTGTGCAAGAATAGCTGTGGTTTTTTGGTTTTGTTTTTAAATGGAAAAAAGAGTAAAAAAATAGAATCTTCAAGTCAAATCACCATAACATAGTATCACTTTATGTACATTTCTTCCTTTTTTGGCATCACCCTGGATTCACAATTAATCTAAAATGTTCAAGTATCTCTCAAATTTAAAAATTATACGAACACTAATGAGAAATTAAGTTTCTAAAATACTGAGAATGTTTCCAAAATACATTGATTTTACAAACTAATTTGAACACATTTTTTCATTGCAACCTTTGTGTCATAAAATATTACGATTATGACAAACATTATTGCCATTCTTGAAACACTTAAATAAAAAGGATGATCATTTCCTAACCAAAGCACAGTTAGCTCAAATTAGCACACACGAGGTAACTGCACTTGAGCTAGCCTAGCTCCAGTGACCATACTTCAAAACCACACTCTAGTTACAGAGTGATTTAATTAGCAGCACAAATGATTAGCTTCAGAGGAGATGTGGTATCTGAAGCAGTTGCATCTCCACTGCATTGCCAGCTTAAGTTTCAACCCCCTTCCCGAACTAGTTAGCTCAAGCTTAATGCACCACGTAATTCGTGGGAAAACTTCAGTTATAACTCAACCTGACTTTGTTGTGAAGATTCGCTCTCACTCAGAAAAAAAACTGAACATACTTTAAATGTTATTCCTAATTAGGTAGAAACTTTATGGCCGGTAAATTATATCACAAACTACCACCTCTGTTCTTTTTGTGAAAGCCTACTATTGGCTCTAGTAAAGATTTAGGGCATGTGTTCACTGGAAACGCTAAAGCGCTGCTGTGGCTCTCCCAGCGCTATAAAAAACCCACCTCCACAAGGGGAGTAGCTCCCTGCACTGGTGCACTGTCTTTACAGTGCTCGAACTTGCAGCGCTCAGGGGGGTGTTTTTTCACCACCGAGCAAGAAAGTTGCAGCACTGTAAAGTGCCGGTGTAGACAAGCCCTTCGAGACCTTTAACTGAAGCAGGTTTCAGAGTAGCAACCGTATTAGTCAGTATCCGCAAAAAGAAAAGGAGGACTTGTGGTACCTTAGAGACTAACAAATTTATTTGAGCATAAGCTTTTGTGAGCTACAGCTCACTTCATCAGATGGATTCAGTGGGAAGTTGATAGATTTCCACTCCATACGGCTAAATTCAGTGCCTCACATAATGACAGGTTTCAGAGTAGCAGCCGTGTTCCTTGAGGTTTTATAAAGCACCAACAGGGTGTTTCATTAGTGTTTACCTTTTCATTTATGGGAAACAATTTCTTTCACACTCTTAGTTTTGCAGCAAGAACAGACATCTGACTTGACCGCAAAGAACCTTCAAAAGATATCTGAAATATCTTTCCCACAGACAGTAGTACTGGCATTACCAAAGATCAGAAACTTGCTGTAAAGGTTAATAACACATCACTGCACTTTCCAAGGTTTTGAAGTGGGAATATTTAAACACAACACAGTATTTATTGTAGAAGTATTGTATAATATGACTCTAATAAAATATAGTGAGCAATATTGTGGCATACCCTAAACTGGTCTGAAAAGGGCATTGGGGAGAGATTTAAGGAATCTCCATTTATCCCCAGAAGGAGATAAAAATATTTTTTATTTCTATTTAAAATTACTTTTGTTTCAAATTACTTACACATATAATTACTGAAAATTAACTCTGCATTCAAGTCACAACACAATGGCTGGAAAAAGAAAATGAATTTCTGATGTTATTTCAAGAGTTTGATGTTCAGCATGATTACTTTCTTTCAATTCTGCCACAAATAATATTGCTCATAAGGCCCTAATTCAGCAAAGCACATAAGCCCTTACCTAACTTTAAGCACTTAAATAGTCATATTGAAGTCAAAGTGACTAATCTTCTGCTAAAAATTTGACACACTTAAGTATTTTGCTCTATCCAGGCTAAATGCAGTACAATGCATAACATGCTAACATGAGCATCCCAAGCAAAAACAAAGACAGTTCTGATAGTGCCACCTTGTGGTTAATTTGCATTTGTTATCAGCAAACTGGATTTAGGTTTAAAAGTCTTGTTAGAAAATTCTGATCAAGAATTAAGCATTCACTACAGAAGATAACTAGTTACTCTTTAGCTTGTGCAGTCCATTTACTGTAGTGCAGGAAATAAATAAATAAAGTTTTCTTGATGTCAATAGAATAGTTACACATACAATGTCCTTTCTTTATAAAACAAAAATTTATATTTTAAAAGTTAAAGTTATGTTATTAAAGTAGAAAGTTAAAGAATTCAAAAGACAGAAAAAAAAAACAGAATTAACTTTATTCATGTTGGTGGGAAAGGCTAAACATAGACCAGGAGAGGAGGGGATATGAGCAAGATGGAAACCTGGAGAACACACAATTCACCCTGATCCCCCATTAGTACTAGTGAAGAAATGTACTTGTGCATTTTGGATCAAGCCCTGTAAATCCTGACCAAGGCCTTGACTGGGAGCCTCCAACAATGCAGGAAATGAGGCTGTCATACGATCTCCATTTTAAACCACATACAGTAGTTTATACTTCATCATTAACTTTTTAAGCAATGCACTGAACTGGAAGACCTAACATCTTCAAGTGCGTTCTTCATATGAAAAGAAAGCATGTAGGGAATATATATTTAATACATTGCTTTTAATGGACTACTATAATTTACAGAATAGGAAATACTCTAAAGTATTGGTAGAATCTGTATAAAAATAAGTAGGGTTTGGCAAATTTTTACTTTCCACAAGTAAATAGGGTAATTAGCTGACTTGCATTCCGACAAAGGAAACCTAGACTAGCCCCCCTAAAACAAAACAAAAAAACCTTAAGGGAGCACACACATTCACATTTTAATTGGAGGAAAGTATAGCTGGTGTAACATTTTATTTGAAATGAATCCCAAATATGTTTGCAGAAGACCAGCAGCGAGACTTCTTGTACAGTGATTGCACAAACAATACACTGAAAGTTTAGAGACACTGAAACGTGCCTTTCTTAAAATTTTATGCCAGACTAATCATCATCATGTTCAGTATCATTGTTTGTACACGTATGTACCTGTGTTATAGACTTGGAATGGATCTATTTGCTAAGAGAAGAAAAGATACCCTACATGTGTAAGAAATAATCATAAATGTTTACTTACTTATACAGAACAGGTCTATCCTGCAGGGCTTCCATGGCCTGGGTGAGAACTGGAGAAATGTCACATGATTCTTGCGTCAAAGTCCTGCACTCACCTATAAAATAGCAATACAATATTAGGTAAACCTATGTTATTTAGACAGTAAAGATGCTATAACGTCTCTTAAGTCTTGCTATCATGCAGGAAATAAATAAATCATGCAGGAAATAAAGAGAGTTAGGAGAGAAAGTCCCAGAAAGATATTAGGTTACAAGTAGAGTCTCTTCATTTTACAATATAACTTTCAGAATATGTAACAGGTTGTCCATGTCTGTATCACTATAATTTCCCCTTGAGCAGTAGTTTTCTAGGTGAGTGATGTGGTTCTCAATTCTTAACAATTTTTAAAAACAATATAAAATGAGGCTTACTGAATACAGATTTGTGCATGCCATCAAGTTCGTATTTTTAAACCAGGAGTACTACTGTATACAAATTTAAATAAAGATGGTTTTAAAAGACTGCACATTTTACCTCAATTTTAAACGAAGCAGTGCCTACAAAGAGATAACCAGACACTCCTACACTGCAAGAAACAAGCTAGCTCAAAATGGAATAAAGCCACTTAAAGGCAAAATTCTCACACTGGCCATTGATTTTGAGTGTCTCAGTTTGTGCATACTGAACGTATGATTTTTAGGAGTTCTGGGCACCCACAACTGCAGACAAAAATCAGTGGTAAGAGCTGTACAAGCTTCCAACCAGCAAAACTCTGGCAGTAAATAAGGAATTGCAACATTCTATGACAATTATTGGGAAAATGAAAGCAGATTTAGTTTTGAGCAGCTTTATACATGAGTGGCTTTTTAAGTGATGGATGTACTATGACTTTTTAGTCTTATATAATTCATGTGAAAAGGCTGATACAATCATGTCAAATTGTGTAGTTTGATTTCTGATATGGATAAACTTCCATTAAGGAGTTGGCTGCAACTATCAATCTCATTTTCCATGTGATCTAAGATGAAAATAAATTTAGGTCTCCGCTGACAAAAAACTAACCCATAAATTCACTGACAATATCAGCTGGTCCCAGGAATCTCCCTTTTAATCTCTTACAGAAGAGAGATACAGAACATTTGCATTTTACATTGCCAACATGTTTTGGGAAATCTTGAATCTTAGAACTAAAATAGAAAGTAGTTATTTGAGGAAAGAATAAAATATTACTATTGAAACAAAGAACATTCCAAAACTAAATACGCTTTCTGTAGCATCAAACCACTCCTACATTCTAAACTACGGTTAATGATTGCCAGTTAGCACTCATCAGAACTTTCCTGAAACCATCAAAAAGTCAGAACACGATGTCCTATGTCCCAGTAGTATGTCCCTGGCGTACCAAATTTTATTCATTTAGGATTCTAGCCATGGAAGAAAGTCATGTGACAAGCAAGAAATTAGTTTTAACAACAGAGTCCAGATCAGCCCTGTAATATAAGTGCAGCTCAAAGAGAAGGAACAGAATCTCTTGGTGACTGGTTTAGTTCCCAGCTACTAGCCAATTACACAGGTCTTTCTACAGCAATGGTTTTCAAACTTTTTTTCTGGCAACCCAGTTCAAGAAAATTGTTGATACCGGCAACCCAACGGACCTGGGGATGAGGGGTTTGGGGTATGGGAGGGGCTCAGGACTGGGGCATAGGGCTGGGGTGCGGGGGTGAGGGCTGTGGGGTGGGGCCGGGAATGAGGGCTTCAGGGTATGGGAGGGGGCTCTGGGCTGGGGCAGAGGGTTGGGGTGCAGGCTCTGGGGTGGGCCAGGGATGAGGGGTTTGGGGTGTAGAAGGGGCTCCGGCTTGGGGTGCAGGCTCCCAGTCAGCAGCACAGGAGGGTGCTAAGGCAGGCTTTCTGCCTGTCCTAGCACCATGGATCACGCTGCGCCCCGGAAGCAGCCAGCAGCAGGTCCGGCTCCTAGGCAGAGGTACGCAAGCGCCTCCGAGCAGCTCTCGCCCACAGTCACCACCCTCCCCCAGCTCCCAGTGGCTGTGGGAACCAGCCAATGGGAGTGCAGAGCTGCTGCTCGGAGCGGGAGCTGTGCGTGGAGTGCTGTGGCCCCCCCACCGAGGAGCCAGACCTGCTGCTGGGCTCTTCTGGGGTGCAGTGTGGTGTCAGAACAGGTAGGGACTAGCCTGCCTTAGCCGGGTAGCACTGCCGACAGGACATTTAATGGTCCGGTCAGTGGTGCTGACCAGAGACGCCACGACCCCGTACCTTACATTCTGCGACCCAGTACTGGGTCGTGACCCGTAGTTTGAAAACAACTGTCAACAACTGTAATGTTTTAGATGTCCTTCTAATTTAGTCAAAGAAAAGGTTCTAGCTAAGATTACCCCCATTTTAAAAAACTAAAAAGTTGACCACCCTAATATTCATAAATCTAAATCTTCTAAAAACAAAAACAAAGGTGTAACCCTACTTTGAGCCCATCTGTAAAGTCGCTCATAAGAAGTCTCTTGGAGCAAAGCCATCTGTTCCATAATTTCTAGGCTACAAAATAAAAATATTTTATTAGATGTTTATAGAAGCATATAAAATCTAAATTTACAAGTTAGCATTATAAAGAAATGGAAATTTAAAAATGAATGACTTATATTAAGTGTACATTTTGTTCAGATTTGCAGTGCCTTTTGTCATCATTTGAAAGAACAAATAAGGCATCTCCATACAATTACTGTTTTAACTATTAAATGACTTCTTTGCAATTATTCAGATTAAACTCACCCTGTTCTCTGTTGGTTTGTACGGAGAAGAATCTTGACATCATTATGAATTTGCTTTACTCTTCCTAATGCCTTGAAAAAATCCTTTAAAAAAGGAATTTCATGATTTAAAACATTTCCAGTTTTTAAATGAAGAAAAATAAACTTAATAATAGTACTAAAATGCTATACTGGAGGTTGTACTGACAACTATTTGACATTAGAAGTCAGGATTTTTGGATGAAGTGGCGTATGGAACTGGGCAGAACGTCTCCTCCATAGCTCACACATGCTCACAGCAGCTTTGCGGCAACCACAGCAATCACATACATGGAAAAGTAACGCTGGAATGACTTTTGTGCAATGAACATTTTGTCTCCTCTTTTGAAACAGAGCCATCAGACTACCTGCTTTTCCTCTTCTGTTTGGATTTTCTCCAGTGATAAAAATGGCAACAGCCAGCAGCACAGAAGCAGCATGTTTGGAACACCAGCAAATGTTCCATGGATCACAATTAGGAAACCTCTGCTCTGCACACATTCCACTTTGTGACCTCTGCCATATCTAGAGTTTCGACAAACATTTATTACATCTACCGTCTGACCTCTCCCACATTGGGTTCAATTTCACATCTCCAGCAGCTTCACTTGCTTATCCGACTGAAGAACCCACTGCCATCGCAAATCAAATATGAAAAAAATTGAATTTATCATTCCTCCCTATGCCTCTTTCTTCTCCATTAATTCTTGTTCAAATATGAATGGAATAATAACCCACTAAGGAAACTAAGTATTTGCAGTAGACAAAATAAAATCCAGAGTTTTTTAATCATAAATCATTCTGCATATCAAAATAAAAGCCAAAAATATACAATACACTATCAGCAGTTAAAAAGACTCCCACAATAGTCATTTTTTTGTATTTTGTGTTATCACTAAGGATGTACCATATTTCCATTACTGTCCCTGATTTGGGGGATTTATAACCAACATGGCAGCAAAATATAGGTTTTCTTTCATTTAAATAAACATTAAAAGGCAAAGTTAATCTCTGATTAATTTTGACATACAAGGTCTCCCCAGAGAAAATATCTGAAATCTGAAACAACTTCAGAAGTGTTTTTTATCGTTTAAAAATCTCTCTGTACTATTTCAGATTTAGAGACAGTGACATTGGGCATGTGTCAACTTTTTATTTCCTAAGAAGTTCATAATACTTTGTAGTGCATGCATGTCAACCTGCACAGTAAACTTTGGCCAAAATGAGTTTAGACAACAGATTAAAAATTATTCTACAGATACTTTTAGATTAAAGAGGCTGGTATTTTAAAGTTTTTAATGCATGAGTGAGGGAGTGGGGATTTGAGAACAGCTTTGCAAATTCACACACTGTAAGCTAGGTAACAAAAATAGTAAATTTCTGACAGAAAATAATAAAAGCAAAGAAATCAAAGCTAACATGCATCATAAATTTTCTGCTAGCATAGCACAATAGTTGTCTGGTAGCTTTCTGAATTAATCCTACTGTGCTTAATTATTGGAGGACACACATGAGGTCATCATGGTCCACTAGACATTCACTATACTTTTACACAGGAAATCTAATTTTAAAAATTGTTTTGTTTACTTGAAGTAGTCATTGATTGTATAATCAACTACTGTATTTTGTTATCACCTGTAGTAAAGGTAAGAATCAAATAAAACTATCTTCTGATACAGTGTTACCAACTGTGTTTTTCAATTCTGAGGAATGTAATTCTCAAGTCCTACAATATATTTTTAAAAAACACTGGAATTATCAACAGTCCAGGTCCACACTAGACTTGTAACTAGCTGATTGTGCATCATCTAGTCTGCTGCTTCAGTACCCCCAACTGCAATTCTATTCGCACAATTTCTGCACAGTCTTAGGTAGATTAAAAAGAATGCACAACAAAGGAATGTTCCCTGCTCTGCCCTGAGCCAAACGTTGAGTAAATTTACTCAATTATGTGGGTGCTCATGTCCCTACTCTTCTCCATCCCTTCCTGTACAAAGAGAAGAGAGAAAACATGAAAGGAGTTTCATGGATTCATAGCCCATACTCCATTTGGACAGGGTAAGGGAGAAATGATCTTCTTGCCATTGTTGGAGAGCTCACCAGGAGGAAATATACATTTTCTCCCAGGAAAGCAAGGAGGAAGACAGCAGAGAACTCCCTTTTTCACAGGTGTGGTGTAGTGAGAAGGGTTAGGATATGGATTTAGTTTAGTTTCTGTCAGAGTCTGAACTTCAGCAACTTCATTCAGGAATGGGTAAGAGAATCTTTTAGGACTTGATCTTGTGAGCTACTGCACTCCCTCAACTGTAACTGGATTAGAGGGCATGCAGCATCTTGCAGGATTGCCTTCTACATGCGAGGAGGAGGAGCATAGAGATAACTACAGAAATAAAGGTTAGGGCCTAATCCAAAATCCACTGAAGTCAATTAAAAAAACAAACCCTCAAGGAATTTTGGATTAGAGCCTTGATACGTAAACATTTGAGAAAACTGTTTTATGAAAATGTCTGTATTTTGAACTTACTGTTTTCTATCACAACTCAAATGTTTCTTGCAAGGTAACATTTGGTGTTTTATTAAATACATGGCAATTACTCAAGTGCATGATCATTTAACATGCTTTCATTTGTGCTTTTGTTAGTATTGTTTATGGCTATCTGCTCCATGTCTTTAATAATGCTCTCACTGTTAACAGGATGTCTGTGGAAATGAGATACAGAATACCTACTGAGACTCAGTATTTCATTGAAAGTTTCCATGTAACTAAAATAATAAAAGCTATTAAATGTACTTAATTCTCTGGATATTTTAATTGCTCTCACCAAAGAACAATGTGCTTTAAGCAAAAACATATCAATATGTTTAAAAACTTAGTTTAGAAGGTGACTAAAAATAAGTGAGTCAGCACCTAATATTTCAAACAACAACAAATGAAACAATGAGGGAAAGTCCTACTTTAAATCAACTTAAACACTTTAAATATTGCAGTAGCCAAGCAAAATATATACACACACAACAGTGGTGTTACACGATCTGAAAGTACCACAAACTGTTCAGTTTCTTTACTTGGTCAATACAGAGTTTTAACAAACTAAAAATACAGAATTTGAGGCTTTAAAAAAAATCTTTTTATAGTGGAGGAGAAATACAACATTAAAATATCAGTTTTACTGCCCCTCATCAAAGTCATTAATCAGAACAGAAATTTTTACTCTGATTATTTTTACTCATTATGATATCCTCACACACACACGAAATTTATCAGAAGCTCGTCATTCCATTAAGAGATGAATTCATTCTATATAAAAGGAAAGTAATGGTGTGATAGGAAGGTCTATAATGTATGATTGTGTTTTTAACTCAGTACAAAAAAAAACTTATAATGTATTATGAGTTACCTCAGTAATTGGGCCATCTCTTGTGCCTCGAAGAACGTTCATTTCACCAGGACTCAGTTGGAATTTTTCTATGAAAGCACCTGTAACTTGTGCTTTCATTTCTAGTCTTTGACTGTAATAAAAGTGCCAAGGACATTAGTTTTTTATATTATCTCCAACTTATTTTGCACGTACTGATTTTTGAAAATATCAGTATTTTAAAAATCAATGCTCTAGCTACTTCTAATAGTGCAATCTTGCCCTCAGATAATTAAATTGCATCACCATATACCTGATATTATTACCTACTAAGCTCACACACATCTTCATCGATTTTACTCAGCAATGTGAGCCCATGTATTTGAAAGTAGGAACAAGTTATTAAAATATTCAGTTAGCATTTATATCATAGATTATCTGGCACAGGTATCCACACTTCCATAGTTCAATATATGCCTGTCATTTCCTTTCAAGAAGTTCATTGTGAGAATGAAGTCTGCCTCAGCCTTTAGCTCAAGTTTTCACAGATGAAAAAAAGGCTGTACCCACAGAACACCAGAACAGAAGAACCAGAAACATCTGGCACATTAACTCACCTATTTTCTGGAAAACAGATGCAATTTCTATTTAAGAACACACTGTCAGGAGTCATTTACTAATTCCATACACCCTCAAAAACATATTAGCCAGTTCCCACATCATAGAATCATAGAATATCAGGGTTGGAAGGGACCTCAGGAGGTCATCTAGTCCAACCCCCTGCTCAAAGCAGGACCAATCCCCAATTAAATCATCCCAGCCAGGTCTTTGTCAAGCCTGACCTTAAAAACTTCTAAGGAAGGAGATTCTACCACCTCCCCAGGTAACGCATTCCAGTGTTTCACCACATCCTCTTGCCCCTTCTCTCCACTCCACCCCCTTAAGGTAAATCTCACAGACAATTAAATGGAAAAATCACTGAGTGGGCAGTATCTATGTGCATATTGGGGCAAATCCAGTCCTACAGTCATGGAAGGCCCTGAATGTAGTCCAACGGGTGTAGTTATGCAGAGCTCAATCAGCAGATTTCTTTGCAGTGGTGGGCAGCTTGCTTAACTAAGCTGCCTTCACTTAATGACTGATCTGAGTTCCCCTATTTCTGAAGAAATTTTTGTTTACTTTCTGGTTAAAAGTTGATCAGATTTAGACTGAACTGTTTATTTGTGGCTATCTTTTATGGAGATTTTAAAGTTATTTTTATAAAATGTTCTTAACTGTACCCTGTTCACTTATGCTAGTTTAAATTTTCATAAATGACCAGTGATTCTGGAAACTCAATTTTGAGATGCTCTCCTTATGTGGCCTGATTTACAGAAGTACGGAGGCCCACACTCTCAGAAAATAAAGTCCCTTTAAAGCTGTCTCAGGCTGACAACTTAAAAATTGAGACACTCAAGATCAAGTCACTTTTGAAATTGTAGGCCAGTATTATTATTACAATCTTAAAGGCTTGGACATTTGAAAGGAACAGTCACACTACAATAGGCAAATGTAGTTGCTCTAAAGAGAATTACCTTTGAAAAGAAAATACAAAAATAACTGTCAGAAGGCAGCTACCATTTATGTTACCAAAGAAATGGAAAAATGCAGCAGTCCTCTCCTCTCAGGGTTCACCAGCCACATTCATAATCTTTTTATTCATAACCCCGAATCCATCTGCACCCATCCGCACACTGCAACTTCACTCTTTCCAAATGTCCTCATTTCGTATGATCATCTCTCCAGGGTGGTCACCACAGTCAGGAGTGATGCTCCTCCCAAAACAATGTGCTTTAAATCCACTCTAGCCTCAATATCTCCTTGGTGACTGTCTGCCAGAACAACAAACTGACCCACTTTGAATGCTCACAATCATCAAATAATTTCAGTAAAACATAGCCTAATGCAGTAAAACCTGAGGATTTGGGGTGAACTTCTCAAATAACAGCATTGCACATTGCATGCAGCAAAATATGCAAGAGCCTCTAGGTGGCAGCAATGTTTTATCTATCTTATATAATATAATTTGATTATAAAGAGGAAAATTATTAAAACAAGGATCCTATCAGTTTGTGTGCTAGTTAAAACCCTGTTGCTTACTCATTATTATGTTCACCAGATTGACATTCAGCTGATAACTTGTTTAAAGTAGTTAAAAATCCCTCTTTCTACATTACACAGCCTTTTCCCACCTCATAGCTAGGCTTCCATCAAAATATATTAATGCTGTTCTTTAAGCGACTGTTGTGTAACAAAGGATTTCTTTCCCTTCCAAGGGATTTAAATTAGCTGCTTAAATCTGGGTCCAGAACCAGATTATACTGCACTTATGTTTAGGCTTGGAAGAATGTGATTTTTACGTCTTTACAATTTCAGCAGATAATACCGATGTTTATTTTAAAGTACTTTTTCCCATTTTTATCTAGTAAAATTTTCACAGTTGCGTGAAATTATGGGGAGGTCAGACAATTATTTAATGACAGTAGATGTTGAGATTCAAAATATTAAAGCTTTATAAACCACTGAAAACTTGTCAACATCAGATATCAAAATATGCAAAGTAAATATCCTCAAATGAACATATCATACCTGTTTTTACTATTCATTCTTTAGTCCATTTGTAACGAGCCTAATTCAAAAAGCCTAAATCACTGGATTTTGACTAATAAATTCTCAAGCAGCATTTTTCTTGCTTGGTCTATTCATAAAATTCAATTATAGATAGAAATATTTTTGTTGGGCTGTGGTGTACTGTGAAATAGATGTTTACCAACATTTATCAATAAAAATTTAATCCTTCCAAGCCTACTTATGTTGACTAGTACTTTATTATGAAAGTAGCCCCACTGATTTCAACATGAATAAGGGTGACAGAATCTGACTTCTAGGCAGCAGGAGACTGGAAAATGAACCAACATCTTCCACATAGCAGTATACAGCATTAAGATAAAGCCACTTACACTTGAAATTTTTTTAAATAAGCATATTTTCTTGAACAACAGCATGCACGTGAACTTTGTTGTTAAAATAAACTGTGGAATTTAATATAATAGTTCCAAGAGCCATCAATTCAGCAGAAAGCAAGCACAATCAAAGATACTGCTAATGCGTACAGTAGTGCATTGCTAACACACACGATGGAAAAGTGCTGTGCAATTTACAGAGTATGTACAACAACAAAAATTAGAGGGAGGAGCACCTCTTTCACAGACAACATAATAAAGAGATTTGTCTAGCACCTGGCACAGTTTTTCAGGCCCTAGTATGTTATCTGACATACTGGAGATCACTTTTAAATTATGTGCTGAGCATATAAATTATAGCAGAGGGTATGCAGATACTGTACTGCTATGCAAAATACAATGGTTATTTTCAAAAGTCAACTCTGCATAAAAGAGCAAAAGTAACATATCATGGGAACGTAGCACCAATGCAAAAGGGGGAAGTACCAAACACTGTTGCACTTTAAGCTGTCAGGGGGAAATCAGTGAAGAGCAATTTCCCAGTTAATAGTTACCATGGAAACAGAATACTTCTGTGAGAGCACTCAGACTGCTGGGAAAATTATGCACTTCATGCACTTTTCCCTTGAACCAAACACAAAAGCGTTCTGTTTGCTAGGATTATCACCTAGACTCCTCAAAGAATGAGGTGGGGGAGAGACTGCCTTTTCTGTGGTTCAGTTTTATATTGCTACTGAACATTTCCTGGCAGTCTGTTAGTTTCCGTCATGTGAAGAGTCATGGCAGCATGTTCTGACCCCTTGAAAATTAATTTCAGTTTAATACACTAAGGATTCATCACATTTTAAAGCTTTGAAATTTACAAGTTTCAAGATCAACTTATTTTAAACAAACAAACAAAAAGCATAAAAAGAGACCATAGCTGTCATTTTTAACCCTCCCTCCCCCAAGTTGTTAGAAAAATGCTGCTTTTTCAGGGAACATATACTGGGAAGGAATATACACAAAATAAAACATAAGATGACTTCTTCTGGAGACACTGGTAAGCGCAAGGAAACCATCCACAAACATGCACTTCAGCTGCAAATAGGAAAACAAATGTTGTAAATGCAGAGTGGTAATGTACCATTAATGTCTGTGTTTTATATTTTACCTAATAAACACACATTTTAATACAACAGGTTGGACTCATTAGTTGCTGAATGTCTTCACGTAAGTCATAGGATATAATAAAGGAAAACTATACAATGGTAAAAATTTAAAAATCATACTAAATAGCCTCAATGCAAGCTAGGGTTGCCAACTTTCTAATTTGCACAAACCGAACACCCTTGCCCCACTTGTCACTCCAGCCCCGCCCCCTCAGTCACTCACTCTCCCACATCCTCATTTACTTTCATTGGGCTGGAACAGGGGGCTGGAATGTGGGAGGGGGTGCAGGCTCCAGCTGGGAGTGCAGGCTCTGGGGTGGGGCCAGAAATGAGGGGTTCAGGGTGCAGAAGGGGGCACCAGGCTGGGGGCTCCGAGTTCGGGGAGCAGGCTCCAGGAGGAAGTTTGGCTGCAGGAGGGAGTTCAGGGCTGGGGCAGGTGATTGGAGTGCAGGAGGGGGTGCCGGCTCTGGGAGGGTGTTTGTGTGTGGGATGGGGTTCCAACCTGGGGCAGGGGGTTAGGGGTGCGGGCTCCGGCTGGGTGGCGCTTACCTCAGGGGGCTCCCAGTCGGCAGCGCAGCGGGGCTAAGGCAGGCTCCCTGCCTGCTTTGGCTTAGCGCTGCTCCCAGAAGTGGCTGCCATGTCCGGCCCCTAAGCAGAGACGCGGCCAGGCGGCTCTGCATGGTGCCCACACCCAAAGGTGCCACCCTCGGAGTTCCCATTGGCTGATGGGAGCTGAGGCAGTGGCACTCGGGGCGGGGGCAGCACGCAGAGCTTCCCTGATCACACCTGTGCCTGGGGGCTGCAAGGACATGCCGGTCACTTCCAGGAGCTGCGTGGAGCCAGGACAGGCAGGGAGCCTGCCTTAGCCCCACTGCACCACTGACAGGACTTTTAACGGCCTGGTCAGCGGTGCTGACCGGAGCCTCCAGGGTCCCTTTTTGACCAGGCATTCCGGTCAAAAACTGGACATCTGGCAACCCTAATGCAAGATGACAGACAAGGTGGGTGAGGTAATATCTTTTATTGGCCAACTTCTGTTGGTGAGACACAAGCTTTTGAATTTACACAGAGTGTAAAGTCAAAAGCTTGTCTCTATTACTGAAAGAAGTTGATCCAATAAAATATGTTACCTCACTCACCTGGCGTCTCTAATTTCCTGGGAGCATCACGGCTACAATACTACATACATTAATACAAGATGATCAGGCCTACCTTACAATATTAAAGATCTGCACAAGCACTGGCATAAAGAGACTAACCTTCCACCATAAAAATCTTTTCAGGGAAATGAAACAAGACAAATCACAAGCAATACTTTAGGTGCCAGATTATATTAACAGCATTGAAATGGTACAAAACTTCTTCCTTTGTGTACTATGGTTAACAAATTCTATGATTATTAAATATTGCAACTAAGCAACTTATTCATTGCAAAGAAATTCACTAAATTTAATCTGTGTTTCTCTGTTCATGAACCAATCTTGATTTCAGTGAATAAGTTCCCTTTTGTAAGCATTCCGGTAACTCAACCAAACACCAGCTTTACTCTAAAGCTAATTTGCATGAAACAATTTCATTGGTTGAATGAGGGAGACTGCACAGATGGTGCATTACCTGGCCCAAATGATACACCCAGTAGCAAACACAACTCTCCCAGAAGAACACAAGCATACACATTAAACCCAAATACAGACAGCCTCTCAACACAGCACACATTCCTCATTCTCCACCTGCACAGAATTCTCCCAGCACAACATAACCCACCAACAACTCAACACAACCCACAACATCTCTCTAAAGCAGGGGTGGGCAACCTTTTTGGCCCGAGGGCCACATCTCGGTGGGGAAATTGTATGCAGGGCCATGAATGTAGGGCTGGGGCAGGGGGTTGGGGGTGCAGGAAGGATGAGGCAGGGGCTCAGGGCAGGGGGTTGGGATGCGGGGTGCAGGAGCAGATCTGGGGTAGCAGCCTGCCCTAGCCCCACACCACTCCTAGAAGCGGTCAGCATGTCCAGCAGTGGCTCCCGGGGGTGGGGCGGGGCAGGCAGCTCTGCCACGCGCTGCCCTCTCCTGCGGGTACCACTCCTGAAGCTCTCATTGGCTGTGGTTCCCCATTCCCAGCCAATGGGAGCTGTGGGAGGTGGTGCCTTCAGGTGAGCGCAGCGCACAGAGCCCTCTGCTCCCTCCTCCCCCAGGGACCACAGGGACGTGGTGCCGGCCGCTTCTGGGAGCGGTGCGGGGCCAGGGCAGGCAGGGAACCTGCCTTAGCCCCGCTGCACCACTGGGCTGGCAAATCGTGCGGGCTGGACTGAAAACCCTGACGGGCTGAATCCGGCCTGCAGGCCGTAGTTTGCCCTCCCCTGCTCTAAAGCCTAGGCCCTGGTCTACACTAGGACTTTAGGTTGAATTTAGCAGCGTTAAATAGATGTAAACCTGCACCCGTCCACACGATGAAGCCCTTTATTTCGACTTAAAGGGCTCTTAAAATCGATTTCCTTACTCCACCCCTGACAAGTGGATTAGCGCTTAAATCGGCCTTGCTGGCTCAAATTTGGGGTACTGTGGATACAATTCGACGGTATTGGCCTCTGGGAGCTATCCCAGAGTGCTCCATTGTGACCGCTCTGAACAGCACTCTCAACTCAGATGCACTGGCCAGGTAGACAGGAAAAGAACTGCGAACTTTTGAATCTTATTTCCTGTTTGGCCAGCGTGGCAAGCTGCAGGTGACCATGCAGAGCTCATCAGCAGAGGTGACCATGATGGAGTCCCAGAATCGCAAGAGCTCCAGCATGGACTGAACGGGAGGTACGGGATCTGATCGCTGTATGGGGAGAGGAATCCGTACTATCAGAACTCCGTTCCAGTTTTCGAAATGCCAGAACCTTTGTCAAAATCTCCCAGGGCATGAAAGACAGAAGCCATAACAGGGACCCAAAGCAGTGCCGCGTGACACTTAAGGAGCTGAGGCAAGCCTACCAGAAAACCAGAGAGGCGAACGGCCGCTCCGGGTCAGAGCCCCAAACATGTCGCTTCTATGATGAGCTGCATGCCATTTTATGGGGTTCAGCCACCACTACCCCAGCCGTGTTGTTTGACTCCTTCAATGGAGATGGAGGCAACATGGAAGCAGGTTTTGGGGACGAAGAAGATGATGATGATGAGGTTGTAGATAGCTCACAGCAAGCAAGCAGAGAAACCACTTTTCCTGACAGCCAGGAACTGTTTCTCACCCTGGACCTGGAGCCAGTACCCCCCGAACCCACCCAAGGCTGCCTCCTGGACCCGGCAGGCGGAGAGGGGACCTCCGGTAAGTGTACCTTTTAAAATACTATACATGGTTTAAAAGCAAGCATGTGAAAGGATTTATTTGCCCTGGCATTCACGGCTCTCCTGGATGTACTCCCAAAGCCTTTGCAAAAGGTTTCTGGGGAGTGCAACCTTATTGCGTCCTTCATGGTAGGACACTTTACCACTCCAGGCCAGTAACACGTACTCGGGAATCATTGTACAACAAAGCATTGCAGTGTACGTTTGCTGGCGTTCAAACAACATCCGTTCTTTATCTCTCTCTGTTATCCTCAGGAGAGTGAGATATCATTCATGGTCACCTGGTTGAAATAGGGTGCTTTTCTTCAGGGGACACTCAGAGGAGCCCATTCCTGGTGGGCTGTTTGCCTGTGGCTGAACAGAAATGTTCCCCGCTGTTAGCCACAGGGAGGGGAGAGGGTTGAGGGGGTAGCCACGCGGTGGGGGGAGGCAAAATGTGACCTTGTAATGAAAGCCCATGTGCTATGTATGTAATGCTAACAGCAAGATTTACCCTGAAAGAGTGTAGCCACTGATTTATAAAATGTGTCTTTTTAAATACCGCTGTCCTTTTTTTTTTTTCTCCACCAGCTGCATGTGTTTCAATGATCACAGGATCTTCTCCTTCCCAGAGGCTAGTGAAGATTAGAAAAATAAAAAAACACACTTGTGATGAAATGTTCTCTGAGCTCATGCTGTCCTCCCACACTGACAGAACACAGACGAATGCATGGAGGCAAATAATGTCAGAGTGCAGGAAAGCACAAAATGACCGGGAGGAGAGGTGGCGGGCTGAAGAGAGCAAGTGGTGAGCTGAAGAGAGGGCTGAAGCTCAAATGTGGCGGCAGCGTGATGCGAGGAGGCAGGATTCAATGCTGAGGCTGCTGGAGGATCAAACCAGTATGCTCCAGTGTATGGTTGAGCTGCAGCAAAGGCAGCTGGAGCACAGACTGCCACTACAGCCCCTGTGTAACCAACCGCCCTTCTCCCCAAGTTCCAGAGCCTCCACACCCAGACACCCAAGAACGCGGTGGGGGGGCCTCCGGCCAACCAGCCACTCCGCCACAGAGGATTGCCCAAAAAAAAGAAGGCTGGCATTCAATAAATTTTAACGTTATAAACTTTTAAAGTGCTGTGTGGCATTTTCCTTCCCTCCTCCACCACCCCTCCTGGGCTACCTTGGTAGTCATCCCCCTATTTGTGTGATGAATGAATAAAGAATGCATGAATGTGAAGCAACAATGACTTTATTGCCTCTGCAAGCGGTGATCGAAGGGAGGAGGGGAGGGTGGTTAGCTTACAGGGAAGTAGAGTGAACCAAGGGGCAGGGGGTTTCATCAAGGAGAAACAAACAGAACTTTTACACCGTAGCCTGGCCAGTCATGAAACTGGTTTTCAAAGCTTCTCTGATGCGTACCACATCCTCCTGTGCTCTTCTAACCGTCCTGGTGTCTGGCTGCGCGTAACCAGCAGCCAGGCGATTTGCCTCAACCTCCCACCCCGCCATAAACGTCTCCCCCTTACTCTCACAGATATTGTGGAGCACACAGCAAGCAGTAATAACAGTGGGAATATTGGTTTCGCTGAGGTCTAAGCGAGTCAGTAAACTGCGCAGCGCACCTTTAAATGTCCAAATGCACATTCTACCACCATTCTGCACTTGCTCAGCCTGTAGTTGAACAGCTCCTGACTACTGTCCAGGCTGCCTGTGTACGGCTTCATGAGCCATGGCATTAAGGGGTAGGCTGGGTCCCCAAGGTTAACTATAGGCATTTCAACATCCCCAACAGTTATTTTCTGGTCTGGGAATAAAGTCCCTTCCTGCAGCTTTTGAAACAGACCAGAGTTCCTGAAGATGCGAGCATCATGTACCTTTCCCAGCCATCCCACGTTGATGTTGGTGAAACGTCCCTTGTGATCCACCAGAGCTTGCAGCACTATTGAAAAGTACCCCTTGCGGTTTATGTACTCGCAGGCTTGGTGCTCCGGTGCCAAGATGGGGCCATAGACGGAACCCATATCCCTACCACAGTTAGGGAATCCCACTGCAGCAAAGCCATCCACTATGATCTGCACATTTCCCAGGGTCACTACCCTTGATATCAGCAGATCTTTGATTGCGTGGGCTACTTGCATCACAGCAGCCCCCACAGTAGATTTGCCCACTCCAAACTGATTCCCAACTGACCGGTAGCTGTCTGGCGTTGCAAGCTTCCACAGGGCTATCGCCACTCGCTTCTCAACTGTGAGGGCTGCTCTCATCTTGGTATTCATGCGCTTCGGGGCAGGGGAAAGCAAGTCACAAAGTTCCATGAAAGTGCCCTTACGCATGCGAAAGTTTCGCAGCCACTGGGAATCGTCCCAGACCTGCAACACTATGCGGACCTACCACTCTGTGCTTGTTTCCCAAACCCAGAATTGGCATTCCACAGCATGAACCTACCCCATTAGCACCATGATGCATGCATTGCCAGGGCCCATGCTTTCAGAGAAATCTGTGTCCATGTCCTGATCACTCACGCGACCGCGCTGACGTCGCCTACTCACCCAGTATCGCTCTGCCAGGTTCTGGTGCTGCATATACTGCTGGATAATGCGTGTGGTGTTTAATGTGCTCCTAATTGCCAAAGTGAGCTGAGCAGCCTCCATGCTTGCCTTGGTATGGCGTCCGCACAGAAAAAAAACGCGGAATGATTGTCTGCCATTGCTCTGACGGAGGGAGGGGCGACTGACGACACGGCTTATAGGGTTGGCTTCAGGGAGCTAAAATCAACAAAGGGAGTGGCTTTACATCAAGGAGTATTTCAGGCAGGACTTCACCAAGGGTTCCAGTAAGAAATGGTGCACCTAAGTTATTGTTCTTATTGGAACAAGGAGGTTAGTCTGGCCTCTGATTGATACATGGCTAGATTTACCTCGCTGCACCTTCTCTGTGAGTGACTGCAGTGTGACCTAGAGGAATGAGTCCCCTAGATGGGGGAGGGGGGGAAGCAAATGAGTACAAAACAAATCTGGTCTATTTCTTGTTTTGATCCACTCCATCTATCTTTTACATCTTTGGCTGGCAGCAGACGGTGCGGAAGGACTGCTAGCCATCCTCATCTCTTGCCTGCCTAGCAGAAGATGGTACAATACGACTGCTAGCAATCCATATCGCCTGCCTGCTCACCATAAGATGGTTCAATAGGACTGACTGCAGGACTAAAGAGAATGACTTGATCAAGTGACTCCAAATTTAGGCCCTGCGCCCATGTCTGCCCAGGCGCTCCTGGCCGATGTGGCCAGGAGCACCTCAGACATGACGATGACGGCTACCAGTCCTATTGCACTGCCTGCTGCCACAAGGCAATGGGTTGCTGCTACTGTGTAGCAATGCAGTAGCGCGTCTGCCAGCACCCAGGAGACACACGGTGACGGTTACCCGAGCGGGCTCCATGCTTGCCGTGGGATGGCGTCTCCACAGGTAACTCAGGAAAAAAGGCACGAAACGATTGTCTGCCCTTGCTTTCACGGAGGGAGAGGGGGAACGGGGGCCTGATGATATGTACCCAGAAACACCCGCGACAATGTTTTAGCCCCATCAGGCATTGGGATCTCAACCCAGAATTCCAATGGGCAGCGGAGACTGCGGGAACTGTGGGATAGCTCAGTGCAACGCTCCGGAAGTCGACTCTAGCCTGGGTACTGTGGAAGCACTCCGCCGAGTTAATGCACTTAGAGCATTTTCTGTGGGAACACACACACTCAAATATATAAAACAGATTTCTAAAAAACCGACTTCTATAAATTCGACCTAATTTCGTAGTGTAGACATACCCTAGATGTCTTGAGTCAATGTGAAGAAATGGAAACAACTACAAGCATGGTTGAGAGCTCTGTTTGTTCAGTATACTACCAGGTTCAATCATCAGTGGAATCTGGGGCCTGTTAAAAATTGGATTGTAAGTTCTAAGCCATTTGCTGCTTTCTTACACATGTGAATTTACAAATTACACTCATGCAACAACATGGGATTTCAACTACTAATACTGAATTCAATGGTCATGAACCAACCAAACAGCCGTTCAGAATTCAAAAAAAAGTTCCCAAAAATCAGTTTTTCAGTATTTCACCATGTGTTCTCCAACAGAAGGTTGATAGAGACAAACGAGAAAGCTGTTTTACATCAAATAACTTTCGTTCCTTGTCAGGATTAACCTCTTTTTGTAGGCCACATTATTAAATATAACTCTGAGCCTGATTCTTGTTTATATTAAGGCAATGTTTGGGCAGCGTCAAGGATCTTAAAATGGACATATATGCTCACTGTAATGCCCTTTTACACTCTTACAGTGATGTAAAATAAGGATCAGGAACATAGTATTTAATGCATTCATGATTTATCTTATGATGATAGGTTAACGTTCCAACCAACATTAATCTACACTAATTCTCCCATTAAGAACTCACCTGTTCATCTTCAAGAATCATAGAAATGTGGGGCTGGAATGGACCTTGAGAGGTCCCCCAATGGTGGGGCAGGACCAAGTATACCTAGACCATCCTTCGCAGGTGTTAGTACATTTAACCTGTTCTTAGACACTGATTCTTAAAGACTGATTCAGACTCAGCTCAGTTCTAATACAGTATTATACTTAACCACAAAAAAATTCCCAATAGACAATGTTCAATAGCAGTGCAGGTGGCCCATCGCTGGCATTATCTGGAATAGATCAATTTCCTCATGTAGATAGATGGCCCAAATTGCATCTGTTATACCATTTTTTATACTGGCAAAACTCCACTTACCTCAGTGGAATTATTCCTGCTTAATGCCTCGTTACTTATGCTTTATATATTGGTGTAAGTGAGAGGAGAATCAGGCTCCAGGTCTTAACTGCCCCCCCCCCCAAAATTAATTTGTATTGAAAAGTTTAGGCAATTAGTCAATCTTTCACATGAAATGTTCTTCACAGAAACAAAATGTAATTCCAGCAAAAGGTCAGGACACAAAGTGCATCTCATTAGTACAAATCACCACTTTCTTTTCTCTATGGATACTGATGAAAGCGTATTTCTCCAACCTGCCACAAACATTGCTGAACTTCTTGAAGTCCCTCTAAATCAATTACTAATGGGAAAGTAATCTATAAAAAATATCCAACACATCAATAAGATTCTCAGCTAAGGGAGTACTGTAGAATGTGCAAGATTATTGTTGCAGAATGCATGCTTATTGAAAACATTGTTCCCAGTGAAAGGCTTTCAAGCCTGTTTTTCTGAGAACCGTGGGTGCTCTCTCTATGCTCGCTCTTTTTTCTTTTATAAATAGTGTAAACACTAGTAATGCATTTGAGACCACCATAAAATACTTTATAAAATATAGTTAAAGGTTATTTATTTAATGCTTATTGATGTTTCATCTTGTTTAATTTACTTAATCCTACAGGAAACAAATTCTTCAGAATCAATATAACAGCTACATATTCCAATATCACAATAGGCTTTTTTTCTGGATTCATTTTTATTAAAACAAAAACAAAACAAATACACAAATGAAAGATTGCTACAAAAAGAGAGAGAAATTTATTGTTCTCAGTTTATATAGTTTTAACGGCATGCTCATATGAGCAGTTTCAGTTTTAAAATAACAAAATGCATTTTAAAAATAATGACCCACAGCCCACAATACATATCTTAACAGCATGAAAACCGAGGGGGAGATTTAAAAAGTCTAAGCTATTTAGGAGCACAAGTCTCACTGAAAGTTCCTAAATCCCTTAAAGAGACAAGAAGGGTGAGGTAATATCTTTTATTGGACCAACTCCGCTACAGTGCTTCAGTGCAATCTCTACTATGCTGATGGGAGAGCCTTTCCTGTTAGTGTAGTTAATCCACCTCCGTGAGAGGCGAGAAGTCCTCCTGTCGACATAGCACTGTCTATACCCACAGTTAAGTTGGTATAACTGCATCACAAAGGGGTGTGGATTTTTCACATCCTCGAGTGATGTAGTTATACTATGTGAGTTTATATAGTAGTATAAGGTATGGCATAAAGGTAGTAACACCTCTGCAGTCATTACAGGACACAAAAGGGGGACATGACTGTAGTAAGTCATAAAACCAGTGTCTTTATTAAGACCATGATTTTTAGTGCCTAGCAAAGTTATGAATTTAAGCTCCCAGGCTCAACTTTTGAAGGTGTTGTGTAGGTTTCCTTTGAAGACCAGGACTGAGAGGTCAGATATGGCGTGCTCATTTTGTGAAAAGTGTACACCCACAGGTGATGTGGTGTTTTTGTCTTATTTTTATGTGAGAGTTCATTTAAAAGAATGGTGATTGTCTGGTTTCACCCACATAGTTGCTATTAGGGCCTATCACAACATGTGGTGTATCTCATCCAGCACATTAAATGCCGCATTAGTTACTCAAGAGTTATGTAACCCTATGCTCTCTTCTCTCTCTGTGTGTAAAATGTGTGTGTGTGTGTAAAAAATATTTTTAAAAAACTACATTAAAAGAATGTTAGGGTCACAAAGTCAAGCACTCAAAGGTTAGGAAATACAAGAATTAAGCATTCCTAGGCTACCTAAAATTGTCCCCCTTAGGTGCATGCATTACGATAGTCTTTAAACAATCACTTACAATTTTTTCCACATGGGAAAACATATTTTGAACTAACCTCATTCTTGAAAATTGCCACCTTTTAGCTGAAACTTTTCAAAAAACAGCCTAAGGCAGACAGACTTAGCATGACAATTTCCATCCCAAATGGTAAAAGTTTGGCAAAGTTATCAGCAACTGAAAACTGGGTCTTATGATAGGAGGTAATGGGCAAACAATTATAGGCCATGCTGCCAGTTCCTCTTATAATAAACTATGTACTGTTTCATCCAGGGACCCCAATCAGTTTCGGGTCACCAGTCTTACACACTTTACAAATGCAGACAACTGTTCCTCCCTCCCTGCCAAAAAAAATAAAGTCCCGCAAAGATATAATCTACGGAGACAAAGCAACATATGAGAGGAGAGGAGGGGAGAAGAGATGGGCATAAGAACACAATAAATATTCAAGTCACTTAATTATACTTACATAACAAATGGTAACATTTTGTTGTGTAAAAATTAGTTCTGCTTTTCTGAATCAGCCTGCTTCAAAAATGCAGTAACTACCTAGGAAGTGTTTTTAGAGTGTTCTAAGGAGCACAATATTAAAACACAAAGGAATCATCAGTAGTACCCTTTTTAGCTTCTTACTAGCAGATTTCAGATCACAAGCTACTTTGAATTTGAGCTACTTCTTTGACACATACAAATGCTTTGGTGCCAAGATTGTTGTGCAACTATCATCATGTAGGTGTCCTTTACTTGGTTGAGCAGCCTGACTGAGGCTTATCTGTTTTAGTAAATTGGTGGGAATTGCTCATAATTTATCTTTATCACATGCTGTCTCTCTTCAGTTCCTTACCCTTACACTGCTAATGCATGATATTTCAATAGGTGGAATAAGTAAGTTAGTAAAATACCTTCATATGATATAAATTAAAAAGGAAAGCTGAATTTCACAATTTTTGTTAACAATCTGAGTTGTACAGGGAGTATGTCCAACAGAACTGGGACCTAGTTCATCACTGTAGTCCAGTTTATACATGAAGAATAGTTTTTGGTTTGCTTGTGAAGGATCCTGTGGAGCTACAGTATGTTTCAGAAAACAGGTAGCCAAGATAAAGATAATTTCTAGTAGCACTAAACATTAGTCAAGATTTTGTATCCTACGGCAAAGATTAGCACCCATAAAGACATGTAATCCCATAAAGTACCAAAACCTGCAAATTAAAAGTCTGTCTTGACATAGTTTTATGCTAGGGAAATATCTAAGTATAATTCAAATTTTATAACAAAACAAGAAAAGAAAAAAGCTCAAGGCAATCCTTCAATACTATCCTCAATATTGAGTGTGAACGGCATGTTGTAGCAAGTATTTTCCTGAGTATTCTGAGTGGAAAAGATGACAGAGCAGTAAAATTGTCCTGAAGGTATGGAGAATGGAAGAGAGGGAAACTGCAGGTTCAAAAGAGTTATGTCACTTCCTGAGAACCATCATACAAACAGTTTAAGTAGCTTTTCAGCCTACAGTAGCTCAGTTCTTGCTAATTCTTGATTTTGGTGAAAAACAACATTCTATTCTTTTTTCATCCTATGTATAATGCTTTCTAAATATATGAGATGGGTCAGTGGCCTGGATATACTTGTCAGTCAAGATGCTTGGCAATCTTCCATCAGGATGACTGGCAGATTCATCAGAATTACAAGCTCACTGCAAGTGAAATCGAATCATAACCCATAGAAGAACTAAGCAGGATAAATAGATATTTGTCCATTTTCTGCTACTACATAGGACTTGCTCTCTCCCATGATGGCTGTCTATCTTGGATTCTGTTACACTGTTTATATCCAACACACTTATTAGGCAAGCCGAGCTGTGAATTAATGCCAAGATTAGATATAGCTGGAACACGTAATAAATCCCAATACACATCACAGTTGAGACTGAGCTGAGATACACAAAATCTTAAAACAAAAATGAGATAGGTAAAGAACAGTTTGTCCCCACAAAGTTCCACCACTGCATCCCAGAATGACCTAAGAGCAACCACATCCAGAGGAGGTTAGGTCAGTGTGCAGTAAAGAAGGATGGAACAGTCACCATTACTACGCGTTTTAAGGTCTTTTTTCCAATAAAAACTGCCAACATTCAATTATTATTAATGAAAATTTAAATATCTTTTCAGTAGACTTTCACTGTCATCAGTTCATTTTTATTTCTAAGCACTACTCTTTTTGTGGTCTCTCTTAAATCATGCTCAAATAAATTGGTTAGTCTCTAAGGTGCCACAAGGACTCCTTTTCTTTTTGCGAATACAGACTAACACGGCTGTTACTCTGAAACCTCTCTTAAATCATGACTCTTTTGAAAAGTGACTGTAAAACTGGCTGTGTGGGATTCCATTTTATCTTTTCAATTAGTTCACTACCAAAGCAACTGCTAGCCCTGCCAAATCAATGTGCGATATGAAAGTCAAGCTGGATACTTTCAGGTTGCACATTACCATCAGTAATAAGCGATTCTGCAATTGGAACTTAATAATTTTGTTGATACATGGACCAGAAAAGAATCCTGCTCACTCTACCATAGCTGTATTGGCTTTGCAGTGCTAAAAAGAGGAAAAAGCTGTGAAATCTTATTTTAAGCACTAAAACAACTAGTTACCAGAATGTTCTGTAAGAATTTTACATAACTTTTCTGAACACAATTACATTCTGTACCCAGGTATGCATTGATAAGATATGCTTTTTTAAAAACCAAAACTACAGCACATGGTTTGTTCATCTTTTATTTGTTTTAAGGTAAAAATCAGGTCGGCAAGATTTACAAGGTGCATCTATGTGGTAAATGTGGCTGTCTTATAGAAATATTTTATATTTCTATTGAGTTGTAAATAATTTTAAGATAATGATTTCAAAATATACACCCACCTTGGTAATGAAAAGAAATTTAAGCTGTCACTGATTCTAGCCATTCTTAAACAAGAATTAAATGTTCAATGATTCATAAGAAATCTGTAGATGGAAATTCTAGACAAAAGCAACATAAAGTCCTGAGACAAGAAAAAGTCATCAGCTCATTATGGCTCGTTACTTCCAATATTTCGTTTCTCCCAAGAAAGCATTCAACTGTTTCCTAACTGATCTCAGCAGCTCAGCCTGAACAATCTTGCCCAATAGGGCATTTCCAAATGTATATTACTTTGCTTAGCAGAGCACTTGAATGTTTATCTCCAGTGTAATAAAATGTGTATTTGGGCTAACAAAATTAAATTTAGTATTTAAACACTCATTTTAAACTATTTTCAAAATTACAGCATTACTTTAGTCTTATGGATCACATATTTTCTTCCTTATCTTATTCTTATGGTGCTCACTTGGTACTATAGTCTCTCCACCTTTCCAGTAATTCATTTTGTGGGCTAAAATGTTGATACAGCAGAGACTAGAGGCACTCCCTCCAAACAGAAAAAAACCTTACCAACTTGTTTCAGATACATGCCTCATATTCAAACCAAGCTGCAATGAACACTTAAATGGAATATAAGCTTTTCATAACACTTATCTAACGAATAATAAATGTTCTGTGAAAAAAGAAAAAGGTAACATACCTATAAGCCCAGTTATTTCTAAGTGATTTGCAGGGTAAGAATAATACACAATGCTGTGTAATACTGCACTGAAAGATCCTATGCCACAAAATGATCATAATTGTTAATGTATTTTATCTAACCAAAAAGTGTTCTGTATCTATATAACAGCGGGCTGAATTGAGCCCAGTTATTTTAATACTGAAATAATCATCTTACAATCTCAGATCCAAAAATGTAAGACAGCTAAGGTTAATGTTAACCCACAGATGCACCAAGTTTCAGAATTCAGAGTAACAGCCGTGTTAGTCTGTATTCGCAAAAAGAAAAGGAGTCCTTGTGGCACCTTAGAGACTAACCAATTTATTTGAGCATGAGCTTTCGTGAGCTACAGCTCACTTCATCAGATGCATCTGATGAAGTGAGCTGTAGCTCACGAAAGCTCATGCTCAAATAAATTGGTTAGTCTCTAAGGTGCCACAAGGACTCCTTTTCTTTTTGCAAGTTTCAGAAGTTTACTATTAAAACAAATATAGAGCCCTTCACTAAAGAAAACAAGTTATTACATATCTTTAAAAAAAATTCCACATTAAAATAATGTCCAAAAGCTTCTTAAGCATGTACAAAAGTAAGGAATTTCCTTGCTATTTTAGCTTCAGAGGGGTAGCCGTGTTAGTCTGGATCTGTAAAAGCAGCAATGAGTCCTGTGGCACCTTATAGACTAACAGACGTATTGGAGCATGAGCTTTCGTGGGTGAATACCCACTTTGTGCATCCGACGAAGTGGGTATTCACCCACGAAAGCTCATGCTCCAGTACGTCTGTTAGTCTATAAGGTGCCACAGGACTCATTGCCGCTTTTGCTATATAACTATTTTATTCCTTGCCTATCTGGTATATCTAGGCATTACAACTCATTTCATGTTCATGATTCACCACTGTTCTGAGGCCTCCAAGAAAACCATCTGAGCTGCAATTGCTAGAAAATTTTTAAACAAAATGAAAACGATACATAGCTAAACAAGCACCTGAGGAGAATTACTAGATTGGCATGTTTAGATAGGCCCACAATAGCAGATCTAGGAAAGTCTCCATAGAACCCAGGCAGTGCCAGGCTGACGTAAGGTGTAAATATGCTCCTAAATCTTCACTACTGTGAGATGACTAAAGGACTTGTCCACTTTATGGGCTAATTTTCAAGAGAGCTCAACATTCTACAACTCCTATTGTCCTCACTGCTATGGCCAAACTTGTGGGATCAGAAGAAGCCCCTAAAGGAAAAGAGCCAACTTCTTTGTTTAGGATTATTTTACGGTAATCCAGAGGACCACCCTTCATTTACAGACTCCATCAATTTCCTTAAGTCCTTCTCTAAGTCAAAAAGTTATCAAGTTGAAAGCCTTCAAAATTTGTCTGACTAACCAGGAATTGATTCATATGACCTGTGTACAGTATATGAGGAGACTATATTTCAAGCAAAAAGAAAAGATAAACAACCAACCTATAGAACATAACTGAATAAACCTGCAGGGTCCCTGCACTGGACCATTATCCTTGGCAGCTGCCTCAGACGAGATCAATGGGAATAATCTGCAAAGATGGAAGCACCAACTGAAGTCTCAGAGGACTCAAAGACTCCTCTTACTCTCTGATTTTCTTGCACACTGGCTACCCTGAGGAAATCGCCTACCCTTTCGAGGATGGTGTGGTTCCTGCAAAACATAAGCAGCTACCTTTAAAGGAGAGTATTAAGACCTGTGATTTGTCTGAGATGAGACAAATTAAGAGGTCTATATGTATGTGAAGTAATTAAAATGTGGTAAAGTAAGGGGAAATAAGGTCTCTGGCATTATTTCAATGCTTCAAATAAGTGCTTTGTTTGTATTTGTGAGACGCAATTGAAAAAAGTCTCCATCCCCCATTCCAGAGTAGAGTATTTTTATTTGTTTTAGTTTTAAAGTGAACCTAATTGCCAGACAATTTCAAACTCAATACTAATTACAACACCTGTTAACAAAATATATTTTAACAACAAATGACTGCTTATGGTTGAACGTAGTTCTGCAGGAATTTCTGACTAATGGGAATTAATTGCAAATTTGAAGGCAGAAGGTGAAAGTGAACATGAAATGATAGATTTCATGATTCTGAGGAAAGGGAGTGAGAGAAGCAGAATATAGACAATGGACTTCAAAAATACAGATTTCAGCAAACTCCGGGAATTGAGAGGTAAAATTGTGAGGCTTCCTTGGGGGTGTTCAGAACTGTAAATCTCCTTGTTACCCCTCTGCCTCAGCAAGAGAGAGATTTGCTGCTCTTAAACTTGTGTCAGCTCCCTGATACTCCAGACTGTTAGGTAGTCCAACAAACACCTCAGGACCCTTTCAGCCCTTACTTCAGCTTGCAGGTAACACTTGGTGCATTTTAGTTCCTGAACTCCCTTGGAGAGCATTCCCCTGCCGTATCCAGCCCGTCACTGGACACTCACAGAAATTACCTATTCCACTGTCTCCAAAGAGACAGTATACACAACAGCCTGCTGGCTCAGCTGAGGATGCACACCTGAGATAAATTTATAATAAAACAAAATAAGTGTATTAATAAGAGCAGAGATTCAAGTGATATTAAGCAAGGATAAGAGAAACAGAATATGGTTACAAATAAAACCAGAGTATAACACAATTTTTAATGACTAAAACTTAGCAGTTTACAATCCTTTGGCTAAAACAGTTTCTCACCCTCATAGTCCTTTTGCAAAGTCTGCGATTTTTAGTATGTGTGTAGAGGTTTGTTTGTTTTTTAATCATTTTTTATATATTTCCTCTGTTACGCTTTTACCTTAAGAATAAATGTGCTTGCTTAGAAAATCTTTGTGCTAACTTATGGCAGTGTGTCATTACACTGTTGATAGCCTTCAAAGAGGAAGTAAAATGCAGGCACTGGCCTGTTCTGGCAGTCTGGCTTGCTGGGAATAATGCAGTGTCACCAGAAAACTGTGAGGCTTGGAGAAACCTCAGTCAGAAGGGAGAGGGACACAGGTAACTGCTGAGGAACCAGAAGCCTAAAGTGGGTGCCCTCCATGGACCACAGAAGTAGAATACAGGAGCCATTGCCCGGAACTGTGACATCTAACTCTGATACCTAGAAAAATGCTGGAAGAAATTATCAAACAATGAATTTGTAAGCACTGGGAGGATAATAGGGTGATAAGGAATAGCTAACATGAATCTGTCAAGAACAAATCATGCCAAACCAACCTAATTTCCTTCTTTGCCAGTGTTATTGGCCTAGTGAATAGGACAGAGGCAGTAGATGTCCAATATTAATATTTTGACACAGCCCCACGTCACTCTCATAAACTAGGGAAATATGGTTTAGATCCATGGTTCTCGACTTTTTTTCATTTGCAGACCCCTACAAAATTTCAAACGCAGATGAGAACCCCTTTGGAAATTTTAGACAGTTTGTGGACCTCACTGGTTGAGAACCACTGGTTTAGAAGAAATTACTGTAACACGGGTGCACATCTGTTCGGAAAAAACCCTACTCCGAGTATGTTTCAGTTGTTTCTGGCATATCTAGTGGTGTACGCAGGTGTCAGTCCTTGGTCCAGTACAATTCAATATTTTTATTAATAACTTGGATAACGGAGTGGAGAGTGTGCTTATAAAATTTGTGAAGGACCACGTAAACTTAGACCATCTTTGATCAGTATTTGTCTAACTTGTTCTTAAAAACCTTCAATGGTAGCAATTCCACAACCTCCCTTGGAAGCCTATTCCAGCGGTTATACTTGGAAAGCTTTCCTAATATCTAACCTAAACTGTCCTTGTTGCAGATGAAGCCTTCTTGCCATACCTTCAGTGGACATGGAGAACAATTGATCACTGTCCTATTTATAACAAATCTTTGCATATTTGAAGACAGTTATCAGGTTTCCCGCCTCAGTCTTCTTTTCTCAACTATCCCACATTGTTGGCTCATATTCAATTTGTGATTCACTATAACCTGCAAATTCTTTTCACCAGTATTACAACCAACCCAATATTCCCCATTTTGTAGCAGGGGAATGCTCTCCAAGGGAGTGCAGGAACTAAAGTGCACCAAGTGTTACCTGCAAGCTGAAGTAAGGGCTGAAAGGGTCCTGAGGTGTTTGCTGGGCTACTTAACAGTCTGGAGTATCAGGGAGCTAACACAAGTTTAACAGCAGCAAACCTCTCTCTCACTGAGGCAGAGGGGTAACAAGGCGATTTACAGTTCTGAACACCCCAAGGAAGCCTCACAATTTTACCTCTCAATTCCTGGAGTTTGTTAAAATCTGTATTTTTGAAGTCCATTGTCTATATTCTGCTGCTCTCACTCCCTTTCCTTAGGAATCATGAAATCTACCATTTCATGATCACTTTCACCCAATTGGCTACTACCTTCAGATATGCAATTAATTCCCATTAGTCAGAAATTCCTGCAGAACTAGGTTCAACCATAAGCAGCCATTTTTTGTTAAAATATATTTCTATATCCACAAAAAAGATAATCGCATCTCAGTTCTAACCATTTCACATATTCATCTTTCAAACTAATGAATTATCTAAGTTACCCATCTTTTACTCAATTACTTATTCAAAGGGTGAAATTTGTATCAAGGTTTTGGCAAAGTCAATCATCTCTTTAATGTACCCAACATCCTACATCTTACTTTAAATCTGTGTTTAAATTACACTACAGCCCCACACTCACACTGTCATAGGGCACAATCCAGCTCCCAGTAAAATCCATGATACGCTCCGATTGACTTCTTTAAAAGCAAAATCTAGCTCATAATTTCTGTTCTAAATAATAATAAATAATTATTTCCTGTGATAAATTAATCTCCAGTGATCTACATATACTTTTTAGAGGAAGAAGACACAAGAGCAAACAGCTTAATTCTCCTTAAGATGACAATAAATACTAAAGCTGTAACAAGATATGTCCTAACCATAAAACACGTAAAGAGTACATAAAGCTCTCATGGGCCATGATGGTCCCCATGAGTAAAAGCAAAGAAAAGATATCTTCCCTTTCACTGGTACTGGGTATCCAATGGAGTTTAAGGGGAAATTATTCATTTTAATTCATATTAAAGAGCAGTTTTATATTTCGGAATGGATTTTAAATATGGCAAAATCGAACTGTATTCTAATTTTTTTTTTTTGTACCAACATACTTCTTTTCTCCCCTGCAGACTTAACATAGCACAATATTAGCCCACTGAATGAGTGGTTTTCAACAACAAAAAACCAGCCTACAATGGAAGACTGGGATCTAGGTAATGTTTGGTTAAGAAGTTAATTTGTCTAGGATTTGTAAATGGGAGCAGTTTCGTTTTTGTTTTCTGGGGGGAGGGAAGGGGGCATAATGGGAGCTGCAGGGATGGTGCTTTGGGTGGAGGCAGCGCACAGAGCTGCCTGGCCATGCCACCGCCTAGCAGTGAGCAAGGGGGATGTCGCCGCTTCCGGGGAGCTCCCCTGGTAAGCACGGACCGTCCCATGCCCCAATTCCCTACCCCTCCCAAACTCTGCTGCTGGGGGGGGGGCAGGCACGCGGAGCCAGGTAGGGAGCCTGCCAACTCTGCCAATTCCCCCCCAGCACCAGCGGGGGTCCCAAGATGTGTGCTGCTGCCCTCCAGCACCAGCGAGGATCCTGGGCCATGCACCACCACCCGCCTGCCCCCCCCAGCACTCGCGGGGCCCCCGGGCAGCCCCCCCAAGTTTTAGTCACTGGTATTTTTAGTAAAAGTCATGGACAGGTCATGGCCCGTGGATTTTTGTTTACTGCCCATGAACTGTCTGTGACTTTTACTAAAAATACCTGTGACTAAAACGTAGCCTTAACTATGTACCATGAATTGATATATAATGTATTATTGTAGTAAGTGTTATATACCAGCTAAACATCAGATAAACTGCATTATAGTTCATCATACTGTACCACAGTAAGTTGTTCTTTTCTACTGGAAACATTGACTTTTGATAACAACAAGCAGCAGTGTGTTAATGAGCTTCATGTCATCTTATGATAACTAGGACCCAATTCTGCTACCTTTATTTAAGTTGAGTTTCAATCGAGACCTCTTGCAAAAAAAGGTACTTCTTAAAATAAGGATGGCAGAATCCAGTTTAAAAGCAATCCACAATATTATATGAATTATAAATAAGGTAGCATACATACTTTTCTGCTTGTAGCTTTGTCGTCTTCACCATCAAATCCTGGGTCTGTTCCTTCGCTGCCTAGAATATAATTTGAATCACTGTAGCTATATGAAGTTAACATACAGTACCAAACTAATTCCATTTCTACTGTTTTTAAATATATTTTTAAAAGCCCTCTAATTACAAGACATTTAAACAAAGTACTCTTTGAAGGAGAACTGCCTTGTTATAATAACCATTAATCAATTATTTCCTAGTTTTCAATAGTTAGGCATAAAAAAGGAATTCCATTTAAAATTCTTGACCTGTGCTACAAAACCATTTCAACACATATTATAATTAGTTTCAATTATTTTATTTGGTCCTTCAGTTGCAAATACTTTGTGCTACAAATGAGTTGGACATGCTCATCTGAACGCAAAAGGGCTCAGATATCTATTTATCCCCGCTCTCTGGGGAGCCTTTAAGCATAGTACACCCAGCATAGGCTCTGGCTGCTGGGCAGTGACAACACAACAGATCCGTTAGGACTAGCCCCCCAGGTGACAGCCAACTGCACCAGAGCTGTGGCTCTCTCTAGTGTCAAAATGAAATAGCACAGGAATGTGACTTTGAGCCATGAGGTAATGAACTCTATTTTATACTGTTGGTCTATCTGTACTCCCTCTAGATACTGTGGATGTCATTCCACTGACAGAGGAAACCCTAAAGCAAGATTTAGGCTGAGTATCAAGAAAAACTTCCTGACAGCAAGATATATTCAGCTGTGGAACAATCTCCCAACAGAAGTAGTGGAAAAAGACCTAGAAAGATATATGATAGGAAACAATCACAGAATCATAGAAATGTAGGGCTGGAAGGGATCTCAAGAGGTCATCTAGTCCAGTCCCCTGCTCTGAGGCAGGACCAAGTCAACTTAAACCATCCCTGATAGATTTTTGTCCAAATTGTTCTTACAAACATCCAATGTCAGGGATTCCATAACTTCCCTTGGAAACCTATTCCAATGGTTAGCTATCCTTATAGTTAAAAAATCTCCTATATCCTAAAATCTACCCTAAATTGCCCTTGCAGCAGATTAAGCCTTCTTGTTAGACTTTTGCATATCTGAAAACAGTTATAAAGTTCCCCCCTCAGTCTTCTCTTCTCAACTGCATCACACTGTGATCCACTATAACCCAGATCCCTTTCAGCAGTTCTACACCCTAGCCAGTTATTCCCCATTTTGTAGCTATGCATTTGATTTTTAATTCCTAAATGCAGTACTTTGCTTTTGTCTTTATTGAATTTCATCTTGTTGAATTCAGACCAATTCTCCAATTTGTAAACATCATTTTGAATTCTAATCCTGTCCCTCCAAAATGTATGCAACCCCTCCCAGGATGGTGTCATCTGCAAATTTTATAAGTATACTCTTCATTCCATTAGACAAGTCATTAATAAAATGAATGAACAGTACCAGACACAGGACAGACCTGTACAGGACTCCACTCGATATATTCCCCCCTGTTTGACAGTCAGGTACTGATAACTACTCTTTGAGTATGGTCTTTCAACCACTTTTGTACCCACCTTACAGTAATTTCTTCTAGATCACAGTTCCCTAGCGTTTTTCTTTTTTATGAGAATGTCATGTTGGACTGTCTCAAAAACCCTACCAAAATCAAGATGTAACATCTACTGTCCCCCTCTATTCACAAGGCCAAGTAGTGGTTAGTTTGGCATGTTTGTTCTTGACAAATCCATTGTTGGCTATTACTTATAACCTTATTATTTACTAGATGCTTTCAAAGTCATGATGACTGTTCTGTAATTTCCCAGGTCCTCTTTATTTCCCGTTTTAAAGACAGGTACCATGTTAGCCCTTCTCGAGTTTTCTAGGACCTCACCTGCCCTTCATGAATTCTCAAAGATATTAACAGTTCAAAGATTGTTTCAGATAGTTCCTTAAAAATCCTGGGAAGCATTTCATCAGGCCCTGCCAATTTGAATACATCTAACTCAACATTCTTTAATGTTCTTTCCCTATTTTGGCTTATGTTCCTTCCTCGTTGTTAATATTGTGTTAAGCATCTGATCACAAATAATCTTTTTAGTGAAGATAGAAGCAAAATAGTCATTAAACACCTCAGCTTTCTTAATGCCATCCCTTATTAACTCTCCTTCACCACTAGGTAGGGGACCTACACTTTCCTTAGTCTCTCTCTTATTCCTAATGTATTTAAATAACCTCTTATTGCCATTTTATGTCCCTTGCTAGGTTTAAAACATTTTGTCCCTGAGCCCTTTATGATTTTTTTTGCTGTTGTTGCTGCATGCTAGTGCTATTCTTTTGTACTCATCCTTAGTAATTTGTTCATGTTTCCACTTTTTGTAAGATTCTTTTTTGAGTGTCAGGTCATTGAAGAGCTCCTGATGGAGTCATATTGGCCTCTTCCTGTCCTTCCTCTTCATCAGGCTAGTTTGCTGTTGTGCCTTTAGTATTGTCTCCTGAACTACTTTATTGCTAAATTTTTTCTACCCATTGGTCCTTACCTACCAGTTATCTGAGTTTATGGTCTGCTTTTTTGAAGTCCATGGGTTTTATTCAGAAAAGGATCTGACAGAATACACCTGCGTAAACACCCCACACAGTGTTGTAATAATTGTTGTACAAGGCATATCTTTTGAGGTATCATTTCAAAACTCAATTTGCTGATCAATAATACCATGACAAAATGCACATCGCAGCATTATATGTGAAGATATAAACACAGGCTGAAATCATGACTAAAAGTATGTTCTGCCAGCTAAGTCTGGGGAGTGGCCAGAGACACAAGACAAGCTGACACCTCAGCCAGCTATAAACAAGGCTGACAGACATTACCCACTAAGTAGCCGTTCTCTGGCAGGAAAGGAGGCAGGGGCAAAAATCTACATCTTAGCAAAGCAACAGCATGGAGTTTCCTTCCACACAGACTGCTGGTCGCCTTTCTCCCAGCTGGAAATGCTTCTCTAAGGGCGGAAAAGGAATATAAAAAGAAGAGGTAGACACCTCCCCGCACTCTTTCCCCCACCCACTTCAACAGAAGAGGCAAAGGACGCAGCCATTGGACTCTAGGGGAGGGGTTCTAACCAAAGGAGCTTGGGGATAAGACTGCTGGAAGCATGTAGTGAGAAAACTTTGCTTTGAATCTAATATAGTTAAGTTAGGCATCAGTAAGTATTTTATCTTTATTTTTCTTGTAATCACTTCTGATTTCTATGCTCATTACTTGTACTCACTTAAAATCTCTCTTTATAATTAATAAGCTTGGTTTTGTTTTATCTAATCCAGTGTGTTCAAGATGAAGTGCCTGGGCTACCCCATTTGGGATAACAAGTTTTGTGCATAATATTCCCTTAAAGGAATAACAGACTCAATATATTTCTACTAGCTAGGAGAGGGCTGGACAGTACAGGAAATACATTCCCAGGGGAAAATCTGGGCTTGGGAGTGTATTGCGGTCACTCTCTAGTACTCTTTAAGGATGGTAAGAGACAAGATGCAGCTGGCTGGCTGCAGCACACACAGAAAGTTGGAAGTGATTTACATGCTGGAGGCTATTTGTGAGCAGTCCCAGTTGGAGGCTACAGCAGCAAAGCACTGTAAAGGGCACCCCACGTTACAAGGCAGGGGTGATACAGTTACTCATTGGTCTGAATTGTACACTGGTATGTCACAGAGTTATAGTGGATCACAAACTTTATAATATAAGCAAATCATTCTGGGACGTATTAGCAGGATTTTTGTAAGCCAGACACAAGAAGTGATTCCTTCCATTCCACTATAACCCTGATAAGGCCTCAAGTGGAGTACTGTGCCCAGTTCTGGGCATTATACTTCAGGACAAATGTGGACAAACTGGAGAAAGTCCAGGGGAGAGCAACAAAAATGAATAAGTTCTAAAAAGCATGAGGAAAGATTGAAAAAACTGGGTTTGTTTAGTCTGAAGAAGCTTAAGGGAGGACATGATAAGTCTTCAAGTACATAAAAGGTGGTTAAAAAGAGGAGGACAATAGATTGTTCTCTTTAACCAATGAGGACAAGACAAGAAGCAATGGGCTTAAACTGCAACAAAGGAGATTTAGGTTAGACATTTAAAAAAATGTCTTAACAGAAAGGGTAGTTAAGCACTGGAACAAATTGCCTAGGAAGGTTATGGAATTCTGATATTGGGTGTTTTTAAGACAAACACCTGTTAGAGATAGTCTAGATAATACTTAGTCCTGCTTCAGCGAGGGGGACTGGACTAGATGACTTACTGAAATCCTTTTCAGTCCTACATTTCTATGAAACATTATCCTAACAATTATGTCACAACAATCAAGATCAGCTGAGGAGTTTGAGAACAGGCCCTAGATTTTACCACTGGTGGTATGGAAGTAGATCAGTCCTATTCCAGAGCCCTCAATATCCATGCATGTGTCAAAGCCATAAGGCTACTGACTGTAAAGGTATACTGTAAGGCTCAGCAACAGGTTTTTGTTGGAGGTAGGGAGGAAAGGGTAACTCTACAGGGAAGAGGCTTAGAGTTTTTAAAAAAGATATAGTTAAAAGTTTTTAACAGCATGTATAAATGTACTCTGATAATATACTTCAGAGTCTCATTCAACCTCCAAGTAACACAGTTTTGGGTACTAACTCCCCATTATCAAACTGCCTTTGCTTTCTCTCTCTCAGTGGGTACTTTTATCAGAGGAGCAGTGTGGGGAGGGGAGAAGAGGGCAGGTAAGAAACATCACAGTTATTAATGAAGTTGCACTGGGATGGGACTTCGCCCAAGCACATTTCATAGTACTGCGTAAGGTTGAATCTTTTTTCCACTATCCCAGTTAGCTTTTCTTCCATTGTAACTGATTAGTTAAATATACTATTAGCCATTGTCAAAAACGTAGTAGAGCATGCACATTGTGAATTGCTCTTCAGAATCACATCCTCCCGAATGTAAAGAAAGCATCATTAACCTTAAAGCAAAAAAGGAAATAATAATAAAGTAAAGGAAGCATTTTAAAATGTGCATGGCAATTTTTTTCCAGGTTTTATTCCAGAAAGCACTTTAAAATGCATTTACCTCTTTCCTGAATTCACGAGTATCTACAAAATATTTTGTTAACAAGAGGTATAATACTGTGTGGTTGGATTATGAAGTTTAATGTCTTTAGGACCTTTTAGAACTGAACATTATTACACAAATGTGAAGAATCAGAATAGATCAGTAATAAAGAAATGCAGCCTTTAATGGTCATTAAAATGAAATTCAGGTGCCCAGAATTAAGGACTTGAGTCTAAACCATTTTGTGAAGAAGTGCATTGTATCCAGATCTTTTCTCCAAAGTTACATATTTTAATTTAAAAAAAAAGCCACAAAACACAAGAGAAGGTATCAGCTTCCTTTCTGAAGAACACCTCTTTTGGAGAAGTCAAGGTCCTAGTTTCCTTTCTGAATTGAAATACAAATTGCTAAAAGAAATACCAACACCAAAACTGGAGAGAAAAATTAGAAAGATCTTGATTCAGAACTGGCTATATACATCTGTGGGAATGTCTTATTTATTTAGCACCCAAAAGTGACCTAGATGTTGCACATAGATAGAGTAAGACAGTATCGCTGCCCCCAAGGAGCTCCCAATTATTATTATTTGTATTAACATAGCACTTAGGAGCTCCAGTGTGCTAGAGGCCAGGACCCCATTGTGCTTTGTGCTATACAAACACTGAACAAATACCATCCCTGAGCTTATCACATAAGTATTAGGCCTTGTCTACACAAAAGTTTTATCTGCAAACATTTTGTCACTTTACTAAAAAGTGCTGTTGCATGTCCACACTAGCATCTTGTGTAGGCAGAATGCATCCACACTAGCAGCTCTTGCATCGACACAGAGAGCAATGAACTGTGGTAGCTATCCCACTGTGCAACTGGTCACAGAGTGCTTTCGGCAGGGTTTGCAATGCCTCAGAGAGCAGGTACAGCATCACATGATGCAGGTTCCTCAATCCCCTCCTTCCAGGAACATCCTAGGAGATTGTCAGTGGCTTTTCCAGCTGAAATGTGTTGGGGGAGGGAGAGGAGAGTGGGTGGTGTCTCTGGGACAGCAGAGACAGCAGGCAGGTTTACAGACCTATCCTGAGGTGGGGAGAAACACACACACCCCTCTGCTCGGCACAGCAGTCTCTCCTGAAGTAGCCAGCTCTGCCTGCCTATGGTTCTGTGATTCCCTCTTAGTTCTCCCACAGGCCCTCTGTGAGCTCTCTGTGCTGAGGAATGTCAAAACAGCACAGCAGTCCCCTCTGTCCCCTGCTGCTGTGTTCATAGTGCAAGGCAGAACAGGAGCATTCCACATTAATGATTTGCTAGCAAGATAGCAGCATGCTCAGCTGTCAGATACTTCCTGGAGCTTTGAAAGGGGAGGGGTGCATGCCTCCAGGGCAGCAGAGATCAAAACAGTAAGCAGAGCAGTCATGGCAAGCATTGTGGAATACAAATGGAAGGCAGTTATGTCAACAAAACAAACACCAGTGTTTACACTGACGCTTTGTTGCTTTAACTTTGCCACAAAAAGCCTTATGCCTCATACTGAGGTGGTTTCCTTTTGCCACCAAAAGTAGCTTTGTAGTGTGTACACCTCCCCCGTTTTATCAGCAAAAGGCAGCTTTGCTGACAAAACTTGGTAGCGTAGACAAGGCCTTAGACAAGAGACAACAGATGGACATAGACCAATGTGGAAGTACAAGGAACCAATGTGACAATATTGGTCAGAATGACAGGCTTTCTTATAACAGAGGACCAAAAAGAGCGAGAAGAAGGGATTGAAACATGCAAAAAATGAACAAGTTGTTATTTGTCACTCGCTGATCCATGACTGTTGTGCTTTTAGTTCCTCCTCCATCTTCCCCTACTAATTCAAATTCCCATTTACCCTTCAATCTCTTCCCTCATTACCCATTCCCAGGCTTATAGCCTCCCTTTCAATTCAGCTACTAGCTACATTGAATCCCTGCCCCAGATCATGGTAGCAAAGTCAATATATGAAAACGGGTCACACTCTTTGGATAAGAAAATGGACTCAGCAGAAAGTCTTGCTTCTTATGCTGATTAATACGAGCAGTCCCAGACCGCCAGAGAGGCAGGGCAAACCGGAACAAAATAGGTGGAGGGAGGAGAAATAACCCTGGTCGCAGTTGGAGCAGATACCAAAAGGGACAACCTCAGACCCCTCACTACTACCGGGGGCAGCCCAAGGCCCCAACTACACCCCAAGGAACACTCCAGACACCTTATCGTCCCGCCACACAGTTCTCCACCAACCCACCTCACCCCAGTGACCTGTCAGCTGGACGATGTTTTAAATGTAACGAGCTGGGGCATGTAAAGGCCAACTGCCCCAAGAACCCCAGACTACAGATCATTGCACCGGAATCACACCAGAGGTCCTCAGGCCCAGATACCTCCCAGATACCCTCAGAGCGGAGGGAAACTGTGAGTGAGGGTGGGAAGAAGGTCACCGCGTGGAGGGACACTGGAGCACAAGCGTCGACTATCCACGCTTCCTTAGTGGACCCTAATTTAATTGGCCCAGAGGTCCAAGTGACAATTCAACCCTTCAAGTCAAACTCTTTTGATTTGCCTACAGCCTAGCTGCCGGTCCAGTACAAGGGCTGGTCAGGAATGTGGACTTTTGCAGTCTATGAGGATTATCCTGTCCCCATGCTGTTGGGGGAAGACTTGGCCAATCATGTGAAGCTAGCCAAGAGGGTGGGAATGGTCACCCGCAGCCAGGCTAAGCAAGCTGTCACACCTAGCTCTGTTTCAGAAACTTCTACCAGGACCCAGTCAGAGATGATGAAACCGGATCCCATGCCAACATCTGCAACAGCAGTAGTGGATCCAGCCACAGAGACCCAGACAGAGCCAGTCTCAGAACCGGAACCGATGGAACAACCAGCACCAAAACCATTGCCAGCACTGAATCCAGTACTTGCAACCCCAACACCAGAGGGCCCCACCGAACCTGAACCAACAGCAGTCCATAACCCTACACAAGAGGCTCAGCCGGAGCCTGAACCCCAACAAAGGGCACCAGCGGAGAGCGGTTCACAGTCAACCTGCATCTCTTCCAGAGGGACCAAGCCCAGGTCCACAATCCAATGAGGAACTGATGTCTCCAGCATCAAGGGAACAGTTCCAGACCGAACAGGAAGCAGATGAAAGCCTCCAGAGAGCTTGGACGGTGACATGGAGCAACCCACCGCCTCTCAGCTCTTCTAATCGATCCAGAGAATTAAAGGTTTGTCAGTTTACAACCCAGGGAGGAGATGACGCTGAGTGGCCTGAAGGTGTCTACTACGAAGGGAAAAGTGATGGTGGCGTGTAAGAGGTGAACCTCTCCATGACCCTTGGGCGTATGCAGTGACAGCAGATCAAGGAGCTGTGCACTAGCTACGTGCCGACGTTCTCAGTCACCCCAGGACGGACTGAACGGGCATACCACTCCACTGACACAGGTAATGCTCATCCAATTAAAGCCCAACCTTACTGGGTGTCTCCTCAAGCTAAAACTCCTATAGAATGGGAGATCCAGGGTATGCTACAGATGAGTGTAATCCACCCCTCTGGCAGTGCATGGCCATCTCCAGTGGTTCTAGTTCCCAAACCCGATGGGGAGATACGTTTTGGCCTGGACTACCGTAAGCTAAATGCTGTAACTCACCCAGACAACCATCCAATGCCACGCACAGATGAACTATTGGAGAAACTGGGACAGGCCCAGTTTATTTCTACCTTGGACTTAACCAAGGGGTACTGGCAGGTGAATCCGCCAAGGAAAGATCAGCCTTCATCACACGTCGAGCTGTATGAATTTAATGTGCTCCCTTTCGGGCTGTGAAATGCACTCGCCACCTTCCAAAGACTTGTAGATGGTCCCCTAGCGGGATTGGGAGAATATGCAGTCGCCTACCTTGACAATGTGGCCATATTTTCGGATTTCTTGGGCAGAACACCTGGAATATCTACAAAAAGTCTTTGAGTGCATAAGGGAGGCAGGACTAACTGTTAAGGCTAAGAAGAATCAAATAGGCCTCAGAGTGATTTACCTTGGATACCAGGTGGATCAAGGAACTATCAACCCCGTACAGGCCAAAGTGGATGCTATCCAAAAGTGGCCTGTCCCAAAGTCAAAGAAATAGGTCCAATCCTTCTTCGGCTTGGCCAGATATTACAGGCGATTTTGTACCGCAATACAGCCAAATCGCACCCCACTGACAGACCTAACCAAAACCAAATAGCGAAATGCCATTCAGTGGACTGAATAGTGTCAGAAGGCCTTTAACCAGCTTAAAGCAACACTCATGTCTGACCCTGTGCTAAGGGCCCCAGACTTTGACAAACCGTTCCTAGTAACCACAGATGCGTCCGAGTGTGGTGTGGGAGCAGTCTTAATGCAGGAAGGACCGAATCAAGAGTTCCATCCTATCGTGTTTCTCAGCAAGAAGCTGTCTGAGAGGGAAAGCCACTGGTCAATCAGTGAAAAGGAATGTTACACCATTATCTACGCTCTGGAAAAGCTACGCCCATACGTTTGGGGACAGCATTTCCACCTGCAAACCGACCATGCTGCGCTACAGATCAGGAATGCAGTCTCAGAAATTCTGTTAATAAGTAATCTAGCTAGAAATGCGTTAGATTTCCTTTTGTTTAATGGATGGTAAAATATGCTGTACTGAACAGAATGTATATTCCTGTTTTTGTATCTTTCTGTAACTTAAGGTTTTGCCTAGAGGGATTCTCTATGTTTTGAATCAGATTACCCTGTAAGATATTTACCATCCTGATTTTACAGAGGTGATTCTTTTACCTTTTCTTTAATTAAAATTCTTCTTCTAAGAACCTGATTGATTTTTCATTGTTCTTAAGATCCAAGGGTTTGGGTTTGTGTTCACCTGTACAAATTGGTGAGGATTTTTATCAAGCCTTCCCCAGGAAAGGGGGTGTAGGGTTTGGGGGAAGATGTCTCCAAGTGGGCTCTTTCCCTGTTCTTTGTTTAACATGCTTGGTGGTGGCAGCATAGGGTTTAAGGACAAGGCAAAGTTTGTACCTTGGGGAAGTTTTTAACTTTAGCTGGTAAGAATAAGCTTACGGGGTCTTTCATGCAGGTCCCCACATCTGTACCCTAGAGTTCAGAATGGGGAAGGAATCTTGACAATCCTCATAATAGTTCCATACACACCTTAAGGAGGAACAAGGTAGTTTTATTATACTATATAATACACTTTTAGATTCAAAATTAAAGTACAGCATTCTTCACATAATCAGTTTTTCACAATATAAAAAACTGATGGATACCTTGATACTCTGAAAGAAACATACTCCCATAACTGAAATAGAAGTAGTGATACGTAAGTCCCCCCAAAGTCGTTGAACGCCTTTTCCTTAGAGCTAGAAACACACTGATTACTGTACTCAGATAACAGTTAAATAGTAGCATTAATATTCTAGAGTTGTTTTAATAGAGCTGTTAACACAGTAACCAAAGAAGTTTTTTCTGTTAACAGAAAGCAGTTAAGTAACCTGCCAAGATACAGCAGGGAAAGGCAAGGAAAAACAGACATCTATTCCTACAGTACCTGCAAACGAATGGTCATGTCCTGACAGCAGTTGCTCATTGCCTGAACATCTTCATTTATACTTTCAAGTTCCTAAGAATAGAATAAGACTGGTCATTTATTTGTATTGGGGCATATTTTTTTGTAATGGTCATGCTACATCAAGTCTACAATTTGAATCTACCTACAGAAGTTTTCAAAATGTTGGCATGCATGATTTATCTATGTTTCAGCAACAGTTCCCCCTTCCCCACCCTCTCAGGAGTAGAAGTTATTAGTCCAGTTTTCTTCTTGGATGTACTTTTCCTAAATTTGTTTAAATTTCACTCAATGAGAATACTAGTGAGCTTTTTGGGATTAAAGAGTAGTAGAAAATATTGCCATTTTATCTACTAAGAAGCAGTGCACACACTATCTTCCATGATGCATCAGCATCTGTACAGACTGTTCAGTATACTGCAATTTTGTTGTGCTGAGCAAAATATGAAGGACCTTTTATTACTACAGAAGAAAACTTGCCACTGCTTTGGCTCTTCAGATTTAGTTTTTATTGGTATGATAGACTGGCACTGGATACCACAGAGCATTTAGTTGGTTCATTTTTAAGGGAAAAGCAACTAGCTTTGGAAGTTTAGCGTATCTTTGTTTCTTATTAGTCTGACTCAGACTTGTACATTACAGCCAAACAAATTTCAAATGGATGTCCCTGAGACAATTCAGTAAAGAGCATCTGTTTTGCTTAATTTTAGTGAAATCACTTTACGATCAAATCCAGTCACTGAAGGCTCTTTCCAACCGTACATACTTAAATGCACTAAGTCAAGTCATTTCCAGGAAGGCTTTAGGTCCAGTGTATTTATGTTCATAAGCCAAATGATGAACACCTTACACGTGAGAAAAATGGTCAAATTATAGAAGATGCTGAAACAATTCTACTATGATGGTAAATTTGTTTTGGAAAAGGAAAAATTCTTTCAGGCTTGGTTTTCATGTAATCAATACTAGAGAGACAAGGTGGGTGAGATAACATCTTTTACTGGATCAACTTGTATTGGTTAAAGATGAGTTTTCAAGCTTACAGGGGTCTTTTTCAGATCAATTCTAGATGTTTTAAGATGATTTGTTAACAAAAATGTTACCTCCTTAACTTGCTTGAAAATGCAGACAAATTCTTCATTTATGGCTAAGCTACGGCGCTCAATATCTCCACGTAAGTTTCTTCTGGTGCGCAAACTGTTTTCGACAAAGAAGGCTGAAAGAGCCTTGAGAGCTTCCAGCATTTCCTGTACAATATAAGAAAATTAACTAAAAACTTCTGTTCTGAGATACAAGACGTTGATGTTGAGTATTATTTAACCATCTAAAGTTAACACATCTTAAAAAAAAATTAGAACAAACTCCTCAAGCAGTTAGATTATCTCCATTTTTTTCAAATTTTCATATGTGACATGGTGCATGATTTTCAACCACTATATTAATAACTGATATGAATGTGCCATGCACCAATCAAGATTTAGATTGACACAAATAATTAACCATTAGGTGTTCTTCAGTGTGAATTTCCTTATGGTCAGAAAAGAGTGGGTGACACGTGATGTTAATTTAAACACAAAATACATAAATTTTAATGTCCAAGTAATAAAGTCTTAGAAAATAAGGTTGTGACAGAAACACATAATGTAGATAGTATTTATTGCTATTCTGATTGAAGTTATGGGATATTACAGCTGCCTGCTGAATATTTTCTGTTGCAAACTGCTGACCATACTGTAATACCACATTAAAACTACTCTGGCCAAAATCCTATAACATACTATTCCAATTAAAAGGGTAAATGTGTACTTTCAAAAGTTTGCTTCCATAGTTGAAGCTTGTTGGAGGACTCTTGGAAAGAGATCTAGGTGCCTATATATACTCCAGTGAACATACTTTATCATCAACATTGCACGTTTTACCCCCAGAGGACCAGACACCTACCATGGGTTGCAGGCTTGAGCCACAGGTGGGTTTTTACACTCCAATGGGATGATGATGCAGGATAAGAGAAGAGCATAAGGGTGTGCTGGAGCAGCCAGCATCACCCATTCATTCCAACATCAAGCCACCCCTACTCGCAGGCTGGCCCGGTAACCCGCCTGGCCCAGTGCAGCGGGTCAGGGTACGAACCACTGTGAACACCTGCTTTGGGGCTCCATGAGAGCATCTCGGCAAGCACCGACCGCCAGAGCGCCCTGGAGATCAGTCAAGAAGGGCTCACCTCTTCCCCAGGATGCTCGGGGGCCAGACCGTGTAGAGCATCGATCCCAGGCACGTTGCCCCCCACGTTCTCGCCTACTCTCCACCCCTTCCAGGGCATCTCCCCATTCCCCCTGCTCTAGTGCTCGCCCCAACTCGCACGGGCAGCCCGCTGCCCCCGGCCTAGGCACACACCCCCATACTCGCCCCCTCCGGCCTGGGCAGCCCGCTGCCCCCGGTACCCAACGCCCAGCCCCGCCGCCCCCCCCCGAGGCAGTGCCGGCCGCACAGGGAGGCCCGGAGCCCGCCCCGCTCTCACCTTGTCGTTGTCCAGCCGCGTCTCCAGGACCTTGTGGAGCTTACGGGACAGCGGGTTGCTGCTGGGGGGCGCAGTCCCGGTGCTGCCGGGGAGCCCCTGAGAGGAACCCGACGGCGGAGCCGCCGCCACCTCACCCCGGCTCTCCGCCATCTTCCCCGCCCGCAGCGGAACCGGCCTCGCCGCGCCCCCGCTAGCCACCTCACGCACCTGCCGGGGAGCGGCCCGAAAATATTCCCCCCCGGGAACCGACGCCGAGGAATTTGATTCCGCTGTCTAGGCTCGTGGGGGACAGTCTGTGCTGGGACACCAGGAGCGACGGGCGGCGGGGCTCCGGGGGGGGGAGGGGGGCACGGCAGGATAGGGGCGGGGCTCCATGGAGGGGCAAGGGGGCGGGGCTCCCTGGCGGCGCAGAGGGGAAGCGGGTGGGGGCGGGGCTCCCTGGCGGCGCAGGGGCGGAGTTGAAGCTCTGCTGACAGGGCCCAGCCGGCGTCGCTCACCCGCTGCCCGCGGGCTCGGCGGTCTGCCCAGTTCCGGCGGGGCCTAGCACAGTGTCTCCAATCTATTTAAGCCCAAAATCAATGTTTGAATTAAGGGCAAGCCAGGATCTACCCCGCCCCTGCCTCGAGGCCCCGCACTGGTCACTCCGTCCGCCCCTCTGTCGCTCTCTCTCCCCTGCCCTCACTCACTTTCAGGGGGCTGGGGCAGGGGGTTGGGGTCCGGGAGGGGGTGCAGGCTCTGGGCTGGGGCCGAGGGGTTCGCAGCGGGGGGCTGTGGGCAGAGCCTGGGGCAGGAGGCGGTGAGGGGTGCAAGCTGTGGGAGGGAGTTTGGGTGCAGGAGGGGGTATAGGGTACTGGCTCTGGGCGGGGGTTCAGGGCTGGGGCAGGGGGTTGGGGTGCAGGAGGGGGTATGGGGTGCTGCCTCTGACAACACACCCCTGGCGGGCAGCTCGTGGCTCTGCACATGCCCTTCTCTGTCAGCACCGACCCCGTAGCTCCCATTGGCCACTGCTCCCCGTTCCTGGCCAATGAGAGCTGTAGGGGTGGTGCCTGCAGAGAGGGGCAGCGCGAGACCCCTGCCCTCCGTCCGTGGGGCTGCACTGGCTGCTTCAGGGAGTGATGTGGGGCCGGGGCAGCCAGGGAGCCTGTCTTAGCAGCAGCCACGCTGTGCTACCAGAGATTGCAATCGACTAGGAGATCCTCTAGGATCGACCAGTCAATCACGATTGACCGGTTGATAACCACTGGCCTAGGGAGGCTGAGCGTAGTGGGACGCTGCATTCGGCGATGGCACATGAAGGCCTTTGCCTGGCGGGTGGCGTTTGGGAGCCTGAGGGTGCTGGTGGGACGTAGCGAGCCTCTGTGATGCTGCAGAGAGGGGCCTTGGGCCGCCTTTGCAAACATATTTCAGTGCCTGACAAAGCAGCTAGGCCCCAATAGGATTTTACCCAGATGCCTACCTCAAGAGAGGTAGGTGCCTAAGTCTCGGGTGTAGACACCTAAATCCCAGTTTTGGCTTCACTGTGAGCCATAAAATTACTGCTGATCCCTGTAGGCGCCTAAATTCACTTGGCACCAGAGTTTTCAGGGTACACGTTTTTCTGACTCTGGGCATGTTGTTATACCAATAAAATAAAAACCAGCAGAATCTTATTAAAGGGGAAAAGGCAAAACCACATTTATTGTGAATACAGAAAGAATCATAGTAAGCAGTTAGTTATAGCTATAACATTCCATTCAATCTCATATTTATTTACACATTCATTCATACACACACACACACACACACAGAGGTTCTGCAAGGTTGTTATCATAGTTACCAGCCTTAGAGTTGCTCATGCCAAGCCACTGGCCAGGTGGCCTGGACATGAGGAGGGAGCAGGGCCTTGTCAGATGCTCATCTGATGCTCCTGGAAGTTGGTTTGCAGAATCAGACCCCAAAATTCTCACTTTCTAGATTCCATTTTTATAGGAATTTCTTCCTATGCCAGTCTATGGGAATTGCTTCATCATGCTGTTGGTGAATCAATCAGCAGATGGCACATTCCTGATGGCTCCGTGCTGCCAGATGTTATCTCGTTCTTTGGTTCTCCCATTCTTGAGGCTGTTGGGGGGATTCCAGTCTGCCCTCCGGGGGTCCTCTGGTTATTTCCACTTGACGCCTTCTTCAGCCGATGGACACTGGATTCTTAGGCTGGCACCTCCCTGATCATTCAGTTATTATCCACACCAAGCATCCATCCACATACATCCTCTATCTCTATTTTAATCACAATTGTTAACAAAGCGAGATGAATACAACAGAAGGGCGGGGATTCTCTGGGTGCTGCTTCTGTTGTTACAGAGTATTTCTTTGAGTCTCTCTCTGTGTGAGTAGTTGTTGTTACAAAGTATTGCTTTGAGAACAGACTCTGTCTTGGAATGTACTACGACAATTAGCAGCTTGCAAGTTTCACACATAGAGGGAGAGAAACAGTACCAAAGACCATGGGGAATCAAACTCATTTGTGACTTTAATACAGAACTTCTTTAATATGATCCAACAATGTACAGTGCTGCCTCCTAAATGTATGGACTGTCTCCTGCCCCAGCCCCGCAGCAACCCAAATCAGGGCAGAGAAGCATTTGGGTGCTTATCTTGCATGGGAGGCCTGATCCTGTAGGTGGCCTCTGAACACACTTAGTGGATCAGGTCAAAATCTGGTGGCCCGAGGAGGAGTGATGGTGCCACTTTAGTTAGAGCATTCAGCTGGAATATGTGAGAACTAGATTCAATCCCCCCTCTCTGGCAAAGAAAGGACTTGAACTGGGCTTTACCATTCAGGAAAGTACTCTAAGCACTGAGCTATAGGATGGTGCTCCCTCAAGCTGTTGAAGCTGTTTCACTGTGAAAAATAATAAGAGTGGAGCAGGGGGATTGAACCCTGGGTATCCCATCTCCCAGTGGGTACTCTAACTACTGGACTGCGGTCTCCCTTGCCTAATGATTGTTGCCCTGTTGATATATCATTAAATTGTCATTGGGCCAGTCATGGATCATTAATCAGAAAGAGGTGCTGTCATGCTGTCTCCAGTGGCTCACAACTGTGAGAGTCTGCCCTGAGGTAGGCAATCAAAAACAGGGCAGACACCCCAAATGGGCGGTGTGTTGTATAATTAGATTTTACCAACTGGTAAGAAGTGTGTACTCCAGGATTACTATATCAGTCTCACCACACAGTCACAGATATCTCTCCAGTCTATCTTGTCACGCAGGCAAGCTGGACTTAGTGATAAATGGTTACTTACATCAAAAATCATAAAATATTCAGGTTGTTTCCAGTCCCAAGTGACCAATCACTTATCCCAGATCAGTTGGTACCCTAGGTCATACACCTGTAGCCAATCCTGTAATAAAATATCTAAAGGTTTATTAACTAACAAAAAGAAAAGAGAGTTCTGAGTCTCTGGCCCTGTGACAGTTCAAACAGCAAAGAGGTGAAAAATTCTCTTGTGATCCTGTTTTATCTTTTACATTTACAGTTTGTCCATATCATTTTGAATTTTAATCCTATCTTCCAAAGCACTTACAACCCCTTCCAGCTTGGTATTGTCCACAAACTTTATAAGTGTACTCTCTATGCCATTATCTAAATCATTGAGGAAGATATTGAACAGAACCGGACCAAGAACTGATCCCTGTGGGACCCCACTCATTATGTCCTTCCAGCATGACTGTGAACCACTGATAACTACTGAAGTGAGCTGTAGCTCACCAAAGCTTATGTTCAAATAAATTTGTTAGTCTCTAAGGTGCCACAAGTACTCCTTTTCTTTTTACTCTCTGGGAGTGGTTTTCCAATCAGTTTTGCACCCATCTTATAGTAGCTCCATCTAGGTTGCATTTCTCTAGTTTGTTTATGAGAAAGTCATGCAAGATAGTATCAAAAGCTTTACTAAAGTCAAGATGTACCATATCTACCACTTCCCTCTATCCACAAAGTTTGTTACCCCATCAAAGAAAGCTATCAGGTTGGTTTAACATGATTTGTTTTTGACAAATCCATGCTGACTGTCACTTATCACCTTATTATCTTGTAGATGTTTGCAAATTGATTGCTTAATTATTTGCTCCATTATCTTTCCAGGTTCAGAAATTAAGTTGACTGTCTGTAATTCCCCAGATTGTCTTTATTTCCCTTTTTATAGATTGGCACTATATTTGCCCTTTTCCAATCTTCTGGAATCTCTTCAGACTTCCATGACTTTTCAAAGATAATCGCTAATGGCTCAGATATCTCCTCAGACAGCACCTCCGGTGCTCCAGCCGGGGAGTGGAGTTTGGGGCTTGCACCGCTCTGCGTGACTCCTGGAAGCAACGGCATGTCCCACTTCCGGCTCCTATGTGTAGAGGCAGCCAAGGGGCTCTGCTCGCTGGCCCCAGCGCCAGCTCTGCACCTCCCATTGTCTGGGAACCATGGCCAATGGGAGCTTTAGGGGTGGCACGTGTGGACGGGACAGCACACAGAGCTGCCTGGCCGGTGCCGTGCCTCCACGTAGGAGCTGGGGCTGGGGGAGACATGCTGCTGCTTCCAGGAGCTGGTTGAGGTAAGTGCCACTCGGAGCCCTCACCCCTGACCTCCTCCCGTACCTCAAGCCTCTGCCCCAGCCCTGATCCCCCTCCCAACCTCTGAATCCCTCCATCCCAGCCCAGAGCACCCTCCTGTACCTCAAACCCCTCATCCCCAGCTGCACCCCAGAGTCTGCACCCCCAGCTGGAGCCCTCACACACCCCCCACCCCAACCCCTTGCCCCAGCCCAGAGCCCCCTCCTGCATCCTGAACCCCTCATCCCTGGCCTCACCCCAGAGCCCACACCTCCAGCCAGAGCCCTCACCCCCTCCCACATCCCAACCCCCTGTCCCAGCCCAGAGCCCCCTCCTGCATCCTGAACTCCTCATTTCTGGCCCCACTCCAAAGCCCACATCCCCAGCCAGAGCCCTCACCCCCCCCCGCACCTCACTTCCCAATTTTGTGAACATTCATGGCCCGCCATACAATTTCCTTACCCAGATGTGGCCCTGAGGCCAAAAAGTTTGCCCACCCCTGGTTTAGAACCTGCAAGTGACTTCCATTGGTTGTGACCATTTGGTAAATGCAGTGACTCAGAACAGCTTCTTCCAAACAAAGTATTATTTATTTATCTAAAGGATTGTAGCTGTGATGGGTGGGTGCTCCCACCCCCAAGCTCCTACCTGACCATGATTTGGTTTACTTACAGAATCCTCCCCCTGTCAGTGGCACACAAAGTATTCTCAAAACAATGCATACAGAAAAGTCCTTTTCCCTTTCCTTCACCTGAGAGAGGGGTAATCAGAATAAGACAGACAGACAAAGGTGCTCAATCTCTAAGGCCAGGTCTACATTGGTATAAGAAAAATCCACACCCCTGAGCGATGTAGTTATGCCGACCTAACTGCCCCGTGTAGAGAGCGCTATGTTGGCAGAAGAACTAACACTTCTTGGTGAGCTGGATTAACTACGCCGACGGGAGAAGGGGTGTCTTCACTAAAGCACTACAGCAGTGTAGCTGTGCCGCCGTATGTGAAGACAAGCCCATAGGCAGTCTTTTGGGTCACTTCTTTGGAGTTTGGCTTATGTGCAGGCATAGCATATTTAATCAGGGTTAGGGTCTTCCTCCAGCCCCTCCTTTGGGTCACCCCATCCCTGGTATATACAGTTGCAGCTGTCTTCCTCTTTGTTGATCTGTTCTTGTAGCCAGCAGTCTTCTCCATAGGCATCGCCCCTTCCTGTGGCAGGATTTCCCTTTTTAAGCTTCTTCTCTGCAGGCAGAACAAGTCTTATAGTTGTGCCTGGTTGGTGCTGGCTGAGCACATTAGCCTCTTCTCGACTACAGTGAGGATGAGACCCCTTGCAGTGGCATTTCAGAAAAGAGGTTAAAACAACAAAAGACCTACATGCATATGTCTTACCTAAAGCTTAGCACTTCTCTCAAAGCTTTAGGCAGTCCCAGCTTCTCCCTGCTTTGGGGACTGAGGTTCCAGTCCGCTTCTCTGCATCCCCCTGTTCCTCCAGGATCCCCTTTTGATGCCCCTCAAAATTCCTTTGCCTGGCCTAGCTCTTCTAACCCTACTCAAAACAGTTTATGCACCACATGTGAGGGACAGACCTCTGTCTGCATTGTCTGTTAAATAGGGATGAGTGAGGTTACTAAAGCCCCCCCTCCCCTCCGCCCAAGATGAGGTGAGCTTCAGCAAGAATTAACCCTTTGAATCCATGTACCAAACAGCATAGTCACAATAAAAAAAGAGGTACACATAATATTCATAAAAATAATACAGATAATTCCCATGTTCTTCACAGTAACTTGATATGAAAAATAACAGACAAAATACTTCAGGCCAGATGATAACCTAAGTAACCTCATGTGGGGATGAGGGGGAATTGCACAAGCTCTCCTAGAGGGGGCCAATTTTTGTCAGAATGAGCACAGGAAACATCATTCCCTACCCCTCCAACTCTAAGGAAGCCCTTTCCAAATGTCTGAAGCTCTGTTGTTCTGCAGCAAAGCAGAAAGTGAGCAAGGCCAAGGGAATGCCCCCTCTCCATGCTGTCACAGGGGAAAATAATGCAGATTATATCTCTCTAAAGATGTGACCTCCACTCTTTCACTTTAGAGACTAACAAATTTATTTAAGCATAAGCTTTCGTGAGCTACAGCTCACTTCATCGGATGCATTCAATGGAAAATACAGTGAAGATTTATATACACAGAGAACATGAAACCATGGGTGTTACCATACACACTGTAACGAGAGTGATCAGGTAAGGTGAGCTATTACCAGCAGGAGAGCAGGGGTGGGGGAACCTTTTTTAGTGATAATCAATAAGCAAATACTCACCAGCAACCACACACCACACAACAGAACCACTAACCCAGGAACCTATCCTTGCAACAAAGCCCGTTGCCAACTGTGCCCACATATCTATTCAGGGGACACCATCACAGGGCCTAATAACATCAGCCACACTATCAGAGGCTCGTTCACCTGCACATCCACCAATGTGATATATGCCATCATGTGCCAGCAATGCCCCTCTGTTATGTACATTGGCCAAACTGGACAGTCTCTACGTAAAAGAATCAATGGACACAAATCAGACATTAAGAATTATAACATTCAAAAACCAGTTGGAGAACACTTCAATCTCTTTGGTCACTCGATTAGAGACCTAAAAGTGGCAATTCTTCAACAAAAATACTTCAAAAACAGACTCCAACAAGAGATTGCTGAATTGGAATTAATTTGCAAAATGTATACAATTAACTTAGGCTTGAATAAAGACTGGGAGTGGATGGGTCATTACACAAAGTAAAACTATTTCCCCATGTTTATTCCTCCCCCTTCTTCCCCCCCCCCCCCCCCCGCCGTTCCTCAGACTTTCTTGTCAACTGCTGGAAATGGCCCACCTTGATTATCACTACAAAAGGTTTTTTGTTTTGTTTTTTCCTCTCTCTCCCCTGCTGGTAATAGCTCACCTTACCTGATCACTCTCATTTCAGTGCGTATGGTAACACCCATTTTTTCATGTTCTCTGTATATATAAATCTCCCCATTGTATTTTCCACTGAATGCATCCGATGAAGTGAGCTGTAGCTCACGAAAGCTTATGCTCAAATAAATTTGTTACTTGTGCCACAAGTCCTCCTTTTCTTTTTGCGGATACAGACTAACACGACTGCTACTCTGAAACTCTTTCACATGGAATTTTAGCCTATAATTGATTAGCACGCACCAACAGGAGATGTTTCCTAATATGCAGCCAAAATATCTTTCCTTTTCTTAGTCAGTTACATTACTTTTATGTACACAACCTCCTACAAACAATTCTTCTCCCTCCTTAGTGTTTAGTACAACCTTCAAATGCTTATTGACTTTGACCAATGCTTCCCTCTGCCTCCAGCAGTGGAGAGGAGTACAAAATAATGAAAGCCTGATGGAATTCATAGACTCATAGATAATAAGTCCAGAAGGGACCACTGTGATCATCTAGTCTGACCTCTGGTATAGGACAGGCTATAGGACTTCCCTGAATTAATTTCTGTTTGAACTAGAGCAGAGCTTTTTTTAAAAAACCCCATCCATTCTTGATTTTAAAATTGCCATACATGGAGAACCCCCACAAGCCTTGGTAAGTTGTTCCAATGGTTAATTACCCTCGCTGTTAAACATTTGTGCCCTATTTCTAGTCTGATGTAGTGCAGACTCTGTTGCCTGCTCCTCCTCTCCTTCTGATGCCAGTAAAGCTCCTCTGTGGAGGTTCCCACAAGCAACCCAATGTAAATTCATTCCGTCTGAAACAGTGTTAACTTGTATGGATCACCACTCACACCCAGTGATTGCAGTCCCCTGGAGGAAGACATGGAAATAGCTATGTTCCCGCGGGAGTGAAGGACTGATGATCATGTGGAGTCACACGGCCTCCATGTAGATATTACTGACTTCTACTGGACCAATCTCTGGGGATTTCTCAGGGGTTTTTGCCCCTTTCCATGGCAAGCCCCAGCCTCTCAAAGGGAGATTAACAAGGAAATACCACAAGTTAATGGTCCCGTATTCAGAAATGAACAGCATAAAGTGGCTACACATTTTGTTCTTTCTTAGCTGTAATTTAAAAATAATAAAATAAAGATAGAAGAAACAGTGAGGCGGGGCCAGTGTGATGAGTATGCACCCCACACTGTGATTGTCAGGGGAGGGCTAGCCTACTTAGGTGAAGGCCCACAGATGGGAACCCCACTAAGGCTAGTCCAGCTCTGGGGAGTTAATTAACACACTAAGAAGGGAGGGTGTCTGGGAGGGAAGGAATAAAGGAACTGCATGGAGAAGACTTGCTCGACATGCTTGATGTGTTTGGGACTAAAGGCACAGGGTCTTGTTTTGTTTTCTCATAATAAAGCAATGCTAGATTAAGACATATATGCTATGGGACTGGGACTAGGCTCCTTCAGTCATGTGATGAGATCAGAATCTCATCTTTCATTAAAAATGTGTGTTCTTCTTCCTTATGGCTGCAAAGAAACATTTGAAATTGTGGCCTGAGTATAACTAATGCCTGTCTGAGTCTGCAGACAGCCTGAATCAATAGCTCTAAGGGATGTGAAATGCCCCCGACCATTTGCCTCAACTCTGAAACCCTCTGCTATCCCAAGAAGGGGCAGGGCCACAGCGCGAGGGTGAGTTTGAGGGGCTAGGGCCACATGTGTTGTGCCTTGTGCCCTGTATTGCCTTTCTTTGACCTTATAAATATTCCAGGTGTTTGAACTCTATCAAGGCATGAGAATCCTTCCTTGATAAGCCTGGCTTGTACTGGTCCATCACATAGAGAAATAAAGGTGAGATGCGTGTCCCTTCCTGGATCCAAATAGGATCTAATTCGGCCCCTCTTATGCTGTGTGATATCTGCTCATGCAAGTGGCACCATTGGGCCTGATTCTCCTCTCACAGTCGTGTAACCCTGAGTAGCTCTAATGAAGTCAGAGGACCTGCATCACTATAATACAGCTGTACATGTGTAGTGGGGTGGCCACCCGCTACTGCCCTGAAGGGCTTGAAATCAGCCCTGGGATAGGGCTGAGGCTGCGAGAGGGCTGCTGCTAGGAAAAGCAGCAAGGCTCGGCTGATTGGGGAACCAGCCACGGATGCGGCCATGCCCCAATCAGGGCCCAGCTGGCCCTTCTAAGAGGGCAGTGGTCCAGGTGCAAACAGAGTCTCTCCCTCTAGATGTGGAGAGAGATGGGCCTGGCTGCTAGGAGCTAAGCAGGGTACCAAGACTGGAGCAGGGCTGGGGGAAGGCCAGAGGAGCTGGGGAACTTCAGCCTGGAAACCCCCCAGGCTGCAGGCCTTGTTAAAGGCCAAAGAAAGGTACTGGGGTTGCAGAGGGCAGCCCAAAGGTAGGCAGAGGCAGCAGGTCCAAACCCTGCTTGCCGGTGATGAGTTGCACTTACACTGCAGTCTGCCCCAGGGAATGGGGACTGGCACTGGCCATAGACTGAGGCAAGGTATGGACAGAGGGTGGGGGTTCCCCGGGGAGGGGAGACCCAGATCTGTGGGGGTACTGCCAGGGGGCAGCACCCTGGCCTGAAAGGGGCACGAGGGTCCAGGAGGGACTCGGGCCCAGTGACAAGTGGGACACCAGCCTGCAGAGGGTGCTCAGGAGGCTGGAAACGCTAATTCCCTGGATGACCAGCAGGAGGTGCCGCAGGGGTGAGTTGTGCCGCAGGGATGAGTCCCGCCCCCACTACAACATGGGTGGAGAATCAAGCCTGTTGACCTCACGGAGATCAATAGTGTGAGCCAGTATTATGCAACTTGAGAAAAGCTTTCAAAATCACACCTATAATTAGCAATGTTGTTTTCACTGTCTGTGCTTCATGCCACACACAGCTTAGAACTACACTGCAGCACTAGCAGTTTAATGCTTTAGTAATTCCCCCTTGAGCTTTGTATATATTGAAACTATATACACATACCACATTCTTGAAGAACTTGTCCATAATTCTTCAGTCCTATTGTATTCCCCAGGAAACTGGGGTGGGGCATAACTGTTATGATGAATTATTAAACATAAATGTTTGAGTTATTAAACATAAACATTATGTTTAATATGAACTTATAAATTCAGCAAATATTATAAGTTGTATGAACAAAGATTTAAGTCTAATGATAAGCAAGAGAGTTCTTTTCCCTGAGGACAGTTATTCACTTTTATTTGATGCATGGTGCATAAATGAGGAAGTTTGTACAATAAAAGTAATATAAATTGAGTGGTAGTTGTATATGTTAATATGAATGAAAGGTACAGACATACTTCACACTAGGAAAAATTCATGCAGTGTAGGAACAACCCATGTAAGGGGTCTGCCTGAAACTCCATGAGTTGAAGCCTTATTCCACGAGGGGTAAGAGGGTTGCACTCCTATGTCATCACAGAATAGCCCAGTGGTGTTTGTCCTGAGCCCGTAGATCTCCAGAGAGCCGTTACCTCTTCATCCACGGTAACATAGCCTTTGCATATGTGCTCCCGTTGGCCAACTATCCTATGCCTGTACAAAACCTTTTCTGAAAGGATAGCAGATGTGGAGTCTAAGGGCAGGTCTACACTACAGCTACCTCTGTAGAGCTTAAGTGAAGACACTTGTATCCTGTCGGCATAGTTAATCCACCTCCCCAGAGGCAGTAGCATGTCAACAGGAGACGCTCTCCCATTGACATAGCGCTGTCTACATGTGGGGATATGTCAATATAACTATGTCACTCAGGGGTGTGGCTTTTCACACTGCTCTAGGTCTGTAGCATAGACCAGACCTAAGGTAATGCTGCTTCTGGCTGTACTAGAATAAACATAGATAGATGCTTGGATATCTGCTTCCTCAGGAGGGGAGTATACCGCAGAGCACAAATGCTCCACGACTCCAGCCTTGCCCCATATCAAGCCCTGGCCAGGTGGAGTTCTGGCCAAGGGGCTTCTATGGGCTTCCCTGGAGGAAGAACATGTGATGTAGAATTTCTGTTTGCTTCTTCCAAGACTGCTACACTAGTTGTGCCCTATGTGGCTTCTTTCTGTATACTGAAATGGAAGGAGCCATTGTGCCCAGTTTCTATCCTATGCAAATACAGTCAACATGGTGTGGGTGTTTTACACAGAATAAAGCATGCATGTCCTGCAAAGTCTGTCTTATTCCTATATACAGGGATCAGTTCATTTATGAAAAGCATTGCATTGGAGCAGGACTTTTGTGTATGTGTGTGCAGCACCCAAAGGGTGCTGGAGCGGGATTGTGCCCCAGGAGGTTCAATCCCTGCACTCAGCCCACCCTCATCTCACAATCCCAGTATATAGAGGGAATGAGCAAGATGCACTGCCTTTGGGCTAATGCAGCCTGTTTTCCCAGGCATGCTGGGCCAGCTCACTGCAGCAGGTGATGGGACTATTGCTCTGCCTCTGTCCCCTATGAAAGATTTCTGCCCCCAGCTAAGCATAGAGAGAGCAGATTTTGTGCTTCCTTGAACTAAGGGATTGCATTACGGGGCGTGCGCAGGAATAAAAAATTTGGCTGCTCTTGGAGGGACACTTTCTGTGGCCCCCGCAGCTAAAGGAGCTGGCTCTTCCCTCCCCTCCCCGTGGCCAGAGGAGCTCCTCTCCACCCGCTGTGGCTGGTGAAGCTGGCTCTCCCTTCCTCCCCGCATGGCCCCGGGGGTGGAGGAGCTTGCTCTCCCCGTCCCAGCCCCAGAGGAGTTCTGTGCCCCTGCTTGCTCCCCTTGTGCACACCCCTAAGTACATAAGTTGGGGGGGGGGGGTGAGGTCCATAATATACACAACAGATGTGTACAGTACACTCTTGTTGTCTTACCATATAGTTATATAATGTAAATTAATCTTCCCTATAAAGAGCTAAAGGTATTGTCTCACATTCGTGTGTAGAGGATTCCGTATATAAATCTCATCTCAAGCATTGGGGACAGGAAATATATCCCTCGATCTGGGTGGGTGGGTGGTGGGGGGCTTGGTTTGTTTTTAAATTTAGAGGTGAAGTGCATTCAAACAAACCTAGAAAGTTGGACCTGCGACAATGGATAATACTGGACTGCTAGAGTCCAGCAAAGTTGTGTTTGACCTTTTTTTTGCTGACAAGTTGCAAACTTTTTTAAAAACTGATTTCCTACTAATCCAATGTCTATTGAATTCAGTGGGAATCTTTCCACTGACTTTAATGGGCATTGGATGGAGCCTCATTCATTCATGGTTTCATGATGACACTTAGTTGTCTAATTTTCTGCAGGCTGTGACCAAACGTCATGAGGGTTGGTGTTTTCTTTGTATTTTCCCCCTTTGTTGTATTACATGCCTCCATACTGACACATGGTTGCAGGGGAAGGCAAAGCCTCCCCATGCTATGGAAGGCATGAGCTCTGAAGGCATCAAAACCTCACAAGGTGTGTATCTTATCGAAAGTTTATTTTCATTTGAATGATAGTATATGGATCAAATAGTGAAGGCTCAAACAGAAGTGCATCTCCTTAGTGGTCTTGGGGCATTTTTAAGCTATTGTTTTGAATGTTATTCTTGAAGTGGAACTGCAAGTAAATCAAGTGGATCTTGGCTTTAAGGCTGAGAGAAGCTATTGAACCTCTAAAACATTTTTAGTTCACTGCAATTTTTTTGTGTGTGAGCTACTTGTGTCATGGAAAACTGCAAGCTCAGAGCCCATCTTGTCCATGAGGACTCAGTAGCAGCCATTTAAAATTAGTACGATCAAGCAAGTGCATTGAACATTTTCAAATTTCATCTTTACTTTTTGATTGCTTCTTCAGATGGCTTCAGTATATCCTGTACTGCAATCTTCTCTCTCTGAGCTGGCTCTACAACTTCTCACTTCCCAAAGTCAAGCCTGCCAGTTGGTCTGCAGACATTCTAGGACCTTTGCATCCCCCCTCAACTCTGGCTCTTCCCCCTTCCTCTCCTACTGTACCCTCGACTGCTCTGTGGTCCCCTAACATCCAGACACCCCCGGCATCCAAACTCCATTTCACAAACCTCTGGGTGCCACTAATTTCACAGTTCCCACTTCCTAGCCAACATTTTGTTTCAACTTCAGAACGAAGGCGTTTAAACCATGTACAGACACAGATGTAGTAGGTCTGTGAGCAAAAAGATCTTGTTATTTAAAAAAAACCTTGCAGCAACCACAACCAACACCCCAAAATTAAAGTGGATGGTGATAGCAGCCAAGATGAACAAAGTTTAAAAGTATCGTTAAATTGATGGATGAGTTGACAGAATCAAGACACTTAAGTCAGAAGGAATGAACATCTGAACCACAACTGTGAGATAAGTCTAAGTCCTTGCCAAGTCTGATTTATGCAGGTTGACGTATGAACATCTAACCACAGTGATGTTCTCAATAGGTTCCATCACTCATTGTCTTTTGAGGCATCCGCTTTTGCTTTCAGATGCCCCGCATGGGTGGATTTGTTAAGTAGTTTTATCCATCAGACAAAAGGCAATTAAATATTATACACTGGCAGGAAACTTGGAAGGTTTTTTTTGTTTTTGTCTTCCACTGGAGAATAGAGCAGGGATTGTCAAGATAGCATATTCCAATCTCCTACAACTGAACGGGCCATTTGTATAAGGCACCTTGGCTTGTTTTATATCCTTCTTTTAGGCATCTTCGAGGCAATTTAAAAATGCTTTGCTCTTTTTGAAATGGAAGATATTTCAAGTCAGAAACCATATTTACAGCTAAGTTTTAAACACTGAAAAGTGAATTTTTACAGCAAAGTCCTCCTCTAAACCTCAGCGGCTGTCCAATGGCATGAAAGTCACAAAAGTGAGAAGAAAAGGAGTACTTGTGGCACTTCATGCATCCGGTGAAGTGAGCTGTAGCTCACGAAAGCTTATGCTCAAATAAATCGGTTAGTCTCTAAGGTGCCACAAGTACTCCTTTTTCTTTTTGCCAATACAGACTATCATGGCTGCTACTCTGACTAAAGTGAGAGTCAGCTTTTGAATAAAATTTATGTGTGTTTGTTTTCCCCACTCAGCTAGTTTGGATGTGGATTGCGGGGAACAGCAATTGGGAGCTCATGGTCTGAAGATGTCAGCGGCAGGCTTGACTTCACAAATCAATCACCTGGTACGAATGGAAGAGAGTTAGTTAACATTGTGCAATTTGTCTGAGCACCGAATTCCTTTAGCAAAGCTATAGATGGCAGCAAAGTGGTGCCTAGTAAGTAGAATTTTCTATTGATTTCCTCATCCCACTTCCTTATTTTGGCAGAAGCAGACAGAAAAATAACTCTTAAATCAGCACTGAGCAGATGAAGGGGTATACAAATCACACAAGCACTCCGCATAGGGTTGCCAACAGTCCCATATTATAATGGATGTCAGTTTTTAAAATAAATAATCGCCTCTCCTGTACTTAATCAGTACTGAACATCTTTTATCTCTTGTTTCAACCAGAGGCTTTGAAATCCAGGCATCCCATACCGATTTAGAGTGCTGACAAAGGGGCAGCTAGGCCAAATCTGAGTGGTATTGCAACCTGGTGCATGGGGTCACGCCACCACTCCAATTTGGTCCTGCCGCCCCTCCGTCATGCATGTCCTGTATTTCTGAAAGACAGCATAGGCAATCCTAACTCCGTATACTACAAATAGGTATCTGATCTGACATGCAGAAAATGGGCATGTGATTTATGAATTACGCTCTGTCAAATGACCAGACCCAGCAAATAAGATAATAGTATTTTGCAATACTGGCAGCTTGTGAGGCTCAATCTGTGCTTGTCAGGTACTTCAACATTCCTGTGAGGTAGATATCTATCAGATGCTTCAAAAGCCTGAGTGCCCAGGCAAGTAGAAATTTGCACTGGACCAGGAACAGAGTGCCTGGAGCCAATGACTCCTCACTCCTCTGGGCAAGCCAGAGAGCAGAACAGCCCAGAGACTGTCTTAAGTGGTGGGGAACAGGAGCCTGATGGAGGTGCATGTGGGCGGGTGCATGATGGTGAGGAGAAGGGAATCTCTTCAGTGGGTGAGAAAGGAGAAGAGCTTGAGGGGATCAATTTTAAAAGGAGGAATACGAGAGAGAGAGAGAGAGAGAGAGATGTAGAGAGAGAGGATAAAGGAGAGGAAGTAGAGAAAAAGAACACAATGTAGGGAAAGAAAGAGAAAAAGATACAAAGGGATGGAGGGAGAGAGAAGGAAACGAGGGAATAGCATTCTCTGAACAATGCAGGGAAGATACTACATGATCTCTCACAGAAAACAGAGGGAGTGAAGCCAGGGAGGGAAAAGGTTGAACAACAAAAGCAAAAGGCACAGAATAAGTCACTTTTTTCTTTAAAGTTTATTAGTTAGAAAGTTGGTTGACAGTGCTACAGTTGCATACAATTCATACAGGCCCTGATGCTTTCAGATGTAGTGAAGAAGGGTATCCACAGGGATCTGGTTATGGCTTTCTGCCCCTCAGCTACCCAGCCCCTGGGGAAGTTAGGGCAGCAGGCTATGTAGTCGACCTTATGGCAGCGGAGGATCATGCCCCCTCACCACAACCTTCCCCCAAAATGAACCTAATATGCTCCTTCCTTTCCTCACAAGCCTTCTGCCAGCAGAGAGTTCACCTGCACCAGGGGAATTTTCTACCAGCTGTCTCCAGCACTTTAAGGCCATTTTGTTTCATGAGCAGTCAGGAAAATCTGGCCCATAGTTAACCCCCCAATGCCCTGAAGTTTAAAGAAATAAAACAGTTTTGAGGGCCTGGTGGCATAGAAATTCTTCATCTGCACTAGTTGTCATAGTCCATGGGCTAACAGGTCAATTTTTCAAGTTCTGGTAAGTATTCTCTCCATTTTACAAATCGGCAAAGTGAGGCACAGAGGTTAAATGATTTGCTAAAGGTCACACCGGAAATCTGTTGCAGTTTTGGGAACAGGACACAAGATCTTGCTCTTGCCATTAATCATGTGACAAAGCATCATTTTGCACAATCCAGTTTACAAAGAATGCCATGTTCTCTGGGACTTGAGAAAGCATGAGCTTAACTACACCTGAAGATTTATAGTCATGCCTCGGAATCAGCAACATGAAAGATCAAATATATAACACTGAGTCAGCCACCTGGCCCAGGAGCTGGAAAGCACGTGTATGTTATGGCTGACTGAAAACATAACAGATAACAAGACAGTACATAATCCAGCTCATACCAAACCCATGAAGGGCCAGATCCTGTTTGCCTCATTCTAGCAAAATGCCTATTGACAACAGGGTTGTACAGTGCCAGCAAAGTGAACAGGATTCTGTCTAAAGTATATTTTTCATTAGATTTCTAGCAAACAGTGATAGTTGAGTTAACTACCAATGGTATAATGCAGACTACAGTATATTGCTGAAATCCTGGCCCCATCAAAGTGAATAGGAATTCACTCTGTTAGCTTAAAAAGGAGGATGCATTTTGGTTTAGTGGACAGGGTCCAGAAGTTGGAGTCAAGATAACTAGATTCTGTTCCTGGCTCTTCCACTGACAGCCTGTATGACCTTGGGCACGACACTTTACCTCCTTGTACCTCAGTTTCTCCATCAGTAAATGGAGATTATAATGCTCAGCCTTCTTTGTAAAGCTCACTGGGTATATGGCTAAAAATGCTACATAACAGATTATTATTACTATTTATCATTATTGTGTAACATTTAAGAATTTTTGCAGAAAGAATAGATTCAGGACACTAATAATATGACATACCCTAATGGATATATCTTAGACTTATGTTTGCACAGTGTTTGCACAGTGCCTAGCGTAATGTGCCTAGCACAGTGCCTAGCGTAATGGGGTCCTGATCTCACCTAGGGTTCCTAGTAGCTACAAAAACAACAATAATATTTAAATTGCTGTGCAGTTTCTTTACCTCGTCTGATCTGTACAAGATTACATATGTCAGATAATAAGAGATCAAAAGTAAATCAAATATATTTTATAACATAATGAGATCTGGTGTGGGGTCTGATCAACCACTTGAGCTTGAATTTGAAATCAGACTGGAAAAATTCCTTTTAAGGGCATAAGTTAACAGCACTTTTAACACACTTTAAAGACATTCACTAACCAACAGCTCCCATTAGTGTAAAGCAGCATGTCAGTATCCTACAATGGGAAAACTTTCAAAATCACTGTTCATATAGATGGTCCTATGTCAAATACACTAAAAGCTATGAATGCAACTCAGGTTACTTTCATTCAAAGAGATCATGTTGGCGTAACAAGTCATACACATATTGCCAAAGACCAAAGAAAACTCAGACCCCTCAGACATCTGTCAGGGTGGATACAACCCACCCAGGATGGGACTACTTAGTTATAGGGCTTGATTCCCTGTGTCCATTGGTCATTACTGTCCATTCCTTATCTGATGGCAGGGTGCTATGTATGGGTGCAATGCCGTCTCCCTCATTTCTCTCAGGCACTGTTTTTCTATTGGTCTTTTTGGATATCTTTTATGATTCCTGATAATTTGAGGAAATATGTTTCTTGTCCCGTCTCTCATCTGGGATATGGGAGAGAAAGTGTCTCTTTGTCTCCATCTTTCCTCTGTCCCACTGGGCTGCACAGTGGCTCCTCTCTGTATTTAGACTGCACTTGGCGCCTCCCAGTTTCCATCTTTAGTTTGTGATTCTGTGTTTGGTGAGAGTCTGCCTTAGTGTTGCACATTTCATTGAGGTGAGATCTGCTAGATGACAGTTCCGTACAAGGATCTGTAGTAATTTAGCTGGTTGCTTACACTGGGGTATAATGCAACATCAGCTGATTTGAGAACAACTGTATGTTCTCTGGCAGTGATGAAAGAAACTCTCACAGCATCTACAGATACAATATTAATAACAAGAGAATTTCTAGCTCCAAAAGATGGATCGGAAACTTTCCTATATATTGCAAAATAGCAAGCTCCATATTGTTCAGTTCAGTTTGAATTGTCCCAAAATATCATAGTTCTGTTTATACAACACATATCACTGTCAGCTTTGCTTAAACAATGACATTTTTGAAGTTCAGTTGTGCATACATAATATGTATCTTGGAAAAAGTGAAGGTCAAGGTGAACAAATTGCTAGTTTGATTTCTTACTATTTCAATGTTAATTTTAGATATTTAGGGTGCCCTGCCTGTCCCTGTCCTATGTATGTCCCTTTACATGAAGAAGCTGTGTCCTCTAATAAGGTAGGTGTAGTCAATATCATCAAGGAGCAAAACCAGCCACAACAACCGAGGTAGCAGCTGCTTCAAATACCAGCAGCCCTAGGGGTTGGGGTAAAGAGCCTGTACTTCCCCTACCTGTATTAGAAAATATGGTGGGTAAAGGATAGAGCAAAGAGCATCTGTCCCCTTCCTTCACTGCCCTGCTTCATTGCTGTGGGAAGCTGCAGGCAGGAAATATTAGATTTCAAATCCAGTTATGGAGCTGGTGTTTCCTTGCATTGATCATAAAAAATAAAGCTGGATATTGTGTTTCTGCAATGACATGAGGAAAAGTATTCATAACTAGGTAAAATATTACCCAAGCAGTGCCAGTAGGTACATGACACCATCACCCAAATGCATATCAGTTTGGGTAATAATATCATACACTTGCAAGTTACACAGGTTAGAACTGCCTAACGGCTAATTTAACTTGCGAACCTGACTTCAAAACACCTTTCCAGTTTTTCATTCAAAAATCAGTGGCGCTGCCTAGTTCACAGCTGCTTTCCCATTTTCTTCATCTTCTTCTTCACCATCTCTTTTTTTAAACCTGTGCCTCCAAGTCTTCCCATTTTCTTCCTCCCATTCAAATCCACATATCGGGAGACATCTCACTCTGTGCCAAGTCACTCGTGCTGCTGAATAACAACATTTGCATACATTCTTCTTCTGTATGATGGGATTTAGCCTCAGGTCTTATTAGTGATAATGAGAATAATAATGTTACCTCTCCTTTTGACCTGAGTGGGTTGTTCCACTCCGGAGGAGAAATGGATGAAAGAGTCAGGTATTTCATAGAGTCATAGAATCATAGAATATCAGGGTTGGAAGGGACCCCTGAAGGTCATCTAGTCCAACCCCCTGCTCGAAGCAGGACCAATTCCCAGTTAAATCATCCCAGCCAGGGCTTTGTCAAGCCTGACCTTAAAAACTTCCAAGGAAGGAGATTCCACCACCTCCCTAGGCAACGCATTCCAGTGTTTCACCACCCTCTTAGTGAAAAAGTTTTTCCTAATATCCAATCTAAACCTCCCCCACTGCAACTTGAGGCCATTACTCCTTGTTCTGTCATCTGCTACCATTGAGAACAGTCTAGAGCCATCCTCTTTGGAACCCCCTTTCAGGTAGTTGAAAGCAGCTATCAAATCCCCCCTCATTCTTCTCTTCTGCAGGCTAAACAATCCCAGCTCCCTCAGCCTCTCCTCATAAGTCATGTGTTCTAGACCCCTAATCATTTTTGTTGCCCTTCGCTGGACTCTCTCCAATTTATCCACATCCTTCTTGTAGTGTGGGGCCCAAAACTGGACACAGTACTCCAGATGAGGCCTCACCAATGTCGAATAGAGGGGAACGATCACGTCCCTCGATCTGCTCGCTATGCCCCTACTTATACATCCCAAAATGCCATTGGCCTTCTTGGCAACAAGGGCACACTGCTGACTCATATCCAGCTTCTCGTCCACTGTCACCCCTAGGTCCTTTTCCGCAGAACTGCTGCCTAGCCATTCGGTCCCTAGTCTGTAGCGGTGCATTGGATTCTTCCATCCTAAGTGCAGGACCCTGCACTTATCCTTATTGAACCTCATCAGATTTCTTTTGGCCCAATCCTCCAATTTGTCTAGGTCCTTCTGTATCCTATCCCTCCCCTCCAGCGTATCTACCACTCCTCCCAGTTTAGTATCGTCCGCAAATTTGCTGAGAGTGCAATCCACACCATCCTCCAGATCATTTATGAAGATATTGAACAAAACCGGCCCCAGGACTGACCCCTGGGGCACTCCACTTGACACCGGCTGCCAACTAGACATGGAGCCATTGATCACTACCCGTTGAGCCCGAAAATCTAGCCAGCTTTCTACCCACCCTATAGTGCATTCATCCAGCCCATACTTCCTTAACTTGCTGACAAGAATACTGTGGGAGACCGTGTCAAAAGCTTTGCTAAAGTCAAGAAACAATACATCCACTGCTTTCCCTTCATCCACAGAACCAGTAATCTCATGATAAAAGGCGATTAGATTAGTCAGGCATGACCTTCCCTTGGTGAATCCATGCTGGCTGTTCCTGATCACTTTCCTCTCATGCAAGTACTTCAAGATTGATTCTTTGAGGACCTGCTCCATGATTTTTCCAGGGACTGAGGTGAGGCTGACTGGCCTGTAGTTCCCAGGATCCTCCTTCTTCCCTTTTTTAAAGATTGGCACTACATTAGCCTTTTTCCAGTCATCCGGGACTTCCCCGGTTCGCCACGAGTTTTCAAAGATAATGGCCAATGGCTCTGCAATCACAGCCGCCAATTCCTTCAGCACTCTCGGATGCAACTCGTCCGGCCCCATGGACTTGTGCACGTCCAGCTTTTCTAAATAGTCCCTAACCACCTCTATCTCCACAGAGGGCTGGCCATCTCTTCCCCATTTTGTGATGCCCAGCGTAGCAGTCTGGGAGCTGACCTTGTTAGTGAAAACAGAGGCAAAAAAAGCATTGAGTACATTAGCTTTTTCCACATCCTCTGTCACTAGGTTGCCTCCCTCATTCAGTAAGGGGCCCACACTTTCCTTGGCTTTCTTCTTGTTGCCAACATACCTGAAGAAACCCTTCTTGTTACTCTTGACATCTCTCGCTAGCTGCAGCTCCAGGTGCGATTTGGCCCTCCTGATTTCATTCCTACATGCCCGAGCAATATTTTTATACTTTTCCCTGGTCATATGTCCAACCTTCCACTTCTTGTAAGCTTCTTTTTTATGTTTAAGATCCGCTAGGATTTCACCGTTAAGCCAAGCTGGTCGCCTGCCATATTTACTATTCTTTCGACTCATCGGGATGGTTTGTCCCTGTAACCTCAACAGGGATTCCTTGAAATACAGCCAGCTCTCCTGGACTCCTTTCCCCTTCAAGTTAGTCCCCCAGGGGATCCTGGCCATCCGTTCCCTGAGGGAGTCGAAGTCTGCTTTCCTGAAGTCCAGGGTCCGTATCCTGCTGCTTACCTTTCTTCCCTGCGTCAGGATCCTGAACTCAACCAACTCATGGTCACTGCCTCCCAGATTCCCATCCACTTTTGCTTCCCCCACTAATTCTACCTGGTTTGTGAGCAGCAGGTCAAGAAAAGCACCCCCCCTAGTTGGCTCCTCTAGCACTTGCACCAGGAAATTGTCCCCTACGCTTTCCAAAAACTTCCTGGATTGTCTATGCACCGCAGTATTGCTTTCCCAGCAGATATCAGGAAAATTAAAGTCACCCATGAGAATCAGGGCATGCGATCTAGTAGCTTCCGTGAGCTGCCGGAAGAAAGCCTCATCTACCTCATCCCCCTGGTCCGGTGGTCTATAGCAGACTCCCACCACGACATCACCCTTGTTGCTCACACTTCTAAACTTAATCCAGAGACACTCAGGTTTTTCTACAGTTTCATACAATTTCTATGATGCAGTTTTGTTTATTTACAAAGATTATATATAACATTTGGTTTCCCTGAAAACAGGAAGAATCCAACAGCAGGGAGACAGTTCCTTTGCTCGCTGATCCAAACATGCCTTTCCAGCTAGCTATCTTAAATGCTTTCCCTTTCATTGCCTTCCAGCCAGCTATCTTAATGAGAGGTGGGCGATCACACCCAACAACTCCAACAAGGTTTAACCCAATTCACAGCAATATATATGAGTACCTGCAGAACAGTATAAGAATATAGAGCTTGAGTCTAATCCCTTGAAGTTAATGGTTGTTGACTTCAATGAAGTAGGTCCCCAGAGCTCAGTCCTGCAAAATGCTGAGCTGTATGGTCCCAATCCAGTAAAGCATGTGACCTCAACTGGATTACTCACATGCTTAAAGTTTAAATTTGTGCTTTAGTGCTTTGCTGGATCAGAGCCAGAGTGCTCAGCACTTTACAGAACGGAGGCCGCAATCTCTTATTTTTCACCCACCAAAATTACAAAGAAGTGTTCATGGCTTGATGTTCTTGTGTAAGTTACATTTTAAGCAATAGTTAAAGGGGATTGACGCAGAATCAGGAGCTCTCACAGCATCAACCAAAGAGGAGTGAAAGGATTCGGAGAACACTGCTTACCCAAGCTAGAGAGAAGAGAGGGAGCAGAGGGGCTCAGCTTCTTACCCCCATTCCCCTATGTAAACTCCAGATTTGAAATGCACATGGGATGCATACATTATTCATGATATGGTTTCTGAATATAAAGATGCCAATGGATTTTCCTCTCTTCAAACAAGCAATCAAAAATGGTTTAGCTGATATCTAACTTATTTTAAAGGTCATAAGTGGATATTTTGAAAAGAAAGCCCTCAGGTTCAATGGGTAATTTTCCTTGAAAATAATAAACTCCAAATTAAATGGCAAAAAGCAATTAATGATTGAAGTGATAATATACTCTGAAACCTTCTAAAGGTTAAGAGGTAATTTAAACTAAGTACCTACAAGCATATTAACTGAGTTACTATCTTCTCCCTTATAAATGATAACATTAATGACCTCATTAGTTAGCTTTTACATTGGGAAAGAAAAATACTGAAAAATGCAAATATACAGGAGAAGCACAATACATGTATATGTGATTTTGCTGCAGCATAGTGTGTAGTGAAAACTATTTCAATGATACACAATCAAATGTCCTTTTAAAGAGCACAGAACTTTAAGTACAAATGGGAACGAATGTATCAAAATGCCTTTTGGAGAATGATTAAAATTTTCAAGGACAATGTTGGCCAACCCCAAATGTCATTGCAGATATTCAGTGACTCCATGAATAAACCCTATAACAAGAACTTACCACTGTGTTTATGTAATAATCCTTTATAATTATTATTACTGAGACATTGATAAAGTGCTCTTCATCTAAAAACTTTTCAAAGGGCATTACAAACTAGGAGTTTTGTGCTCCCCTATGTGAAACTACCCGTATAAGGCAGTAACTTAGTTTCCACATCAAGAAATGGGAATGACTTGAGTTTCAAATCAGTTACCTGGATTTTTTTTCCACTAAGAGTGGGACCATGGAAGATTTCAGGGGTTTCAATTTCATAGATTTCCTGAGATCCATGCAGATCTCAGGGGAAATAGTGAAGGCAAGAAGCTTCCCCTTTTTAACAGAAACATCCTTTGTCCCCATCAAGAGGATTTTCATCTTTCCTTTTTTAAAATGGCACTCTCTAGCCGTTTTCCTTGAAGATGGCCTTGAAAATGTGAACCAAGATGACCCAGTGCAAATATTACTACGACTCCAGGGAACATGCAGCTTGGCTTCACTGCAGCAAGAGGCTGCGGGCGAGGAAACCTAAAGATTCCATTTATCCCATCTTTCACACACGTACACACCCCTTTTATGCATAATAAGTCAATCAAGTCTGGGGTATATCCCACACTATCAGCTCGTTGACCAGCCTTCAAAAATCTTAGAAAAGCCCTAAACATGAGAATGGGATCAGGATTGTCAATAATTGGTTATATTTTATGTGTTGTTTTTTTTAAACCCTGTACCACAGGCCCATCCAAAATATTAAGGCAATTAAAATATTAACTTCTGAGTCTAAGACTGAGCTGGCTGCTGCTCATTCAAGGACTTGGCTGCATTTCTCCATTGCTGTAAAATCTAGGGTCTGAGCAGCAGGGGCTACAAGGCATCTCTATGCCTGCAAAAAGGCCCTGTTTTCCCCTTTACATAGATGTCACCTCTCTTGATAGATACACCATCCATTACCACAATTCTCCAGCATCGGATCTGAGTTAATAGCATTAGTGACTGTCCAGTAGATGTCACTGTTCAGTAATGCAAGCCATAACCACAGGCTCCTGAGCAAAACACAGCCTCTCTCCTGTGCTTTGATAACCTGGGGAACAAGACACATCAGTCTATGATTCTAAAACAAGTCTCCAACTTAGGAGCCAACCTCTGATTGAAAATTCTAAATTTTAAACAAAAGATGCATTACTTCATAAGGTATGTGATGTTTCATTCATTAAACTACCGTATTTTTCCAGACATGGGCTCTCACAAAGCATATAAAAAAATCATTGCAAAAACTGAACTTTGTTATATCATTAAGTGGAATTTTTTTACACTGGCATCAATGTAGTATTGATGATTTATATGTATGTTACTCTGATGAACCTGAAACTTTGAATGAATGAACTAACTGTCCTGGGTTCGCTATAAGCAGAGAAACAATAAACAGTTTTTACAGAAAAAAACACTCCATTTCTAATCCAACCATTCCTGTTTTAAAAGAGAATTTTTAAATGCAGTTGTCAACAATGGAAATCTTGCTGTCATGAGATTCTGGCCACATTCAAACTAGAAAATACACACCTTCCATTTTCAGTTCTGACCTGGCAGCAAAACTATCTGGGTGTACTTGGATCTAGCAATTCAAATTTGGCTTTCTACCTTGCCCTGGCTCTGAAATTTGTAGGGGTTTGAATTCAAGGGTCTGATTTTGTCCTATTGCTATATAATTGGTTGAATATATTAACAGTAATTTATATGAACCAACCAATATAGTTTAGGATAAACATATTTGATGAACTACTAAAATAACTATCAACATTCTTTTTTTCTTAACTATAATCCGATTTCTTGTATATCTATGTATTTAGCTATCATTTTACAATTAAGGTGTGGTTTTATTTGAATAATATTGTATTATCTTTATCATGCCTTGAGTATATAACATCAAATCAATGGCTCCATCTATACAGTTCTGTTGAACCTAGTTTTAATTCAAGTACAGGCCTGGCCTAAAGATCCAGTTCTGTGAAGTGCTGAGCATGTCCTCAAGGGGCTCAGAACCACACCAGATCATGCTCTAACACATGCTCAAGAGAAAACCAGATGAAGGTCTGCGAAGGAAAGACACTCCTTTATTTCCTGTTGTAGTTAAAAAGAGCGAACAGTCAAATACAGGTTTGTTGGAGACTTCATTTTGCTCTAAATTCTTGAATATATACTCCCTCTCTGGCACCTAATCTGACGGTGTAATATCTTTTGTTGTATGTTTTGACTAGACAACTAATCTGTCATTGAGTCTGTGATGTTTGTCCTGGCTTGGGTTCATTTACTATAAAGAAAGCTACAATTACATGATTTTCTCTGTTGGTTCTGCTGTGCTGATTAGCACAAAATAGTCTTTAATATGTCTCAGCCCTGCTGTTATGTATCATGAAAATCAGATATGGTGAGAACTATTCTCATCTTGTCCCTTCCCCTACCAGTAAAGAATTGTTTCTTATAGTATACTTTTGAGTGTTTTGTCCAATCCTGCCTTTAACAACTCCAGCAATGGGGCTTTCATGTTGTGATTTGCCTATTCTTTGCCTTACTGGTGTTCTTTTACTGGCCTTCTCAGCCCAGGGGATATTTTCTCAAAATTCCAAACAAGCAGAACTGATTTTAAAACCAGCTGGAGCTTCAGTGTAGACAAGGCTTTGGAGATAAGAACTGTTGTTATAACTAGTTTAGTTAAATCTGCTTTGAGCAGGTCTTACTAAGCACGTTATAAGAATGGCGCCTGCTGCTGGAGACTTGTGTACCCTGTGCTTCCAAATACTTTTGAAATGGATTTGAATATTTTGATGAATTTCCCCCGTGTAGACAAGAGTGGCAGTCATTCTAAAAATTGTGGAAAGAGCAGCAAATGTTGCCATTACAGTAGCATGTGTTGAAACATGAAAATGGAGCAAAAGTTTGCATATTAACTTATCAAAAGTGATTTGTTTAAATTTAATTCAGGTCAAACCAAGACTCACTCTTCTCTAACAAAAAATGGATGGTGAAATATAGCTCATTTCCTGCAAGTGAAAATGCATCCTGGAAAAGTCATCTGATCTCTTTGTGCATCAGTTCACTCTCTGTAAAATGAGAGTAACAACATTTCCTTTGCCTCTCTTGTCTAGTTAGCAAAGCACTTAAGCAGATGCTTAAACTTAAGCATGTGTCTGTGTTCTTCTGAAATCGAGGCTCACAGTTTAAGGCCAAAAGGGGCCTGTATATCATCTAGTCTGACCTCCTGTATATCAGACTGAACACTCTTTGGGTCAGAGACAGTCTGTACCATGCCTAGAACAAAAGAATCCTGCTCTTGGTCAAGGTCTCTTAATCATAGAATATCAGGGTTGGAAAGGACCACACGAGATCATCTAGTCCAACCCCCTGCTCAAAGCAGGACCAATCCAGATCCCTAAATAGTCCCCTCAAGGATTGAACTCACAACCCTGGGTGTAGCAAGCCCATGCTCAAACCACTGAACTATTCCTCCCCCGATGGTACTACTGTAATACAAATAACACATTAAAAAAAGAATAGCCCTGATTTCCAGTATCTTGTTCTTACCCACTAAACCAGACTCCTCCTATTTCTCCTTGATACAATGTCCCTTACAAAATGCACTTTTGAATTGTATGATGAAAGGCCATTATTTCCATACACATTAAAGCTTGCTTTTATCTCTCTTGAGAAATAAACAAGCTTGACACTACTCTGATTTTAAAACTTTGCTGTTTGTAAAAAGAGTCTTACCAAAAAAAAATTTAAAAAAAAATTGCCAGCAAAGCAGGTCTGTGATCTAATTCTGAACATGGCATTTCTTTCATTTTACATCAATAATATTCATGACTAGTACTTAGATCCCAAGCCGTGTTCCAGGATTGAAAAAGAAACGCTAGGAGGGAAATTTTGCATTTCTGCTGCAGATGTGATTTAATCCTGGCATCGAAGTTTCTTCTGTCTGAAAAAAACTTACTCAAGCTAGGAAAAAAACAAAACAAGGCAGGAAATTTTTTATTCTCAGTGAATTAAAAAAAAGAAAAAAAAGTTTGCAAAAACCCCTTCCCCCTGGAGACACTTTAGGAAAATGTTGCTACCCCAGCCCTTGGCATAACCTATCCCAGCCCTGTGAGGCTGCTGCAGCACCATTAGCTAAACTCCCACCCTGCCTCCTCCGGTGGCTCCTCACGCCCTTGCCACATTTCTCCTCCCTGCAAAGCAGCTCCCAAACTGCCCTGATCAAAATGCTGGAGCCTCGGCTGCACCCCCTCTCCCCACCACCATACACTGTCCTCAGCCCATCTTCTTCCATTTAAGGACTGCAGCCTTTACCCCTCTCCGATCCTTTCCTCCTCTCTGCGGCTGGCTTGTGCGCCTCCAGCTCTCCCTGTCCGCCTCCCTGTTGGGAACAAGCCTCCCCCCGGAAGAGACACAATCCAAGGCACCCAGGCAGCAGCAGGCCCCACTGCAATGTAACTTTCTCTGCTATTCCTCAGCTCACGAATCCATCCCCTTCTGCCCGCTCATCGTCCCCCCTCCCCCTTGAAGGGTCTTTGGGAGGGCGGAGCCTGGGCGGGGCTGATGCTTCAAGGGGGAGTTTGACACCCCCTTGCCTGTGCGGCCCCCCCCAAGCCTCTCAGGCTCCAAGAATGTCCCGGCCAGCCCCGCAATTGCTGAGCCTGCGGCGGGGTCCCGCCCGGTGAGCAGGAGGCGGTGGGAGGGGAAAGCAGCCGCGCGCCCTGCCCGCCTTGAAGCCCATTGCGTGGCAGCGCCAGCCGGCCGCCTCCCTGCGCCCACACAGCCCCCTGCCGGCAGCGCCCGGGCGCGGGGGGCCGGAGCAGGGGCCACGCGAGCCTCCCTGCCCCGCACCGCCCCCGCCTGGCTCCGCCAGCCCCGTCCGCCCTGCGCCGCTGCCGGAGGGGGGAGTTCCCCGCGCGTCTGGGAGCCGGAGGATCCGAGCGAGCCCTTGGCACAGCGGGTCAGGACCCGCCTCTCCCGGCCCGCGGGCTGCCCCCCGCCCCGCTGCTGAGCGCTGCTGGCTGGCCGGTGCCTTTCCAGCCCCGCGGAGCATCGCCGCGGCTGCCTGCCCCGCTGCAGCTGGGAGCGGCGCGGCTGGCTGAGCGCCTCCGCCGGACTGGGAGTTGGCCGTCGGGCGGCTGCCTTGTGCCCGGCACCTTCTCACCTGACAAGGGCAGCTTCCCCCGGCAGACAGACCGGACCTGGCTCATCCCTGCCTCCAGCTCGCCCGGGCTTCGCCGCGCTGCGCGGTCCCTCCGAGCTGCCACGTGAACCAGGTAACGGGGGTCTTCTCAATGCGGGGGCTCCGCTACAGGAACTCGTGCTGGCAAGTTTCGCGGGGCAGCGTGCGTGGGAATGGGAGAGCGGTTCTGCCAAACCCCCCGGAGCAGAAAGGGCTTCGGAGACTTTGTAGCTTCTTGCAGGCTGGACGGGGTCCGATTTCAAGTTGACACTGACATGTTGGGTACATTGTTCCGCACGCAAAAAGTACAGTGCAACATAGGTTTGTTTTTTTAAACTAGCGAGTCAGGCTATGAATGAAAGCAGACCTTCCTAGGGCGAGATCCTGCTCCCGTTGAAGTCAATGGGAGCTTTGCTGTTCACTTCACAGGGAGTAGCATCTGGCACCTTACCACCAAAGTCTCCATATTGTCCTTTATTTTAAAGCACGTGATCTTTCCTAATAATCGCGGAGGGGGGGTGGGGAATTAAGCACTGTGATCTACCTGTATATTGTTAATTATCATCATCGAGCTAGTGTGATGTGGACTGCATGAGCCACAAAGAAAGGACAACCTCTGGTCCAAAGAGCCTACCACCTAAAGAGACACAGAGGAGACAGGATACCTTGTGCACCACTTTCTAGGTTTTCCTCCTACGTTTTTGGTCTTTTGTAGGTCAGAGGTGATGTGAATACATTCAGATGATGGGTACAAATACATACAGACATACTCTTCTGCCAGAAAATAAGCTTCATGGCAGAGGATTATTTTTCTTAAATAAATTAAAAAAGTAAACAAACTTTAATGTGGTCTGCATGGTTCATTTCATTTTAAGACCGTTTCCTACATTCCCTGCTGGTAAAAATGCAGTATTAATTTTATTGCCTGTACATGAAGTGAATTCACTGACTTGGCATGTAGCCAAAAGAAAAAAGTAAATAGCTGTCAGAATTCATTTGGCAGCAACTGTGAGAAATGATCATAACCATACAAATGCTATTGGATTCAGACTTAATGATCCATTGTGGATTTAAAAAAATATTCCTCTAACTTTTGGAGAGTAGTGATTAGTTCTGTACTGTAATCGGAAGTGGGAGGATGCTACAGTGCTACGTTAGAAATATGTAATTGTCAGAGAAGGAGGCTGGGAGCCAGGCTGTGTTCCTCAGGTCTTGCTGAGTGACCTTTAGCAAGTCACTTGCAGGCAAAATTTTAAATGTGGCTGCTTCTTTTAAGCAGCACAGATTTTGGGTACACAATTTGGGATTATTTGGTACTAATATGCCTGCAGCTGTCATTGACTATAGTTGGAATTGTGGATGCTTAGCATCTCTGTAAATCAGGCACAAGGTGTCTCCTTTCGGGCACCTGAGCACTGATGCACCAAAAATCCCTGGCCATTTTTGACAAAATTTTAACCTCTTGATGTCTCATTTTACTCATCTGTTAATTAGGTGTTTCAATACTACTTATGTAACTTCCCAAGGGCCTCAATCCTGCAAAGGCTTATTCAGATACTTAACTTTAATGTGAGTTGTCCCACTGAATGCATAAACTTAAGCATGTGTAAGTCTTTGCAGGATCAGGGAACCAACTGGTAAGGATTAAATACATGTTTTCCTTTCCCCTGTTGCTGCTGTGTGAAAGACCAACACAAACAACAGAGGAAAATGATTGACTAACTTACTACATGGGGTGGGGGGGGGAGAGGGACATTGAAACTGGCTATACAGTGCTGGCAAATGAACATAGTAAACAAAATGGAATATTTATTCTCTAATCTGTCCATTGTGGCAATTCTAGATACTATTTGTAATATTAATAGGGAAAACATTTTGAGGTAGAAGTGTGATTTATGTGAACAGTGTCTCATTGCTTTGAGATTCTTGGAAGAAAAGCACTACAGAGAGTGAAACTGATTATTATTTATTTTATTAGTTTAATATTATTGAATTTTTATTTTCCTCCTTGTTATGATTTAACCAGGGACCTTCATCTTCATGACAGAAGAGAGCGTCATGGCCTTTAGGATTCAAGTTTTTACTAGGCTGAGGATTGACCAGGACTGAAAGATTCTGGGTTACTCATAAATCTCCCCAAACTAACGCATACACACACACGCAGTCCCTCTCTCCTTATTGCTACCGTTATTGGTTGTGAGTAAAAAAAATGGCATCCAGCCTTACTTGCACTGGGATGATATGGGCACTTCTCTCCTTCCTCTGTGCTGCTGCCTCCTGCATAGGATTCTTTATGCCCTACTGGCTGTTGGGGTCTCAGCTGGAGAAGTCAGTGTCCTTTGGCACTTTCCGGAGGTGTTCCTATCCAGTGCGGGATGAGAGCCGCCAGACTACAGTGATGGTAGAGCAGTGTGGTCGCTACGCATCCTTCCAGGCCATCCCAAGTGCTGAGTGGAGGATCTGCACCGTGGTGACAGGGCTGGGCTGTGGCCTCCTCCTTTTGGTGGCGCTGACAGCACTCATGGGCTGCTGTGTGTCCGAGCTCATCTCCAGAACTGTGGGCCGGGTAGCAGGGGGCATCCAGTTCCTGGGAGGTAAGTCACAAGCTTCTGATTCCTGTACTGTGCTTGTACAGTGACTGCATTATTTTCTCCATTCTTACGATAGCACCTCTGCAGGTTGCAGTCAACCTTGTTCATTCTCATGTACTGAAGTTCCTGCCAGGCTGGCATTTAACCTTTCAGAAAGTATGCTGCATTAAATCACTTAAAACTATTATTAGGTTGTGAGAGTACAATTAAATTGTAAGCCCCCTGGGGAAGGGATTGTCTTTTGCCTTCTGTTTTCACAGTACTGTTGACTTCAGTAGGGCACTGCATCAGGACATGGGTGTACCCACTTGGATCCAACTGCAGGGTCAAACCCCAGATTCCAACTGGAGAATCTTTATTTCAGAATAGAGTGATCCAAAGCCAGAAAGAATACAGCTTGACTCTCAGGTTCTAGGTGGAGTTTGCAGTGCTGACAGTTAAGGGGAAATTTTTTTTCTTATAGATTGAGATCAAATTTGACCTCAAAGTTCCTGAGATATTAAACTTGGAACCCCACAATGCTATGCTTATAGAGTCATTTTTCAGAGTAAATCACCACTGTATTGTTGTAAGTGGTGCTGGAGCATTGCATATGTTTTAGCAACACTTTCCTCTTGAATAACCATTCAGATGAATGAGATTTTAGGCTGTACTATTTATAGTGAGGTTGTGTATTTCAGTGGCATTCAGTGCAGAAACCGTCACAGCTGCAATGTTTCACATGTCCTGTGATAGCCATTTCTAGGAGTGCAAATTCAGAAAGCATAGTTGTGTGCTTCATTGGGACTTGTAATTCCCTCCCCTCCAAACAGGGCTCACACAATAACGAAGTGGAAATAAATTTTTACGTGTATCACTGCAAACAAGACTGCACTACACAGTTTAAAGTTGAAAATCAGGGGAAAGGAAAGGAAGACTATCTGGGCCTTGGCCTCAGCTAGTGTAAGTTGTAGCTTCATTAAGGAGCTCATTTACCTCAGCTGAGAATCTGACCCAAAGCTTTGAAGTAATTTCTATACTCAGAAATAAACTGACACTGTTACTTCAGCCTTCTGTCTGCTGGTTGACCTACAGGCATTTCTGTATTTAATATGGCTCACAATCTGGAAGAAAATAGCAACGCCTTGAGAGAGAATTGTGACGGTAACGTACGGTTCCAAAAGCCCACTTTGTCATGAAATTCCACCCTCTCCCCCACCCGCAGGCAGAAAGATGGAGAGATATTTGATTAAATAATTAATATGTGTGATCCCACTCAGACTGGTTATTTTCACTTCCACCCACCACAAAGGCTTCACTCCTGCTTGCTTTTTAGCCACTGTTTTCTGTTTTCAATTTGTCTCTGATCAGATGATTTTAATTTTAGTTGATCCATTTTTTGTGGCAGCATTCCCCCTTTCTGCAGGCTTGCCGGCTGGGCTGCTCCTGCGTCTGATTACAACCATGCTAGTGAAATATGACAACCTCCACTGTCAATATTGAGGGAAGGGGAACAGGAGGAGTGGAAAACTCACAAATCTTTGTGGCTTTGTCTTGTGCTGTAAGTATGCCACCCCTCTCTGACTGCTGATGGAGACTTGGAATCAAATGTGATGAGGGAAGAGGCATCCTTAAGGTTACAGTGCAAGCCAACGGAATTTTCCAGCATAGACTGCAATACAATTTTCCACGGAGGGGTGGACATAAGTGTTCAGAGTTTATTTTCAGTAGATGCAATCCAAAAGATCAGTGATCTTGTGATACGAAACGAAAATCACAGAGAGCTTTACTTACAGTTCAGAAATTATTTACACAGCATGTGTAATTTCCTCCTCTACTGGGTTTCAGGGTTATCCCTAATATCGCGCAGCAATGCTGTAAAATGCGCAAGAAATGAACTAATTGAGAAACCATAACTTCTGAAGGTACATAAAACAACTTAAGACATTAGGGGTGCGGGAGGGTGTGGTGGGTCAGTAACTTGGACAAGTTAAAGGGACGCTGTCAAGGTAAAGAACATGGGTCAGATCCTTAGCTGGTGTAAAGCTGCATAGCTTCATAGTCTTAAGGACAATGGAGCTATGCTGATTTACACCAGCTGAAGATTTATCCCAATTTCCTCCCCCAAAACTTTACTATTACTCTACATATATATTACTAATCAAAACCTAGATTATTGAAAGGAAAAGTATGTTAACAGTTTTATGCTGTTTGATTATTTTTTGCTGTTCACTCAGTTTGGCAGTAATTCTAGATCAGTCAGTTTCACTTTCTGTTTATAGACGCTTTCACCTTCTGATTCTCCTGCATCAGCACACTTGTTGTGTCTACTGTCAACAACTCAGGGGGAGTGTTTGAATGTAAAAGAATTTTAACTGACGTTAAACACAAACATAAAAACAATAGATTTTCTAGCTCATGGGTTTTGATAGGTACGACAGTTATGGGCACTAAGTGTTTTAAAATGCACTAACTTGGGTGAATAAACTAACTGGCCAAATGTCTTGTAGTGGGAGACATAAGGGCAGGTGAGAACACTATACAGTTCGGATACAGAGGTTGGGAGGGGACCAATATTGACAAATTGATCTGATTGTCCTGCTCTGGTATTAGAGGCTTTTTCTCTGCTATTGAGATGATGTGGGTGGGCACTCGTAGACACAGGGCCTGATTCTCCTCTCACCTGAGTGCAAATCAGGAGTAACTCCAGGGAGGTCAGTGGAGTAACCCCTGCGTAAAACCAGCTAAGCCTTCCCTAGTGAAATGGTGCTAAGGTTTTACAGGTGGGGTTTCACAGAGTTGTTGCTGTATGTGGAAACCAAGAGTCAGTTACTCATGGGTGCTTATTGTAAACCAAGTCCTCTCCTAAAAAATGAATGGTAGAACTTGTATGAAACTGCAAACGCCACAGACTAGGAACAGCTGTTTAGAAATTGGTTTGTTAGGCATTAAAGAGGCTCATTTACGGTTTCAGAGGATCCTGAGAGTGGGGTCTGTATATATTTTAAAACAATACTAGGATACTATGCTCTGGGGTTCTTTAACTTTTTCAGTCTTAACACAGAGATTGCCTTGTGGACTCTTCCCTCCCATTCTCAATCACATGAACCACTTTCCATCCTATTTACGATATCACTGCAGTAATTACAACAATTGCTTACATGGAAAAGTAACATTAGGAAAGTGTTTAATGTATATTTAGTTTCTTCTTATGCAATTAGCTGCCAGAAACAAGGAAAAGGAGCCAGCACCATTTGGCCAGCCAGTTCTCTGTTGACCATCAGTGGCGCATAGACCATAGTTTGAGAGCTGCTACTGCTGTAGCTCAGTGGTTCTCAAAGCTGGTCCGCCGCTTGTTCAGGGAAAGCCCCTGGCGGGCCAGACCGGTTTGTTTACCTGCTGCGTCCGCAGGTTCGGCCGATCGCGGCTCTCACTGGCCGCGGTTCGCCGCTCCAGGCCAATGGGAGCTGCAGGAAGGGCGGCCAGCATGTCCCTTGGCCCGCGCCGCTTCCCGCAGCCCCCATTGGCCTGGAACGGTGAACCGCGGCCACTGGGAGCTGCAATCGGCTGAACCTGCGGACGCGGCAGGTAAACCGGTCTGGCCCACCAGGGACTTTCCCTGAACAAGCGGCGGACCAGCTTGGAGAACCACTGCTGTAGCTGATACTTTACAAGCACTTTTGCTGTATTGCTTCTGAGTACTGATAACCAATGTGAAAGTTATACTGTTTATAACCTCTTGAGGGCACAGTTATGTAGATGCATACAGTCTTCACTGAGAACAGTACGTGCAATGTATCTAGCTGGTTTACTGTGAATGTTTGGAAGATTGAGAAACATATCATGTACCTATAATAGACTGTATTGAAAGGTATGACTTGATTGGCAAAAAGTAAAGAGCATGATTGGCAAAAAGTAAAGTTTAACAAGTCTACAGCAAACTGTACTCTAATTATCTATCCTCTTTTCTTTTCTTTGCAATTTGGTAGATATGACATACTAATGTGATGAATAATTTCACTCTTTGAATGAAGAGCAATCAAATTAAAAGCAAAATGAACTGAAAGGTTACCCAGTTTTATTACAAGCAGTGTAGCAAAAGATACAAGTATTTCACATACTGTAAATTTAAAGACCATTATGCTAGCAAGGTGACTTCATAAAAAGGGTTGGCACACAAAAGAGAAGGACTGAAATCGGCTCTTACTTAAGCAAAACTCTCTTTGACTCTATGTTGAGCCATATTCAGGAGTGAGTGAAATGATTACCCACCATCTTTGACACATATCTGAATTAAATCCATTGGTCTTAATTGATGCATGTTGTCACAGGTCCTGGCGAGCGACCCTTTTTGGCTGTCCGCTAGGAATGCCAAAGGGACTCCAAGCCTTTGAACTCTGAATTGCCAAAGGTGTTTTAAGCTCCTGGAGCCTGAACGGAGTCCAGCCACGGCCCCAACCTTACGCATGCTCACAGGGCCCGGACCTTCTATCTGGCATTCCCCCTCTGCTGTCCAACCACCTACCCCTGCTGGCTGACCCTTCAGATTCCCAGTACTCAAACACACCCTCCCCCAGAACTCCACCCCCAAGGTATGATGCTTCTGGTTTACCATTTGAACTCCCTCAGGGGCACACGTATTTGTGAAGGTCTCTCTCTCTCAGTCACTCACTCTTACTTTGTTCAATTTATCAAACTTTATGCTCTTTATATTTCATCATGTAAAGCACAGGAGAATACAGATCACACCAAACAATAAAACCTTCTGCACACAATGTCCCTCATTAGCTCATCCTTCCCTGGAGAAATCATCTGTATTCTGGCAGGCGGGCAGAGTCCTCCACCCCATTGCCTACCTTGCCCCTGCAGCAGCTACCTGCATCTTAATGTTTGTAGTGCAAGATGGCTCTGTCTCCTCTCATTCCCCCTTGTGAGTCCCTTTATAGACTCCTGGTGGGGTCACCTACTTCTTTTGTTCTGCCTTTTGGTAATTTTCCATTACTTTCAACCCGCCCATTCCTTCAGAAAAGAGGAGAAAGTGTCTTCTTCCAGGCAGAGCAAACCTATTATCTCAAGGTGTTTGACTTTGAATAACTGATCACTGAATAGTGATCATTCACCATTGTCTTGGGCCTGGAAGAGACATGACACAAGCCTGCTAACTCATGGGGGATCCACATACATATAGGCTTTCCACGACATAGTAATTTCATAAAATCAAAATTCAGAAGTGGTCAGTAGAACCTCCCAGTTTGTTATGCATCTGAAAAGTGAGTTGATTTTCTGTAGGTAAATCTGATGTAACTGACTAGGTTGCACTGTCTTGATTCTCCAGTAGTTTTTACACCAGAATTCCATAAGTTCCGACAGGAATTCCTTTTGCAATGGGAGGAGCCAAATGAGCAGACCTTGCAGACCTGCTCTTGCCCCTATTTCTCTCTCTTCATTCCTTTGTGTCTACACCAGCAGCTACTGTAACCCATGAACTGATGGCCCTTTTATTGTAGCTTGGGGAATTTGGAACATTTGGCTATATGGAAAACAGGCTGAAGCAGTTTCTAAGGTAAATTCTGAAAACATCTTCAGAAGAAAAATAACCCTCTGGAAAAGCCACTGTAAAGTTCCTCATACCTTGTGCTGGGGCAATAGTCATGTATTAGCCTGCACAGATCCTTGCCTGCTCTTGACAAGCATTGGCTGGATGTGGAGGATAGAGCTGTTTGGGAATTTTCCACCGTAATGATTGTCTGATTGAAAACACTCTTTTTTCAAAATCAAAATTTTCCATGGGAACATTTTAATTAAAAAAAAAAATATTTAAAGTTTTCCATCAGCAAAATTGAAATAGTGGCTCTCAGGCTGCCTAGCTGGAAGGCTCTTGTCCACTTCAGTCTCTGCCTGCTGGGAAACAGTGAAATGGACAAGAGGCTTCCAGATAAGAAGATGGCAAGCCAAAAAAATCCATTTCACTTGTCTCTAAGTGGAATTTTTCTGGAAATCCCTTTGTGCAATACATTTTTGCATTTTTGACTTTTTGGCACAATCTGCAATTCTCCCCACCCCTTCCAAAAAACCGTGACAATTTTTGACAGGAAGGGATTTCCATATTATGGCCTGCTCTAGTTGAGAACCCTACAGACAATAATCACAGAAGGTGTTTTGCCACTTTTTCCTCTCTCCCATTTTCTGTCAGATAGGAGACCTCAGTGACTTTCTCATGGGTTTGGGTGATCATCCTTGTTACACAAAGACAAACTACATCTTTTACACCCCCTTCCCCCCACCGTACAAAGACGAAAGCATGGAAAGGAACTTGTGCCTCCCCAGAAGACATAGGTGCTGACTGCGTGGGTGCCCAGCACCCACTGGTGGCCTTGCGGATCAGCTCTTTCCCCTCCCTCCCAGCACCTCCCAACTGCCACAGATCAGCAGTTCAGCAGTGGGCAGGAGGCGCTGAGGGGGAGGAGGCGGAGCGAGGGTGGGGCACGCTCGGGGGAGTGGAAGGGAGTACAGCAGGGCAGGAAGAGGCAGGGCAGGGGTGGGAAGAGGTATGGTGGTGGCAGGACCTGGGGCGGAGCAGAGTTTGAGCACCCCCAGGGAAATGAGAAAGTTGGCGCCTGTGCCAGAAGACATCAACATTGAGGCAAACGAGAAGTGTGGCATTGGTTGATGTTACCAAGTAGAATGTCTGTACAGTAGCTTTATGCTTCAATTCAGAGTGGTCTCACAGCTGCTCCAGTTCACTCCAGCTGCCCCACCTGTTTTACATAGGCAGCCGTCCAGAGACAGAGTGCAGTGTATATTTGTGCAGACCACACCCCTTTTTAGCTTTGCTTCAGAACTCCTGGCTATTACGTCTCGGCTTGCAGAGCCAGCCACTTTGGTCACTAGTGGTAATGTTTAATGCCCATTTTACGCCAACTTTACACAGGTGCAGCTGCCTACAATAATGGAACACAGTACAGAACAAAACCCATTGACTGCAATGAGAGTTTTGCCTTTACAGGCAATGCAGGATCAGTCAGGCCATAAGTAAGGTGGTTGTTGTGGAAAGACATGATAAAAGGAAAGACACAAAAGGCAATGCCATCCTGAGCAGATTTTGCAGCCCATATGGTAGAACATTAGGTAATAAGATCCCCTGCTGTATGCTTGCAAAAGTGACAATTTAAGGACAGTTGGACAAATCCAGAAGCAAGTCTAAGATGATGTAATTTACAACTTGTGGGCTCCCTTAGTGTGTAGATTACATCAATTTCACCTCTCTTACACACACACACACCCTTAGCCAAGTGTAATTCTCCCCTCTTAATATTACCTCTGAGCCTGGCCCACTGAATATGCCTGTAAGGGAGTCTAAGTTAACATACACTTAGAAAAAAATATAAATGTAGACTCTCCAGTTGTCACTTAGACTCACACTCCCCTCTAAATTTGATCCATTTTGTTGGCCTAAACCTTGTGTCTTCCTGCTTTAGTCAGCTGAAAGAGAAAGGAGCAGATCCTCAGCTGCTGTAAATTGTCCTCACTCCGTTGAAGCCAGTGGAATTATGACAGTTTACACCAGCTGTCCCAAAGTGTTGAGGCTGTTTGGTTGGAATACTGACCTAAATTGAGAATGGTTCCAAAGATGAATGTAACTGAAAGAGATGTTAATGGGTATCAGAGTGGCAGCCGTGTTAGTCTGTATTCACAAAAAGAAAAGGAGTACTAGTGGCACCTTAGAGACTAACCGATTTAGTTGAGCATAAGCTTTCGTGAGCTACAGCTCACTTCATCGGATGCATTCAGTGGCGATGAAGTGAGCTGTAGCTCACGAAAGCTTATGCTCAAATAAATTTTAGTCTGTAAGGTGCCACAAGTACTCCTTTTCTTTTTCTTAATGGGTATGTATTCATTTGTTTACAGTGAAGTGTGCTATTTTTGCAGCAATTTCTACTACTACAGTAAGCTTCAGCTAAGTAAGGAGAAAAATTCCATGCATGCCAAATTTCAGCCTGGAGCAAATTTTTAAAAGTCAGATTATAAGCCTCTGGAAAGCATGCATATAATGGAAATGCTGACATGCACAAAAAACGAAACAAAAAACCCTCCAAAAAAGAATGATGCTGCTAAAATATTGGAAAGAGTTCCTTTCCTTCTCCTTTCTTTGCTGTTGATGTTGAATATAAAAGCATTGTGTGATGTTTTGATTATTGTTGCAGCTGCTTGGAGTTTAAGCAGAATTTTGCATTAAGACCAGACTTTTTAATCTAAAGAAAACTCTGGTTGCTGTTTTATTTATATATAGAAATGCTTGTTTTTCTCATTTTTTAGCTCCTTTTTCATACTGGAGAGTAACAATACTTAGAACTTGCATGGGGCTTTACATTTCAAAGGGTTTTACAAACATTAACTAATTAATCTTCAGGAGAACTGAGGTTCATAAGGATGTATTATTTCCATTTTACAGACGGAGAAGCTGAGTCACTGATATGCCAAGTGACTTGTTCAAAGCCAAAAGGGCATCAGACCAAGAATCAGGAGTTCTTAGCACACAATGAATCTCATGCTCAGCCCATCACTAGGCCTTGCTGTCTTGTAAAACGAAGTCAAATGAAAGGGCTCATTTGTCATACTTATGAAAACCTTTGAGCGAGACACTGATTCACATTAATGGAGACTGAGGGCCGGATACTCAGCTGGCATAGATCAGCATTGCTCCATTGAAGTCAGGCCCAAGTTTGAGTTATGCCAAGAGAATTTGGCCCAGTAAGTAAAGGTGATTCTATCAAGAGGGGTCTCTGTAAATTTTGTCAATCTGGGACATAATCACATTTATAGCTATTATAGTACCGTTCTTTTTGGAGGTTACATTCCAGCCCTAGAACCCCATCCAGCAAAGTGCTTAGGACCAGAGTTTGAACCCCTTTCTCACAATGGTGCACAGTTACTCACCTGAATAGCCCCACTCACTCATGAGTTAATGCTTTGCTGGCCTGGGGTTGTAAGAACTTTGGTGGGCTGTGCAAGCCCATAGTATAGAAGCTAGACAGGGTCCTGGAAGGGTTGGCCTACTGCAGACCCAGCATTCAAAGCTTGATTGGAGCTTACGTTGTTCAGAAAGCTACCAAAATATTCTGCTGGATCAAGCCCCAAGAGCAATGATAGAGAATTACATGGTAAGAAAATTTATTCTGAAATAAAGATTATAGAAAATATTCCATGTTCAAGCTTTTAAAATCTCAACTGTTTAAATTAAAATTAATTGGAAGGAGTTGAAAATTCTATGCTCCTGTGCTGTGGTGTAAATCTGGAGCAATTCCAGTTAAATCAGTGGAATTACTCTGCATTTGTGTTGGAGTAAATGAGAGAAGAAATTTGGCCCAGAGTTAGTAATTTTGTTTCTGTGTGGAAAGGCTCAGCTCGTTTTGCTTCCTGAACACATTTAGGTGTTTGAATGTTATTGGAAACTTCACTTAGTCACTGAAATGTTGCAGTATTTTCCAATTAGCAATGAGATCATGTGCCCAAGTCCTACAGACAGTGCAGGATTGTTCCCGACAGCACATTTTCCAGGGCTTTGTCCAATCCAGTTTTAAATGACTTCTTAATGGGGCTTTTCTCACTTCCTTTGGGAGACAGTCTAATAGGAATTCCATTAGAAATTTTTTTTCTGATATTTAGCCTACATTTTCCTTTACTTAATGTCCTCCTATTACTTCTCTGTATATACCTCCTTTTACCATCTGAGCTGGGGGCTTTGGTTTTCAAAGGTCTCATGAAAACCTCTTCTACCTCCTTAATCATGAAGGTGAGGTCAGACACATGGCTTGCAGACTAGCAGTGCAGTTGTTTTCATATGGCTTGGCAAATAAGGAAGGGGTTTGACCTCATTTAGAAACTAGAAGTCACACAGGAAGGAAGGGCTAACTTTGCAGTCATGTGACCTCGCAGACCAGAGTGACAATGTTGCCATAATGGTCTATGACAGTCCCCTACCAGTCACTTCACATGGTTTTGTTTCTATAGCTTAGGCATGAAAAGTTGCACACAATCAACAAACCTGACATTGTCAGATTATGCCATGGGCTTCCCATGATGCCATGGACTTGAGTCTGATCTCATTTACATTGCTTATACTGATGTAACTCCTTTTACTTCAGAGGAGTTGCCACTAACTTGCACTGGTGTAACAGAGCAGAACTAGGCTCTCTCCCGCCCACCCCCCCAACTGTGCTTTCCTTTGATACATCACTCAGGTTGGGCTCCTGTTGAAGTCAATGACAAAATTCTTCAACTTCAGTGGGAGAAGGAGGAGGCCTTATGGTTCAAAACTGGCAGTTCCTCAACATTGTCAATTCCTACTGAAGGTAATGAGACTCAAGGGTGCTCAGCTTCTTCGAGATGGTGCACAGAATTTTTCAGGATAGACCCTTAGACCCTGATCCTGCATGCTCATGTGCTTAACTTTAACTTCAGTGGGACCATTCATGTACTTAGCATGCGCTTAAGTGCTTTGCTGGTTCAAGGCCAGAGTGCTGGGCGCCTTGCAGGATCGAGCAGTAGATGCCTGAAAGTGTTTTTTTTATTATAACTGACTATTTTGAATATTGATTTGTAAGTAAAATTTACTGCTGGGCTGACAGAGAAAATCTTTAACTGAACTTACTACTATTTTTGTAGGAATTTCATGGAAATCTCCTAAATATATAATATATAAACTTAAAAAAATTATTATAAGACACTCTTATTTCTTGTTACATGAACCAAAATCCTCAGGAGAGAATGCAAAAGAAATGCACTGCCCCAATAAACATTCTGTATCGTTGCTGTGGTAATGTAAAGATTTGACCTTTCCTTTGCAATCTGACAGTTCAGTTGTCTGGTATTGTCCCTGAATAAAGATGCCTTTGTACTATAAAGTGGCATTGTTAATTCCAGAAGAATGGTTTTCTAATCAATGCAAAGGGATATGGAGTTTCTCCCTTGCTCTAAGGATAAAGGATTTGAGATAAAGCCATGAATGATCAGTCTGGAATGATAAAAGCTGCTTCCAAAATAAAGCTCTCAGTGAAAGGATATGAAACCTGCTTATGCAGTAGAGTACAAGAAATAGCCCTGAGGTTTCCAAAGAAAGTGTGCTTTCTGACTTCTTCACAAGTTTAGGCTTTTGTCTGTGGCTGGAGCTACTGAAAGCCAATTTGGGACTAAGGTTTTTTAAAAGAGAATGAACTTGATATTTAGAACACCATGGGCAACTCAGTTTGGCCACAATATAGTGGAACTCCTATTATCCAAAGTGTTTTTTAAAAGCATTCAGATTAAAAGGGTTGCAGATACTTTGGGTAGCAATGCATTCTGCTAGGGGACCTTCGTGAGTATGTGTGAGTGAATTTGACAGTACTTTGGTTTACTCAGGACATAAAGGAGGTTAAACCCTATGTTTAATAGGCACCCCCCAAACACTGTAATACTTTTACAAGCTTTAAAAGTCATAAAGTGATGTTTGGAGGTTTATACATCTGCCTATGCAAATTTGCACTTCAGTCCACAGTTATTTATTTTTATATTATTAATTTATCTCATAGTACAACCTAGGTGCTCCAACTGAGATCAGGGCCCCATTGTGCAAGGCACTGCACATAGAGTAAGAGACAGTCACTGCCCCAGAAATGTTGCAGTTAAACGACAAAACAGGTAAAAGGTGGTGGAAAGGGATATGCAAGATAGCTTGCAAATGTTATGTTAGTTTTATGATTTTGATTTGTGTGGTTTAGATTTTTTTTTTTAAATCTATCATGTTGGGGCAGGTTTATATAGTTTAATGTATTATAAATATAAGTAACCAGGCACTTCCAGCCACTATGTTCAGGGCAAGGTGGACTCCTGATACTGTTGTAGTACAATAATAATTATAAGTTTTCAAGTCTTTTAAATCATTTGTAGTGTGCAGTTTTAGTCCTACATCTGCTCAGATCTTAGCTCTCATGGCAGTCATTAGCTTTGCTCCCCATTCCTGGGGACTCATTATCTCACACATCACTCGAAATAAAGCAATACTTGTGTAAAGGTCTGTATTGCCAATCCCAAACATTCAAAACCATTAAATTGGCCCCTCAAGATTACAGGATTGGCTTAAAAAATGGTAAATTGGGGTTCTTTATATTTGCCTTCTGGATTTTGAGCCTGTAGGATTCATGTTTTTCGCTATAACTCCGAGGGCTGGAAACTTAGGAGTTGCACGAAAAGGCTGAGATTTTCATGCAAACCCCTGACTTCAGGGCAGGGACTGTAAGGCAAACACTAAATCTCATGAGAGCTGGCTGCACTGAAGATTGGTGTGAGAAATGAACTAATCCTATCTGTAGAGTTTTACAGAGCCATTCAGAAACACATGCTTTCAGCTTGACTTCAGATGAGTTACTCCAGATTTACACCAGTGTCACTGCCAGCAGAATCTGAGTTACTGGGCTATGAGCTCACACTGGTGGAAACCCCAGTGGAGTAACACTAGTATAAACTAGAATCAGGCCTTGCGGCCCAATTCTCAGATATGGCCAAGCTGTGAAGGGTGAGGCAAAATAGGATGTATGTCACCTTTGTGCTCCCCTGATTTCCAGCACTGCTACAGGCCAGCTCATCCCCTAGAGTAAATCAGAGCAGCCTTGGGGATGCTCTAAGAAGTTACACCAGCAAATAACACTACCCAAAGAACTGTACAGCTTTCCTGCCCCTTTGTGCCATTGGTGTTCAATGGGACTGCTCCCTTGAATAAAGTTCTACACCGGTGTAAGTGTTTGCAGGCCTGGGCCCTTACTTTTTAATATGTTTCAGTCTCCTATGAGATGAAAGATCCTATCTACTGAACATACAGTATAATTATTTATTAATGTTTTATAATGGAGCGCTGCTTTGGAAATCACTCATTTTGTGAGCAATGAGCCCTCCCTTGAATGGTGGCCATTAGTTTCTGATTATCTTATTTTATTTTTTATGCTTCGCTGGCAGTAACGCAGTCTGAATTCACTCACCACGTCAGCACATTTGAGTGTGGGGCTGCAGCTAACTTGTGCTGAACTGTCAAGCACTCCGGTTTGTTCCTCTTTTCCATAACAGAATGAAATAAAAATTATGTCAGGAAGGAGCGCTTCTGTGGTGCATTCAGTGACCTGAAAGAGCTGTGACAAACCTTAAACTAGGCAAGGCAAATTCTATATTGTGCACTAAGCCCTGGGATCTGATCTATGAACACAGGAAGTCTGGAGGATATTTTAACTTTTCATCTCATGCATAAGAATTACATTCTGTTTTGATCTAACGGCAGAGAAAAGTTACTCTGCTTATCTCATCTACCCTAGTGGCTAGTTTGATTATAGAGCCCCCCTTCCTGACACCTTTTTAAATTCAGTTTGGCTGCCTGTGTCCTTGGTATTCAGTGGGTTTCATTAAGTTTCACAGCAGTTAGTTTTCATTCCGTGTGTGGCACTTTTTTTTTAATCAATATTTGACTCTAGTGTAATTTCAGGCAATTGTGCTTTTTACAAAGCACTTGCACAATAATAATTTTGCTGAGCAGGTTTGGAAAGCAGATTCAGCTATGATTGCATCACTGTGTAAAAACGAATGAATAGGAAGTTGTTTCAGCTTCCAAAGAGTTTTTTTGCTTGTGATGGTAAAATAAAATATAAAGAAGCTTCTGCTTTTTTCAGTAACTGAGCATCTTGTCCCTTATTTCAAGGGGCGTAGATAAATAAACGGCCTAAAGGTTGATATAATTGATTTTGAACACTTGTTTGAACACTGTACACTTTGTCTTACTTGCAGAGTAAAGTACTATATGGAGTCTGCAAATTTTATTTCCTTAGGGATAATGGCATTTTTTCTTTCAAGTGGAATAGAATATACTGAGCCAACATATTTCTTTGTTATTGTGGGTCAGACTTTTCTGAAACTGTAACCTGCGGTTTTGCTGGATGGCAACTGGATATGAGCTTCTTTAGCAAGACATAGGTCCACGTTTTCAAAAATGTATGCTTAAGGTTAGGCTCCTGGTCTTACATTAGCCAAAGCGATTAGTGATTTGGGGATAACTTACTGGAGACAATATAAAGGGTCCTCATTTTCAGTGGGTGAATTGGGAGCTGCAGGCGGCCGTGCCTGTGGATGGTCAATGTAAACACTATCTTGCGGGCCCGCCAGCGGATTATCCTGACCGCAGGTTGCCCACCACTGATGTAAATCCATGAGGTAGGCCTCCTGGGGTTTACTGCAGGAAAGGGCCACTCAGCTCTGTGTGTGGGAGACCGTTTTGTGTGTGGTTTGGGATGACGAGTTGCATCCGAGAGTGCTGAAGGAATTGGCGGCTGTGATTGCAGAGCCATTGGCCATTATCTTTGAAAACTCGTGGCGAACAGGGGAAGTCCCGGATGACTGGAAAAAGGCTAATGTAGTGCCAATCTTTAAAAAAGGGAAGAAGGAGGATCGTGGGAACTACAGGCCAGTCAGCCTCACCTCAGTCCCTGGAAAAATCATGGAGCAGGTCCTCAAAGAATCAATCCTGAAGCACTTGCATGAGAGGAAAGTGATCAGGAACAGCCAGCATGGATTCACCAAGGGAAGGTCATGCCTGACTAATCTAATCGCCTTTTATGATGAGATTACTGGTTCTGTGTATGAAGGGAAAGCAGTGGATGTATTGTTTCTTGACTTTAGCAAAGCTTTTGACACGGTCTCCCACAGTATTCTTGTCAGCAAGTTAAGGAAGTATGGGCTGGATGAATGCACTATAAGATGGGTAGAAAGCTGGCTAGATTGTCGGGCTCAACGGGTAGTGATCAATGGCTCCATGTCTAGTTGGCAGCCGGTATCAAGTGGAGTGCCCCAAGGGTCGGTCCTGGGGCCGGTTTTGTTCAATATCTTCATAAATGATCTGGAGGATGGTGTGGATTGCACTCTCAGCAAATTTGCGGATGATACTAAACTGGGAGGAGTGGTAGATACGCTGGAGGGGAGGGATAGGATACAGAAGGACCTAGACAAATTGGAGGATTGGGCCAAAAGAAATCTGATGAGGTTCAATAAGGATAAGTGCAGGGTCCTGCACTTAGGATGGAAGAATCCAATGCACCGCTACAGACTAGGGACCGAATGGCTAGGCAGCAGTTCTGCGGAAAAGGACCTAGGGGTGACAGTGGACGAGAAGCTGGATATGAGTCAGCAGTGTGCCCTTGTTGCCAAGAAGGCCAATGGCATTTTGGGATGTATAAGTAGGGGCATAGCGAGCAGATCGAGGGACGTGATCGTTCCCCTCTATTCGACATTGGTGAGGCCTCATCTGGAGTACTGTGTCCAGTTTTGGGCCCCACACTCCAAGAAGGATGTGGATAAATTGGAGAGAGTCCAGCGAAGGGCAACAAAAATGATTAGGGGTCTAGAACACATGACTTATGAGGAGAGGCTGAGGGAGCTGGGATTGTTTAGCTTGCAGAAGAGAAGAATGAGGGGGGATTTGATAGCTGCTTTCAACTACCTGAAAGGGGGTTCCAAAGAGGATGGCTCTAGACTGTTCTCAATGGTAGCAGATGACAGAACGAGGAGTAATGGTCTCAAGTTGCAGTGCGGGAGGTTTAGATTGGATATTAGGAAAAACTTTTTCACTAAGAGGGTGGTGAAACACTGGAATGCGTTACCTAGGGAGGTGGTAGAATCTCCTTCCTTAGAGATTTTTAAGGTCAGGCTTGACAAAGCCCTGGCTGGGATGATTTAACTGGGAATTGGTCCTGCTTCGAGCAGGGGGTTGGACTAGATGACCTTCTGGGGTCCCTTCCAACCCTGATATTCTATGATTCCATTTACTCTGCATGCAATAGCTGCAGTTCATGAGAAAGGAGCAGCTTGAGGTGTTCCAAAGAAGAAAGGAAGAATCTTACTATGATTGCCACAGAAACTAGGCCACTTTGAAACAAGGTACCCCAGATGCTCAGCTAGTGAAAATCGACATAGACTGAAATCTGTGGAGCTGTGTTGATTTACACTAGCTGAAGTTCTGGCCCAAATGCTTTTTTTCAGCCACTTCAGCTTTCTGAATTAGGGTTTTGATGGGCAGGCTTTTGGCTGCAGATTGAAATAGATGAGCTAGAAATACTCTGTTTACAGATTGACTAAGCGTGACATCAGTATGAATTCAGACACAGCTAATAGGCACTATACTTCTCCTGCTAAACAGAAAGTAGGGACATAGAAAGTGTCATATTGGGTCATAGTAATTCCCACCGGTGCCGACTCCACAGGAAAAAAATAATGGGTGCTCAGCACCCCGCAGCCACTCGTGGACCAGTTGCTGGGTGGGCCAACCCGATCAGCTGCTTGATGGTGGGTGGGAAGTGCTGGGGGGAGGGAGTGGGAGTGGGGATGGGATGAGGCAGGGCGGGGGCAGGGCCTCAGGGAGGGGGCAGAGTGGGGACGGGAAGAGGCAGAGCGAGGGTGGGGCTTTGGGGGAAGGGGCGGAGTAGGGGCAAAGCGGGGATGGAGCATCCACTCACAAAGAAACAAGCTGGTGCCTAAGGTAATACTCTTCTCTGGCATTGTCAATACCAGATGCTTCAGAGTAAGGTGTAGATCCTGCATAGCAGACAGTTTTGCAATAATACAGCGATGGAGGAAGGTTCTTCTTAGCTTGTGTCGTTAACGATTGGTTTATGTCCTGGAACATGAGTCTTGATCTTTATGTATTTCACAGCTAGTATAATTTTGGATGCTTTATTAAAAAGGGACTGTAAGGGATCATCTCGTACTTGCGTTCAATTAGGCAGTGTAACTGGAGGGCTGAAGCCCTGTAGCACCCTCTGGCAGTCTGCTGCAGAACTGCAGTTTTCCCTGCCTCGGTTTCCCTGAGGTGGTTCAGGGATGGAACCTATATCCATCAGACTTCATCTGTAACTTCAGTCCTGTGGCTGGGTTACTTGTGTCTCTCCTCTTTCAGGACTGAAAGGAGTTTGGCCCCAACCAAAGTTCTACCTGCCCCTTTAGAGGACCTTCATTCAATAGTGCCAGGAGTTTGGGCCTTTGGCTCCGGGCCTCTCCTAAACCACTTTCTGGTGCTGCCTCCTTTACAGGTTTCTTCCCTTTTTTCTTTAACAGGGCAGAAATAAAGTAAGTTAAAGCAGGAACACAAAGGCAATGTCCAGTATTCCTGTTATTGTTCCCAGCCAGGGACAGGGTTCTTCGCAGCCTCTACCTCATCCCTACAGGAGGTGCTAGAGGGACCCAGGCCCACCTTCTCCTTTGGTTCCCTGCTCAGGGACCCTGGGTGGAGAAATGAGGGAGTTTGTTTAAATCTGCTGTTTCCCTGGGCTGTTGCCTATCTCAGGGGCTTATAAGTACCTCCTGCCTGGTAATCTTCTCCAGTCCCTTCTGGTGGACAAGTGGTTTCTCCAGGCAATTTCCTCCACTCTTACCTTATGGCACTTCCTCACTGTGGCTTTCTGTCTTCCAGCAGCCACCCTGGTCTAGCTGGGCTGCAGCCTTTTATCCTTGCTGTCCTTAGCCTGCCTCTAGGCTACAGCTGGGGAGATGATTGCTCCCCTTTTTAACCCTTTAGTATCCATTCCCTTGAAGGATCTATTCACCTCATCACAGGCAGCTTTATCATAGACAGCTAATCCTTTCTATAAGGTATATAAAATGTTTTACACTTGTGCTTGGTGACAGCCCTGTAAGAACCAATAATATAAGGGGATATTTGAAAATGCAGAAATTATGCTGCATATACCTTATAATTCTAGTACAAGTTTAGTAGAGGCTTTGTATTGTTCCAAGATGATCTCGGTCCTTATTGTTTTTCAGCTAGAAAGACAAAAAGAACAGTTAGGTCACGGACTGTGACAGGCTGTGTGTTTGATGCATGTGCACATACACACATCCATATACAGATGGTGATTAATATTTTGGAATCGAAATTCAGGTTAATACTTGACATTTCTACAGGTGTCAAGGTGAAATGAATCAGAACTCAAAGCTGTGTAGCGTTGTTATCATGCTGATAAAGGTGAACATATAACCAACCCATTTAGAAATAGCCCACTGAAATACAGAGTGTAATTTGGCTTTGAAAGAGGGGTCTGTCAAACTAACTGCTCTGTGGATCAAACTCCCGGCTGGTGTTAATCAGAGTAGCGGATTTACACCATTTTAGAATCTGGCCCAAATGGGTGCAATACTCCATTCACTTAATAAGTTGCTTGGAAACCTTCTCACTTTAAAATGTTAATATTTTATACTCTATATTTTAAAGATGTAAAATAATCTCTTGAAACAGTTCAGATAAGCAGCCTCCTTCAAATATACAAACTCAGGATATTCTTAGTCAATGAAGCTTAGCGTGCAAATGCTTTCACTTCAATTGCCTTCACAAGGATAGTCAAAATTTACACTTGGTTGTGATTTTAGACTTTTCAGTCTCTCTTTGTAATAAAGATAAGATACCTGAATAAGTTTCTGTAAAAAATAAATTAAAAAAGCCAATGGTAATCTTTACACATTTCAAAAGATTGTAAATTCAGAGTGAATGAGAGGCTGTTTGAATACAATTCATGGCAAATCTACTGTGCAGTCAGATAAAGTGGGAGGAGTTTTTTAAGAAATTGTGCTTTTATTTGTTCTTATAAAATGAAACCCTAAAGCAGGAATAAAATGCAGCATTGTTAAATCACTCCTCCTGGTCTCCAAGGGAAGACCCGATAGTGTATGTCTGTAAATAGATCATAATTGTCCCTGGTGGACATGTAAATTACACATTCTTTGTGTGATTCAATGGAGAGCTAACAGAAAGCCAGCTGTAGTTTTCAGGTGGTAGTATACTTTGTGATTATTTTTATTTTAGTTTATTTTTTGGATCTGAGTGTCCTTGTGGACCTTTTCAAAATGGAGGACACCTCCTAGTAATTAAGCAATTCTAAATGAGGGCACCTGAATGCAAAGTCCTCCATTCCCAATCTGCAAGGATGGTAGATCATTTGTGGATATCAAAGTGCTGCAAAGAATTTAGAAACTTCGCTCAGATTTTTTTTTTCTTGGCTTGGCAACTACTTCCTCCAAATCAGTCTGAAACATGGAATTCTGTGCTTGTTTCTGGAATTTTAAAATCAAGATTTCTACAGAGCAACCAGGTAAAGCAATTGATAGGAGAGTGCAAGGATTGGGTTATATTAGCCCCTCTTCTCCAGCTTCACTTTAACTTGTACTTTTTTCTAGCTTCTTGATGTGAAGATTACACTGGTTGAGGCTTCTTTGACAGATGTTTATCTTTTGCCACTGTTTACATCACCTCTGAATTTGGTCCAATATGAGCTAAATCCTGGTTCATTGAAACCATTGGCTCTATTGAGACCAGGATTTTACTCTGTCTGCAAATCTTCTCATTTGAATTAATCCCTGATTTACACACTTCCAAATTGTGCCTCTTGCATTCTTCACAGAAGAATTTTTATTAAAGCAGTCATTACTATCACACATTCTTTTTCATTAGGCCTACACTACAAAGGTAGGTAGACCTATGTCAACTTGCAACTAGTTGTGCATGTGTCTACAACAAAATTTGTGTCCCACCGACATAAGCAACCCATTACAATGATGCCACCTCCCTGAGTGACACAGAGTCATGGTGGAACTTCCTTGGGTTAGTGCGGTGTGAGTGTAGACACTACAATTACCTGTGTCAATCCTAACATTCCTCCAGCAGCTGTCCCACAATGCTCCTGTCCCCACGACAGTGGTTGCTCCGGTCACAGTTTTGAATCAATTTCCCAGGGGCCACAGAGGCTGGAAGCCTGCATCCCCCTCCCCTTTAAAGCCCCGTGTGTGTTTTTCAAATGCCTTTTCCTGATTGCCCACTTTAGTGAGCTCACCTTTGTTAGCCAGGCCAGCTCCATGTGCACAGACAGCTCTGAGACACACTGCTGCTTGGACTAAGCAAAAAGTCTTGAATCTTCTCAGTGTGTGTGGAGAAGAGGCTATGCAAGCATTTTATATCGATACTACTTGTGGTGAGTATACAAAGTGCTGACACAAGCATTCCAGCAGGCATGCGCCTGAGTGTTATACAGCAGTCGGAGGCTCTATGCCAATGTAGCTTGTGTTGACTGAACTTAGTAGTGTAGACATAGTCTTAGGCATAGTGCTAGTGCAGAGATTGGCAATGTTTGGCACGTGGCCCATCAGAGTAAGCCCCCTGGCGGGCTGGGCTGGTTTGTTTACCTACCATGTCCACAGGTTCGGCCGATCGCGGCTCCCACTGGCCGCGGTTTGTCACTCCAGGCCAATGGGGGCTGCGGGAAGCGGTGCGGGATGAGGGATGTTCTGGCCACCGCTTCCCGCAGCCCCCATTGGCCTGCAGCGGCGAACCGCGGCCAGTGGGAGCTGTGATCAGCCAAACCTGCAGACGCGGCAGGTAAACAAACCGGCCCAGTCCACCAGGGGGCTTACCCTGGCAGGCTGTGTGCCAAACGTTGCCGATCCCTGTGCTAGTGTTTGGTTTTATTGAAATCCAGACGGTGTGGACTGTTTTAAATATCACAGAGATTACATAGACAAGGCGGGTGATAAAAGACAAAAACACCACATCACCCGTGGGTGAATGCTTTTCACAAAATGATCGCTCCATTGTGGACCTGTTAGTCCTCGTACTCAAAAGAAACCTGCACAACACCTTCAAAAGATGAGGGTGGGAGCTTAAATTCTTGTTTTTAGTAGATACTAAAAATCATGGACTCAGTAAAGACACTGGATTTATGGCTCATTACAACAATCTGAAACCCATTAACCCTCCTTTGTCCTATGACTGCGGAGGTGTTAATTGCCCTCTTCACCTTGAATTGTCTTTTGCAACATGTGCTAACTCCTTATGCTAAACAAGCTGTTCCACCTTGTATTTAGCTGTGGAACTCCAAGTACCTTTCCCAGACCTGAAGAAGAACTGTGTTAAGCCTGAAAGCTTGTCTCTTTCACCAACAAAAATTGGTCCAATAAAATAATATATTTCACTCACCTTGTCTCTCTAATATCCTGGGACCAACATGGCTACAACAATACTGCAAACAGAGATTAGAGATTATTTTTAATTTTATACAGAGGATACAGAATTGAAAAAGGACATCTGAAAGCTCTTCTGTCCCATGAACCATAGGCACGGGAACTAGAAGTGCGGGGGGTGCTGCATCACTCCGGGCTCCCGGCCCTGCGTGCCCGGGTCCCGGCTGCCAGCCCCATGCACCTGGGGTCCCGGCTGCTGCTCCGCGCCCCGAGCTTTGCTCCTGGCCTCAGCTCTGGGGAGGGAGCGGTGGACAGGGGTAAGAGGGTTGGCTTTCAGCACCCCCACTATTAAAAATGTTCCAGCCCCACTGCCATGACTAGGTGGGACAGGTGTTTGCTTTGAGATCTCAAATACAATTTCACTTTTAAGACACACAAATTGTTTCTGTAACCTCCACTTTCAGGATTTGATGTAATCAGATGACACTTTTGAGCCAATGATAGCAAGGTAAAAAAGGAAGAAACTGGTAGATTACAGACCGATTAAGTACCAACTATCTGTTTTGGTATTCATATAGCCGCTGTTACTGTAGTATCTGAGCACCTCACAGTCTTTAGTGTCTTTATCTTCACAACACCCTTGTGAGGATATTGAAGTGCTATTGCAGCTGGGGAAACTAAGACACAGAGAGACTAAATGGTCACAGCCACGCAAGGAAACCTGTGGCAGAACAGGTTTAAACTCAGGTCTCCAACTCCTAGGTTAGTGCTCTAACCACCTGAACGTCCTTTCTATGAGTCAATACATGTACGTGCATCAGTTGTATTTGTCTGAGTGTATCCCTCTACAATGCCACTTGTCTTCTTAGAGCTAGAATATGACTAGCGCTAATGTGGTAGCACTGGGGAGTAGCATGGGGGATTAAAGATTTCCAATATCCCCATTCTGTGACTGTAATAGAGCTTGCTGGATTATGGGGAACAAGGAGATGGCGGGTAGATTGAATCATGTCTCTGCTCCTCTCCTGTACACAGGAGGGAAAAACCTGCACTTCAGACTGGCTGTTATTCACCCGTCTACCCAGAGTGGCTCTGCTGTCCTGGGATGCGTTGTGACTGACTGTGGCAATTATTCAGGGATATGCATAAAATGCATAATCGAACCCTTAGAGTGTATGTCCTTTGGGGTGGGGATTCTGCTCTTCATGTGTGTTTGTAACAAACCTAGCACAGTGGTCCTGGACAGGATCTTTGGATGCTACTGCATTAGGAATATAAACAAATAATATATATAAAAAACGGTATTTCAGTGTGTAAAAGAGAGAGTGTGGTAAGAGTATAAATTATACACCTGATAGAGGCAAATCCTCCTCTTTGTTCTGTATGATGGAGTCAGATTCTACAGCCAGAAGGGACCAGTGTTATCATCTAGTCTGACTTCCTGTATAGTACAGGCCATAGAACTTCCCCAGATTAATTCCTAGAGCAGAATTTACAGGACCACTGTAGTGCTTAGTGAAGATGCTACTATGCTGATGTGAGAGCGGCTCCCATTGGTGTAGGTACTCCACCTTCCCAAGAGACAATAGTTATGGTGGCAGGAGAAACCCTCCTGGATTTTCCACACCCTTGAGCGACATCACGTAGTTCTACCAGCATTAGCTGGGAGGGTAGACCAAGCCTGAATTTGTCTACCTTCAACTTCTAGCTATTGGATCATGTTAAACTTTCTTCTGCTAGATTGAAAAGCCCATTCTTAAATCTCTGTTCCCCATGTAGATACTTATAGATGGTAATCAACTTAGCCCTTAACCTTTTCTTTGTTAAGCTAAATAGATTGCACTCCTTGAGTCTAGTAGTATAAGGTATGCTTTCTGATCCTTTATTCATTCTTGTAGCTCTTCTCTGAACTCTCTCTAATTTATCTTCTTGAATTGTTGACACCAGACCCAGACACTCTGTTCTAGCAGCCGTCACATCAGTGTCAAATACAGAGGTCAAATAACCTCTCTACTCTTACTCGAGATTCCCCTGTTTACGCGTCCCAGGATCGCATTAGCTCTTTTGGCCACAGCATCATGCTGGAAGGTCCTGTTCAGCTGATTATCCATCATGACCCCCCACATTTTTTTCAGAGTCACTGCTTCTTAGGGCTTGTCTATACTGTCAACGTTAAAGCGCTGCCGTGGGAGTGCTTTAATGTTGCTTGTGTAGTCGTGGCAGAGCACTGGGAGAGAGTCTCACCCACCTCCAGGAAAGAACCCACCTCCAGGAGGGGCATAGCTACCAGCGCTGGGACACCCCTGAGCGAGAAAGTTGCAGCCCTGTAAAGTGCCAGTGAAGACAAGCCCTTAGATAGAGTTCCCATCCTGTAAGTGTGGCCTACATTCTTTGTTCCCAGATGTATACATTTACATTTAGCCATATTAAAATGAATATTGCTTGTTTACAACCCATTTACCAAGTGATCTCAGTCAGTCTGAATCAGTGACCTAGTCTCTTCATTTTTTGCACTCCTCCAATTTTTGTGTCAGCTGTAAACTTTATCAGTGTTGATTTTATGTTTTCTTCCAGGTCATTGGTAAAGGTGTTAGATAGTGTAGGGCCAAGCACCAATTCCTGTGGGAGCCGACTGGGAACAGACCTGTTCGATGACAATTCCCCACTTACACTTACTTTTTGAGACCTATCAGTTAGCCAGTTTTTAATCCATTTAATGTGTGCCATGTTAATTTTACATTGTTCTCATTTTTAAATTAAAATGCCATGTGGTAACAAGTCAAATGCCTTACAGAAGTCCAAGTATATTACATCAATACTATTATCTTTATCAACTAAACTTGTAATTTCATCAAAAAAATGACATCAGATTAGTTTGACAGGATCTGTTTTCCATAAAACCATGTTGATTTGCATTAATTACATTACCCTTTTTTAGTTCTTTGTTAATCAAGTCCCATATCAGCCGCTCCATTATCTTGCCTGCGATCAATGTCAGACTAATCTCTGGATATCTGGATCTCTTCAAGGGGATTCTACTCTCCCCACATGCTGAGAACAATTTATGAAGAGCATAGACTAGATCTAACATGCAGATTGGAGAGAAGATTTTAGCTCATAGATCTCATGGACTGTAATAACCTTCAAAGCCATTATGCATTAATCTGTTGGGTAAATACACATTCAAAAGATTAATGTAATGTGGATTATTTGCCCATTTCAAAGGAGCCGTTAGTATGTGTGGTGTAAACTCATATTCAACCACACTTTTAAAAAATGTATCTTTGATCCCAGAAACTAATAGCTCCATGGATTACATGTCATTTAACATATAATGCTTTGCAGCAATCCATAATATACAATGTTAAGACAGAATGACGTGTTTTAAAAAGTTGTAATTGTGCATGAATAGTGGATGATTTTCAGTTTGGCATTCCAGCTAAAAGAAAGCCCCCAAAGCTTAACAGCCCCCCTCCGCCCCATCCTGGAACCTTCTTTCTTTCTTCATTGTGAACTCCAGACTTCCAAGAATACAAGAATTTTTCCTTTTATGGTAGCAGTAGAGGTTCAAGAAATGAGTGATAGCCTCTATTTCAGTTAGCTGAGTTTATGTGTGCTCATCAAAATACAGAACTGTGAATTACCTGGTTCCTGTCCCCGAATCCCTCCCCTTGCAGTCTCCTGAGCACTCCCATGCCCTAACACTGGGGTTATTGTTGCACTTCTCCTCTTGAGCCCTAAGGACTCCAAGATAGGCAAAGTGCAAATAATCTGTAACAAAGGTCCGAAGCCATATCACCCCCAGTGCATTTAGTCCTTAGAATGCCACAACATTTAGCCCATCAGCGTAGCACATACCACACTCTAGCATCTTCCACCACATCTGGGCTTGTCTTTGGTCCTCTTCTGCTATTCTGCCAGGACAGCCACCCCAGCCCTTCCAGCCAGAGTGAAACCTCACTCTTGCTGGTGGGAAACCCCTCCTCAGCCTCTCTGTTGGGAATTAATCTTCACCAGGAGAGCATCTGTCACTGGCCACATGTCCCATTGTCCTCTAAGCTTAGAGAGGCCAACAGGTAGGCCTTCCACTCTTCCCCTGGCCCTCAGCCTCTTGTTGCCGCTCTCCGATATGGAGATATCAGCAGGTAAGCCTATAGTCCTCTCCATCCCTAGCTCAGGAAGGTTGGCCAGCACATACCTCTGCTACTTTTCTGCCTTCCCCCAGGGACCTCCTACAGCTTCTTTCAGGTGTCTCCTCCCTCCTTGAGTTGCCCTGATCCGTAATAGGCCCATATGCAGCCCCATCCTTAATTGGCCAAATGGGGAGCACCTGTTCTGGCACAAGAGATCTGGACCTGCTTCATTTAAAAAGGACCAACAACCCCCGGAAAATAACCTGTTTATCTCTTGCACAATGGCCGTATCACTCCATCAGTGCAAGGAGGTTGTAAAGCTGGCATATCTTGTCATCATGGACTTTCTCCAGTGTACAGGGAATGTCCGGGTGATACTGAATCTGTGTGAGAGCTCTATACTACCCCTGGCATTTTCCAGGGGAGGAAAGATCTGGTACGAGCACTGCTCCAGCATTGCAGATACTCCTGGCTGCTTGAGCATCTTTTTGTGGCCATTGGTAGCCAGACACAAGTTAGAGCAGCTATAGCTTGTGCTGAGATCTGAACTGATCCCTGGCATGTCTCAGAATAGGGGGAGTACAAAGTGGCTTTAATTAGAATTAGATATGTAGTGTGCTACCAAATGACACAAATTGATGCTTCATGGCTGTTTTCACAAATATACATGTGTGTTTACAAACCTAATTTGTACATGCAGTTATCAGAAAGTGCATACAAATAGAGGATTTGTATGTGCAAATGGCTAGTTAAAATGTTTCTTCATTTTTGAAAGTTGTTCATATTTTCCCTTTTGTAAGTTTGCTGTACATATTTTGTCTTTTATAAAGCATTATTGATTATTTTAAGTTTCTAGACTTACTTTTTATTTAAAGCATTTGCATGAAAACATATTACAGTAGATGCTGGTACTCTTTTATTTATGCTGTAAGACAGTTACATTATACTCGTGAACTTTCAATAGCAATTGTTCAATGCCTCTTCCATCCTCTGATTTAATTATGACTTTATAGCTGTCTGTAGGCAGCAGTCACAGAAATAAGTCTCTTCAGGTTGCTCTATTGCGTGGAGCTCCTTCTGCATTTGTATAATGAGCTTGGTTGACATCTGACAATGACATAAAATAGACTTTTTGTCTCTACAGTTCAATGGAATTGTTGTGATAATAGGCATCAGGTGATGTAGTTCACTTCTTGCTTATGTGGCAGGCGGTCCATGGCATTATGAAAAAGAGCAGGTGAAATAAATGATAGAGGTACCACCTACTTTTAACATTCCTCTTCCAGCTTCATACCCAATCATTTCAGGCTGTGCTATTGCATGCATTTTTATCATGGAAACCTTCTCCAGCCTTTTCAACTGCTGCCAGACCAAAATGCTTACTGACCCTATTACAATTTAAAATTCAAGTATGCTTTCAGCTTTCAGTAAAAAAGGATTTTTTTACACAATAGAGATATTTCTTACAACATTGCTTTATTTAATGCCTCTTTGTTGCTCTGAGGACTGAATTCAGTCGCTGGAGTCCGTATTCCTCTCAGTGCAAATTCTGTTCTTACACCTATTTAACTCCATTGATTTCAAAGGAAATACTCGAGGCTCACATTGGGGAAACTGAGATCAGAGTCTGGCCCCTTGTAGTATGCCACTCTTAAATCTCTAAAGGGTATGCAGGCACAACTCCATTGACCTAGATGGAATTCATCCACTTACTCTGGTGTGAACTTGGCCCACCGTATACAGCTTTTTCTCCCCTTGCTCAGATTTGTTTGCTTTCTAATATTTAGCAGACTTGACTTTGATCTATATAGTTTTTAGCCCACTGAGGATTATTGATCTCATACTGGGATTTAAGTCACAATCCATAAAAGGCAACATTTTCAGCAGTGCCTAAACCCCAGATCCTAAATGATATTTTTATACACTTGACTCCCACTGATTTCAGTGGGGTTTAGACACCTAAATATGTTTGAGGATCTGGGCCGAAGTGATTTAGGAGCTTAAGTCCCACTGACTTGCAAAGACTAGACACTCCATATTCCCATTTATACTGAATGGGCTAGATTCTGCCACACCTACATACACCTTTTGAGTAACCTCACTGAAATCAGTGGTACTACTTTGAGCCAATGAAGATTTCCAAAGATGAGGTTAGATTTTCATTTAAACAAAAAACATTCTGATTAATTTAACAGCTGGTTAAACTAACCATTAAATTAGCTGAAGTCATGAAGGCAACAACAAACACAGAATTTACCTTGAAACAGTGAAGGACCTGTCTGTTTTTTTTAGTCGTCTCCAATGTGAATTTTTTCAGTCCTAATCTGCCTCATGAAACTCAGTTTCCCACTGGGAAGTAAAATGCTTTATCATTAAAGTTGTTGTTCCCAGAGAGAGAGAGAGAACAATCTTCTTTACTGACCCAAAATACTGAAACAATGAAAGGGAGTTCTAAGGCCTCTCTGGAATTAATATTTTAATACATATTTCCTACCTGATAAATATTTATTTGGGCTCTAACAAATCACTGCTTTTTTTCATCTGTAATAAGACAACTCTTAGCACTTACATAGGACTCAATCTCTTAAAAGCTTTGGACGACATTGATCCTGACCAAAGCAGACTGTGAAGGACTTCAGAAAGATCTCACAAAACTAAGTGATTGGGCAACAAAATGGCAAATGAAATTTAATGTGGATAAATGTAAAGTAATGCATATTGGAAAAAATAACCCCAATTATACATTATGATGGGGGCTAATTTAGCTACAACTAATCAGGAGAAAGATCTTGGTGTCATCGTGGATAGTTCACACAGTGTGCAGCGGCAGCCAAAAAAGCAAACAGGATGTTAGGAATCATTAAAAAAGGGATAGAGAATAAGACGGAGAATATCTTATTGCCCTTATATAAATCCATGGTATGCCCACATCTTGAATACTGCGTACAGATGTGGTCCCCTCATCTCAAAAAGGATATACTGGCATTAGAAAAGGTTCACAAAAGGGCAACTAAAATGATTAGGGCTTTGGAACGGGTCCCATATGAGGAGAGATTAAAGAGGCTAGGACTTTTCAGCTTGGAAAAGAGGAGACGGGGGGGCGGGAGATGATAGAGGTATTTTAAATCATGAGAGGTGTGGAGAAAGTGAATAAGGAAAAATTATTTACTTATTCCCATAATGTAAGAACTAGGGGCCACCAAATGAAATTAATGGGCAGCAGGTTTAAAACAAATAAAAGGAAGTTCTTCTTCACACAGCGCACAGTCAACTTGTGGAACTCCTTGCCTGAGGAGGTTGTGAAGGCTAGGACTATACCAGGGTTGAAAAGAGAACTGGATAAATTCATGGAGGCTAAGTCCATTAACCAGGATGGGTAAGGAATGGTGTCCCTAGCCTCTCTTTGTGAGAGGGTGGAGATGGATGGCAGGAGAGAGATCACTGATCATTACCTGTTAGAGTCACTCCCTCTGGGGCACCTGGGATTGGCCACTGTCGGTAGACAGGATACTGGGCTGGTCTGATCCAGTATGGCCATTCTTATGTTCTTATCCTCACAATCATCCTGTATAGATAAGTGTTATCATAATTTCACAGATTGGGAGGTTGAGGCAAAGAGGGAGTAAGTGGCAGAATTGTGTTAGGAACTCAGGAATTTTTGATTCCCATTGTCTTGATCAACCAACTGAGTATGCATGTCATATGTATAAGTATAAAAGTCACCTTATTTTTAAATATGTACAAAGATGGACAGATCAGGCAGCTTTCCTTGGAATCCAGTACTTGCAGAGACGTCTTTTTAATATATTACATTTGTTTTTATAACCTTTCAATCAAAAAATATTCCTGCTTAAGCAGATTCTGTCTGGTTCTGACCAACAGCACAGTAGTGGTGGAAGGTGTATGGAGCCTACTTCCCTTGTGCAGCCCCCACAATTGCAGTCCTTGCATTTTCCCTACCCCTACTCCCATGGGCATGCACAGCACACTGTGGGTGTAATCCAAAGTCAACTGAAGATCAAGGAAGAATGGAGCTGGCTGCAAAGGAATCGGTGAGAGAGGAAGTCAGAGAGGAGGCCTGGCACCAGAGGCAAGAAGTCATGGCAGCATTCTGCATGGTTGGAGACAGGTGAGGATAGGCAAACTGTGGCCACCAGAGAGAAGAGAAGCAGGAGGAATCCCACACAGCTAGATGTTTCAAATCGATACCAGGACCTCAATGTGGAAACTATGGAAGATAACTGTGAAGATCCAGCAGGTTCACGGAAATGGAGAGATGTATGGGACACATGTGGATGGCAGCTTGGCCCAATCTGTAAGACAATCAGGCTTGCCCACAAAGAGTTCTTCAGACATCCAAGGAAGACGCATAATCTTTGCTGGAGACTCAGTTCTCAGAAGAATTGAAAGAATATTCTACAAGGGACAGACAGACAACAGGACAGTGTGCTGCCTTTCGAGAGCCAAGACATGAGACTTCACTCTAAGATTGTACAGGCTGCTGAGGTCTATGGGCAAAGATCCATTGCTGATGGTTCATATAATCACTAGTGGAACATCTCACAGACAGTAGATGACTTCAGGGAACTCAGAAGCATACTGAAAAAGAAAAATGTCCAAGCAGGTTTTGATTTTGTGGAACATTGGTCCACTTCTCTGGGGAGAAAGGGTTATATAGGTAGAATGGCCCCCAGCTCAATAGAGCGGGGACCAATCTTCTTGGGGACAGGCTGGCTAGAGTAGACAGGAGGGGGTTAAGCTAATAGCAAAAGGGCAAGGTAAAGAGGGAAGATATGAGCACTCAGCACAAAATTGAGATGTTGACAACAAAATTAACCAAGGAACTAAAGGACATGGAGAAGACATTATTAAATTGCCTATACAGTAATGCTAGTAGCCTGACTAACAAACAGGAGGAATTGGAATTGCTCATTTAGGAGCATAAACTTGACCTAGTTGGTATTAATGAAACCTTGTGGGATGATTCACACAATTGGAATGTTAAAATCAAGGGTTATAACCTATTTAGGAAGGATCGAGTGGCAAAAGGGGAGAGTGAGTGGCACTCTATGTCAAAAATGGCATTACTTGTTTCCAAGTCACTGATCAGTCAGAAGAAAATGATCTTGAAAGCTTATTTATCAATGTCCTAACAGATAGAGCACATATTTGGGTATTAGTTGGTGTCTGACCACCAAACCACACTAGGGAACAGAATTACCTCCTCCTTATAAACCTGTCTATGTTGTGTAGGAAAAAAGGCTGTGTGATCCTGGGGGACATCAGTTTGAATGACGTATGCTGGAGGTCTCGTGCTGCCAGGACTAAAACTTTCTTGGAATTTCTAAACATTATAGATGACAATTTCCTAACTTGAAAAGTGTTGTAGCTAACATGGGGGAATTCTTTATTAGATTTTGTCCTAACAGATAAAGGGAACTGATCATAGAACTAAAAATTAATGGTAACTTAAGTACAAATGATCATGACTTGATCACATTTATACTGTGTAAGCAGACTAAAGTCCAGACCAGTAACATACATACTTGGTGCTTTAATAGGGTCAATTTCACAAAGCTGAAAACAAATATAAGCCAGATCAGCTGGGAGGAAGAATTTAATCAGAAAAATGTGAATAATAGTTGGCAATCATTTAAGAACAACTTACTAGGTGCCCCAAAAGCCACAATTGCAAAATTGAGGAAGAAGACCTGATGGCTAAAAAAACAACCTGCTTTAGAGCGGAGGTGAAGGCAACTGTAATATGTATATAAAATATATATGGAAACAAATGGAAGAAAGGGGAAGTTGGTACTAATGAATATAAATCAGAAGTTAGGAATTGTATAAGAATGAAAAGGGAAGCCAAGGGACCCAAGGAGAAATCTATAGCTAGCAGAGTTAAGGACAGTAAGGAATTTTTAAAATATATTAGGAACAAAACCAATCCTGACATTGGTATTGCTACATTACTCTTACTAGATGAAAATGATAGAATTATCAATAGTAATGCAGAAAAGTTCAATAAATATTTCTGTTCTGTACTTGGGGAAAAATAGATGATGCAGGTTCTTCATATGGTAATAAGACTCTTTCCATTCCACTAGTTTTGGCTGGAGGATATTAAAAGAAGCTACTGAAGTTAGACATTTTTAGATCAGAAGGGCCAGATAACTTTCATCCAACAGCTTTAAAAGAGCTGACTGAGAAGCTTGCTAGATCATTAATGTTGATTATCAATAAATCTTGGGGCGCCGGGGAAGTTCCAGAAGACTGGAAGAAAGCTAATGTGCCAATTTTTAAAAAGGGTAAATGGGATGACCTGGGCAATTACGGGCCTGTCAGCCCGACATCAATCACAGGTAAGATATGGAGCAGCTGATATGGGACTCAATTAATAAAGAACTAAAGGGGGGTAATGAAATTAATGCAAATCAATATAGGTTCATGGAAAATTGATATTTTTTTAAATTACAGGATCTAATTAGTCTGAGATTACAAGGTTTTGGTTAATAAAGGTAATAGTGTTGAGGTAATATATTTAGACTTCTGTAAGTCATTTGACTTGGTACCACACAACTTTTTGATTAAAAAGTTAGAACAATATAAAATTAACATGGCACACATTTGCATGGATTAAAACTGGCTAACTGATAGGTCTCAAAATGTAACTGTAAACAGGATGAGGTGGAGTATTCACTCCATACTTGCCCTAAAAGGGTGAAGGTAGGCTAAGAAGGGGGCCAATTAACTAGACAGGCCACAGTTGGAGGGAATCAGGTGGCTTAAGTAATCCCCTGACTGAATGATGGAGTCAAGTTGAGGAGGAACAAGCTTTGTCTGGATTTATAAAGGCAGGAAGCTGATAGCAGAGGGGGCTGCTGGGAAGTAATCTGCAGTCACTCCCTGTCAGAAGGGACTTGTGTTTGGGGCTATACAGGCAGATAGCCTATAGTTACTCCCTGGGAGAAGGAAGCTATGAGGCTGGCAAACCCAGAGAAAGCCCCCAGAAGGTAAGAAAAGGCTCATGGAAAAGGCAGCAATGTTCAGGAGGGTGCTGATCGAGAGTCCCTAAGCTGGAACCTGGAGTAGAGTGCAGGCCTGGGTTTCTCTACCAGCCACAAGGGAGGTGGCACAGGCTGGACAGTGAATGGGAACACTGCCTGAGCCTGTTTGTAAGAAGAGAATTTGATACACCAGAAGCGGGAAACACATACTGTGACCTGGCTGGAGGACCAAACCATGAAGAAGGAGCACCCAGAGTCAGAGAGAAAGTGGCAGTAGGGTGTGCAGCGAGCAGCAGAAGGGGGGCCCTGGATGTAGCTAATCCCTAGGATGACCAGGAGGAGGTGCCCTAGTGGTGAGTGGACCCTGTGACACAGGGAATCATCATCTAGTGGGGTCCAGCAGCGATTGGTTCTTGGCCCTGAGTTACCAATGACTTGGAAGAAAACATAAAATCAACACTGAAAAAGTTTGCAGATGACACAAAAATTGGAGGAGTGGTAAAAATGAAGAGGCTAGGTCAGTGATTCAGAGTTATCTAAATCACTTGGTAAACTGGGTGCAAGCAAACAATATGTGTTTTACTATAGCTAAATGTAAATGTATACATCTGGGAACAAAGAATCAAGGCCATACCTGCAGGATGGGGGACACTATTTTGGGAAGCAGTGACTCTGAAAAAGATTTGGGGTCATGGTTGATAATCATCTGAATGAGTTCCAGTGTGATGCTGTGGCCAAAAGAGCTAATGCAATCCTGGGATGCATAAAGAGAGGAATCTCAAGTGGGAGTAGAGAGATTATCATACTTCTGTATTTGGCACTGGTACGACCACAGCTAGAATACTGTGTCCAGTTTTGGTGCCCATAATTCAAGAAGAATGTTGATAAATTGGAGAGGGTTCAGAGAAGAGCCACAAGAATGATGAAATGATTAGAAGACATGCTTTATAGCAATAAGCTAAATAAATATTTAAATCCAGAAGTACCTACATGGGCAACAAATATTTAAGAATGGGTTCTTCAATATAGCTGAAAAAGGTAAAATACAATCCAATGGCTGAAGTTCAAGGTAGACAAATTCAGATTGGAAATCAGGCTTACATTTTTAACCTTGGTAAATTGTTCCAATCGTAAATTACTCCCAAGGACTGTGGTGGATTCTTCATCACTAACCATTTTAAAGTCAAGATTGGCTGTTTTTCTAAAAGATCTGCTCTATGAATTATTTTGGGGAAGTTCTATGGTGTGTGCTATACAGGATGTCAGACTAGATGATCACAATGGTCCCATCTGGCCTTCAAATCTATGAAGCTAGTACAAGTCTTTCCATGGATTTCAATGGTCTTTGGATCAGGCTCCAAATGGTTTTGGGCCATGTGTACTCCACACCCCAATCCCTGGAGCAGGACAGATGTGCATGGGGACTCTCTAACGCAGTGTGATAATGGACACACTCCCCTGGGCTATCAGGCTATTGAGTATTCTCCTGGGTCAGTGTGGCTCTGCACAGGCCCTGACCCTGAGCTGTGTATAAGTGGCTTGATCTAGTCCTATATCATTATTATTACTCTGTGCCATCACTGTTGTAATTACCATTCTAGTAAAGGTTTTAATTGCCTTTATGGGATCTTTTCTCCACCTCATGTTGTACAGTCCGTAACTCTGCAATGGGACTCTTCACAGAATAAGGTATTCCTCAGTGCAAGGGTGGCCCTTTGTGGTTTTGACCTTGGGATGAGCTGAACAGACTCCATACCATATTGGGTGGAAAGAGGGTTAAAACCCTGTGCCTGGCCAAAGGAATAACAAGTGTAAGCCTTAACATCTGGGATTGCAGAGAAACCCAGTCTGGTTGGGAGGCAGAAGGCCTCCTCCTGAGTCCTGATGATGATTTTCCCTTTTAGGAAGAAAGAATCTGGCACTGAACTGGAAATGGGCAGACTGTCATTGAGTAAGAGACTACTGACAGATGCTGGCTGCAGAAGCCTTATGCACAAATGAAAAATCAGCTGCAGGAGGCTTGCTTTTAGCTTGTTGCAGATGGACAATAAGCATGGGTCATTTATTTCCCACTGAGGCTGGATGGGGGACTGGTCATGCTGTAACATGAACCGCTTTCAAAGACTAAGATGTGTTAAACTGACAAGACATGCACACAGAAACACTGTGCTGCAGCTTGTGTGTGCAGAGAAACAGCCTAGAATTAGTAGATTTGAGAAACATATTTCAAATTATGTGCAGCCTAGGTTCCATTAGGTTTGCATTCATCAGACTATTTGCTGTATGTCCAAGGTATTCTTCAAGCGCTTTGGGTCTTAATGGAAGATAGAATAGTCTGAGTAGCCGTGAGCAGAGGTATAGAGTAAGGAGTTACATGATCTCAGTATAACCATGACTTGACATTTGTGAGGAATTCTTTAGTATGTAGTACAGTATCATTATGACCTTAGTAAGCTGCCAGTGGACAGGAAAGTACTCTTGAACAATTGTACGGACCTTCTGCAGACTCTGACACATGGGGAATGTTCGGATGTCATTGAAAATGACCTCTATGTCAAACTGGACAACGTCCATCACATTTTGCCACATGGGAAGCACTCTCCAAGTTCTCCAGTTCATTCATGATGCAGAGCTGAAGGACACTTTTCCTAATGTGTGAATAGCTTTGAGGCTTTTGCTCATGTTGTGAGTCACAGTCACCAATGATGAGCGCAGCTTTTCAAAGCTCAGGCTCATTAAAACATATCTTCGGTTGACAATGGCCAATGAAAGACTGACATCGCTTGCTATTTTATTGCTTGAAAATGCCACTGGCCAGTGTTTGGATCTCTCTGATGCTGTGCTTCTGTTCATGAGGGCAAAGGCAAGAAAAGCGATCTTTTGAACTAAAGGACGTGGGTTAACATCCTCAGGCGGTCACCTGCTGTAACACTATTTAGTACTGGTCCACCTAATGTTGGTGCACAGTTCAATTTCTTGATGTGAGTACGTTTCAGTTATTCTTTAAATTAAAAAGTTTCTGTAAGCTTAGAGAAAATGAATTTTTCTATTTGTTTATGTATGGTGTGAATAAATATAGATTTACAGATCTTAGCATGCAAGTTTATCATCTTATATGACAGGGATAAATCATGCATGCAAATTGTGCAACCAAGTCATGAAATGGGCTACAAATTCAATAAAAAAATAAGTTATTCAGAAGATTAAAAAATGAAGGGAGGGCGCCGAAGACGCTCCTTGCCTGGGGCGCTATTCGGTGTAAGGCCGACCCTGATGCCACCTCACTTTCCCAGTACACTCACCAGTCTTTTCAGACTATATTGTTTCACCTTGAGGCATCTCAGTTCCTCATAAAGAATTTTTTTTCCTGTGTAATTCTCCTTGCATTGCCACAGCAGAAGCTCAACTGTTTCTTGGACTTTGCATGTGTCGCGCAATCCATCTTTATGCTTGTTTAGTAAATATAAATTACCATTCAGGTCACAGTGATCTGTTAGCATTCAAAATATTGTCACTTCACTTCTTCTATCAGAGCTATTAAGTATACCATTACCCTTAAGTTTAGGACACATTTCATAGAGCCTTCATCCTTTTTTCTTTGTGGACCATAGTTCTTGCCATTCCTTCTTAACTTCTCTCTGAATCAAACATCTGAAGTCCTGGATCTTTTTATCAACCTTCTCATTGTTTAAGGCATTTTCTCCTGCTTTATCTGCCATTTTATTGCAGTATCCCAACATGCTCTGGAATCCACAGTATTAACATATATTATATCCTATTTTATTATTTCCGTAGTTAAGAACAATATTTCAATGACTAAGTCATTCCTGCTTTCTGAGGCTCCCTTCCTGATCACCCTTATACCCGATAAAGAGTCAGATAGGGTAACAGTCATAGCTGGGCGTACATCCCTTATCCAGGTCAGTGCCAACAGTATGCTCATGAATTTGGCTGTCATATTGGCCACAAAATTGGATAGTTTCATGCATCTCTTTATTCCAAATTCAAGGATACAAAAGGCCTTCCCACTCTACCTGTGTTGTCATCTCTCAAGAGCCATCAGTATATACATTTATATATTTGCCATGTATAAACTCATAAATCTTAGTTGTCATATTTGACAGTCCTGGTCTTCCCTTTGTTTTATTGTATAATTCCAAATCCATACCAGGAGAGACAACGCTCCAGCAATAGTTTGATTTCCCATGACTAAAGATTTTAATTTCTTCCAGCCTTCCTTTCCCCCAAGTCATTTACCAACCTTTTGACCCTGTTAGCCTATATGAGTTTGTGGCACCCAGTTACTTCTTGTGTACTTAATTCCCAACCGTCCTCGTATATTCATATAGTGCTCTTACATTTACTATTTCGATTAACTGTAGCCCAAAAGTTTAAATCTAACAATTTCATCCTTACATTTATAGACATTTCTCCAGTTGCTACCTGCAGCACACACGACGGAGTCATAATACTCAAACCCCATGTGATTCACAGAGTTTGGGTGTGGATCAACTCTTAATTTTTTTTAGTGTTGATTTAGAAGCTGCATTAGAGGCTTGACATCCATAATCTATAACTGGTCTTATTAATGCCCTATGCAGCGTCAGCAGTGTGTTCTTATCTGCACCCATTTGTTCCCAGCAATACTTTTAAGCAGATTCATCCCATCTTTACACTGAGTCTTGATATTATCTATATGACCCTTCAAAGTTAGTTTGTTATTGAACACAACTCTTAAGAATGTAAAACGCTCAACTACCTTTATTTTGTCTATAGGGATATGGGTCCCAATCTTCCTTTGTGTGAAGATCATTCCCTTTGTTTTACCAAGTGAGAACTTCAATCCCCAAATAGCTCCCCATTCTGAAATCCCCCTGAGCATCTCATTGGTTCTCTCCGCAGCTATCGTAAGTCTTCTGTGTTTGGCCTTTAAAGCACCATCGTCTGCAAATAGAGTAATATGTATTCCTGCCCATACACTCTCTGGGAGATCATTAATCAGAACGTTTAACAGTGGTGAGCTGATAATGCTCCCCTGTGGAGTACCATTAGTAAGTTTATAAATATTTGACAATACTGCTCCCACCCTGACTTATATGGTTCTATTACTTGAAAAGTCTCTTATCGACCAGAATTGTCTTCCTCTTATTCCAGTTGTGGCTAGTTTATAAAGCAAACCTTCCTTCCAGAGCATGTCATTCTCTTTTTTTCAGTGTCCAAAAAGACAGCTATCAAACGCTATTTTTTTTTGTATTTCTGTTTCTAGTCTTAGAATATGATCACTGTGCATCTTCCTTTCCTGAAACCACTTTATACACAGTTTATAATTTCGTTTTTTCCAGGTATGCTACTAATCTCTCATTTATCATTCTTTCCATAATTTCGCCTATATATATTGTGAGGGCAGTAAGTCTATACGCATCAGGTCTTGTGTGTAATTAACCAGGTTTTCCTTTTGGTATAAATATTGCTTGCTTCCATTCTGCTGGTGGTATTCCTTTCCTCGTATATTTTATATAATTTCAGTAAAACTCAAACTCCCTTCCAGTTGGTGCTTAACATTGCATTACATATGCAGGCTTTACCTGGGGCTATATTTTTACTTTTGTCTATAGTTTTTTTGAGTTCCTGTATGCTAAAATTTTCATTCAGAACTCCATCTTTGTATTCTACCCAGCCATGTAAGAGCTCAGTTTTCTTCAGCAAACATTGTCTTTTTTGTGCACAAAACTCTTTACCTTGATTTGTGTCACTACTAACTTTTTGGAACTCTTTTGCTAAAATGTTCGCTTTTCCTAAGTTAGAACTTTCAATTTTATCATTTACTGTAAAATCAGGTATAAATTTGTTTTTACTCCGTATCCCTTTCATTCTTTTAACTTGTTCGTATGTCTCTGAAACCTGGGAATCTTTGTTCATTTTCCCACAATACTTTCTCCAACTCTCATTTTAGTCATTCCTTGTTCCACTGCTTTACATCTTTTTATAGTTCATTAAGTCCTTGCTATTCATTGTGCTTTTTGCTTGTTTGTATGCCTTACTTCTTTCCTTATTTGCTTCTTTGCAATCTTCTTTACACCAGGGAACTGGAATTCTCAGTTCATGGCAATTCAATGTCTTACATATAGCTACATTGGCTGCTGCTGCAACTCCCTTTATTATATTATCATGAAATTCCTCTAGATGATCACTTACACAACTGGTACTTAGATACGCAGCACGTTTCCTCTTAAAGAGTCCCCAGTTTGCTTTTCAAAGGCTCCAGGTAGGAATTTTGTCAGTGTTTTCAACATTGCCTTGGTATGTAATTAGCATAGGGAAAAAGAAAAGGAGGACTTGTGGCACCTTAGAGACTAACAAGTTTATTTGAGCATAAGCTTTCGTGAGCTACAGCTAAAAAAATTGTGAGTCTCTCTGTGCCACAGGTACTCCTTTTCTTTTTGCGGATACAGACTAACATGGCAGCTACTCTGAAACCTAGCATAGGAAAGTGATTACTTCCCTTACATCATCTTTATAGATTTCTGAGCTGCATTTATTTGCTATATTGCTTGTTGCAATTCCCAGATCTAAATATGATAAGGTTCTATACACCAAATTAAACCTAGCAGGTGCACCACTATTGAGCAATACCAGGTTGTACATGTCAGTGAACCGTTCCAGACATTTGCCATTATAATCAGTTTTCCTGCTTCCCCATAATTCATTATGGCTATTAAGATCTCCACAAATAATACATGGGCTTTTGACATCCTTAACTAAATTTTCCAATTCTAGATTTGTCTAGGCTTTTATATGGTTGTAAATGTTATAGATTCATATAAAGGTGCTGTTATTCTGCAGAGGAATGTCAATAATATACTCAAAACTTTAGTTCTCTACATCTATGTCAATGTAAGACCTTCCTTCGTAAATATACACATCCTTCCTCCTCTTGTTGTTTCTCTGTTATGTCTGATTACATCATATCCTGGAAGTCTAAACTTAAGTTCTCACTAACCACGTTTCTTGTACACATCAGGGTTGTCTTCCATTTTAAAAAAAACAGTTGTCTTTAATTCGACCATGTGCTATTAAACTAGGTGCATTCCAACAAAACACTGTTAGAACTGTGTTGTTTAAGTACATTATTTCCTTCATTTAAAATCGCATGAATTCAGTCTATCGAGAAATTGCCTATATGCAAATAGCTCCATTTCTGCTACAAACTTTCTCTCTTTATACTAATCCCCAGCTGGGATTCATCAATTATCGGGTGCAGGTGCCTAAATTGAGCTCTCTGTCTCATTAAGCCTTTTCTTGCTAGTACAGGGTGTACAACCCATCACACAGATTATAATGTATATATGTTTTCAACAGCAGTCTTCAGACTCTTGCCTTATAATATTTATGTCTGAATCCACCTTTCTGAGTCACTGCTCAAGACTGTGGAACATTGTCGTTATGCAATAGATAATGCAGAGGATTTCACTAATCCTTTTTTATTTATTTATTTAAATGAACAGCCATCCTGCAGATGGGGTTCCGAAAGCCAGACTTTACGTACTGTATGTTTAGTGAGTACAACTAGAACAACTGCTTTGGTTCTTTCTGTGATGGTATCAAGCTTGTACTCTGGGTTGGCTGTCAACGCCACCATGGATATCCTATAGCTGACAATTAAACTCTGCTGTCTGGAGGAAAGAGGAGGAAAGAAAATGGATTTGAAATTTCAAAATGAGGGCTCTTTCTAATACAGTTTTCCCAATTTAATTTTGCATGTAATCATGATGCAGGCTGGCTTCAGCTGTGATGCCTAATGCCATGCTACTTCATGCTGGTTTTACCTAAAAACTGGTTGTTAGTAAAGGCTTGAGACCAGATTGAGAAAATTTGCACTTCTTCCATGTAAACCCATACAGTAGTAAAGAAAGAACTCGTCAGACCATCATCAGTTAAAAAGTGTCGTTATTATGCTTAAATGCCCTTTGATGCTAGTGATATCCTAATTACATACGGTCCTAAAATGAGCCATCATGTCACTTTTGTATCTTCACCACTTCTTACTTTGTCTGACAGTATGGAAGTAGGCATGTAGCATTTTAACTTCACACGTGCATTTCCAGATTATAGGAGCCTTCTGTTTTCAGCTGTAAAGCAAAGAGCAACCTTCCTTAAGACTAGTGTACCCTGTAATGATGCAGAAACCATCTTAAAATAGACACAGACCTATATTTTACAAGAGAAGAAACTGCAGAGATGCCTCCTCTGGAATGTGCTGCCAATGACTTTGACCTATTATAAGACTGTTAGTCCCAAACTTCCGTGCAGAAACAGTCAGAGACTCCAGAAATCTTACCAAATTGCACAGGGTTTTGTAAGGCACTCACCTGTCCATTAGTACTGAACTGAGTTCATCCAACATATTTCATTTAGGATTAGCTCGTGACTGTCCAGTGGTGAAAATGGGAGCCCGGTTTACAAGTAGCCAATCGGCTTCTAGTGAGACATTTTTCTTTTGAAGCATACTGTATTTGTATTCATTTATTGACTCCTCTGTTTAGCCTGCAGTATATTTTCTGGCTTCTGATCTATTACAATGGTGCCAAGGTTTTAACAAGTACATAAATATCAAAACCACAGCACCAAAATTATAGTTCAGTTTGCACTATTTTAGCCCAGCCTTGTCATCTCAAATTTGTGACAGATGTAGAACAAAGAGAACCCCCCCACGTGTGTGTGTGTGTGTGTGTGTACACAAAGTCATTCTGATACAGTAGCATTTTGTAATGTATGGGTGACTTTTTTTTTAATTATCAAAGTCAGACCAGACATCTGCAAATGCATTCCTGTTTATTAGACATGGTAAGAATCACATTTTAATTCACCTTCTTATTAGTACATCCAGTTTACAGTACATTATATTCATAGCCAAATTTGTTAGCAGCTAGATTGAAAATACCCCGATTTCCCCCCTTCCACCCACAATTCTTTGGAAACTAAACTTTTCAGATATCCATTATCTTTTTAAGAACATAGTGGCCTGACTGGCAAGGATAATGAAAATTCACATATTGGGGAAATATCTCTGAAATCATGAAAATTACGTTCTTTCCCAAGATTTCTCCAGAATTTGACCCTTTGTTTAAAAATCAGTTAAGTCTCTTTACTCTTTTTGGTTGCATATGTAGCCTTTATCTTATAAATATGGTTGCGTCTCATGACACAGTGATTGAAACAACAGCACCTGAGAACAGCAAATGTCCATATCCATCTTAAGGGAGTATTAATTTTATTGCCATTTATATAGTGCCACTGGAGTGCAAAGTGAAACTTGTAATCTAAATGAGCATGAAAACAATAGAAAAATAGATCATGATATGTAGGGAAGTTGGGGGCAGAAATTTGGAAACTAAATCAAAAGTTTTACATCTAAAACCTAAATTTGAACCTCAGTGCTAAATTATTATTAAAAAACCTCTTAAGATTAGAGTTAGTGTCATTTTCGACATCCACACAACTTCTCACGTTGTGGTAGCTCACCTATAGTATCTGGTTTAAAATATTTAGCTGGCTTTTCTAGCTCCTATTCTGCACCACCTTGCATCCTGACCGGGAGCAACTTAAGTTTTGGAACTAGGGGTGCTCGGATTGCTGCTGCATCCCCTGGCTTGCAGAGGTTTCCATCATAGACAGGGTTTACCATTTGGTTCAATGGCTCTCAGCACCCCCACTATATACATTGTTCCAGCGCCCCCAAGTATTGCTGGTGTTTTCAGGAATGATAAGGGGCAGTGGAATTGATTTTAAAGACATCCCCGCATAATCCTCCATCATGAGTTATGCTTTGATGCACTGAGTTTATTCCCTAGGACAAACTTTTGAAGGTAAAATTTGTGTCTTCTCAATGTTAAAGAGTCTCAGTGTTTCAATGATAATGATGGAGTATCCAACTGTGTTTCACTCTTCGGATAATCTTTATATAAAGATAATCTGTGTGAATAACTATACTACATACTGTAGGCTGCATGCTTACTCAGCTTCAGGTCCTGAATTAGTAATTGGTTTACAGAGGATACTTTTGTGACAGACATGGAAATTTCTTGCAATATCTTTTGGAGATCTTCCTATATTATGTTTACGTATGATTGTGGGCCAGGTATTGTATGAAATTCCATGAGTGAAGGTCACCAGGAACTAAGAACTGTGTGTGTGTGTGTGTGTTGGGGGTGGAGGGGGAAGGGAGGGAGGGAGGGCGGGCGAAGGGCGTGATTAGGCAAATTCACTCCGTTTGTAACACATCCAGAGAGATATTGCCATCTGGAGAGGCTGGCTCAAACTGGATTCTTCAGAGACCAACAGACAAAGAAAGGACTTTTAGCTAAATAGTCTGAGTTAAAATTGCTTTCTGATCCATCAAACAGAGAGGATCTTCTTTCTTAGGGTGACCTGAATCCTTCCTGGGAAGAATTGGAAGGAGTTTGGCCTCTTGAAGCCACATAAGACTGATGGGTGGGTGACCTCTCAAAAGCTTGTAGCATGCATATAGGTTCTTCTGTTGGTTTTTAATGTTTTCTTTCTAATGGTTTCACCTTAAGAATAAATGTGCTTGCTTAGAAAGAGCTTTGTGGTAATTTATAACAGGAGGCCATTACGTTGTTCATAGCCTTCAAAAAGTAAGCAAAGTGCAGATGCCGGCCTGGTTAGGCAGTCTGGGAATAACATAATGTAAGAAAGGAACTGTGGAGCCTGGAAAAACCCAGGTCAGCTGGGAGAGGAGACTAGGTCTCTGCCCAAGAGAGGTGACGGCAAAGGAGCTGGGAGCCTAGACTGGGTGCCCTTGATGGACCATGGAGGAGGAATACAGATGTAGTTGCCCTGAATTGTGACAACTGTATCTTCATTGGACTCCTCCTTGTTTCCTGAATTTAGAGGAGGGAGACTCAGTGTAAAATCCCTAATTCACACTGATGACATGGGATACTTAGTTCATCATCCAAGTTTACCAATTAAGGGTGAAAATCCGCCCTGTGCAGAGATCCCGCACAAAGCCTGTGCACCACTTAGGTCTCTGTTTCAAGTGGTGCATTGACCTCATGCTGGCCCACTGCATAGGGTGCATTTCACCCCTAAATGTGAAAAATAAAAACGGTCAAGTCTAGCTCGTCACCAAATGTACTCTGTTAATGTACTTGGATAAGTGTAGTTGAGTTTTAATTATTTATAACATCTTCTAGCCTGTCAATAAACATACCGTCCATCATAGGTTTTCTAAAAGTAATGAAGTCCTAAAAATGAGTCGTTACTCCTAAACTAATTACATCTGTGCCAAGAAGTGAAATGAAGCCACTAGGGTTTTGGGTGTGATTTTTTTAAAAAAATGTGTGTGGATTAGCAAAGTGAGACTTTAATGAGCTGTTATTTATAGAGGCAGCATCTGAGCAGTCTTTTCACCATAATTTACACCTCGCCCCCCGCCCCCCGAAAAAATCCCAAAGAACCAAAAAAAACCCTGGACACATTTTGCTTGCCCTCAGCTAGAGACTTTCAACTCAGTGGTATGTTTCCTGTGGAATAAAAATTTAACAGTACTTCAAATGTGGTCTTCCTACTGCCTCATTTTGTGCCAGAATACCTATGATTGATTTATGTCCTCTTTGTATAAAATAGTTTTCTATAATGGGCCACAGCCTCAGCTAAATGGTGTAGCTCCATTGACTTCGATGGAGTTACACTGGTTTGCTCCTGTTCAGAGGCAGCATGGTGCAGTGGTTAAGGTACTAGCCAACAATTTGAAAGACCTGAGTTCAGTTTCCTGGTCTATCACAGACTTCCTATTTACCCTTGTCAAGGTTCCTCCCCCACTCTGAACTCTAGGGTACAGATGTGGGGACCTGCATGAAAAACCTCCTAAGCTTATCTTTACCAGCTTAGGTCAAAACTTCCCCAAGGTACAAAGTATTCCACCCGTGGTCCTTGGAATGGCCGCTACCACCACCAAACTAATACTGGTTACTGGGGAAGAGCTGTTTGGACGCGTCTTTCCCCCCAAAATACTTCCCAAAACCCTGCACCCCACTTCCTGGACAAGGTTTGGTAAAAAGCCTCACCAATTTACCTAGGTGACTACAGACCCAGACCCTTGGATCTTAAGAACAATGAACAATCCTCCCAACACTTGCACCCCCCCTTTCCTGGGAAATGTTGGATAAAAAGCCTCACCAATTTGCATAGGTGACCACAGACCCAAACCCTTGGATCTGAGAACAATGAAAAAGCATTCAGTTTTTTACAAGAAAACTTTTAATAGAAAATAGAAGTAAATAGAAATAAAGAAATCCCCCCTGTAAAATCAGGATGGTAGATATCTTACAGGGTAATTAGATTAAAAAACATAGAGAACCCCTCTAGGCAAAACCTTAAGTTACAAAAAAGATACACAGACAGAAATAGTTATTCTATTCAGCACAATTCTTTTCTCAGCCATTTAAAGAAATCATAATCTAACACATACCTAGCTAGATTACTTACTAAAAGTTCTAAGACTCCATTCCTGTTCTGTCCCTGGCAAAAGCAGCACACAGACAGACCCTTTGTTTCTCTCCCTCCTCCCAGCTTTTGAAAGTATCTTGTCTCCTCATTGGTCATTTTGGTCAGGTGCCAGCGAGGTTACCTTTAGCTTCTTAACCCTTTACAGGTGAGAGGAGCTTTCCCCTGGCCAGGAGGAATTTCAAAGGTGTTTACCCTTCCCCTTATATTTATGACACGCCCCCCAAATCTCAGCTAGGGTGAAACACTGGCTGGGATTTCTTCCTGGAGCTCTAGGAAAAACAGAGTTAATAAGACACATGCATCTCTAAATATACTACCAAGTACATAAAGACTAACAATATTTTCCACATCTTAAGGACGATTTTAACCAGTTGATTCTGGGAAACTTTCACGGGAGAGTGCATCAGCCACTTTGTTAGAAGCTCCTGAGATGTGTTGGATGTCGAAATCAAAATCTTGGAGAGCTAAACTCCACCGAAGAAGTTTTTTGTTAGTTTCTTTGACGGTGTGAAGCCATTTTAGTGCAGCATGGTCGGTCTGCAGGTGGAAACGCCGTCCCCAAACATATGGGCATAGCTTTTCCAGAGCGTAGACAATGGCATAACATTCTTTTTCAGTGACTGACCAGTTGCTTTCCCTCTCAGACAGTTTTTTGCTGAGAAACACTACAGGGTGGAATTCTTGATCAGGTCCTTTTTGCATTAAAACTGCTCCCACACCACGCTCGGATGCATCTGTGGTTACTAGGAACGGTTTGTCAAAGTCTGGGGCCCTTAGTACAGGGTCAGACATGAGTGTCGCTTTAAGCTTGTTAAAGGCCTTCTGACACTTCACGGTCCACTGAACAGCGTTTGGCTGTTTCTTTTTGGTTAGGTCTGTCAGTGGGGCAGCGATTTGGCTGTAGTGCGGTACAAATCGTCTGTAATAACCGGCCAAGCCTAAGAAGGATTGAACCTGTTTCTTTGACTTTGGGACAGGCCACTTTTGGATAGCATCCACTTTGGCCTGTAGGGGGCTGATAGTTCCTTGACCCACCTGGTGTCCAAGGTAAGTCACTCTGTTTAGGCCTATTTGACACTTCTTAGCCTTAACAGTTAGTCCTGCCTCCCTTATGCGCTCAAGGACTTTTTGTAGATGTTCCAGGTGGTCTGCCCAGGAATCCGAAAATATGGCCACATCGTCAAGGTAGGCGACTGCATATTCTCCTAATCCCGCTAGGAGACCATCTACAAGTCTTTGGAAAGTGGCGGGTGCATTTCGCAGCCCGAAAGGGAGTACATTAAATTCATACAGCCCGAGATGTGTGATGAAGGCTGACCTTTCCTTGGCAGATTCATCTAGCGGTACCTGCCAGTACCCCTTTGTTAAGTCCAAGGTAGAGATGAACTGGGCCCGTCCCAGTTTCTCTAACAGTTCATCTGTGCGTGGCATTGGATAGTTGTCTGGGCGAGTTACAGCATTTAGCTTACGGTAGTCCACGCAAAAACGTATTTCCCCATCTGGTTTGGGAACTAGAACCACTGGAGATGCCCATGCACTTTCAGAGGGGCGGATTACACCCATCTGTAACATATCCTGGATCTCCCGTTCTATAGCAGTTTTAGCTTGAGGAGACACCCGGTAAGGTTGGACCCTAATTGGGTGAGCATTACCTGTGTCAATGGAGTGGTATGCCCGTTCAGTCAGTCCTGGGGTGGCTGAGAACATTGGCGCGTAGCTAGTGCACAGCTCCTGGATCTGCTGTCGCTGCATACGCCCAAGGGTCATGGAGAGGTTCACCTCTTCCACACCACCAGCACATTTCCCTTCGTAGTAGACACCTTCAGGCCACTCAGCATCATCTTCTCCCTGGGCTGTAAACTGACAAACCTTTAATTCTCTGGAATAAAAGGGCTTTAGAGAATTAATATGGTACACCTTAGGCTTTCGGTTGGAGGTGGGGAATGCTATGAGATAATTAACAGCTCCCAGGCGCTCCTGGACCGTGAATGGCCCTTCCCACGATGCTTCCATTTTATGGGCCTGGAGCGCCCTTAAGACCATGACCTGGTCTCCTACTTTGAAGGAACGCTCTCTGGCATGTTTATCATACCAGGCTTTTTGCTCTTTTTGAGCATCCTGTAAGTTTTCTTTAGCAAGGGCTAAAGAGGTTCGGAGGGTGTTTTGTAGGTTGGTTACAAAGTCCAGAATGTTAGTTCCTGGAGAAGGTGTAAATCCCTCCCATTGCTGCTTCACCAACTGCAATGGCCCCTTAACCTCACGGCCATATACAAGTTCAAATGGGGAAAACCCTAAACTGGGATGTGGTACAGCTCTGTAGGCAAAGAGCAACTGCTGCAACACTAGGTCCCAATCATTGGAGTGCTCATTTACGAATTTACGTATCATGGCCCCCAAAGTTCCATTAAACTTCTCCACCATGCCATTTGTTTGATGGTGGTACGGAGTGGCAACCAAGTGATTTACCCCATGAGCTTCCCAAAGGTTTTTCATAGTTCCTGCCAGGAAATTAGTCCCTGCATCTGTGAGGATGTCGGAGGGCCAACCTACCCTGGCAAAAATGTCTGCTAGTGCCTGGCACACACTTTTAGCCCTGGTGTTGCTTAGAGCTACTGCTTCCGGCCATCGGGTGGCAAAATCCATGAAAGTCAGTATGTACTGCTTTCCTCTGGGTGTCTTTTTCGGAAAAGGACCCAGAATATCCACAGCTACTCGCTGAAATGGAACTTCAATGATGGGGAGTGGCTGGAGAGGGGCTTTGACCTGGTCTTGGGCTTTTCCCACTCTTTGGCACACCTCACAAGACTGGACATAGGTAGAAACATCCTTGCCCATTCCCTCCCAGTGGAATGATCCCCCCAAACGGTCTTTGGTCCTGTTCACCCCAGTATGGCCACTAGGGTGATCATGGGCTAAGCTCAAGAGCTTGGCCCGGTATTTAGTTGGAACTACCAACTGTCTCTGAGGATGCCAGTCTTCCTGGTGTCCACCAGAAAGAGTTTCCTTGTATAAAAGTCCTCTTTCTACAACAACCCTGGATCGATTAGAAGAGCTGAGAGGCGGTGGGTTGCTCCGTGCCGCCGTCCAAGCTCTCTGGAGGCTTTCATCTGCTTCCTGTTCGGTCTGGAACTGTTCCCTTGATGCTGGAGACATCAGTCCCTCATTGGATTGTGGACCTAGGCTTGGTCCCTCTGGAAGCAATATAGGGGATGGAGCTGTTTCTGTTGACTGTGAACTGCTCTCCGCTGGTGCACTATGTTGGGATTCAGGCTCCGGCTGAGCCTCTTGTGTAGGGTTATCGGCTGCTGCCAGTTCAGGTTCAGTGGGGCCCTCTGGTGTTGAGGTTGCAAGTACTGGATTCAGTGCTGACACGGGGTCTGGTGTTGGTTGTTCGGCTGGTTCTGGTTCTGGGACTGGTTCCGTCTGGGTCTCTGGGACTGGATCCACTACTGCTGTTGCAGACATTGGCCTGGGGTCTGGGTCCATCACCTCTGACCGGGCCCTGATAGAAGTTTCCGGAACAGAGCTAGGCCTCACGGCTTGTTTAGCCTGGCTGCGGGTGACCATTCCCACCCTCTTGGCCTGCTTCACATGATTGGCCAAGTCTTCCCCCAACAGCATGGGGATGGGATAATCATCATAGACTGCAAAAGTCCACATTCCTGACCAGCCCTTGTACTGGACAGGCAACTTGGCTGTAGGCAAATTGAAAGAGTTGGACTTGAAGGGTTGAATCGTCACTTGGATCTCTGGGTTGATTAAATTGGGGTCCACTAAGGAAGCATGGATAGCTGACACTTGTGCTCCGGTGTCCCTCCACGCGGTGACCTTCTTCCCGCCCACACTCACAGTTTCCCTCCGCTCCAAGGGTATCTGGGAAGTATCTGGGCCTGTGGACCTCTGGTGTGATTCCGGTGCAATGAACTGTAATCTGTTGGGGTTCTTGGGGCAGTTGGCCTTTACATGCCCCAGCTCGTTACATTTAAAACATCGTCCAGCTGACGGGTCACTGGGGCGAGGAGGGTTGCTGGAGAACGGGGTGGCAGGACGATAAGGGGTCTGGAGGGTTCTTTGGGAGGTAGGTGGGGCTTTGGGCGGCCCCCGGTAATAGGGTGTGGTCTGGGGTGGTCCCTTCTGGTCTCCGCTCCAACTGCGACCAGTTTTCTTCTTCTCTGCCACCTCCACCCATCTGGCTCCAATCTCTCCTGCCTCGATTACAGTTTTGGGTTTCCCATCTAGGATGTATCTTTCTATTTCCTCAGGAACACCCTCTAAGAATTGTTCCATTTGCATTAGGAAGGGCAAATTTACTGGAGATTCAACACTTGCTCCTGATATCCAGGCATCCCAATGTTTCACAATGTGGTAGGCATGTCGGGTAAATGACATGTCTGGTTTCCACCTTAGGGCTCTGAACCTCCGACGAGACTGCTCGGGTGTTATCCCCATTCTGACTCTCGCCTTGGATTTAAACAGTTCATACTTGTTCATGTGTTCTTTAGGCATTTCAGCTGCCACCTCAGCTAAGGGTCCACTGAGCTGCGGCCTCAGCTCTACCATGTATTGGTCAGTAGAGATGTTGTACCCAAGGCAGGCCCTTTCGAAGTTTTCTAGGAAGGCCTCAGTATCATCGCCTGCCTTGTAGGTGGGGAACTTTCTGGGATGGGAAGTGGTACTTGGAGAAGGATTACTAGGGTTTGTTGGGATATTCTGCTGAGCCTTTATCTTCTCCATCTCCTCCACATACTTCCTCTCTTTTTCCTTCTCCTCCAGTTCTTTGTCCCTCGCTTCCATAGCTCTCCTGTGAGCAGCCGCTTGGTGTTGTTCTGCCTCCCTTTCTTGTTCCTTCTTCAGCCGCATGAGTTCTATCTGTCTTTCATGTTCCCTTTGTCTTTCCTCAGCCTGAAATTTGGCTAATTCCAGCTGTAGTCGAGCTGAGGATTTGGTCATTCTAACCTCTCTGTTTTTAACTAACTTTACACCCGAGGTTTAGAAATAAACAAACAAAACTTGGCTGTAAAATTTTGCTGTGCTGGAATAGAATACCTATTCTCTGATAGTGATTGTCAGCCTACAGAAAAAGACAATTCCCTTGTCTCTGTTCTGGGCCCAACTTAAAGCAAAAAACCTCCAAACTACTTGGAAACCTGCTTACCCAGCCCAAAGAAAAAGCAAATGGGTAGAACACACACCCCCTATTTACTTTTAGGAAGAAAAGAAAAAAAAAACCTCTGGGTTGGAAGACTGTGAATTTCCCTGCAGGAGTTAAGTACCCTGCCTCCAGGCAAAGAAAACCTGCAATTCACAAGATAATCCCCTTTTGTCTCTGCTTGGCCACAAAGCAGGGAAAACCCAAGATGCTTTCAGTTTCAAAGCTGCTTCAAAGCCACAGGAAAAAAAAATTCCTTTTTAAAATCTGTATTTCTAGTTCAAAAAATCTCAACTGGATCTCAAAATGATTTCAGGTTAATCCCACCACTATGCCACCATGTCAAGGTTCCTCCCCCACTCTGAACTCTAGGGTACAGATGTGGGGACCTGCATGAAAAACCTCCTAAGCTTATCTTTACCAGCTTAGGTCAAAACTTCCCCAAGGTACAAAGTATTCCACCCGTGGTCCTTGGAATGGCCGCTACCACCACCAAACTAATACTGGTTACTGGGGAAGAGCTGTTTGGACGCGTCTTTCCCCCCAAAATACTTCCCAAAACCCTGCACCCCACTTCCTGGACAAGGTTTGGTAAAAAGCCTCACCAATTTACCTAGGTGACTACAGACCCAGACCCTTGGATCTTAAGAACAATGAACAATCCTCCCAACACTTGCACCCCCCCTTTCCTGGGAAATGTTGGATAAAAAGCCTCACCAATTTGCATAGGTGACCACAGACCCAAACCCTTGGATCTGAGAACAATGAAAAAGCATTCAGTTTTTTACAAGAAAACTTTTAATAGAAAATAGAAGTAAATAGAAATAAAGAAATCCCCCCTGTAAAATCAGGATGGTAGATATCTTACAGGGTAATTAGATTAAAAAACATAGAGAACCCCTCTAGGCAAAACCTTAAGTTACAAAAAAGATACACAGACAGAAATAGTTATTCTATTCAGCACAATTCTTTTCTCAGCCATTTAAAGAAATCATAATCTAACACATACCTAGCTAGATTACTTACTAAAAGTTCTAAGACTCCATTCCTGTTCTGTCCCTGGCAAAAGCAGCACACAGACAGACCCTTTGTTTCTCTCCCTCCTCCCAGCTTTTGAAAGTATCTTGTCTCCTCATTGGTCATTTTGGTCAGGTGCCAGCGAGGTTACCTTTAGCTTCTTAACCCTTTACAGGTGAGAGGAGCTTTCCCCTGGCCAGGAGGAATTTCAAAGGTGTTTACCCTTCCCCTTATATTTATGACAACCCTTGATCAAGTCAGTTCCCCATCAGTAAAATAGGGATACTAGTGCTAACAATAACTACTTTAAAGATTGTGAGGTGCTCACATACTGTGGTGATGGGGAGCCATCTAAGTAAGTACTTAAGGTAGACTGCGGATATGACCCAAGCTTACAAGACATGGGACATGTTATTTAGTAGCATTCTATGTTGTGCTGTGGTATTTAGAAGCCATTTTGTATAGGAGCATAGGCATTGCCATACTGGCTCTGACCAGTGGTCTCTTTACCCTTGGATCCTGCCACTAACAGTAGTCCGTACTAGGTGCTTCAGAAGAAGGTGTAAGACACCCCATATAGAACAATTACGCCCTTAGAGGAAGTTTCTTCCTCACTCCCCATTAGTTACTGGTTGACTATGCCCTGAAGCATATATACCCCTTATACATTTTTATCCTGTCTGCTGTAACCATTGATATTCTCATTATCTATACAAATGTCTAATCCTGTTTTCTGAATAGAATTAAGTTCATGGCCTGAATGACATCTTGTGTCAGTGAGTTCCACAAATTAACTGTGTGTTGGGTTAAAAAAACAAAACTTCCCTTTACCAGTTTTGAGGCCTCACTACTAAATTAAATTGCATCTCTCCTGAGAGAAGGTAAATCATGATTTCCTTATTCCTTTCTTCCATGACCTAAAAGTTCAAATATTTTGTTTCTGTCTGCAGGGCTGGCCTTACCAGGAGGTGAACTAAGGTGGCCGCCTCAGGTGCCAGACTTGGGGGGGGGGGGGGCGCCACTAGGATCCAGAGTGTAGAAAATTGTGTCTGCTGCTGTTTCATATGTATTCTCTCTGCTCTAGATGCACAGAGATGGTGGAGTACTGTGCTGGAGGAAGGAGGGCACAAGAGACAAAACAGGCAGGCAGGAGAAAAGGTGAGAGAGAATAACAGAAAGCAGCAGGAGCTGCAGGAAGAGAGAGGAGGAGGAGCCTCTTATGTACCTCTCTAGCACCCCCAGGAAGCTGGACTGATTAACACCAGCTTCTCAGGGAGCTTCCTGTTACCTGCTGCTTCCCTGAACCCACTTGAGGAGAACAGGCAGTCAACTGAATTAGTAGGAGCCACTTAGGCCCTTAAGATGCTGATATCTTCCCTCAGTCAGGCCCTGCTACCAGCCTGCTTATTTGTCCCCTTCAATTGAGTGTTGAGAGCCACTATAGCTGGCACAGAACAGCAGTCATGAGTGAAAGAAGAAATTGCCTCTTTGGGGCAGCATTCAGAAAAAGAAAGAAAGCAAAGAAAGCTTTTCTATCTAAGCAGGAAGGAGATCTCCTGAGATACATAGACACAAATTTTCACGGTGAGCCTTCCAGCCCCAGTGAGGATGTGAGTGGTGAGGAGATGCCTGATCTTCCAGTTAGTCAGAGTGCAGGGGACCTGGCAGCTACTGCAGCATCCATATCTCCATCTCAAATGGATGTAACCATGCACATTCCTGACGAAAAGTGTAGATCGGAGAAGAGTGTGGTGGAGGCGCAAGAAACTGAGTTTAGTTCTGCTGTTGAGTTTAGTTCCTTAAGTCTAGATGATCCAGGACTGTGGACCCACTTGAGCAGTAGCCTGAGGGACTTCCTTGGACTGCATGGGCCACAGCAAGTGAAAAACTTTGTGTTCCCCAAAGACAATGAAAATAGAAGTTTCCATCCAACACATTACTGGTGTGAAATCCTCAATGGTGACAAAGTGGAGAAGCCATGGCTTATGTACTCAAAAACCCAGAATGCTGCATACTGTTTTTGTTGCAAACTCTTCCAGTCTAATGTTTCAGCCACACTGGGTTCTACGGGAACAAAGCACTGAAAGAATCTGGCTAGAAATCTGGCATGCCATGAGAAGGCAGCAAATCACCAGAGAGCATTCCATAGGTGGAAAGAGCTTGAGATGAGACTACGGTTAAAGGCCACCATAGACGATCAGCATCAAGAGAAGATTGCATCAGAGTCTCTTTACTGGCAAAATGTTCTGAAAAGGCTCATTGCCATTGTGGGAATGCTTGCTACCCAAAACCTAGCACTGCGTGGCACTTCAGATCAGCTGTATGTGCCAAACAATGGAAATATCCTTAAAATTGTAGAGCTGATGGCTGAGTTTGATGCTGTACTCCAGGAGCATCTAAGAAGAGTCACCACCCAAGAAATGTACACACACCACTAGCTTGGAAAAACAATTCAAAATGAGATCATACAGTTACTGGCAACAAAAGTCGAACAGATGATTGTGGCAGAGCTGAAGTCAGCAGGATATTATTCTATTATTCTGGACTGCACGCCTGACATCAGCCATACGGAACAAATGACTTTAATGGTGCGTTTTGTAACAAGAACAGAACCTAGTGAAAATGTCCCCGCAGTGGCGACTGTGTCAGAGAGCTTTTTCTAGAATTTATTGACATTGATGATACTGCAGGTAGGACAAATGTGCTTCTTAAACAGCTGGAAGATGCGGGAATTGCGATCGCTGACAGGAGAGGTCAGGGCTATGATAATGGTGCCAACATGAGAGGAAAGAACGGAGGAGTGCAGACACGGATCTGAGAGTTAAACCCCCAAGCTTTTTTTGCCCCATGCAGTTCTTATTCATTGAACTTGGTGGTCAGTGATGCAGAGTCAGCTTCTAGTGAGGCTGCTACATCTATGACATGCATCCGACGAAGTGGGTATTCACCCACGAAAGCTCATGCTCCAATACGTCTGTTAGTTTATAAGGTGCCACAGGACTCTCTGCCGCATTTTTTTAATGTAATTCAAAGCGTCTATGTATTTTTTTCTCTGCATCAACTCATCAATGGCAAATTTTGAAGCAACATCCGGGAACATCATCTCTGACACTGAAACCACTGAGTGCCACACGATGGGAAAGTTGAGTGGAGGTGATAAAGCCTATTAAACACCAAACTGGGAAGATAGATGATGCCATAGTTGCATTATGGAGGATAATGCTATGACAGGAACTGTTTGTGGGAGAACAGTGGCAGAGGGAAATGGAATCACCAGAAAAATACATAACTTCAAATTTCTGTGTGGCTTAGTGTTGTGGCATGACATACTGTTTGAAATAAATGTTGTAAGCAAGAGACTCCAAGGTGTTAACCTTGATATATCTGGAGCAATGGAACAATTGGACAAAGCGAAGTCATACCTACAGTCTTACCTGTCAGATGAGGGATTTCAAAGTATTCTGAAGAGTGCACAGAAGTTGGCAGAGGAACTTCGCACTGAAGCTATTTCCCACCCATTCAAGAATACAAGAGTCACCGAAGAAGAAGACATTTTGATTACGAGGCACGGGATAATACCATAAGAGACCCCAAACAACAATTCAAAGTTGAATTCTTTAACCAGGTGCTAGATTGTGCAATACAGTCAGTTGTATATAGAAGGTCATCTCCCTACTCCCACTCACTACTCCTGTTTCTGCATCCATGGATCATATTAGCCTTTTTTGCCACAACATCTCAGTGGGAGCTCATGTTCTGTTGTTTGTCCACTATGACCCCTAAGTCCTTTGCAGAGTCATTGCTTTCCAGGATGCTGTCCTCCATTCTGTAGGACTGGCCTGCATTCTTTGTTGCTAGATGTATAAAACTTTTTGTGTGGCTGCATTAAGACACATTTTGTGAAAAAAGGGCCCAGGCTACCAAGCAATCCAGAGCTCTCTATATGACTGCCCCACCGTCATCATTATTTGCCACTCTGCTCGTTTTTGTGCCGTCTTCAAATTTTATCATCATTGACTTTATATTTAATTTCCAGATGATGAAAACATTGAATAGCTTTGGGCCTAGTCCGATTTCTGCATAAACCCAGTAGAAGCACACCCACTGGATGATGATTTGCCATTGACAACTACTTTGTCAGTTAGCCAGTTTTTAATCCATTTAGCATGTGATTTATTGGTATTGTTTAGCACTAGTTTTTTTTAAATCAGAGTCAGAACTGTAGTATCTGAGTGCCATGTTTTTTCAATGCTGTTGTGCAATTTTCTTTGGCTATATTTGGATCCTTTTGCTGTGTTTTCTGTTTCTTAGTCCATTCCTAATCCATTGCAGAACTTTAACACTCACCCATGACTACTTAGTAACTGCACTATACCCATGATCTCCCAAGGTGGAAATGCAATACAAAATTACACATAACTGTACCTGCTGTGTTAGTGATCATGTTATATATATATTTTTAAAACACACACACACACACGTATTTTAAAATGCCTGATGAACAAAAAATGCCACTGTGACTGACACCCTCCTCTGGAAACAGAAGGTTGTATACCTCCTCTTCTGGGAACAACAGATTGTATGGCATCATATATGATGTATGCCCGTCTGCACCATGTAAGGCCATCCCTGTGCTGTGCCTGTCTTTTTCCATTTTTCTGAGCCAGCAGGTTTTTAAAAATCACCAGAATTCTGCACTTGAGAGTACCCCTTTAATGCTGTTTTGTAAGCTTTAGCCTCTGTGATTATTTCTGGTCCCCAATCTCAACACATAAACACATTTATTGAATGGTCTGAGTCCCTTATCAGCCCATAAACCTAATTTATTCCAGTCACTTTTGAATGTGTTTGCTCTCCTCCTTTGAAGGATGGGAATACCTATGTGCCTTTTGTCCCCAGTTTCAAAACAACAGCATGTTTAACTATATTTTTCAAGTGTCAGGGTCCGCTTGAGTTTCCCCATCCTTTTTCCTCAGATGGGTGGTTGCTCCTTTCATAGCTGAAAACATTCTTAATGTTTTTTCACTCCCTCTTTTGATTTTATTCCAAGTGTTAATTCAGGCTTTTCTTTGTCTGAATTTTGAGTAATGTTTTTGTCATCTCCTCCTGAAGTGAGATTTAATTGTTCAATAGATGGTTTCTTTCCCCGGATCATACTGAAAACCCCCTTACTCAGACAAGTAGGTTTCTTTCATTATTTTTACTATTATGCCTACTGCATTCATTACGAACTGGCAGCCACAAGCTTTGTGCATAAAATATTTTCCCCTTTAATACTCTCTCCCCTCTGAAGTTTATTTTTCTTTCAGAACATGGGATAAATTAAATGCATAGCTGCTATTAATGGGAACCGCAAGTGTAAATCTCTCATGGGTCAACAGGAGAGTAGACCTCTGTGTCTTCATCTAATATCTCATCCTATTGAATTTTGCTCCATACTTTTCTCCTATTGGATTTGGGATTCCACTCCTCTCCCCTCACCCCCCCGCCCCAAAACAAAACAAAAATGAACAACAAAAAGCAAGTTACTGGGAATTATGGGATACAGCAAGTTACAGTACATTGACCAGATATCAAAATCCATATTGAAAAATGGATAAGCTAGAGCTAGAAAGTATAACATACAGACATTCACGGAGGAGGGGTGCTGAAGGTAGGCCATGCCGTGCATAATTAAATGAAACATAAATAAAGTGGTCTCATGATTTGTTTTCCCAGTTACCTCATGATATGATATGGCCTGGAAATGCTGGCTGACTCTTCTCACGTATGCCAGCTTATGGCAACAGGGGATGGATCACTTGAAGATTACCTGCTCTGTTCATTCCCTCTGAAGCACATGGCATCGGCTTCTGTCAGAAGACAGGATAGTGGGCTAAATGGACTTTTGGTCTGACCCAACATGGCCGTTCTTATGTACAGTAGGAAACTGAGCTGATTTCAGTGGCATCATTCCTGGTCTGAAAAGATGAAAGGGAGAGGAAAATTGGGCTTATTTTTGACGATGACACACAGCAATCCTGTTGAGTGAAATGAAGCTACTGGGCCTCCCATCTGAAGTCTCCAATTATAACCTTGTGTATCTCTGGGCATAACTCATGCTACCACCATCTGATCAATTAGTATTTATCCTGGAATGGATATATCCTGTGGTATCTGTGTCTTGTGGGCAGGATGGGAGAAAGAACCATGAAGAAAAGCGAAATCAAAGGGAATTTAGCCATTTGGTATAATACAGGCAGCTGTATTGTGGAGGGTACCTGGATTTAATATAAAAGGATAGTGATTCTTAGGGTATATCTATGCTAGCAATGCGAGAGCTGCACAGCTTTAGTGCTGCTTTAGTGCTGTTGTGTAGACACTTACTACAGCGACAGAAGGGGTTCTTCCATTTATTATAGTAAATCCATGTCTCCGAGAGGCGCTAGCTAGGTTGGTGGAAGAATTCTTCCATCGACCTAGCAGTGTTGACACCGGGGCTTCGGTTGGCTTAATTACATTGCATAGGGAATGAATTTTTTCCTAGTCTTGAGCCAGATAGATAAGCTGACCTAACTTTGTAGTGCAGACCAGCGCTTAGTTAGTAAGCATCACCACGTGAGGAATGCACTGATGTACTTTAGTACACTAAACATTCTACTTTTTAAAAAATAAATGGGATGGATTAAAGGGATATAATGTAGTTATTTTACTTTTTAAAATGTATGAAAACTGCATAACTGGTGATTATTTTTGTATTTTAAAATAAAAACTAGAACCGTATGTTTACAGAAAATGGTCAGTGACATGAGCATTGTATGAAACGCACTGTGGGCTTGAGCCAGCTTCCATTGAAGACTATGGCAAAACTCTCACTGACTTCATTAGAGCAGGATCAAACCACATGTGCTGGCTTTCTATGAAAGCATTATTCTTATTACTACTTGGCTATTTATTAATTTGTATAGCATCCTAACGGGCACTTTACAGACAGCTAAGAGAATGTTTTTACCCTTAAAAGATTGATTTCAGTGAGACTCTGGTGTCAAGGTTTTTATTTTGTCTATTGGGCTAAATTCTGTCCTGCAGCTTCCAGGGAAATCTGAGTCAAACTTAACAATGACTTTAATATTGGGGTGAGATATACGTCAGCTATTAGTTGTTTATAAAATAGGTGCACATAAATGTAAGTAGGTTTTGATTCTGCTCTCACTGGTTTTACACTGTTGTAGCTCCATTGACTTCACTGGAGCCATTCTCAATGTACACTGGTGTAAATCAGTGGAAAGTTAGGCCTGGAGATTACATTGTCAATTACAGGGATTATTGCCACTTCCCTTTTCTTCTGACCAAGTTAGCCCATGGCCATGTGATCCTTGTATTTTACTTGTGTAAAGAAATCGGTGACAGTGTTAGAGAAACCAAGACATACATTACTGTACTTGAAACTAGTTTAGCCAACTCTTGATCCTGGGAATTAAACTATTTTAAAGGGAACGATTAACATTACATACTACATTAAAACTTGTAAATAATGATGATAACAATATCCAGATTTTATATAGCCAGTATCTATTTATTAATGGTATTTTCCAGCTATGATAAGACTGTGTGAAGTCTTCTATGAATTCATGTTCTTGCTGTGAAAATATCCAGTTCAACCAATAGTCTTTAATGAACACTTCGTTATAAGAAATCTTTATGGAAAATGGTCACTTGGGTAGCAATTATTAATAATTACAGAATCCTTCATCACTGCTTTTGATCTCCTACATGCATAGATCTTCACTCCTAATATTCATGTTGCTGACAGAACAGCACAATTCAACTATATGCTTTGATGCCAATAAGAACAAAGGGGCTTTTTAGAAATATTGAGTTCAGCAATTACTGTCATAGTCCCACTCTTCAAATAGAGTGTTGTATGTGTGTTCTTCGCAATTAATTAATTCATACTACTCTCATAAGTTAATACCGGGTTCTCAGTCCCTTGCAGTTTTCAAATGAGAATTGTTTAATAATAAAATCTACCATCACTAGGTGTTCGGGGTGTGTGTGTGATGTATACAATTACTTCTGAATCACAGACAAGATAATCGCTGGGTCATTTCCTGCCCCAGGCAGGGGATATCTGCCAAGCATATATTGTACCCTGCCAATAACACTGCAGCCTTCCACATCCCCACAAAATTAATTTTTCCCAAGGCTTTGGATAATTTGTCTTGTCTAATGAAAGTACAGTCATTTCACAAGCTACAGGCAAAATTATTCTAGAAACTTGCACTGTAGCAAGCATATGCCATTTTTTTAAACGTGGAAAGGAAAAGTTCATTCACTGAGTTGATAATAGTTGTTGTCAGTTTAATTTGCTTGAGAAGCTTGAGAAGGGAAAAGAAAGTCTATGGTGGGGCAAATCCCCACACTAAGACCAGGGGTATTTGGAAGAGGCCTTGAAGTCAGAGAGGCAAAAAAATTTCTTTATCCATTGTTCACTCTGCTTGTGTTTTATATTCTTTTGCCCTATCTGGTGTCTGTCTTGTCTATTTTCACTGTAAGATCTTTGGGGCAGGGATTGTCTTCTATTCTGTGTTTGCACAACTCCTAGCACCATGAGGCCCTGATCTTAGTTCATCCCTTGGCATTACAATATTACATTATTATTATTATTATTATTTATTAGCTGCTAACCAATAAGAGAAACTGCTCTTTAGCTGCTTTGCCTTTGACTCCATTGGCTGGTTTGGCTGGTTGATCCACCAATCCCAACCATGCTTGAGTCTGTCCAGGCCCAAAACGTCCACATTGGAATGTCCCTGAAAAGCCTGTATGTTGGCCCCCCATATCCACTTCCCTCTACTATAGGAGGGCCGTGCTGGTTCTGCTGAATTCAGTGTTTTCTGTGGATGGAGTGGGATTTGCGCCCCAGTTTACTGTTTACTGCTAGATTAAACCACGGGAGCGTGTGTGTGCATGCATACCTGCCTAATACCTGAATCCCAAGGAAGCAGGGTTCATGGAAACCCTCTTTGGTCCTCATTGAAGCATAGGTTTGTTTTTGTTTTCTAGTCAAAGACTTTTGTGATCTTATATTTATATCAGTATAATTACAATGTCCAAAGGCCTCTGTCTGTCTAATCACCTGATTCATAAAATAAGGAAGACAAAAGTCACATTTGTAGTTCTTGTGTGAAGCAAACTAGCTGGTTAGTATAGCCTGAGACAATATAAAAACTGTAGGATTTGCCATACCAGATCACGCTATTGTTGTATCAGTTCCAGTATCCTGCATTTGGCAGTAACCGATGTCTGATTCTTCAGAGAAAATAGAACCTGCTCCTCACCCAGTACTATAATGCACTAAACAGTTTTGCTGCCTTTGGTGACATAGGAGGGTGGGATTCCTTTGTGATTAGTTTATGCTGTGGGGTATCATGATTTGATTTCCCATATCTTAGCAAGTATAACCATAAATGTTCATTCAGTCATCTGACTCGTATAATCCATCTTCAGTCTGAGGTGGAAGATAGTTAGCTGTGTGACTTCTCATACTGAAGACTGGTGTATGAGACAGAGGCTGTCTGTTGTGCATAGATGTATTTGTATTCACCTCATTGGCTCTTATCTTAGCTTGATCAATCTCTTTTTGGGACTGACTGTGTCTTAAATGAGAGTGCATCTGATATGCACAGAATACAGATGGGGTGTGTGTACAAAAGAGGTCTAGAAATGAACCTTTGAACTCCCCTGAATGTGATTCTCTGTCTAACTCCACACCAGGAGAGTGGTCCTAGGGTAGCCCTGAGTTTGCTCTAAATTATGACAGATGCAAATGGCCACATGGGATTAAAACCAGAGCTGAAGATCAGCATAGCATGGGAACATCCCAGCAACAAATTCTTCCCCCACGATGCTGGCATCAGGAAGAGGGGAATGGGAAGAGCCCTAAAGCCGGCTCTACAGTTTGGGAGGTCGTCTCTTTGATTGGGTAGTCTCCCTCCCCTTCAGGGGGGTAAAATTGCTTTTGGGCTGGCTTGTGGTGGTGATGTGAAATAATGCAACTGTATTGCACTATAGAATCTGGCTCAAGGATGGCTGATACATCAATCTTTTCCAAATTCTGAAATTGTTTAGCATTATCTTGTATGGACAATATCTATCTTTTGGTCTCATTTGCTGAGTAACTGGAATACACATCACGGGGTGCACATCTTAAAGCCCAACTCTGAACATATGTGTTTCTAACTTTCATAGAAAATCAGTAGGAACTTTGCATCTTCAAGAACTGCAGGGTTGGGCCCTGAGTGCTGTCTTGCTTATACGTACTTTCTGCTGCTTTGTAGCAGTTTATTTCTTGAGGATTATTTTGAATGCCTGCAATTGCATGCTGGAAGTTTGCCACCATTGTTCTGTGTCCATATTCTCCAGGGATTTGATAATTGTTTTGATTGAGTTAACTCCCATTTTAAATACACTTCCAATTTTAAAATGTGATCCCAGTAGCAGATTCAATTGTAACGACATAAGCAACCTCCATTTCCTCTCACTGAGCTCCTGTGCATGAACTTCTGGTACACCGTCTAAGCGTGAGGTGGCTGTGGAGTTTCAATGAACTAGTTTATCTTTCTGTCAACTTAAACAAGAAGAAACTCCTCCGTAAATCATGTAATTACAAGATGCACAGAGATATAGCCTGCAGCCTGCTAGATTAGGGAAGATCTACCTATAGTTAGCTTCCTTTGTTTTGGTTATTTTGTTTTCCTTGATGCCTTTACAGTGGGCTTGTGGATTTGCTTTCACATTAATCAACATGATTCTTAGCCCATACATGAATCACCTTTTTATATAATGTGTCCTTCCCACTGTACTGAAAACTATAACTTCGTTTCTGTCTGGAAATGCCTAACACATTGTGGACATTGCCAGAGATGAGGGGTGTGGGTTGTTTTTTTTTCTTCAAACTTTAAAATTCCATATATTATTTTTATTCATAAAACTGATTCTTATTTTATAAATATAATTTCACTTTTTAAACAATATTTGTTGGCTTTTGCTGCTGATTAAAGAGGTTGCGTCTAAGTTTTATATTCCCCCTTCACAGAGTATGCTGATAGTCATTTAAGACAATTGCTTGTAGTTTTTATGATCTCATGCCTTTTGGACAAGTGTTTCTGGGACAGGGAGAAAGCAAAATAAGACAGAGTATGGAAGGAATGGAGGATTCGGGAGTTTAAAAATAACTGTATACATACACACTGTAGCGTGTTTGATATATCAACAGCCTGTAGGTCTGATCCTTCACCCTTTGCAATAGGAGGTTTTTGAGTCCATATGGTTTGCAGGAGCAGGCCCTGGACAGGTTATGGAGCAGCTGCTACTTTCTTGATGGTTAAGATTGCAGCTAAATTCCTGTTTGACTGACTGACTGACTAACACACACACACACGTGTGCGCGTGCGCTGTTGTTTTGGAAACTATGGCATGGAATGCTTGCAGTGTAGTAACAGGTTTCAGAGTAACAGCCGTGTTAGTCTGTATTCGCAAAAAGAAAAGGAGGACTTGTGGCACCTTAGAGACTAACCAATTTATTTGAGCATGAGCGTTCGTGAGCTACAGCTCACTTCAGCATCCGATGAAGTGAGCTGTAGCTCACGAAAGCTCATGCTCAAATAAATTGGTTAGTCTCTAAGGTGCCACAAGTACTCCTTTTCTTTTAGCAGTGTAGTAATAGATCATGGTACTTCTGAGAGAGACCTTCCCCATAAAATATCCCGTAGGGAAGAGTGAGGTACATTGGTCTGAAAAGACATGAATTCTAGGCTGACCTCTTTCACTGAAAGTGTTTAGTATTTAATATTAAGGGTTCTTTTCCCGTGCTCATAGCCATGCTATCTGAGTGCCTACAGGAACTATGCTTGCCTCTTTTCACAAACTCAGCAAAGAGTGGATTAATGTAATGTTCTGTTCCTCTCATTTGCTTCGGGCACCAATAAAGTTGGCAATAAGAGCAACAGTCAACTTTCAACCAACAAATACATTCCTCGATCCCTAAACTCATTGTTCAACTCCCAGTCAGAACAAAAGTCTGGATCTACCAAGAGTGAGAAATGCAAACCATATTAAAACAAAGGTGTGCAAACACAATAGTCTTCTTTCCTGGCAAAGGGAAATAACCAAACAAACTTTTGCAAACTTCACTCAGTACTAGAAACTGCTCCCTCTTTGCCCTCGCTCTCCAGCGCCAGTTTAAAACAGATGCATCCATCTCTCACTCTCTCTTTTCCTCAGTTTCATTAAGAGCACTGGCTCCAAATTCATAGTAACCCCTCTTTGAAGCAGAAGAATCTTTGAAAATTTTGCCAAACAGTGAGAATATAGTGTTATGTTACTGCTATTAAAATGACTGAAGAATATTAAACTGTGATTACAGGGAGCACAGCATTTTATATTGTATACTTCATTATGGGACATTTGATCTCCAGCATTTTGTCTTGAGAGATTTGCTCAAGGTAACGTTCCATCACCCATGAATGTTACAATGAGAAGGCTCCAAAAGATTGTGTGTTTTAGCTACATTACGTGTCCTTTATGTGACAATTTGAGTAACAATTTGCATTATATTAACTTTTATGATAATATGTTTATATTTTAAATAATTATGACATTTTGTAGAACAGCAAATATCAAGACAAAATTGATGCCCAGATTAAATATTGATGATGAAATGTGTAGGACAAGCTGTCATGAATCTGTATGTTATAACTAGGGTCCATGGAATACTGCAGCATCCTAGGGCCTCGATTCCTCTAGCATATTAAAGGAAGAGCTGAGTTTTCCTCTTTCCATACATTGAACAAAGAGTCACTAACAGCTTAGCATCTGCAACATACCAAAATTTCTGATTTGCAACAGCAACATTTATAGGGCCAAATTCTAGCCTCGGATTGATTTTTAATGGAACCTCTACACATCCATCCAAGGGCAGTTGTTCTGCACCTTTCAATGCAAGAGTCTCCTGACTGCTGCAGGGCAGAGCTGGCAATTCAGTATGGCTGTTACAGAGGCAGGCCCACTGGCCGCTCTCACCCAGAGACACGTGTGTTTGTTTTCTGGTATACGTTTTGTGTCTTCTATATGGAATACACAACACCCTCGACTCTGGTATCCACCCCTACACACTTGATCTGTCAGAGCCTGAGTTTGTTGACTTGCCAGGCATGCCTATCTGTTTACCAAGGCTTTTTCTGAGGGAGCTGGTTGGGGGTAGTCCTTGTTTACATTCACTTTGAGGGGCTGGCCTGTGTATTGTGTTTTCTTTTTACGGTTTCTGTTTGTATACGTGCCTCAGGGTTGATGAGAGGGGTCCCTCACCCATTTAAAAGTAATTAAATAAAATGTATCATCACTTTAGTAAGCTGAGGAGGCCTTTTGATCTTTGGGCTAAACACTTCCAGAAATAAAATAAAGTGTCCGGACACTAGAGGAATTAACTATATCACCAAGTCTAGCTGGAACAAAGCCAGCCTCTCAGACAGAGGGCACTGTATTCTCGCGCTGATGGAAAATGATACCAAAGTAAAACTCATGAGCTGCTGTGTCACAGGAATCTGTTTGCCTATCATCACTACTTGGGCCTTGGTGCACCCACAATAAAAATAAATAATCATAACCAATCCTCCTAGTCATGCACAGGGGCCAAAATAGTCAAATCTGGGTGCCTAAACCCATATGTATTTGTTTAGATTTAAAATAATAAAGACATCTGTCCAGGCCTGGAGGTGCTGGGACAAAATTAATTATACAATCAGTCCAATTAAATTATATCTCAGCAGCATTATAATGATCAGTTCCACAGGAACTCAGCCAGCCACCTACTGCCTTCATTCTCTAGGAAGCATCCTCAGTGCTCTTATTTAGATACCTAAGGAAGAGAGGCCTGACTTTTTTCCGAAGTTCTGTGCAGTTGAGGATGCTCAGGATTGCTGAAGATCAGGTATCTTGTATTCAGGGTCTAACTTTAGATAGCAAAGTTTGAAAGTTTTAACCTATAATTCCCATAATAGAATCAACACAGTCCCAACTCCCCTCAGAAGAACTCGTGGTGAAATCCTGGCCCCACTGAAATCAGCTGGATTTTTCCCATTGACTTCATTGGAGCCATAATTTCACCCGACGTGTAGAAGTCTCCAGTGGAGCAATGTGATAATACAATGCTGTGTGAGCAGAGAGAAGAGTGCAATGAGAATCCTTAAGGCTCTATTTCAGAGGGAGCAGGGCCTTACTTTTCAAACAGGCTTTAGTAAGGATGGAGACAGTATAACTGGGAAAGAAATGAGCCTGTTCTCCATTTTAATGAAACCTTGGCTCCTCTCTTCCCTCTCCCCTGACCCCCTCCCCAAAATATATCAGGAGATACAGTGGCTCTGCTCCACTTCCTCATGTGTACAGGTTGAGGGATTTATAACTTTAAGAGTATACACACAGTTCAGTTCCTGGCTAGCTCGGAATCGTACATAGTAAGTAGCGGCCATCATTCTCTGTGTTTATATCCCACAGTGAAGTGCAGCATTAGCTGATATATATTCCCTGGCCATACTAAAGCTGATTGTTGGTGTTCCAAGGGTACAGGAAGAAGCAAACAGGACATAAATTCTCCTTCTCTGCAAACAAATGCTCTAAGTGCCATGACTCATCTATAGGAACGGCATTCTCATTTCACCGGCTTTTGACGGTGCATGTTAAATGGCTACAATGCATAGAGGTCTTAAAAAATCTTATTTGATCATCTTGGATATGCAACTATACTATGTTTTCTAAAACACCCTGAAGAAAATGGATTACCAAAAACATGTGAAAGGGAATAGAATTGAGGCCAAATTGCTCATTAGCCTATAGAACTAATCAGAATACTGATTCTCATTTGCTTATCTCACTAGTTCCCTCTTGGACTGTGTTCTGTCCATTTGGCATAGTAATACTCATTACTGAAGAATTATAATCCCCATGTGCTACCTTGAAGCCGCACACAGCCATTTTGCCCTAATCCATAGCAGTTTACATTTTCCAAGCACTTAAACATTAATTAGATAATCACCAGGACACCTCTATCAGACTCAGGGCCTAGTTTTCATTTTAGAGAAACAGGGCCTAGTTTTCAGAGGGGAGGGTGAGCACACACCTCCCCTGTTGGAGCCAAGGGAACCTGTGGTTCTTTGGCTCTAAGTGGTTTGTATAAGGCCACATAGCAAGTCAGTAATGAAAGTAGGATCAGAATTCAGGAATTCATGGCTCCCGGCTCACGCTCGCTCTGTTTTAACCTTGAACCTTTGACATTCCAAATACTGTACCTCTACTCAGACATATTTTTTTAACCAATTTTTTTTTTTCAATATGCAGGAAGGCAGAAACTTGATTTTCCCCTCTCCCCTCAATCACCATCTCCATGAGTCTCAGTCAGGAGCCGAGCCTGTTTAAGTCTCATATAACGATGGATATTGTAAAAGTTTATTACAAAAATAATGCAATGGCTAGGAAGCAAAAGTCTGCAGGCTGAAGCCTTTCATTAAAGGTAACCTTTTAATAGAAAATTTTGTAGCGGTGGTAAATTTAATCAGACTCTTAACTATCTTATTCTTCGCAGTGTCTTCCACAGATCTATGTGAGGTGGGGAGAAAACAAGCCTGACTCCCCACTGCCTTGCTTAGTCATTTATACTGGTGCAAGCGGGATAGAGAGTGCTCCTAAATACCAATGGTAGCACTGTACACCCACTCGGCACAGATGCAAACAACTACACAAGGAGTGAGGCAATGGCAAATCAAGGCCAGTGTGAGTGATCTCCCCAGTTTTCCTCTTAGGGTATAAACTTCAACGGTATCATTCTCTGTTGGATGTCAGAGCTGGTCCCCTACGTTTCCATGGTTCTGTGGTCGAGCAAATCGATGACCAAGGACTAGCCTTTTCTTCTCTGGGCTTCGCAAGGAATCATTTTTACTCTCAAAACCTTTTTGCCATGTTTAGGTCAAAACCTCAACTGGCTGTGTTTTAAAAATGCAAATGAAATATTCCTGCAAAGTGCTGAATGCCTTCTTTGAGGTTTTGAGCATTCAGGATGTCCATTAAAAGCAATTTTCCCCATCGGGCTGCATCAGCATTGGATGCCCCTACTCTTTAATGGAAGGAAGAACAGCTAATCTCCATCACCAAAGATGAACCCTTTTAACTATTAAGGGTGCTTTATGGCATCCCTTGCACATGCCCACTGAATTAAATGGCAGTTTTGGGTACATAATGAAGGCAGGATCTGATGAGATCCTTAAAAGCTTAGTGAAGACATAAGAACCTAGGAATGGCCATACTGGGTCAGACCAAATGTTCATCTAGCCTAGTATCCTGTCTTCCGACAGTGGCCAGTGCCAGGTGCCCCAGGGGGAATGAACAGAACAGGTAATCATCAAGTAATCCATCCCCTGTTGTCCATTCCCAGCTTTTGGCAAACAGAAGCTAGGGACACCATCCCTGCACATCCTGGCTAATAGCCATTGATGGACCTATCCTTCATGAGCTTATTTAGTTCTTTTTTGAACCCTGTTATAGTCTTGGTCTTCACAACATCCTCTGGCAAAGAGGTCCACAGGTTGACTGTGCATTGTGTGAAAAAATATTTCCTTTTCTTTGTTTTAAACCTGCTGCCTGTTAATTTCATTTGGTGACTCCTTGCTCAAATTCTTCTCCAATTCCACACTATTTACTGTTGGAGGTGGTTAGCAATGATGAGTCACTGGCCTTACTTAGTTTGTGAGGTCTTTGGGGCAGGGACCATCTTGTCATTTTATGTTTATATAGTGCCTACCACAATGGGGCACTGATCCTGGATAGACACTACTGTAATATAAACAATCAATCAATAATATCCTTGCGAAGGCCAGACTGGTAGGTGTCGGAGGGCATGCCTGCCCTTTAGCACCCTCTGTTGAGTAAGTATAGAGTTGTAAGTACTCCCTGACTCAGTTTCCCTCCTCACAAAGCCAGTATCAGGCACTCTTGACATTTCTTTCAATAATATTCTTCTTAGATCTTATTTATTACAAAACCCCTTACGAAACAGCCATAATAGGAAGTCCCAAATAAACAAAAGGTATTTCTGGCTTTCAGAGTTTCTCTGACACCTGCCTTCTAAGCTCTGTTCCCAGTCCCCTCAGGGTCTTTAAGTCTCTCCTCATGGCTGGATCCTCAGCTCTCCTCCTGGAGCTGTGTGGAATTTTATCTCACTGGGCTGCCCCCACTTAGTCCATAGGCTTAGAGGGTTTCACAGACTTCTGATCTCTGCTCCCTGCTAACTCAGGGCCCTGCAGGAGCCTCCTTACTCCTTTCCGTGTCTGCAGGAATCTGCCCCACTAAGAAGGAGGAGGCAGCGTTTATGCTGGCCCCTTCTCCCAGCTCATGCCTTGCTCGCTGGGTGAGAGGGGAGCCTTGCCAGGTGATGAGGAGGACTGACCAGTTGGCACTACTGCCCTTAAGGGGCCAACTACCCTGTCACAGTAGGTTTTTAAAAAAAAGCTTTCTTTGCTTTTTGTTTAACATTTATTGTTGTTTTTTTGCAGTGGCAACACATTATAGACAACATCTTACACACCAGCAAGAGGTCTGAGAATTTGTTTTTCTGTGATGCTATTTAACAAACTTGTTTCATGAAACATCTGTCCCCTCCCATTGTAATGTAAAGAGGCTGTATACTTGTCCTGTTGGGAAATTCCCCATCTAAAAGGGGAATACTCATTACCAGTGCCACTTAGTGGTCAGGCAGAAGTGCAGCAGGTTGTTGCCCCTTTTCAGCTATTGTGCTGTCCTTCAGCTCCCCCAAGGGCATTACGGCTTTCACCTTAGTACGGCGACTTTGCGGTCTTGGTCCTTGAACAGTCCAGGTCTTCCGCAGGACTCTACCAAGGTGAAGGCTTCTGTTCATGTCCCATCTTTTATGTGTGGGTAGGGAGCCTGGGCCCACCAGGCTGTGATCCCGGGCTCAATTCTGGGCAACTTTGTTCTACACCTTGGGGTGCTACACAACTGCCCCTCAGACCACTTCCCACTCATATTTCCCTTTTTCCCCTGGAGTAAATTACAGAATCGCAAATAAAGTTTCTGACCTTCCCAATCAGTCACCATTCTCTCCTTTGTAGGTCCTTTCAGGTCTGTTTTCCCAGTTCTCAGGCCCCAAGAGTCCTTGGCAGTGCTTCCCGAGACCAGAGGTCTGCTTCCTTCCACTGCCTGTCCCCTTCTGAGCTGCTCTGTTTCCCAATTTCAGCCTGGCCTCCAGCTTGTGTAGGCTTTGCAGGTGTGGCTGGGTGGGACCGCCTGGATCCAGGGCTGCTCCTTATCCCCTTGTTCGCTAGTGTGGGGTTTGTACATCCCATCACACCCATGTAGAAGTAAGACTGCATGTGGTTTAACTTTCCCAGTGGAGAAGTCTTTCAGGATACTGCTGCGAGACATATGTTTTAGTCTTAAAATCTGATTTAACAACGAAATGCTACGTAGTGATATCTTGAGAATATAATCATAACAGATAACTGTAAGGTAGAAAAGGAAAAGAAACAAAACCTTTGCTCTGTGGAATTTTCTGAGACAACATTTCAGGCTCCTACCCCCAGCACAAAAATTATGGGCCAAATCTTCAGCTGGTGTAAACTGGCATAGCTCTATTGACACATTTGACCATCACTAGTAGTTTCATTTTCCATGTGTGGCTTTTAATTCAGTCCAGCGGTTTATTACTTTTCATAGACTTCTCCCACTCCTTGGTTATCCTTGGAACCTGTTCTGTGTATCCCATTACTGTGATGATGCCTTCCGTTGAGAGCTGTTGTGATCCACTGCAGACATCTCCCTGTCTCTGCGTGACAAATCCCCTTCGATTTGAGCCTGAGATATCACAAGGCCAAGCAAATGCAAATTATATAGTCCAAGAGCAAACAAGAACATTGGCCCTTGCCACCATCTTAAACAGCACCACACACAGGACAGGATTCAGTTAAAAAAAATTCAGCTGGCTTCCACACACAATTTGCCTGTGCTTCTTTCTGGAAGTCTTATAGAATTTCATAGGGATGAAACCAACAGTATTCCACAGCAAGATAATAGAGTTCTATAGACATTACTCTAAAATCTGTAGAATTTAATAAAAGGCGAGGTCCTTTCAATAGGTGATTTGAACCATCCTATTTAATTCTGCAGAGGGGATATAAATCTATTCTATTCAATAGAATTCATTCAGAATAAAAATAGCCTTAAGGTTTAGTTTAATTCACTTCCAAAGTGAATTAAGATACAGCCATTTTTATTCCAAATAGAGTGTCCACACATGGGTTTAATCCAGTTTAAATTCACAATTTCAGTTAATTCAAATTAATTTTCTTGAGTGTCCCAGGTAGGCAAGCCCTGAGGGGAATCTAATCACAGTATGGGCATGCCTGAAGGGTCAAACAAGGACCTATGCAAAGACTTAGTCCGGCTTCAGGAAAAGAAGCAGACTGTGTGGTACTAACTTGAAGTTAAGGGGAAGACGGGTTCAGATCAGAAAGCAGGAGAGGTTTCTTCTCCCAGGTGGTTATAGTAATTTAGAATAGTACGGCTATGCATAGTGCAAGGACCTAGCAGTACTGAACAATTTATTGCAAGTATAGACATTCACTTCGTGGGCTATGCTTGGGTGAAAAAGAAGGGTCAGCAGCCAAGAGGCAATGGAATGGACTGGGTGACCGTCTCTTCTCTCCTTAAATATTTGTGGAGTATATCTGTATATAATACATGCCATGTGTTTATACAGCACATTGCACAATGGGGCTTTGATTTATGATTTGGGTCCCTAGGGCACTAATGCAACACAAGTAATAACAACATCATCATGTTGGTAGACTCTACTGCACATTCAGTGAAACTTTCCTAGCGTAGGTTTCAGAGTAACAGCCGTGTTAGTCTGTATTCGCAAAAAGAAAAGGAGTACTTGTGGCACCTTAGAGACTAACCAATTTATTTGAGCATGAGCTTTCGTGAGCTACAGCTCACTTCATCAGATGAAGTGAGCTGTAGCTCACGAAAGCTCATGCTCAAATAAATTGGTTAGTCTCTAAGGTGCTACAAGTACTCCTTTTCTTTTTCCTAGCGTAGTGATTTGGCATGAAAAAAAAAATCAGTGTATCATAGAGAACTCATTATACCAGAAGATAAGAACTGGACTGATAGCCACCTCCTACAATGTAGTAATGTTATGTATTTATGATCAAAGGAATATAATTAATTATTATATGCTCTTGTGAGAGATGTGATATTCTGCAAGTGAACAGGGCTCCATTTAGCTACCGTATAAACGCTTTATTTGCCGTGCCAATGGAAGGTCCTATCCAGCAGGGAACACATGTTCAGAACACATGTACATGGAACTCTACTTCATTTCCTACTTAGCCTGCAAAGCACATAATGTATCTGATAAGAACTGGTGCCCCTTGAGGGATTCCTTATCTTAGTGTCACAAGTAGGGCTAAATTGAGTTTTCTGTTTGGGAGGCTTTTCATTCAAAGTGAACAGCTTGAAATGCGCTGCAGCTCTGAGTGGAGAGTGAACTCAGGTACCATAGGTTAAAAATTGATCATGCTTAACAGGAATGAGCAGGAGGAACCCTAGAGGCACACTGTACAGAATTGCTGCTTGAAAACAAAGCATAATTTTTTCCCCAAGACTACATAAAACAATCGTCTTACACTTGTGCCATTTGGTAGCTGAGGAAGGACAAACAACAATCAGATCACAATAAAATAAACAACAGTTAACAGTCTGGGCTCTGACCCCCGGGGAGGGGGGGGCAGATAAATAAATAAGTAATTGTTAACCCTGACAGGTTTCAGAGTAGCAGCCGTGTTAGTCTATATTCACAAAAAGAAAAGGAGTACTTGTGGCACCTTAGAGACTAACCAATTTATCTGAGCATAAGCTTTAGTGAGCTACAGCTCACTTCATCGATGAAGTGAGCTGTAGCTCATGAAAGCTCATGCTCAGATAAATTGGTTAGTCTCTAAGGTGCCACTAGTACTCCTTTTCTTTTTGTTAACCCTGAGTTTCCAGACTAGGGCTGACAGTAAGTAACAGCCTAGGCTCTAGCACTCTGGACGGGGCAGAGCAAGCATCCTGGCTAGAGCAGGCAGTGATATAACAGTCTATAGAAGGCCTTCTGATCTCAGGTGAGTAGGCCGCCAGCCCAGGTGTGGGGTTGGCAGCAGAGGGGTAGAGGGACCCGGGCCCATCCTACTCCACCAAGTTCCAGCCCAGGACCCTATCTGTGGTGGGTGGTCCTGCCACGTGTCAGTGGGGAAATCACTCTGCCTCGTTTCCCGGCAGCACAACAGAACCGAAGTCTGGTTGCCCTGAGCTACTTTCTACCCCACTTCGTTTGTGTTGCTCCATTGAGTGGGGGCTCTGTCTTGCTGCCTCTCAATCAGACAACGGCTACTTCAGCCACTCCTCAGCGTCCTCTATCTCTTTGATCAGTAGGGCGGTGGTTGGCTCGGCTGTTGGTCTGGGGTCCTGCAGGGGTAGCAGCTCCTGGGAAGAGACATCTGCTCCCTCCGGTGGTCCAGCACCAACTGAGCTCCAGGGCTCTCCTCTGATACTTCCTGTCCCACCCTGGTATTTCCAGCGAGGGGATGGGGTGATTTGGCTCCACCCACCAGGGGGCAGGGTCTGGTCCCTCATTATCCAGCCTGGAGGGAGGCCCCTCTGTCTCACTAAACAGTAATATTCATATTTCAAGTGCCCATTCGTGAGTGTAGAGCCCGGTTTTCAATTTGCTGAAAACTCACTATTCCAGGTGAAGTTAAACAAACCTGCAGGTGATCAGCACCTTTGAAAACTGAAACGCTGAAATACAGTGTCACGAAAAAGTAGATATTTGTGTACATTAGAGTGAGGCCATGCTGTGAAGTGATCAGCCAAGTTCTCTAAATGGTTCTGTGATTGATTCAGGTGACCTGCTTTTCTCACACTTTTTCTGACTCTAGTGCACTCATGTCAAAAAGGATGAATTATGAGATTAAGTTCTGGAAAATCTTATTTGCACAGCAGAAGTTATTTACCCTTCCATTGAATGTCTTGCTCTATTGATGCAGTCTTTGATCTTTACTTCCAGGGGTTTAAAAGCAGCAGTGCCACACAGTCTCTGGCAGATTGGTAGCTGCGGCACTTTGTGAATAATCTACTTTCATGCCAACTTGCTTTGGCTGCCTTGGAGCTCAAGGTCTGAGGATTCCGAATTTAAATGGACAATTTTGTGGGGAGTACCTTTCCATTTTAATCTGCGTTTTTAGCATACACCTTGCAAATCCATTTCAGCGGCCCGAATTCCTGGCATTGCCACAGAAGCCCAGTGTGTGATTTATCTTTCTTGAGTAAGACTTTCCCCCGTGCAGATTTAGTTTTAAAATTCTGCCTATCACAAGCAGAACAAAAGCAAACACAGCTATCTACACACAGTTAATACTTCACATCCCATTTGCTTTGTGCATTAAATCTGAATGAGCCACTGAATGAATGCCCAGAAACACTTCCATAAACATATCCACCCATGCTATAAAGAATATACTGTAATTATTTAGAAAAATGAAAATGCTGTAGGGTCCAATAACAGCCAATTAATTCCTCCTCTTCCCCCCTCAAGACAGATCATGCCTCAAGATCTATTTTAATACCTGCTGACACATTATTTCTGTACTTTTTTCTTCCTGCATACAACTTTGGACAGTTAAGAAACAATCTGAGTTACCATTCCTTTGCTCTAATGTCTTAGCATTACATGAGTTAACATTGAGTAACTTGCAAATAATTGCCCTGACAAGAGAGCCAGCCAGGTAAGTGTATTATTCCTAACAGTACAACGAGAGGCTTCATGAATGCTGCCCTTGTAACAATTTTTAATTAACTTAATATCTTCCCTATCTGCAGCGAGAAGCAGGCAGGTGTTTCAGTGGGAGTTATTGCCTCTGTGCTTTATCCCTCCCAAACAACAATCCTGGACTGGAAAGAGTTTGAAGATGCTCCTTTTAAAGGCCTCATGTTGTTAGGAATGTCAGCTACACTGGCTCTTTTGCCATTCCCTTTCTACTGTCAGCGTGTGTTTATGCAGCATTACTGATTTACCTTGACAGTTGTCACTTGTTATGTTTCCAGCAAAGAAATGTGTAGTGCCATGGATGACTTAGCAATTCTGGGTTTTCCGGGGGAGCAAAGGGAATTGACATATGCGTTGCCGTATGACCCCCTTGGGCTATGTCTACACTACGGACCTTCCAGTGGCACAGCTGTACCGCTGCAGTTGCACTGCGGTAAGGTCTCTTGTATAGAAGCTCTATGCCGGTGGGAGGGAGCTCTCCTGCCGGCATAATTCAACAACTCCCAACTATCGGTGGTAGCTGTGTCAGCAGGACAGCATCTCTCGCCGACATAGTGCTGTCCATACCGATGCTTTAGTTGGTGAAACTTATGTCGGTCGGGGGTGTTTTTTCACACCCCTGATTGACAAAAGTTTTCCTGACAAAAGTGCTCGTGTAGACATAGCCTCCTTAGGTATTGCATCTGTTCTGGCCGGGTGCTGAAAGAGGAGCCTATTCCGATTTTGCCATCTGCCTTAAATTGTCATAATCCTTCAAAGCTGGAGTCACGTTTTATTCCAGTCAATGTAATTTATGTATTTAATTTGTCAACTGCTGCTGCTTGGAAAACGAGTCCAGTATATCTTAAATAAGAGAAGAACTCCCCTCTCCGCACCCCCAAACAAAGACTCTGAAACGGCAATCTAATCCAGGTGGGTGGACTGTTGTACCTGCATTAATTCCCACTGAAGTCATTTCTAGTGGGACTCGGCATGTGCAGGGATCCAACCATGCCATTCTGAGTGCTGAATTAGACTGCATTAACTCTGCTCATCTCACTATTATGATTAATGATTAATTGTATTACAGTAGCACCCAGAGTCCTGAGCTGAGATTGGGAACTCATTGTGCTAAACACTGTACAAACACTAAGACTAACTTGCAGGGCTGGATCTTGGAGATATCTATATCTATATATATGAAATTAATAATAAATACATAACTAAACCTTCTTTACCCTGTTGTGCTGTGTTGTAACCTCTTTATCTTGCTGATGACACTCCTGCCTTTCTTCCCGAGCCACTTCCTGTTTTCCTGTAACCTGCTTGTTTTGCAGTGTCTGAAACGAGTCAGGGGCAGCGATCCCGGGTTGTGAGCTGCAAAATCCAGCTCTAATTATGGCCTGTGCGCTATCCTGGTTCCACCCCCAGCCCTGGCATTGACATCAATGGGAGTTGTCTGCAACACTTCTTAAATTAAATCTGCATGTATCCCTGCCCCTGGAAAGGAGAAGCCTTGACAAAAACAGCTCTCATGCTGATACCAGCTACAAGCAGTTCAAGTATTCAGTGTATGAAGTGAAACTGGAATCAATCTGTTCTCACCTTGGAGTGTTGTATTGTTTCTGTCTTTGGAAACATGATGGCTTCCTGTGGAGTGGAGCCATATTAGGCAGCACCTACTGTATCTGTACAAATCTAGGGGAGGGCGAAATGAAAGAAGTGCTGGACTTGTCAACAGCAATGAGACAAAGAGTATTTTTATTACTAACAACATCAAGAAAATCTTTACTACACAACAGACAGCACTGCGTGTGTCCAAACTGCCAATAACACAGACACAAGAAAGAAACCTTTTATCTACATTAGTTTGTCCCAGGAGGAATCCCATTTATTTGTCTTCTTGCTTGCTACTATATCAATGTGCCACAGCATTCCCCTCACTTATTGCCTGATATTATCTGGTGGCAGCTCTTCTGAGCAGGCTATCTGCAGCATGGAAAGCCGGTCACAGGCCGACATGATCTGGGGCTAGAAAGGGGAGACGGGGATTAATGTTGTGCTACCAAAAAAAAAAAAAAAAAAAATCATGTTTGCTCAATGGTCTTGCTGGGATTTTTGTTTGGTCTCTATCCTGTTTGAATATTCATTCTTGGGAGTTTAGCATAAGGTGGAATTCTGGTTCCCCTGTTAGCGTTAGATGTCAGGTGACAAAAGAAGAAACCAGGAAAGGAGCTAAATTGTGCAGAACAATGGAACACAATAAAAGGACACTGCCAGGGTATTTTTCAACCCCCCCTTTTTTTTTTACTCCCTGCTTATAGTAACTTCTTGGGAACTTGAAAATGAAATCCCTCCATAATAGGGATGTGATCCTGCACGTGCCTGAGCACATGCTTAAGTGTTTTGCCACAGTATAGAATCCTCTGGGCCTTGAGTGATAGAATCCTCTGGGCCTAGTCCCACATATCCTTATGCACATGAGTAGTTCATATGCAAATAAATCCCACTGGGATATATCCTGGGAGTAAGTGTAACGCCGACTTATTGGCGGTCACTGGCGGGTGGGATCGAACCTGGGACCTCTGGAGCTTAGTGCGTGAGCCTTTACTACATGAGCTAAAAGCCAACGGGCTGTTAGCTAAGGCTGTAGAGCAAACTCATTAATCTCTTTTTTTAAATTGGGTGGGCAGACTATGGCCTGGGGGCCACATCTGGCCCTTCAGACATTTTAATCTGGCCCTTGAGCTCCTGCTGGGGAGCGGGGTCCGGGGCTTGCCCCGCTCCATGTGTGCCATAGCTCCCGGAAACAGAGGCATGTCCACCCACTGCCTCCTATGCGGAGGCACAGCCAGGAGGCTCTGTACATTGCCCCCACCCCAAGTGCCACCCCTGCAGTGCCCATTGGCTGGAAATCACAGCCAATGGGAGCTGCAGGGGAGGCACTTGGGGAGGGGGCAGCATGCAGAGCCTCCTGGCTGTGCCTCCGCATAGGAGGCAGAGGGTGGACATGCTGCTGCTTCCGAGAGCTGCTTGAGGTAAGTGCTGCCCGGAGCCTGCACCCTTGATCCCCTCCCGTGGCCCAACCCCCAGCCCTGATCCCCCTCCCACCCTCTGAACCCCTCAGTCCTAGCCCAGAGCACCCTCCTGCACCCCCAACCCCTCATCCCCAGCCCCACCCCAGAGCCCGCACCCCCAGCTAGAGCCCTCACTCTCCCCATACCCCAACCAGCTGCCCCAGCCCGGAGCCACCTCCTGCACCCTGAACTCCTAATTTCTGACCCCACCCCAGAGCCCACACCCCCAGCTGGAGCCCTCACCCCCTCCTGCACCCCAACCCCCAGTTTTGTGAGCATTCATGCCACCATACAATTTCCATACCTAGATGTGGCCCTCGGGCTAAAAAGTTTGCTCACCTCTGCTCTAAGTGGTCTCAGTGCAACGTGATGGGACAGAACACCACACCCAGGAGGTGTGTGGGTTACATAAGGACTACTCATGAGAGTAAAGGTTTGCAGCATCAGCTCTTGTGGACGTAAGGAACATCAGTGGGAGCTGCACGCTAGTACAGGGTGCAGAATATTCAGTACAGATTTGTACTGTAGATATGAGCGCAAAATATTGGCCTGCGTTTGTTTCTCCCTCATCCCCTTTTACACTCCCTTGTTAGTGGATGGTTGCTGATGAAGTAGCTGTGGGCATTATAGTTTTTTAAAATTTATTTTTAACAATGGGATCTTCTTCTTCTTCTTCTCTTCCCCTTCCTCCCCCCAAAATACATGCAAGCAATTATGTGGAATTTATTGTGGTAGGGCAAACTTTGGGACAGTATTTTAAGTATCCATTATTCATGCTAGATAAATTAGAAATACATATTTGGGAAGTTGCAAAAAGTTGACATGCATGTGAGGTAGTAATACAGAAGCCTGAGAGTAGGGGATGAACTGAGAGGCCCAGATCAGTCCTTCCCATCAGAAAATCCATGGCAGGATTGCAGGGAAAGGAAAACAAGCCTCAGTTTCCTCCTGAATTCTTCTGGCAGGGAAGAGCTGGGGATCTGACAGGGAGAGATGCCCTCCTTGAAAGAAGCAGAGGATTTGCCTCCCGAGAGCATATGGGTCTCCCAAAATCCACACTCCATCTGCGTGTGTGCTCTGTTCTTCCAAACTGGCTCTAGGGCCTCCTGATGCCTTGGCTCCTTGTCAACAAGCAGGAGTCGGCACAAATGATCTCAGGCAGTGCGACAATGCACACAGTGTAACCATTCCCTCTTGGACCCATTCCTAGCTTGACCCTTCTCCTCTGTAGGATTCAGGGACTAGGGGGCATAATGCTCTGGAGAAACTCACTTTCTTTTCCACATGGGGGCAAAGAGTCCTGTGGCACCTTGTAGACTAACAGACGTATTGGAGCATAAGCTTTCGTGGGTGAATGCCCATTTCGTCGGATGCATGAAACTCTTCCCATGCCTGGATCCTGCAGGGATGCATCCCCTCTCCTCCCCCCCACCCCCTATTTATTATGGGTTGTCACCGAAGAAGACAGAGATAGAAGTTGACATAGCCATAGACCATTTGGAAACATTTGCAAATGACCTTCTTGCTCCCAAAGCTAAGTGCTAATTTGCCTGATGCATTTCATTTCACATTAATGTTTACTGTCAGCAATGCTGACTTAAGATGCCAAGAGGTGAAAGCACTGGACATGGCATTGTATGCAAAGATATTTAGGAAAGCTACCCAGGCTCTATTAATAGGACAAGACGGCTAAAAAAAACCCAACCCATAAACCCACAACTCTGATTAGAGGTGACATCATTTTCTTTAATATATTTTTTTAAAGCTTTCAAAGGGAGCAGCACAATACAACTCAGGGGTTCTCTGCTTCTTAAACCCAAGATGTTAACTGCCCCTCCCCCATGGATCGTACATTATAGATTCATAGGGTATGTCTACATTGCCCACAGATTGCCCATGAGAGAGAGCCTTCCAGCCTGGGTCAAGATACTTGGGCTAGCAGACCTCGCGCTAGGGCTGTAAAAACAACTGTGTAGACAGCACTCTGCAGTTGGGCTAGGGCTGGAGCTCGAGCTCTGAAACCCACCCACGCCCAGAGCTTCAGAGCCCTGTCTGCAGCATCTACACAGCTATTTGTAGTGCTGTAGTATGAGCCCCACTAGCCCTAGTTTCTCAACTCAGACTGGGACCCTTGCTGCCCTGGGCAGCGTAGATGTACCTATAGATTCCGAGGCCAGAAAGGGCCATTGTGATCATCCAGTCAAGTGACTCAACCTTTCCAGACTATTGTGCCCCTTTCAGGAGTCTGATTTGTCTTTTGCGTCCCCAAGTTACATCTCACTTAAAAACCACTTGCTTACAAAATCAGACATAAAAATACAAAAGTGTCACAGTCACACTATTAGCGAAAAATTGCTGACTTTCTCCTTTTTACCATATAATTAGAATATAAATATTGTACTTAAGTTTCAGTGTATAGTGTATATAAAGCAGTATAAACCAGTCATTGTCTATATGAAATTTTAGTTTGTACTGACTTAGCTAGTGCTTTTTATGTAACCTGTTATAAAACTAGGCAAATATCTAGATGAGTTGATGTATCCCTGGGAAGACCTCTGCATACCCCCAGGGGTTCTCAGACCCCTAGTTGAGAACCACTGATCTAGTCTGATCCCTTGTGTAACACAGGCCATAGGACTTCCCCGAAACAATCCATTTGAACCAGAGCATATCTCCTAGAAAAACATTGAAGCTTCACTTTGAAATGGTCAGTGATGGAAAATCCACCATGGCCATTGGTAAACTGTTCAAATGGCTAGATAACCCTTGGTGTTAAAAAGTTCTGCCCTATTTCTAGTCTGAAGTCATTTAACTTCAGTTTCCAGCCATTGGATCTTGTTATGCCTTGCTAGACTGAAGAGCCCATTAGCCAATATTTGTTCTCTGTGTAGGTACTTACAGGCTATCATCAAATCGGCTCCTTAACCTTCTCTTTGTGCCTAGCAGGATTTTCACAAGTTCCTTAGTGTGATGACTGGTGAGTGTGTGTTACCTTCCTGCTCCCTGTTCCTGGCTCCTGTTTGTTTTCTGCTCCCTGAACTCAGTGTTCCAGTTCCTATTCCTCTGTGCGAGCGTGTGTGCTGCATTTGCATTGTGTGAGGTCTGTGCAGCTACATAGGGCCTGCTGCTACGTATCTGCTGTTTGGACTTCATGATGTTTTCTTCAGACTGCTGCTGTTCTAAATGGTTCCTGGTTAGTGCATGTTTTGATTGACAACCCACCTGCATGTTTTGCTTAATTTTGTGTGTGTGTTTTTAGGATTGCTGTTCTGTGGTGCATTAGAGCGCAATGTTTTGGCAACGACGGCTTCTGTTCTGCAACCCAAGCTGCCTGCGCATCCTTCGGCTGTTGACTGATGATACTTTATTCAGAATTTCCAGAACTTTGTGCAGATCATGTAACTCTCCCATGCTAGTTACGCTTGCTGCAGAGCAGCTTAGGTTGTCATGGCTTTGATATTTATGATGGACTCCCCAAGCCCAACTCCTCCTTTGATGTGGCCATGCAGCACCTCAACGAGTATTTTTGGCATTGGAGAGTCTGTTCTATTAAAGAGGAAAAAGTTGTTTGAAGCTCGCCAGGAGCCCAGTGAAACCATACAGGAGTTTGTGTGGCATTTGCAGTGGTTGATTGAGGCCTGTGAATTTGGGGCGGTTACGATAATCATGCTCAGGGATGTTTTTGTGACAGGCATAGCCAATGACCTCCTGGGCAAATGGTTACTAGCTGAAGGTGCTAGAATGCTAATTTTTGATGCTGTGGTTGCTAAGAATGAGGCACATGAGAGGGCTCGGGCAGAAAAGGCTTCTATGTCTCAGACTGCTGCAAATTTGTGTCTATGCTTAACCTGTCAGCTGCTCCTCCTGCTTCCCTCTCCCAGAGTCACATGACACTACCGACTCCCACTCCCCGGCCTGGTCAGTGAAAGTTTCCAGTTCCTCACTGTTTCTGCTGCGGTAGTACAGGCCCCTTGGCCAACCTCCCTGCCTGCCTGGCTAGTGCTGGCTTGTGGGAAGGAAGACATTTCAAGTGAGTGTGATGCAGTACACTAGTTCACAAAGCGTGCATACTGAAGTGCATATAGTGACTATGGGCTGCATGAGACCACCTTTACCAGGGACACTAGTATCTCCTTTGGTAAGATCTCATGTGGCAAGATGCTGGAGCTGGTATCTCATATCATGGAAATTAATGGTACTCCCTTAGTGGCTATGGGTGCTGAAGTGAACATTCTCCCTTCTAGGTTAGTTCACAATCTGGACATTGGCCTAACTGCAGTGGTTATAAAAGCTTGGAATTTGTATGCTTGGCAAATGGGGTGAAGCTGTATACTCTGTTCTCTACAAAGGCATAGCCTTGACTACCAAGTTTAATATTGTTAAAGGTGCTGCTGCAAATGCTGCTCCATTATTTTCTTATGATTTGTGCCTACAGCTTGGTATTATGCATGAACTTGCACAGGATACTTCAGGTGTGGTGGTAGTAGCTAGAATAGAAGGGGATACCCAATGTATGGGTCAGAGACACCGTGATGTGTTCAGAACTGTAGCACATGAAAGATAATGGTATCATTCGGGAGGGGGAAGGGCCTATGGATTGTAGCTCACCCATGGTGATTGTATTCAAGAAGAGTGGCAACATTCAACTATGTGTAGACTTTAAGGCACATAATAAATATGTGACCAATGAGCAGTTTCAATTGCCAACCTTCAAAAAGATGACATGCCGGGTAAGTGGACCCCAGATTTTCTGTGTGTTGGATTACCAATTCGGTTATTGACAAATACGTGTGGCTGGAAGTTCACAGATGTTACTGACTTTCGGCACCCCATTTGCGAGGTATGGTTATCAACAACCCCCTTTTGGTTTAGTCTCTACTCCTGAGGTATTTCAGAGTGTGATTTCTCAGCTCCTTGAGAATATCCAGGGTGCATGTTGCTATTTCAGATGACTTTCTCATCTTTTCTAAGACCCTTCCTAAGCATAATGCTATCCTAGACAAGGTGTTAAGTAGCCTCTAAAAATCTGGCATAAAGCTGAATGTGGCAAAGTGCAGTTTTGTAAAAGATGCTATAGAGTTTCTAGGGCATTCTTTGTTGGCCAGTGGTGTGAACCTGCCACTTGAACAGCTACAAGCTGTTTGTACTCTACCATTAACCACTGATCATAGCAGTTTACATTCATTCCTTGGCCTAACTCAGTACATAGGTGGCCATGTTCTGCCCCATTTTAGTACCCTTGCCAGCCTGCTGTGGGATTTAACCCAGGGCCAAGGACAGCTGGTTTGAACTAAAGAGGCAAAGCAGGCTTTTGAAACCCTGTGTCAAGCCGTCTGTCTGATCCAATCTGTTGCTTATTTAGATCCAAGGAAGCCTATAATGATTCAAACTATGTCTGGGTCAAACTGGTGCAATCAGGGTCTGGATGCAGTTCTACTCTAGGAGGGATAGCCATTTATATTTGCATTCCATCCTCTCACCCCAATGGAAGCAAAGTATTCCCTAGTTGATCTAGAGTTCTTGGTGATGGCTTTTGCTATTGTACTCTTCAAAGTCTACTTAGTGGGAAGACATTTTACATTAGAAACTGGTCATTTGCCTATTCTGGGCTTCTTTCATAAGGCTTCTTTCATTACCTGCTGAGCGTGAGGTTGCAGCGGTGGATTATTCAGTCACAGCAGTATGACTTTAATTGGATATATCTCAAAGAAAGAAGTAATTTACTTGCTGATGCTCTTTTTAGTAATTCTGCTGAGTTAGCACCCTTGTCTGCAGAAAAGGCAGAGTATACTGTATGCTTTTTTGCTGAAAGATAAGCCAGTTGACTTAGGGCAGATCGCTGACGTCACTCTTCAAGATGCTGAACTGTGCAAGCTGATAAAGTATTGTACAAGCAAGTTGGATGGACCTGGTCTTTTAGAGAACTTTGTCTACATTCTGCAAAATTGGTTCCGAGCTCACAGTGAAGACATGTGCTACTTGGCATATCTTATGCAGATGTGCCCAAAGGATCATTCCAGCAGCATTGTGACAAGAAGTCCTGGATGTGGCTCAGGAAAGGCATGTGGGAGTTATGTAGATGAAGGAATTTCTGCATAGTTATGCTTGGTGGCCATGGCTGCACTCAGACTTTGAATAACGTGGGAAGGCATGCTCAGCCCACCCAAAGCATGGACTGACTGGTTCTCTGGCCCCTTTGAAACCAGTAGTCAGAGACTTTGCAAAGAATTGCAGTGGATATTACTGGCCCCTCGATTGCACTGTGTGCACATTGTTGACTGTTATGGACTATTAGTCACATTACTGCTTTGCATTCATAATTTCACAAGGCCCCTCAAAGACCCTTATTAGCGACTTCATTTGTGATGTTTGGCCTACTAGAAAGCTTTGTTTCAGATAATGGAACACCTTTTGTATCAAGAGAGTTTGAATGTTTTCTGATGAGTATTGGTACAGTACACTATAAATCTGGTGTGTACCATCCCCAAGGAAACGGTATAGTGGAAAGACTGCATGGGTCTCTGGGATTGCTGCTCTGGGGTGCCTCAAAGCGTAACACTTAGGCACCTGGGTGCTTTTGAAAATCCTACGGGGCACCTCTTTGCATCTTTAGGCACTTAAACACCTTTGAAAATTTGGCCCTTAGTTGCCTAGTTTACACAGTGTTACCAACTCCATAACTTTATTGTGAACCTCATGAGAAGTTTCATGAGAAGTTTCTAGACTTTGTGATGGTGGACAAAAGCAGGAAGACATGACCTCTAATGGCTCCAACCACAGAAGGCCAATAAAAAATCACAACACTTACTCTTGTCAAAAGTCTTGTTATTTTTCAGCCAATCCAATTAATTTGGGTGGGAGGCGGCGTGGGGGGCTGACACAGAGTTTTTGAATGCTTGGGATGGGTAATACTGCTTTTGGCACCCATGTTTGAAAATTTTGGGTCAGATAATTGATACATCTGTTTACATTTCCTTTTGGGATTACTTTAGCAAATGTATGGAAATACTGAGTATCAAGTGTGCATGCAACGAGCATATGTCAATGTTCTTACTGGAAACTGTTCGGTTGTTGCAGTCAGTAAAACTACAGTTCAGTTAGAAACTTCCTTTCCATTCTGCTAGCTTTGTTCTCCTTTCCTTTCCATCCATAATAATGCACACACACACAGAATAGAAAGCAAGATAATGATGGAACTTGATGTGACATAATATAAGGGAGTTGCAGAAAACTTTTGAAGTCCCACTTGCCATGTTTCTATTCAGGATGAAGGGATCATGCAGTCAGCACAACACATGGCAGTGGATTGCTTAAAAATAGAGTACTTGTGTCAAATGTGGAGGAAGTATTGCTTGAAGCCTGAGGAGGAGTTAGTGCTTCCTTCAGTGTTTCTAATCTGGCTAAATGACCCACACAAAGAAAACAGCTGCAGATTTCTTACATTGGCTCTCACCTGCAAGTGCAAGAGAGCAAAAAGAAATCAAAGGAATGGCAGGTGTACTGTGTAACTGGGTCAATGCACAGCAAATGGAATTTAATGTAGAAATGTAAAGAAAACAGCAGACTAAAAATGTGAAATGAATGGAACTAGCAAGAACAGCTTGGAAAAGGCCCCCAGAATAGCAGTGTCCTGACTTACTAAAAGGCTTGAACTATTGAAAAATCAATTTTCAAACAGTAAATGAAAAGCTGGGAAATTGCTAACTTCTCTGCCTGGAGCAGTGAGATACTAGGTATAGGGGCATAGTTCTCAACAAGTGCATTATGATTTCCAAACTCTCTTTGTCAGGGTATGGAACCTTCTCCCATTTCCTGTCTCTAGGTTTCTTTGGCACTTGCAACTAGTCTTCTTAATGACAGGTTTCAGAGTGGCAGCTGTGTTAGTCTGTATTCGCAAAAAGAAAAGGAGTACTTGTGGCACCTTAGAGACTAACAAATTTATTTGCGCATAAGCTCAGCTCACAAAAGCTTATGCTCAAATAAATTGTTAGTCTCTAAGGTACCACAAGTACTCCTAGTCTTCTTAATGTGCCAGAAGAACTCCATAAAGCACTCCACCAATTTCCATTGCATCTCATGTGAAGTGCTGCGGAATCCTGTGTCTCTTTAGAATAGGAGGAAAGAATTCTGGGGTGTATCTGAAGAAGATAGTTGTTAGTTAGTTGATAGTTGCAAGTTGTTGGATGTGGGGTATTGAAAACCCCTGTTTTTAGATATTCTGGTGATACTTAACATAGTGCATAATTAAATTGTGAAACTAATTGCTACAAAATATCAACTGCTTGAAGTGAACCGAATAGGGCAACAAGCCAATTCTTATACAAAATGATTTAACTGGTGTGTTAGGAAAGACTAGTCTCCAGGAAAGAAAAGCTTGAGGATGCTGAATACAAACCCTTATATGGTAAGAAGAGGCAGTTGTAGGCCAAGTAACTGTTTCAGATTTGACAAAGGAGAGGGTGTGTAAAAGTTATTGCAAAGTCAATTTAGATGGGAGATTATGGATCATTTTTTTTCTGTTCTTCCCTGCACACCATTCAGGCATAGGTAGTAGACCAGCACAATCAAAGCCCAAAGTCCAGGAGTTACCTCAGGACTCTTTCTCCTTCTTCCAGCCACACAGTGAAGGTAATATACTAGCTTCCAAAAGGTAATGAGAGGCTAGAGCAAGGATTGTGCCTACTGCATTGCTGTGAAATCACGCACTGCTAAGTGACTGCCAGGTTTGTATGGATACTGATGTTGATTCCAGTGAAAGTGCATATCCTCCTCTCTTGGCAAGGAGTACAATGTCAGGATGGAAGGTGGAAAAAGAAAGAGGCTACATGGCACAGACTGGCAGCAAAGAAAGGGGCACGTACGGAATGGGTAGAAAGACTTTGCTCAGGGGGTCCTTTACTGGCAAACCTAAGTCACTCCCCTTACAATACAATCAGAGTAAACCATGTATTCAGTTGGCTGTCTGCGCAAAGCCACTGAGGTAGAGGAGGGGTTCTCAAACTTCATTGCACTGCGACCCCCTTCTGACAACAACAATTACTTCATGACCCCAGGAGGGAGGACTGAAGCCTGAGCCTGCCCAAGCCCCACTGCCCTGGGTGGGGGGGCCAAAGCCCGAGCTCCACCGCTCTGGGTAGGGGGGCCAAAGCTGAAGCTCAAGGGCTTCAGCCCCAGGCAGGGGGCCTGTAACCTGAGTCCCGCCACCCAGGGCTGCAGCCCTCGGGCTTTGGATTTGGCTTTGACCCTGTGTAGTGGGGCTCAGGTTTCAGCCCCAGGCCTCAACAAGTCTAAGTCAGCCCTGGCAACCCCATTCTAAGGGGGTCATGACATATTTTGGGGTCCCAACCCACAGTTTGAGAACCACTGAGGTAGAGCAGCATTGAGGTCATTCAATAAATCATAAGCTACCTTCTTTGGGGAAATAGAGCATTAAATAGAAAAGTTCAGTGAGCTTTGATGAACCAAATGGCTATTCTTGTTCCATCAGTTTTTAGTAATTACATCAGGTGGATTTCTCTGTGTTTGTGTTTATATTTGGATGCTGTGTTGTGTCTCCAGAAAATCACCTGGACTCTAACTTCAGAGAAACTTAAGGTAGCTGTCACAAATGGTCCTCCCAGGAGTGTACTTTGCCCTGGAGAGGTAAATGGAGAAGAAGGAACACTATAGACTGTAAAGGTGTTCTAGGAATACAGGAAATCAAACCAGGATTTGCCAATGAATAGGAATGAAACCAGTAGGGAATAATCAGTATTTTAAAATATAAAACAGCTCTTCCAATAAATGATGGTGTGTATCACTCAAAGGGCATGAATTACTCGCCCTTGCCCATCCCTTGCTGTGTTTTCTCTTCCCGAGGACTGTTACCTTTTACACAGATTCCTTGTGAGGAGTGGGGCAGAAGGATAATGAGTGTCATTCTCTCACCCAACCCCAGACCCAGTCTGCCCCCTTTTTAAGAAGTGGTCTTTTTGGCAGCTGGTTTTTCTTTGTACCCCCTGTTCCTACGTTACAGTAATCACAAAAGCCACTGAGGAGCTGAAAAGATGACAATTTGTCATATCGTGCTCTTTTGGTAGTGAATGTCAGCTTCCACTTGAAAATATTGATTTCTGCTGATCACTGATGAGTAGGTTGAACCTTAACCTTCCACAGAGAAATTGAGCTGATTCAGCCTGTTGAAACGGTCAGTTGGGCGGGTGGAATTTCCCCAGCTAGTGATTATCTGTAAGGTTAACCTGCAAAGGAAAATCCCCACCTCCTCTTTCTCTTCAACTGGACTCCAACACACTTTCTCCTGAGACAGCTGCCTCACCCCAGCAGAGTGAAAGCTGCTTGCGGACTGCACCATTTTCTTTAAGGGCATAACGAGCAGTCCTTAAATCAGGAGGTGAGCCTGGATGATCGTGAACATTTTTGAATGTCGCTACTTTTGGAATGGCTGAAGATCAGCAGCCTGGATGAGAGACCTCTGGCATGGGCAATGTCATGCACCTACAGTGTGAAGCAGTCAGCCAGACGGAGAACAATTTACTAAATAAAATTCAACTGTCGAACCTTCCTGCCCATCTCTGGGGATGTTTTATGTGTGCACATTGTTATCCTTTAAATCCTGACCATTACTGATAGGTTTTAAAAATTGTTCACAATTTTTATGAGGACCAATTTATGGGGGGACCCCCCTCCAAAATGCCCCCCAACCCTCAATGCTAGGAAGAGTAGAAATCCATATATATATATATATATATATATGTTATAAGCTATGCTTTCTCTGCCACACCCTGAGATTTATTCAGCTGAGGTTTGATATTTTTGATGTATCTACTTCATACGTTGTTACATTTTTCTCCAAGTCAGCAAGTCACACCTTAAGCAATGTCACATTTTTAGCAATTAACTATCATTCTGAAGAGTCATAATTCTCATTCCTCCCCCCCGCCCAACCCAAAAATTACCCAGTATTATTCTTGCAAAATCACTGGTAGCTGGAGAGCTAGTCCCTTTAACCTCAATGTCCAATTTCTGAAATTCACTTTCTAGGAAGATAGTTCACTTTGTACTGCATATTGACACTTCAAAATGACTCAGTCTCCTCTAGCTACAGCACTTTGATATCCCAGTGACGTGTGCTGTATAAAACTTAAAACAGGTCCTAATATTAATAGCATAGATTACTTCAAAAATAATACACGGACATGGGAATTGCTATACTGGAGAAGACCAATGTTTCATCTAATTCAGTATCCTGTTTCCAACAGCAGCTAAGAAACCACCCTGCAAGAGTCAGTTTAGAGAAAGCTTCCTCTGAACCCACAACACCTAGAGGTTTGAGGTGTAGGCCTCAGTGCTTGAGGGTTTCTATCCCTTCCAAATCTCATGTTTATTATGTTTAATATTGACTGGTATAACTCTGTATATTCTTGTTATCCATATATTTTTTTGCTACCAAATACAATACCAAAAAGGGGATAGCCGAATAGCACATTAATTTTAAGACCTCTGCATGATGGGGTAGACAGCTGAACAGTCGTGCCACATATTGGGTCTAGGTACTTTTCATATGAGCTGTGTTATGTTGTCTATTGTATTGAGGAGATTAAATTGCCCTGGAAAGCCCGTGTGAATAAAATTAGCTGCAGCGTTTTCTTTACAGTGAGGTCCTTCTTTTAGCCCATTTCATAGTTTGGTTAGCAGAGCCATAAGGAGGTCAAGTGACTTTGCCAAGGGCACGCAATGAGTCAACGTGTTAGCCTTGGAGAGGTCTCTGGTCCCTCCAGCTCTCACTCCTTTCTTTACAGCTTCTTCAATCTGTTAATTAACACCCAACCCGCACTTGCTATCCTCCTGAAGAACGGGCTGCATTTACGAGACGTTGTCACAAATAGGGGGGTTATGGAAGCTCAGTCTGGGTGTGCTGTATTTTTTTAAACAAGAAAGTAAGAAACAGCTACAAATCAGAGGCGATGGTTTCTAGTGTGATAGATATCAAAATCAAAGGATGCGTAACCTTGTGCTTGTGAAATCAAGTCACTGCGTGGTCCAGCATACACACAAAGCATGTAGCTGAATTGATAAGTTGTCTGCTGTCTGGTATCTGAGGCATGAGCTGCAGAATGTGGGGTGGCTTGTAAATAAATTACCTCATTTCAGTGGTATGAAAGCTTTGCTGGGCTGGAAATGTTTTGTAATCATTTCTGGGATGTACGGAATCACTGTTGAGGTTCTTTGTGTTGTGTTGTTGCTCTAGGGCCTTTGCTTTGTTGATAACATATGTTAAGTGTGACTTACAGGAACAGAACAAGGAAGATGCACCAAAGGATTAAACAACATGAAAACATAATTAAACCTCCATAGAATTTGGTCTTTGGGGGGCATGTAGCAAAAAGAAAATGGTATGAATTTAATTTAAATATACATACAGTGGATAAAGCAACGCATATAATTAATTCCACAGGAGCCTCTGCATTGTGTAACTTGTTTTGTTTCTAATCTATGATTACATCATACAGCAGGGATACCTGACTGAGTGAAAGCAGCGAAGGTGTGTGTCGTGGGGAAAGCTTTGAACCTGCAGTGGTCTGTTTCTTTTAAAAAAACAGTCTTGGGTCACAGCTCGTTTAAACATTTCTTAGCTGGCTGACATCCCATTCTTTAACCAAGCCAAGAAAGAGTGCGCTCAATGGTAAGATTCCCTTTGCATTCACCATGGAGCCATGGGAGTGGAAGGAGCTACAGTGCAGAGCGTTCATCAGGGAATAGGGGTGAACTGGTACCGCATCCCCTCTCCCCCACATACGTTCTGTAGCATTCTTCCAACCCATCTGCCATGTCTGGTGCTGAAAAACATGTTGTGGTGGAGTCCTGGAACATGCTAAATTAAAATACCTGGCCACAGCTGTGGACAGAAGGGGGCTTAAACTGCTGAATCACGTGGAAGTGCTTCAATTTATGAGCAAAGGAGGCTCAGGGAAAGAGCCTGCCGTGGCCATCAGATGTGCAGCTCATTCATTATTGAATTTGGCCCTTAATAATCTCTGGGTAACTCATTTTTTCCCCTTCTATGTGTAGCACAGCAACAAGGAAGCCGTGGTGAGCCTGATGTTAACACACAGATAATGAGTGAACTAATTAATCATTCTGCATTGATAGCTCTGAGGCTGCTTTGCTTGCTGACAGAGATAAATAGAGAGGAGAGTGATGATATAAAACAATATTTTTAAATTATTACAAAATCAAGGCTGGTGTTTACATATTTGCTGTTTTAGTTGCAACATTTGCAGAAGGTGGGGGGGAACAAAAAGGGACACAGTATTTTCCAGTCCTTGTGTATAGTTAGTAAGTAAATACTTGGTATTTGGTATATCAATAAAGGTGACTAAAGGCTAATTTGACCCCAAAATACATCTGTTCATTAACTGTAAAGTATGTAATCCTGTTCTTTGCAACTGCTTTGTTGCTCGGTAGAACAAAGAACCTGAGTCTTGAAAAGGGATTTAATACTTCAGTATAGTGATGTTTTCTAGTAACACTTGAGTTTGTTGGAGATATGTCACATCTGGGTGAAACCACAGTTCAGATCCTTGTAGAATTCTTTTGTGAGTTTTTCTTAGTGGGACAGGCATCGTTATAGCCAGTGAAACTTGTCAGTACAAGAATAGAATCAAATAATTGGGGGCTTCAAAAGAATAACAGAGCTAGGGACCCAATCCCATGAAAAGCTAATGGTTACTGAAATCCCAGCCAAAATCCTTTGTGGACTGAACTGTGCAATGGATTTTGTTAACTGTGAGGCCACTCCATCATATGGCAATGATGTCAGTATTAGTAAAGAACAGAGATTCTCCAGGAGAAAGGGAGTCTTGGTTCCTTGTTGGTGTTTAGACATCCAAATCATTCAGTGGTTGGATTTGTATCTCCGGGTACTCATTGGAGGTGAAATTCAAATCAAAGCTCCTTTCACTAGCATGTGCCCGTGGCTTCCTAGCTAGGAATTAGTCCATTGATCCAATTGACTAATTGATCCAATTAGTCCATTGATCCAATTGTCCATTGTCACATACTCTGTGTGTGAAATTCACCCCTGTGCAAAGGGCCAGAACAAAGCCTACGCACAACATAAGGCACTCTTGCACACACAGACAATCCTAGTGCTTCAGTGGGCTCAATTCACCTCATGCCAAGGTCGAAGCACACAGCCTATAAATCAGTAAGACCTACTCCGCATCTTTGGGTGTGATGTGTAGACTTCAGTACTCTGCCCAGGTGTGAATTTCACACACAGTGTGCCTGACAGTGGAGGGGAACAAATACAAAAGCACACCTCAATTAAAATATTTTCTTAGTAGGACACTTGTAGAAAAGCTGCCAGACTTCAAAATATTGAATTCTTTATTTTCCTTGTTTTCAGAGCACTTGCAGTAAAAGGGTTTGTTTTCAGAATCGACAGGAGGCATCGTGGTCTAATCCAGGTGGATCAATGGACTTTTTCATAGCTCGAGAGCCACTGGCACATGCTAGCAAAGGAGCTCTGATGAGCTAGCTAGATGATTCCTGGGTAGATTAGCTTTTGCCTCTCATACCGTGCTCCTTGTTATACAGATCTGATGAAAACTGTACTTTTAAAAGGCCTGGTGGCTTTAAAAAATAAAGACCTTGAAAGCACACAAGCCAGGAGCTATGAAAGAATTGATTTCTGGCAGCTCTGTGCCAACTTCTCATCTTCTGTGCTGGCCAGGCTATTGCTGCTAGGTCAGGGTGAAAGCTAAATTGATCTCACTTCCAGCCCAGGCCAGACAATCATTTACCTTTTCCATGCATTTACCTTTATTCTGTCTCCTGGTGCTCATATTGCTGTTGGGGGTGGGGGGGTTGAGGTTGGGGTGTGTGTGTGTGTGTGTAGGGACGTTGTAGATTGGTGTGTGTGGAAGTAGGTAGGTTTAATTGCTACTATTAGAAAAAGAGCTAAGAAAATTGGGGCGGCCTCCATCACCTTTTCTTCCTCAGCTTGAACACTCAAGGAGCTTTGATTAGTTTTTCATACTCTCCAGCAGAAAGACTGAGAATTGAGGTCACCACTCTAATTTCACATAGGTGATTCTCATGTTGGAGGTGAACCTTGGGTCCCAATTAGTGTTATATAAAAGTCAGCCCCTACCTATTAGATGACTTATTTTAATTCCAAACTTTTTGGTCTTTTTAACCTTATATGCATGCAAGTCCCTCCTCTTCTGATCTTCTCCCCAAAATATGAGCATTTTAGTTTTTACAGTACACAGGAAAGAGACCAACCAAAACTGAGCAGGCATTAGCTGCTACGATGCTACCACCATGTAGATGAGCTCAGATTTGAAAGGTGGATGCAAGATTCCCATTGTTTGCTAAGACGATGGAATCCCCATTGTTTGACCATGGAGCATTGCAGGTCATAGGTTCCAAAGTGTCTGTTTCAGTTTTTAGGTCTTATTGGGCACAGTCCTGAAACACTGATTCAGGTTTTACTCAGGCAGAACTCCCTTTGACTTCAGTGGGAGTTTTTCTGGATTAGAGACTGAATAAAAACTGAGTAGGCCTCGAGGAAGTATGACTTGGATCTGCTGTGGTCTGGAACCTTCCAACAACCAGTTCTAGCAGTGCTGAAAAATTACACCATTCTCACAAATGACAGCTTTCTTGGTGACCTGATTATAAACCATAGGCTTGCTTAATGCCTACGAAGGGAGTTGGTGTGGTGTATATATGTATGCTATATAAAGAGGGTGAAGAACCTTGTTTATTTATGTCAAGACTTTAGAACACCAATTGTTTTATATCACCATTCCCTTCCTCCTTCAAAACACCATCAAAAGGGGAACTTAGGAAAAATTCTGGCGTGATGAAACTACAGAGTACCAGGTATGCTTAAAAATGAGAGATACTCAGTAATTTTAATGAGGCCTTAGTTATGTTACCAAATATCCCAGCCACTAGGCCCATTACAGTCCCAGTGACTAATAAATGCTTTAAAATGGCCACATTTAGACTCATGACCTTTGAGATTCTTTTCAGAGTGGTTCATTTGCTACATTGCAGTCTCAGGAGATATCCTAAAAATCTCTCCATGGGGGACCAGAATAGCACCCTTAGAAATGTATGATTGTTTGAAGGGATTATAAAGATTAAAGAGTGTTCAGGGGTCTCTTTAGGCAGAAGCTGATTTGCAAATCTGAACAAAAAGCAGATTTTGAAGTAAGTAATTTTGGAAGCTTAATGTTGCCTTCCAAACTGTGTTCCTCTAGTGCTGCTGTTAATTAGTTTATAATCTTCTGTAAGGTTCTGTGCTTCTGAATGTGTCTATAAGGGCCTGATCCAAAGCCTTTTGAAGTCAACGACAGTCTTTCCATTGACTTCAGTGGGCTTTGGATGAGGCCCAAATGCATATAATATTGGATTACATGGTACCTGTGCGTTTTCCATAGTACTTAGCAACAACAAAGCCGCCTCCCACGGTGTGCTGTAGACCAAAGTGGGCTTCACAGAAGAATGTGAGAGAAATGCCTCAGAAGCAGTTTGCTCATTCTTAGGCTCCGGCTGCTTCTGTTTCCCAAGAACTGCTCCCTTCACATTTCATGCTGCCAGTATCACCCCCTCACACTCGCTTACCTCATGATATGCCATTTTTAATAACCACGTGACAAAAGCAGGACAGAAATTTCGAATGTTTACTTTGACATTAGAGTCTTGCGGGCAGTTCTGAACTAAAGTGGAGTTTGGGATCACGTTACTGCGAGATGTGACTGGGTCAGGCTTATAGGGTAGAGAAATGCCCACATTTTCCCCCCAGCTGAAGGATGCATTACTTATTTGGAAGGAGCCTGGTGGGTTGTGCCTCAGCTACATAACAATTTGCATCATACTCATTGCAAATGTTCAGCCAGTAGCGCTCCTCCTAGTAGGTAAGATATCATTATAATTATGATAGGTAAGAGTCAATTATGATGAATACAAAGGAGATTCTTTATTGAAGTTCTGGACCCAGACAAACCCACTGCGTCTCTGTGGCTCTTTTGCTTTCAGAGTAACCAAACACAGCCTTGTTTCATCACACAGAAGGTCTCCCCAAGCCCTGCCCCAGATCTTGCAGTCACAGAAAGAACCCTGTTGACTGCGCAATAGGACTACCAAGGACTACAGATTGCAGAATACAATGTTCTGTTTTGATGTGAGTGGAAGCTGCTCAGATCAAGCTGATACAATGCATATTGGGACCTGTAGTCTTTGGGCCTGTGATGGCTCATGTAGTAGGGTGGGCATTTGAGGCTGAATTATGGCCACTTCCATAAAGGGCAACCGCACACATAGTTGGGTAATGCGATTTTCCATGTCTTGCTAACAATAGATATGTCTGTTCAGGAAACAAAGAGGCATAACAGAACTTAAGTGTATAAATGAGACTGTATCTCTCCTCCTTATATTTACAGACTGGGTGCTCTGTCATCTTTGATAACACCAAAGGGACTGTTTGCTCAGAAAACAGTCTTGCATTGTTCAGGAAATTACCATTTCAATTTATTTTAATTTATTGAACATCTACTATTTGGCTACTCACAGCATGGGAGCATCAGAATGTATACAAAGCAACGAGCATGCTGAAGTCTAAATCAGACTGTAATAAGGGAATGTCATGTTTCATTAAAAAGCCTCTCCTCACCTTCCTTTTTTGTGCTGTCGAGTGAAAATAAAATGAGGGTTATAATTACATGGCTGCCTCCACTCTGCATTGTCTGTGAGATCTCTCATGTTTTTTCTCCCACACTTTTTCCCCAACTTTCTGACTTTGCCACTTACTTAAGAATCTGTCAGAGTCCGACCCAGAGCTCTGTTGAATAGGCAATTGACTACCTGTGGCCCTTGTTCATCAAGGGGTGACAAGCCGAAGGAATAAATGAGTACTCTGTGGAAAGTACCCTGGTAATCATCCTGACCTGGTTGGGTAGAAAATGAGGAGGTGGCTTTCGCTTCCCACCTTGCGCTCGAGCGTGAAATCAGACTGAGATGAACGCTGACAGATGCTCACACTCTTCCTTTGTGGAGCTTATTGCTGCTCTCAGCTCCACACTGCCACTTTGAGTTTGCCATATTACAGCCTACACAGTTCAAGCCTTGCTCCTCCTTAAACTGCTAAGCAAAGGTCAGATGTAATTAGCAGCCATACTCTTTTTATATAGGCCCCTGAGCCCCACACTCTTTTCATTCCCATTCCTCCATATTATCCCCTTTCTTCCTGCTTCTTCCCTTCTTTCTTCCACTTCCTTTGCACTCTTACTGCTATCCCTTCTTTCCTACTCCTTTTGCCCCTTAGTACCCTCCCCATGAGTAGCCCCCTCCCCAAATATCTGTTGCATCCATTTCCTCCCATCTTTGTCTGTCTTGGCTATCTAGGACCCCTGAGCCTGCACTGAGAACTACACAAGCAAACTCTTACACCCACGTGCTGTGCCTTTGACTTCAGCGGAGCCCACTGCAGGTGCAGGAATTGACTCTCACTGGTCTCAGTGCAGTTTCAGGACCTGAGATTGTAAGTGGTTTGGGACAGGGAATATCTGACTGTGTGAGTTTGGACACCACCTAGCACAGTGAAGTCCCAATCCTCACTGAGGCATCTAGGCACTACTATAATACAAATAAGTAATCATAATAAAAGATTGCACAAAATTTTGGAGATTTCTTTTGGCAAACATTTTTACCTCATGACACTCATTCAGGTACATTGCTGAGGGTGTTATGTCCACCATGGATTTTCCTTTTGAACATTAGAAATACCACTATGATGCTTAAGTCTTCACACTTAGGGGTGGAAATGAGCATAGCTTTTGACCCCAGAACACTTTTTGCTGTGTTTCGTCATCTGATGTAGCTTCTTCCCAAGACAAGGAGCACCAGGGCTGCTCTGGGTGGAGGGGGGCTGCAATTTAATGTGGAAAACAGTGGCTGATGGCCTGACCCAAAGCCCACTGTAGTCAGTGGAATGACTCCCATTGACTTCAGTGGGTTTTAGATTGAGCCCAAAGAATGCACAGGTGCATAAGAGCTATATAACTCCAGTTTGGGGGCTTTCGTATTCAGGAGCACTGTAATGTTACAGATATCCCCAGTCTCTTGAGAGTATAACTGTGACAAACAAACCACTTACCGTATACTGCATTTGCCTAGTGAAGTTAGAGATTTGTCATGTCCAAAATCTTCACCAGGATTTGTCAGAGATTTGTAATGGTTGTATTTGACTGGAGACCCAGAGAGCTAAAATAACTGCATCTGGTTGATAGCTACAGTAGCATTAGCTCCTGGATGCTCATATTTGCCTGAATTTCTTTGTGGGTGTGGGAGATCTGACCAAAAGCAAACTATACTTCAGTAGGGCTAGAATTTCACCCTACATTGGTTGATAAGGCACAAAGCTGGGGTGATACCAGCAAAAAATGACCAATAGAATAGCACAAAATACAGGATAGAGCAGTCTCCACTTCATCTTACAGTACATCAGTTGGTAAATTTTCCTAATATAACTTCATTCTTCCACCTATAACATATACTGATTTGCTGTCTTGACATTTATACCACCCTTTATATCACCTGTGAATTTACCCTTCCAAGTTTTCTCAAATGATTTAAAATCCAGGCACCACTTTTCAGATTCAAATTCTGGGAACTAAACCAATATAGGATGTAGCAGATAAGAACCAGTTCATTATTATTCCCTCGTATGAAGAAATACAAGTGCTAGATGTGACAGTTCCTGTTTTGAGTTATCAATTCTTCCCACAGACATTTTATGTCCCATGCAATGCATTGTGATTTTTTTTTCAGTTCATTTCCTGTGTGCACGTTTTTAATTGGCTAGCACCAGATATGAGTCAGTTTAGCACTGGCGGTTGAATGGAACGTGAAAACACAGTTGCCTGGTGGCACCAAACATAAAACTCATCATTCTTGGATCTAAATTTATGGATATTTGAAGCAAGTTCATACTATTCCATGTAGGTATATAATATGCAAATAGGTCAAGGTAGGTTTTAAACACATGATCAAAAGCAATATAACAAGTTTTTCTTGTCAGTATGTATGTGTGTTTTGGTCTTTTAATGTCCTTGTCTGGAGGATCATCACTTAGTATTGTTTTCTCCTTACTTATGTCCTTGAATAATAAATACAAGTTTTATTAACATAAATCCTGGTAGTTAGTTTTATTAAGCAAAATTGTTTCCGAAGTGTCAGTCAATGTGTTGCTGGTCCACAAAATGTTAAAAGTCTGTTCTTTCATTTCAAATTTCCGGAGCCCTTTAATGTCAAAGTTAAGGCCTGGAGCTTGGGCTGAGCATCTGCAGTAAAAGTTTGTTCCCTGCTGTGGAACTGCTAGCCAGGGTGGCCTACTCTGCTGTCTCCTAGTGAAATCAACAAGTCCAAATCCCCTTTTGATCTGTGTTAATTACAGTGGAGCATGAAAGCAGTGTTAATTGCTCAGCTTCTGACTCCTTCCCCCCTCCCTGCCCCCCGCTCCTCTTAGCAATATGTTTCTCCTCCCTTATTGACTTTGTGCATGCAAACAGATACGCCTTTGAACCAGTGGATAATATCCTTGCTAGGGATCTGTGACCATACTTGGAGCAACAATCCATTCTGCACACTCCATGTGGTCAATGGCATAGGAGCAGGCTGCAGAGATTTGGGTTTTCTTCCTGTTGGGTGGGAAATTTGTACAAATAACTCTCCTCTCCAAAGAGAAAGCTTATATTGTTTGCTGACTGTTGATTTTTTTCTGTCGATGTGAATATGTCTATTATGGGCAATATTAATAATTGACAGAGGTCAGGAAATACAAACAATTTTAATCTGAGCTTCATACATTTATTTAATACAATGTATTCATTTTTAATGGTGTTATGGATTTTTAAGTGGAAAAAAGCATTCATTCTATCACCAGGCTGTGATCAAGGTCTTACATTCCTACCTGGGAGAAACAGTTCAGAGGTGACTTTGAGGCCTTTAAACACAATCTTAAATACTTATGACACTTCTGGAACTTACATGAACTTGTAAAAACTTTTTTTCAACGGCGGCTCCCATAGATGGGATTGCTAGAATGAATTCACACAGGTCTGTGACTTGCTGCTGTGTCCTCCATAAACAAAAAAAGAAAGAACTCCTCAGATGACTTTATTAAATTATTAATTATGTGGAAGATTACAGAATTTGCTGCAATTTAACTTATTAATAGCCTTAATGGGATTATACTAAAAACTTTTTAAAAAAATCCCCTAAACCCAGGACCAGTAGGAGAGGAATGACAATCATAAGCCAAACCACTTCTGCCAGGGCCTAAATAATGACCTAGGGACCCAGGTTCAGGCACTTCTGTTTGAAAATTTTAGCCAAGACTTCTCTGTGGAATCTGTAAAATGGAGAGAATAATAAATACTTCCCTACCTCCCAGGAGCGTTGTGAGGATAAAATCGTCCATGACTGTAAATTTGAGATTCTCCGATGGAAGGTGAGAGAGTGCTCCAATGTATTGTTATCATAGAATTATAGAATGATTAGGCTAAAGTGCCCTTCTAATTCTAGTAAGAGCAGGTCTGTTTTTTAAGGGCAGCCAGCATATTTGCATGGTGAGGGGCAGGGAGCAATTGGGTGTCCTCCTTTTTACAGGAAAACCTGAAAATGAATAGGGAATGTGTATAATGTTTAATGCAGGGGGCTGGGACTTGGAACTTTTGGGATCTCTGGCTCTGTCACTGACTTGCATTGTAACCATAGGGCAGTCACTTAGGACCAGATTTGCAATGGGAATTAGCACCTAGTGGGATTCTCAAAAGCTCTAAAGATGCTTTGGAGCCTATCTTCATCTTTCGGTGCCTAAATACTTTGAAAATCTGGCCTGTAGGACCCATTCTTACAAGGTTCCTTAGTGCCTGCTCAAAGATTCTGAGTGCCCTCGACTCTTAGGGTGCTCAGCACCAATCGGGGTCGTGCCCCTAACCTCTCTGGATTTGTTGTCATTAGTATATTAGATCATGTTAGAACACCAGCTCTAGATGTCGTCTGTACTAACATGATGTTAAACACAACAATTCCAGTCAGTGTAGCCAGAGACAAGGTGTGTTTAACATCGTGCCAGCTGGTCGTGGTTAAACCTATGGCTCCACTGGGGTTCAACCATGACCTGACTTGATGTGAAACAGGGAAGTCCCTGTCTTCAATGACTGCAGAGTCCTGTTTGACACCATGCTAGTTAACATGACTCTTCAAGACTGTGTTCCAATATGACCAAACTTTCTAGTGGGGGTAAACTCTGCTTGTGTCTCAGTTGCCTCATTTATTAAGTGTGTGTAATAGCATCTACCTACCTCTCGGGGGTGAGGCATAGTTAATATTGGTCTATGGATAAAAGGTGATACAGAAGTGCAAAGTATGATGATTGAAATGGCAAAATGTACTCAGCCGGCCACTGATTTTTCTTGATTAACTTCATCCAAGTGAGGTGTAATAAATGAATTTAATACGTAAGTGTTCTGAATTGGAAACATGTTCATGCATGTGGGCACAGGCTGCTGTAATGTCAGTGTGGTTCACTGCAGAGACATCCCTTGCTTATTTTGCATGGGATGCCTTAGAATTTAAAATCCATTGTGAATCAGATACTTTCCTAATTAGAGGATTAATTTTAATCAATTATATGTGTGGGAATGCAATTTAACAACGTGACAGGGAAGTTGCCAAGGTGACATGAAAGGTCTTATCCTTATTGCTCTGAGTAATCTTTCCTCATGCAAATAGTCCCATGGGATTTCAGTGAAAGAGTGAGGATTACTCACTGGAGGAAGGTTTTTCAGGACCAGACTCAGAGTTATTAACCTACAAGATTGGCATTCAAATTCAATAGCAAAATACCGTTAGTCAAAGTACTTTTCAAGGGAAGAAACCTAAATATAACAGTAGAAGTTATTTTTTCCTGGAATCGCTGCCCCATTAGTTACATGGTTGATATTATTCAAAATTGGTAAGAACAAGTGTATGTTAACTGGTGAATAGGTCTTACTCTCACCAAAGTAGTTCACTGCTGTATCTTCACATGAAATAGTGGGGATCCGGCCAACAATGGGGAACCACTTAAAAAAAGTTATGTCATTGTTCCCAAAAAGAATTAGTTTGCCCAATCCTGGCTTTGCCAAAGAAAAGATTTCAAAGGGAGGAGCAAAAGAAAGAAAAGAAACCATTATCAGCATGAACAGCATCCCTTCTCTTCATGCAACCCACTGAAATCCATGGAGCCATGCACACATATTTGATGGGAGAATTGGGTCTTATCATTTGTCACCTTTGTGTCTTTTTTCATTTTGAACTCTTCTAGTCATTTCAGCTTTTGAACGAAGCTGGTCTCACAATGTTAGGTAATAGAGTAGCAGCCATGTTAGTCTGTATTCACAAAAAGAAAAGGAGTACTTGTGGCACCTTAGAGACTAACAAATTTATTTGAGCATAAGCTTTCGTGAGCTACAGCTCACTTCATCGGATGAAGGCACCTGTATTTTCTCTGTCTCCCCTTACCTCCATAACCACTGAATGAAAGTTATTTATTCTGACCTCTACCTATATCCCAGCCCAAAGTTTAAATAGGGCATTGACTGAAAGCACTTTTAGGCGTATTTGGTGGCAATTTACTTCTGTGGTGTGACGTTCAAACTGATATATGGCTCAATCTACACTTCCCACGAAAGGTGTTTGTTCAATTTTATTTTTATGGTACTTCAATTTATAGCCGGTAGTTAGATTTTGTATAGGCTTATACATTTTAGATGGCAAAACCCTGTGATTTTAGTGTGAGGGTTTCACGTAACCCACCTGCGGACTGTATATTAAAGAGACTGGCAATTTTTTGTACTGTGTCTCTCGACAACTTTGTAGTACCTGTGGTTTAATATTCTAGAGTATTAATCATAATTTATAGGCTGCACCACATATTTCTCCATTACCTGCCAAATAAATACCTATAGGTGTCCAAGGCACTGAGAGGGAAAACATTATCTACATTGTTATTAGTTTACTACTTTTCAGCAATAGGTTAATCATCACTATCCCCTAAAGATTTTGCAGCTTTGGAAGCTGCATGTAAATTTCTCATAGGAAAGGTCTATTTTATTTGTAAAAAATATTTTCATGGGTTCTCAAGCACATTATGAATTTTAGAGAATAAGACATACAAATGTCGCAGCATGTCATGTGTTATTTTATTTACAATACATAAACATTATAACAAAGAAGATACTGGTTGTAATGAGTGCCGTGGACAACAGACTCCTGATTCTCTCTTTCCACACCTCTATTTCCCGACCTGTTGGCAAACAAAGAAATAGTGAGTTAGGCCTATAAAAGGAACAAAGCTGACCAGATTTTCGAAGTGCAGCACTTTGTGCAAATGTCTATTGCCGCCTGCCATCATAGTGCTGGGGCGTACAGGATATTTATGGTGGGGGTCATAGATTTTAAGGCCACAAGGGACCATTATGATCATCTAGTCTGACCTGCATAACACAGGCTAATGAAACTCACAGAATAATTTCTGCTTCAAGCCCATAACAGGAGATTTTATGTACGATACATGACCCCATCACCATAGTATCTGAGCACTTCACAGTCTTTAATGTATTGATCTTCATAACAACCCTGTGAGGTAGGGAACTATGGTTGTCCCCATTTTAGAGACCGGGATCTGAGGCTAAGAGAGGCTAAAAAGTTGCCCAAGGTCATACAGGAAGTCTAAGGCCAAGCAAGGAACTGAACCTGGGTCTCCCACATCCCAGGCTGGCACCCTGACCACTGGATTGCCTCTCAGTTCAGGGGGGTGCACACTGGAGGATTTTACCACCTGTGGTATTCTTCCTCACCACCCTCTCTCCTTTCAGGATAAAAGCTGGGACACGGTACAGTAAAGAGTGGATGTGAGAAAATAATATTTACTTCTTTTGATTGTGTTCTCTCTCTCCCGACCCCATTACTCCATTATCTACTCTCTATCTTCAGGCCCCACCTATTTTTAACATTTTAAATCTCTGAAGCACTGGGTCCTAACACATTTCTTCTTTTACTGACCCAGTGTGGCATTTAAATGGTTATATCAAAGCACATGAATTACCATGGTGGATAGGACCCGTCAGTCTAGTCCAGTGTCCTGTCACCAATGGTGGCCAATGCCAGAGGCTTCAGAGAAGAGGCGCTAGAATCCCTGTAATGAAGAATGATGTAATGACCTAGCCAGAGGGGAAAGCTCTTCCTAGCCCCTAGTAGTTAGTACTAGATTTATACCATGATGAAGCCTGAGAGTTTGTGGCCCTTATATATATGTTTAACCTTCCAAATTCTGGCTGCTGCTTTAAAGTTCATCTTAAATAATTTAGTCATTTGAAAATGTTACCACCTTGCTGCTCACCCTCTTTTCAAAATCATTAATAAATCTATTAAACAACACCAATTTTAACACAAAACTATGGGGCACCCCCAGTGTTAGCCTTTTGTCATACTAAAAATACACCATCTGCCCACTCTGTGGTTTCAGCCTCAGCCTCTTCCTAATGCATAACAGAATTTTACCGTTCACCCCTTAGCTACTTAGTCTCCATAGCAGTTTCTTGTGAGCGACTGTGTCAAAGGCTTTTTGAAAGTGTATACAAGTATCTCTACCAGTTACTGTGGGCCAGTGTGTTTCCAGTTCACAATGCTGGTCTGGCTTGAGTCATGTGAAGCACTTGGAGACTGTATGTTTCATATTTGAAGCCCAGTTTTATAGTGGATATACTTTCCCACCAAATTTTCCCCAAACATGTTTGTTCTATTTAGAGACGGGCCTATACCCCCCCACCCCAAAAAGGGGATCCAAATACCCCAAAGTGTTAGGAACTTGGGTTCTGAATCCAACATTGTGGTGCAAGAGTAGCTACAAAAGGACACAAAATGAATAACTATGGTCTTCCTTGAAACATTGTGCCCGACAGCCTGCTTGTGCTAGCTAGGTTGCTGCAAAGGGGCTGTAAGGTAGGCCTAAGACTCACTGGGGAATACCCCCAACCCAGGGAGCCTGTATGCCATGCACAAAGCTGGTTCTGGCAGCTTTGAACTGCCTCCACAGATGCTTGTGACAATCTGGGGTAGGGGTAGGTTAAAGGAGGAAGGGAGCAGGAGGTGGTGGGGGTTGGGGTGGGTGACGTGGCACAAAGGAGCCATGGAAGCAGGGATGCAAGTTAGGCTAGCTCTGAGGGCTGCCCTATCATACGTCAGGGGCTGACCTGCTAGCCCCCAAACAGGGGAGGCACAGACAAAACACCTCGTGGCTATACTAGCACGGGGAAGATTGTGCCTATATTGTTGAAATAGCTTTGTTTTTATTTGGGAGGCCTTATGTAATGCACATAAAGCAGCAAGGAACAGGGAACCATATCCAGCAATCTCTCTACCGCCTTCTTTATTCCCTCCAAGTGGATTTATGAAGTCGATGAGACAGCTAAGGGCTGAAAGAAGGTGTATTAGAAACTAAGGGCCATATACAATACTCACCCTGTGGCAGTGTTTCCTTTGCTGGCAATGAGATATGGTCCGAATGCACTGTACAATTGTCCCAAATGTATTTGAGACCCAGAGTATGGCAATTATAAGAGGCTGCCCTTACGAGTTCTGAGGGCTCATTAGGTATTTCCCACAATATATCTGACTTAGTTACCTCAGTCCATAGCTCCAGCCAAGCATCTGCAATGATGCTATGCTTGGAAATATCAGCCAATTACTCTAATTTCCTGCTTCTAGTTCATTTAAGCAGTGAGTCAATGAGGGTATAATAAATAACATGGTAGTTTGGTATGCTCATATGCTTAGCCACTTATTTTAAAATAATGCAGGTAGCCAGAGAGAGCTATCCATTATTTATTAGTAGCACTTAAGAAGGCGTACGCTATAGTAAATACTCTTGCAAAGCACTTGTGGCCATCTCACACGACTGTGGAATTAAACTCAGTAGGTGAAACTTTCAAAAGGTTGTGCCCAGAAAAGGAAGGACAGGGCAAGTTTCCTGTTTCAATTCTGGGTGCGCCAATGCTTGCAGAGAAGCTGCTTTGCAAGTGCTTTCAGTTTTGCTGCCGATGGCTGCTCTAGGGTGGGACCAAGCTGCAAGCTTTATGTGTGACGATGTGGACGCTGGGCCCATACATACTCATTCTGGGCATATTGCTTCTAATATGGGATGGGAATGGCCAGAATATAGCCAATACTATAATTTTTAGTTTTAGAATTTTTAGAGTTTTAGGACAGGGCCAGCCAATATGGCCCAGGGGGTTTTGTGCATACTCATCCTGACCCAGCACGGCCCATGGCCCCACTTCTCTGTACTACCATGGGTATGCCTAGCTCCCCCAGAGGCTCTCCCACAAAACAGTCCCTCTACACAGACAGTCAGGGGCTGCAGATGTGGCAGATCACTATCTGGGGAAGATCCAAGAAGTGGAATTTCTTGTGCCTTCCCCCTGAAGATCCCCATAGGCGCTAGCCACAATCTAGCCTTTATTAAGCACCTGTTTTCTTGCCAAACCCAAAGAACACCAGAATTTGGCCCATGATTTGTGCTGTGATGACATAACCCAACTTCCAGGGTTTCTTTCTTATACTCCATGTAGCTAATGTCAAGAGGAGGTGGAGTGTACCATGTGTTATAAGAGGGGGCTCAAACTCTGGACATAGACAGTGCTCGGTACAGTATAACCAGTCAGATCTTGTGGCTGGTATATTAGGATGTTAAGCATACTCTAGCTGTCGTACAGTAGTATTTTGCAAGTATACTGCTTTTCTGTGAGGGGAAAGTCAGGCTCTGTTGTAGCAATCTGACTGCTCCAATTCCAACCCAACAAGTGCAATAAATATTTGAACTCAGCTGCCTGACAGGAAATGAGAGAATTAGTATGTGGTTGGAGGAAGAACAGAAAGGGGACATTTTATTGCTTTAAAAGCACCTAGCCAAACTTAAAACAGCTGGGCTTTGGTCGAGGCTCCTAGAAAATAGGAACCGTCTGTTATTCCTAGGAGCATTTCACTGAAAGAATGATCTTATGGCCAGATAAGAGGTGGTACCCAAACTTGGTAAGCATGAAAAAAATATGTACCTAATAAATCACTTTCTCTTTTCCAAAAAAAATAGCCAATGAATGAAGAGCTATGAGAATATTATAACCAGAGATGGGCCTGAATCGTGATGTTTAAAGCTGAGCCTTTACTTCCCCAAAGTGTGGGTCTTTCCAAAGGAGAATTCTTAGTTTGGGTCCATCTTTAATAATATAAAAAGGAAAAAAATAATTACCTTTCTCCCCATCTCTTTTCTTTTCTTTCCTTTTTTATTTTTTTCCTGTCCCTGGAAGTGCTGGGATCCCTGACTCCCAGGCAACCTGCATATCTGGCTGCCACAGAGCTCAGCAGGTGAGCTGGGAGGCAGCCAGGCAGTGTTCCATTGGAACGTCATCAGAATTGAAATGTCTCCATGAAATATTGTGTGGAGTGTTGTTGTAGCCATGTCAGTCCCAGGATATTAGAGAGACAAGATGGGTGAGATAATATCTTTTATTGGGCCAATTTCTGTTGGTGAGAAACACAAGCTTTCAGGCTACACAGAGCTCTTCTTCAGGGCTGGGAAACTTATTCAGAGTGTCACAGCTAAATACAAGATGGAACAGATTGTTTTGAATAAGTAGTTAATGTATTTCAAGGGACTTTTCAAGGTGAAGTGATCCAGTAACACCCCTCTAGTCATAGGGAGGAAAGGAATGTGGGTGTATGAAAGCAGCTGCAAGGGGATGGTGAGTGGGTTATAGATGGTTGTAATAAGCCATACATCCTGTGTCTCTATTCAGTCCCATGATTTTTAGTATCTAGAAAAGTTGTGAATTTAAGCGCCCAGGCTCATCTTTTGAAGGTGTTGTGCAAGTTACCTTTGAGAATGAGGACTGTGAGGTCAGATACAGAGCGATCGCTTTGTCTTTTATCATTTTCCTGTATGAGTTCATTTGAGGGTGTAGTGATTTTCTGTTTCATTCACATAGTCGCTACTGGGACGTTTAGTGCACTGGATGAGTTACATCACATGTTGTGATAGGCATGTATCAGACCCATGGATCTTGAAAAGTGTGGTGTGTGTGCGGTGGGGAGGGGGGGCGTATTCATCACTGTAGCAGTGAAGATATGTCTTCAGGTTTTGCATCTGTTGTTCTGCAGGGTCTGGTGTTGCTTTGAGCTGGTACAAGCGTTCACCTTGAATGGTCCCTTGAAATATGTAACTATTTATGCTAAACATCTTCCGTCAGCAGAGTGTCTTCACCAGACACACTACAGCTGGGTGAGATGCAGCTGCCACTGATGTATTGCCTCTAGTGTAGGCCTGCCCTGAGTGAGTTTCCCAGACCTGAAGAAGAGCTCTGTGTAAGGCTGAAAGCTTGTATCACCACCGGAAGTTGGCCCAATAAAAGATATTATCTTAACCATCTTGTCTCTCCATGAAATGTTTTGGCGTTGATGAATCAGCACGTTCCTATGGAAAAAATGTTTAGTTGGAATTTTTCCAGCCAGTTCTACTTTCTAGACTTTTCTGCCTCCTCCAGGCCCCCAGAATGTATGGCAAAATCCTGGGCCCATCAAAGTCAATGGCAAAACTTCTATTTACTTCATTCAGTGGAACCAAGATTTTCTCCATATTCTTGTTATTGGCATTGTAGTTTTGCTGGATTAACTTGCTATGAATGTTTCTAATGTGATAACTCTCATTTCCTCCCTCATTAATCTTTGTAGGAAAAAGACCCTCAAGCATCCTGAACTGTGGTACAGCAGGTCAGTGAAATCGCTTTTAAAAGCCGTTCCAGGCCTGTCATTGCCTGCTCATGTAATTAGGGCTTAAATAGTGCATTGCAGTGACCCCCTAGGAGGTGGAAAGGGAAGTGTTTATTAATAGGAACCAGTGGAAACAGAGTAGATTCCAAGGCAAAGTGGTGTGAATTTGCTAATCTGGAAGCTAATCACGGCTGCATCAGGCTTTCGGAGGTTATGACTGCGGGCGTCCCAAGTGATTCAGTGGAGTGTGATGCTCCACAATAGTGCATTGCAAATGGCAAAATTGCATTGCACAGCCATTCCAAACTTGGACAACAAACCAAGATAATCCCACATGGATTGTTTCCAACCTGAAAGGCATAAAGCATTGATTCCCAGGATGTTTGTCCAAGGACCACACAATGTGCATTACTGCACCATGGCTAGCAGTATGGTGTTCTGGGAAGGAAACAGATTCAGGAGGTGGATGAAGATTGTCTTTGTGGCATTCTTGATTTAACTGGAGGAGCATAAACTGAAACTTGTCTGTGTCACCACCCAAACCAGCAGCCAACCCATCTCAGAATAAGTGTCTTATTGTTTGCTTGTACTCCTCTGCCTGTCAGTCTCTAGCCGCCTATTTTTTCTTGCTTTATACGTAGTAGGTCTACATTAGAGACCTTACAGTGGCACAGCGGTGGCAATGCAGCTGCGCTGCTGTAAAATCTCTCATGCAGCTGCTCTATGCCGACGGTAGGAGAGAGCTCTCCTGTTGACATCATAAAACCATCTCGAACGAATGGCGGTAGTTACGTTGGCAGGAGAGGCTTTCCTGCCGACATCGCGCTGTGCGCACTAACACTTATGTTGGCAAAACGTATGTCGCTCTGGGGTGTGTTTTTTCACACCCCTGAGCGACATACATTTTGCCGACATAAATGGTCATGTGGACATGGCCCAAGACTGTAAGCTCTCTGGGGCACAGACTGTCTTTTTTGTTCTGTGTTCGTACGGTGCCTAGCACAACGGGGTCCTGGTCCATGACTGGGGATCCTAGGCACTATGATAAAACAAATAAATAATAAATAATAATAATAATTAATAATAAACTCTGCAACCCAGCCCATGTCGAGCTTTAGCTGTCTTAGCAAGTCGATGCTTCATTTGTAACATAAATCACAAAAGTTTCCTCAACAACATTGCATGGTCTTGTTTTAAGCATTCACATATTAATAATTGGTGTAGGATGCTAAGGTTTCCAGGTACGTTGAGACAGCTTTAGCACTAATACTTCTAAGACAGGCTTTCAATGATTATATGTGTGTTGCCTTGCTGAACACTGAAGCGGACAAGCCATGCCTTTGAGAGAAGAATGAGCTGGCCTGATAGAGAACCCACTCTAAGAAATACTTGCCATCAGATGGATGGTTCTATAAGTATTGCTGTTTATTCTCCTAGTACAGGAAAATGTCATGTGTATGCCAAAGTCTGCTTTATTGCTCTCAAATAATGTGTGTTTTGTGTTTCTATAACTGAACTTGCTTTGCAATCTTGAGATTGTGGTGTTGTCTTCTGTGAATTGTCTTTTGCTACAAAGTTGTCCTCTGTACGTTTATTTTATAGTTGTTGAAGCTTAAGGAGGATTTGGAAGGATTTGGAGAAAATCATTTTCTTCCTACTGAATAAATATTGGCCTGCAATAGACAGAGTTTGTTAACCCTTCAGCTTAGACTGCAAGGCCAGTCATTTCTCCCTCCCTGAATAACAAGGTGGGCAGTGAGAAGGGCTGGGAACAGCGACTGTGGAAATCTAGTGAGGGCTTGTTGGATAAGGTTACAGCCATTCATTTATTTGAGTATTTTTCAGAGATGATCAAGTGTGCCCAGAGCTGCGGTTGGCAGCTCCTTTATTGCCAGATAGTACAAATCTAAATAATTAAATAAAGGCGAGATTTGCCCCAAGGACAGAGGCCATAGTATGAGATGGCAGGCAGCTATGGCACCCCAGGAGCAAGGGACTGTGACTTTCCCCCTTTGCTCCTAGGGGACAGTAGTTTGCAGCGTTGTTGAACCAGCAGTAAATACTTACCCTATTATGCTGGCCACTAGTGGGGGTGGATTCAAGGCTCTAGTCCCAGCCCCTCTCCACCCACCTGATCTGAGGAGGGAGTTTGAGGATATGTAGCCCTAGGCCCTAGATCAAGCTCCAGGTAAACCCAGGGAGAGGCATAAGTGGGAGGTTGTTGCTCTGACCTCCATGCTTGAGTGTGTGGTCCGGTCACAATCAAACCCTATGTAAATACATTTTAATTGAGTTTTAACGCTGGAATTTGCTAATGAACTTGGTTAAGGATCTAGGCCACCTGTTTCCAAATTCCGTGTTAGTTTCTAGACTGTTTTTAGCCTATTATTTCTGTGATTGTTCAACTTTCTTTTGTGTATCTGTCAAGGTTCCTCCCCCACTCTGAACTCTAGGGTACAGATGTGGGGACCTGCATGAAAAACCTCCTAAGCTTATCTTTACCAGCTTAGGTCAAAACTTCCCCAAGGTACAAAATATTCTACCCGTTGTCCTTGGACTGGCCGCTACCACCACCAAACTAATACTGGTTACTGGGGAAGAGCTGTTTGGACGCGTCTTTCCCCCCAAAATACTTCCCAAAACCCTGCACCCCACTTCCTGGACAAGGTTTGGTAAAAAGCCTCACCAATTTGCCTAGGTGACTACAGACCCAGACCCTTGGATCTTAAGAACAATGAACAATCCTCCCAACACTTGCACCCCCCCTTTCCTGGGAAATGTTGGATAAAAAGCCTCACCAATTTGCATAGGTGACCACAGACCCAAACCCTTGGATCTGAGAACAATGAAAAAGCATTCAGTTTTTTACAAGAAGACTTTTAATAAAAAATAGAAGTAAATAGAAATAAAGAAATCCCCCCTGTAAAATCAGGATGGTAGATACCTTACAGGGTAATTAGATTCAAAAACATAGAGAACCCCTCTAGGCAAAACCTTAAGTTACAAAAGAGACACACAGACAGAAATAGTTATTCTATTCAGCACAATTCTTTTCTCAGCCATTTAAAGAAATCATAATCTAACACATATCTAGCTAGATTACTTACTAAAAGTTCTAAGACTCCATTCCTGGTCTATCCCCGGCCAAGACCAGCATAAGACAGACACACAGACCCTTTGTTTCTCTCCCTCCTCCCAGCTTTTGAAAGTATCTTGTCTCCTCATTGGTCATTTTGGTCAGGTGCCAGCGAGGTTACCTTTAGCTTCTTAACCCTTTACAAGTGAGAGGAGCTTTCCCCTGGCCAGGAGGGATTTCAAAGGGGTTTACCCTTCCCTTTATATTTATGACAGTATCAATGGGAGGCTGTGTAACAGAAACCTCAGCACAAGCCATGGAAGATGGGACCAGCCATAATTAAAATGTGCTATTTACCAACAATTAAATAAAGACAGGAAATAAATGATCTCATTTTTGGTATTTGGATCTAATTTGGCTGAGCACATTACTCAGTTTTGGGGAATTCATTGTATTCCCAAGGTGGATGGCACATACATTTATCACTATTAACAGCTTTGGGATGAACTGCATTCCAATAGCCTCTTCTTTTCTCTGTGAGATTAACTTGTTTTCAAGATTATAAACCCAGTGTGTGAAAAACAATTCCATACCCAGTCATTGAACAGCTAAAAGCATCTCTCCTTTGCACAGAAACACATATTGCACTTGCCGTTTGAACCATATGATCTTCATATGTTACTGTTATTCTTTACTTATTTTCTAATAGCATAAAGATGCATCAGGCTTGACATACAAAGGAAAACAAGGTCCTTATCCCAAGGAGCTGAAATGGCAATGCCTCTGCTATTGGATCTATCCTGGTTGTCAGTGGGAAGCATATGTCTGCAGAGCGTGCAGGCTGATGCCAAAATTTTCGTATCTCGTACCTACACTTTGGAATCCAAATCTGTATTTAGACACCCAAATAAAAGCTATTGAGCTTTTATATTTTATATAAAGCTATTGAGCTATATATCAGAGCTGCAGAGCATCCTCAGCTCCACAGCACCGCTGCAAATCAGGGCTCTTTAATTTTGGTGCCTAAATATGGATTTCAATGCCTGATCTCAGGCCCCCACTTCTAAAAAAGAATCTGGTTTACCCCAAAGGGAGAAAGCAGGGAGAAGAGAGGGAAAGGAGTAGAATTAATGAAAAAAGAGAGGTGAGCCAGGGTGAGCATTTATTCTGCTTTGTCCGGTGCGATGCTATGGCTGAGTTCTTATGTTAGATGGTTAAAAAGAGAGTCCAGCGGAGAGTCCCTAATAGCCAGGCCTGAGAGTGGCAGTGCGGAGACCCAATCAGGAGGTAGCAATGAAAAGCTAGCTGAAAGAATGGAGTCTGATTGGCATTTTAGACCCAATTCTGCACCATTGAAATCAAAAGGAAATTCACTATTGACTTCAGTGGTGCTGTATCAAACTCTTAGTATGGTTATTATTTTATTACTGATATTGCAGTCACACTGAGCTCTAGTCATGGACTAGGACCCCACCGTGCTAGGCACTGTACAAACACAGAACAGACAGTCCTTGACCCAAGAAGTTTATCATCGAAGTATAAGACAAGAGACAACAGATGAGACAGACAAACTGATGGTGGAGTACAAGGAAACAATGAGACAGTATTGGTGATAGGCGGTGGTCACACTACACCAGCAGCCTAGTGAGGAAAGGAACATTCAGCTAACTACCTGAAGCAGTCAAACACTTTTGCAGTTATCTGTCTCTATGATTTTCCAGTGCCCACATCACTGTGATAACTAGTAACCACTTAGTGCCTTAGTAGCAGCTTCACATTAACTCCCGATGGTGGAAGGTTGTTTTTTGGCAAAATCTAGGTTCCTCCTGGAAACCTCTCTGATTTTTACTCCTGCTGCAATAACAGTTTCCCTCAGCGATATGATAGTGCTGGTCTGCTGCTGCTGTGAATAGGGCACTGAGATTCCTGCTTCCCTCACTGAGCACCCTGTCTACCACATGGGTGACAAACCTGTCCTCCAAGTGGGGAGGCCAGGTGATGGCTGCTTCACAGCTAGAATGCCTTCTGCCAGCTAAGGGACATGTTGTCCTTCCTATTGAAATTGATGAGCCAAAATCATGGGGCTTATGAAATATACATAGCAGCCAATGTGTGAAAACAATAAGAAAAGGAGAGAAAATCATTGCAGTATGCTAAAAGAGAAAAGTCCATTTTTTAAAAGAAAACATTAAATCAATTAAAAAGGAGGTAGTTGTTTTATCTCAGCAAAATCCAAAGGGCTTAGAGAATCCACTTTCATAATTAAGTCAGTTATTTGATCCTACGATGTGTTTTTTTTCCAATAGGTTTTATATAACAGCAGTCCCAGAAATAAGCCTATAGCTGCTCACAAGTGAGGAATCTCTAGCTCATAAAAGTGGAATGACTGTGGAATGCTTGTTTAATTGTCCTCTTCTAAATGAACATCATTAAACTGAAAAGAATACCTCATTATGCAGCCAGGAAGATAACTGACACTACTTGTTGCTTTGATCAGTCATTATGCCCATTATAGAAAGCAGGAGTTTTAGCTATCTTATGCTTAAATAACTCATTATAAACATTAACAGGAAAGTTAAATTGAAGTATTCAGCAGAAGCCTTGTTCCAGATCAAGTGATGGTCAAGCACAGGTACAGAAAGAAAATAGTTGTTAAATATTTTAGCCACCTCAGAGTCCTCAGTCAATACCCACTTTTCATTTTCAGCTTATTCTGCTTTTTTGGTCACTGTGCATTGATTAGTCCACAATTTTCCATAATGGCATGAAGCTGCTTCTACAAATTTCCATATATTTGTGTCTGGACCAAATATACTTTTGGCTGCTTCTCATTTTTTGGAGTGTTGAAATATTAAGGGGGGCCCAAGACTCAGAGGGTTAGTTTGGAATGTTCTGTAGCATTGCGTGCCAGATGTTTTCCTGGCTGCTTCTGATCAGGGCACTCTGAGCCAGCGTCTCTGCCCACTCCTCTAATGTGAAATGGATGAGATATGGTGTACATTAAACTGACGGATGGTAAGTTCAGGCATGGATGTGGCATGAAACACTTTTAAGATTTTTGTTTTTACTTTAATGCTGTGTTAAGAGAAATTTTGTATCTTTAGCTAAATCATTTCTCACTGCTAAATATCAGTGACTTTAAACTAAACAAAATACAGTAAGAATTTAAATTTTTATCTCCTCTTGTAAATAACTATAATGGGCCAGAACTTTGCTATGATGGACAGATCTCAGTGGGCTCCATTTCTGTCTCCCAGCACCAGCTCAGGACACTTCAAATGCCCCTGCCCAGTGGTCTGTATGGAAGAGACTCCAAGGGTGTTGAAGGTCTAAGGCAAAGGAAGGAAGAAGTGGACCATGCAGATAGCTTAGTAGGAGTTAAAGCAACATGCAGCTGTATTAATTCTTCCTGGGTCCCTCCCATAGCTGCTACCGAGCAGGGCCTCCAGCCAGCGGAGGAGCCATATAATTATGAGGAAGGGGGCCTGTGCAGCCTGTTTGTGCCAGGAGACATCCTTGGAGAAGGATTGTGCGTCTGCAGACCTGGGATTGCCCTTCTTCAGAAGTCCAAGGATCCAGACTTCTCCCCTTCACAATCTGGAAGCCTCTCCAGTCTCTGCTATTTGAGGGGATACTTCATGGACATGTTGTGAAGGGCAGCTCGGAGGTAATTTTGTTGGTCCCCCACATGGAATATTGCTGGTTAATGGTGTATCCCCCCATGGTGCACACAAGCATCGCCACAGTCCAGGGAATGCCTGAAAAGTTGATGTCATAAATATAAAGGGAAGGGTAAACCCCTTTGAAATCCCTCCTGGCCAGGGGAAAGCTCCTCTCACCTGTAAAGGGTTAAGAAGCTAAAGGTAACCTCGCTGGCACCTGACCAAAATGACCAATGAGGAGACAAGATACTTTCAAAAGCTGGGATGAGGGAGAGAAACAAAGGGTCTGTGTCTGTCTATATGCTGGTCTTTGCCAGGGATAGACCAGGAATGGAGTCTTAGAACTTTTAGTAAGTAATCTAGCTAGGTATGTGTTAGATTATGATTTCTTTAAATGGCTGAGAAAAGAATTGTGCTGAATAGAATAACTATTTCTGTCTGTGTATCTTTTTTGTAACTTAAGGTTTTGCCTAGAGGGGTTCTCTATGTTTTTTGAATCTAATTACCCTGTAAGATATCTACCATCCTGATTTTACAGGGGGGATTTCTTTATTTCTATTTACTTCTATTTTTTATTAAAAGTCTTCTTGTAAAAAACTGAATGCTTTTTCATTGTTCTCAGATCCAAGGGTTTGGGTCTGTGGTCACCTATGCAAATTGGTGAGGCTTTTTATCCAACATTTCCCAGGAAAGGGGGGGGTGCAAGTGTTGGGAGGATTGTTCATTGTTCTTAAGATCCAAGGGTCTGGGTCTGTAGTCACCTAGGCAAATTGGTGAGGCTTTTTACCAAACCTTGTCCAGGAAGTGGGGTGCAAGGTTTTGGGAAGTATTTTGGGGGGAAGGACGCGTCCAAACAGCTCTTCCCCAGTAACCAGTATTAGTTTGGTGGTGGTAGCGGCCAGTCCAAGGACAACGGGGGGAATATTTTGTACCTTGGGGAAGTTTTTGACCTAAGCTGGTAAAGATAAGCTTAGGAGGTTTTTCATGCAGGTCCCCACATCTGTACCCTAGAGTTCAGAGTGGGGGAGGAACCTTGACAGTTGACTTGCAGAATGGAACAAAATTCTGTGCTAATTCTTGTAAATAAATGTTGGGAACTTTTCTTTCTTCTCTTTTAACTTCCCCTTTCCATGAAAAATACTATCAACTCGCTGCTGGCACTTGGTGAGCTAAGCATACTGAGCCTAATTCTCATCTACTCTGTTCCTGTGCTTGGGGCAGGGATGCAGCAGGAGGGAAGTAAAGGTACGTTTAAGCCACCTTGCAAATTCTGTGGCTGTGCAGGGGCCTGCTGGCTCCTCGTGTAAGTTAGGCAGCCTCAAGGCTGCTCTAATTTATGCTCAGCTTCCCATGCCCCCCTAGGAGCTCTGTGAAACAGAAGAGCCATCATGTAGTGCACTTCAGTTATGCCCCGGACCCATTCCCTATGCTGGAGGATAGAAGCAGGGCCATTACACCCTTATGCTATCTCTGCTTCACCTGGGGGGACAGCTCTGCACAGGTGGCATTTTCAGGGGACCCTTTCTGCTCACTTTAAGGCCCCTTTATGCTGCCTGAGTGGAATAAAAATCCTTGGTGTAAATGAGACTCAGACCCACTAGATTCCTGAAAGCAAATCAAGCCTCTTGTTTAGGACTTCCCAGACTCTTAGAATTCCTCCTCCACCACCACCGCTGCTGCTGCCTCCTCCCCATCTCCTCTTTATCATCATCCATGATCCTCATCCTCACCGTTATATCCAGCGTGGACTTTGCTAACTGATTAGCTGGTATGGTGTGTCCTCCCCAAACAGAATAAAAACAGGGGAACACAATGTAGTGGGTGTGGGGTTGTTTTTCTTTCAGAAATATAGTCATAGTTCTCCTTCATTCTGAGCCAGGGTGCAGGGAGAAGGCATTAAGGGCTCTGTCTTTAAATGATTAGTCTGTAAGTCAGGGAGGGCAAAGGGGTGGTCTCCTTAGCACAGTTGGGAATCGTTACTCCAGGTTAAATACCACGATATTTATATAGCAAGCATCAGTCAACTCTTTGGCTTGTGGGAGCCTGTTGTAAAAACTGGCCTTTGTCCAAACAGCACGAAAGGACTTTTGTCTTACTATAGGTTATTTTGTCACCTCAAAAAATATATATATATATATCCACTGGATGGAATGCTTAAGCAAAAATGTCAAAATGTTCCAGGATTCGGAATGGGGGTTAGTTTATGAAACAGGGTGAACTTGAGCTGCTAGGGGCTAGTCGTAGATAATAACAATTTGGCAGCGATGGGAGAGTCGGTTAGTAATGGATTATAACACATTTCCCTTGTTTAGGGTTACTGAATCATGTCAGAGAGTGATCCAGAAAAGGGTACTAATGCATGAGCCAGTTTTGCTAGTGGGAGTGAGGGAATGCATCAAACAAAAGCTGGTTTGTGGGGCTAGTATTTTCTCTGTCAAAATAGAAGCTATTTCTAAACACTTTGTGAAGAACCAATTGAGGCTTCTCTCCTGGGACCGACCCTTTCAAAACTCAGTGTTGGCCAAGTGAAAAAAGCTCAGGCTGGAACATTAATAAATGCTGTTTTTAACCTTTATGTAAAGGAAAGGAAAGCAATGGAGAAAAAACAATCAGTGGGAACTGTTAAGAAAAAGCCTTCATCTCTTTAAGACCGGACCTTGGACAAAGGATTTAAAGGCCAAATCTTCAGGCCCAGATCATCTTTCACCCTCCAAAACATGCTCAAGGAAGGGACCCTTCACATGTAGATCTCCCACTTATATGCAAGGGATGGCTTCAGTTGCTTTCATGACCCGATCCACATAGCCCTGTGGAGGGCTCTCCATACAGTCCGGGGTTAGAACAGGGAATTAAGACTGACTGAGTGGGGAGGAGTGGATAGGAATGTGCATCATCCCACTTTGGCTCTGCAAAAACTAGTCAGGAAGAGAGTCCCAGGCCGTAGTTTCTTTCCCAAAGGCCCTCTCAGCCCCTGTTGGGACTCCTAGGGGGCAATGGTGCTCTGAGAGGAAAATCTGGTGTAGAGGCTTTGGGTCTTCCATAATGATGGCCCCTGATCTGCTGTGGTTCTGAAAGGTTGGGGCTGGGACCAGGGGCGCTGGAACAATTTGTATAGTGGGGGCGCTTTTTTTACTTTGGCCTTACTACTCAGGTAAATCTCTCATACAAGTGAATGTGAGTTTGGTCTGAGTCAAGGCCCGAGGGTTTCTGAAACCAAGTGAAAAGAATTGAATGACAACTGAAGTCTCTCTAAAAAACTGAAGAAGAATTTACAGCTGAATAGTTATATTGACCAAATGTGTTTAGAAAAAGAAAAGAAAGCCTCTAAGGCTATAAAAGAGGTTCACAATCACATCCTTTACCTTTAAAAACTATATTATTTAAACTTTTTATAGCATTTCCACAGCCCACAAGATGAAGAGTGCACAATAGCAGAGTCATAAAAAAGCATTGAGTGTACATAAAACATCAGCAAGCACAGGCTTTGTGACAGCAATTGCTTCATGCTATTGTGCTTTTATACAAGTCGATAAAACATCCAACATTTAGACTGTCCACTCCCAATCAATGAGTCCATACTGACAATCTGCATTCCACCAGCTCCATGTTCCAACGCTGCCAGCAGCCCAGAACAGAAAAGCTGCTAAATGTCTGTCTAGTTCAATAAGGTTTTCTTTTTAACATTCTTTCACTGGAAACCTTAAGGAAGTGGTACATATCCAGTGGGGGTGTAGGAGAGAGGAACAGACTCACATTATCTCCATAAGCAGAATGCATTCTCCAGCCCTGATCTGTGATGGTGGTGATATTTCCAGCATGCTGGGCCATGCCATCACAAGGATAGATCAACTGTTGGGTAGTAGGGAGATGAGCAGAGGAAGAACAACAGGGAAAGAGAGAAAGAAGAGTGTGGGATGGGAAAAGACAGACAAGGGGAATGCAAAATATTAAGAGGAGGCAGAGATAAGAGGGCCAGTTCATAGCTCATTTACACCAGGAAACATAGTGATTCCAGTGGAACTACTCATAATTTGAAAGTCAGTAGGGACAGGAATGTTGTATGTGAGACACAGAAGGTAATTGTCCCACTCTACCCGGCACTGGTGAGGCCTCAGCTGGAGAACTGTCCAGTTCTGGGCTTCACACTTCAGGAAAGATGTGGACAAATTGGAAAGTCCAGAGGAGAGCGACAAAAATGAGAAAAGGTTTAGAAAACTTGAGCTATAAAGAAAGGTTAAAAATACTGGGCATGTTTAATCTTGAGAAAAGACGACTGAGAGGGGACCTCATAACAGTTGCTAAGTGTTGTTACAAAGAAGCCTGTTGTTCTCCATTGTTCTCCATGTCCACTGAAGGTAGGACAAGAAGTAACTGGCTTAATCTGCAACAAGGAATATTTTGGTTAGATATTAGGAAAAACTTTCTAACTATAGGGTAGTTAAGCTCTGGAATAGGCTTCCCAAGGGAGGTTGTGGAATCCCTGTCACTGGAGGTTTTAAAGAACAGGTTGGACAAACACCAGCCAGAGATGGTCTAGGTTTACTTGATTCTGCGTCAGCTCAAGGGGATGGACTTGATGACTTGTCGAGGTCCCTTCCACCCCATTTCTATGATTACTATTACCACATCCTAATGTAGTAGTGAGAACCTCCGAAGTCATTAAGACGGCTCTGATGAGAGAAGACTGGGGCTTAAAACAAAGTATTGAATCCTATAGGGATACAGGTGCAGTGGATGATGTGGGGTGGCCAAGTTGCTGCATCTTGTCCTAGACCTTAGGAAGAGAGAGAACTGAAGCTGCTGAAGTATTACACTGGAGTTATGCAGTGAATCCTCCCGTATTCAGAGAAGGGAAATGATGAGGTAGCTGCTTGAATTGCTGGTGTTATGAGAAGTTGGATGCTTCGCTGTCCTTGCTGATGAATCTACCATTTACTATTTCATATCACTATTGGTGAGAAGGAAAAACTAAACTACTGAAGTAGGTTCAAAGAGAACTGTAGGATCGTCTTTCGCTGGGTGTCTTGAGTTCTATAGGGAGGAATTTAGGCTGGGATCTTCAAGAAGGCCCGAGGGAGTTAAAGGCCCCACTCTCAGTGACTTTCAATGGGAGTTTTGCACCTAACTGTCCTAGGTTTCTTTGAAAATCTCACCCTCAATTACTGTGGGCCAACTCATCCCCTCTACTCTGCAACATGGGGGAGATCTAGATCAAGTGGATATGGTCTGGAGAAGAAGGGAGTGGGATAGTGTTGACTATTCTTCACTGTGCTCCAGGGGCCTAGCTGTGTGGGTTGGAAGGACTGACCCCTTCAGAGACATTAGGTCTCCCTGCAGGGGGTTTACAGATATTGGCAGGCAAGAACTGCACAGAAGACCTACAGGAGCTGGGCAGCAATGAGTGCCACTGGCAGTGATGCGCCTCTGTGGATGTCCTGAGATCTGTAGGCTTGGGGCCAAATTCGCTGCCTGTTCCTTAGAGGGAGGAAAACTCCCCCTAACCTCATAACAACAATTCAGAAGAAACTCTGCAAGTTGAAACTCAGCTTTCTGTTCCAAAATGTCCCCCTGCCACCACCTCAAGTTGGGAATTACCTAACCTCATATGAACAAATATATTTACGCCCAATGCTTTGATTAGGGTAGGAAAAGAAATAGAGCAGACAAAGATTTTTTACAATAAAGATGCTTATTATTAAAATGAAGTCGCTGTTCTGTAGCTCTGTCTTAGATCTGTTGTACTTAAAAAAACTGAGTAAGCACATTGGGGACTTTTTCTCTGGCAATGAAAAATGACTCCACTAGTGGATATGGCGCTATGAATTGATTGTAGAGCTATAGGGCTACATTCGCTGCGGCAATGTGGCTGCTTTGCACCACACCACTGGAGTGATCAGACCCTAAATCCAGTGTAACTGGCCCAAGGAAGCTCACCCTAGTGCTGCGGTGACCCTTCAGTGGTACAGAACCAGTGTATGTGCTCCTATGCCACCACCCCTCTTGTTGATGGAGTAGCAGAGGAAAGGCGGTCTGGCTGGAAGAACAGGGTGTGGTTGGGCCTCCCCTGCACCCTAGTGACCCACAGCTGCATTTTTCAGCATTCTGGGGCTATTGCAGCCTGGTGCAAGCGAGAGCATTACTCAAGCTGCTCTAACATGGTGCAGAGGGACCAGCCTTGCACAGAGGTGTAAGCAGGATCATAGCAATGCAAGGGTGAGCTTTAAGCTTCTCCCACCCATCCCAGCTTCTTCTGAGTTCAATTCATCTGTAGCCAAAGATCTGAACCATTTCCCCTCATTCGATTTTTCTCTATAAAACTTAATCAAGATCTTTAACCATGTTGTGATTTTTGCCACAGTGGACAAGCAACATTTAAATACAATTTTAATATAATATTTTAAGACTGAATCCACAAATAGCCAAACAAACCCCAGATGGGTAAACTACATTTAGATGAAAGTGATCCATAAGTTATTATTTCACTTTTTGTTACTCCACAGTTATGGTTGTAACATACGTGGCAATGGTTTTGTCCCAGAACATATGTGCAGGCTTCCTTAGTCTTCATACGATATGATTACTAATGTAATTAAGATAAAATCTTAATTAAAAACTGAAGAAAGCCATTCTTCAATATTTTCCAGAAAGTAAGGCTGGTTTTTGATCTAGCTCTTTGTTAGGTCTGTGCAGAATATCTGATGCTTTTTGTTTGGGAGCAATATCAGTTTTGACTAAAACGTATCCACTTTTACACAACCACAACCCTGTTTTCACACCAACCCTTTATTGTTTTGAAAAAGATCAGTTTTTGCATAGAAACACAAGAAATTTTCACATTTCAGATGTTCCAGTGTGAAAACCACTGTTTCACAAAGTCAAATTTACTGGCTGATGAAGAGAACTGGACTGAAATTGAAGCCATTTTTGGTGAAATTTTTTCCAAAAACATTTGCTGCTTTCAAACAGCTGTAATATTTGCCCTTACTCTTCACAAAAATATGTTAATAAAATGCATCAGCTGAGTTCCAACCTGGTAATGGGTAAAGAAATCATCTGGATCTTATTCTGCTTCCAGTGTTGGTTGTGTAAAACTGGAATAACTTCACTGATTTTCCATTGAAGTCAATTGAAACTGAGCAGAAATTGGGAGTAAAATGGCTCAGTAGCTCAAACATTATGGGCCACATCCTCAGCTGGTGGAAATCATCATGGCTCAGTGGAGCGACTCTGATTTACACCAGAGAAGGATCTGGCCCTGTTTTTCTGCCAGATTCTGAAGTGGCTTTTGATGGAGTAAAATGCACGCATCAAATTCCTTTCAGAAATACGTAAAATGAATGAAGATGGCAGCAAGCAAAAAAACCTGTGTGATAGATACCCACTCATCTGAAGCTGGAAATAAAGTGATTGATATGTTGGGGTTGTAGGACAACAATGGAGCTCAAAAAACGGGTTTGGGATATGAAATGTCCTCACTGATGTTAGTGTCCCCCTTCACCGTTATCTCAGAGCCTGGACCCAAATGTTTACCCAAATGATATTCTTAGCCTTGCCATGCGAGCCTAAGTCTTGGTGCCATGGGGTTTTGGTTTTTTTGGCTGTGTAGACATACCCTGTGTTAAGGTTCCTTCCCCACTCTGAACTCTAGGGCACAGATGTAGGGACCTGCATGAAAGACCCCCTAAGCTTATTCCGACCAGCTGAGGTTAGAAACTTCCCCAAAGTACAAACTTTGCCTTGTCCTTGACCAGTATGCTGCCACCACCAAACGTTTTAAACAAAGAACAGGGAAAGAGACGACTTGGAGACGTCTTCTCCCAAAATATCTCCCCAAGCCCTACACCCCCTTTCCTGGGGAAGGCTTGATAATAATTCTCACCAATTGGTACAGGTGAACACAGATCCAAACCCTTGGATCTTAAGAGCAGTGAAAAATCAATAAGGTTCTTAAAAGAAGAATTTTAATTAAAGAAAAGGTAAAAGAATCACCTTTGTAAAATTAGGATGGTAAATACCTGACAGGGTAATCAGATTCAAAACATAGAGAATCCCTCTAGGCAAAACCTTAAGTTACAAAAAGACACAAAAACAGGAATATATATTCCCTTCAGCACAGCTTATTTTACCAGCCATTAAACAAAAGAAAATCTAACACAATTTCTAGCTAGATTACTTACTAACTTAACAGGAGTTGGAAGGCTTGCATTTCTGATCTGTTCCCGGCAAAAGCATCACACAGACAGACAGAACCCTTTGTTCCTCCTCCCCTCCAGATGTGAAAGTATCTTGTCTCCTCATTGGTCATTTTGGGTCAGGTGCCAGTGAGGTTACCTTAGCTTCTTAACCATTTACAAATGAAAGGGTTTTGCCTCTGGCCAGGAGGGATTTTATAGCATTGTATGCAGAAAGGTGGGGTTACCCTTCCCTTAATATTTATGACTCACCCCCCAAATCACAGATACGGTGAAACACTGGCTGTGATTTCTTCCTGGAGCTCTGGGAGAAAACAGAGTTAATAAGACATATGCACCTCTAAATATACTACTAACTGTATAAAGACTAACAATAATTTCCACATCTCAAGGACAATTTTAACCAGTTGATTTTAGGAAACTTTCATGGGAGAGTGCATTAGCCACTTTGTTAGAAGTTCCTGAAACTTGTTGTATGTTGAAATCAAAATTTTGGAGAGCTAAACTCCACCGAATAAGTGTTTTGTTATTTCCCTTGGCGGTATGAAGCCACTGTAGCGCAGCATGGTCGGTTTGCAGGTGGAAACAGCGTCCCTAAATGTCTGGGCGTAGCTTTTCCAGAGCATAGACAATGGTGTAACATTCCTTTTCACTGATTGACCAGTGGCTTTCCCTCTCAGACAGCTTCTTGCTGAGAAACACGAAAGTATGGAATTCTTGATTGGGTCCTTGCTGCATTAAGACTGCTCCCACACCACGCTCGGACGCATCTGTGGTTACTAGGATCGGTTTGTCAAAGTCTGGGGCCCTTAGCGCAGGGTCAGACATGAGTGTTGCTTTAAGCTGGTTAAAGGCCTTCTGACACTCTTCAGTCCACTGAACTGCATTTGGCTGTTTCTTTTTGGTTAGGTCTGTCAGTGGGGCAGCGATTTGGCTGTAGTGCGGTACAAATCGCCTGTAATATCCAGCCAAGCCTAAGAAGGATTGGACCTGTTTCTTTGACTTCGGGACAGGCCACTTTTGGATAGCATCCACTTTGGCCTGTACGGGGTTGATAGTTCCTTGACCCACCTGGTGTCCAAGGTAAGTCAATCTGTTTAGGCCTATTTGACACTTTTTAGCTTTAACAGTTAGTCCTGCCTCCCTTGTGCGCTCAAAGACTTTTTGTAGATGTTCCAGGTGTTCTGCCCAGGAATCCAAAAATATGGCCTCATCGTCAAGGTAGGTGACTGCATATTCTCCCAAACCCACTAGGAGACCATCTACAAGTTTTTGAAAGGTGGCGGGTGCATTCCGCAGCCTGAAAGGGAGCACATTAAATTCATACAGCCCGACATGTGTGGTAAAGGCTGATCTTTCCTTGGCGGATTTATCTAGCAGTACCTGCCAGTACCCCTTGGTTAAGTCCAAGGTAGAGATGAACTGGGCCCGTCCCCATTTCTCCAATAGTTCATCTGTGCGTGGCATTGGATAGTTGTCTGGGCGAGTTACAGCTTTTAGCTTATGGTAGTGCACGCAAAAACGTATTTCCCCATCTGGTTTGGGAACTAGAACCACTGGAGATGGCCATGCACTGCCAGAGGGGCAGATTACACCCATCTGTAGCATATCCTGGATCTCCCGTTCTATAGCAGTTTTAGCTTGACGAGACACCCGGTAAGGTTGGGCTCTAATTGGGTGAGCATTACCTGTGTCAATGGAGTGGTATGCCCATTCAGTCAGTCCTGGGGTGGCTGAGAACGTCGGCGTGTAGCTAGTGCACAGCTCCTTGATCTGCTGTCACTGCATACGCCCAAGGGTCATGGAGAGGTTCACCTCTTCCACGCCACCCGCACTTTTCCCTTCATAGTAGACACCTTCAGGCCACTCAGCATCATCTTCTCCCTGGGCTGTAAACTGACAAACCTTTAATTCTCTGGAATAAAAGGGCTTTAGAGAATCAATATGGTACACCTTAGGCTTTCGGTTGGAGGTGGGGAATGCTATGAGATAATTAACAGCTCCCAGGCGCTCTTGGACCATGAATGGTCCTTCCCACGACGCTTCCATTTTATGGGCCTGGAGCGCCTTTAAGACCATGACCTGGTCCCCGAATTTGAAGGAACGCTCTCTGGCATATTTATCATACCAGGCTTTTTGCTCTTTTTGAACATCCTGTAGGTTTTCTTTAGCAAGGGCTAAAGAGGTTCGGAGGGTGTTTTGTAGGTTGGTTACAAAGTCCAGAATGTTAGTTCCTGGAGAAGGTGTAAACCCCTCCCATCGCCGCTTCACCAACTGTAATGGCTCCTTAACCTTGCGGCCATATACAAGTTCAAATGGTGAAAACCCTAAACTGGGATGTGGTACAGCTCTGTAGGCAAAGAGCAAGTGCTGCAACACTAGGCTCCAATCATTGGAGTGCTCATTTATGAATTTACGTTTCATGGCCCCCAAAGTTACATTAAACTTCTCCACCATGCCGTTTGTTTGATGGTGGTAAGGAGTGGCAACCAAGTGATCTACCCCATGAGCTTCCCAAAGGCTTTCCATAGTTCCTGCCAGGAAATTAGTCCCTGCATCTGTGAGGATGTCGGAGGGCCAACCTACCCTGGCAAAAATGTCTGTTAGTGCCTGGCACACATTTTTAGCCCTGGTGTTGCTTAGAGCTACTGCTTCCGGCCATCAGGTGGCAAAATCCATGAAAGTCAGTATGTACTGCTTTCCTCTGGGTGTCTTTTTTGGAAAAGGACCCAGAATATCCACAGCTACTCACTGAAATGGAACTTCAATGATGGGGAGTGGCTGGAGAGGGGCTTTGACCTGGTCTTGGGGTTTTCCCACTCTTTGGCACACCTCACAAGACCGGACATAGGTAGAAACATCCTTGCCCATTCCCTCCCAGTGGAACAACTTTCCCAAATGGTCTTTGGTTCTGTTCACCCCAGCATGGCCACTAGGATGATCGTGGGCTAAGCTTAATAGCTTTACCCGGTACTTAGTTGGAACTACCAACTGTCTCTGAGGATGCCAGTCTTTCTGGTGTCCACCAGAAAGAGTTTCCGTGTATAAAAGTCCTCTTTTTACAACAAACTTGGATCAATTGGAAGAGCTGAGAGGCGGTGGGTTGCTCCGTGCCACCGTCCAAGCTCTCTGGAGGCTTTCATCTGCTTCCTGTTCGGTCTGGAACTGTTCCCTTGATGCTAGAGAATCAGTTCCTCATTGGATTGTGGACCTGGGCTTGGTCCCTCTGGAAGTGATGCAGGTGACGGGGCTGTTTCCGTTGACTGTAAACCGCTCTCCGCTGGTGTACTATGTTAGGGTTCATGCTGAGCCTCTTGTGTAGGGTTATCGGCTGCTGCCAGTGCTGGTTCGGTGGGGCCCTCTGATGTTGGGGTTGCAAGTACTGGATTCAATGCTGGCAATGGTTCTGGTGCTGGTTGTTCCTCTGGTTCCGGTTCTGGGTCTCTGTGACTGGATCCACTACTGCTGTTGCAGATGTTGGCATGGGGTCCGGTTCCATCACCTTTGACTGGGTCCTGGTAGAAGTTTCCGAAACAGAGCTAGGTGTGACAGCTTGCTTAGCCTGGCTGCGGGTGACCATTCCCACTATCTTGGCTAGCTTCATATGATTGGCCAAGTCTTCCCCCAACAGCATGGGGATGGGATAATCATCATAGACTGCAAAAGTCCATGTTCCTGACCAGCCCTTGTACTGGACAGGCAACTTGACTGTAGGCAAATTGAAAGAGTTGGACTTGATGGGTTGAATTGTCACTTGGATCTCTGGGTAGATTAAATTGGGGTCCACTAAGGAAGCATGGATAGCCGACACTTGTGCTCCGGTGTCCCTCCACGCTGTGACCTTCTTCCCGCCCACACTCACAGTTTCCCTCCGCTCTGAGGGTATCTGGGAGGCATCTGGGGTGATTCCGGTGCAATGATCTGTAGTCTGTTGGGGTTCTTGGGGCAGTTGGCCTTTACATGCCCTGGCTGGTTACATTTAAAACATCGCCCAGCTGACGGGTTACTGGGGCGAGGTAGGTTGCTGGAGAACGGTGTGGCGGGACGATAAGGTGTCTGGAGTGTTCCTTGGGGTGTAGTTGGGGCCTTGGGCTGCCCCCAGTAGTAAGGTGTGGTCTGAGGTTGTCCCTTGTGGTATCCGCTCCAACTGCGACCAGGGTTGTTTCTCTCTCCTCCCTCTACCCGTTTTGTTCTGGTTTGCCCCGCCTCTCTGGTGGTCTGGGACTGCTTGTATTGATCAGCATAAGAAGCAAGACTTTCTGCTGAGTTGGAAGGCTTGCATTTCTGATCTGTTCCCGGCAAAAGCATCACACAGACAGACAGAACCCTTTGTTCTCCCCCGCCGCCTCCAGATTTGAAAGTATCTTTTCCCCTCATTGGTCATTTTGGGTCAGGTGCCAGCGAGGTTACCTTAGCTTCGTAACCCTTTACAGGTGAAAGGGTTTTGCCTCTGGCCAGGAGGGATTTTATAGCACTGTATGCAGGAAGGTGGTTACCCTTCCCTTTCGATTTATTACACCCTGTAAAAATAGTATATAGTCAGAACTAGCTGCACTCTGGAGGCTAGGGTGATACATAGTAGGTATTTCTTCCAGCTGATATAATAGTTAAGCCATTACAAGGCAATCTGGGCATCTTTTAATATATTTCTGGACTTCAGCTGATGAAATCTCCAGAGGATCGTGAGCCTCAAGGTGATCAGGGGTTTGACCTTTCTTTTATTGCCATAGCAACCAAATCTATCTTTAGTGTTTAAATTAGTTAATCAATTGTGGTGCCTGATTCACGGTAGTTGGCAGCCGCCATCTCTGAAAACTACTGACTCATTGTTCTTTCTTGACTAATATATGCCTCTATTACAGGAGGGTATTCCCGGAGATAAATTGAATAAAACTATCTGATAGAAGAATTCATTCGTCGTGTAAACCTAACATCTCATGCAGGGCTAATTAGCTTGAATAACTACTATGGCCATGTTTCTTTTTCCTACACTCAGTCTTTATTCTGGTTTTCAGCCACAGGGTGGAGGGAGGGGGTGCATCATTTAACGGCAAAGAGCGTGTTCCCCAGGGGCGGCTCTACCAATTTCGCCGCCCTAAGCAGTCGCCACAGAATTGCCACCTCCGCAAAAGCCGCCGTGGTGGGAAGAGCAGCGGAGCTGCCGCCGAATTGCCGCTGCGGGACACAGCTGCCGCCCCATTCTGAATGCCGCCCCAAGCGCCTGCTTGGAAAGCTGGTGCCTGGAGCTGGCCCTGATGTTCCCTAATTAGTTTAAGAAAAGAGGAAGATGCTCCACCTTTGAACTGCCAGCCTATGGCAAATTAGATTAACATGCACGAACAAATTATGCACTTAAAAGAGCTATTTTAAATGAAATCAAAATATGAACCATTTTGTGCCTAATAGGCATGTTCTCTTGATCCACTCTCTTCCTCTGAAAAGCAGTATGAGATAATGGGTTGGGGACAGGGCCAATATCCAGGATACTTTAAGATCTAATCCCGCCAGGCCACAGATTTACTCTATGGGCTTAGATAAAATAATTCACTTCTATGTGCCTCAGTTTCCCCTTCGTAAAGTGTGGATAGGAATACCTACCTTCCTGTAGTGTTGGAGGGCTAATTAGTTAATGTTTGTTCTAATTATTTAAAATGACAAGTAATTCGTCTTCTTCTCTAGTTCTTTTTCTCTATAAACTAACAAATTAAAGACTTGGAGTCATCCCTTCTACTGAAACAGCAATATATTAAAGTACATTCCAAATCTTTTTAGAGCTAAGACTTGTGATTAGTATTCTTCTTTCTTCTGCCACAGTTGATGTTGATATCCCTAACAATGACAAGTTTGGCATAGGGGTGGAAACATCCCGATGAACTGCCAAAAGGCAAAATACAGTTCCACAGAATTTTGTAACTTGGGCCAAGGTCTTCAAAGATATTTGCGCTCAATTTAAAATCAGTGGAAGGTAGGAGCCTAAATACCTTTGAGAATCTGAACCTTGGCTAATATGTTGCTGTTTTTCCTGTTCTCATTTTCCAAAATTCTGGATCTCAAATACTGCCACCATATTTAATTGATACAGTGTATTTTCTCTTTCCTGTCATGCTTATTGACTTAAATAGGCTTTGGATCAGGCCCTACAAGAAATTGGTACCTTAATGTAATGCTAAGACATAGATACTGATTCCTGAAAGAGCCCCACTGACTTCTTGCACTGAGGCAAAGGGAAGTGTGCCTTTTGAGAATAAATAATAGGACTGAAGCATTGGAGATGGGACACTGAATAGGGTGGGCCATGGCTCTGAGGAGGCACAGAGCATTTACTCTCTCAGCTTCTTGGCTGGCCGGTTCTTGCTAACATGTTCAAGGTCTAACTCAGTGGTTCTGAACCTATTTACCATTGTGGGCCGCATATGCAGCTTTCTAGGTGTTATGTGGGCCACATCCACACAAAATATATACTACCTGTATGTCCTTGAGGATGTCACATGGGCCACAGCTGTGTGCTGATTGGGCCATTGGTTGAGACCCACTCCTGATTGCCATATGTGGGGTTGGGGAGGAATTTTCCCCCAGGTCAGAGTGCCAGTGACCTTGGGGTTTTTTGCCTTCCTTTACAGTGTGTGGGTGCGGGTCACTTGCCAGGATTATGTGGGTATATCTCACTTAATCATTTCCCTCCCACTACCAGGGCCTCAGGTCCTGGTGCACCTCGGACCCTCCTACTCTCTGCCTGTGGCACATAATAGTCTAGTCTCCTGTGGGCTGTAATACTTTGGTCTCATTTCCATTGCTGGGTTTAGTGCAGGGTGCTGCTGGTGGCCTGTGCTATACAGGAGGTCAGACTAGATGATCTGGGAATCCCTTCTGGCCTTAAATTCTAGGACTCTATGAGTGAAGGCACTTGGTGGTTTAAAAAAATTCCCTGCAGTTCAACATGTTGATCTTTGTTGTTGCCTGCTATGATGCCCTTAGGGATATGTTCTTCTGAGCTAGATGTTGGTGACATGACTTCATAATTATGCTAAATCCATGTTCTTCATGGCTTTACACAAACAGACTTGCAATGCAAATGAGAACACTCTCAGTTATTTTAAGGAGCTGCTGGTACCAAAGTGAATCATTTTTCTTTTGACAGGTTTCAGAGTAACAGCCGTGTTAGTCTGTATTCGCAAAAAGAAAAGGAGTACTTGTGGCACCTTAGAGACTAACCAATTTATTTGAGCATAAGCTTTCGTGAGCTACAGCTCACTTCATCGGATGCATACTGTGGAAACTGCAGAAGACATTATATACACAGAGACCATGAAACAATACCTCCTCCCACCCCTCCGATGAAGTGAGCTGTAGCTCACGAAAGCTTATGCTCAAATAAATTGGTTAGTCTCTAAGGTGCCACAAGTACTCCTTTTCATTTTTCTTTTGATTAGCATTTTCAGAGAGTAACCTTCTTGCATTCTCCAAGGGGGCTGCGGCTGCTGCATGTCACGTATGGTCACATTTAAATCCTTTAATGTTCTCGGCCTCAAAATGCTGCTTTCACTGGGACTCCTCAAGACATTCACTTTTGCTACACAATGGCAAGCTGAGATTGTCCTTTTCAGCTTCTTAAATGAAAGTCTATGCATAGTCTGCGAGATACAATCCTCATTTTACATTCCTCATTCAGTGCCAACAAGGCAATTGTCAAGGGGGAGGTGACCTAGGGGGACAGGCATCTTGATAATTTAAAATGGCAGCCCATCTGTGAAGAACAAGGGATTGAGTTGCAGCTAAGAGAATCAATTAGATCTGAGTGATTTTCATATTCTTACTTAGATCCTTGAACCTATTTCCACTCTAGCACTAATAGGGTTTTCATTTGGGTAAATGATGGGAGCTTTGATCATGATGTTGAGCCTTTGCCACGTGCATGGAGGGCTATCAAAGGAGTTGACAAGCTCCATATCTGAAGTTCGAGTGAACGTCACTGCCAATTTTCAGAGGGATTAATTAGTCATGATGCTCAGCGAGAGAATTTCAATAGCAACTCAAGGAATGTATTGCTTAATGTAAAATAAATGAGGTGGGGGATTGGGATGTGTCTGATTTTTTACTTCCATATTCTGTAGTGTTTAAGCTGATAGCAGGAATTTCAGAGTTCAAAAATAGCTTTGGCACAGGTTGGCACCAGCATGGGGACTTTAAATCTTGTCTTGTTGTCCAATTTGATGCTGTTGCAGACAGGCACACATCAAACTCTTTGTGAAAATAAGAAAATAAGACAAATCATTACAGCAGCATGCCAGTTTCCAAGAGATTAACTGCTGCAAGTGATCCTTGGTGTACTAACACCATTAACAGTTGCAACATGACTTTGGTTGAAGTACTAGGGGCTCCATGTGGCCCTTAGGCAGTCCTGGCAGCATTTGAAAAGTAACTATAAAAACAGAAAGACATGGGCTTTGGTAGTCTCTGTACAGATAAGAGTGAACCAGAAAGATGTACAAGACAGGCTACCATTTGTTCATACTAAATCATATTTTAGAGGTAGTTTGTGTTTGACTCGCAGTCCTGCTCTTTGGCCTGAGAGCAATTGTGACAGATTCTGGGGTAAGAAAATATCATGGATATTGTGGGGGCAAAATACTCAGCTCTGGGGAACAAAGGGAGGCCTTTACATCACTTCCTGGCAGCCCCAGTGCAATAGGAACTTATGTGCATGAAACCTATGTGAAAAGGAAAGTCGGGTGGGAGGACTCAGTGGGGTAGGAGAAATCAATCCCCTCAGAAAGGGAAAATATTATCAAGGTGCAGTGATCTTGCCCAGACTGCCATTTTAGATGGACAGTAGTGAAGCCATGGATTTCATCTGAATGGTCAGAATAGTGAAGTGACATCAAATGAAAAGGATTGGGTAACAAATGCATGTGAAAGGAAATAAACTGGGGTGTGCTTGTGGGGCCCATGTTGTTCATGTAGAATATTTTAATTTGTGTGCAGATCAGGTAGATGATCAGGGAAGATTTTCTTACATGTTATTTCATATTCTAATACTATCCTTTCACTTCCTTTCTTCCTGTTTTCTCTGTTTATTTTTCTCTTTCTTCATATTTCTGCAGCTGCCTTTCTCTTGCCTTCTCTGCTTGTTTCTTTAAACTTGTTCTTTTTTTAAAAAAAGAAACAGTTTCCCTGTCTGCCTCACCATCTGCTCTCTCCCCTCTGAGGGTTTCCTGCTAGATGGCTGTGATTGGAAATACATTGCAGGTATAAACTGTTCCTGCAATATTTCAGTGTAAATACTACAAGAACAGCTGTTCCCACAGTGATAAAATAAACTCCAAAATAATGAAAATGGTACCGAACTGGACACAGCATATTTTAAAGCAAGATCAAGTCATACCAAAATCCCTCATTTTAAGATCTGGGGATCTAATGTAGAAGGTATCTAACTATTAGAGGAGTGAGGGTCTGGAACAGCCTTACAATAGGAGTAGTGGGGCTACCAAACTGACTTTAAGATGGATCTTGATAAGTATATGAATGGGATTATATTATTGCCTGCAATAGCAAGGGACTGGACTCAGTGACCCAGGAGGTCCCCTTAACCTCTCTGTTCCTAATTTTAGATGCCAAAACTTGTCTCTGCACAGTATTTCTCTCCATTTCTCTTCCATCTTTTCCTTTCCTCTGACATCACTTCACCTGCCAGTCAGCACACAGCAACATCCACAAAGTGCGTCCACTCCTTCAAGTGACATCACCAGATCATTCCAAACCAATTTACATTCCCAACAGCCTTGGAGACCCATCCACCACATGAATTTCTCTGAACTGGAGGTACTCAGTCTGTGCTTTGTGGTTCAGCAAGATCTGTATGTTCTGAGGAATGTTTAATGGATGCTCTGTGGCCATAGGAGAAGCGACTGCTGGGAAAACAGCACATAGGAGTCCTCTTTTTTGGCTAGCTAGAAAAAATGTCAGGAAAGTGACAAAGAAGCAATAGTGATGGAGACTGGGAGAGAATCAGAACAGAATAAAATGCAATAGAATACAATGATGTTTACTTTTGTAAAAGTTTTCACTTAAATATATTAACAAGGAACTCCTTTAGTGTTTGGCATCTCATTTGCAGGTACCTTCGGAGAGCTTATTATTCTGATTCACTTTAGTCATTCTGAATTCTCCAGCAAGGGCCCTTTCTACTCATGCAAACTTTAGAAAAGATCAATTTCTCCAAGGCCAAAGTGAGTTGAGAACAATTTTGTCCCAGAGCTAAAAACCAACCCAGGGTCAAAAAACATGTGTGAATAAGAACATTAAATTCATGCTAGCCACCACATTGAATAACATGCTCACACTCCTTCTCTTTTTGCTGAATGTATAAAAGTGTCTGCTAAAAACAAGAGAGGGAAACGCAAAGTCCTTCTTCCCTGTAAATACAGTAGCCAAGTTGTTTAATAATATATTTCACTTTGTATTTAATTTCATTGATTTCTGCACTTTTCAACTGTGTTTTGCTCATTTGATAGAAGCTTTCATTTCATAACTCAACACCAGTAAAAATACTTTCATCTGCTTTCTCATTTTGTAATGCTGTTTGCCACTAATAACTCATGCAGATAATGTACACACTTCATAACATACAATAAATACCACTGGGTTTGCTAGAAGAAAGGTAATACAATATTTGACAGCCTCGCTCTCTGGAGGAAAGAAATTATAACTGTTTTCATAATGTGTTTGCTTTATTACTTTTGAGCTGTTGCTGTCTGTGGTGCTACATTCTTTCCACCCACTATTTGTACACAGTAGGCCAAGTTCTACTCTGTGTAAATCTGGATTAACCCCATGTATAGCAATAAACTACTTCAGATTTACACTGATGTAAGTGAAAGAAGAATTCAGTTGAGCCTGGTCTTGTTTGTGGGGTGTGAGATAGGCATACCTGCTCAGGAGCTGGGGACAGTCACAGTCCTTTCACTGGGAGAGTAAAGACTACACAGCAGTAGCAATGCTGCTGGCCCAGAGGAGTAGGGAGATGAGAGCTCACCCCACAAAGGGAGGAAGTACACTCCGTACGTCAGTGGTGGGCAACCTGCGGGCTGCAGGACTGCTGTACGCTGTCAGACAGTGGAACTGTGTGGTCGCACTTGTCAAGCGCTTGGAGTCATTGGGTGGGATTCCTTGTGGTACCTCTAAGAGAACTCGCAGACAGTGGGAGCAGGCCAAGGTGATTTTAAGCTACCTTTGCACCCTCCCCAATGCTATGCTGCTGTTGCAGATGGAGAGGCCTCGGACATAACTTAGATGGCCCTGGGGGCCTAAATTATGGCAGCATCCTGGGTATGTCCTGTGGACTGCAAAGGCAATCTTACAGCTATCCTCCACAGTGCTTGAGCCGGGGGGAACAGGGGAGGAAAACCTCCCCCAGTTGGGTATACAGCTTCTACAGCCCCTTTGCCCATCCCTTTTACCTGATGTAAAGGGGCTAGACCAGGGGTGAGGATCACACACACACTGAGCCTGCTTGTGATTCCAGCACCATGCTGTAACTTAAAGGAGTAATTTGGCCCAAGGCTCCGTGATGCATAGAGTCTTTCCAGACTGTGTTTTATGGTTTCTAAGCCTACTTTAACCATAATTTGCACTCATAAAGATGAAAACAAAACCAAAAGCACCGCTGTTTTCAGCGAGGGACTCTCCTCATCATCAAAAAAAGGGAAGTGTGGTGCGTGACAAACCTGAAATTGCCTTTCACACAACAATATGTCAATCCTTTTCTTCCATATCATTTTGTTCACTATGTTGTAAAAATAGCAACTGCAGTTTTATTCCCAAAATCTGGAAGTCTTGAACAATGGCTTACACATTTTCAAAAGGGGCCAGTGATTTTGGGTTCTGATTTTCAGACGGTGGATACTCAACACTTTCCAATAATCGGGCACCTTTAAGAGGTCGTGTAGAGGGGTGGCTGTTTATAATGTTCATGGCCAGGTATCACTTTGCAGACACCCTGATTCATTTAGCTCTTAAGAACTGCACACAGCCTTTCATGTGACTAACCACACAGCCTTTCATGTGACTAACCACACACCCTGCATAGGGCTCATCTTACAACAGAAACAACGCTTAACAAAGTCCATCACCAGACAACAGTCTGTACTTAGCACTAGTGATTTCTCTCCCAAGCCAGAGTGCTTCTTCCATCCCAGTCTGGTCTCACAGCCCATCTTCCCAGCTCTTCCTAGGTGGAGCGGAGCCTTCTGGCAAAGGCCTGTAGGCCCCGAATTTCTAGGCCCAAATGCCATCCAGATTTCTCCACAGGAGACTTCTGTTCCCTGGGCTCCCTTAGTCTCAGGGTCTTCCCTGCAGGAGTCCTTCCAACTACCTGCAGTCTCTCTACACTTCGTCCCTTCATTTCATCCTCCTGCTGCTTTTCATAGAGCAGTCACCCTGATGTCTCCCAGATGTGGCTCATACTGTAATCAGGGTTGGCTAGCTTCGGCCCTTAAGGGCAAGCCAACCTCGTATAGGTCTTAAGATATGCCCCAAAAACTGTTGCACCAAAATGACTAGTCACTTTAGAAAATGTTGACCTATAGTTACATAGGCCATTTCATTCTCTTTATTGAAAATTCTTTTTTCTCCCTACTTCGTGCATTTTCACGAATTGCTAAATCAGCTTCCAGCTAAAGATAAATAGTTTTCCAGTAATAACTGGAGATACTAAAAGCTATGTTTTAGGATGTCATAAAGCCTGCTGTCTGTGCTGTACTGCTTAATCCTGATGACACATCCAAGAGAGACAGACAAGGAACAGAAGGGATGTAAAAATGTCTCATTCAGTATAAAGACAAATAACATTCGTTCCCTTTTTGCAGATCTTTTTGGAGGGTTAAAATTATAGCTACAATTAGATTAAGCAACATTTGAACCAAAATATTAGCTGTGGGTCCTTCAAACAGTGAGTCATTTGATGGATGGAGATAATTTAATAATACACCTACTCAGACTTCTTCATTTCCAAAAGGTGATCTTTAGATGTTTAACAACTCTCCAGCTTGTGCTGAAACTGAATGCTAAAAGAATGGTATATCAATTAGAGAGCAAGTGCTAATGTAGTCCTTTCTGTATTAGTAGCAAATTATCATCTAAAGATTACCTCGGTTTTTAAAATTTTACATTTAAAAAAAATGTAAAACTACATTTTTAGATGTACTGGACAATTTTCATCATCTGCATTTGACTGTGACGTTACTCTTGCCATGGATTCCATTCCTAAACCTCATTAACTAGGTCATGTGGCTTACTACTCATAGCAAACTATTGGGGGAGTCTGTGCGAGCTGATTCCTAACCTTGTCAGGGCCACTGATTTAGTATGTGTCTGGTCCCTTTTAACACGTCATTGACACCGCTTGGTGCCTCAGTCAGCCCAGATGGAAAATTGAATGAAGCACAGGAATGCTGAAAATTGTATGCTATCTCTCAGCTGAGTTCTGCTGGGCAGAGGCGTTACATGAGAGAGAAATCTGCCTCTTACATGAAACTCCAGGTGATGCTACCCACTCTATTGTTGTAACTACAAGACCTTCTGTATATGACTCTTCATGGAAGCCAAAGTCTTTGTGTGATATAAAGAAATGACTTATAGAGGACTCCAAAAAAGCTGAGAACCATGTAGAAGACAAAACCCCTTAAAAAAGACCCTTGTAGTGAGGAAGCCACTCACTAGCTAAGGGATTGTCTACACAGGACGATACTGTGCAGCAAGCCAGGGTGTGACTCTACAGTGCACCAGTGTGCCCGGAAGTATCATACCATGTGGACACTGTTACAGGGCAGTGAAGGTATCAGAGTGTGCTTTGACGTATTCCTGGTTGCAACTGGAAGGACTAGGAATAGAGGTTTGACTTGAAGCGCATTTATAAAACAACGAGGAGGTGTAATTCCCAGCTCGGGTGGATGGAAATGTGCTGGTTCTGCTCTAGTTAGTGCCTAAAAATAGAAGTGTGGCTTCAGCAGCATAGGTTTCGGCTTGGGCTAGCCACCTGTGGATGTACCTAGGCAGTCAGGTGGGATTGTACTCGGGCAGCTAGTCTGAGCTGCCACCTGTGCTGTGGCAGCCGCGCTGCTATTTTTAGAGCTAGCGTGTGTACGTCTGCTTGGTCTGGGAATTGCACCTCCCAGCTGCTACGCAGATGGACCCGTAGTGTCACTAAAGTGAAGAGGGGGCTTTGTATTAAATATCAGGGTAGAAGATTTTGGTCTGTTTAATTGTCTCTTCTTAAATTCACTCAGTGGCGTTGCAAGGCCTGAACCTAGAAGGAACACCTCCTGTGAGGAGTGGCATGCACTCAACACTGGAGAGTTGCTGGGCTGGGTCCCCACTATATACTTTGCTGAAGCTAACCTGAAACAACTAACTCATTTTAGCATGGGAGATTCATTTATTAGCCTTAGGACAGGAGCTCAGGCTTGTAGGCTTTAGATCTTCTCTGGCAGCACAAAGCACCTGGAAAGATTTAACTAATCCCCTGAAGAATCCTCTTATTTAAAAGGAACACAGGGGGAAGGACTGTAGATGCTGTGTGCTAGCCCCTCCTCCTGGCCCAAGGCACGGGGGTATTCTGAGGACAAAGGGGTCCTCGGAATACCCCTGTTTTAGATTTAGTTGATTTAGTTGGGGATTGGTCCTGTTTTGAGCAGGGGGTTGGACTAGGTGACTTCCTGAGGTCCCTTCCAACCCTGATATTCTATGATTCTATGATCCCTATACTCCAATGATCCTCAGGTACTGGACCAGCCTTTGGGGCCAATGAGCAGCCAGGTGTAACAGAGTGACCGAGAGTTATTTTCACTCCCCCTGTCTCCACGGCTTCACTGAATGTGTACCAGGATCTAGAACAGGGGTGGGCAAACATTTTGGCCCGAGGGCCACATCGGGGTTGCGAAATGGTATGGAGGGCCTATCCCAATTCCCGCCCCTTGACTGCCCCCCCTCAGAATCCCCAACCCATCCAACCCCTGCCCCCTGCTCCTTGTCCCCTGACCGCCCCTTTCCGGGGCCCTCCGCCCCTAACCACCCCCCGGGACCCTGCCCCCATCCAGCCTCCCCTGCTCCCTGTCCCCTGACTGCCCTGACCCCTATCCACACCCCTGCCCCCTGACAGGCCCGCCCAACCCATCCAACCCCTACGCTCCTTGTCCCCTCACCACCCTTTCCAGGACCCCCGTCCCTAACTGCCTCCCCAGGACCCCACCCCTTATCCAACCCCCCCGCTCCCTGTCTCCTGACCATCACCACCCCCGAACCTCCGCCCCATCCAACAACCCCGTCTGCCCCCCTGGGACCTCCTGCCCCTTATCCAACCCTCCCTACCCCCGCCCTCTTACCATGCCACTCAGAGCGGCAGGATAGGCTTAATTGGAAAGCCTGGGAGGTGGGCGAGTGCAAGCGTGCCTGCGGGGGATCTCAGGGGCCAGGCAGGACAGTCCCATGGGCCGGACGTGGCCCGCAGGCTGTAGTTTGCCCACCTCTGATCTAGAACTAAGTATAGTCACAAATGCTGGTGTTATTAATTATTATCATTATATGGTTTAAGTAGCTGACTTCACAGATGAGAAGTTCATCAGGTGTTATTTACATCCCGCTGTATTTCACGTAATTGTCCAAGAGAATGGGGATACACAATGGAAGGCCAGAGAACAAAAGATGGAAGTCACAACTGCCGCATGCCAACATGTGCTGTGACTTTGGAATATATGTTCCAGGTTCTTATTTGAACAACCATCAGCAGAAAGAGTCACGGTACAAGTAAACAGACTTCCTAGTACTCCCCAGAATGAGCTGTTCATGTACACTCCAACGAGATTTAGGAAGGAATTAATTTAGCCTAGAGTACAGTAGTATGTAGATCATTAATGATGCCAACCTATTGTATGGTTGTTCTATCACACGTTTATTCATCCTCTTTATTTTTCTTGACATGTTGAGGTTGGTTTATTTCTGACCTTAGCATAGGCTTTGTGGGCCAGATTGGAAAACCTTTACTTATACCAGTGAACACTTACTCACCCAAGTAGTCCCATTGACTTCAGCAGGATTACTCGAGTGTGTAAATTCTCACAGTCAGGCCCTATGAAATCTGGCCACCACCTCAGTACCTTTGGAACCTTAAAAACAACACATTTGGCTTGCAAAGGATACTGATTTATGTAGCACATCTGGAAGAGTTGCAGAGTCTGACGTGTTTCCATGGCTAATAAATGTCTTGCTGTCATTGGAGAGTGTCCCACTCTTATTACCCAAACAAAATAATGCACAGAATCACTTCCTTCCTCAAACAATTATTTTAGTTTCATTGATCCTCCTAAAAGATTTTAACTTGCCCTTCCGGAGAGAAAGCCAAAGGGAAAATCAGCAGCAAGCAAGCATCTGTTTTCCTGTATTGCAGCCAGATCTGTGCCATGTTTCCAAAACAGAGCACTTTCAATTCAGTTTGTTTAAATGCAGTTTCCAGTGTAGTTTGTCAATTGGCTGTAAAATGTCAAAAAAAAGTTGGTTGAACTTTAGAGCATTGGATGACATGTGATTAGTAAATCTGGGGCATTTCATTAGCTGCAAGTCAAACCATCCGAGTGTTACTAGCACACAGAGACCCAGGAACCCGCAAGGTGAGCTTCTTGGAGGTTACAAAGGGAGAATGTCAGAAGAAGCATTTTAACTTCACTGTTCCATTCATATCCAAATATTTATACAGGTTTGCTGTGGGGGTGAAATCCTGGACCCACCAAAGACCATGGGAGTTTTGCCACTGACTTTGATGGAGCCAGGATTTCACCCCAGGTACTTTGTTGTTGCCTCTCAAAGTCCAGCTGTGTATTGGCTCCTTTTTGCTATCTCCATCCAGCTGTGAGTGGTTAGGGGAAGGTAGAGGCAAAGGAAAGAGAGAATGAGAAAGAAGGATAGATGGTATTGATCTCATTGGAGACAGATTGTGGCAGTCCCTCATTCAGGCGTGTGGACAGAGCAAGGGGCAGCGAATGGCACGAGAAGCCTTCTTGCCTTTGCATAGACTGAGTGAGGGCCAGGCCTGACTGCCTTTTCTCCTTCTGTGTGCATTTGGGGGCTCACAGTGACACAAATGAGGGGGGGGAGGGCATGAGGCCAGGTTCACTCACCTACACTCCAGCCCCAGAGCGGAGTAGAACAGAGCATGCTGCTCAGGGAGCCCCCCATAGGGAAGTCTGGGTTAGTGCTATATATTTTGTTCAGGAGTGTGTCTTAAAGGCATGATCCAGCTTCCCTATATCACAGTGAGGACATAATGTAATTGACTATGGCTATGTTTTCTACTTCAGGAGATGTATTACAGTAGAACCTCAGCGTTACGAACACCTCGGGAATGGAGGTTGTTCGTAACTCTGAACAAAACGTTATGGTTGTTCTTTCAAAAGTTTACAACTGAACATTGACTTAATACAGCTTTGAAACTTTACTATGTAAAAGAAAAATGCTGCTTTTAACCATCTTAATCTAAATGAAACAAGCACAGAAACAGTTTTCTTACCTTGTCAAATCTCTTTTTAAACTTTCCCTTCATTTTTTAGTAGTTTATGTTTAACACAGTACTGTTACAATACTGTTTTTGCTTTTTTTTTGCCTTTTTTTTTTTTTTTTTTGGTCTCTGCTGCCTAACTGCATGCTTCTGGTTCCAAATGAGGTGTGTGGTTGACCTGTCAGTTCATAACTCTGGTGTTCGTAACTCTGAGGTTCCACTGTACTCTGTCTTGAAAAGTTCTGAGATATATTGTCTATTCTTTGCTAATGTTCATTCAATTGACAGTACCTCCTTATTATCTCATATCTTTTCCAAGCACTTATATGAGAGGTTTGTGGAACACCCTCACGAGTGCACATTCCTCCTTCAAAAAGTTCTCATTCAAAATAGCTGAATTCATTTTAAAAGCGACAGATGGAAGGAAAAAATATCACAATACTCAGCTAATTTCCCCTGTTAAGCTTAGTAATGGCTGATTGGCTGCCATTTTTCCTTGTTCCTTGGCCACGGAAAAGATGCGTCATTGTTGTATCCTAAGTCCTTGTATAAAATAAAATAATTAGGATCCAAAAGATAATCTTCTTGATCTATGCCTCGAAATAAAATCAGGAATAAAAACACTGAGATAAAACTCAGTCTTTGGTGCCTCCTTCTTTTTAACCCTACAGTTTTAGAACTTGATATCAACATTTTTGTGGCCCAGGAAATTTCTTTCATTTAATTGGTCCTCCTGCTTTAACAAAGCATTTCCTTCATAATGTACTGGAGCTTAACAAAAAAGAAAAAGAGAACAACTTTGCTGTGTTTTAAACATAGCCCTATTGCTCTGCCAATACGATGGTTATCTTTATTTTCTCTAACTAGAACACTGAATTCCCACACAAAATTGGCAATACAATTTCTGAGCTAAAACTGCAGCTACATCTTTCAGACTTTAGTAATCTTCTGTATATTGGGTCCATACTTCTTGTTCATGCTTTTAAGGCCCTACATTGCTCAAGCCTGACCTTTGCAGATGACAGTCTCTCCAGAGCTAGTGAAAAAAATTTAGAATTCACAATTGCAAGTTGGTTTTTTTTTAATATAAATTTCAATTTTAAAAAAACGTTTGAAATTTTCACCAAAAATTTCCACGATTTCAGCCTGTTTTTTCTGGCTAGATACAGGATTTGTCAAAAAAACCAAACAACCCCAAAATTCAAAATTTCAATTAAATTTCACCCAGGAAAGAGACATTTTTGCGAACGTAACCTTGAACATTACATCCCATTTTTTTGACCACCATTACATCTCCTTCCATGCTTCCCCCCACCTCTGAGCTGTGCGAGTGATGCTAGCCATGCTACCCCTTTCATATCCTCTTCTTCCTTCTATAGAGCTCCCCCATTCATGGTTACCCCCCACCCCCACCCCAAAACTTGTACATCAGGCCATTGTCCTCCTTCTTGTTCCAAGAGCTCCTAAACAGTCACTTCTCCCATGCTGCCTACTGGGAGTGAACTCACTTAGTCATAAATAACAGGCCATCAAAGTGGATATAGTGAGTGTGAGATCTGATTATTGTAACAGTTCTCTTCCTTCTCCTCTTCCTTGCCTTTTGTTTGTTCATAGCCCTCAATTGTTCAATAAAGTAAACAGTAAATTCTTCTGGACCATGGAATCATCTCAGCTGGTGTAAATCAAAATAAACCAATTGAAATCAATGAATCTACGCTGTAGCTCCATTTACAATCAGTGGATTGATGCCAGTTTATACCAGCTGAAAAGTTTTGCCCCATGTCTTTATTTGTTTCTGGAAAGCCCCAGTCACACTTTGGGTGTTCAATAATAAACGGGAACTTCTATGTTATACCCTTTTCACTAACACATATCTTGTAAGTTGATCTTGTAAGGGTGGCTCCTTTTCATTTTTGATAAGCCTAATTCTGACCTCAGGAGGGGTTAGTGGTTACTTTTCAAATGTGGGAGAAAGACAATTATCTGTAATTCATTATTTCTTGTATCCTGATCATTCAAAAAGGATCAATCATGGCATATTAGCGTGATGGTTTCACTCATCTAAAAATGGGACCTTTGGCTGGCTACAATAGAAAGAGACATGTGTGTTTCACAGCAGAAATTCAGCAAGGCTCAGTAAAGTAAATAGAGTGTTTAAACAGCTGTGAGAAGGTTACATACATTATTTGAAGACATGTAAAATCTTCTCTCTAATGATGATCTTGCCATTCCTTTCAAATTTCTCGGTGGAAAAATAACGGCAGGGCCAAAGTTTATATCTGTTTTGAAGTATGAAGAGCCATATATCACTTTCTCTCCACGTGCACTAGTCCCAGTGATGTCAGTGTGAATTTTTGCATATGGAGCAAGGGCAGTGCATAGTCTTAAGACTCACTAACATTGTGGAACTACAGGTTCCACATTTACTCATTAAGATGATTCTTGCTTTTCTTATCTTTGGCTATTTGTAAATGAAATGCTAATTATATAGAGCCATCTGTTGTATTTAAAGAATTCAGGTTCAAAGCTGTTCTGTAGAAGTTTATTTTTCAAGACCTACTTTTCTGAGTAGGTCTTGTGTTTGTGTTCAGAACAAAGTTCAGGAATCCAGTGAAGTCTACGGGTTTCCTGTCATATGGTTTGAACCAGATCTTTTCTCTCTTTTGAGAATCTGTGACAAAGAATTTCACCCACCTTTGCCACAAATACTAGCATTCTTTGACATCTGCTACAAGCATATGGAATGTACATTCATTGGACATTGATAGGTCCTGCTTTCCCTCTCCCAAGTAAATTATAGCAAGTGGTCTGGTAACCACTCACTCTGAGCGTTTCTACAGATTTATTTGCCACAAGTGATTTACAGAGTATTTTGTGACATTCTCTGGCACTTTTGAAAGGTGGGGAAAAGGAAAGGAACATAGTTTGAAAGGGATCATATTCCAACCTGGAAGTAAGGCGATCTCTCTGGAAGTCTTTCCTGTACATCTGGACTTAGATGGAGTGAGAGGTTAGATTAAGCCATGATACAGTAGGAAATTTTTTTCATATTTTGAGCCTGAATTCCTGACATGGAAAAAAGGAGCCTGACGTGGAGAAGGATCCTCGACAGTCAATACTACTCAAAGAGGGAAGATATAAATCTTTAGAAATGTATATGTAACAAATAGGAACAATAAAACAGGATTTGGACTGCAAATCAGAGTAGTTTTTATCATCCTTATAATTTCTTCTAGCCAGTTGAAAAGCTAAGTAATGCTGGTTGGGTTGTTTCTCATGAATTCACTATTCCTAAGATATTTTTTGAATGCCACTGCTACTTCCATCTTCCTTTCAGTGAACTTGTCAGAGTTCAATATTTGGGCCAAACCCTGACATTGAAGGGAATGTTGACTAAGTTAAAACACAGAGCTTGTCGGAACTTAGCACTACATAATTTTTAATAGGTAGTATCAGGGTCCACATGGCCAGTTAGTGCATGGCAGGCTAGTGCACTGTAGAGTCACACCCTGGCTTGCCACTCACCAAATCACTGTGTAGACAAGGACTTAGTTAAAATTCAGGATTTGACCCTTGAATGTTATCTTCTGCTGCACAAACTTCAAGAAAACTCACCCATCCGCTGACCCATTATGCACAAGTGAGATGCAAGGGGAGTTCCCCAGTTCTTTTCTTATTCTTTGCTGTTGTTTCATGAGCTGATGGGTACGTCCCAAATTCTTGATCCTTGAGAAATATTTCCTGTTGGAGGTGAGCATGCAACAAGGTTCTATAGTTCTCAGTGGAGGCTGGCAACACCTGAGACAGCGTATACGCAAATCTGTCATATAAACAACTCAGAGCCAGGTTAGAGTGGTGGGTGAAGATGTGATACAGGGTAGGCCTACCAGAAGGACCCTCCTCTGCCTGCCCTACTGCATCCTAGTGCTCTCAAGAATGTATAACCAGGTCTGAACAGCTTCACTTTGTTAGGCAACAGCTATTACAGACTTGAAGGAATGCAATCAATTTGTATTTGCATATTGGCTGCCACATTTTCCAAGATGTACCTTTCAGTATTGATGCTGTCACAATCTATATTCCATCAGTGGTAAGACCTTCAGATCCTCTTCTGATAGATGAAGTACTGGATTTGTAGCAAAGGCTGGCTCACATATTCTGAAAGGTTTATCAGAGATTTTTTCCTCCTCCAGACTGGGATTTTATATAGAAGAATTTTTTTTAATATTAAAATATTTCCTCTTTTCTATTCTGTCTTTAAAATAAAACCTTTGGGGCTGTTAATATCTCTGATGTTATTGCTTTGAAGTCTGCATAAAAAAGATTCCAAAGGAGAAAAAAGCTTTTTAAGGACTCATTCAGAACATTCACAATCAGTCTGTGACTTTGTAGCTCTAAATATAAATGGAACCTTTGACATAACAGAGGTTCAAGGCTTAAGCTTTTGCATGACAGTTTGAGCAGATGTGCATTTCTGAGAGTTGAATTTTCATGTATTAAGATTTCATTTATTCAAGGATATTCAAAACTCCTCTATAAAACTCTCTGCAACTGTTTTTCCCTGTGCATTTGACTATAGATTACTAAATGCATAAATGTGTCCTGCTGCCTTTTATATAGATAATTTGACAAAGAAAAAATAATTTTACATTCCCCTTTTTAGTAGTGAAAAATATTTCAGATGATTGACCCCTTCATTCATCATGCAGCACCTCTGAGCCTCAGTCACAGGCTAGGACCATGTTGTGCTGAGCACTCTACAAGCACAGACAGTCCCTGACCCCCAAGAGTTTCCAATTTGCCTACTTCTCTTTGGCTTGGAAGGAAAAACTCAGTGATGTCCTCATTAGGAAGCCTTTATTCAAATTAGTCTGTAGAGGCTAGTTTAGAGTCCCTGTCAAGGTTCCTCCCCCACTCTGAACTCTAGGGTACAGATGTGGGGACCTGCATGAAAATCTCCTAAGCTTACTTTTACCAGCTTAGGTTAAAACTTTCCCAAGGTACAAATTAATTTTATCCTTTGTCCTTGGAATATCCACTGCCACCACCAAACTCTAACTGGGTTTACTGGGAAACGTAGTTTGGACACGTCTTTCCCCCCAAAATCCTCCCAATCCTTGCACCCCACTTCCTGGGAAAGATTTGGTAAAAATCCTCACCAATTTGCATAGGTGACCACAGACCCAAACCCTTGGATCTGAGAACAATGAAAAAGTATTCAGTTTTCTTACAAGAAGACTTTTAATAGAAATAGAAGTAAATAGAAGTAAAGGAATCACCTCTGTAAAATCAGGATGGTAGATACCTTACAGGGTAATTAGATTCAAAACATAGAGAATCCCTCTAGGCAAAACCTTAAGTTACAAAAAAGACACAGACAGAAATAGTCATTCTATTCAGCACAGTTCTTTTCTCTGCCATTTAAAGAAATCATAATCTAACACATACCTAGCTAGATTACTTACTAAAAGTTCTAAGACTCCATTCCTGTTCTGTACCCGGCAAAAGCAACATACCGACAGACACAGGCCCTTTGTTTTTCTCCCTCCTCCCAGCTTTTGAAAGTATCTTGTCTCCTCATTGGTCATTTTGGTCAGGTGCCAGCGAGGTTACCTTTAGCTTCTTAACCCTTTACATGTGAGAGGATTTTTCCTCTGGCCAGGAGGGATTTTAAAGGGGTTTACCCTTCCCTTTATATTTATGACATGCCCCCGAATCTCAGCTAGGGTGAAACACTGGCTGGGATTTCTTCCTGGAGCTCTAGGAAAAACAGAGTTAATAAGACACATGCATCTCTAAATATACTACCAAGTACATAAAGACTAATAATATTTTCCACATCTCAAGGACGATTTTAACCAGTTGATTCTGGGAAACTTTCACGGGAGAGTGCATCAGCCACTTTGTTAGAAACTCCTGAGATGTGTTGGATGTCGAAATCAAAATCTTGGAGAGCTAAACTCCACCAAAGAAGTTTTTTTGTTATTTTCTTTGACGGTGTGAAGCCACTTCAGTGCAGCATGGTCGGTTTGCAGGTGGAAACGCTGTCCCCAAACATATGGGGGTAGCTTTTCCAGAGCGTAGACAATGGCGTAACATTCTTTTTCACTGACTGACCAGTTGCTTTCCCTCTCAGACAGTTTTTTGCTGAGAAACACTACAGGGTGGAATTCTTGATCAGGTCCTTTCTGCATTAAAACTGCTCCCAGACCACACTCAGACGCATCTGTGGTTACTAGGAACGGTTTGTCAAAGTCTGGGGCCCTTAGTACAGGGTCAGACATGAGTGTCGCTTTAAGCTTGTTAAAGGCCTTCTGACACTTTTTAGTCCACTGAATGGCATTTGGCTGTTTCTTTTTGGTTAGGTCTGTCAGTGGGGCGGCGATTTCGCTGTATTGCGGTACAAATCGTCTGTAATAACCGGCCAAGCCTAAGAAGGATTGAACCTGTTTCTTTGACTTTGAGACAGGCCACTTTTGGATAGCATCTACTTTGGCCTGTAGGGGGCTGATAGTTCCTTGAACCACCTGGTGTCCAAGGTAAGTCACTCTGTTTAGGCCTATTTGACACTTCTTAGCCTTAACAGCTAGTCCTGCCTCCCTTATGCGCTCAAGGACTTTTTGTAGATGTTCCAGGTGTTCTGCCCAGGAATCCAAAAATATGGCCACATCGTCAAGGTAGGAGACTGCATATTCTCCTAATCCCTCTAGGAGACCATCTACAAGTCTTTGGAAAGTGCATTTCGCAGCCCGAAAGGGAGTACATTAAATTCATACAGCCCGAGATGTGTGGTGAAGGCTGACCTTTCCTTGGCAGATTCATCTAGCGGTACCTCTCAGTACCCCTTGGTTAAGTCCAAGGTAGAGATGAACTGGGCCCATCCCAGTTTCTCTAATAGTTCATCTGTGCGTGGCATTGGATAGTTGTCTGGGTGAGTTACAGCATTTAGCTTACGGTAGTCCAAGCAAAAACGAATTTCCCCATCTGGTTTGGGAACTAGAACCACTGGAGATGCCCATGCACTTCCAGAGGGGCGGATTACACCCATCTGTAACATATCCTGGATCTCCCGTTCTATAGCAGTTTTAGCTTGAGGAGACACCTGATAAGGTTGGACTCTAATTGGGCGACCATTACCTGTGTCAATGGAGTGGTATGCCCGTTCAGTCAGTCCTGGGGTGGCTGAGAACGTTGGCGCGTAGCTAGTGCACAGCTCCTGGATCTGCTGTCGCTGCATATGCCCAACGGTCATGGAGAGGTTCACCTCTTCCACACCACCAGCACTTTACCCTTCATAGTAGACACCTTCAGGCCACTCAGTGTCGTCTCCTCCCTGGGCTGTAAACTGACAAACCTTTAATTCTCTGGAATAAAAGGGCTTTAGAGAATTAATACGGTACACCTTAGGCTTTCGGTTGGAGGTGGGGAATGCTATGAGATAATTAACAGCTCCCAGGCGCTCCTGGACCGTGAATGGCCCTTCCCACGATGCTTCCATTTTATGGGCCTGGAGCCGCCTTTAAGACCATGACCTGGTCCCCTACTTTGAAGGAACGCTCTCTGGCATGTTTATTATACCAGGTTTTTTGCTCTTTTTGAGCATCCTGTAAGTTTTCTTTAGCAAGGGCTAAAAAGGTTCGGAGGGTGTTTTGTAGGTTGGTTACAAAGTCCAGAATGTTAGTTCCTGGAGAAGGTGTAAATCCCTCCCATTTCTGCTTCACCAACTGTAATGGCCCCTTAACCTCACGGCCATATACAAGTTCAAATGGTGAAAACCCTAAACTGGGGTGTGGTACAGCTCTGTAGGCAAAGAGCAACTGCTGCAACACTAGGTCCCAATCATTGGAGTGCTCATTTACGAATTTACGTATCATGGCCCCCAAAGTTCCATTAAACTTCTCCACCAGGCCATTTGTCTGATGGTGGTAAGGAGTGGCAACCAAGTGATTTACCCCATGAGCTTCCCAAAGGTTTCCATAGTTTCTGCCAGGAAATTAGTCCCTGCATCTGTGAGGATGTCGGAGGGCCAACCTACCCTGGCAAAAATGTCTGCTAGTGCCTGGCACACACTTTTAGCCCTGGTGTTGCTTAGAGCTACTGCTTCCAGCCATCGGGTGGCAAAATCCATGAAAGGCAGTATGTACTGCTTTCCTCTGGGTGTCTTTTTTGGAAAAGGACCCAGAATATCCACAGTTACTCGCTGAAATGGAACTTCAATGATGGGGAGTGGCTGGAGAGGGGCTTTGTCCTGGTCTTGGGGTTTTCCCACTCTTTGGCATACTTCACAAGACCGGACATAGGTTGAAACATCCTTGCCCATTCCCTCCCAGTGGAATGACCCGCCCGAAACGGTCTTTGGTCCTGTTCACCCCAGCATGGCCACTAGGGTGATCGTGGGCTAAGCTCAAGAGCTTGGCCCGGTATTTAGTTGGAACTACCAACTGTCTCTGAGGATGCCAGTCTTCCTGGTGTCCACCAGAAAGAGTTTCCTTGTATAAAATTTCTCTTTCTACAACAAACCTGGATCGATTAGAAGAGCTGAGAGGTGGTGGGTTGCTCCGTGCCACCGTCCAAGCTCTCTGGAGGCTTTCATCTGCTTCCTGTTTGGTCTGGAACTGTTCCCTTGATGCTGGAGACATCAGTTCCTCATTGGATTGTGGACCTATGCTTGGTCTCTCTGGAAGCGATGTAGGGGATAGGGCTGTTTCCGTTGACTGTGAACCGCTCTCCGCTGGGACACTATATTGGGGTTCAGGCTCCGGCTGAGCCTCTTGTGTAGGGTTATGGGCTGCTGCCGGTTCAGGTTCAGTGGGTCCTTCTGGTGTTGAGGTTGCAAGTACTGGATTCAGTGCTGGCAATAGGTCTGGTGTTGGTTGTTCGGCTGGTTCCAGTTCTGGGATTGGTTCCATCTGGGTCTCTGGGACTGGATCCACTACTGCTGTTGCAGACATTGGCATGGGGTCCGGGTCCATCACCTCTGACCAGGTCCTGATAGAAGTTTCTGGAACAGAGCTAGGCGTCACAGCTTGTTTAGCCTGGCTGCGGGTGACCATTCCCACCCTCTTAGCCCGCTTCACATGATTGGCCAAGTCTTCCCCCAACAGCATGGGGATGGGATAATCATCATAGACTGCAAAAGTCCACTTTCCTGACCAGCCCTGGTACTGGACAGGCAACTTGGGTGTAGGCAAATTGAAAGTGTTGGACTTGAAGGGTTGAATTGTCACTTGGATCTCTGGGTTGATTAAATTGGAGTCCACTAAGGAAGCATGGATAGCTGACACTTGTGCTCCGGTGTCCCTCCATGCGGTAACCTTCTTCCTGTCCACACTCACAGTTTCCCTCCGCTCCAAGGGTATCTGGGAGGTATCTGGGCCTGCAGACCTCTGGTGTGATTCCGGTGCAATGAACTGTAATCTGTTGGGTTTCTTGGGGCAGTTGGCCTTTACGTGCCCCAGCTCGTTACATTTAAAACATCGTCCAGCTGACGGGTCACTGGGGCGAGGTGGGTTGCTGGAGAATGGGGTGGTGGGACGATAAGGTGTCTGGAGGGTTCTTTGGGAGGTAGGTGGGGCCTTGGGTGGCCCACGGTAATAGGATGTGGTCTGGGGTTGTCCCTTCTGGTCTCCGCTCCAACTGCGACCAGTTTTCTTCTTCTCTGCCACCTCCACCCATCTGGCTCCAATCTCTCCTGCCTCGATTACAGTTTTGGGCTTCCCATCTAGGATGTATCTTTCTATTTCCTCAGGAACCCCCTCTAAGAATTGTTCCATTTGCATTAGGAAGGGCAAATTTACTGGAGATTCAACACTTGCTCCTGATATCCAGGCATCCCAATGTTTCACAATGTGGTAGGCATGTCGGGTAAATGACACGTCTGGTTTCCACCTTAGGGCTCTGAACGTCCGACGAGATTGCTCGGGTGTTATCCCCATTCTGACTCTCACCTTGGATTTAAACAGTTCATACTTGTTCATGTGTTCTTTAGGCATTTCAGCTGCCACCTCAGCTAAGGGTCCACTGAGCTGCGGCCTAAGCTCTACCATGTATTGGTCAGTAGAGATGTTGTACCCAAGGCAGGCCCTTTCGAAGTTTTCTAAGAAGGCCTCAGTATCATCGCCTGCCTTGTAAGTGGGGAACTTTCTGGGATGGGGAGTGGTACCTGGAGAAGAATTGCTAGGGTTTGTTGGTATATTCTGCTGAGCCTTTACCTTCTCCATCTCCAGTGCATGCTTCCTCTCTTTTTCCCTCTCCTCCTCCACATGCTTCCTCTCTTTTTCCTTATCCTCCTTCTTCAGCCGCATGAATTCTATCTGTCTTTCATGTTCCCTTTGTTTTTTCTCAGCCTGAAATCTGGCTAATTCCAGCTTTTGTCGAACCATGGATTTTGTCATCCTAACCTCTCTGTTTTTAACTAACTTTACACCCAAGGTTTAGAAATAAACAAACAAAATTTGGCTGTAAAATTTTGCTGTGCTGGAATAGAATACCTATTCTCTGATAGTGATTGTCAGCCTACAGAAAAAGACAATTCCCTTTGTCTCTGCTCTGGCCCCAAATCAAAGCAAAAAACCTCCAACTACTTGGAAACCTGCTTACCAGCAGACCAAAGGAAAAAAAACCATTCCTTTCAAACATGTGCTCCTTGTAAAAAAAAAAATCAAAATCCTAAAGAAAAGCCCCTGCCACTTTTGTCTCCAGGCAAATGGGTAGAACACCCCCCCATTTACTTTTAGGAAAAAAAATACTTCTGGTTTACCAAGAGTGTGAATTTCCCTGCAGGAGGTTAAGTACCCTGCCTCCAGGCAAAGAAAACCTGCAATTCACAATTGATTGATAATTCACAATTGATAATCCCCTTTTGTCTCTGCTCTGTCCCCAAAGCAGAGAAAAAAACAAGCTGCTTTCCAGCAGCTCCAAAGGAAAAAAAATTTCCTTTTTAAAATCTGTATTTCTAGTTCAAAAAATCTCAAATTGATCTCAAAATGATTTTAGGTTAATCCCACCACTCTGCCACTATGTCAAGGTTCCTCCCCCACTCTGAACTCTAGGGTACAGATGTGGGGACCTGCATGAAAACCTCCTAAGCTTACTTTTACCAGCTTAGGTTAAAACTTCCCCAAGGTACAAATTAATTTTATCCTTTGTCCTTGGAATATCCACTGCCACCACCAAACTCTAACTGGGTTTACTGGGAAACGTAGTTTGGACACGTCTTTCCCCCCAAAATCCTCCCAACCCTTGCACCCCACTTCCTGGGAAAGGTTTGGTAAAAATCCTCACCAATTTGCATAGGTGACCACAGACCCAAACCCTTGGATCTGAGAACAATGAAAAAGTATTCAGTTTTCTTACAAGAAGACTTTTAATAGAAATAGAAGTAAACAGAAGTAAAGGAATCACCTCTGTAAAATCAGGATGGTAGATACCTTACAGGGTAATTAGATTCAAAACATAGAGAATCCCTCTAGGCAAAACCTTAAGTTACAAAAAAGACACACAGACAGAAATAGTCATTCTATTCAGCACAGTTCTTTTCTCTGCCATTTAAAGAAATCATAATCTAACACATACCTAGCTAGATTACTTACTAAAAGTTCTAAGACTCCATTCCTGTTCTATCCCCGGCAAAAGCAGCATACCGACAGACACAGATCCTTTGTTTTTCTCCCTCCTCCCAGCTTTTGAAAGTATCTTGTCTCCTCATTGGTCATTTTGGTCAGGTGCCAGCGAGGTTACCTTTAGCTTCTAAACCCTTTACAGGTGAGAGGATTTTTCCTCTGGCCAGGAGGGATTTTAAAGGGGTTTACCCTTCCCTTTATATTTATGACAGTCCCACATCTTGTTCTGGCAACAGCTTTGTCATAATCACCTAAGATATAATGATTGTCTTCCTAGGTCAAAAAACAATATGTACTTTTGTTATTACTGAAGTAACATCACTAACTCTGCTCCTCTAGTCTTAAGCTCCATTTTTCAAAGTTCTACCTATCCACCTAAGGTGATCACATTTAAGAGTTCCTTCTCCTTTGAGAGATATCAGTAATAGAACCAGTTTTCCCCATTTTAAGTACATGCAGGTGATAGAATCTTTCCAAGTGGAAGAAACATTTTAGTGAGCCCACTTTATCTATCTATGGCCTGTTGTGATAATTGGGCTTACAAATTTACCCTAACTGTATGCTCCACTGTAAGAAGTACGTGAAAGTTCATAAGATGTCACAGTAACCTATAAAGCCAGGTATTGTTGGGGAAAGGTATGAAAGGGAGACAGACTGAATTAGTCCAAGTAAAAATGCCTACTGATGTAGCTCAAGGACTGTGTTAGAATTCATGCTTGATAAACAAGAAAAGTGTGGAACCAGAAATTAGTGAGCCAAAATTGGTATGTTGTAAAGTAGGCCCACCTGGTGGACAAAATAATGAGGGGATGGTCTATTTCACCCACCGTTCCCTCTGTTTGTCCTAGTAAAGGAGACTTTCAGGAGAAAAACTGAATCAAGCTTCACCATCTCCTGGGTCCCCAAGCTTTCGTTATCCTGATTCTGAGAGATGTCCTGACCAGACCGTGCCAGAGAGAGGAACTCAGATGACATATCCACCTCAGCTGGCTGGCTCCAGCTGAACTCCAAACAGCATCTGGAATGAAATGGGATCAGATTTTAACAACAGTAACAGCAGCAGCAGCTCTAGCCTATCTCAATTAACTACTCTTTCCCCCAAAAGGACAGATATAACCATCATTGATACCATCTAAGAGACTGTCAAATAAGAAGTTTTTTCCATCTAAAAACCTTCTCCAGCAAAAGGGAAAGGGAACAAGGAATGCTGTTAACATGAAAGCCTTACTTAGTACTTTACATTTCAAATGTTTTCATTGTTTTGCCTTCTTTTCTTTATCTTTAATAAAAGGTTAAAATTATTTTTAATTATATGTTTGCCATGGTACTAAGCAAGCTGAGGTCTCTGTGTCCCAATCCCTGATTTTGTTTAATACTGCTTATTATTGGATGGTGACTGGGTCATGTTATATCTTTAGCCCATATGTTCTATCTAACTTAATACAGCCCCATTATCTTAGTATTTGAGATTACTTTCTTTTTTCATGTGTCTTGCCACATCTGTTTGGAGCTCTTCTTTCCTCCACCCATGTCTTTGAGTCACTTGCTCTTACACCCCTCCTTTCCCATTTAGCGTATGAGAGACTTTTTCTAAAATGCTCTCTGATGGTGTGTCTAAGGAAGGCAATATACTGCATGAATTCATTGTATTGTAATCTGAAAATTAATACACTGAAAAAAATGCCGAAATGCACTATGCAGGCTTTCTGGCTTCGAACAATTGACTAGGTAGTGTGCTCTACTTACTTGGTATCTCAGAAATTCAAACTCATAATTTATGGGTGAATGGTATGAGCATGAAATCTAGCTATATCTTGATCCATTATGCAAGCCTCCATTGTGCTATGGTCTTACTGCTGAATTTTTTAATTCTTTATAAATCCGATTTCAAGAGGAACTATTAATGTGGCTGCTACTATAACTAGTCCCTTAGAAAGGCAAGATATCCTTCTGAATCTACAATATATTTTAATTGTATTATAACAGTCTCACTAAGGAATTACTTCCACTAAAATATTAAGAAAACGCTGATTTGTGGTCACCATCAGTGTGATATTATCTACTTAACCAATGTCACATGTACCTGGTCCATTTGAAAGGCCTGCATCTTCCTGCTGAATGCAGAGTTTGTAGTACAGCCTTACATTTTGTTCACTTCAAGGCAGCATCCACTGAACACCATATGGTGCATATAAGAGAAGGATCTAACTTTTAAAGACGTTGAGACTTTTAATAAAGAGTGTGTGTGTGTGTTTGTTTTTTAGGGGCAATGCTTCATCAGTGTCTGGGATACAAGTGGCGCAAAAGGCCAGTGGAAATAGAAAATAGAATTCCTAATGACATTTGCAAAAAGGAAAGGAGTACTAGTGGCACCTTAGAGACTAACCAATTTATTTGAGCATAAGCTTTCGTGAGCTACAGCTCACTTCATCGGATGCATTCAGTGGAAAATACAGTGAGGAGATTTATATACACACAGAACATGAAACAATGGGTGTTACCATACACACTGTAAGGAGAGTGATCACTTAAGATGAGCTATTACAAGCAGGAGAGCGGGGGGCGGGGAGGAAGAAAACCTTTTGTAGTGATAATCAAGGTGGGCCATTTCCCGCAGTTAACAGGAATGTCTGAGGAGCAATGGGGGGAATAAACATGGGGAAGTAGTTTTACTTTGTGTAATGACACATCCACTCCCAGTCTCTATTCAAGCCTAAGTTTATCGTATCCAGTTTGCAAATTAATTCCAATTCAGCAGGCTCTCGTTGGAGTCTGTTTTTGAAGATTTTTTGTTGAAGAATTGCCACTTTTAGGTCTGTAATCGAGTGACCAGAGACATCGAAGTGTTCTCCAACTGGTTTTTGAATGTTATAATTCTTGACATCTGATTTGTGTCCATTGATTCCTTTATGTAGAGACTGTCCGGTTTGACCAATGTACATGGCAGAGGGGCGTTGCTGGCACATGATGGCATATATCATATTGGTAGATGTGCAGGTGAACAAGCCTCTGATAGTGTGGCTGATGTGATTAGGCCCTAGGATGGTGTCCCCTGAATAGATATGTGGACACAGTTGGCAACGGGCTTTGTTGCAAGGATAGGTTCCTGGGTTAGTGGTTCTGTTGTGCGGTGTGTGGTTGCTGGTGAGTATTTGCTTCAGGGTGGGGGGCTGTCTGTAGGTAAGGACTGGCCTGTCTCCCAAGATTTGTGAGAGTGACGGGTCGTCTTTCAGGATAGGTTGTAGATCCTTAATGATGCGTTGGAGATGTTTTAGATGGGGGCTGAAGGTGATGGCTAGTGGCGTTCTGTTATTATCTTTGTTGGGCCTGTCCTGTAGTAGGTGACATCTGGGTACTCTTCTGGCTCTGTCTATCTGTTTCTTCACTTCAGCAGGTGGGTATTGTAGTTGTAAGAATGGCTTGATAGAGATCTTGTAGGTATTTGTCTCTGTCTGAGGGGTTGGAGCAAATGCGGTTGTATCGTAGAGCTTGGCTGTAGACGATGGATCGTGTGGTGTGGTCTGGGTGAAAGCTGGAGGCATGTAGGTAGGAATAGCGGTCAGTAGGTTTCCGGTATAAGGTGGTGTTTATGTGACTATCGTTTATTAGCATTTGGATCACTAGGTCAGCCTTCTTCAGAACTGATGTGTTTAAAAAAAGATAGAGGCCAGATTCTGTCAGCCTGACGTAGAGTAGTACTTTATTACTTGAACCTGGCCCACAGTTAGTGCCTGTGTTCAGACTGCTATCTTTCCACTCAGCGAGGGCTACGTTCTGAAATCCTCACTCACACTGAGCAGCCCTTACCTGTTTGAATGTTCCCCTGGACTCCAATGGGATTGCACACGGAGGTGCTGCATTTCATGAGTAGGAATTACAGAACTGGACCCAGTGTTGAGGACAAGTATGGGCAGGGTAACAAGCAAGAGACCAGCCCCCACTCGCCTTGTATGGCCCACACAAGGCTCTGTCGCAGTTACAGTTCCTGCTCCGGAGGGTGTCTGACATCCCAAAGGCAACAGAGAGGAAGCCCTGGCCCTGTCTATTACAGCCATTTTCCACACGTTACACTCATTCCAGTTACGTTTAATGATGATGATGATTAACTTTATAGATTCCTATCACATCCGCTAAACAAGCACAAACTGTAGTTTACTGTATGTACTACAAATTCAATCATGTTCTTAAGATTTTCTTCTACATAACTTACCTCCAGGGTATCATAATCCGAAATTTAAAGTGGCTGCAAAGAAAGATTTATTGAACATCAAGTCCTCTGTTCCCTTAATGTTCATTCTCTCCCCATTCATTGTATAGGAGCTTAGGCACCTAACTCAGACTTTGTGCATAGCTGTGATCTTCTAGGCTACTGTCTCCCTTTGTGCATTCAGGCCATTGTTTGAATAACAACGTCCTCAAAAGAAACTAGATGAAATTAGTACACTAAAAAAGAAAGTTGATAAAACAAACGTACATCTCAATATGCCATTCCTATCTATGCAGAAATTAGAATTATGAAAAACAATGGCTGCCCCTGGATAACTCAGTTTTCGAAGGAGCATATGGAGAATGACCAATGATTTTAGCCTTTTGTTGTCATTTTCTTTCCTAGTTATCATTTCAGCTGCCCAGTGTTGATTGAAACATTGGAAATCCTTGATTTGTTATGAGAAAATCTGTGAGAAGAAGAGCATTAGAAGAGACTACATTCCAGAGATTAAAAATGGCAATTCTTTCATGGTTTATCTGCCTATTAAAGGCTGAGCAAAGAGCTGAAATAGAAAATGTAATGTCTCCTTCAGCACTGAATAGTCATATGATTTGTTTAAAAAAGGAATACTTGTGGCACCTTAGAGACTAACAAATTTATTTGAGCATAGGCTTTCGTGAGCTACAGCTCACTTCATCGGATGCATGAAGCTCATGAAAGCTTATGCTCAAATAAATTTGTTAGTCTCTAAGGTGCCACAAGTACTCCTTTTCTTTTTGCGAATACAGACTAACACGGCTGCTACTCTGAAACCTATGATTTGTTTAGTGTCTCGTCTGCCAAGAGAGAAAATGACACATTAATACCTTCCTTTGTCTGAAATACTAATGTTTGCACTGCTGTTTTTCAGACACCTGATCAGGGTGTACTGTACCAAAAATATCTGACTGGACTTTTTCAGTTTAATCAGAAACAGAGGCTATCTCTGTGTTTTCCAGACCAGCTGGCTCATTCTCTGTTCACTGATGTAGATGAACTATGAGCCTGTTCAGTCATTCACCCACGGATGGAGCAAGGTTAATGTTCTGATGGAAATGAAAATAATTATGATTTTTGTGGATCAAATTTCTTGGAATATGAAATAAAATACTGAACAAAAGCTATAATTCACCTAGCAGAGTCATCCTGTAATGAAATTTCTGGGTTGTTTCCTAATTATTTCAAGATACTATGCCATCAAATCTTAATACATTTTATTAGAATAAGCATGTGTTTTATATGACATGAGCAGACAGCCTGAGGGAATGAGTGAAGCACTCTGGGGCTTTTCTTGCAGGGCATTCTTTCATTGTATGACTTATTGGGTCTTAAAATTATTTTTAAGAATCTGCTTCTTTGTGTTTTTTCATCCTGGAAATATGGTAGGAAACAAAAGCCATGCAGGAAAATAATATACATTGGTACCGTGCATGCACAGTTAAGATAATGTTTCAAAAAATGTGCTCTCCAAACGACATTAATTACTTTCACAATATGAAACTGCTCAAGATGCCAGCTGACCTTACACAAAGAGAATCCTATTGACAAAGGTTTTGATTGTTCTTGGATAAACTAAAGACATTCTATAAGGACTTTATAAAGGAATTCGTAATGTTGTTCTCTGAGGAAACTCTGGACCTGATTCTTGTTTACATTAAGACCATTTTGCACCACAGAGTAAAGTGGTTTTAGTGTAACAGACCTATGGGTCTATACACCTCCTAGAGTTGTGCGCAGTTAGGAATAATGGGGGCTAGACATCTATGACGAATGGAGATAAAGCCCTAAAATATTCACATGTTTATCTGAACCACTTCAATTTTCAGAATTGGGATGGCAATTCTGGGACAGAGGGGGCAGGCTTTCATGTGAGATTTCCTGTACCTCCTGCTTCAGTCAGGCCACAAATGCACTAATAAGTCCTCTTCTCACGGTGTTTTTGACACTGAACCTTCCACAGACTCTTCCACAACAGACAAGAACCAAGAACATCAGGGGCCTGTGAAAATGAAAAGATAATGATGGTTACACATTACTAAATAGCAGACTAGATTTTCCATAGGTATTCCTCTGCTTTGGCAAGCCCAGATATTAACATAAAGTGGACACCCCAAAATGTTTGTTTTTTCCTTCATCAGGAATTAAACATGAATGAAGATTTGTGCAAATATATTCTCTGGCTGCTATTCTAATAGGGTGAATGTCACATGCACCACCTCTGCGCCCTCAAACAAATTAACAGGTTTTGTATAGGAAACAATCCAGGGCTGAGAGATAGAATCCATCCTACATCTATGTGCAGGAGATAGGACAGCTCTGCCAATCTGGTTTCATAGTTGCTGTTTCAGCCCCTGTGCTGGAGTGGCAATTTCAGCCTCTGTTCATCTCCTACAGTGGCAGTTATGGAGTTGTAACTACTGCATCCATGTAACTGTTGAATCCAGTGCACCAGCCCTACCTTAAATGAACCCTCTGTGTCAGCCCCTATGGAGCTGGTCTGGAGCCTTGTTCTGGCACTCGGGGTGGGTAAGAAGTTCTGTGTGACCACTATGGTCATCATTCCTTGCACAGTGGAACTGCGCAACTTCCACTGCATTGAGGGCCTGTCACTGGGTGGCACTGGCCCTGTAAGAGGGAAGAGACCAGCGGACTGTGACTTGTAGTTGACCTCAGTTGGGCTTAAAAGAGGGCTTCTGGGCCCTAGAGGGAAGAGAGACCAGGTGAGTCACAGCTGCCTGGGCCAGTCAGGAAAGAACAGGTGAGGGTTGCCTGGGAGTGAGAGTGTCAGATTGGCAGGTGAGAGCTGCCAGAGACCAGGAGGATGGAGGAGGTCCCTGAAGGTGGTTGCGAGGGAAGGCTGAAGGCAGGAGAGCAGGAAGAGGGGGTTCCTGGCTGACTCCTCGAGCCAGACAGCCGGTGCTGGAGGATGGAGAGCAGCAGAGGGAACTGCCTGCTGACTTCAAGCTGACGAGCCAGAGCCAAAGGCCAGAGAGGGCTGAAAGTAGGGAAACAGTGAGAGCTGGGCTCAGGGGAACATTGAGAGGGCTGGGGAATGAGGGCTGCTCCCTTGGTGAGGGTGATCTCCCTGCAGAGAGGCTGGCAGCGTGGGGCAGGTTTCCTGCTGGGAAGAGCGGGGCTGTACTCCAGCTGGAAGGTCTGGGTGGCTGTTCTGACAGAAAAGGACTGACGAGGAGCCTAGGTGTGGAAGCAAATGTTGGAGTGTGACGTGCTGTGTCAGTGGAGAAGAGGATGTCTCAGTTTAGGAACTACATGCACGGGGGGTGATAAATGGTCTGTGTTTGAGGGGGGGTCTTCTGTTAGGACTGTTTGCACTATGTTTTGGGTAATAAACCAGCATCAAGGAGGGGAACTGTTAGGCAAGAGAGCTGTCTTGGAGTTACTGGAGACTCTGACAGAGGGAATGAGGCCAGCATGCCTGTTCTGCTGCAGCCTGCCACTGGAGGGCACTCCAGGTGAGCTGCCCTGTGACAGGGCCTTCTATGGCCCCAGAATGGATGGGAGAATTTCATTCATAGCTGTTATGGGCCTGATTCTGATCTCACACTGCTTGTGCCCAAACATCATTTGCTTCTGGGAAGTTTTTCCTGATTTCTACCAGTATAAATGAGGGCATAGTTAGCTCCATATTACAGTGTTGTCAATTCCCATAATTTTCTCAGGAAACTTGGTGTTTCTGTTAAAGTTCTAGCTCCTGAAGTCAGATGATAAAGTTGAGATTATCACGTAAGGGTTCCATCCCTTACAATTGTGGAGAAAACCTTGAAAACCTGGATCTTAAAGGCTCAAAATCCAGAGAACAGATACCCCTACTCCCCCTGCATTTATTATGTGATAAACTCATCATTTTGCAAGCTGATCTCATGAATCATGACGGCCTCACTCGTGATTTATGATTCAACTTGAGGTTGGCTGTACTACCGATATGTTTTGTCCAGCTCATTAAGGGCCTGCTCCAAATCCTATTGAAGTTAGTAGATGCCTTTCCACTGACTTCAATGAGGCTTGGTCAGGCTCTATCTGTCCTTTCTGAGACTGTTTACTGAAACAAATGTAGAAAAATCTAAAATAAAATGCATTTTAGAACTACAGTGTTCCACAAAACCTGCCAATTTTGGAAAGACAGGAAATGTGTTCTCAAGTGGAGTATTTCTGTTACGGTGAAGATGGCTCTGAAACCCATTCCCCCTAAGATCTATTTCATTGCCTATCAACCAGATGGGCCATAACCCCAGTCAGACCTTTACAATAATAATAATGTAGTTATTATTGATAGAATTTGATATTTCATGGGCAAATCAACTTCCTATCAAAATAAGCACATCACATCCCTGTAATAAAGCTGAATCTATGTGCTGGTGATTGTGGAATATCATGATCTAATTAAATCATATTTTGCACCTTTTTGCTCATTCATGTTAATCTCCCACAGAGCTCCGGATTAACTGGACTGTTTACATGCTGTAATCCCCACAGTGGGTTTTGCCATTGTGGGATTTTGATGTTAATGCCAAGGAATCAGTGAGCACTGAAAAGCCAAAGCTGTTTAATTTTTACTTAGCTAAGACAATATTGTGAGGTTTCTGTGGCTAAATGAGATATTTGATTTAGATAACTCAAGAAAATTCACAGCTGTTATTTGGCGCTTCAAAAACTCCTGCATTAACAAGAGATTTGCAGATGTCTGTCATTCAAAGCATTGGATAATAATCAGTGTCTTGACAAATTCAAACTGATATTAGCTTCTGCTGTTTTTAATATGCAATTTCCACTTACCCCATCTGCCACTTGCATTACAAAGAGGAGATGCTTTGATAAAAGAAGAGATTTACATGCTGTCTGAAAAAAAATCAGCAATCAGTTTCCAGAGCCGGGGAAAGTGAGACCACAAGTCCTCTTACTTCTATAGGCGATCACTTAGGGCTTCATTCAGAGTTCATTGAAATCAACGGAAAGACTTGCACTGATTTCAGTGGACTTTGGATCATATCCTTGCCTTTAAACATCCAAACATGTCTCCCTTTTTCAGTTTTTTGTGGGGAGAGAGTCCAATCTTTAAAGATTCTCCATTCTTATAGACAAGTTCTAGGTTATTGAAACCAATGGAAGTATTCCATCTTAAAAGTATCTCTGTATCTCAGGTACTTACCACACTGGTGGGCAGCTGTATATCTGAGTGCTTCACAAGCATTCATAGATTCTAAGGCCAGAAGAAACCATTGTGATCATCAAGTCTGATCTCCTGTATAACACAGGCCATAGAACTTCCCCAAAATAATTCCTAGAGATATCTTTTAGAAAAACATACCATCTTGATTTAAAAATTGTCAATCATGGAGAATCCACCACAACCCTTGGCAAATTGTTCCAATAGTTAATTATTCTCATCTTTCAAATCTCGACCTTATTTTCAGTCTGAATTTGTCTAGCTTCAACTTCCAGTCATTGGATTGAGTTATGCCTTCCTTTGCTACACTGAAGAGCCCATTATTAAATAATTGTTCCCCACATAGATCCTTATAGACTGTAATCAAGTCCCCCTTTAACCATCTCTTTGTTAAGCTAAATAGATTGAGCTCCTTGAGTCTGTCACTCAAAGGCATGTTTTATAATCTTTTAATCATTCTCATGGCTCTTCTCTGAACCTTCTTCAATTTACCAACATCCTTCTTGAATTGTGGGCACCAGAACCAGGCAGACCAGTGTCAAATACAGAGATAAAATAACCTCTCTACTTCTACTCTATTAATGTACTTCTCTTCACAACATCCCCAGGAGGTAAATTCTATTATTCCCATTTTACAGATGGGAGACTGAGGCAAAGAAACTAAATGACTCACCCAAGTCTCACATGAAGTCTGTGTCAGAATAGGAAATGGAACCCACATCTCCTGATCCCCAAATGAGCAACCTAACCACTGGGAATAAGGCCCATCCTTTCTCTTTCCCCTGTAATAATCTGGATTTTGATACCATTGGTTTGTATCTGAAATTGCATGTGTAAATTAGGCTACATAAATGAGTTTGTAATTTAATTTTGTTGAATTTTAAGTACCCCTCACAGCATTTTAAAATTCTATAAAAGGAAATTAGCATCTGGTTCAATTAATTAATGACCTTTAAATGTTCAGAGGGGAAAAAATAAACCACATTAATAAGACTCTTCAGTGTCACATAAATAAGGGAATTCATGCTTCTTCCCACAGCTGTGGAGCCAAAGTATCGAATGGCATCATCTGTGTATGGTACAGAGGTGCCCTACATGCAAAGGAACACCAGTTACTCACGCTCTCTCTTCTGGTAATGCTTTCAATCTTCGAACAATACCATCGCAATGACTCCAAATTTCTAACCCTTTTTTTTATGCTGTAGCGCTATCAATCATATTCAAATATGAGACCTATTTTACAGCATCGGGGCCTGATCCCACAACCTTTCAGCATCCCACTGGCTTTAGTAGGATTTCTGGCATAATAAAGGATTGCAAGATTTGGCCCTCTGTGGGTGTGGGTGGGGTGGAGGAGGGGAAAGTGTCTTCAGAATTGGAATGCAGTCCACATGAGAGTTCCTCTGCACCAGTTCTCTAGGCTGCTTGGCAGAGTTATAGTTCATTGACGTACTCAGTGATAACAAAGACGTGATTCTGTGTTGAAAAAAGTGGGGGAGGGAAGAAAAAGAATGAAGATGAGGACTGTTTAGAACAACTCATTCAACTAATGAACTTCTGCAGAAGGACTAACAAGCTTTGCTGTGCTGGTTTAAAACAAGCAAAGTTCTTCCTCTTCCACTTCTCAGCATGTTGGACATCTTGATTAAAGTATGTCAAGATCTCAAATTAATAAGTAGCATTTTTCAGAGGTTAGACAGTTAGTGAAGTAAAAACGCCTTTTACCTTCCAATAAAATCTTTCCGAAATTTACTGCATCTCATTAACAGCATTTTCCCTGTCCAGCCTTTGCCTGGTTTTATGTAGCTTTCATGACCTAATTTAGCTCTGTCACTCAAACAGCTCCACACTAGTTAACAAGGCAGAGAACTGTATGGTTAAGTTACCCAGTTTCTTTTCCATAGCCATGACTGCCGGCAGACCTGTGCCCTTTAGGAAAGGTGCTTCAGTGCTCCCACATTCATAAGAGGATCACACTAATCTCCCTGCCTATGAACTGGATGGCATGGAAAGCAGTAGCATTAATTCTTTTTTCCTGAGGGCCGGGGAAGGGATCCCAGTAAAAATAATTGTTAAATGGTTTTGAATTTTTTTCCGGAATAACGTTTACAGCAAAGACTGAGATGATATATCCTGTACATTAATGTATTATTGTTTGCCTGCAGCCTCTTCCATCTGTATCAAATAAAAAACGTCAAACAAGGTCCCCCTGCTCTGAGATCCAGAAGATGCTGACCTGGTTAAAATAAATAAATGGGGGGAGGGAGAGAGAACTGTGACCAAAAGCATCCCTGTATTAACACCCTATACATGAATGTAATAATCTTGTGGAAAATAAGCCTTGTGAGGGATCATTTTAAAACTATTAACACACTGATCATTAATATTCTCGTGTCCTGTCTGTTCGAAATGCATATTAAGAGTTATGAACATAAGCTGAAATTATGACTACGGTGTGTTTACGAGACAAGTCTGGGGAGCGGGTAAGCTGTTTCTCAAAGACAAAGGACAAACTGACACCTCTGGCCAGGTATCATCAAAGTTGATTGGCAATCACCTGTCAAATGGCCATTCTTTGGCAACGAAGGGGGGCAGGAGCAAATCGGTCTGCATTTTAGCAAAGAGCAGCATGGAACCTCTTTCACCACGAGACTCCATGTCTCCATCCTTGCACTTGGAATGAACTTTATCTAGGGATAAACCTCAGAAAAATCTATTTCAGAGGTGACTGGACTATAGAAGTGAGGGGCAAAAACACCCCAAGAGTATATTGACCCTTTACAAGGGCAATGAACCTCTAATATCAGACCTGCCCAGGAGAGGGCTGGACAGTGCAGAACACACATTTTGTGGAAAATCCAGGAGTGGGAGTGTGTTTGGGTCACCCTGCAAGTGGTAACCAAGGATGATGGAAGCCAGAGTGACTGGAGTGTTGCTGACAGACTGCTGGGGTTAGAGCTGCTGGGGCAGGGCTGCAGCTATACACAGACACTCAGGGTGTGACCTGCATGCTGTTAGGCTGTTTGTGAGCGGCCCTGGTTGGGAGCTACAACCGCAAAGAATTGTGAGGCACAGGACTGGTGGGAAGACAATCTCTCATTGGTCTGGTTTGCACCCCGGAATGTGACAAGAACCCTGTGATAATTTTTTCTTAGTATGATCAAAAATCCAGTCTACTTCCTGCAACTCTGTTACTCAGAGGGGTAACTGTTCCATTTTTTCTTCCAGGCTTTCAGAGGCAAATGTTGTATCTGATCCTGTGAAAGGCAAAGACTGGTTCAGACTGTTTCTGGAAATCTCATCAGATGTCATCATGGGAAAGGGTTCATCTAGTTCTGTCTCACCTTTAACAGCTGATGAGTGTCTGTGAAAGCAGAGCAGATAGCCCCACAGTTAGAACCGCAGGGACATAGAAACTGTTCTTGTTTTCTGTTTGATCAGTATGTGTTAAAATCTTTCTAATGGGCTATCTCAGCACCTTGATAATGCAATGATGGACTCTTTAGAAAAACCCAGGACGGACAGACAGATCCCTCTACATTAGAACTGTGTGAACTATTCATGGTGAACAATTTATCAGTTCAGCTCTTTCTTCTGTATCCAAATGATCTGCTAACAGACTTGGATTTTCACAAAGGTTCTCCTCCCCACCACCAAACAGCCACCATCTTTTTGGATGATGAGGTTAGGGATAGGATTTTCTTTCAATGTTTATGGCACCCAAGCAAAATGAAGGGCTCCCTGTGCTCAAAAGGCTGAAAAAGACCTGCCTTGTACAACATTTGCTAATCGAGAAAGAGAGAAACTTAGGGCACAAATCAATTTCAGGGTGATTATAGAACAAAACACAAAGCCCACCTACCATTCCCAGTCCGTATTTACTGGAGCACAGAGAGGGAACTATATCTTTACCATTACTTTATAATAATAACATTATTACTCTGGGAGGCATGTTAACACTATGGTGCTATACCGGAATCTAGAGAAACACAAAAAGAGACAGTCAGATGCAGTGACTGGCCCACACAGATAAAAATCCAACCTGACAACCTTTATAAGCTGCAATGATTATTATCGTTTATTATTTGTATTCACTAGTGCCTTAGGCCTAAACCAGATTTGGAGTCACATTGTGTTAGCAGGATACAGACAGGGTAAAAGACTCCCTGTTGCAAAGAATTTAAAACCTATGGGTTACATTGTGCTATTTGTACACACTGCATAGGTACATCATTCCAAACAGAGCACTGGGAAGCACTGAGACTCAAATACACGCCATAGAGAGACAGTTCCTCATGGGGCTCCTTGATAGTACTGGGGAGGAGGGATAAAATTCATCTTTATGGTGGCAAATTTATATTGTGCATTTACTTTCTGATATGAAAAACTTGTAAAGAGTATTGTTGTTGTTGTTCCTAAGTAGTTCTGGCTTTGGAAAATGTCCAAAAGTCACTGTATTTGTGTCAGCTAAAGGGCACGGTAGTGATGGGAGAGTCCTTAAAAGGCCTGTCTCCTGCTAGTTCATAAACCATTAGACATGTTCCCATTGGCATAACTTAGCAGAGGACCTTTTTTATGGCACTTTTTTTAGGCACTAAGATGCAATGAATCCATTTCATGATTGCCAGCAGCCCATTTTCAGATAATACTGATAGTTGGAAGAGCCTCCACAAAAACGGGATTTGGAGGGATTCTTAACTCTTGATCAGAGTAACGAGTTCTGTGTTGTGAAGATGTTCTTTGTGAGTGCAGTGCTTGTGTTCAAAAGGATTATTGTATGAAGACCAGCTGCATGAAGAGAGTTAAGCTCTCTTCAGTAGTATACATCACTCATCATGGCAATGGGAATTGAATTTTCTGCTTCCTGAGTTCTTCTGGTTACCTAAGCCAGCCTCATAGAACTGTAGCATTTGAAGGGACCTTGAGAGGTCATCTAGTCCAGACCCCTGCACTCATGGCAGGACTAAGTATTATCTAGACCATACCTGACAGGTGTTTGTCTAACCTGCTCTTAAAAATTTCCAAAGGTGGAGATTCCACAACCTCCTGAGGCAATTTATTCCAGTGCTTAACCACTCGGACAGTTAGGAAGTTTTTCCTAATGTCCAACCTAAACCTTCCTTGCTGCAAATTAAGCCCATTGCTTCTTGTCCTATCATCAGAGGTTAAGGGAGGAATTTTTCTCCCCTCCTTGTAACAACCTTTTATATACTTGAAAACTGTTATCATGTCCCCCCCTCAGTCTTCTCTTCTCCAGACTAAAACAAACCTAATTTTTTCAATCTTCCCTCATAGGTCATGTTTTCTAGACCTTTAATCATTTTTGTTGCTCTCGTGTGGACTTTCTCCAATTTGTCCACATTTTTCCTGAAATGTGGTGTCCAGAACTGGACACAATACTCCAGCTGAAATCTAATCAGTGTGGAGTAGAGCAGAAGAATTACTTCTCGTATCTTGCTTACAACGCTCCTGCTGATACATCCCAGAATGATGTTTGCTTTTTTTGAAACAGTGTTACACTGTTGACTTATATTTAGCTTGTGATTTACTTTCTGTAGTACTCCTTCCTAGGCAGTCATTTCCCATTTCCCATGTGTGCAACTGATTGTTCCTTGTTAAGTGGAGGGCTTTGCATTTGTCCTTACTGAATTTCATCCTATTTATTTCAGACCATTTCTCCCATTTGTCCAGATCATTTTGAATTTTAATCCTATCCTCCAAAGCACTTGCAACCCCTCCTAGCTTGGTTTGTCCACAGACTTTATAAGTGTACTCTCTATGCCATTATCTAAATTACTGATGAAGATATTGAACAGAACCAGACCCAGAACTGATCACTGTGGGATCCTACTTGATATGCCCTTCCAGCTTGACTGTGAACCACTGATAACTACTCTCTGGGAATGGTTTTCCAACCAATTGTGTACCCACCTTATAGTAGCTCCATCTAGGTTGTATTTCCCTAGTTTGTTTATGAGAAGGTCATGTGAGACAGTATGAAAAGCCTGACTAAAGTCAACGTATACCACATATACTGCTTCCCCCATCCACAAGACTTGTTACCCTGTCAAAGAAACTTATTAGGTTAGTTTGACACAATTTGTTCTTGACAAATCCATGCTGACTGTTACTTACCTTATTATCTTCTAGGTGTTTGAAAATTGATTGCTTAATTATTTGCTCCATTATCTTTCTGGGCACTGAAGTTAAGCTGTCTAGTCTGTAATTCCCCAGGTTGTCCTTACTTCCCTTTTTATAGATGGGCATTATATTTGCCCTTTTCCAACCCTCTGGATTCTCTCTCGTCTTCCATGACTTTTCAAAGATAATCGCTAATGGCTCAGATATCTCCTCAGTGAGCTCCTTGAGTATTCTAGAATATATCTCATCAAGCCCTGAGTTGAAGACATCTAACTTGTCTAAGTAATTTTTACTTGTTTTTTCCTTATTTTAGCCTCCGATCCTACCTCATTTTCAGTGGCATTCACTATGTTAGATGTCCAATCGCCACCAACCTTTTTGGTGAAAACTAAAACAAAAAAGTAATTTAGCACTTCTGCCATTTCAACATTTTCTGTTGTTTCCCCCTCTTCACCCTGTCCTTCGACTTCCTCTTGCTTCTAATGTATTTGTAGAATGTTTTCTTGTTACCCTTTATGTCTCTAGCTAGTTTAATATCATTTTGTGCCTTGGCCTTTCTAATATTTTCCCTACATACTTGTGTTATTCATCCTTATAGATTCATAATTCATAGATATTTAGGTCAGAAGGGACCATTATGATCATCTAGTCTGACCTGCTGCACAACACAGGCCACAGAATTTCATCCACCACTCCTACAAAAAAAACCCCTCACACCTGTATCTGTGCTATTGAAGTCCTCAAATCATAGTTTAAAGACTTCAAGGAGCAGAGAATCCTCCAGCAAGTGACCCGTGCCCCATGCTACAGAGGAAGGTGAAAAACCTCCAGGGCCTCTTCCAATTTGCCCTGGAGGAAAATTCCTTCCCGACCCCAAATATAGCGATCAGCTAAACTCTGAGCATATGGGCAAGATTCACCAGCCAGATACTACAGAAAATTCTTTCCTGGGTAACTCGGATCTCACCCCATCTAGTAGCCCATCACAGGCCATTGGGCCTATTTACCATGAATATTTAATTACCAGAACCATGTTATCCCATCATACCATCTCCTCCATAAACTTATCGAGTTTAATCTTAAAGCCAGATAGATCTTTTGCCCCCACTGCTTCCCTTGGAAGGCTACTCCAAAACTTCACTCCTCTGATGGTTAAAAACCTTCGTCTAATTTCTAGTCTAAATTTCCTAGTGGCCAGTTTATATCCATTTGTTCTTGTGTCCACATTGGTACTGAGCTTAAATAATTCCTCTCCCTCTCCGGTATTTATCCGTCTGATATATTTATAGAGAGCAATCATATCTCCCCTCAACCTTCTTTTAGTTAGGCTAAACAAGCCAAGCTCCCTGAGTCTCCTTTCATAAGACAAGTTTTCCATTCCTCGGATCATCCTAGTAGCCCTTCTCTGTACCTGTTCCAGTTTGAATTCATCCTTCTTAAACATGGGAGACCAGAACTGCACACAGTATTCCAAGTGAGGTCTCACCACTGCCTTGTATAACGGTACTAGAACCTCCTTATCCCTACTGGAAATACCTCTCCTGATGCATCCCAAGGCCGCATTAGCTTTTCTCACAGCCATATCACATTGGCAGCTCATAGTCATCCTATGATCAACCAATACTCCAAGGTCCTTTTCCTCCTCCGTTACTTCTAATTGATGCGTCCCTAGCTTATAACTAAAATTCTTGTTATTAATCCCTAAATACATGACCTTACCCTTCTCACTATTAAATTTCATCCTATTACTATTACTCCAGTTTATAAGGTCATCCAGATCCTTCTGTAGAGTATCCCTATCCTTCTCTAAATTGGCAATACCTCCCAGCTTTGTATCATCCGCAAACTTTATTAGCACACTCCCACTTTTTGTGCCAAGGTCAGTAATGTAAAGATTAAATAAGATTGGTCCCAAAACCGATCCTTGAGGAACTCCACTGGTAACCTCCCTCCAGCCTGACAGTTCACCTTTCAGTAGGACCCGTTGTAGTGTCCCCTTTAACCAATTCCTTATCCACCTTTCAATTTTCCTATTGATCCCCATCTTATCCAATTTAACTAATAATTCCCCATGTGGCACGGTATCAAATGCCTTACTAAAATCTAGGTAAATTAGATCCACTGCGTTTCTTTTGTCTAAAAAATCTGTTACTTTCTCAAAAAAGGAGATCGGGTTGGTTTGGCATGATCTACCTTTTGTAAAACCATGTTGTATTTTGTCCCATTTACCATTGACTTCAATGTCCTTAACTACCTTCTCATTCAAAATTTTTTCCAAGACCTTGCATACTACAGATGTCAAACTAACAGGCCTATAATTACCCGGATCACTTTTTTTCCCTTTCTTAAAAATAGGAACTATGTTAGCAATTCTCCAATCATATGGTACAACCCCTGAGTTTACAGATTCATTAAAAATTCTTGCTAATGGGCTTGCAATTTCATGTGCCAATTCCTTTAATATTCTTGGATGAAGATTATCTGGGCCCCCCGATTTAGTCCCATTAAGCTGTTTGAGTTTCGCTTCTACCTCAAATATGGTAATGTCTACCTCCATATCCTCATTCCCATTTGTCATGCTACCATTATCCCTAAGATCCTCTTTAGTCTTTGTAATTTGACCTAGTTTCCACTTTTTGTAAGACTCTTTTTTGAGTTTCAGATCATTGAAGATCTCCTGGTTAAGCCAGGGTGGTCTCTTGCCACACTTCCTATCTTTCCTCCTCAGTGGACTAGTTTGTTTTTGTGCCCTCAATAAAACCTCTCTGAAAAACTGCCAACTCTTGAACTATTTTCCCCTTAGACGTGCTTCCCCTGGGATCTTACCTACCAATTCCCAAAGTTTGCGAAAATCTGCCTTCTTGAAATCCGTTGTCTTTATTGTGCCATTTTCCCTCTTATCATTCGTTTGAATCATGAACTCCACCATTTCATGATCACTTTAATCTAAGCTGTCTTCCACGTTCAAATTCTCAACCAGTTCCTCCCTATTTGTCAAAATCAGATCTAGGCCAGCCTTTCCCCTAGTAACTTTCTCCACATTCTGAAATAAAAAAAATTGTCTCCAATACCTTCCAAGAACTTGTTGGGTAATCTATGCCCTGCTGTGTTATTTTCCCAGTGGATGTCTGGGTAGTTGAAGTCCTCCATCACTACCAAGTCCTGTGCTTTGGACGATTTTGTTAGTTGTTTAACAAAAGCCTTGTCCTTCTCTTCTTCCTGATTAGTTGGTCTGTAGTAGACCCCTACCATGACATCACCCTTGTTTTTACCCCTTTTATCCTTACCCAGAAACTTTCAACAAGTCTGTCTCCTATTTCCATCTCAACCTCAGTCCAAGTGTATACATTTTTAATATATAATTCAACAACTCCCCCCCTTTCCCCCTGCCTTTCCTTCCTGAGCAAGCAATATTTATACCAATATTCATGTAATATTATTGTGGACAATGTCATTGTGTCACTGAAATCTAAATGAATGAATAAATTAAAGCAAAGGCATTTTGGACTGTTGAATTGCATGCAAGTTTTTTATCAAAATCATGAACTTCTTTTCTGATGACAGATGTAATGATTTGTATTAGGCAGTGAAGCAGGCAATTATAATAAATGTATGTGAGAAGTACAATAGCTACCCTGTACATGAGAGAACTGAGAAAGAATTATCTCTTAAGAAATATCTTTCAACACCAATTGCCTTTTGACTGGAGAGCCTCCTCATAATACAAAACAGTTTATTCTTCCTTGGTTATGCAACTTTGGTCTCTATCCCACCCTTTTCCTCCTTGACCTTTTGGCTGCCTTTAACACAGCCAGTCACACCATTCTTCTTGAATTCTTTCCCTCCTTTTCATCCTCTCCTGGTTTCCTTCCTCTTTGGCCAGGCCTTCAGCATTGCTTTTGGAGGGTTTATCCTTTCCCTACCACTTTTCATCATTGTCCCTGTGACAGATATGGCAATTTCCTTCAATAACCTTGAAAAACCTTATTGAATTAAGTTTAATTATCTTTGGAGTGCATTGTATTAAATGCAAAGGTTGTGTCGTATCGTGGGCCTGGATAATCAAAGGACTATATTGAACAATGTGGCAGACAAGAATGGTCTTTTGGGACAATACATGTAAAGTGGATTTCCTGGGAATTATCTAGAGAGAGATGAATGTTAATTCCCTGCCCCTGGATATTCAAAAACCCAGCCTTTTAAAGCTACACCCTGAGGAGTGGGCCTGCAACTGCTGGTCAGCTGTTACTTGAGGCCAGGATTAAAGGTGCAAGGTGCATAAAGGAAAGACTGAACTATTCATGGTTGCTCTGGTTCTGAGCTAAGGCTGCTGTGAACTTGTAACCACAGAAAAACCCCTTTGTGGGGTTTGAAGGACTGACTTCTAATAGAGCCCATGTTGAAGTTGTGGGGGGCAGGAGCTCTCTGGTATGCTTCTTTAGCATACATGTAGATTCTTTCATTGTTTTTAATATGTTTTCTGTAGCACTTTCACCTTAAGAATAAATGTGCTTGCTTATAAAGGGCTGTGTGGTAACGTACAACTGCTGGCAATTACAGCTGTTCATAGCCTTCAGAAAGAAAGCAAAGCACTGGCACTGGGCCATTTAGGCAGTCTGGCTTGCTGGGAATATTGCAGTGTAGCCAGGAAACCATGTAGCCTGGAAAACCCTAGTCAGGAGGGAGAGAGACATGGGTTTCCACTCAAGAGAGGTGATGACAAAGGAGCTGGGAGCCTACCATCTCTGTGTTGATGATTCAGAATCTGTTTCCCCACCTCTAAACCTGTTTCCCACCATCTAATCCAAATCTCTGACCACCATTCTGTCATCACATCATGGTTGTTTCTCCATCAGCTTAAACTTGGCATGTCCAAAACTGGACTCATGTGCCATTAAGGCAGTTTTCTGCTGCTCTGGTGGTATAAAGCAGTCTTAAAAGTTGGCTTAACCAGCTACCTGTTCGTTCCCCTGGCACAGGAGAATGCCTAGGTGACTCAGAGTTGTTTCCCTACACTGATACAGGGGATGTGCTGGGGCATGGCCAGAGAAAGTGGGCAATTCCTAGCTGCCAGCACATGTGTTGCAAATAGAGCTCTTGCAAGGTGCTGAGTGTCTCCTGAAGCCAAGGGTGAACAGGTGCTTGAGGCCAGTGGGACCTGACCTCTCAGGAAGTACCTCTGAAGATAAAGCTGTAAATCAGCTGTATAATCAGGTCAGATTACTCTGTGCTGATGTTAGTCATATCACTTAATGCATCATTGCTTGATGCTCTGACACCGGGATGATGGGCTTGATATAAGAATCCAGATAGCGTCACATCTCTGTTTTGACTCACAGCCAGAGCCATTTCATTTAGATGCTGGTCCATATGACTGGTTAAAATGCAGCCAGTTCAGGAATAAAGGGCTAACAGGGGTCGAACATAGAGATATCACGTAGGAATAGAGACGTGATATTATCTCTATCTGCAACATTAGTGAGACTGACTCTGGAGGACTGGGACTCAGTCCAGTTTAGATGTCCACACTTTCAAAATGATTTTGAAAAATTGAAGGGACTCAGTGAGACGCTCCAAGGATTATTCTTGTTCTGCATATAGACCTATTCATGTTGTGAATGTTGTGGCTTTGGGACAGATTAAATTAGACAAACTGCTCGTCAATTTGAGTAAGGTATTTATAACCTAGCCCTTTGTTTTAGCTTTGCACAATGAGATTAGGAATTGGAAGATATTAAGAAAAGTTTAGACTAAGTATAATGAAACACCTCTTGGCTGGGGCCTTGATTCAGAAAAGAAACCCTTTTGAGGAAACCACTTATGCACCTTCTTAAAGTTAAGCATGTGCTTAAGTGCATCCCTGTATAGGGATGGATTTAAGCAAGTGCTTAACTGTTTTCCTGAACTGGGCCCAGAGTGAATGATCCCAGAGGTGGTAAAACCTGTTTGCTTGGAAACTTTTAAAATTAGACTGTACAAAGCATAATGTTTAGTACAGATAGGAACAATCTACTGCAGGGGACAGCATACTGTAAAGTGCTGGGATATAAGACTCCCCTGGTTCAGGAGTGGACTGGTTACAAATAAATGTTTTTCCATTTGTATTTTGATTGTTTTTATTGGCTTTTTTTGGTTGCTGTTGCCTGAGAGTTGCAAAAAGCACCTCCCATGGTACTTGTGGTTTCAGGTGGGTTTTTCCTTCAATAAAAAACACAAATGTGCACATAGACTTGGAGGGTATGCTCTGAGGTGGGTTATCAGATCCTTAAAGGATACATACCATCACACTTCTACCTAGAAATTTGTTACCTGCTACTGTTACAGATAGAGTTTAAGATTACTGTAACAGAAGTGGTTACAGAAAACAAAAAACATATTTCCCTATTTTTGTCCGTGTTTGTTGTTTTTTTAAAAGAATGTTGGATTGTCACATTGGACTAGCCCATTGGTTGGTCAAGTCCAATATCCTGCTGGCAGGGGCCAGTATCTGATATGAAGCTAGTGCAAAGCATTTTCAGTCGTAGCTAACTTTTGCCCTCATCTCTGCCATGCTTCAGACACAGTTGTGGTACAGAGGCAGTTTTAGTTACAATGGCAGATGATCTTTCCATAGCTATGGACAGTGGCAAGTCATATTTGATTTTCCTATTTGATCTATTTGCAGCATGTCACACATGAATGATCACTGGCCTGTCTGTAGAACCTTGCAGGACTCAATGGTACAGTGTCCACTCAAACAGAACTCAGAGGTTTGTTTCTCCTCTCCTTGATCCTCATCTGATGAGTCAGCCTGACAGGGCTCGGTCCTTTCTCCTCTCCTGTTCAACATATATATTTATTCCCTGGTGGTTTTAGTAGAACGCAACAAGGCCAACTGACAACTATATGCTAAGGATAAACACCTGGATGATTAACAGCTGGCTGAGTCTTAACCTGAGCAAAATGGAGAGAGCCCTGCTAGGCAAGGAGAAGTATTTCAAAGACCTAGCAGAATCTATCACCACTCACTTATCTGAGGACATTCAGGCACCAGTTGTCAGGCAGATGTGTAGTCTGAGAGTCATACTGAACTCGGGTCTCTCATCCTATATACTCAGGTTGTGTTAGAGCTCCAGAATGTCCTTTTCTGCCTCTGAATTGGTGAAAAAACAGTGCTTGCTCCTCATGGATGAAGTCCAGGCCAAAGTGGTGCACTCCTGTGTTGGATTACAGCATGTTTTGTACTTTAATGGGTTGCTCGCTCTCTCATATATATATTTTGCTTTTAAAACTGGATGGAAGGAAATGGAGTCCTAGATATTTTGTCAAGTCGATGGGAATTTGGGTTCAACCTGCAATAAAAGCCCAGTCTCCAGTGAATTGTTCTGTTCTGTTGTTGTGCCCTAGTCCGGTGAAGCAACAATTCATATTTTGCTTAATTAGCACCTTGCACCAAAAGATCTCAAAGCATCTTTCAGACCTGTATTAAGCCTGATACACTCCCATGACTTTCAGAAATATTATCCCTATTCATCAGATGGGGAAGTAAAGGCCCAGAGAGACTAAATGACTCACATATGGTTACACAGAAAGACAGAGTACAGGCAGACCCAGGAGTAAATCCCAGGCCTCTTGATTCCCAAGCCCTGGGGATTGGCCGCAAGAACACCCTCACCCCCCTTGCAGCTGGGCTTTATCTTTTGTGAAATGTTATCCCTGGTGTAGCATACTGCTCAAAAGAAAATACTGTATTTAAATAGTTCACTGTGAAGCAATATGTTATTCTTTATTCCGTGTTTTCTCCAAGGCATTCCCTGCGCCTTTTGAGTTAAAGCAACGTTGCTTTTTTCCAGATCACCTTGGCTAGTGCAACAGCACTGTCTGAAAACTCAGAAACAGGAACCCAGAGGAGGGAGGGTGAAAAATGCTGTTTGGGGCTAAGCCATTTCTGCTTCATTACCCCTTAAAAGTAGGCCACTGCCTGTCTGTCTATTTGCATTCAACCTGTTAGTCCTGCTTCCAGGCCTTCCCTCTTTTCTGAAGCTGACAGGATGTCATAAGGAAGTGACAGGTTTGTCTGTCATGGTCCATGCTTATTTGAACTCGATTTTTGCCTAGCAATGAATCAAGCCACAGGAGACCAGTCTGGGAATAAAAATCATTTCAAGGAAGGAAACTAAAGCTGAATGGTTTTCAGCCCACTTGGAAATATGAACATGTTAAAACTCCACCCCCTCTTTCTTTCTAAAGGTAGAATGGGTATAAAAGGGGGTTTGCATTATTTATTACAGTGTCTCTGGTGCACATAATAAGGGCTATAAAGTATGTAAGAGTTTTTAATTGACTATCTGAAAGAAGTAATCCCATGGGGCCTGTGTAAGGATCAAATAAATTATGTTTAATTAAAGTGGTTATGCCAGGAATATTAGAAGATTGCTTTTGGTTGGAAGAAGAAAGGAAACCCTCATTACCACACTTTCTTCTGCCACAGATTTTACAGTTTTCAGCAAGATTTCTGCTGCCTCGCTTAAGATTCCAGACTTGTTCAAGTTGCAAAGTAAGCCGTTACCAAGATACTTATACAAATAGAAGCATAAATGGAGTTTATCTAAATTGCTTTATTAATCAGCTTTGCTAGAACCCTTCCATCCTATGTCATTTTGCTTTTAAGTGGGGATCCCAGAGCTTCACTCTCCACCATTGATGCCTCAGCTTTCAAAAATAAAACCTTTAGTTTTTCTTCTTGGGGGATACAAAGCCATTTCCCCCTGAATCAAATTACTGGTCTGCTAAGGATTCAGTGATGATAAAATGTAACGAAAACAATGAATGCTGGACCTAAAAGCTGAGCTGGGATCACTTTAAAATGAACATGTATGTTCCAGAAAAGCCTTCATCAGGATGAGCTCTATGCTCCTGACTTGCTCTCCTGATGCTTCTGTGCATAATTTGTGCTACAACAAAGGTGCCCAGTGTGCAGTCCATAGGACAACTCTCTGAGTCACATAAGGCGCAGGTGGAAAAGACCTATCAAAACACGCAGTCGGGAGGAATTATTGGACTCATTCTACAGTCTGTGTCATGCAGGAAGTCAAACTAGGTCAGTGTCTCCCAGTGTGTGAGGCGGGCATTTTGATTTGAATAGGATTGGATCTGGCTCCTTATGTACGCAAGAAGCCCCACTGAAGTCATTGGGTGAAGTCCTAGCTCCATTGAAGTCACTGGGGACAGGATTTCACCCATTTTGACGACTACTGTCACAGTTGCAGCAACTCCATAGGCTCCTGGAGGACTTAGTCTTGTTGGTAGCCTGGCTTGAACAAAGGAGATTCAATGTGCTGATGACTCCAGCAGGGGGCAGAGAAGACCTGATAGACCTCATCACATCTGCTCTCATGAGTAAGGGCTGCAAGATCAGGCTCATCACTTGCACACATTGTACACTAATTTCCAGATTTTAGGAAGACTAGAAATATGTCATATGTTTTCTGGTATTTTCTCCTATTGATAAAAAGAAAAGAAGTACTTGTGGCACCTTAGAGACTAACAAATTTATTTGAGCATACGCTTTCGTGAGCTACAGCTCACTTCATCGGATGCATTCAGTGGAAAATACAGTGGGGAGATTTATATACATAGAGAACATGAAACAATGAGTGTTACCATACACACTGTAAGGAGAGTGATCACGTAAGGTGAGCTAGTACCAGCAGGAGAGCGGGGGGAGGAACGGGAACCTTTTGTAGTGATAATCAAGGTGGGCCATTTCCAGCAATTGACAAGAACGTCTGAGGAACAGTGCGTGTGGGGGGGAAATAAACACGGGGGAAATAGTTTTACTTTGTGTAATGACCCATCCACTCCCAGTCTCTATTCAAGCCTAAGTTAATTGTATCAAGATTGCAAATTAATTCCAATTCAGCAGGCTCTCGTTGGAGTCTGTTTTTGAAGTTTTTTTGTTGAAGAATTACCACTTTTAGGTCTGTAATCGAGTGACCAGGGAGATCAAAGTGTTCTCCGACTGTTTTTTGAATATTATAATTCTTGACATCTGATTTGTGTCCATTGATTCTTTTATGTAGAGACTGTCCGGTTTGACCAATGTACATGGCAGAGGGGCATTGCTGGCACATGATGGCATATATCACATTGGTAGATGTGCAGGTGAACAAGCCTCTGATAGTGTGACTGATGTGATTAGGCCCTAGGATGGTGTCCCCTGAATAGATATGTGGACACAGTTGGCAACAGGCTTTGTTGCAAGGATAGGTTCCTAGGTTAGTGGTTCTGTTGTGTGGTGTGTGGTTGCTGGTGAGTGTTTGCTTCAGGTTGGGGGGCTGTCTGTAAGCAAGGACTGGCCTGTCTCCCAAGATCTGTGAGAGTAATGGGTCGTCCTTCAGGATAGGTTGTAGATCCTTGATGATACGTTGGAGAGGTTTTAGTTGGGGGCTGAAGGTGATGGCTAGTGGCGTTCTGTTATTTTCTTTGTTGGGCCTGTCCTGTAGTAGGTGACTTCTGGGTACTCTTCTGGCTCTGTCTATCTGTTTCTTCACTTCAGCAGGTGGGTATTGTAGTTGTAAGAATGCTTGATAGAGATCTTGTAGGTGTTTGTCTCTGTCTGAGGTGTTGGAGCAAATGCGATTGTATCGTAGAGCTTGGCTGTAGATGATGGATCGTGTGGTGTGGTCTGGGTGAAAGCTGGAGGCATGTAGATAGGAATAGCGGTCAGTAGGTTTCCGGTATAGGGTGGTGTTTATGTGACCATCGCTTATTAGCACCATAGTGTCCAGGAAGTAGATCTCTTGTGTGGACTGGTCCAGGCTGAGGTTGATGGTGGGATGGAAATTGTTGAACTCATGGTAGAATTCCTCAAGGGCTTCTTTTCCATGGGTCCAGATGACAAAGATGTCATCAATGTAGCTCAAGTAGAGTAGGGGCATTAGGGGACGAGAGCTGAGGTAGCGTTGTTCTAAGTCAGCCATAAAAATGTTGGCATACTGTGGGGCCATGCGGGTACCCATAGCAGTGCCGCTGATTTGAAGGTATACATTGTCCCCAAATGTGAAATAGTTATGGGTGAGGACAAAGTCACAAAGTTCAGCCACCAGGTTTGCCATGACATTATCGGGGATACTGTTCCTGACGGCTTGTAGTCCATCTTTGTGTGGAATGTTGATGTAGAGGGCTTCTACCTCCATAGTGGCTAGGATGGTGTTTTCAGGAAGATCACCGATGGATTGTAGTTTCCTCAGGAAGTCAGTGGTGTCTCGAAGATAGCTGGGAGTGCTGGTAGCGTAGGGCCTGAGGAGGGAATCTACATAGCCAGACAATCCTGCTGTCAGGGTGCCAATGCCTGAGATGATGGGGCGCCCAGGATTTCCAGGTTTATGGATCTTGGGTAGTAGATAGAATACCCCAGGTCGGGGTTCCAGGGGTGTGTCTGTGCGGATTTGTTCTTGTGCTTTTTCAGGGAGTTTCTTGAGCAAATGCTGTAGTTTCTTTTGATAAATCTCAGTGGGATCAGAGGGTAATGGCTTGTAGAAAGTGGTGTTGGAGAGCTGCCTAGCAGCCTCTTGTTCATATTCCGATCTATTCATGATGATGACAGCACCTCCTTTGTCAGCCTTTTTGATTATGATGTCAGAGTTGTTTCTGAGGCTGTGGATGGCATTGTATTCTGCACAGCTGAGGTTATGGGGCAAGTGATGCTGCTTTTCCACAATTTCAGCCTGTGCACGTCGGCGGAAGCACTCTATGCAGAAGTCCAGTCTGTTGTTTCGACCTTCAGGAGGAGTCCACCCAGAATCCTTCTTTTTGTAGTGTTGGTAGGAAGGTCTCTGTGGGTCAGTATGTTGGAAATATTCCTTGAGTCCAAAAATAGGATTCTGGGTCTCCACAGAACTGTATCATGTTCGTGGGGGTGGAGGGGCAGAAGGAGAGGCGCCGAGATAGGACAGATTCTTCTGCTGGGCTAAGAGTATAGTTGGATATTTTAACAATATTGCTGGGTGGGTTAAGGGAACCACTGTTGTGGCCCCTTGTGGCATGTAGTAGTTTAGATAGTTTAGTGTCCTTTTTCTTTTGTAGAGAAGTAAAGTGTGTGTTGTAAATGGCTTGTCTAGTTTTTGTAAAGTCCAGCCACGAGGAAGTTTGTGTGGAAGGTTGTTTTTTTATGAGAGTATCCAGTTTTGAGAGCTCATTCTTAATCTTTCCCTGTTTGCTGTATAGGATGTTGATCAGGTGGTTCCGCAGTTTCTTTGAGATCATGTGGCACAAGCTGTCAGCATAGTCTGTGTGGTATGTAGATTGTAATGGATTTTTTACCTTCAGTCCTTTTGGTACGATGTCCATCTGTTTGCATTTGGAAAGGAAGATGATGTCTGTCTGTGTCTGTACAAGTTTTTTCATGAAGTTGATAGATTTCCACTCCATACGGCTAAATTCAGTGCCTTGCATAATGACAGGTTTCAGAGTAGCAGCCGTGTTCGTCTATATTCGCAAAAAGAAAAGGAGTACTTGTGGCACCTTAGAGACTAACCAATTTATTTGAGCATAAGCTTTCGTGAGCTCCAGCTCACTTCATCGGATGCATTCAGTGGAAAATACAGTGGGGAGATTTATATACATAGAGAACATGAAACAATGGGTGTTACCATACACACTGTAAGGAGAGCAATCACGTAAGGTGAGCTATTGCAGCAGGAGAGCGGGGCATGGGGGAAACCTTTTGTAGTGATAATCAAGGTGGGCCATTTCCAGCAGTTGACAAGAACGTCTGAGGAACAGTGTGTGTGGGGGGGAAATAAACACGGGGGAAATAGTTTTACTTTGTGTAATGACCCATCCACTCCCAGTCTCTATTCAAGCCTAAGTTAACTGTATCCAGTTTGCAAATTAATTCTAATTCAGCAGGCTCTCGTTGGAGTCTGTTTTTGAAGTATTTTTGTTGAAGAATTGCCACTTTTAGGTTTGTAATCGAGTGACCAGGGAGACTGAAGTGTTCTCCGACTGGTTTATGAATGTTATAATTCTTGACGTCTGATTTGTGTCCATTGATTCTTTTACGTAGAGACTGTCCAGTTTGGCCAATGTACATGGCAGAGGGGCATTGCTGGCACATGATGGCATATATCACATTGGTAGATGTGCAGGTGAACGAGCCTCTGATAGTGTGGCTGATGTGATTAGGCCCTATGATGGTGTCCCCTGAATAGATATGTGGACACAGTTGGCAACGGGCTTTGTTGCAAGGATAGGTTCCTGGGTTAGTGGTTCTGTTGATGGATTTTCTAGATTGCTACTTCCATAGAAATGCATATAATAGCTTTGAAACAAGGTATAGGTGGCATTGTACCCTCAGTATTTCCAGTGCAATTCATCTTTTCATTATTGTTATCATTAAACATTCATATTACAGTACAGTTTAGAGGCCCCACTCACGGTGGGGCCCCATTGTGCTAGCTGCTGTACACACACACAGGATGAATTCAGTGTGCTTAGTTCATATTTTGAGGTGCATTAATAATAATTGTTGCAACTGGGGTAGAATCAATTTATATTTGCAGTACTCTAGGATCAAGTGGCAGGTAAATATTTGGCACACATTGAGAGGATCAGAAAAGACTGAGGAGAAAAATCTCAGAAGCATTTCTACTCAGCCAGAATTGTGAAAAGCCTAGGAAGTGGGAGCCAAATGCACTGATGAAGATAAATGGAGGCTTTGTGTCTGAACTTCTGGAAGTAAATCAAGGAGAGTCAGCACAGCCTGCTCACTGAAAGCCTTGTTCCACTGCTGGGCCTGGGCTAGCTGCACAATACATGATTTTCTCAAATGTCACTGACATGAGACCATTTGCAGATGGTATGCATTTGCATCACAGTAAACACAGTGCCATGCACAAAAGCACCCATTTCAGATTTTAAGTATAAAAATGATGGGATTCATATTCGAGCAGAGATCAACAGCACAAGCAGCCAGTGAGCAGCTGGTACATAGCAGAGAAATCTGTGGGGTTTTTTGAGTGGAGAGGTTTTATAACATTACAGATAATGTTTACTAAATAAGAGGAGATAAAAGCCTAGTTTTTCCTCTGGAGGTTTCAAGGCCCAGATCATCAAAAGGTATTTAGGCTCCTAATTGCTACTGAACTCAATGGGAGTTTGGCACCTACGTACCTTTGTAGATCTGGGCCCAAGGCACTTACCAACACTTAGAACTCCATTACTAGGGGCCTCTAAGCTGATCTTAAAAAGAAAAGGAGTCCTTGTGGCACCTTAGAGACTAACCAATTTATTTGAGCATGAGCTTTCGTGAGCTACAGCTCACTTCATCAGATGCATACCGTGGAAACTGCAGCAGACTTTATATATACACAAAGAATATGAAACAATACCTCCTCCCACCCCACTGTCCTGCTGGTAATAGCTTATCTAAAGTGAGCATCAGGTTAGGCCATTTCCAGCACAAATCCAGGTTTTCTCACCCTCCACCCCCCCACACAAATTCACTCTCCTGCTGGTGATAGCCCATCCAAAGTGACCACCAGCAGGAGAGTGAATTTGTGTGGGGGGGTGGAGGGTGAGAAAACCTGGATTTGTGCTGGAAATGGCCTAACCTGATGCTCACTTTAGATAAGCTATTACCAGCAGGACAGTGGGGTGGGAGGAGGTATTGTTTCATATTCTCTGTGTATATATAAAGTCTGCTGCAGTTTCCACGGTATGCATCTGATGAAGTGAGCTGTAGCTCACGAAAGCTCATGCTCAAATAAATTGGTTAGTCTCTAAGGTGCCACAAGGACTCCTTTTCTTTTTGCGAATACAGACTAACACGGCTGTTACTCTGAAACCTGTAAGCTGATCTTAGAATCATAGAATATCAGGGTTGGAAGGGACCTCAGGAGGTCATCTAGTCCAACCCCCTGCTCAAAGCAGGACCAATCCCCAATTTTTGCCCCAGATCCCTAAATGGCCCCCTCAAGGATTGAACTCACAACCCTGGGTTTAGCAGGCCAAAGCTCAAACCACTGAGCCATCCCTCCCTCCGCTTAGTTTCATTTTACGGCTTATTATTTTCAGGAATCAATCTGTCTTCTCTGTATGTCCTTTTTGAAGGACTAACTACTACTACTACTTTTTAACACTTGCTTGTCCAAATAATCTACAAATATTAACTAATTAAGACAATGATTTGTATATTGAAGGGTTTATTCATTGTTCATAAAGCATCATTTCTGAGAGGCTTGTAGGAAGCGAGAATAACAATGAGCTGTTGGAGTCACACACAGGAGCATACTGTCAACCAGCTAGATTAGTCACCAGCTTAGATGTTGGAGGTTGCACTAATAGGTCTACAAAATATCCCAACGTTCAGCTTCAGGGGCCGCATCACTGCCACTGCTGCTATGTGCTTTTTTGGAAGTCAATGAGATAACTCTCTGTGAGTGAAGTTAAGCATGTGCTGAAGACATTGCAGGGCCTGCAGTGGAACGTAATCTGAAATAGTGGGAATAGGAAAGGTGGGCTAGAACCTCAAATACTGTAAATTGGCACAACTTCATTGACTTCTTTGGAGTTACACGGCAATTTACAACAGGTGAGGATCTAGCCCATTATAACTTCCTCCCGAGTCTTAGACATATTCCTGGACTATAGACAGACATGCACCATTGTCTGTTTGTACCTGTCTTTAGTTTCTGGATAGCTCCATCCTGAAACAAAATAAACCAATGCCAGTCAGACAGAGCAGGTTCTGGGTAATGTTCCCCATTGGTTATATAATTTGGACCAGAGTTCCAGTTCCACCATCATGAAAATGAGCTGACCGTCACATCAAAGTGAAGGACGTAAATAAGGAAAAGTTCTGCTGTGTAACTTCGGATGTGTAATGTGCCTTATACGCACCCCCTACTCTTCCGTCTGATCACCTTAGTGTAGCTTTGGTGTATGACAGATAAAGGAACCTAAGTGATGACTGGGACTGCCTACAATGGCATGTGGCCCGTCGGCGACTTCTAGGAGCAAAAATCTTCAACAGCCAGAGGCGGGACACTGGATGGGGAGGGCTCTTAGTTACTACAGAGAATTCTTTGCCAGGTATCTGCCTGGTGGGTCTTGCCCACATGCTCAGAGTCTAACTAATCACCATATTTGGGGCCAAGAAGGAATTTCCCCCCGGGTCAGATTGGCAGGGACCTGCTGTAGCAGGCATCTCAGACTATTGTTGCTCATAAATCATTTTGGGTAATCTCATGCAGTTGTCACTGTGAAATACCTTGGAACATCTTTAGGTTAAATATGTGGTATGGCAAGGTAATTCCAAGGGACAGTCTTAATCAGTGTCTGAAAACTTGAAGAATCAGGATGCTCTCTAGTAGTTAAGGAACTGGACTGGGATTCAGGAGATCTGTGTTAAATTTATGGCCCTGTAACAGACTTTTCCTTTGTGTCACTGGAGAAGTCACTAAGAGTATGTCTACACTGCTCACTAATCCTGGGCTCTGACTCAGGTCAGTAAGCACCCAAGACCTGGGTCCCAGGACCCAGCTAGGGGGATGGTGGAGAGCCCAAGTCCCACTAGACTCAGGTCCAAGCCCTGTCATTTTGCAGTGTGGATACAGCTGAAGCCACAGACCCAAATTAGAAGGTCTACGTCAGGGGTGGCCAACCTGAGGCTCCGGAGCCACATGCGGCTCTTCAGAAGTTAACATGCGGCTCCTTGTAGAGGCACCGGCTCCGGGGCTGGAGCGACAGGCGCCAACTTTCCAGTGTGCCAGGGGGTGCTCACTGCTCAACCCCTGGCTCTGCCCCAGGCCCTGTCCCCACTCCACCCCTTCCTGCCCCCTCCCCTGAGCCTGCCATGTCCTTGCTCCTCCCCCGCCCCGAGCCTCCTGCATGCCACGAAACAGCTGATCGGGAGGGAAGGGGAGGCACTGATTGGCAGGGCTGCCAGTGAGTGGGAGGCGATGGGAGTGGGGGTGGGAGCTGATTGGCAGGGCTGCTGACATATTACTGTGGCTCTTTGGCAATGTACATTGGTAAATTCTGGCTCCTTCTCAGGCTCAGGTTGGCCACCTCTGGTCTATGTAGTGCAGGATGGACACATTAGCACAGCTTTCGGACCTGGATCCAGGAATTGTAAACCCAGGTTTACAAGGCGGTGTGGATACTCAAACATGAGCCTGTCTCTAAAATGGGGATAATAATCCTTCCTTTAGTCTGCCTTTTCTACTTAGGCCCCTTATTGACTTCAGTCAGGCTCCATACAGATGTAGAGGTCTGCCCTCATGGTCCTCTTTTCAGGATCAGGGCCTTAAATTGGAGCATCTTTGGAGGAGAGTCTGTGTCATACTATGTATAAGCACATGGGCACCCCAACCTCAATTATGGCCTCTAGTTGCCATTGCAATTCAAATAAATAATAATAATAAATCTGCCTTTTTTACTTTCAAAAGTAGAACATGGTTTTTTTAAGGATTATGTTTTTTATATAAGGGAAAATATCTTATAGTTTGGCTCCATGAAGTTAGCTGTGAAACTTCTGTTATATCAGTGTTCATAATTATCCTCGTGAATTAAAACTCCTCCATTAATGTAAATACACTATGCCACATGCCTTATGCAGCTCTAAGCCTGTTTGAACTGTCAGCAATCTGGGTTTGAGCCACAGAATGTTGGGGAAAGCACACAGATGGGTTGTCACATCAAGAAGTCTGATGCCATGTGAAAACTTGCTGTATTTTTTCACAAGGCTAAGATTGTACAAGTGGTGAGCATGGCTCGCTGTACAAAATGAACTCCCCAGTCAAATTCCAGATTCCATCTGAGCATTCTTCATGAATTTTGGTTCCAATCTGCAACTCACCTTGTTGTTCCCATCCTAGCCCTTTTTAAAGCAAACCCTGCCAATCGGACACAATTGCATGTTCATTTTGTAGCAGAGGAAACCTTTGCTGGGAACTAGCCAGAGAGACAGTTTGGCATGGATCCCTAGGGCCACGGCAGAGGCTGCTTTGAGAAGGCAATGCGATCTTGTTTCCTCAGCAATGACGCCCTCCTCAGATTTGATATACAGATCCAAAGTGGCACACAGGACTCTGACTGAAGCTGATTTGATCTGCTCTCATCCCCCAACAGTCACATCCTCCTGTGTGAGAATGGGTAAGATTCCTGGGAGATGCTGGGGCAGCTGCAGCATTTGGGCATAATGGCAGTATCTCCTTACTATAAAAGATAAAGCACAAAATAAAGTTTATTTTGTTTAAAAATCTGGGCGTTGGAAGAAGGGACAGCAATATAATGGAACTGGTGAGGGAAAGCTCAGCGTTAATACTGTATTTTCTTCTAATGCTGCATGGTTTATTGAGTAATTTTTCTGAGTAAATAGTCTGTTGGTTTTTCCAAAGAGAAACCCAAAGCCCCACATACAACACAGATCAGTTCACTCCCATCTCTCACCCCCTATGTCCTACCCACTGCTCTCACCCTGCGATTTCATTTGTCTCCTTCTCCCAGTAAGGCCTTTTTTCATGCTGCCCCTAGGCCTGGTAAAGCCTCCCTGGACCCAGGCACCAAGCAACCTCACTCTCCAAGTCCCTCCTCAGAACCTGCTTTGACGTAGCTTTGCTGACTTGCACTCCAGCTCCACCTGGTTCCTGAGCTTGTGCCCGACCTAACCCACACCTCACATTCCCAAATTGGTAACTAACAGGGTGTATGTACAACAAAACAAAGCAAATCACATGGGCAGAGATCTCACCTTTCTGCATCAGCAGCTGCCTCTACCCCGTGAGTTTTACTTTTATTAAGTAGCAATCCAGCCGTTTACTAACTCCTATTCCATGTATTAGCATAACTGGGCTTTAATTCCCCGCCCCCGTCACAATATCTGAAGTATTTAATATTATTTTAGAAGCTGTCAGGAACAATTAGAGCAAAGGGGGCTGCTATCCCATAGGTAACAAGATAGCCTTATGAGGGAATTCCCTCCAGGAGCCTGGAGCTCCTCTGCAGTAATGAACATGCCACCTTTGATCAAGTGAAAATCAAAGTGAAGTGAAGATTCTTCCACATCCTATGTCACAGACTGTGCATTTGTTTCCCACAGGCAGTTCAAAAGTTATGGTTAGGATTTTGAAAACTACATTTGATTCTCTTTTGATACACTCAGGCTACAGCTAAAGCTGCTGGCGAGGATCGCAGCTTTTTGCTGTGCGGGATGCTTGCATCTAAGAGGCATTTATAATGCCTTTCCTGTCTGCACCTCTTTATTCTTGCTGCCAGTGGCCTTCTTTCATATACTTTCTGAAAAGGGGGAGGGAGGGAAGAGGGAGCTACTCTTCCATCAGTAATCATTCTCTGAGATTTTCTCGCATCTGCTGCAAAAGGAAACTTGTGCTCACAATGTGAAAATGGCTCAGAACAAGAGGGAAAGTGTCCTTTGCAGGCAGGACACTGATGAAACAAAAGGAGGAAAGCTAACAAAGCTGGAGGCCTGCATGTATTTGTATGGAACCTGGGGATCTGGGCTTTGAGTGAAAACCTGGGCAGTTTGTGCTCTCTTTGAAAACCTGGGGACTAATGGGCCAAAAGAGAGAGCAGAATGTTGGAGGCAAGATCCCTGCAGAAACTAACAGCTTTTTTAATTTTCCCCCCCCCCCCCCCACACACCGCTATCTGCGTGTTTAAGTTGAGGATCCTTCCAACATTCTGCTTGACTGTTTGGAAGAAAAATCCTGACCAGGCATGTTGTTTTTATTTCAAGGGTTTCAGTGGCACCAGGCAGGCACTGAGTGGCGTGGAGCTGCCCCACCTTATGAGGAGGGCTGGGAGGAACTCTGGAATTTGTGACGATTGCGACATCTCTTGAGGGAGTGCTGCATATTCCCCAGTGTGTGTGTCTGGCTCCTGTGCCATAACTCTACCCGTTAACATCCCCTCCCTATGTAGGGTGTTTTGCTAGGAGGGAACAGTTGCTGTGCTCAGGGGAACACAAGGGTGGTGCTGGGGTGTCTCGTGTCCTCACGCCCCTTGTTGGAGTAGCACAGCACACTTGGCCCTTTAGTGGCCAGACCTGTCGGAGTCTGCAATAGAAACCACTAAACTATGTGTCAGTGCAATCTTCTCTGAGGTTCTCAAACACAGATTTTAACCCATAGTCCCTTAATGGGGGTCTGCAGACTCTATGGGGAAATGGGAGGGGGCTGCTAAATTGTCCTTGTAATGGTTTGTGAATGTACACAAGAATGGAGATCACAAGTGCACTGTTGGGGGCTGCTCTGATCCTCCCTCCAGCCCCCCCCCCCCAAATAATTAGAAAAGTTAGAGGTCTTGATCAAAAAGTTTGAAAACTTTCTATCCTGAGGCACAGTTTTATCTGTTGTCCAACAAGGCAGATACCAGAGATCACACTTGCAAACCTTACCCTTTTCTTATCTGGTGGAAAAAAACCTCCCGATTCACAGTTAAGGAGAAGTGGTTGAATTTCTGTGTGGGAGATCACAGGCAAAACTGGATGTTAGAACTTCTGCCTGAAGAGGAGTCCCTGAGGAACTACATACAAGAGGAGGGAGAATAGGAGTTCTAACTGTAACACCATAAAAGGAGAATTCTATGAGTGCCTGCAGGAGAACTGTTTTGAATGAGCCTGCATGACTAGTTATGCCAAAAACAGCAATGGAAGAATAACATAGTTTGGTGATCTGTCCTTATTTTTATGCATCCCTTGAATTCAGGGACCGTGCATACGATTTATAACATCAAGTGATCAGCAGTTATCCTCAAATCCACTTTGATTAAAATAGCATTTGTCTGAAGTATTTTAAATTTATTATATGTAGTTGAGCCCTACTCTAAAATCATTATTCAGGCACTCCTCCCACTGAAGTCAATGGGAGTTTTGCCTGAGTAAAGAATTTGCCTGAGCAGAATTTGGCTACTCTGTCATATAGGATTTCACTTTAAATCCAGTTTAGTTGCAAGAGCACATCTCTAAGCCAATGACACAACAATCCACATCCTTTAGCTCAATCTCACTTTCACGCTGTAAGCTTCCTTTTATAATGGATAAATGCTTTGGAAACATTATGTCAAGGAGATTTTTCAAACTGCATGAAACCGAGAGTCAAACTCTGTGTTGCATTTGAACCTTGTTTTGGAAAGTACTGTAGCTCAAAGTGACAGATGGGAATGTGAAAACTTTGTCATCCTTGAAGTTTCAGAATGGCTTACAGACAAAATATGTGAAAGGGAACAATCATAATTAAAATGGTCTTGAAAGGAATGAGTTTCTTTCAGGTACAGTAGATAACCTGAATATTTGTCAATGGAGCAGTGTTTGTTAGAATTGCCCAGAAAAAAAAACAAAAAAACTTAAAGGATTTCTTTTTGATAATGTCCCAAACTGTGATTTAAGGGAAAAAAAGCAGGAGATAGAAAAAAGACAAGGACATATTTAAAGGGGGGTTATTCTCTGAAAAAATTACTATAAAAATGGTATCATGCAGTTCAGTTTTTATTTTCTCTCAGTGACTTGCACATCAAATTTGCTCAGGTCAAGATGTTTTTTTCTCTTTACCCTGCAAGTTCAACCTGGGATCGTAAAAGTCAAGGTGGGTTCCTTTCATCTCATGCTTCACTGTCACTGATAAAGGTTTTTTGGGCCCTCAGTTACATCTGTGCAATCTGTTTGCTGTTGCCTTCAGAGTATGCCCTTAGTGACACCTGTGCAGTCCCATTGCTATCAGTGGGTTTGTGGTGTGTAACTGATTGGAATTTAGGAAACAATTCAACGTAGGATGCACAAAAGGAATAAAATCCCCTAACACCGCTGTGAAAGGTGTTATGCTCTTCAATGACCACAAGTGGTATAGCACCATTGGCTGTGTATCCCGTTTGGAAAGCAAAGCCTGTTTCAAGAAGACAGAGTAAAAGGATAAGTCTGAAGTTAAGCACTCTCTCTGCTATCAGTACCACTTTCTTTCCCCAGTGATCACCATTAGTTTTTCCATTATACTCCATTGAATCCTGTACTGTGTTTAGGCTTCTCCTTTTAAAGAGATGGGATAAAGTAGTTAAAGATTTGGCTTTTCTTTACAGGCCTTAAATAAGACAACAATCACATGGACCGACATCCTGCCACGTGTGTGCAACATAATAAGAGGGGGCTTCAAGGAGTATGATGATGGATCTGAGTTTATAACATAGTCAGAGCTAGTTAATGTCTCTCGGCTTATTAATCCACTCTATGTATTGTTTCAGGCTTGTCCAGACCCAGACAATTCTCCACGATTTTAATAGATGTTAATATTTTACCTCTTAGTGGCGGTCTGGTTGCTTAATGCCACAAATCATCACTTTATAATTTCGTGATGAAACTTAGTTCTGTGTAAAGATGCTAGTGTAATTCCTGTCTGCCTTTTCCCTGCTTAGCAGTATCAGCCATAAGCAGCAACTATTTGTAAGTTAATTGTTTTTGAGTCACAAACTCCAGTCCATACAAACATAAAGCACTTTTAAAGTTCAAAGTGGGAGTTAAAGACAAGTGCTAGTTATGCCTACAGCATGAGCAATAGTGATGCTTATTGTCTGTTTTGTAGCAATGTGTCTACAATGGGGGTGGATGAAGCTCACTCACTGTCACTCATCATTCTACCACCTATTACCCTGATAACTCGGTTTACTGCCATGTCAATTTTAGGACCCTTGATTGTGATCCAGGGGTCTGCCAGTCCATTCATCTCAAATTTTACTTGTGTATTTTTTATGTAGTTTTACAAGAAAAAGCAAATGAGGAACTTGCCAGCTTAAAGACCAACGAAAGGGCAAACCACAAGGAGCTATTGGGTTTGGAGATCACACCAGGGTAGTGAGGCTTGTTTAGGTTGAATAAAATGGGTAACTGTTGGAGTGGTGATGGAAATGGATTAGGAGCTTTCTAAAGCTTAACAGGGAGCATCATGTGTTTCTAGAATTAGATTTTTTTATAGCGATAGGTTGTTGGCCTATCGCTTAACCCCAACCTGGAGTGGGTTGCTTTATGTCTGGTCCCTACCCTTTGACCTGTCTAGCTTAGGTGACCCTACAAAGAACTAAAAATGACATAGCTCACAGGGTCATTGGAACACACAAGCCTTCCCACCCCATCAAGGTGCACTCCCCCAGGAAGGGCCTAAGTGGGAAAGATTCACATTCCGGGCTCATCTGTCTGACCCACCTTCCCTTCTCCATTCCAGTCTGAGAATTTAGTAATACACTGAATCCTGTGCTAAGGAGCACTGCAATGAAACAGCCTAGCCTTAAGCAACCACTTAAAGTATCCCCAAAGTCCAGTACAATTTTATTCTACCTTTAATTAAGAAGTCATTGAAAAAATTCCTTTTGATGTCAGTGGGGACAGGATTTCACCCCAGGATTCTAGTTTCTACCATAGCAAACAAGGAACTCCCACTGAGGTACTCGCATCCTATGGCAGGAGAAGGGATGCCTAGAAGACCCTGGGGCCCCAATCTCTTCTCTGGTTCCTTAAGGCCAATTTAACTGTATTAGGTTCTGCACCAAACAATGCATAGATTATATTCTAGGAACCAGATGACCTGATTGACTCATTGATGTGCAGCTGGAGAGGCTGGTTAACCATCCTAGCAAACTCAAGTACAAATGCTATCAAGAGGCCCTGCCTTCTGATTTGCAGGTGAAGGAAGGAAAGCAATCAGGCTAGGCCTCTCTACAGTCCTGCTTCTGGCATGAGAGAGTGTGTCAAGCCGGGAACTGCAGAGCTCACATGGTGAGTGTGGCCACCAAAAGAGGAGGGCCTAGGTGGCTGCTTGCTTTGCTTGTGTTTAAAGCTAGCGGTGACTATCAGAATGAAAGAAGTGATTCACAGATTCCCGGCCTGTGCACAGAGTAAGAAGCCCTTCACTTCCACTCCAGAGGGCTGCTTATACTGCCAGCTCATCCTCCATGACCCAGCATCTCATCCAAAACGGATTTAGATATGCTCATTACTCCACGGGTTTTGCAGTGACAAGCTAGACCTCTCTACTGACTGATCCCATCACATCTGAAAGCTGTGACTCTCCTTTTATCAATCTGCTTTTTATGGACACATCTGCATGCTTCCTGTTCCTTTTTTAAATTTTCTTTTGATGATTGTAATGGGTACAAAAGATGAAAGATGATGGTAATTACAACTGGATGCTTTTTTCTAAAGAATGCCACAGGCATTCTAAGCATGTTAAGCAGCTGCATGGCTGGGTGTGGAGAGTTGGAAAGCATTGCAGGCTAAATACTCTAACTATTGGGCAGACCAGGATGTGCATGCTGGAATTAAATCAGTGTTGGCTCGCCACTGAACTTTCCAAATTAGGTTAGGGTTTTTCATTGCTTTCAGGGCAGTTTGATTTAACTTAGCTCTTAAGTGGAGGCTGAAGCCTTTCAGCACAACCAATATTCCTTGTGACTAGCTGAATTATCTGCAAACTTTTATGTTAAAATATCAGGGTTGAAAATAACTGGAGATTATAGTAAACAGGCTTGATGCTCATACAGCTCCTGATCCAGGTGAATGCTTACAACTATGCAGAGTCCCACTGAAGTCAATGGGGCTTCACTGGTGCCAGTCAGATTACAGGACAGGCGCCATAGGGCTGATCCAAAATCTATTGAACTCAATGAGAGTCTTTCCATTGACTTCAGTGGGCTTTGAATCAGACCCGTAATCTTCTTGGAAGTGTTACATTAAAAGGAGAGACAGAGATTTTCAAAGGAATCTAGAGGATTTAGACACCTACCTCCCATTAAAAATAATGGGCTCTGAGTCTAACTCTTCTTGACTACTTTGAAAATGTCAAGAAGACACCATCTGTATGTATGTTTGTAATTAAACCCCCTTCATCTTACTGTCATGTGGCTCCATGCACTGACCAGTCCATTTGGGCTCGGGTTGTTTCAGTATTCACTGAAAAGAGTGCACAAAGAACCTCTGTGCACCAAGCTGGCACATACATCTCTGCCTGTTATATCTTTCTCGCTCTCTGCACTCAAGCAGTTGCTGTCTGTACTTCTGGGTCTCATCGTAAGCTTGATGTCTCAGAAAAGCTAATCCTATTTTGATTTTACAGAGTCTGTCAGGAAATGTGGAAAGCTCTGCAATATTGGTTGTTCTGGATGAATAAAAAAAATCAGTTCTTGGCTGAGAGGGCCCAATTTAGCTACATCAGTTTTTCACTAGGGAAGCCATGAAGTTAGGTGGCAGCTTCCTGACTGATCTCATTGTCACTGCCTGGAGTCAGAAGTCAGTGCAGATTTATAGATAAAGGAAACCACAGTTGCTTGCTTATACTCCACAAAAGAAACTGAATGTTTGCTTGTTGCTGAAAATATAACAGCTCACTGGGAGTGGGGGAGAGCTGTGTCTCTTTGGAATGGGGAGTTGATCTGGTCTTCACACAATTATTTGCCATTTTCATTTTGGCTTATTAGTTCCTGGGTGACAAAAATAGTAAGAATCAGAAATCAGTGCAACGGGTTAGTTATTGGAAAATGTGAACTATTTAACACGGTGCAATCATTTGCAAGAGCACTGCTTGCTCCTGCTGCACGTCCTTTGGAGCAGCTTAACATTTCAAGGGTCATGCCAGCCATACCTTAGATTTTTTATCAATTAGTACCAGATTACAAGTACTGCGTGTACATGATGGGCTTTGTTTCTGATCTCACACTGGCTTCATGGTGTTTTCTTCCCATTAAGTGCAATAGAATTCCTCCAGATTTACATAAGTAACTGAGAACAGAACCAGACCCAATGCCTTTGACTGTGTAGTCCTTCGCCATGGCAAGATGCTTCTTTTGATTTGTGATGTTTTGACTCTGCCAGGCCCCAGAATTTTCTAGTTTGTTGAAAGAACCAAAAAGGAAGCTGAAACACAGAAGCGGTATTAATTATATTATTCATTTATATTGCTAGTGGTCTCATCTAGGTCAGTGTACTTTTGTGTAGGTAATTTACAAACACATAGTAAATGACAGTAGCTGACTCAAAAAACTTATACCAGGAAAACTGAGGAGAGAGATATCCGCATACTATGAGCCACACGGGGCCCTCAGATATACAAATGGGGACGTTAAATACTTTAGTGAGAGATACATGCAGTATCTGAGAACAGAATATGTCCCTTTTTTCTAATGAATATATGGGAGGTGTTTTGACACATTTATAATAATAATAATAAACAAATAAAACTTTGAACTTGTATAGCCCTATCTATCTGAGGATCCCAAAATATTTTACAAACATCATTATTTTAGATTCACAACATGCCTGTAATATAAACTAGAATTATTATCCTCATTTTACAGGTAAGGAGGCTGAAGTGAAGAAATTAGTGTCACAAAGGGGTCTGTGACAGACGCAGGAGTAGAATACAGATAGCCTGGGAATATTTGAAAAGGTTGCTGTGGACTTGTGTAGGCTCAGAAATGCGGCTTGCTTGCCCTGGAATGTCCCTTAGGCTACAGATGTAAGGTTTATTTAAATCCACTGCTCTGTCAGAGGAATTAAAAGCCATCACACGAAAGTCAATAAATGAGTTCTGCCTGGTGCTCTGCAATACCTGTCTTATAGCCATGCACATGATGTCCAACATGTTGTGCAGAGACAAAAACCAGACAAAAAGAAGCCCATTTGGGCTTTTGCTGTATTAGGCATCCAGTAAAACATAATCCTTGTCAACTCAAGGACAAAAAGACCCAATCCTGGGTCTTTTGCCATCGACTTCATTAGGAACGGCATAAGCTCAAAATTAATAGGCAATATTCTTCCTTCTAGGAAGCTACTATAATTGAGAGACAAAATAAAGTTAAGAAATTAATTTATATATATATATATACACACACACATACTGGTTAACTTTGTTTTGTCTCTCAATTGTAATATATAAAAATATGTAATATATAAAATGATAGTATGTTCCAGAGCGGACACTTCAATAGTCAGCTTTCTGTAGCTGAGCTAGGAGTGTCGTTTTCCAGGTCACTGGTCCGTGAGAATTTTGCAAATATAAAATATTTGTGAATGCTGTTGATACAGAAAGCTGGCAGCACCGCTTGTATAGTATTCCCATCTGGCCAGTAGAGAATGATATCTAGGTGACCCTCCAGAGAAAGCCATTCCCCCACCCTCTGTGTTGCAGTTAAGTTATGTGGGGAAATCTGGGTGAGGAAAAAACATTAGCTCCCCAAAGGCACAGAGTCACGGTATCCAAATGTGCGGTTGGAGAGAATACTCAGAACAGGACGTTCGGAAGAGGCTGGCCTATAAAAGGGGGTGGGTGGGAAATGTTTGGAGCAGTATTTGTGGAAAAAACACTGTCAACGAAACAAAACCTAAATTGAACTGGAAACAAGCAGCCCTTTATGAGTTTAACAGGCAGCCTGTACGTTTTTACCACCTGATGAGAGTAACTGGCAAGGGCTGTCTAACAGTTTGTTATGCATTCTTGGCAGGAATAACATTGTTATGTTAATATTCCTTTCACTTGAATGCCAGGATGCTGAGCTGGCTTTGAATGGAAGGAGTTTTGAAGGAGGAGAAATTCCCAGGACCCATTTTGCTGCTTAGGGCTTTCTTTAGTATCTTGGTGCTTTCCCAGTCTCTTGTAGCTATCTGTTTTTTGAGAGGTGAGGTGCTTTCATTGACCTCACTCACAGCTATGGCTGCTCAGAACCTTTGGCAATCAGGCCATAAATGTTACAAAATGATTGGAAGACCTTTGTCTCTAAACTTTTATATATGTTGTAAATATTCAGTCCTAGTCTGAGAGGCCCTGTTTGGGCCTACATTACAACTGCGACTGCTTGGGGAACAACCTCTACTCACTACATGTTTAAAATTGACTGAGAACATAATTCAAAGTGGCTATTGTTTATGTCAGTCTACCTGCTAGCTCTGCAGCCTTGGATAAATATCAAACAATATCCCTAGAGCAGGCTGCCTGGGGCAGCGGGGGCAGGCTCATGTGATATGCTGAGCTTATCCGCTACTATATGTTGGAGGAAGCAAACAAAACTAGGTTAATTTTATGCTCCCACTATTAAAGTTGAAGTTTTCAAAAAAAAAAAAAATGGTCAGGAACAGAAAATTGCTTCTCTTGTTCCCCCAACTATGTCTTCCCCTCTTCTAGGCCCTTCACTTGCTCCCTAGCGCTTTCTGTTCAAACTCCTTATTCCAGGTTCTGCCCAGCTCTCCCCCATCACATACCCCTGATGATGTTTTAGTCATTGCTTCAACAGCACCAGAACATGACTGATGTTCTAGTCCTTTGTTTCCTTCTTCCGCTCATCATTCTGTGACTTTTTTTTCCAGACTGTCCCATATCCCCAGAACAGCCTCCCTTCTCCTAGGTACCAAAGAACCACCTTTTTTTCCTTCAGATCTTACCTTAGAACACCCCTCCCCTTCCTTTGTTAATCTCCTGCCCATGCTAACCACTCCCTCTCTCACACCTGATATAATTGTTTAAAAACAACAGCACAAAACTTACAAATAAAAATCTGGAACGACAGTGAAAGAAAGAAAAACACAAAGGGCCAAATTCAGCCCTGTTGTAAACAGATGCATCTCCATTGATACCAGTAAAACTGTGCCTGCATACACCAGAGCTGAATTTGGCCCATAACCGTGGGTCACACCTGATCTGAATGCTTATGTTCCAACAGTGCGGACTGTCCTCCCCCTTTATTGTCTATTGCCTCCTCTACCCCACTTCCATCATCTATTGTCGTCCTTTGTTTATGACGATGTGCCTTATTTAGGGCCTTTGTGCCTGGCTGCCCCAGGTTTATGCAAGAGGATGGAAAGACTCAAGAAACTTTGTGCCCTGAGCAGTGGCCAGGTACAACTGCAGCTTATGTGTTTTTTTCAGCACAGGTACTGCTCCCTCCTAGTGTGAAATCCTGGCCCAGGTGATGTCCAAAGTAAAATTTCCATTGACTTCAGTGGGGCCAGGATTTCACTCCTCGTGTGCCACAGGAAGTATCATGGCACTTCACAGAGGGCAAGCTAGGAAGGCTACAGCAGCTGTGTCCCTCTGTACCCACCTCACAGGAAGTAATGGAGCTCTGGGCTCATGGATGTGACGTAGTCTCAGGAGTTAGCTGAGACAAAGTAACCTGATTAGCAAACCTGACTGTTTTTCTGATCATTTGCCCTAAGGGGAGGAAAGAGGGTCTTGGAGCTAAGGCATGAAACTGGGATTCAGGAGATCCTGGTTTTATCCCAAACTTCCTGTGCGTTCTTGGGCAAGTCACTTCATACCTCAGTTCCCCAGCTGTAAAATGAGGATAACACTCTTTCCTTATCTCCCAGGGGTGTTGTAAGGCTACATTCCGAGGAGCTCAGATGCTAGGGTGATGTGATGAAACAAGTACCTCCTAGATAGACAAATAACTCCAAGGGGATCCTGAGTGAGAATTCCTCCCAGAGCTTCCCCTGAATTAGTATAGCTCTGCACTGCCCCAACAGGAGCCAATGCCTATATATTAATAATACCTAGCACTTATATAGCACTTTTCATCGGTAGATCTCAAAGTGCTTTCTAAAGGGGATCAGTATCAGTATCTTCACTTCACAGATGAGGAAACTGAGGCAGCGGAAGGGCGAGTGACTTGCCCACGGTCACCCAGCAAGCCAGTGGCAGAGCTGGGAATAGAACCCAGGTCTCCTTAATCTTGGCCCAGTGCTCCATGCGCTAGGTAAAAGACATGATTACACCTCTAGATTGCAAGCTCTGTAATGATCTTGTTGACCTATAAATCTGCAAAGTGCCATGTGCCCCTGGGTTTATGTAAGTCGTAATAATTATCAAGCTTCTACAAGGCCATTATCAAAATGAAGTTAAAAAATAAAACTATGCAGTATATTTTTAAATGCCCTGTAGAGTCTCCCCTTGTAAAGCTGCAACCAAAAGTTCACCATCACTAGCTAGACCAGGGGCAGGCAAACTTTTTGGCCTGAGGGCCGCATCGTGTTTCTGAAATTGCATAGAGGGCTGGTTAGGGGAGGCTGTGCCTCCCCAAACAGCCAGGCATGACCTGGCCCCCGCCCCCTATCCAACCCCTACTTCTGGCCACCCCGGGACCCCCGCCCCATCCACCACCACCCCACACACATCCCCTGACCACCCCCTGGACCTCCTGCCCCATCCAACCCCCCTGTTCCCCACCATCTGACCACCCCGACCCCTATCCACATCCCCGGCCTCCCCTGCCCTCTATCCAACCCCTCCCCGCTTACCGCACTGCCTGGAGTACCAGTGGCTGGCAGCACGGCTGCACCAGGGCAGGCAGCCTCACCATGCAGCACAGAGCACCACCGGGTCAGGCCCGGCTCTGCAGTTGTGCTGCCCCAGGAGCTCGCAGCCCCGCAGCCCAGAGCATTGCGTTGGCGGCACAGTGAGCTGAGGCTGCAGGGGACGGGGAACAGCAGGGGAGGGGCTGGGGGCTAGCCTCCCGGGCTAGGAACTCACAGGCCGGGTAGGACAGTCCCGCGGGCTGGATGCGGCCCGCAGGCTGCCCACCTCTGAGTTAGACGCTGCCCTTTCAGCAGCGGGGGCAGCAACAGCGGAGAAGAAAGTTTGATAAAAATGTTACATCTTTGCAATGATCATGGCCTTGTGACGATCTTATGAAGAGATGGACTCTGGCAAAATACACATCCATTCTGGGTGGCATGAGGGGCTGGCAAATCAGCACAGGTGAATGTTAAGCTTCCAGCATAGGTTCAAAAGTTCACTTGCTTTTGCCGAAATGGTTCATGAAAATCGTACGTTCTAGGTTCCGGAGATACGAATTCATAGACTTTAAATCAGTCTATTTTGGCCCTAGACTACGTGAAAGAGAGAAAAGCAATGAAGGATTAGAATGGTTAGGCTTGATGGTTGGTTTACTTTTTCATGTTGGAACAATTATAGAGCATGACTGATTGTTGCATTAATTAATCAGAAGCAGTCATCTTTTAAATGCTGTGATTAACGTGGCACCTGTTTAACCGTATGCTGAATTTTCCAAACAAAATATGTAGCAGTTTTGAAGCATAAAAAGGAAAAGTTAAATCCAAGCTAGCTACAGAGTTTCTTTTCCACTGGACTGACAGCGTATGTCTACAGAGCAATGTAAGCACAGGCGAGAGCCTGGGCTCTAGCCTAATCCACCTTGCATCCACACACCAATTGTGTTAATCTGAGGCTTGAACCTAGGGTTCCAGGACCATGAAGAGCTGGAGGGTGCGAGCCCATGTTAAGATGGGACCTAGGGTCTGAGCCCTATTGCTTTCCTGCCTGCACACAGCCCTGGATTGACTTGGGTCCTGTAAATTCTATGGATGTATCCCAGAGTTCCCTGGGGCAACTTTCTTAGTCTTCTCTATGCAACAATCTGTGGTGCAGTCTATTAAGGGCAGCAGCTCAGGTCAGCGTTAACCCATTGTCTGCTGAGCACCAGTCTGCAAGGGCACTATCAGAGAGCCTGCAGGGTTTTCAGTGGAGACAGATCAGAAGAAGCGTTTTGCAAAGAGAGCTACTTTCTGGTCAGAAGAGCACAGCCACGCTGCCTGGGCACCCCTGAACATGCAGACCCAGGGAGCACGGTGTGGGGGCCGAGAGTGGAGCAGGCACTAAGTGGTGCCCTGCAGGGATGGGGAGCAGCAGAGTTCCCGGCTCAGCATGGTTGGGGGAGGGAAGACCCCCAACATCCTGGCTGCTCCCCCTCCCTGCAGGGAGCCGCTGAGTCCCTGCTCTGCTCTCAGCCCTCCCTGGGGCTGTGTGTGCAGGGATGCATGGGCAGCACGCACAGTCAGGGCAGCAAGCGAGAGCCAGCCTGAAACTTCCCCACAGCCTCCTGCGGCTCCAGCTCCTCCTCGCTGCTGCACAGAGTTTGCCTGCAACAGGGAGCAAAGCTGACAGGCAGGAGGCGGCTGCCAGGATGTTGGAGGTCATCTCTCCCCATGCCAAGCTGAGATGGAGGCTCTGCCGCTTCCCAGCCCTGCAGGGCAGCCACTTAGTCCTGCTCCACTCTGTCGCTTGCTCCCAGGTCTCCCTGCCCTCCCTGGGGCTGCACGTGCAGGGGCACCCACGCCCTGTGAGGGCCATGAATGGGAGCCGGCCCCAAAACTTCCCCAGCCTCCAAGGGAGCCTTATCTCTGGCTCCAGGGCTGAAAAGGGGACAGGGAGGAGGGATCCCCAAGGGGTGCTAGAGAAAGAGAGAGAGTGTGATTTTCCTCTGAAAGCTACATTTTATGTCAAAGTTCAAAACAAACAGACAAAAATAAATAAAAAACCCAACCAAACACAAATACCTTAATTGAACGTCCCATTTTAAAAATGAAGAATTGCAAAGTTTCACTTTAATAGTTTGACAGCCCTGGAGACTGATGTCCTGGTTAGCCTCAGAACAGGTGCACATGGGCATTTTCCTGCCAATGTGACTCAGCCTAGAGGCAGAGTGCCCACTTCTCAGATTAGATGGTAGTTTAGTATAAAACAGGGGTGGGCAAACTACGGCGCAGGGGCAGCATCTGGCCCTTCAGATGTTTTAATCTGGCCCTCAAGCTCCTGCCAGGGAGCAGGGTCTGGGGTTTGCCCCGCTCCATGCATGCTGTGTCTCTGCTCGGCTCCCGGAAGCAGCAGCATGTGCCCGCCTCTGGCGTCTACGTGCAAGGGCAGCCAGGGGGCTCCACATGCTGCTCCTGCCCGAAGCATCGCCCCCACATCTCCCATTGGCTGGCAGCCATGGCCCATAGATGCTGCCCCTGCAGCTCCCATTGATGGGGCAGTGCACAGAGCCGCCTGGCTATGCTTCCGTATAGGAGTCAGAGGTAGGACATGCCACTGCTTCCGGGAGGTGCTTGAGGTAAGTGCCACCGGGAGCCTGCTCCCCTGACCCCGTCCAGCGCCCTAACCCCCTGCCCCAGCCCTGATCCCCCTCCCACACCCTGAACTCCTAATTTCTGGCCCCACCCCAAAGCCCGCACCCCCAGCCGGAGCCCTCACCCCTTCCTGCACCCCAACCCCCAATTTCATAAATATTCATGGCCCACCAGACAATTTCCATACCCAGATGTGGCCCTCAGGCCAAAAAGTTTACCCACCCTAGTATAAAGCCTTCTCAAACTGCAGTCAGCCTACTGAGACAGCCACCAAAGGAGCTAATGATGCAGTTTACGTACCCATGCTCTGTATGGGTGCTGGAGTCCCATCAATAGCACCGTCACAGTTAGGGCAGTAGAGTTTTCCCACAATGCAACACATTCATAGGACTAGAGTGTCCACACCAGGGGAGGAAGGGCATTAGGCACTCTGACAGTTACTTTGACTCAGGTCTGTGCACTGTAGTGTGGACCTCAGAGCCCAAGGTTCAAGCATGGGTCCAAAAATCCTTACCTAGGGTTAAAAGGCAGTGTAGACGCTCAAGGTTCCCAGACACAGGTTAGCTGACTTAGGTCCCACTAACCCTAGGCTTACATTGCTGTGTAGACATACCCACAGTAGAAGGCGTAGTAGAGAAAGCGATACATGCTTTGCCAGTGGTCCCAGCATAGGTAGCCTCATGATAAGAAGTTAATGTGACCCTTTCATGTAATTCCAAGTATTGATTTTACCTGCAGGCCTTAGTTACGGTAATGGTCATGGATTGTATTAAGTCTTGTTTTCCTTTCTCTCCATAGGCTTGTTGATTGGCTCTGGCTGTGCTCTCTATCCTTTGGGTTGGGACAGTGAAGAAGTTAGACAGACCTGTGGTAACCTTTCCAACCAGTTTGAATTGGGTAAGTAATTGTCAATGGATCGGAGTTCCTTTAAATTCGAGCTCATTTATTGTCTCTAAATGTAGAGAGGGGCCTGGAGAACATGCTTACTGAGAGCAATCCTTGCATATTTGCCGGCTGCTACTGTGTATATTATTCTATTGCTTAATGTAGTGTGCTAGGGCATGGGACTCCTTAAATCTTTACTATTGATATTTTCCCCATGGAAAATCACAGATATCATCAAAAGGAAAACCTCTTTTTGAAAGCAGAATTTCTGAAGAGAAATTAGAAGCAGTTACATCAAAAGAGACTGAGGGATGACAGGAGACAGCAGATTAGATGTGAATTTGGCATATGGCAGCAAAAACATCAGTGGAACTTTTAGCTGCATGTGTGTGTGGACTGGGGAATCCATGGTTTACATCTGAGAGGTATAAAGGGGCCAATCGTGGAGAGATGCCATTGGCTGCTCAAGTACATTGAACTCAAATGTCTAAATAAACGTGCAGGAACTTCTTCACTTCCCACTCCTTTAAGCAAATCAGCGGGGTCACTCTGTAAATTCTTTCGTGACTTGCACTTGGTGGAGCTTGTAATTCCCTGACAATAGTTCCTCTCTCAAGGACTCTGGCATACTTATCGATCTCTTCTTGCCCGTGGGGGTAAGGACAAAACTAGAATGTTTCTTCATTTTGCACAAATATTTTAACCAGGTCTACAGCCAAACCATCCCTACCCGAGAGATGTTTGTTCTTGGCTCATAAAGCTTACTTAGGAACCTCTGCAAAGTTTTGACCTTGGGAGGCAACAGATTGCCCTTAATGTCATAGATGGAAGAAAATATGCACTAAACATAGTAATAGCCAAGAATATTTGAATTAAGAAATTCATTTCAAGACAGGATAATGTTTTCAGAGGGTAGACTGAGGTATCCAGGCCAAGAGACTATTTTTGGCCTGCATACCTCAGTCTACCCTCTAAAAACATTATCCTGTCTTGAAATGAATTTCTTAATTCAAATATTCTTGGCTATTACTATGTTTAGTACATATTTTCTTCCAATGAAATATAAAAATTCCTTCAATTAGTCTACGAATATTTGCTGTATGCAAACATTAAGGACAGAGAGGAATTAAAAAAAAGGAATACGTAGGTTAACAATGAGGGCAAAGTTCCTGAGAGCGAAATCAATCATACTGTGGAATGGTCTCTCAAAGGAAGTAGAGGAACTCCATTGCAGGTTAAGATGAGACAGAACACTAGAAAGTAGATTGCAGGGAACAATCCTAACAGGTCTTGTGCATCTCTGATTTCAATTATTTCATTCTAAGTACCACCAAGTACTTCTTGCCAAAGTACAGCAAACAGCTACATGTCTATGCTCTTTCTTGGGAAAAGACTATATAGACTGTTGTGTGGTAACTTGAGTTCTTTTTGATGGCAGTGGCTACAAGAAGTTCCTAGAATAATTTTATGTTTAAATAACTCCTTGGTGGGAGAGCTGTGAATTCAGCGAGTTTAGAAGCACCCTCTGCCCTTTCTTGTCCCCTTGATCATGACTCATGAGCCTGGCATGCGAATAAGTCAAGCTATTGTAACAATACATTCAATAAAAGAACCCTTCTGAAAATTCGACTGTCAGCTTTTTCTTCCAGGAATGCATAAGGAATATGAACGGGGGACATAATAATAATTGTGATGCTTGATACTCTGACCATATTTTCTGGATTTCAAGGCTATTAGGCACCTATTATGCATACCTAAGTTTGACTAAGGTCCTGGTTGTGCTGACTGTTAGAATCTTATGTTACCATAGGTTTCAGAGTAACAGCCGTGTTAGTCTGTATTCGCAAAAAGAAAAGGAGTACTTGTGGCACCTTAGAGACTAACCAATTTATTTGAGCATGAGCTTTCGTGAGCTACAGCTCACTTCATCAGATGCATACCGTGGAAACTTCAGCAGACTTTATATATACACAGAGAATATGAAACAATACCTCCTCCCACCCCACTGTCCTGCTGGTAATAGCTTATAAATTGGTTAGTCTCTAAGGTGCCACAAGTACTCCTTTTCTTTTTATGTTACCATAGTAATTAACAGATTATAACGAGACCAGAAATCTGCTAAAAGTCTCTCGTCAGTATACCTTGCCTGAATTTAAATGCTTGGTTTTGTATTTTTATATTTAAATTGGCCAGCGGTGGTACGGAGTTACCCAGGACATTGGCAGGGGAGAGGTGGAGTACTGAACCTGCAGATTAGCCAGGTTGCTCATTTCTTTTCATTTAAGCCTTACAATTACCGGTAACCCAAGCCTAGGCTTTAGTTAATCATTAGAGACTGGTGTTCTCATGATAGCTTTAGGGCCAAAGCCGGCGTTTCACAGAATCCGTCTCACTAAGTCTCAAGATGCATTTGAGTAATCATTGCTTTCATTTGAATACTTAATTGGATCAATCAGCATTCATTTGATTTTTCCTTTTGAATCAGTGGGACCAGTTGCCTTCAGAATTGCACACAAATTGCATTTAACCGCTATGCACAGAAAGAGGAGCGGTGAGTGCGGTGGGACAGGGGCTTATCAGCCTCTCACAGTGGGTGTGTATGGAGTTCCTGCTGTCACCTCTTCACCCTTGTGCAGGAGCTAGCTAGAATCACGTTGGAGCGTAACTCCTGCTCCAGGCTCATACTCTCACAGGTGCTAGCTGTCTGCAAGGGCAGAAAGCTGGCCAGGCACTGAGCAGCAGAGCATGCTGCATCCTCTTCAAGCATGCTGCTCTAGTATGGGCACCCTAGGAGCACCTGAAAGACAGATGGATGGTCCAAAGGGGTGGCAGAACGGAACCCCACTGGACTCTGTATAAGATGAGCCAAGAGAACCCGGAGACCCTTCAGAAAGGAAAGTGTGGAACTGGGCAACAAAATCATCCACCCACAACAAATCACACAGACAAATCAGCAACATCATAGCAAAGACTACTGATAGCTCCAATAAAATGGACAGACACCTGGCATTCATCCTTCACTAGTAGCCATCAGCCAAGGTGGTTAACTTCATTTCTAGGACTGGAACTAGACTGACAGGGATTCAGGAAGTCAGATAGTTCTAGATGAACCCAGCATTACCCCAGCACAATCTTCTGGGTTACCTTCCCCCAAAAGAGAAAGCTAGAGGCAAAATGGTATTTGGCAAACTTGTCTTAGTTACACCAAGTGATGATTTCTTAGGCATAACCACCACTTATAAAATGGCTAACAGGCCAGTTCTGCTGGTCTGACGGGGCCAAGAATAAGCTATTTTTGGCCTCCACTACAGTAACATGTTAGGAATGTAAACTTCTCTGTGCTACATTTGAATGGGTTTTGAGTAAATTTTCTGCCACTGACCCATTAGTCTGTAACATATTAACTAGCCAGGGAGGAGGCTATCTGTATACCTCTGAGGACGGTGAAGAGAAAGGTGGTGACAGGGACAGTATATGAGAAACCAAATAGAGAAACGAACGAGGAATTGAGTCAACACCCAATGGTGGCAGAAAACAACTGGAGCACTCTAGACTCTCCAGAGAACCTGCTAGGACTGACAGAATTGACATGGAGCTGCTGCAAGAAGCATGGGCCAGGAGATGAGCTGCAGGAAGCAGCAAAGGCCAAGAAGGATCTGTTGTGACCTTAGGGAGCCCCAGTTTCAGTCAAAGCCAGGACAGCAAATGGGTTAACTGGAAAGGGAGCTGGGAACTACATGGTGGAAGAAGGACTGGGGCAGTTTGGAGAAAGATGACAACTGTCCTGGTGCTGGATCTTTAGGATGGGTGTATGAGAAGAATGGGCTGGTGAGTCTGGGATTTCAAGTAATGAGATTAAAAAAAGTGGCTGAATTTTGCATCATATAAGACAAGGCTAGCCAGAAATCTTCAGGAATTAACAGTTGAATGTAGTGGGCTTAAAAAAAGAAACGCAAAGCCCCAATTACAAAATGATATAGATGTACTTTGCAGACAGATAGGGAAAATAGTAACAGTGTATGATCCTTAGTGGGTGTGTAACCCACACACCTCCTGGGTGTGGTGTTCTGGCCTATCTAGTGACACCGAGACCACAGAAAGAGAGATAAAATGAGTCTGCTCAATAGCCTTAGCTAACAGTGCGTTGCCTTTTAGCTCATGCAGTAGAGGCTCATGCACTAAGCTCCAGAGGTCCCCGGTTCGATCCTGCCCGACAATGCCTGGGGTCTGTCAGCGTTACAGGTACATTTGAGAAGTGCTTCTCCATGTCTGCAGGAACATTGACAAAGGCATCAGGCTAATTAGACACTCCAACTACAGCCAAGATAGGCCATATTGTGAAGGGACAACAAAACCCCACTTATATGTACATTTCAAAGTGGCATTTAATGTGGCTGCAGGAAAACTATTCATGCTTTTAATCTACATACAAGTGGATTTTTGTATACTTTTCCAGAAACCCTGACTTGGCACTATTTAGCATGCCCCATAGTTTGATGCTTTCCTTGAAATTTATTTAAAAGTGAACTGTGCATTTTATTCAGTTGGGTTTGACTGGTAACACAATGTACAACATCTACATTTTTAATCAAAAGAAAATATTGGTACAGATCAAGGCATACACAAATGGAGTTGTGTTTTAGCTGAATATATACGGCCAGGTAGAATTCATGTAGTCCTATCACGGATCAAACATCCATATCGGTAGAAGACCCTGCAATATACTAGACTCATGCACTAATGCTTTTTTTTGCCTGTCAGAAAGAAAGCTACAATAATAAATTATCTAAATTAGCATTTGGTTGCAGGCTAATGCAGTTGGCACAGATGATATGCCAGTCATAAGCAAGGAGCATAAGTACCAAGGGATTCTTATTCTTCCACAAATATATAAGGAAGGATCAAAGTCATTCCCATCTCCTATTACAGCATATGCTGTTATTTATTCATTATTTATATTGTGGAGCTGCCCAAAGGCCCCAATCAAGATCAGAGCTCCATTGTGGTTCTGAGCTGCTAGTTGAAAGAAGTTAAGTTGATTCAGATATACAGGATCATATTTACAGCAAGAGTAATTAGCAAGTCATTTTCTCTAAATGGATCTCATCCAAACAGTTGTAGAACACATTTAATTTGGTCTGGGCTAGATGCAGTACTTCAAAAACACACCACCACATCACGCAGAAGTAACAGCTGAAAAGTGAAGTTCCCAGCAGAGAAAGGTTTGACAGGTTGGTGAGAGCTTGTCAAGAACCAAAAGGAATTTGCATCAGAATTAGGACTGTGCAAAAGACTTGCGACAGCTTTTAGATTTTGCAAAATCTGAGCCACCATTATGAAAAGTTTCTGAAATGCTGCCGCTTTACTTAAAAGCCGGGGGAATCTGTGTGGGTCAGAGGAGACTTTCAGAGACAAAAATAGGAGTAAGACGCCCAACTTCTTTTGCTGTTCAAGGAGAGTTGGGCCCCTTGAATAGCACACTGGATGGTGACTTAAGAGATGTGGGTTCTGTTCCCAATTCTACCACCTCCCTGCTGGATCACCTTGTCTCCGTGCAGTTTCCCCATCTGTAAAACGGTGGTGGTAATTCTGACCCTCCTTTGTAAAGCACTTTGAGATCTACTGATGAAAAGTGCTAGGTATTATCATTATTAATTGCCTTTTGTGTTTGACAATCACCTTCAAGACCATTTCTGAACTGAATCTCTAGGGAAATATCTATAATTATTTATACAAATCCAGAGATGCCACCAAAATGTTTTTTACATCAGTTCTAAATGACTTTAAAATAAACATCACATATTAAGTTTGACTTACAAAACTGAGCCTTAGCTGGCATTTAGTGGGATAGTCCTGAAATGATAGGGTGACACCTAGAAAGTCTATTTCTACAGGTCAGTATGTTATCAAAGGCTTAGTCCACTGTAGTTTTCATTTTTTCCAGACATGGGGCTCTTACCACTTTCCTTGGAAGATTACTGTACAATTGGCTCAATTTCATGGTTTCTTCCTGTGCTCAACTTTTTTCTGGTCTGTGATCATAGATATTAGAGCATCCTGCAGACACTCTTCTCCCATTCATTGAGGTTTGCTTGTATTTTACTACACCATGGACTCTAGTGTAACTTTTTGTTTTTAAATGTGCGAGGTTTAGCCTCTACATATAAAGGCAACAGTGATCTCAAACCTGCTGTGCTCCATTGCTTGGAGCATTCAGAGATTTAACTAAAAGAAACAGATCTTGAGGAGATGTTCTTAGCATCTTCTCTCTCTATTAGTACTCTGAGATATATCAGAGCCTCTACTTTTTGCTCACTTTGCTTTGGCAGATTGAACTCTTCAGACACAGGCATTTCCTTTTTGCGAGCCATATTCTGGAAGCTGCATGCCGCTGCAAAGGCTTGACGGGCTTTCAATGGAGAGTGTTACAATATGACACAGTCCCCCTTCCCCACCCCCGCAGAGTTTGTTGTGACTGGACCCAGTCACTGGGTACCACACGCTTCCAAGCAAGTTGGGTGTGGATAGAAGCTAGTCACTGTTTCTAGCTCTGGGACTCTTAAGGCATACTCCTGGGCTCAGACAGCTTATCTAACACCCTTCCTTCTGATGTGGGATGTTGCCATCAAGCTTTCCTGGACCCTGAAACTGTAGTCAGACCTCCTGAGCCCCTAGTCACTGACAGATTCTCCCCCTGAGTTCTACCTAGGTTGTGGGTTCTCTGGACTTACCAGTTTAACCCCTTTGTAGCAGGACAAGACTCACCAGTGCAGCACCTCCTGCTGGTCATCCTGGGAATTTGCTTTTTTCCCCCCCAAGTGTTGGAGCACCCTCTGCAGGCCAGTGTCTTGCCTGCTGCTGGCCCCGTGTCCCTCCCAGACCCCCTTTCCCTCAGGGTTCTGCCCCAGCAGGACCCCCACTCTGGGTCTCCCTTCCCAGGGAGCCCCCAACCCGCTAGACCCACCTCACCTCAGTGGCTACTGCCAGTCATCATCTAGCCCCCACTCATTGGGACAGATGTCAGTCTAATGACCACTCATCATAGGCAAGGGGTTAGGACCAGCTGCCTCTGCCTACTCCCAGGCTGCCCCTCTGCAGCCCCAGTACCTTTCATAGGCCTTCAACAATGCCTGCAGCCTGGGGGTTTACCAGGCAGGAGCTCCCCAGCTCCCTTTTGCCCTTCCCCAGCACTGCTCTGTTTCAGGTACCTTACTCTCAGGCAGCTAGCCCTTCCCACTCCAGGACTAGAGTGAGACTCCTTAGCTTCTGGCCCTCAGCCCTCTTATAGGGCCAGCTGGACCCTGATTGAGCTGGCCACAGCTGCAGTCAGCAACTCAGTCAGCTTCCCCCAGCTGTTCTTAATTCCTTCCCCTGCTGCAGCCCTCTCCAGGGCTGCTTTTAACCCCTTTTCTGCAGGATTGGGGCAGCCACCCCACTACACCCTTTGAGGACAACATGTAGGAAAGCAAGGAACACAGGCTTAGCAAAGGAATTTCTTAACGTGAGTTACAGATCTTTGAAAACAAGATAAGTCCTGAGGTGCCCCCTTCCCCAGTCTGGTCTCACCCCTCTTGTGAGTCTATCTGTCATCAGTGTTTCAGGCTGGGCAGAGTCTCTCCTTCCCTCTCTGTCCCCAAAGTCCTCCTTACATGTGGTGATGGTCTGCCCCCTGCACAGAGCAGAAACCTATTCCCAAATAGGGCCTCCATCTCCAGGTCACGTGCTCAAACTGTCACCGCCAGTCATTGTTGCTTGCTCACTTGCAGGCCACTGTCTAGAAAGAGTCTGGTACCATGGGGGTGGGCCAGTAGTTGAGTCAGTCAAAGTGGATAGCCCCAGATTGCAGCTTGATGGCTCTCTGTGATGGCCTTTCCACAATGTGCCATACACCTTTCCTAAGCAGCGCAGTTATCTGGAGGCTGCAAGTCCAAACGAATGTGGTCACACTGCCAATATTTCAACACAGGTATAATACAGACTTCAGAATTTGATAGTCATATCTCACCCCTCTCCATCATGTCCTGTGCTAGGCATACATCTAAACTTCATTCTAAATATCTCAAAATTTCTTTCTGTCAAGGGATATGTTTGTCTAAAAGCTTTATTATAATTTCCCTTTGCTGCTTCCAGAGGGTTGGAAGAGAGGATCACAAGAGAACTATTTAACTGATAGGCACTATTGCCTTAAAATAATTATTATAATAAATTGCCTTTATAAACAGTACAGTTACTAAAGAACACAAAAGTCATCTCTTTGGGAAAACTGCAAATATAGAACAGCTTTGTCAAACAGCTAGGTGGCATTTCAGCATCCTGGCTGAGCATCGACATCCAAAGGATAAGACTGTGGAGAAGAGATTTAGAAACCAGGATGTTTTTTAGAACACTATTAACTATAAAAGATTTTTAAACTATTTGTCATGAACAGTCAGAAATCTGACTTCTGTTCACAAGTTATCTACAAACAGATGGAGATTTTTTTTCCTGGGGTGTGGTAGGACCGCAGGGCCTTCTGGAGGGCCTCAATGGGCCTGGTACACCCCATCACACCAGACCACACACTAACAGAGAGTGTGTCTCAAGAACCATCTCCCTTCCCATTTGCTATTGCTTTCTTTGAGCAACAAAGCATCATAGCTCAAGTTTCAAATATTAAATAGGGTGTCATCTTGTTAAAAATAAGGGAAAAATGTTCAGATAATTTTGAGAAAATCATCAACGTGCTCTGGACAGAGAGGAGCACACTTCACCAAATACATCATTGGTTCCAAATTACTCACTCAGCTGTAGTTTGTACCTTCTCTGTCGTTGTCTTCTTCCATGTACCTATCTAACTCCTTTCTGTATGCATTTCAGGATGTAACTTCTACTGCTGCCTTTTGTAGCTTATTTTACATGTCAGAATCGCACTGTGTAAAGAAAAAGAATCTTCGGTTCTTGAACTCTTCTTGGTTTCCTTTCAAAATAATCAGATCCTCTTATCATAGAATCATAGAATATCAGGGTTGGAAGGGACCTCAGGAGATCATCTAGTCCAACCCCCTGCTCAAAGCAGGACCAATCCCCAATTTTTGCCCCAGATCCCTAAATGGCCTCCTCAAGGATTGAACTCACAACCCTGGGTTTAGCAGGCCAATGCTCAAACTGCTGAGCTCTTCTTTATTAGCTGATTATCTTTTCCATTAGCTTTGTGGCATTCAGACCTGCAATTCCTGTACTTATCTCTCTCTTCATTTTTAGTCTCTGATTTAAAAAAAAATACCCTGGTTCATTAAATTATTTCACATTCCCTCCTAGTATTGGACTCTCATGCAAAGCTGGTTACTAGAGTTGCTGCACAAGGTTTCTAAGTAGGAGGGGTTTTTAGATGTGTGGATTAATCAGTGATGTTTGCCATATGCTTTTTAGCGCTGTATTTCTCAGTTGGAATAATTCTCAACCCTTTTTTTCTTGGTCTTAGAAAATGGATCCTACTTAAAGCTAAGTTATTAGCATTTGCCAGGTTCTCCAGGCTTCTAGCCCAGTGCAAGTTTTATTGATTTCAACCGTAATCTTATTTTAGGTCTTGCAATTAATGTAATAGGTTCATATCCCAGACACTCCTATATTCTGGAGTTTTCATACATTTCATTTATTGGATATTTTAGATAAAAATCACATATATTTCCAGAAATGCTTTAAGTACTTGTGATTTTTTTATAGGATGGTATGAGTTGAAAGTATACTACTAAAGCCCCAGGATCTATGTAAACAGATCCCATGTGGAGCCCTGTGGTAGATCAAGGATTAGCCACTCCTCCAGCTGCCTAAATTAACTCTGCTTCATATTTGTCGTGCTAAATTTTGGGGAAATCCATGGCATTATGGGAACAATATCATGTCCATGGAAATCATAGCAGAAATTAAGCAAATGATGTCTGTACCCCCATTGACTCAGCCATTCACTCAGTCACTTGTGGATTCATTCACTTGACTGACCATGTATTCACTCATGCAAAAAGCATGGAGATTTATTTCAGAAAGCTGTTAAAGTGATGCACTCCGTAACTCTCACGACAGCTGGGACACACCCGCAGCTTTGTGTTGTGGTTGCTTTTCCTATTGTGGGCCAAATTATACTGCTGAGGCATAGCTCTGAGTAAGGAGCAGTGCAGAGAGAAAGACTGCCCCAGGGCAACCACCAGGAGGCACTATACACCATGTCACTCAGAGATCCTGGTTACTGCAGCTCCAAGTCCACCCCTAAGGAGGGGACAGTGTGTGCTCCCTCTATAGCCAGCCAGCTTCACTGACTGGATGTGACCCTGACTCCTTCTTACCCCTCCCTGCTTCCTACAAGGATCCTAGTCCTAGCAGCCTTTGCTTCTAATGGAGCTTGGGCTGTAATTGTTTTTACGTCCTGTACTGGGGACAGGTGGTATGGAGGGAAATGTTCCATGCACCCACTCTGCCCCCCCCCCCACTTTGTTCACCTGCAGTATATGTTTAAGGGCTGTGATTTGAGAGTTAATCCCCAAACTGATTTCTAGCCGCCTCCCACCCAAATATCAGCAGCGTTAAACCCCATTTTAAAAAATGTCTCGCTGGCTGTCTCCAATCTTGCCTGGGCTGTTGGTGGATGCTGCTGCCCCACTGACCAATCAGAAGGCCCGTAGTTCCAATTATTTATGCTGCCTATCAACTTCCTTGCCAAGAAAACACCAACGAAACCAAAAGCTTTCAAATGGCCAGTGAACATGCAACACCAGCAGAACGATGAGTCCCCAGCTCCTGTTACTGCCAGAGTCCCTTCCTCTGTCCTGCACTGGAAGGTAAATACTGGTGTATAAAAACTAGTGTAGGCCCTGAGCACAGTATCATTCCAGAACATGCAACTATGATGCATGACAACTTACTTAGATAGGAAAGTATTTTAGGTATTTTTAGATCCTTGGAGAAATTCCATTATCATGAAACTTAAACCATGCCATCCCCACATGGATTTTTTTCTCTCTCTCCCCCACTCTCTCACACATTCACTCTCTCTCACACACGCACACAAGGATTTTGAGCACTGCCTAGTTATGTAATCGTGGACTTTGCTGTGCCTTTTAGAGCTTTGATTTCAACAACAGAGCATCAAATAAAAAAGCAATATTTATCATGCTTAGCAAGTCAGAGTCCCTCAAGGCAAAATACTGTACCCGATGGATGAATTTAGGCCCCAATCCAGCAAAGCACTTAAGCACATGCTTAACTTTCAGCAGGTGAGTAGTCTCATTGAAGTCACTGCGATAAAAATGAAGTATATGTTTAAGAGCTTTGCTGGATCAGGGCCCTGCTGTGCTAGCTGCTGTTATAACTGCTATACAAATATAAATCAGGAGAACTAAATGTTTTTGCTCTCAAGTGTATAATTTCTGCTTGTGTATTGCCATTTGATTTGGCCTCTAGCCTAATCATTTGAATATTCTCTATCCTGCCCTTTACAAAACTTTACCACCTTTCTAAATGAGAGAATTTAATGCAAAAGTCATTTCACAGGTTAAACTGCAACTAAATTGCCCAATTATTGACAACCAACAATCTTTCCTTAGGGTGCAATGGACTAAAATAGCTGGTACATGCAGCAAAATGAAAACACTGGAGCAAAAACATAAACTAGAGCATCCCCTCCACCATGAAATACAAGATTACAAGGGGAGTACCATTGTTTCAGTGTAACACTTGGCCATTTGTGGTAGATGATCGTTAATTCAGCAGGTAAATTTGAAACATTTTATTGTTGGCTTGAGAACTATAATTAGAACACTGCAGAGAACACTTCACCCCTTCCAACAGCAGGCTCCTCTTCAGTGTTACAGCTCTGAATGCTGCCCCATTCTGCAGCCTCCACGTATACATCAAGCTATTTTAGCAAGAGACTCCCACTGCTTCTGGCACTCAATGGAACTAATGAGCAGGTTTACTTTCGTGTCACTGTTGCTCTAAGGTCAGTGTCCCAGTGTTCTTTCAACCACCCTGCTGTACTTCCCTGTCCCTTTACTTGTTCCTCTTGACCTTGCTCCCTCTGGCAAGCTTGAAAGAGCAACAGACTGCCTGCCATTCCTTATATGATCAAAGGGGGTGACGGTGTTCCTTGGGGAAAATGGAGCACAGTGAGGGGGGAAACCATGGCTTGCCAAGTCCAAGGTTGAATGTGCATCCTGTATTTCTCAAACAACGCTGTGACACTGATCTAGCAGCTGGCTCATGATCCATAAACACATTCCTCACTATACATCTCTCCCTTGTCCTCTGCCAAGATACAAAAGTTGAATTCACCCCATGCAGAAGTCAAGTCTCCTTATTCCTTCCTGTTTCCCTTAGGGCATGATTGAGACATTCTGAATGATCCCAGCAGGTGAATTTTTGGTCCCGGTTCTTTTAAAGTAGCATTTCAGCCAGAACTTTCTGTATTCGGGATCATCACAGGAAAAAGTGACATATCTCAAAGCAGTGGTAGAATTCTTATTTTGTTGTTTTAGAAGACACATCCTGGGAGTAGCTAGTGACCAAAAGGAACTGTTAGATGGAGTCCATCACCCTTCCAAGACAGGCAGAAGCCCCCTGAAAGATGTGTTATGAATACAGGGATTTTCAAACCAGCTTCAGAAATTTAGCCACCCATCTTCCTGAGGCTTTGTGAAGATGTCTGGAGTGGCTCGTGAATGTGAGTGCCAACCTCAGGGCAGACTGTTACAAACCAGGGCACAACCCCCGAAATTGGTTGTTTGTTCTATAATTAGATATCACCAACCAGGTGTCAAGTGTGACTTCTTAAGTACTATAACAGCCTTGAGATGGAGTCAGACAGTCCCCTTGGGCACTTCCAGGCAAGCCTGGCTTTGTGACAGATGGTCCCCTACACCAAAACTCACAACAATATTCAGGTTACTCCCAGTCCCAAAGGACCAGTCACTCACCCCAGGTCAATGGTACCTTAGATACCTCACCAAAGATAACGCTTGTAACCAACCCTGTAAGAAAGAAAATAAAGATTTATTAACTAGGAAAAAGTAGTAAGAGTTATTTACAGGGTTAAAGCAGGTAAACATAAACACACAAATGAGTCACAGTTGTAGGTTTCAAAAAGTAATAGAAGCTGCTGTAATGTGCAAGCTCTGTATGTCCTTTAGGGCTAACCCAAGCTAAACAGCTTGGGGATCCCTTGCTTATGCTTAGAAATATTGCCCTCTCCAAATTCCAAGCAGCATAGTAATACAGAGCCTTCTGGTCAGGGATTTTTATTCCTTTCGCCCAGCATTCAAACAGTAATGGGATGAGGGTTTGTACACATCCTCTCTTCCTGGGTGTGGGGAGAGCAATCAATAGTCTTTTGTCCACTGGCCTTCTGTGGGCCTTCTTTTGTTGGGCAGGAGATGACACCCGTTGTGGTAAACTAGTATTTCACACTTGGTAATGCTTCTCTCCTGACTCGGGGGTGTTTCCAGTTTCATAGAAAACACTACTATAGTTACAAAGCAAAAATATTACCTTACAACATGGGGTACAAATATTGTAAGTGAGATTATTGCATATAGCAATTCACAAGCATTTCATACAGTCCACACACTAAATGTCTCTATAAATCTAATACCTATTTTAACAGTACTAACACACAGGTGAGCCCAATTAGTTTCCAGATATGCATTTGTCAGTGTTCAGTGAGGCCTGGGGCCCTTGGCATGACTTGACACCTGGTTTGCCAGCTTCTTTTGAAAATCCCAGCTGAAATTGTTGTTATGCTTGTGTAGAGGCAAAAAGAATGGATTTTTCCATGTACAAGAAATATTTATTAGATAAGAGTTCTCTGTTGTAAAATCCAGCTATCTGCACCAATCATCATCTCTGGGCATGTATCCCAGAGCTTAAAAACATAAAGTACTACAGCAGAATATAATATATATAAAAAAAGCTTCCCACTTCCTCAATAGCCTGAGAACATAGCCTGACCTTAGTGACTGCGTTCTGCTTGCCTGAATTCCACCTGAGCTTTCCATTGGTTAAAGGATTCTTCTTCACTAACTGTTTTGTGATGTTGCTGTGCATGATTATCAGGCAGTAGATTCTCCCTCCGACGTGGCAAATAAGCTTATTCTGGTGGGAAGGTAGATTGGAAAGGAATGTGGGATCCTTTAGGAAGAAAGGGGGTATATCGGTGTTATAAATTGCTGTCAATAGTCAGGAACACATACTGGAATATGTCCTATACATTAGAGCAGGCTAAACTCTTACTTTTGGCTCTGCACCAGCCAGACTTGCCATGCTGTAGGGGAGTTGAAGGATCTCCACACCTGCTCCACAGTGGGACTCAGACCTTTTCTAGGATTGGGTGGCTAATGACATAAGGTCCTGAAGGTCCTCCTTCAGCCAAGCTTCCCACCCTTTGGCAACACTTGAAGGATTCTGGTCCTGCACAGAGGCCACCACCAAAGGTGGTATTAATCCTTATGGAGTAGCCACAAAAGTGGGACCTAGCAAGTCGCTAAGTCTGGCTGCCCTCCCAGGGCTGGACTAAGGCGTAGGCTATATAGGCCCATTCATAGAGCCCAGCTCCTCAAGTCATTTGATTGTGTCAGAGTCGCAGCTCTCTTTCTTTTTTTGAAAACAGTTTCCAGGTCTCAGGATTGTGAAGAAAACCCCGAAAACATGCAACAAGTTTAACAGTGCTGTGGTCCTGCAGACAGCCTGACATAATTGCTCTCAGAGGTGAGAGCTTCCCATTCATCTTCACAGGTTCTGAACTCCAATATCTGCTGCAGTGGGAATGCTGCCAACACCACCCAACAGAGAATGAGGTGTGCCCAGAACGCATATGGCAGGGCTGTGGCTTGACACCCCACCCCACCTCCCCGCCTCCGCTACACCCCAGTGCCTGGGGGTAAGCAGCTTCCAACTCTGCCTTTCTAGAGGGCACAGGGGACACTTGCTGTCACCCCTGCTGCTCCAGAGGGAAGGATGGCCTCTGCTGCTGCTCCTGGAGGGAGGAAGAGGGCCTCATGCTGCTGCTCTTGCCTCTATGGGAGGGAAGGGAGTCCTCTGCCAACCCCATTCAAAATGTGCCACGAAAACTGAGCCACAGGGGCCGCTGTGTCATGGTGTGCTTAGGACCCAGGATTGCCTCAATCTGGCCCAAATAAAAATGACCTGTGGGATGGGTAGGTGTCTTGAGGTGGGAGAGCAGATGTCTCCTTTTTCTCCAATAGGGCAGTTTTTCCCAGATAGAGGCTGCACCTTCTCCCATTGACTATTCCATTTCTGAGCTGGTGGTGATCTCAGGCTGCGTGGTCTCCTTTAAATTCCTCTACACAATACAGGGAATCTGCCCCCACCCCTCTTCCCAACCCCTGCAACAGAGATGTGATGGCTCTGTGCCTGCAGTGCCTCCTATCCCCAAGGGCATAAGGGAGTGGGCTCCTGGGCTCTATCCCCTGAACAGGGGGAGAGGTCTGGAGAAAGCAGTGGACATGTTATTCCTTGACTTTAGCAAAGCTTTTGATACGGTCTCCCACAGTATTCTTGCCAGCAAGTTAAAGAACTATGGGCTGGATGAATGGACTGTTATGTGGATAGAAACCTGGCTAGATCATCAGGCTCAATGGGTAGTGATCAATGGTTCCATGTCTAGCTGGCAGCCGGTATCAAGCGGAGTTCCCCAAGGGTCGGTCCTGGGGACAGTTTTTGTTTATTAATGATCTGGAGGATGGTGTGGCTTGCACCCTCAGCAAGTTTGCAGATGACACTACTCTGGGAAGAGTGGTAGATATGCTGGAGGGTAGGGATAGGATAGAGCAGGACCTAGACAAATTAGAGGACTGGGCCAAAAGAAATCTGTTGAGGTTCAACAAGGACAAGCGCAGAGTCCTGCACTTAGGACGGAAGAATCCCATGCACTGCTACAGACTAGGGACCGAATGGCTAAGCAGCTGTTCTGCAGAAAAGGACCTGGGGTGATAGTGGACGAGAAGCTGGATACGATTCAACAGTGTGCCCTTGTTGCCGAGAAGGCTAACGGCATTTTGGGCTGTATAAACAGGAGCATTGCCATCAGATCGAGGGATGTGGAAAAATTGGAGAGTCCAGCGGAGGGCAACAAAAATGATTAGGGAGCTGGAGCACATGACTTATGAGGAGAGGCTGAGGGAACTGGGATTGTTTAGTCTGCAGAAGAGAAGAATAAGGGGGGATTTGATAGCTGCTTTCAACTACCTGAAAGGGGGTTCCAAAGAGGATGAATCTAGACTGTTCTCAGTGGTACCAGATGACAGAACAAGGAGTAATGGTCTCAAGTTGCAGTGGGGGAGGTTTAGGTTGGCTATTATGAAAAACTCTCTCACTAGGAGGGTGGTGAAGCACTAGAATGGGTTACCTAGGGAGGTGGTGGAATCTCCCTCCTGAGAAATTTTTAAGGTCAGGCTTAACAAAGCCCTGGCTGGGATGATTTAGTTGGGGATTGGTCCTGCAGGGGATGGACTCGATGACCTCCTGAGGTCCTTTCCAACCTTGATATTCTATGATTCTAGGACAAGAATAGCCACATGTGCGCCTTCCCCCCAATCAGACTTTTGGTTGTACTGTTCATCTGTGGAATCAAACTGGATCCCTGGTCTCTACAGGCAGCTCTATGCCGCACAGAGCAAATCAACCTCCGGATTTGGCCCACTGAGTATTTCTCCTGTTTGACTGGCATGGGGAAAGGCTGCTTGCACTGGAACCCTGGGGGTAGTTTTGAGTAGCAGTTTAGAACTTCGTTACAATTTTCAGACCTGTTATGATAAGGGCAGAAGATGATTCGTGCAGTTATTTCCGAGGAGGCATGTGAAAGTTCCAGAACGGAGTTATGTGCAGTAGGATCCAGTGCTCTACTACAACACCACAGAGTGACTCAAAAGCTGCCTGTAGTGCAGAAAAAGACACCAAGAAAACAAAACAAAATAAAAAACATCGACCCTTCTGATTTGCAGTCACTGTGGAAACCAGCCCCACAGCCTCTCTCTCTCTCTCTCTCTCTCTGGACTTGGCAGGGAGTGGGGCTGTCCGCTCCACTGCTAACCTATTTTCAATGCCAGCAACCTCTACTTTAACTGTCAAGTGTAGTTTTCCCCTGCATTGAAAACAGCTATCTGCCAACCAAGTAAGCTCGGAGGCTTGTCTGACGAACCATTATAGACAGCAGGGGAACAATTTAAATAGTTTTGCTTCTTTCATTTCTTGAAAGGGTTGTAGGCAAACTAAATCCTCTGAGTGTTCCCGATTTAGGTGAATTAAATATAGGTAGACAGAACAGAAATCAGACGTCAAGAATTATAACATTCAAAAACCAGTCGGAGAACACTTCAGTCTCTTTCGTCTCTCGATTACAGACCTAAAAGTGGCAATTCTTCAATAAAAAAACTTCAAAAACAGACTCCAATGAGAGACTGCTGAATTTGAATTAATTTGCAAACAGGATACAATTAACTTAGGCTTGAATAAAGACTGGGAGTGGATGGGTCATTACACAAAGTAAAACTATTTCCCCATGTTTATTAGCCCTCTCTCCCCCCCGAATTGTTCCTCACACGTTCCTGTCAACTGCTGGATATGGCCCAACTTGATTATCACTACAAAAGTCCCGTCCCCCGCCACTGATAATAGCTCACCTTACCTGATCACTCTGGTTATGGTGTGTTTCATGTTCTCTGTGTATATAAATCTCCCCACTGTATTTTCCACTGAATGCATCCGATGAAGTGAGCTGTAGCTCACGAAAGCTTGTGCTCAAATAAATTTGTTAGTCTCTAAGGTGCCACAAGTACTCCTTTTCTTTTTGAGAACTCTAGAAGGAGCACTGCACCTCAGGTCAGTAAAGAGCAGCCAGCCTCTTAGTTGTATTTGGAACTCCTCTGAAACCCAGAGGAATCCGCTCTGATGATATTTTTCACTTTTTAAAGTCTCTCTTCACCAGCAGCCTAAAACACTCCTGCTCTTTCATTATGCAAAAAGGTAATAAAGGCCCAGTCATTCGCAGCTGCTTGTTTTATGCAGTTTAAGGCAATATCCTCTCTATTTTAGTGGAACTGTCCAAAACTTGTTGAGTTTCCTTCTTTGGGGAAATGGTGAAGTAGACAGGACATTTTTGCAGTGTAAAATTTCACAGTTTTATAAATGTTATTTTAGAAGCATTTTTTTAAAGAAAGGCCCAGAAGCCCTGCTTTTTGTTAAGACAGACTTGTATAACTACACTAGAGAAAGGGGCGGGGTTCTGTATCTTCATAGATTCACCAGTTTTGCTTCAGGTGTGAAAATTTCTAACAGGCAGACTCCACAGCTCTGTCCCTTCCAGCAGATTGGCATCAGTCTGAGGAAAGAGGAGTAGTGTACAGTGAAGTCTAAATATCTTTATTCATTGAGGTTTGGAAATGTAGGCTACAATTCTGCAAGAAATGCATGCAGGCAATCCCTTTACACATGTGCAACTGTAACACCAACAGACCCCGGTCGCTGGCGGGCAGGATTGAATCTGGGACCTCTGGACCATCCATTCACAACTACTCAGGAGGAAAAAAAAGTTTCAGAATTTAATATTCCCTTGGCAATAGCCCAGATTCCCTGTTGGATTTGGTGCTGTGTAGATTGGTAAAAGGACCCTAGAGAACCTATTTGGCTCAAGTGTACATTCCAACACAGACTTTCTGTCTATATAAACACTATGTAATAAATCCATATTGTAAATATCTCTGAGATCCTGAAGTGCTTATGCCAATTTTCTAATTAGCCATACTATAGACAGGATTCTGTGGCTCTGTATCATTTAATGACTTGTACCTTTTTCAGGTGGCCATGTTCAGTGTTTCACTCATTACAGTAGTGCTGAGAAGCACCAATCAAGACAAGTGTGTTAAGCACTACATAAATGCATAAGATGACGCAGTCACTGCCCTGAGATATTTACAGCCTTCCAGTACCTCGCATTAGCATTACATTTAATACCAAAAAAAAAAAGAGCAAGAAAGTTCCTGTAAGCTCAGACACCAAATTCATGAGCACCTAGCTAGATTAGATAGCACCGATATCTGGCTGCCTTCTACCATAATAGGAAGGCTTTGGATGGAGGTGTATAAATATAAGTTGCTTACAAGGAGAATGAAACCAATAAGCTGATACAGAAGATAAAATGCACAGCACCATAAGCTGTATTTGGTTACTTCTGTTTTCATTTGCCTCCAAAAGGAAAGAGCTTATAAAGTTATGGTGAAAGCAAACCTTTCTTCTTGAATAAAACATGGTTTCCTTGGTTTGTTTGTTCATCTTAGGTACTTGTGAAATTGGCTGGGCTTACTACTGCACCGGAGGAGGAGCAGCTGCCGCTATGTTAATCTGCACTTGGTTGGCCTGCTTCTCTGGCAAGAAACAGAAACAGTACCCTTACTGAGGCTGGCGGCCTGAGAGTCCAGTTTAGAGAATGAATGAGCTTCAAGAGGCCGAAGTGACTTGCAGACTTCTTCTGAAAAAAGTGCTTTAGCTCCTAACTGCAGAACAGTCAGTGTGAAATGAGAATGCACCTGGTCAAGGACATGAGGTGACACTGAATTGCGGGGAGGGTGGGGAGTCTGGAAAGCTGGACCAAACACTGCGAATCTTGGAAGGCATGGGCAGTTCTTGCTTGACAGAGTATATTTCTGATCTGTTCTGGAAGAATTCAATTTTACGAGCTAGGAATGCTCCCCTTTGGTAAATTGTGAAGGTATGGGTGTACCAATGAATTGAAAGACTGGTGAAAATAATATTTTGGGTAGGGTGTAATCTTCCAAAGTTCCCCTTCAGCACAACACACACACACACGTATAGACCATGGCACAGAACAAATAAAATGCAAACTTACTGGTGCATTTTTTCTTTTTTTTAATTCATTGGATGGTTTAAAATTCAATGTTATACCACTTTTTAAACTACACGTGAAACCTAATAAATGGACCAATAAGCCACTTTAACAGTATTTTGTATATTCTCTGTACTCTTTTTCCCAAAACTTTTATTCACTGCTTATTCAGCCCTATAGAATTTTTATTTAGCTTCTGTGTTTTCAGCATTATTACAAAAATGCGACATTTTACTCAGCATATATAGGGGCTTTGCCTATAGTACTATTATGAAGGGCAGTAAATGGACATCTTTCAGTCCATGGAGAATTCCACTCATGGCACTGTAGGATATTGTTGGTTACGTAAGACTAATGGGAAACGTCTTCCAGATATAGATTTTGTCATCGTTACGTTTAGCTCATTGTTGTTGTATTGTGCTGTACCATGTTTATCATTTCAATATTCATTTTTGTAAAAAAAGTATATAAATGTGCTATTATGTTTGTATTTGAAAATCTCTGTAAATAAATTTCTCTCTGATCAGTACTGGAAATGCATTATAGTGTCATCAGATGAATCGGTTCATTTCTTAGATCTCCATAAAAATTTCTTGCAAATAATCACATCCTTCATACTCCTTTTAGGTACATTCTGCCCCTAACATGTACACAATTTAACTCCCATAAGAACCTGTCACAGTTATAGAACACCTTTCCTTCAAAAGGATCATTAACCTCGCAGACTGATATACAAACTATTCACAAGTGACTTCATCAGTCTTTGGGCTGAAACATAGCAACAATTGACAGACATGGCCACCCTACACATTTTGGGTCAGGAAGTGAAGGCTAGTTGATCCAACCAAAAATGAAGTTGCCAGTCTCAGCTAGGCAGTATGCCATTTTGGAGGGTCATGGTCATGTGAATAAATCTAAAGACTGAGTGTCTGAACACCTGGATTCTAATATCTGGCTTTGCCACTGACTTGCATTGTGACTGTGGGCCTGTCACTTATCCTCTCTGGGCCTATCTATGACATGGGGAGAATAATACCCATGATGTGTACATGTGAAATATTATTTTATTTATTACAAATGATTACCCAAGCTGGATTTTGGCCAGGATACCAGAGCTAATGCCTTGCAGATATGAAAAATGCTGCGGGATCTGTAATGATCACCAGTGGGGTAAGGATCTTGGTTTTGCATGTCATCTGAAAGACAAAGAGTCAAATTCTTTCCTCATTTATTCCAGATTTACTTTGATTTGACTCCACTGACATCAGTCGAGTTACTTCAGCTGTTTACTAGTGTAACTGAGCAGAATTTAGCCAAGCGCCCCCAACAGCAGTGTCCCCCTAACACCATGTTGGTCTAATGTGAGTTATGCAGACATCAGGGTGGAAATCCTAGCTCCATTGAATCACAGAATATCAGGGATATCAGAATATCAGGAATATCGGGAGATCATCTAGTCCAACCCCCTGCTCAAAGCAGGACCAATCCGCAATTTAAATTATCCCAGCAAGGGCTTTGTCAAGCCTGACCTTTAAAACCTCTAAGGAAGGAGATTCCACCACCTCCCTAGGTAACCCATTCCAGTGCTTCACCACCCTCATAGTGAAAAAGTTTTTCCTAATATCCAACCTAAATCTCCCCCACGGCAACTTGAGACCATTACTCCTTGTTCTGTCATCTGATATCACTGAGAACGGTCTAGATCCATCCTCTTTGGAACCCCCTTTCAGATAGTTGAAAGCAGCTATCAAATCCCCCCTCATTCTTCTCTTCTGCAGACTAAACAATCCCAGTTCCCTCAGCCTCTCCTCATAAGTCATGTTGTCCAGCCCCCTAATCATTTTTGTTGCCCTCCGCTGGACTCTTTCCAAATTTTTCCACATCCTTCTTGTAGTGTGGGGCCCAAACCTGGACACAGTACTCCAGATGAGGCCTCACCAATGCTGAATAGAAGGGAATGATCACATCTTGGATGTTTTGCCATTAACTTCAATGGGCTAGGATTTTACCCCGAGTGTAGAAGAGACCCCATAATTTTAATACTCTCTTTAGAAATATATGGTTGCTTTCTAAACTATAATTATTCATTTTGCAATAGTGCCTAGAGACCCCATCTGAGATTTGGGTCTCATCTGTGCTAGGTACCGAACAAATAACCTAGTAAAAAACAGTCCTTTCCCAATCTCCAATAGACAAGACAAGCAAAAATCTCTCATTTATTTCAAGGAAAGCAGCATGATCGTAGAATGTAATTCAGCATTTCCCAACTGATGAACTTGCACGTTTATTAATCATAAAATTAACTGATATTACATTTCAAAACGTATTTTTCTGTTCGTATATTTCCAATTGGTTTTTTATATACAATTATGTATGCCAAGGTTATGATGTTTGTTCTAGTTACCACTTTGTGGCTTAATAACCTCGGAAAATTGTACAGTGGGGCTGGCCAAATAAATTGGACAGAGTTCCAGAGGTGTGGTTGCTGTGGGAAGAGTTATGTCAGTTTTGAATGATTAATTCCGATCTTCCTAAACAGATTTGTATTGGGTTTTACTCTAGGATGAGTAGTGTTTATCCACTTTACAGTACCATGTGCTGAGAAGTATATTGTACCCTGTACTTTCCAGATTAGCCCATAATAGCCATATCATGTTTGACCTCGAGTTTCCATTAAGAACCACATCAGCTATATTGTGGAGACTTAGCGCCATATACTGGCCTCGATCCTCACATGCTCTTCCATTGGTATTAATGAGAGTTGTGCACAGAATGCTAGGGCCCTTCATATTTCTGTTTTTGGGTTTTCCGAGCATTACATTCTCACTACAACATAGCACCAAATTCAGACCTAGCGTACCTGTGAAACACAATTGACTTCAGCGGAGTTCCACCGATTCACACTAAGGCTGAATTTGCCTAATAGAGGGGTTGAGTGCAGCCTTTTTAACATTAAAGCTAAATAGTCACATCTCCCTATGTGGTGGTGGCTCCCTGGGTCCTTTGCTCCACAAAGCGCTCACTCGAAATTGCCTGCCTCTGCACATCACTCCGCCACCGAAACAATGTTGTGGGGCTTCCTCTTAAACAGCAGAGTGATTTACAACGTTCCAGAGACTTGATTATGAAAATGTAAGTACTCTTCTTCTAAATGTAAGGAACCTTGCACACCCCCATACTCTTGGACTCTAATTACGGTATGACTGAGTTCATCCGAATTAGCTTGCAATTTTTGTTTTATTTGGAGTTGAATAAAACAGCAGTTTTAAATAATCTAGTCAATGATGCAGGCTGCACCTGCTCTGTCACTGGTTAGCATATAACTTTCAGCTGCTGAGACATGAATAAACCAATCCCAGTTTAATTAGGTTTGCCTGTATTCATATGTTTTGGTTTTGACATCCATTATGTATTATAATATAAATGCTGTTTGTTGTTTGTAACCAAGGGACTCCTCGATGCTGAGAGGAAGAGGGCAACATAGGGTTACAAGGATCCATTGCATCTGGTATCTACATACTAGTTCAGCAAAGCATGTTATATAAGGTCTCTACCGGAAGCCTGTGTCACACGGATCATCATAATCATTGTGAAATGTATGTACGGATAACATGTAAGGAGTTACGTATGTATACTGAAAATTATATTCTTACGGTCTGTGAATTGGGACCCATCACCAGAAGTTGAAAAACCAGTTTCTTTCAGGCAGAAGATGTTTATCTATCGGTCTGTTTCTATATAAATTGAGTAATGCATCCTTTACATGAATGCCTATTTACAGTCTGAGCAAAATGCAAATCAAGACCAGCTGACTGCTCTTGCCAAAGCTTTTGGACTCAGCCAAGCATTGACAAATTCATTGCTGGAAACCAGTCTCGTTTACCTGTGTGTTAGTAAGGTTACAATGGTATTGGACTTAGAGCATTTAATGTTTAGACTTTATGAAATGCTTGTAAATTGCTGCATGCATTAATCTCACTTATAGTATCTTTATCACATGCTATAAGGCAAAATGTAAGTTTTTGCTTTATGACTGTAAAAAATGTTTGCTCTGAAACTATGAACCTAGTCAGGAGGGATCGTTGCCTAACTGTCAAGAAGGCTAACAAAACTAAATGGGCCATTGTGGGACATCACAATACAAAGACTTTATTAATTTTCCTTTCCCACCCATGAAGAGGCTACGTACAAAAGGGCTCATCCCATCAGCTTGAATTCTAGAAGAAGGAAATAAAAATAGCTGACAAGAAAATTTGTCACTTCTTTTTTGTTGTTTGCACCCTCACAGGGCTGGAGCTATGAAACAGAAGCAGAAATCCCCAGAGACAACCTGGTGTAGCCCTCAAAAAGACATTCAGAGCTGACAAATTACTGCAACTCTACCATTTTTTAAAACCATAGACTAACTCAGTTGTGTATATGTGCTTGCCTGCTTTAACCATATCATAACTCTTTCATTTATTTTTCCTAGTTAATACATCATTAGTTAATGCTTATAGCCAGTCCTGTAATAAACTGTTTTTGATGAGAGATCCAAGATGCAAGTTGACATGAGGTAAGTGACTAGTCTCTTGGGGCTGGGAGCAACCTGAATATTTTGTGATCTTTGGTGTATAGCAACCAACTATCACTAAATCCAGCTTTCCTCGGTGGCAAGATAGACTGGAATGCACAAGGCGACTGTGAATCTATGGTAAGACTGTTACACTGCTTCAGGAGTTCACATTTGTTTCTGGGTCGGTGACATCTAATTATAAAACACACAATCAGTTTGCAGAAAGAAAAGGAGTACTTGTGGCACCTTAGAGACTAACGAATTTATTTGAGCATGAGCTTTCGTGAGCTACAGCTCACTTCATCAGATGCATACCGTGGAAACTGCAGCAGACTCTATAGAGTCTGCTGCAGTTTCCACGGTATGCATCTGATGAAGTGAGCTGTAGCTCACGAAAGCTCATGCTCAAATAAATTCGTTAGTCTCTAAGGTGCCACAAGTACTCCTTTTCTTTCTGCGAATACAGACTAACACGGCTGTTACTCTGAAACAATCAGTTTGGAGTCTCTTCCCTGTTTCTTGACAGGTTGGCACTCATGGTTGCGAACCACTCCAGACAGCGTGATTCTCCAGAGGAGATTCTAGAACAGGAAAGCACAAGCAGCAAGGATCATCATGTTTGCAAGAGAAGACAATGGATTTTTGGACTATAACTGTAGGGACACAGACAAACTCTGGATCTTTCCACTGAAGAGGCAAGAAGACAGCGTGACTTGTCTTGTGAATGTAAGATCACAGCCAAGCCTGGGTGTAATACTCTGGCAGGATTTGGGGTGAACTTTTGCTCTATATGACATGACAGTGTCTTGGCAGATAAGTTTAGTATGCATGTTATGAGTGTATTTTATATGCAACCCTTTGATTCCAATATTTCTACTTGCCATGATTTGAATTTCTGTTCTTTGTTAAATAAACTGATACTTGCTTTCTCTATAAGCAAATCTAAGTGCCGTGCATTAACCAGAGCTGTGTTCTATGGTGTGACTGGTAAGCTGTAGTGTGCTATTCCTTCAGGAACAAAGGATCTGGGAATTCTGTGAGTGTCCAGTGGATCAGGGGCTGGGCAATCTAGGGAGATGCTCAGAGGACTGAGAGATTGGAGTGTATCTGCCATTAACCTGTAAAGAGAGAGCAGGGCTTGCAGAGGCCTGGAAGGCATTTCTTGTGTTGACAGAGACTGGTGTTGGAGAGCTGACCCACAGCAAGCACAGACAAGGTTTCCTCATGCTAAGGGAAGGTGGGGTTGAGGTGCCTGCATTCCTATCACATTGTTACAAACTGAGGTCCTGCTAACCAGCTCATCTGAGTTCGTAGTCTGAGAACTCAGCGTAACAAACGTTGCTTTGAATTTAACAGTTTAAAATGTAAATTAGATATTTATGGAAAACATACTTGAAAGGCATTTGTGTAAATGGTTATAATATTTATCCTGGTGAATTTCCTATTTAGTTTTTTTCTTTTTTTCTTTTTTTTTTTTTGGTTGCTATTATAGGCTCAATCTTGCAGCCATTACTCAAGCAAAATTTCCATTGACTTGAATCAGGATTGACGGATCAGCCCCTATTTTTATGTTTTGAAAGTTTATTACAGAAGAATCTACATACGAAACATCTGTTTTAGGAAAGTCCATTTTGATTATGTGCCACATTGAGTCCTGAGACCATAACACTGTCTGTGGTTCACAGCACTTCCGTAACAGAAGGACACCAACAAGATAAACCAAAGTCTGTAATACTTTGGTCTAATTTCTGTGGTTGGGTTTAGCCTGTGGATGCTGGATGGCGTTGGTGGCTTGTGATGTACAGGAGTCAGACTAGATGATCTGGTGGTCCCATCTGCCCTTGAACTCTATGAGTGCCAAAATCAACAAAGGAGCTAAATATGAATAGCTTAGCTCATTGTGGTTTTGGTGACCCTCAGCCCAGACCAGCAAAAGTTTGACAAACCTGGGACTTGATTGCTCATCCATCTGGGAAGACTGAGAACTAGAGATGGTGAAATAAGGGACCATTTCTCACAAAAAGTTTTAACCCTCTTGACTAAGAACTCAGGGTGGGATTCACAAAGGTATTTAGATACCTAACTCCCACTGAAATCAATGGGAGTAAGGCACCTAAATATTTTTGTGAATCCCACCCTCAGTGCTTGTCTGAGAACCCCTTCTCTCCACATTTTCCTTGCTATCCATCTCCTATCCAGAAGATCCTAGCACCTGGCCCCTCATTGAACCTTATCAAAGGTAAGAAGGAGGAATCACAGAGTTTGTTGGGCTGATAAGACAGAGACTTAATGGTTTAGGGAAGGCTCAATCATGAAGGTTTTCCTTGGAGATTCAAGTTCAATAACCTCCAGCCTTCAGATGTTGATTCATGATGTTGATTCTCTCCCTGGGAAACCACAATCCAGGGTTCAGTTCACGAGCTGCTTCATGAAGTGAGCCTGTTATACTTGCACAATCTTAACAAACATGAGAGAGAAAAAGAACATGATTTGGGGGCTACATGGATGAGGAAAGGGAACACTTAAGCCTTTGTTAGACTTTAAGAATTGTCTCCTGAGGAAAGCAGTGGAAGCTCCATCCCTTAGACATTTAAAGATGGACTGGACAAAGCACTATGCTGTCTGGAACAAATCCTGCCCTTCTGAGGAAACTGTCACAATTAGCTACCTGTAATTTTTATGAAAAGAACAGGAGTACTTGTGGCACCTTAGCGACTAACAAATTTATTTGAGCATAAGCTTTCGCGGGCTACAGCCCACTTCATCGGATGCATAGAATGGAACATATAGTAAGAAGATTACATATATATATATACACACACATATATATATACACATAGAGAGAACATGAAAAGGTGGAAGTAGCCATATCAACTGTAAGAGGCTAATTAATTAAAATGAGCTATTATCAGCAGGAGAAAAAGAAACTTTTGTAGTGATAATCAAGATGGCCCATTTAGACAGTTGACAAGAAGGTGTGAGGATACTTAACATGGGGAAATAGATTCAATATGTGTAATTATCCAGTCTCTAGTCAAACCCAAGTTAATGGTATCTAGTTTGCATATTAATTCAAGCTCAGCAGTTTCTCATTGGAGTCTGTTTTTGAAGCTTTTATGTTGCAAAATTGCCACCTTTAAGTCTGTTACTGAGTGACCAGAGAGGTTGAAGTGTTCTCCTACCAGTTTTTGAATGTTATGATTTCTGATGTCAGATTTGTGTCCATTTATTCTTTTGCATAGAGACTGTCTGGTTTGGCCAATGTACATGGCAGAGGGGCATTGCTGGCACATGATGGCATATATCACATTGGTAGATGTGCAGGTAAACGAGCCCCTGATGGCGTGGCTAATGTGATTAGGTCCTATGATGGTGTCACTTGAATAAATATGTGGACAGAGTTGGCATCGGGTTTTGTTGCAAGGATAGGTTCCTGGGTTAGTGTTTTTGTTGTGTGGCATGTGGTCGCTGGAGAGTATTTACTTCAGGTTGAGGGGCTGTCTGTAAGCAAGGACTGGTCATGGCTGCTACTCTGAAACCTGTAATTTTTATGGTTTCACGATAATTGTCATCTACTGTAAGTCTCCAGTCTCCATTCTGGCATGCTAATTATTCAGGGACCTACTATTGACTAAAACATAGCTTTTACATTGTTTGTATGTATTTGTTAAATGAAAATATGAATAAACATTATGTAGATTGCTCCCTAAAAAAAACCCCTGAAGACGTAAATCCATAGAAAAACCTTTTAAAATCTTGGACTATCAAAGAAGGGTAAAGAGTCCTTTACAACGCTTAATCCTCAATTTCTTTTTTTCTTCCCTAGGTACTGCACAGAAGTCACTGGCCACTACAATTTACATATCATTCTAGAGCTGAAAATGCTCCATTGTAAATACCAAATTGAATGACAGACAGACAATCTACGTGTCAACATAATCGTTGACTCTCCTGCACATACTTAACCTCTAAGAGTCACAATGGTGAAATTAGATATAAATGTAAAAAGCCTATGACATTTTAATGTTATGCTTTCAGCAGAGAGGATATAAAAGATATAATTTCTAGTAGGTATTATGCATTTGTATTATTATTATTATTATATTATTCAAATGATGATGGATCAGGGAGAACAAGGAAGAGTTTGAGACAATTAGTTTAAAGATTCAACCATTTGAGTATCTGGTGGGATGGTTAATACATTAACCCCGAATACAGGGTCCCAGTCCCACATTCCTTACTGAGGAAGAGTATCCCTTTAAAATCAATAGGGAGTTTTAGAAGTGTAAAGACTGCAGGATCAGACCCCTTTTCAGAGACAACTTTTCAGGACATTTCATGCCACTGGAGGGTACCTACTGGGGATATAGCTATGTTAAGAACACCCCCCAACATCAAGTTTACACATCCAATCTAACACTTTAAAGCAACAAGATGGGTGAGGTAATATCATTTATTGGACCAGCTTTTGTGGGTGAGAGGCACAGAGCTCTTCTTCAGGTTCTGGGAAAGGTGCTACTTTCAGTACCTTTTCCAGAACCTGAAGGAGAGTTCTGTGTAGCTCAAAAGTTTCTCTTTCTCACCAACAAAGTTGGTCCAATAAAATATATTAACTCACTCACAGAGCAAACTCACTAACAAATGAGAACTTGGATTTTTCACTTCTGGAACTAATGTTATATTAGAACAATCAGTGCTCCTAGCATACATTCCATCCAAGGATCTCAAAGCCCTTTGGAAGCATTGATGAATTTAGCCTTACATATCTGTGAGGTAGATAACTATCCTTGTTTTAGTAACATGGGATAGTTATCTCAAGTCTCTCTAATATCCTGGGACCGACACGGCTACATCAACACTGCGTACTTTAAAGCAAGTAATTATAAGGGAAATTATCATTCTCGTGTGGGGCACATGCAGCCGATTAGGAGTTAAAAGATGTGCCATCTACATGAGTGTTTTAGGCCCAGATCCATTGAAATCAATGGATGTTAGATCCCTAAATACCTTTGAGGATCTGGGGCTTAGGCACTTTTGAAAATCTCACTAGGCACCTATCTGCATCCTTTGGCGCCTCAATACCTTTAAAAATCTGATCTACAGGTGATAGAGCTCAATTTGACCCATCCACACTGGCCAACAAAACCATTTTAGTAACACTGTGTAGCCACCCAAGTGTTTAATTATGCTTAAGAATGTTGTGAAACAGCTTGTTGTCCTGGGTAGACGGGGTCACACCAGGGAAGAATTTTGGTCCAACCAATCATTAAAGAAATCCACTTAGCAATATAAGATGGCTCTTGCTTTAAAAAATTGTCTGAAGTGTATGGCACAACAGTCTCAGAATTGTAGGCTAGTCTATTTAAATATCCTTCCAACCCCTTCAATCCCAGACTTTTACTCTGGTTACAAAATCTCAATCAGGGATCCCAGATGAACCACTCATATGTGATGGGCCCATTGCAAATACAGTAGCTCGTTAATGGAAAGTAAGCTGTTCACATAAGTTCTGTGTTGTGCATTAAGATTCCCATGGACTTCAGTGGGCTTTGGATAAGATCTTAAGCACCTAATCCAGTTCCTGTTGGAGCAAATGGCAAAACTCCCAGTGACCTAAACTGAAGTTGGATCAGGCCTTAATTCAACAAGAGAAATGCTATAAATATCTCATATCCTACATTGTGCTGTATCATGATTAATCTTCCACTAATCGTTTCTATAGGAAAAATATATTAAATATACATACATCTATAAAGTATCTCAAAATATCTCTTTTGGTCTATGTATCCATCCATATTCTCTATAAACAATACGTCATCTGAAAATGAACATTAAAAGATGTCAAAGTCAAAAGACATGACATAATATTGCAAACAGGTATTAATTTGGGGATCACATTTTCATTTATTAATGTAGATTAAGAATGTATTGTTATAAACCACTTTAAAATATTTTGTATTCATTTTATAATCAGTACAAGCAGGTGGAGTTTGGTAACAGAGTACACTTTTTACAGTGCAGGCCAGTTGGTGAGTCAATAACATATCCTTATCTTGCTCATTCCAGAGGGAAAATGTGAAACATGCGTTAATTAAAATAATGAGCAATTGTACAAAAGATAAAGTAGAATGTGCAGTGTGATGAAAGGCTTCATTTCTAAATAAGTGTCACTGGGACAGAGAAAGTGCAGTCGGATTTGGGATGGGTGTTTTTTTGTTTTTTGGTTTTTTTGCTTGCAAATGAAAAAGACAAAGAACAGAAATTAACAGCAGGACTAGAGATGCAGTAAGTGGGCATGCTACTATAATGGGGGGTTTTGGGGGAATGACACTGTATTCTAGTGGCTGAGAATAAGAACGGGGTTCTAGATTCTATTCCTAGGTCTGTCCCTAACTTACTGTGTAGGTCGTTTAAATTCTCTGCACCACAGATTAGTCTTCTGGAAAATGTATCTAACGATAAACAGTCTTTTTATTCTGTGTCTGTACAATGGGGTCACAGTCCACGACTGGGGCTCCTAAGTTCTACCACAATACAAAAGAATAAATAATAATAATATTTACTACACAGGAATGAAGTGAGGTTTAAAGGATCTTTGTAAGCAATGTAAAATAACCTCAGTAAGTAAGGAGATATGAAAAGGAAATCGGAGTTTAAAAGCAAGATATAATTAGGACGGCATAGTTGAAAGGGTAAAATCTTTGCAATTGCAAGGAGATAAGTGACCAGCCAAAGAATTTTGAACATCAGACATTAACAGGTTTATTTGTTTTCAAATAGCTGTCAACACATTGTTTGTCCTCTATGACTCTGGGATTAATATCCAACCATGGTGCAAGCGGGAGTTTTACAACAACAGTGCAGTTTAGAATATTTGCTTTCCTCTTTCTAAAAATCAGCTGTATTTTTGCAAAGAACTTGTGACATCCCGTGCCCTATTTGTTGAATCGCAAGGTTGCATTTCTTACAGATATGCCAGGGACCCCCCTTTTCTATTTCTTTTCATAGACCATTATCTCAACTGGAGTAGGGTATTTCCCACCATGCTCACTGCCTCTCTGGCTGTTAGTGCCACTGTAAAGTATTTCAGACCATCTCATGCTTAGGCAGAGTTTTAAGCTGAACTCTCACTTACCAGTTCGAGCTTTTTCCCTCAGGTTATTATGCCTCTTTATTGCACGAGAAAGGTTCCAGCAGTACCTTGCTATAAGTCCAGTGGATAATAATAGCTATAAAATCAACTCCCGTCACTGCTGATGTGGTTGCTACATCAAATTACCTTGTAGCCTATTCAAAGCCATTAATACAGTGCTACTTACTATGAACGGTCTGATTTCATGCCCCGTAAGTTATAATTTACCAGCAGGGTTTCCAGTGAATGGGACAATATCTGAGTGTGTGTATAAAACTAATTCTGTGATACACAGATGTGCAGTGACATTTTTAAAAAACATGCACTGATGTTTTAGAGCTATGCCAGATGACTAGTAAACAATCAGCTCCGTGTGCCATTGCCTAGAAGAAGCACTTCATTCTCCCTCTCTCTCACTAGGGAATTCTTTTTCTCAATGTACTGGAGAATGGTGTCATGGCACCTCAGACTATAAAATGTTATGCCTCTGGGTATTGTCAGTATCTGCTACTGTACATTATGAGGCTGTTCTCTGGCACAATTAGTCTCTCCAGGGGAATTCTGGTGGAATTTTAGCTAATAGTTTCAGATCACTGAGGCAGAAATGTTCAGTAACTTGTTTTTGTTCTGCCTCTAGCCAGTAGGATAGCTGTGCACAACTTACAACCATTAAGCAAGTCATAGAGGCAGGGGTTGGAAAGATCAGAGAGAAAATATAATGACAACTGAAAGTGTTGGAAAATTATTGGGGTTTGGCTGAGGAATGAGTTTAGAAAAATTAACACATTTTTTGAAAGAAGGCCATTTTCACCATTAAATAAAGACCCTTGGAATTCAAATTCTCCCTAACCCCCCTGCTTTAATTCACTCAATGGAAGCAAGATTGAGCCCTTAAATAACTGGTTACTAAGTTCTTTTTGTTCCTAACTGCACTGCAAATATTGCTGTTCCTGTCAGAATGAACATTATCCACTGAAAGAAATACTCTATCCTCTTGCACGGTGACGGAAAAGGGCCTAATTTCAGGGCTGGATTATTTCAATACAAATGCTTTCTATAAAGGACGCAGTGGACTCTGCATCCAATCAACAGGCCCTTGCCTTTGTGAACTACAGTAAATCGAAGATGAATGTGGCCCTCATGGTTGAGAAATCCACTGACCTTCATTGCTGGGAAGCACCAGAGCTGGCACAATGCAGATGGGCGATTTGAACCGTGATGGGCTAAGTGGTACTATACTTTTCAAACAAGCACTACTTTTACATTCCTAAAACAACAGAACCATGCAGCTTCATCGTTTTTGAATGTTTTAAATCCTACTTTGCGCTATGTTATGCCATGTGAATAATTGATCTTTGCCATTAGCAATGCACTGCTTACATGTGGTTGCAGTGCAAAGCACTGTGGGCCTTTGAACATGTTGCTCAAGACTACAGTGCTAATACATCAGTTGACAGCACAGATTTTGTTCTGGGACAGCAGGCTGTGGGTTCAAGTTTGAAGACTGCAGGCAACATAGCTACTAACACCCAGTGCTGACTTTGCAGTAGTGGTTTAGGCAGATGCAGCATTGCTGGAGGAGCTGGGTGAAATCCTGGCCCCACTGAAGTCAGTGAGAGTTTTGCCATTGACTTCAGTGGGGGCCAGGATTTCACCTGATATCTTTTGGAAGGGACATTTCAGGGAAGTCCTTTCTGCCCATTGCTGCTGGCTGCTCATGTAGGAACCTGAGGGCCAGTGGATACCCTCAGGAATGGTAATAGCACAGTGAGGCTTACTCGTCCATGACACCAGCTCAGCAATCTGACTTATGAAAGTCATTGCAATCTGCCAGTTGTTCAGTGGCCTATACAAAATGAGCTAGTGATCTCAGTCATGATCCTTGTGGATAAATGTCCACATTACAAAGAAATAATTGGGCACCTTTGATCATCTCAGCAGGTGAGCCAAAAAGGGAATGGGCCTTGAGGCTGAGCTACACTTACACCCATAGAGATGAGTTGAGGTACTTGGGTAAGAGAGGTTTGGGAAGCTTGCTCTGCCATTACCTGTGCTGGAGAGGCAGTAGGTCCTGGTTACTGCTGTCAACTTTTTAGTCTGCTACAGCTGTCCAAAAAGTTTTGGAACTACTGTACTCAAACCAGAGTTAGTCTATAGGATACACTCAAAAATCACCAGTTTACACATAAGGACAACCTTTAGATCAAGGCTTAGAAAAACCACCACTCGGGGAGGCGCTGACTGTAGAGATCAGTTTGTTGGCTGCAATCCGAGTGCCTGCCAATGTGAATGAGAAAGTAACAGCTCATTAAAGAGAAGTGAAATTCCAGCATTTCTCAGGAGTAAAGCTCATGTCAGGTTAATGATGTGAGCCATACCCTTTGCCATTGGATGTCATGCTTCAAGTTCCTAGGATGGATTGAAGGCAGAATCTGTCCATGTATGTTCTTCATATGTTTTAAATAAAATGAAAGTGAAACAGATGCGTCATGCTGCATGCCTACAGATAGACTTCATTGTATACCCTCTTCTCCCACAAAACCAAGGAACGATGCCCACTGCCACAAAGATCCTTCTAATGCCTGCAGTGCATGAAGCGATTGTTTATACCATTTTACTGTCTCTTAAGTAATAGAACCTGTGATCAGAAATCCTTTCTGTGGGAAAACAATGTCACCTCCATTACCCGAAGGATATCATTAATGGCTTTATCCCGTTGTCAGAGTTCTGTTGTATTGCTTGGCAATCCTGTTGGCGTCTTATTATCACACCGTTAAGGGGAAGAGTTAATGGAATGAAATCAGAGAATTGCTGAGCGTCTGTTAAACAAATTGTTTTTCTCTTTGTGTACATGAATTTTAGTGATTTAGCTGTTGACTTTTCCAGGATTATGACTGCCAAGAATCGGGCAGAAGCCCATAAATTTTGCATGGAATAACTGAACCATCTTTAGGATGACAAACATTGCTGCATTATTATTCCACAGTGTCTAGAGGGATTCTTTTCTGGGACCTGACAGAACTTGAGCCTTCCTTAGAATGCATTGGATTACAGGCACAGCATGGATTCCCTCTTGCCTTCTATGTCTAATGAGGAAAAGTCAAAGAATTTTCAACTGTCATTTGATCTTAGTTCAGACCTATACTCCTCCCCCCCCCCCCCCCACATAAGCTCCATAATGCTATGAGATTCTACAACTTTGTTAGACTGGCTTTATGGTGGATCAGCTGCCTCTGGAGAAGAAGCATTCAAAAATAGCAAAGTGTTCTGAAGGGACACACTGGAGATCTCTTGGGATGCACAGGCAATCTCAGGGAGACAACAAGAGAATTGAATTATTTCACTGCTTTCCATGTTATTTATATTAGTGACAAAATGCCACCACAGTCTCAACTTCTTAGTAATGAGGAGGCCGGTGGCACCTTAAGGACTAACAGATTTATTTTACTGTTAGTCCTTAAGGTGCCACCGGACTCCTCGTTGTTTTTTGTGGATACAGACTAACACGGCTACCCCTCTGATACTTAACTTCTTTGTAGTCAACATTGTGACTGTATCATCAGTGTGGGATCTGGAAAGAGTTTCTGAAAGGGCAACAAGAAGATGCCACACTGAGTACTGACATCATGTAAGTCTTGATTAATTAAAATAAAGGTGTAAAACAAACAATACCCAGATATCTTAGAACAGTGGCTCCCAGCCTTGTAATGTATACCAGTAATCGTCCTTCACTCTTTTGTAATCAGTACTCTAGGTTTCCCCTCCTCCCCTTCTTATGATGGATCTCTGTATCTAGTGTATTACTGCTACCTGTCTCTCCCTCTCTTGTGCATACTCTGACTGGCAATAGACTAGATAGAGTCTTTCCAAAGTCCAGTCCTGCCTTCATTGCAGGTCAGAACATGCAGAGTAAACTAGGAGTCTGCAGGCACATGCTGATACAGCCTTAATCAGTAGCAGCCCATATCAGTAGCACTTAGGAACTACTGCATTTTGGGGCTCTATAAATACCTTAGATAGATTAAACAGAGACCTGAGTTTTCTAGAAAGGCAGAATTGTACGAAAAGGTTGAGACCCTTGGTCCTATAATACCTAGCTCAGCAGTAAATCTCAAAGTGCTTTACAAATGAGCTCACAGTTATTTTGTAGAGTGGGAAACTGAGGCACAGAGCAGTGAAGTGATTTAGCCACAGTCACCCCACAGGTCTGTGTGGCAGAGGTGGGAATAGAACTTAGTCTCCTGAGTTTGAGTCTAGTGCTGTACCTGGTAGACCATACTACCTTTCTGTAAGCAGAGCTTCCTATTAGTTGTATCCACCAACTTTAACTAAGCGAGTCCTCGGCCAAAGTATTGAAAACTTTTTATTCTAGACAGTTTGTCTGGGTTTGGAAATTGCCTTTCAGATGGTGTCTGATACCAGTTCACTGCCTAAGTGCATTTGCTATGGCAGGTGTGGCTGGTTCTGACAATCCTCCACAAACACAACCAATGAATATATATTATTCTCTGGAAAATTAATGCACTTGTTTTATTCTTTTAATTTTCTCTTCACTTCATCTCCTTTCATTTGAAATCATGGTAATTAAAACAGTGATGTACTGCCAATAGTTTAAAAAGGGGCCCTTACAAAAAATTCCCACCTCAGCTTGTGACACATCCCAGCTGCCAAAGTTGCTTGTACTGCAGAGAAGTGAGATGCTATTTTTATGGTTTCCCATTTAAACAAAAACACTTCCCATAATAAAGAGGGAGTCAACACCACTTGGCAAATACATTTATTTTAAGTGCACTTAGCTAGAAATACTGACAAACCTTGTTCCTGAAAAATAAACTGAGTAGTTATATGATGACCAACTTGCATAATCTCAGGTTGTGGGCACGCATCTGTAATGGGAACTTTTGCAGGATGGCCATGACACAATTCGGTAGGTGCAAACTGAACCAGGCAATATCTAGTCTCTGGTTCTCCCCTGAAACCATTTTCTAGTACCCCATACCCAGTTCAAATCTGCCCATTCCTCCCATCCAATGGCCTTCAGCTCCTCTGCTGAACCCAACTGGCCTGGAGGGAGGAGGGCAACTGCTGCTCCTGGGCCTTGGGCTCTTGCTGCTGCTGCTGCTGCTGCCGCCCCAACTGCTCCCTTGGCTGGGCCAGACACCCCCCACCCCCCTCCCTTCTCTGCTACCTAGTTGCTGGCTAGCTGCTGCTCCAACTACAGCCCTTGCGGGGGGGCTGCTGGCCCGCTCCCCAGAGGGGGGGAGTGAGGGACCCCTACCTCAGCCGTTGCTACTACTGCTGTGGACACCACCACCACCTGTGAGGGGTCCTCTCTGCCTACCTGGCCACCAGGTTGTTGCCTGGGGCTGCTGCTGCCTTTGCTGCCTGGGAGCTGCTGGACCCCGACGGAGGAGGGGACGAGGCCATCTGCTGCTGGGGGAGCGCACAAGGACTCTGCAGACCACTGTGGAGGGGGCCTGAAGGCTGAGTAACTTTTGAACTGTGCTCTTGTGGTGGGGGTTTTGATTGTGTGTGTGTGGGGGGGGGGACAGGGGGTGTGGCGTGGAGCCTGCCTCCAAATCCATCTGTGTGTCCCCCCCAACCCCCACCACCACCGTCAGCGCTGCCCTCTCCACCCCCCCCCAATGGACACTTACCATCTGCCTCGAGCTCCTGCCTCTGGGACTCTGCTGCTTGCTTGGCCTGCCGCCCCCTTGCACCACCTTTTGGGCCTGAAGCAGCAGCCAGCCTATACTGACTCTGTACAAGCACACGTGGGCACATGTGCCCCATCCTGGACTGACCCCCTTCAGCAAGCCCCGAGCTTTGTCCCTGGCTCCCTGCCCCATTTTGCCCCTTGCAGCCTTTTTGCTCTCCCCTTTACCCCAGCACCTCGCTGGCTTCAGTTTGTTTGCCTGCCTGCCCCGCCCTTTGCCCTCTGCAGCCTTTGTTTGCCCCGCCCCTGTCTCTGAAGCTAGCCCCTTGGTTCCCTGTCCTGCCTCCAGCCTGGTTCTCCCCCCTCCCCACGTGGTACCCCTGCCCTGATTGGCCCCTTACTCAGTGTGCCCAGGCCCCCTCCCATGCGCTTGTGCCCTTCCCCTGTTTGAGTTTGCCCCTATCTCACTGCACTTCCCGAACGTTGTTATGATCCCCCTTCCCCTAGTGCAGCTAGAGGAGCCGGATTCCTACCCTGAGTCGGTGACTGTCCCCCACAAGCCCTTGATAGCCCCCCCTGTCCAGCCCATCCCTTTTGGTGCCCTCCTCCCCTGCCTGCAGCCTAGCGGGGAGGAGTGGTTGACCTGCTTCCCCTTTCCCCTCCTCTCTCTGGTGTTTTCCCCTCCCTCCCTGCTCATTATGGCAGGGGACATGACGGGTGGGGTCCCTCCAGCAGCCCTAGATACCCCTCCCCCGCCTTCCACTCCATCACCCCCCCAAACCTGTACCTCAACCGCCGCTGCCAAACCACCTGTCACTGCCCCCTCTGGGGCACTGGCAGTGGCGGACACTGGGTGACCTCCACTGCTGCCATGTCCCTCCCCCCCTCAGATTCTGGGGGAGCCCCCCCCCAGCCAGCGGGAAGGGCCAGGGTAGGAAGAAGGGGAAGGGCCCCGCCAAAAAGACCAGGCCGTCCATGGAAGGGGCTGCCCCCACTGCCGCGGCTCTGCCGCCGGCTGCGGCATCCCTCCCCGCTGCTCCTCTCACCAGCTCTGCGGGTGTCCCTCCCCCGGCCCCCAGGGCGTACGCCCAGGTGGCGGCAGCCCCCCCGCCTGCTGCTACATCATCTCTCCCGCCCGCCGCCTCCGCTACCAGCTATAGCCATGACCAGGAAGCATGGCGTCCGTTGCCTCCTGGTGCCCGCCTCGCCCCACGTGGAGATGTACGTGCGGGCGTTGGCAAGGGCGGTGGGGCCCACGTGCGGTGGTTGGCAAGGGTGGCAGCCTCCAAAATGTACGGGAAGGTGATCTTCTTCCTGGCATCGGAGGCCGCCGCCCAGGAGGCGGTGGAGAAGGGCCTGGCGGTGGGGGGCGTGTTCGTCCCCCTGGAGCCGCTGGATAACCTGGGCATCCGCCTGGTCCTAACTTCCGTCCCTCCCTTCCTTCCCAATGCCACCCTATTACCTGCCCTTTCGACACTGGGGAAGCCCATCTCTGTCCTGAGCCCCCTCTCACTGGGCTGCAAGGACCCCGCCCTCTGTCACGTCCTCTCATTCCGCCGGCAAGTACAGCTGCAACTGCCGCCAGCAGCGTAGGACAGAGAGGCGCTTGAGGGGTCATTTTTGATCCCCTACCAGGGGGCCCATTACCGGGTGCACTATTCCACGGGGAAGGCCCGGTGCTACCTCTGCCGGGCGATGGGGCATGTCCGGAGGGACTGCCCCTTGGCCCGGCACGGAGAGGCATTCGGCATCCGGGACCCGAGCCCCGGCAGGGCGCCGGCCCCATCATCGCCGGCGCCCCTGGCTGCCCAGCGCCCAAAGCTGTCCCTCCTCCTACTCAGTCCATCACTGCTCCCGCTCGGGCCCAAGGGGCACTCCCCCCAGCACACCCAGACGAGTGGGAGAGCCCCGCCTTTGCTGCCTGCAATCCGGCGGGGCCCCTAGAGGAGGGTGCGGCAGGGATACTGCCGAGCATGGGAGAGGGCCCGCCACAGGGGGAATCTTCCCTCTCTCATTCCGCCCCACCGCTGCCTCCCACGGTCCCTGAGCCATCGTCCTTGCCCCCCGACCCGACCCCTGTTAGCTGGCCCCCCGATGATGCCATGGAGGGCTGGGCCCTAGTCCAGGGGAAGCGGGGCAAGCGGAAGGCTCGAGCTCCACTCCTTTCCACCGATGCGGAAGCCCCCCGGCAGACCAGAAAGGGGGACGCTGATGCCAAGCCCTCTGCCTTGCCCGCAGGTGCCTGCCATCCCCTGGTGCCGGCTGGGGAAAACGTGGCAGTACGAGAGGGCAGTACAGTCCCTCCATTGGAGTCCCTTCCCTCCAAGGCCCCCGATGGAGCCCCACCTGCCCCGTTACCATCCGGAGCCCCTGTGAGTCCTGGGGCGAGTGTCGCTTTGGGCACTGGCGGGGAGACCTCCGGTGTGGTGGAAGGAGAGCTCCCCTCCATTTACGAGGAGATCGAGGCCCTGGGTCTGACCGCACTCACCCAGGGGGAGGACAACCCTCTGCCAGCGGGCCTCAATCTGAGTGACCTCACCCCGGCCCCGCCTTCTCCATGCTCCCTTCCCCTAACCGCTGCTTCTGCTCCCGCCTCCGAGGGTTCCCTGGGCTCCTCCATCTACCCGGCCGCGGGTGGCACCCTGCTGTTGGCCACCAAGCCCACCAAGGCAACCACCGGTGCTGTGCGGCTGGGACCCAAGCCCCACGGGCTGCCCTCGTGGGCGTGGGGAGACCAACCTCCTTCCCGGGTGGGGACCCCACTGAAGATGCTGTGGCTACTACTCCAGCCGTGGTGCCAGAGCCCAGCATCACAGAGGGCCCCCTGCCCCGCCCCCAGCTCCCTGAGCCCGATCGAGAGGGGCCTGCCTTTGCCCCTCTCCCTGACTCTGCACCCAACCCCTGCCTTGCTCCTACTCTGGATCCTTGCCCTGCCCCTGTTGTCAACCCCGTCCCTGCCCCCTCCACCTCCCGTGTTATCATTGCCACCCTGGGGCCGTCATCTCCTCATTCCTAGAGGATAGCCCCCAGGGAGCGGCTGCTGTATTTCCCAGTCCCGACTCACTAGGGGCTGATATCTTCCCTCCGCCGCCCCCAATCGAGCCAGGGTTTGAGGGGGGCTGCGTGGCGCCAGCCCATCGGGCGCCACGTTGGGGGTCTGTCCCTTGCCTGCCCATTTCGGTGGGCCACGGGGCTGTGTCAGTGGTCCCTCCAGAGGAAAGCTGGGGGCTAGTGACCCCGGCCCCCTATACCCTGCGAGAGAAGCTGCAGGAGTTCCTTGAGCACGTCCGGGGCTCCCGTAACAAGGTGCAGCTTGCCCTGCAGAGATGGGGGGACTTCCATCAAATCCTCTGGGCCACGAGGGCCCTCATCGGGGAGGGTAAAAGGACCGGGAAGCAGGCCACCGTGGCTTACCAGCGGGTCCGCCTCTTCCGTGACTCCCTACTCACCTATGGGGTAGGCCCATTGGGAACCGCGACCGTCCCTGCCAGCGAGAATCCCCCCCAGCCTTCCTCATGGCACCTCTCACCATCACAACGTTAAACACCTGGGGCTGTAGGATGGGTCTCCGCACGTGCCAGGTGCTCTCCTTCCTTCGGGAGTGGGGGTACTCTGTGGTTTTCCTGCAGGAGACCCATACGGATCCAGCTGCCGAAGATAGCTGGCGGCTGGAATAGGGTGACAGGGTCTACTTTAGCCATCTCACGGTTTGTACGGCTGGAGTGGCGACCCTGTTCTCCCCCGACCTATGGCCCGAGGTGCTGGGGGTTGCCGAGGCTGTGCCAGGCCGTCTGCTGCACCTCCGGGTCCGTATGGAGGGGCTCGTGGTCAATCTTGTCAATGTCTATGCCCTGATATCGGGCCCAGAGTGGCTGCATTTCTTTCAGCAGGCGTCCACCTTCCTCAGCACTTTAGATCCTTGTGAGTGCCTGGTCCTGGGCGGGGACTTTAATACTACCCTCGAGGAGCGGGAGCCCAGCCACCACGGACGTCCTCCGGGAGATAGTTGACTATCACTCCCTCGTGGACGTCTGGCGCGACCACCACCCGGACAATGTCTCAACGTTCACTTTTGTCCGGGTGGAGGCCCATCGGTCGCGCCACTCCTGGTTGGACCACATCTATTTATCACGTTTCCACCTTTCATGGGCCCACCCCTCCAGCATCCGGCCAGCTCCATTCTCCGATCATCACTTAGCCACCGTGACGGTCTCTCTCTGTGCAGAGAGGCTGGGGCCGGCCTATTGGCACTTTAACAACAGCTTGTTAGAGGATGTGGGCTTCGTGGCGTCCTTCCGGGAGTTCTGGCTGGCCTGGCGAGGGCAGCGGCGTACCTTTCCCTCAGTGCGGTGGTGGTGGGACCTGGGGAAGGTGCGCGCCCGGCTCTTCTGCCGTGACTACACCCGGGGTGCCAGCCGACAGAGGGATGCGGTGATAAGGCAGTTGGAACAGGAGGTCTTAGAGCTGGAGAGGTGTCTGGCTGCCAGCCCTGAGGATCCATCCCTCTGCGGGGCATGCCGGGAGAAGTGGGAGGAGCTCCGGGCCCTCGAGGACCGTCGCCCAGGGGTGCCTTTGTTCGATCCGCATCCGCCTCCTTCGGGAGATGGATCGCGGCTCCCGCTTCTTCTATGCCCTGGAGAAAACGAGGGGGGCCAAGAAGCACGTCACCTGTCTCCTCGCAGAGGATGGCACCCCCCTCATGGATCCGGCGGAGATGTGCGGGAGAGCCAGAGCCTTCTATGCAGGCCTTTTCTCCCCAGATCCGACTGATCCTAATGCTTGCAGAGTGCTCTGGGACGAACTCCCGTCGGTCAGTGCGGGCGACCGAGACCGGCTAGAGCTGCCTCTCACTCTGGCCGAGTTCTCGGAAGCCCTCTGCCGCATGCCCACAAATAAATCTCCGGGCATGGACGGGCTGACTGTGTAGTTCTACCACGTGTTCTGGGACGTCCTCAGCCCAGACCTAGTCACCGTCTAGGCCGAGTCTTTGCAGAGCAGGGTCCTCCCTCTTTCGTGCAGGTAAGCCATGCTTGCCTTATTGCCAAAGAAGGGGGACCTCCGCGATTTACGAAATTGGCATCCCGTCTCGCTCCTCAGCACGGACTACAAGGTTGTAGCAAAAGCCATCTCGCTGCAGCTAGGGTCCGTGCTGGCGGACGTGATCCACCCAGACCAGACCTACACCGTCCCGGGCCGCACCATCTTCGACAACTTGTATCTGGTTCAGGACCTCTTGGAACTCGGGTGTAGGGACGATCTGTCGTTCGCCCTCCTGTCCCTGGATCAGGAGAAGGCATTCAACAGGGTGGATCATGGGTATCTCCTGAGCACTCTGCGAGCATTTGGCTTCGGACCCCAGTTTGTGGGTTTTCTCCAGGTGCTGTATGCCTCCGCAGAGTGTCTGGTCAGGCTCAACTGGACCCTGACCGAACCGGTCAGCTTCGGGTGAGGAGTATGGCAGGGGTACCCCATCTAGGGCCAGCTGTATGCTCTGGCGATCGAGCCCTTCCTCTGTCTCCTCCGCAGGAGGTTGATGGGGTTGGCGCTGAGGGAGCCGGAGCTGCGGCTGGTCCTGTCGGAGTATGCCGATGATGTGCTCCCCGTGGTCCAGGACCCAGGTGACCTAGTGCGGGCGGAGGCTTGCCAGGCCGTTTACTCGGCAGCCTCCTCTGCCCGGGTCAACTGGGTCAAGAGCTCTGGCTTGGTGGTAGGGGACTGGCAACAGGCAAGCTCCCTCCCACCCGCGCTTCAAGCCATCCGGTGGAGTGCAGGTCCGCTGCTCTATCTGGGCATTTACCTTTCTTTCACACATCCGTCTCCGCTGGAGAACTGGCACGGTTTAGAGGGCAGGGTGTATGAATGGACAGAGGATCGTAAATAGGCCCCACAGTCGCAGGAAACTCCATCGGCCAACCTCCTCACCCTGGTTTTATAGATGGCCACTTTAGCCAGGGCCAGGAGGAGGTTGACCAGGAGGTCCCTCGACTTAGCGGTGCCACGGACAGGGAGTGCATAGATAAGGAGGTGAGGGGAAAAGCGCAACCAAAATCTTAACAAAATATTGGTGAGGAGCCGGAATAGGGGCTGCAGCCTGGCGCACTCCAGGTAGACGTGCGCCAGGGTTTCCCTCACGCCGCAAAAGGGGCAGGTGTCCGGGATTGGGGTGAACTGTGCCAAGTACACGCCTGTGCTCATGGCCCCATGAAGAAGCCACCAACTGATATCCCTGGCGGGCCTCGGGACTAAGGTGGAATATAGGCTGGCCCACCGGGGCTCCTCACCCTCTAGAGGTGGCAGGAGGTCCCGCCACTTTGTGTCAGGACCAATACATTTGTTCTGACTGCCAATGTCATTTCAATTATGTTCCCTTCCCATCAATTCTACCACTCTCCCGCAGTGCATCTATTAGGCACATAGGAACTGCAATGCCACTCACACCAGTGGCCCATCTAATTCCAGTAGCCTGTCTCTGACAATCCCCAGTATCAGATGTTAGAGAAAGATTCTTCCAAACCCCACCCAGTGGCTTGGATAGCTTATGCCTTGAAATAAGTAGGGTGTTGTCCCTTGGGACCACTCTCATTCTAGAGCTCACTGTGACCTCTGAATCCTACCCCTCTGAGCAGAGCTCATCATTGACAGAAATCTTCCAGCAGGAGGGAAAAGATGTATCGCTCACTGCCTGAAGAGCTGCCAGCAAATCCTACGTACAACAAGCAGCCCCTGAATCGCTAGGGCTGGCCCCTCATCTCCTTTCCTTGTGGCTCCCTGAGCTGCTTCATCTGTTCAGTACACAAACATTGAGTTGATGAGGGGGAGGATGTAGCTGTCATATGGTTTCAATTTAGTTTTTATTCGACTTCCTGTAGTGCTGGGTCTTGGATCTCTGCCAAAACCACAGAGCTTAATTTCCCACCTTTGTATTTCTCTCCTCTCAGGATCTTCCCATCTGCTGAATTTCATCTGCATAGGTAAAGTCACGTTTGCCAGTTCTTTACTTCCAAAAACACTGCAGTGTTTGCTTCAGTTTCTCCAGACTTCGACTTTGATTTCAGGTGCTGTGAATATTGACTCATAATCCCGCTGGCCCCGTCAATATGATTCCAGAGTTGTCTCCATTCTCCACTCTTTGCAGTTTTGTAGCAGTGACTTTAAATCTGAATAGTTAAGGATCTGTTAATATTTCCACCATTAGCTCCTACTTTTATACTCAGTAAAGGCACTCACCAGCACTTGGTTTTTCTATAAAGGAGAACTGGTATAAAAAATTCAGCAGCTGCTTTTATGTATTTTTATGTACTGCTCCCAGGGAGAAAACACTGATGAGCTCCCGAAGGCAAATGCGTTCAATTGAATTCCTCAATCTATTTTTTCCATTTTTATTTTATATTCAATTTCAAAGTCCACAAGTAAAAGATAGCAGCCACAAAACCCTGTATCCTATTGACTGGGGTTTATACAGCAGCCTCAAAAATGTGTCCATGGAATAAAAGAAGGGAACAGTAGGCTGATTATCAGCAAATAGGTTCTGACGGTGAGCTCTATCAGTTTGCAGTATATTTTCTCAAGGGAAGTGGTAGAAACCCCATTGTTGATGTATTTAAAATTGGACTGGGGGAAACACTAGGATATCTGACCAACAGTTATAGGTCTAGATTGTGACTAACTTCAGTAATACTCCCTGCTAGTCCCCTGGGCAGCTACATTTGGGATCCCCAACACTGAGTCTGAGAAAGGAGGAGAGAGCAAGAGCTGTGCACCCTATATTCCCCACTGCTACAAAGTGGATGGGGAATGGGCAGAGACAGGTGGGGCCTACTACCATGGTTCTACTACCCATCCCCCATCAGGACACCAGCCAGCCCAAGGGGGGAAGTTAGCAGCATTCCAGGATCCTTTTCAGGATGTAAAAGAAAGTTACAATTTATTTCCCCCAAGAAGCACAGAAGAAACAGAGCGTTCCAGCCCCTTCCTGGGACTCCTCCAGGGGCTGTAAAGACACTGTCCTGCCCATAGGCAACCCTGAGGTCAATATGAAGCAGGTCAGTTGTTGGGGAGACGGCAGTACGCCAAACTCTCTGAGCCTTGCAGTACTGGTATAAACTTGTGAAATTCCCCCCCGGGGCAATGACAGACCCAGCACTTCTTGGAGTTAACTGTACAGATGTACAGTAGGCAATGAACCTGAACAGCCAACAGACAGACGAGATATCCTAACATGTGTAGGGTCAAGGGTTACTGCATGGTGCCTTTCAAAAGTCCCAGTTCCCTGGAGCCAATGGCTTATTGGGTTGACATGATTCAGGTGAGTCAGTTTCATAGCTCAAGGAGTGATGTGGGCAGCATCATATCCAATTGCCTTTGATTGCTCTAACCTGATGGACCAGGGACCCAGTTTGCAGCTGGATGAACTGAAAGTGGTTTTTCAAGGTATGTATACACAGCAATGTAAGACTGGGGTTCAAACTCAGGCACCAGCCTAACTCCCCTTCCATCTATGCACAAATTGTGCTCACCTAGATCTTGGGCCCAGAGTCTCAGGACCCCATGAGGATGGAAGATCCCAGCCTGAGACAATCCAAACCTATGGCTCAAGTCCTATTGCTTTGCAGCGTAGATGCAGCCCCCACTGGACGCGTACACCGGAGGCTGCCAAAAGTATGGCACAGGCTGATTTTCTTTGTCCTCTGCACAGAGGTTTCCCCCACCCTGCACCATGAACAAAGGGCTAGAACATCCACATTTTGGGAAGGTGTTTAGGAAGTCTGGCATACAGGTGTTTGGACTCAGGCCCACATAATGCAGTATGAATTCTAGAGCCCCAGAATTCAACAATTGCTAATCTGGGGTTTTAAACAAGCATAGATGCTGAAGCCCTAGGTTAATGAACCAAGTAGCTGTTAACTCAAGGTCTACTAACCCTGGGCTTATATTGCAGTGTAGACAAACTCAGCATTAGACAAACCCATGTCCTTCAAAATTGTAGTGAGGGACCTTAACCATCCAGCCCCCCTTTAACTAGAAGCCTTAGCTGTATCTTATTTAAGGAATCAAAAACTTCTGTGCTTCAGAAGACCAATTATAACTCTTCCTCTTGGAAGCCAGATAGGTCACATCCTGCTCACCTATTCCTCCATCACATCTTGGATTGGTTTTTGCATATCCCTATGGTTCAATCTCTCTCCCAGAATGTGATTTAGGAGGAAACCAGCAGGCCCTGACCACTGGTGGGGAGGTTTAGTGTTACCTGTGCCAAATGTCTCTCCTGTTCTTTAGTCACCATTTAGTTAGTACTGCATTGCAAGTGCATAAAAGGTTGTTACAAGAAGGAGGGAGAAAAATTGTCCTTAACTTCAGAGGATAGGACAAGAAGCAATGGGGTTAAATTGCAGCAAGGGAGGTTTAGGTTGGACATTAGGAAAAACTTCCTAACTGTCAGAGTGGTTAAGCACTGGAATAAAATTGCCTAGGGAAGTGGTGGAATCTCCATCATTGGGGATTTTTAAGAGCAGGTTGGACAAACACCTGTCAGGGATGGTCTAGAGAATACTTAGTCCTGCCATGAGTGCACAAGATTGGACTCGATGACCTCTCGAGGTCCCTTCCAATTCTTTTATTCACATGAAGTTTTATACATCACTTTTAATCCTGCATGGTCTAGGTCGGATTTATTTGACCTGCATTTTGCTTCTCTATTGTCCCATCGCTCACTCATTGCTCTTCAAGCACAGGCTTATCGACTGTACCTAAATACTGATTGGACACGGCAGGCACCAGAGCTTTTGATAATTGTGCCCCGAGGCTATGGAATTCTGACAGCAGATCACCCAACTGAACCCAGGTTTCAGCGTTTCTCACTGCTGAAGCATTTCACTCGGCCTGGCTGGCTTTTCTGAACTTTTTATCTCCCTTTATAACTGGGTCTTATCCAGCTGTATAGATGGGTTGTTAATATGGCAGGTGGATGTTTGCCTGCCTTCCCCACTGTTAATTAGTCAAAATGATTCTGAAAAAATAAGATTCCATTCCTCCCATCTACATTATCCATTTAAGGCCACATCTATACTTAGAATTAACTTTGACTCATCCATCAATGGCAGCTATTTCATGCAACCTGGTCTATCCTGGTTTTAAGAAGAGCTAAGTGTAACCAGTGCAAATTAGGGCTTTCTTTGCCAACACTTGGGGTTGGATTAGTGCAGCTATGCTGTTGGATGGCCACCTCTAGCTCCCAAACACAGATAAGGTCTTAGAATCAAACCCAAATGGACATGTTTAATTAACTCTTTATTTTCATTATTTATCATGTATTTACATGTTTATCATGTGACTCTTCATTTCTGGGGTCTAGTCAGGATCAGTGCCAACATACCACACTTCTGAAGAGCAAACATAAGAACGGCCATACTGGTCAGACCAAAGGTCCATCTAGGTCCATCTAGCCCAGTATCTAGCCAGGTGCTTCGGAGGGAATGAACAGAACAGGTAATCATCAAGTGATCCATCCCCTGTCACCCATTCCCAGCTTCTGCCAAACAGAGGCAAACATTGACCTATGTGTTGGCCCAGACTGCATCCAATGGGTATGTTGCTATCTTTTTGGGTAAGAATACCTCCAATCATCTTCACTGCTGTGTAATCAGTCTTTTGAGCAGGCATAGGCCAACAGAGGGCAATGTGATCCATCTGCTAGGACACTAGATGTGTTCGTCTTTTCCTCTTGCTCAGAAGGGATATTGGCATCCAGGAGGGAAAGGTACTGGGAGGTGATTGGTGAGCACAGGGTAACAGAGGCAGGTTAGCTGGGGACCCTGGAAGGAGGCCATTTTCAGACTGCTACTGGCGTCTCACAAGGTGCTAGAGCCTTAGGGCCTAGCAGTTGAAGTGCCTAGAGCATTTGCCTGAGTGGTGGTCACAGAACACACTACCAAGGACTATTTCAGGACACAATTTTGTATATCGCTGCACTCCAGGAACCTCACAGAGGTGCCTAGAGGGTGTGACGATGACACCTTCCAACTGCACACCCTTCAAATTGCACAGGCTGAGCATTGTGCTGTGAGATCAATATTCTCTGTGTATTTCTCAGGGAAGAAGTGTTAATGACAGTGCCATGCCAAGGGTGTTCTGGGCCCAGGTCCCTCCTCCCCGGCCACAAAAAACCCAGACACTCACCACAAAGTACTTTTACAATGTCTTACTAGTCTTCTCTGAAGCAGACTCATTAATTAACTCATCTCAGGTTATCTGCCTTGTTTTCAAGTCCTCTGTAGAAATAGTTGCCAGATAAGAATGGCCATATTGGGTCAGATCGAAGGACCATCTAGCCCAGTATCCTGTCTTCTGACAGTGGCCAGTGCCAGGTGCTCCAGAGGGAATGAACAGACCAGGTAATCATCAAGTGATCCATCCCCTGTCACCCATTCCCAGCTTCTGGCAAACACATACCATTTCTTGTCCCCTGGATGTTCTTAGGTAAGTCTTGATTAAATTTTAGCTTGCTGAAATGCCTCTAATTAACCGTCATGGTTACACGAAGACAACAAAAATATGTAGCTCTGTTTCCATGCTGGGGAAGCTCGCATTTAAAGATCTTTTGTGAATGTGGCTAAAGAGATCAATGGGCACCTTCTTTCCAAGTCATCCTGAAAGATTCTCTTGGAAAAACTGGTGAAGAGCTCAATCTCATTCTGAAAACCCTCGGCGTTTAAATCCTCAGGGTAGCTACTTGCAGGGAAGGATGGGGTGGAATGGGGCAGAGCAGGAAGCAGTGGGGACAGGAGGGCAGAAGCAGCAGACTTGGAACAGGTCCCATGGACTCAGAGATCATCCCATCCACACTGTCACTGCACCCGCAGCCCCATAGAGACATGGCACAAACTGAGGGTTAATGAGCTCCATCTCTCCAAATCATTAGCCACTTGGGCAGTAATTGGTTCCATACTTAACCTTAGGGTTGTTCTGTTCTGTGGGAATCAGTATTCCTAAATATTTTACATAAAAAGGATGGCCTTTTAAATTCCCAGTTTGAGAAAAGGCCTTGGTGGGCATATTTGTTAATGAATAAGATTTCTTATTTACCTCTGTGATGCTAGTAAACCAGATGTCAGCTCTTCCCAAGTCTCTAGGCATCAACTGAGCACTGAGAAACTCATACCTGAAAACTAAACCAGCTCACCAGTATGTTCATTTGGTTCAAAATAGGTATTAGTCTTATAAGAATGGATTTAGTGGTTAGACTCCATGAAATGCTTGTAAGTTGCTGCACGCATTCATCTCACTTGTAACGTCTGTATTCCATGCTATAAAGGAAATATGTAAGTTTTGCTTTATAACTTTGAAAATGTTTGTTCTCAAGTTGTGAACCCAGGCATGGGAATTGTCTCCCCTGCGCATTCAAGAGGACTATCAGGATTAAATTGGCGATTAAAGAACATCACGATACAAAGGATTGGTGAATGGCCTGATCACACCTTGGAAATGCCACTTGTAAGGGAGCTCATCTCTTGGACTGGAAGGCCAAATGTAAAAAATAAGACACGGGTCACAAGAAATTTTTAAATCTTTTTTCTGTTTAAACTCTCTCTGAGCCAGAAACACTAAACGAAGACAGAGATCACCAGGTGTTACCCCTCGATCCACCCTGAAAGGCACTGCATTGACAGGTTACTACATCTCTCATCTTTAGGATCCATAGATGGTAACTCATTTGTGGGTACATGCTTGCTTGCTTTAACCTGTAAATAGCTCTCTTTTTCCTAATTAATAAACCTTTAGTTAGTTTATCACAGGACTGGTGTGAGAGCTGAGATACAAATTGATCTGAGGTATGTGATTGGTCCCTTGGGACTGGAAGTAACTTGAATATGTTGTGATCTAGCTTGCCTGGGTAGCAAGAAAGCCTGGAGAGCCTAAAGGGACTATCTGTGACTCCATGGTAAGACTGGTGCAGTGATCCATGAGTTCACATTTGTTAGTGAGTTGGTGAAATCTAATTATTGAACATACCACCAGTTTGGGGTGTCTGCCCTGTTTTCTGATAGGCACGCATGGTTGTGAGCCACTCCAGACAGTGCAACAACCCCAATTAATTGTATATCCTGAGAGGAGTCCAAACTTATTAATAGTGGTTAGAAGGTTAGGAATGGTAACCTTGTTCTTAGAATCAAATACAAGAGCACCATCCGCGTGGCGTATAATTTTGTGCTCGGTTTGTCCCACTCTGATACCATGAATATGTTGATTTGCTCAGATGGCAATGGCTAAAAGTTATAGAGCTAAATCAATCAGAAGAGGAGAAAGGGGGGAAGCCCTGCCTTGTACCTCTCTAAACTGGAAATGGGGTGGAAATAATACTATCTGTAACTATCCTGGAAATCAGGGTAGAGTATAAAAGCTTAATCCAAACAATAAATTGTTTACCAAATCCAAATTTTGCCAACACAAAAACGGTAATCCCAGACTACACAATCAAAGACCTTCTCAGCTTCTAAAGAAATGACAGCTAAGGGTTCTTTAGAATCTCTTGAAACAATATCAATCAGTTGATACAAATTATCTGAGCCATGTCTATTACGAAGGAAGCCTACTTAGCGCATGTGTATAATGTGTGAGAGAACTTTGTCCAGTCACAAAGCAAGAGCTTTAGCTAAAATCCTAGCATCACAATTGATTCAAGAAATTGGCTTGTAATTACTTCATAGTCCAAGGTCTTTCCCAGGTTTAGAAATAACTGAAATTACAGCTTATCTTAGAGCAGGCAGGAGAGTTTGCTCATTCTTTAACATATTCAACGTCAGTGAACATATTTGATAATCTAGGTGTTAAAGTTTCAGAGAACTCTTTCTAAAAGTCTTCGGGAACCTGTCTGTGCATAGAGTCTTTCTGACCTTCATTTCTTTTATAGCCTGAGTCAGTTCCGTGATTTCTAGAGGGGCATCTGAAAGTTCCTTAGACTCATACACTTTAAGGTCAGAAGGGACAATTATGATCATCTAGTCTGACCTCCTGCACAACGCAGGCCACAGAATCTCATCCACCAACTCCTGTAACAAACCCCTAACTTATGTCTGAGCTATTGAAGTTCTCAAATTGTGTCTTAAAGACTTCCTTCGGACTGTCAGAGATCTGGGGCAGAGACAATCCACTAAAAATGTTATCTAGGGCATCTTTACATCATTACCTCTTCTGCTAAATATAGTTTTTGAATAAAACTACCCTTTATTTTCTTTTAAACAGTGACTGTGTCTTTCTTTCCCCCAGTGAAGCTTTTCCAAAACTTGTTTTTGATGTGTACCAAGGTCCATTTCTTTCTTCTCTGACTGAGATTCTTTTCTGAAGGGAAAGTCAAATCAACATGTGACAAATGGATGGATTCTACAAATAGTCACCAGGGAAATGCTAATAAGTTCAGTCAACTGCATCTTTCAAGGAGCCTGAAAAATTGCTATGCCTTTGCCTCTCCTACCAAATGTTGCATCCTTTTTCAGGATCACAGATTGTTTATAGTGGGAGACATCTAACCAGATTCCAATGGAAAACTTTCAGGGATTTTCCCCAATAATTTACCACTTTCTTTCAAATGACCAGAAATGTTGGCTTCAGGATTATCTTTAATTGGAAATAAATTATGAAGAGTCAAATCCAAATCCAAAGTCTTGATTAAACAAAACCAATTGTGTCATTTGCTACAGAGGGCCATTTACTTTGCATTTTTAAAGCTTCTGCAGAATTTGTGGAGTGTTTACCTGAATTTCTTATCACTGTTACTCAACATGCCCTTTGTTTTAACAAACAACTGCTGTACATTTCTCTGTATGTTTCTCTACAATTCAAAGAACTTCTGCGTTTTTATTATCAAAGAGTTGAGACCTACTAGTTCAAAAAAAATCCCCAGCAAATACTTTGACAGAGGTCAGGCAAATAGAAGTGGGACCTATATGATTGGAAGCTGAATTCTGATGCTGTAGAGCAGTCTAATGAGTGCATATAGTTAGAATATGCTAGAGGGAATGGTTCCATGATCTAAGCATCTGATTTGAATAACCCTTTTGACCTTCAATACTCTATTACAAGCATGTACTAGCCAATCCTCATAACAGCCCTGTGCAGTAGAGGACTATTATTGTTTCCATTGGACAAGTAAGGAAACTGAGGTAGAGAGGGGTAGTGACAGTGGATACCACAGTTAAAGCCAGGACTACAACTCAGGAGCTTATTCTTAATAATCCATGCTCACACCACACTAGACCATATGCTCTCTGAAACTTTCAGTTCCTGGGAAAATCCTGGCAGGGTTGCAACAGCCTTTCATCCTTCTGGAGCAGATACATTCAATTCCATGTAATTTCCTGTGTGAAGGTCTTTCAGATAAGCAGCTTAAAAAGAAATCCTTGTATGGCCAAGAAAGATAATGACACTTTTCATAAATATGAAGGTTTGTCCTGCTGTCCTTGGCCAAATTTCCCATTACCCAAAGTTATGAACTGCATGCTGTGCCAGATGTCTGCTTAGCTACTACTGACCTCCACACTTCAGTGCTGCTGAATATTTATGGCCTATAGGAACATGGGAATTGCCAGATTGTCTCAGATCCAAGGTCAGTATAGTCCAGTGTCCTGTCTCTGACAGTGGCCACCACCAGATGCTTCAAAGGCAGGTTTAAGAACCGTGTCACAGGCAGATGTGGGAAGATCTTCCTGCCCACATTAGGTCTTATACTGATTTCTAATAGTTAGAAATTGGTTTACACCCTGAAGCATCAGGTTTAATATCCCTTCCAAAATTTTGTCAACATTCACTATTGTAACACAGAATAGTTTTGATACCCATATCAGCGTCCAGTGCCTTTTTCAATCTTGTTAAGTTCTCGTGCTCAGTGATTCTCTGGCAGAGAGTCTAATTACAGGTGAAAGAATGTCCTTATCAGTTTTGAATACCACCTTTTAATTTAATGGAATGTCCTTGTGTTATGAGGCGGGGAGAATAGAAGCTCCTGATCTACCTTCTCTACAGCATTAATTGTTTTATGTACTTTTATCATGTCCCCTCTTAATTTGTCTCCTTTCTAAGGTAAACAATCCCAATCTTTTCAATCTCTATTCATCTGAGCGTTTTTCCAGGGCTTTCTTTGATCATTCTTGTTGCTTTTCTCTGAATCCCTTCCAGTTCAGCAATAGCCGTTTTGAGATCAGGTGACCAGTACTGCACACAATATTCCAGATGAGGTCACATTATTGATTTATATAAAGGCATTGTAATATTTTTGGTATTATTCTGTGTCATTCCTTATGCACCCTAACATCTTGTTCCTAGGCTCTTTTTTGACTGCATCTTTGATCCAAGACAATACTTTGCCTTTCAAGCACTGATTACTTAGCTTTTTTAATAGCTACTTGTGCATGACCATGTTGAAAGCCTTTTGGAAGTCTTAATATTTTAAGTCAACTGGTTCTCCTTTATCCACTACTTTACTAACATCTTCAAAGAATTCTAAGAGATTAGTGAGACATGACTTTCCTTTGCTGAATCCATGCTGGTTAGACCCTATCAGACCATGATCTGCCAGATGTTTTGTTATTCTGTTTTTAATTATTGATTCAATCAATTTGCCAGGTATAAATGTAAGGCCTACAGGTATATAATTGCCCACACCACACTCACAGCCTTTTTAAAATATGGATTCAACATTTGCGACCTTCCAACCTGCTGGAATAGTGGCTGCTTTTAATGGGAGTACGAATTCTAAGAGCAGCTCAGCTACTTCATACTTGAGCTCCTTCAGACTTCTTGGACATACATCATCCAGTTCTACAGCTCTGCACCTATTCTTCTCACATTAGTCTCTGAAAGTACCTCACCTTAATTACCGGAAAAGAGCAGGTCCAGGGCAGAAATACCCCAAAAATCCTTGGTAGTGAAAAACTATTCAAATAAATCATTTAGCTTCTATGTCCTTATCTTGTTTAATTGCTCCCTTTCACCCTTAGTGATCCAGCAGACCCACCAATTCTTTGGCAGGCTTCCTGCTTCTCATATACTTAAAGAATCTCTTGTTGTTTGTTTTTATACTTTTAGCTATTTGCTCTTCAAATTCCATTTTGGCTCTTGTACTTTCCATCTTACTTTATGCCAGCTGCAATTTATGCTCCTGTTTATTGGCTTCACTAGGGTCAGATTTCCAAATTTTAAAGGATTTGTGTTTGGCTTAAATACTGTAGCTTCTCAAACTGTGATATATAAAGCACTTTGGAATAATATGAACATAAGAACGGCCATACTGGGTCAGACCAATGGTCCAGCTAGCCCAGTATCCTGTCTTCCAAAGATGCTGATTAAAGATGCTGTATAAGATGAAAGTGCTCTAATAAAATAAACTGCATATTTTTCAGTGTGTAGATGAGTGGCTGCCTCACAGAGCCCCTGTGGCTTCAGGCCAGTCCCTAATGCTGCCCCTAGCCTCAGTTTCCCTTTTTGGATCCCCAAATAAACTCCCCATATGGTTTTTCCAATCCAATCACAACAGCCCTCCTTAGGGTCTGCTTTATGAACTTAAAGTCCAAAACTAAGCACAAAAGTCTTCCTACCAGCCTTCAGCTGGGTTCAGCCCAAGGTCACCCGGTCTGGATAGAGTCCTTCCTGCCTTAACAGGCTACTCCCAGCCCATCCTAGATGAAGCATTTATCCTCATCTCAGCATTTTCCCAGCAGTAACCTCATCAATCTCTGTAGTGTGACTACAACCTCCTGAGCTTCCACCATGCTGCAGGCACCTTCCGCTCTTTATAGGAAATTGCCTGAGTCCCCTCATGCGGGGCTTATTCTGTAATCAGGGATGGTTTGGCCCCTAGCTCTCCAGCCCAACAGCAAGCTGCCCTGTTACACAGTGTTACAATAAATTACTCCAAAGTCTTGCCTTTCCCAGACTATTTGCTGGTGCAGTACCTGGTGCCTTCTTGATGACAATGGGAGTCACTAAGGAGCACAGATCTGGTTTTCCTTCTTCTCGTTATACACTTCTAATAACTAGCACAGCATATTGGATCCCTGGCAAGCATCACATTCATCACTGTGCAACACATGAGCTGCACTTCCATGATGTAGATAATTAGCTGTTGATGTGTTCAGATTTCACATCGGCAGGTTTATTAGCAAAATGAAAGCCACATGAGTCTTCATTTCTCAGTGTTTTTTTAAAATAAGAGACCTTTGGCCCATCCAGATTTTCTTTGTAACTTATTTTCCACTGCTACATGCAAGCAATTATTGTCTGATGTCTGGAAAGTTCAAATATATACCATCTGTTATAGAACCCCATTAGTTATCACTACACACATCTATCACAACTTCATCAGTGTTGTGATAGCCAAGGTAAATAGAACGTGAAATCTGAGAGGCAAAGCACAATGTATTTGTTAGCTTTGTTTCTCTTTCAAGGTTTCTCCCTCAATTAGCAATTACTCCAAATCAGGGCCTTTTGTGCTTTTCCTTTGCTTATAAATCCTAACATTTGGAAGGACCGTACTCCAAATGTTTATTCTTCATCCAGCTATGGCCATTTTCTGTGTTTTCAAGCTAAAAAGCATGTGGTACATTCCTCAGCAGAAAGATTGGCCAATACTTTCCTTTAAAATAAATGCTTTGCAGCTGGATATTTTTAGAGAGGGGTTCTTACTGCTTTCTAGCTGTTCCAGAAATCTGGAGAGAAGACTGTACTATGCTTCACTATGACCAGGTGCTGCTGTCTTCTGAGGGTACGCCTGATATCTGTGGCATAACCTTGCTCTAATTGAAGACTGGGGAAAAGTTGACATTAACTTCAGTTGGGCAAGAAACTCCCATTGGTATCAAGAGGGCCAGGATTTCACCTGGAGAGATTTGCCATCAGCTTAGGTGGAGCAAGATCAAGTTCATGACCAGCCTGGAGACCTCAGGTATGATTCTGATTTCAGTTACACCCATGCACCCACCCAGTGTGGTGGAAGGGTGAAGTGGAGACTGGAAAAACCAGGACACAGCACTACCCAGGATCAGTTAAAAGGAGACTTAAAGCTGAGTACAATCAACTGTTTATGGCACTGGAACCTACATTTCTCATAATAGGCTCACATTCAGATGTACTTCCCATGAGAAATGTTCTGGGTTGGAGAAACTCACTGGGTGCTGGGATAGAAGTTCTGCAGAAAGGGACATTTGCAGGGAGATACGCATGGTGATCTCCTCTGTTCAGAGAGCCATGTCCATGCCATATCCATGCCACCCAATTGCTTCCCATATCTCTGGGAATCAAGGAAAAGGAAATAATATCCTGGTTCTGTGCTCCAGTCTCAAGCAAACATCCATTTCCTGGTCTTGGGAATCAAGCTCCTATGCTGAACCTGGTTAACTTGGCTGGCTTGATGTAGGTAAACCAACTGGCTGCTGGAGCTCTCAGATGCTGGCAATCTTCCCTGGTACATCTGCGAATGCACATTCATCCTAAAAATGGACCTGGGGATTATAATCTGAAACTTGAACTGGCAGATCCTAGGGTTGCGTTGGCAGAGGTCCTCTTTCCCCCCTACCACTGTCTCAGGTATCTCTGGAAGAAAATCTCTATCCCTCTAAGCAGGAGAAGTAGGCAGATAGCTCTTTGGCCATTTTTTTTAAATTGAGGAAGCAAAACATACAGTAAATTAAACTTGATTTGAATTGACCTTGATCTGTACACACCTAACCCACACACCTCTTTAGCTCATACAGTAGAGGCTCATGCACTAAACTCCAAAGGTCCCAGGTTTGATCCCGCCTGGCAGCTGTTGGCATTACACAAGGAAAGAGGCATTGTCAGTAGCCCTTACTGAAAAACTGAATACAATGCTCTCTTTTCATTCTCATGTTTTTATTACATTGGAATTAAAATATAGGAGAGTCCTCTTGTAGTTTCATTTTAATTTACACAACTTTCCATAAATGTTAACTAAACACTATGGGACAGATTCTGGTTTTATTTAATCTGGTGTAAATCCAAAGTGAGTCCATCCACTCTAATGGAGTTCTTCTAATGGAGATCAGAATCTGACCTTCTAGCTTAGTGTCTAAACTGCCTGCAAACATAGTGAATTCAACCCCCATAAGAGCTGTAGCTCACGAACGCTTATGCTCAAATAAATTTGTTAGTCTCTAAGGTGCCACAAGTACTCCTTTTCTTTTTGCCGATACAGACTAACACAGCTGCTAGTCTGAAACCTATAGTGGTATTGGAATTTTTTCATAGCTTTCATTGCTTCAGTGCAAAACAGATAACTGTGTTTTCAACACTTGTTTATTTTTGCAATCTAAAAATAGTCTGCATTTAATGAAAAATTTTAATCTCTTTTCGGAAGCAAAACAATGTTAAGATTTGGTACGTGCTAAGGAATGTTAATGTTTATACGTCATACCTTTTTATATCCACATTTCTGTTATTAATTTTACAACTGTTCTCAGCATCTTTCCATAGCATTCAGGGATGGTGAACTCTCTGCTGGTTAAAATAATACTGTTTATAGCCCTTGGACATTAGTCAAAGGATGCGTAGCCTCATGATTAACATGGGAGGTACATATTTCAAAGGTAGGGAGTTCCCAATCTGTTGAGCTTGTACTTTCACTGACATTACTGTTTTCCATCTCTATGATTATTGATTATATTTTTTCCATTTTGTATAGTGGGGAAAAAAGACAAACTGACTTAAAACAAAACATTTCATGTATAAAATAGCCAAGTTCTCATAATTAAAAAGAACAATTCAGCCAGATTTGATTTCTACTATACCCGCTGCAATAAAAAAAAAAAACCTCTTTCGGGTCCTGTTTTTGCCTTTTCCACAGAACTCTAGAGACTTCAGAATGAACAGGCTTTATGATGTGGGACAGAGCAGGCAAAGGCTAGGAGGCAGTAGAGCTGGGGGATGGCCACTCTCTTCGTTTTCATCACCCCTAAATCCCTGGCACTTTTCCAGCATGACAATCTGCTGTTCCTCTCTGAGCTGAGGAGCCCGCTCTGAAGTGGGAGTTCTAGGCCGGAAGGAGATAGCCTGGGAACATAGCTCCCGCATGCGCCATGATAGCAGGGAGCTGGAAGCCAGTGTAGAGGCACACGGTCTATGTAGATGCTCCTGGCCTCAGTAAATCCCCCAAATCCACTAGTTTGGGCTGCATAAACACCCTATATCTTTTGCTGGGAGCAGACAAGCCAATGTATCTATCCATCTCAGAGGAAGGGAGGATAAGGCCAGGGTTGGGCTGGCCCACAAGGATAGTAGGAAAGTGCATCACTCCTGGGTGTTCCTTGGCCTCTAACTGTACAAATCTATTTTTTAAGTTCTATCCTTTATAACTGAAAGGTTGGTCTCTTTGACATTAGCAAAGAGCCAGGTCTGTGACTGTACTGTCCACCATACAGAGGCCCCCCAGTAGCTAACCCTCAGCATTCAAAAGCCAGTGGCCCCACTCAGGATTGGCAAGAGGGGTGAAGATTCTCCCAGGGAAGTCGCCTCACCCTCTAATGATAATGGGGAGAGAAGAATCAATGTAATTTTTTGGGAAAGACTTGAAAAAGAGTGACTGACAGGCAAAGGAAACAGGTGCATTTTTTGTGGCCCAGAAAAAGAGAGGTAGGGAAAGGAATGGGATGGAGGAAGAAGGAACAATTAGAGGGACAGCAGATGTTACAAGACACTAAGATACAGCAAGCTAGAGAAATTAAGGAAAGAAAAATGGAATGAAGGCAGAAAGAAGCACTTATATGTGAGATAAATTTAATTAGAAAAATTATTAACATGAATTTCCATGCAATATCATAATACCCAGTTAAAGGGAGAGGAGCAAGATAAATTGGGCATCTAATTAGGGCACCACCTAAAGATGAGTGACATGGACAATGGCAAAGAATGAGAGAATTACTTTCTAACACTCAACAAGGAACTGTTTTAAATTAAGGGAAAAAAAGAGTATTATCCTTAGAGCTCCTTTCTCTGCCTCTCTTTTTGCTTCCCTATAGAGCTGCTACCTATAGCCTTCTCCAGACATGCTCCTGCTTGCCTTTCTGAAACAGATTTATTCAGCATAAACTATCTTTAAAAAGAATTACTGTTTAACCAGAAATCATTGACCTGGAAGAACCTCCAGCTTCACCCCTCATCCAGATCTGACTTTGAGGAGGGTTTTGTCCATTTGATTCACTGGGATTATCAAATCCCATAGGTGTACATTCCTGCTCAATAAGTTTAATGCTTATCAAATGCATGAGCTGTGAAAGGTATTTTGTTTAGGTCTTCACTTTTTATTAATGTTACAAGAGGCTTGTGGTCTGTCACTAACCTGAAATTAGCAAACCCCTGAAATTATCTTGTGAACCTCTTGCATGCCTATACACTCACCAGTCGCTCTTTGTTTGGACTTACCCGATCTCAGCATCTGAAAGCCATTTGGAACAGTACTCTGTAGGCATCTAGTCACCCCCTGTAACTAGAGTAGCACCTTACTGAGATAACTGCTAACATCTGCTGAAAGGACTCTACAATGCCAGTACTGGGGATGTGGTCAATAGTCATTAGAGCCTCCTTAGCATGCTCCTGTGCTTCATCCCAGATCTACACAGAGTCTGTTTTAAACAATCCATAAAGACCACAGTCTGTTGAGGTCAGGCTAAGAATGAACCAAAAATTTGCTCATATCAAGGAAACCCATCAGATCTGTTATATTTTTAGGTTCCATTTCACTTATAGCTTCGGATCAAGATTTTCAGCAGACACCAATGACAATTTTCTGGGTGCTCACCATCATGCCTTCAAAGAGCCAGATCTTTTAAAAAGTGCTAATCACCCACTCTCTTAATATCTGAAAGTGGACACCCAAAAACTGGAGGTACCCCGAATCACTAGCCACTATTGAAAATCTGGGCCTTTACTTTTTCTAGATCTGCTCTTACCCACTGTTTAATCACTCTGATGCCTTCAGATTTGTGGTCAGGTTTGTCACCATGCATTTTTCTCCAGCAGTCTCAATTACCTTCAAAGCTTGTTTTAACCTTACATTGTTTTCTTCCTCAAGATTTTTCATAAAGCAAAAATGTCATCTGTATAAACTTCTGCTCCATACTGGCCATACATATTCTCACTCATTGTCATGGGGACTGACAATAGTGCTACTAAAATAAAAAGTTTCTCCATCATAATTGGTCATGATCCTCTAGGGTTACATTTTTCTCCCTCTTTTTTGGGAGGAAAGAGAGTTTACATTTCAAATAATTTCAGAACTCTACTTCATGTTGTTCATCATTTCTTGCTTTTTCTTCATACAAATTTCAACCAAATTATAAATGGCTTTCCATCTCTGTTAGCCTAATTTTTCCATAGTTTTGCCCCAAATTATTGGAAATTTCCCTTGCTCCATGGCAGTGTATTGGAATTGTAAACTATCATTTTAAAAGTAGGGAGTTGATCCTGCTTGCAGGTTGGGGGCTCTGGAGCAAAGCGTGTGGCCAGAGTCATTCTTGGAAAGAGCCAGCTTAAAGGTGGGTTGAGTTGTGCCTTAGCAAACAGGGCTGCTGCCTTTCTCCCGCCTTTGTGTATTACTGTTCTGAATTATCAGAAATAAAGTAATGTTACTCTGCAACCTTCCAGCAAGAGTATTTATGTCTTTATCTACATTCTCTGTCTGTATGCTGGAAAAATAACATCCAACACACACATAGCTTGTCTCTTAGAGGTTCCTCTTGTTTTCCTGGAGGTCTTTGTTACCCTCACTTGATGCTGGTTAGAGCCCACAACGATCAACTTGAATATAGACCAGCCTTCCTGTCTTGGTTCAGAGTCTCTATGTCTGAGTTTATAAACCCTATGGCAGTGATCCATTTAGCCCTTATTGTGCCTTATTTAATTTGACTATTAAATAGCAGCCCCTTTCTAACAGTTTTAAGAACTATTGCATCTTGTGTGGCTGAACAGATTGGCTTTTCTTTTCCTAACTGGTCTTTTTATGGTTACACATGAAATGTTTTGGCTCAGGTAGGTATTTGTGGACATCTCGTAGTAAGTGGTAAGTTGTTGACACTAAGTATCAAGACAATTACTTTTTCCTATGAAACACTGTAATGTCTGCTGTAGAGCAGATATATTTTTATGTTTATACTGCTGAAATTGGACGTCAGTGTAACAAAGCAGACTATATTAATTTCCCAGATATTTTAAATCAGTGGAACACTCTCTTAGGTACCACAGCCAGTATGGGTACCTCATGCTTTTATTACAAACACTCAGAGCCCCCCTTCCCTAACTTAAGACCTGCTCCTGTTCCCACTGAAGTCAATGGGAATTTTGCCCATCAACTTTCATGAGAACAGGATCAAGTCCATCATGACAGGTCTCCGCAGAAGATGCTGGTGCAACATGATTGCCCAGCTCTCATTGCTTTGTGTTTGCCCTGACCTGACAGAGTTGGGCTGTTCCAAACTCCAGTCCATTATTGCTGATTAGAGCACTTGAAGGCTGCAAACACAACCAGGGTGCACTATTAAATGGATACAATTGCCCAAGAAGGAAGCTCACTTTTCCATCTATTGGGAAATACAAATAGAAGTTTATTATTAATTCGTATTCCAGTAGTGCCCAGAGCTCCATTTAGATGGATGAGGCTCCACTGTGCTAGGTGATGTACAAAGAGCTAATGAGAGCCAGTCCCTGTCAAGAACTTACAACCTGAATTTAGACAAGACACTACAAGTTGGTATAATCAACAGATGGAGCTGGGGGAGAAGGAGGTCAAGGGAAATTAGGCCCAAGGGATGGGGTGGTTTTGTTGGGAAATTAATAGGGGTGAAAGTAATTTAGAGGACTTACTGGTATGCTGGAGTCCGGAGCAGGGGGCGTGGCCTTAACCGGAAGAGGAGTGGCATTAAATCCCTGGGCCCTTTAAATCTTGATTTAAAGGGCCCAGGCTCCAGTTGCGGTAGTGGCGGCTGGGAGCCCAGGGCCCTTTAAATCACCCCCAAGCTACCAGCTGCAGAGGCGGCTGGGAGCCCCAGGGCTCGGGAGCGATTTAAAGGCCCAGGGCTCCAGCTGCCGCTACCGCAGCGGAGCCCCAGGCCCTTTAAATCCACTCCGGAGGCCCGCCGCCGCTACCCCAGGGCGTGGGCAGCAGGGCTTAGGCTGGAATTTAAAGGCCCAGGGTAGTAGCGGCGGCTGGAGCTGTGGGGGCCCTTTAAATCCCGGCCAGAGCCCCGCTGCTGCTACCCCAGGGCTTTAAATTGCTGTCTGGGAAAGCCGGTCCTGCTACGGTGCACCGGCTCTTACTGGTATGCCATACCAGGGTGTACAGGCTTAATTTCCAGAGGTGAAAGTAATACACTATTTTAAACATCTCTGCCATTATGCATTTCTTACAGGCCTAACTTACAAGGCTGGAGCGTGCAGATACAATCTGTCCTTTGTGTGGGGTGGTGCATGGAAGAAATTGGTTCTCAGAGAGGCACGATTCCTACTCTGCCCCCCACCCCGCCCAAGTGGGTAGCAATCTGATACCAGCCCTTACAAGTAGCAGATTACTACCCCGCCCCACACCAGGGCAGCTCAGCTGTCTTGGCTGGCATGTTGGGGGCATACAGCAAGGCCCATTTGCTCTCGGGAATAGTGAGTATACAGCACAGATTTACCCCTATGTGCCTTGACTTATGGTGCAGAGAGGCCATGCAGGGACATGGGAGGTGATTTTTATGCCCCCTTATGTTTCTGTGTGGCCCTGTAAGCCTGGACGTGTTACGTGCCTAAGCCTTTTTAAGCAGTATCATGTCCTTTTCCTGGAGTCTGTGGGGCAGAGTCCTCTCTGGAACAGGTTTTACACCACTCCATTGACGACGATGATGATGATGCATATTGGCTTTGCAGGAGGTGCTTTCCAAACAAATTGACATAGTCAGTCTCTGTACGTAGTCCCCATTTTAAAATAGATGTGGAAAAACCAAAGAGGGCTCAAAGAAGAGCCACAAAAATGATTCAAGAGCTGGAAAAAAATAAAAACACCTTACAGTGAGCCATTTAAGGATCTCAATCAATTTTGTTTATCCAAAAGAAGATTGAGAGGTGACTTAAGAAGTACTTTGATGGGGAGAAAATACCAGCTGCTAAAATCTAGTGGAGAAAGGCATAACAAAACCAACATCTGGAAGCTGAAGCCAGACAAATTCAGATTGGAAATAGCCACACATTTTAAACAGGGAGGGTGATTAACCATTGAACCAAACTATCAAGGGAAGTGGTAGATCTCTTGAAGTCTTCAAGAATGCCTGTCTGGAATGTGCTTTAGTCAGACATAAATTATTGGGGTAACTTGGTGAAATTCTATGGCCTGTGATATACAGAGGTCAGACCAGATGATCTAATAGGTCTCTTAAGGTCTTAGTCTATGAATCTACAACTATTCCCTGTCACGAAGGGTTTGCAGTCTACAAAGAAGCAAAAAAAGGACGTAGGTGTTGGTGAGCAGGTAGGGAAGGGACAACCTTACAAAATGACCAAGGTGGTGGCGTGCACATGTACTCCTACTTCTGTATATTTTTCTTGAGGAAAGGGAAGGATGAGTGTGGTTTTTGTGTTTTTACTTGGTTTCCGAGCGTAAATATAGCAGGATGCTAGGTTTTTTGTTAACAGATTTAATGGATTTTTTAAAATTTAATTTCAGTGCTATGACCCTGGATGCGCACTGGCCTCAGGCCCTGTGTTTAGAATACTTTTTTATGTCTGAGATACTCTGATTGATACCATAAAAACTTTAGGAGAATCAGATTTATATATAAAATACCCATATACTGGTGTGAGTCATACCAATATAAATCTAGAGTGTATTGTAGGACTTCAGTGGCGTTATTTCAGATTGACACCAGGATAACACAGAGCAGAATTTCTCTTTCTGTGCCAAGAGTTCCACACCCCTCATGTGATGCAAAAAAGAAGGAAACAAATGCTGCTTCCTAATAGTTGAAATGCATATGTACCCCAAAAGTCTAGAGTCAGTGCCAAAAGCAATTTTCCAGTTTATGTGTGGAACCTTGGACAGTGGACACTCTGCCAGTAATAGCCAGCATACTAAGAAATTGATATAAATGTCTGATAATAGCTATAAAGATGAAGCACTATGCAGTAAAATCCAGATCTGTGCTGAACAGACCAATTTTGAACAGCCCACACAGGGAAAGAGGTCATGACACTTCATTCATAAAATGGATGCTCTATATCAGAGACAGAGTGCAGAGGAGCCCGGTCTACTGTGTCTGCAAGAGCAAAGACAGGCAAATGCTAAAACAGGAAAATCTGATGGATGAACCTGACAAAGAAAAGAGGTTTCTAAGCAAAAGGAAATAGCTGGTATGTCTGCAGATTGAACAGCAGCTGAACTGAGTTGTTGCTGGTGGCAAGCCAGTAAATGCTCTCCCAATTATTTGGGATTTTCCTCAATGCTAATTTTCTTGCCCAAGCCCTAAGGGCTATCAGGAGCAACCTCACGGAAGTTAAGTGAAATGACACTTACAGCAGTGCACAACTGGTGAAGGAAAGAAGAGAATCAGGACCATTACATCTGGATTTTCTATAGCATAGCTTCTGACAATAGCAACAGCTATTTTGCTTTTGGGCAACAGCAGTTCCTACCACTTGTGACAGAACTTTTAATCTTTAAAGCTTTTTATATACATAAGCTAATGAATCATCCCAAAAACCCTCTGAGGGACATAAGTAAATTACCCACATTTTATAGATAGGGAAACTGAAGCAGAAATGTTTGCAGACTTGCCTAAGGCCACAGAGTCATTGTAAGAGCTAAGGTTAGAATGTACAAGTTCCTAGTCCTCTGCTGAGAACACTGCACCACATCTCTTAGCTGCCCATTTGCTGTGCAAAGAAGTATTTTTATGAAGTTAAATGAGAAAGCTGCACACATGGCCATTCCACTGACCTTCAGCATTCTACAGGCATGTAATCACTGGAGGATACAAGAGTGTGACCAGTTGGTTGGGGGAACAGAGAGTACAAGTCACCAAAAAGTAGCTGGGATGAGAGTCACATACAAATATAGGGCTAGAAGGGACCTCAAGAGGTCAAGTCCAGCCCCCTGCGCTCAGGCAGGGACAAGAAACCTAGATCAGCCCTAATAGGTATTTGTCCAGCCTGTTCTTTGATGGGGATTTCCCAGTCTCCCTTGGAACACATACCTTTGAACAAATTGCACCTATTAGCTCTATGGAACGTATGGCTTATCAAGAATTTGTGATTGTTAATTTAAACTAAAACTGGACTGAAATTACAGGGTTTCATTATCATCCTAGCAGTGCCCTATCCACAACCTCTGAGGTTTGATCTTCCTAGCTGACTTTACAGATGGCATTAATATCAGAAATTTAGACATGTATCTGAACTTCCCCCAGAGTTCAGCCCGCTTTAGTTCTGTGTCAAGTATCGGGGGTATTCTTGAATTGGAAGAAGTGGGGTTTTTACCCCCAAAAGCTTATGCCCAAATAAATCTGTTAGTCTTTAAGGTGCCACTAGACTCCTTATAGCTTTAGTTCTGATTTAATTTAAACCAAACCAGTTTTTTCAAACAAAAGCAATAGCTCTGGTTAGAGCAGAACCACCACCCACTAGCCAGAGAAAAAAAAAAAGCAAAAAGAGCAGCTGGGCTCAGTTTTATAGGGGATCTGGTGGAGCCTAATTGGGGTGAATAATAGAAAGGCTTAGTTCACCTGTGGGTAGCTCAGCTTGCAAGTATAAAAGCTGCAGTTTAGGCATTCTGGGACATGGGTATATGCATAGAAATGTGAAGGGAATGAATCTCTAGTTTCCTTAGAGGCCTTTTGCATAGGAGTTTTGTGTAGAAAGGTTTTATTTAGTAGGGGTATTGTCTGGAGAGATTTTCCTGGAAGTATTTCCCCTAGGTGCGGTTTTGGTTAGAAAGGTATTCTCCAGAAGTATTTTTTCCCCTAGTAGAGTAAACTACTTAGAATACATTTTTGATGATGTAAAAAGTTATACTCTATTTTTGTATGATGTGTGACACTAAGCATGAAGTAAACCCTTCAGCACAGAATAATCCTAGCTTGAGGACTGCTTAATCTAAAGTGCTTTTTACTGTTTGCATGCTTCCTGTACTCAGTTTCTGCTAGCATACTACCTGAATCACATAAAACAAAATCAACTGCGTTATTTACGTGATTGTGAAGTCAAAAATGAGGTAATCCCTGAACATGCACAAGGGAAGACACAGCTCATAGAAGTATTTCAGCTACACAGAAGAGTCTTTCTCATTTAGTTCAACTCAATATGAACTTAAAATTGTAAATATAACCAGATGGCATTGGTAGATTATGCACAATTACCATTAAATTCACCTTCCCCGTTTTAATTCTTCAAAGCAAAAGAGTTCTGTCTTATGAGGAAGCATTCTACTTCTACATCCTACATTCTAGGGTTATTGTATTAAAAACCCTGGACTGTGGGTGGTTGGGTGGCAGATGGAGAAGTCTACCTGCCACTAACCAGCAGAAAAATAGAAGCATTGCTCTGTTCCAAAAGTTACAGAGGCACCCTTTAAAGGTTGTCATGTACTGCTTTTCCAGTTATTGCTGGTGTTCCTTGTATTTGTGAGTATTTCTGACAAGTAGAATAGGGAATTATTGCAAGTATCACTATACACATTTACAGAATTGTGGTTGTAGAATCATAGAATATCAGGGTTGGAAGGGACCTCAGGAGGTCATCTAGTCCAACCCCCTGCTCAAAGCAGGACCAATCCCCAATTTTTGCTCCAGATCCCAAATGGCCACCTCAAGGATTGAACTCACAACCCTGGGTTTAGCAGGCCAATGCTCAAACCACTGAGCTATGCCTCCCCCCAATGATAAATGCATATCTTTGAAGCTCATTGACCATACTTTGCCAGCTGAAGCCAGTTGAATATGCTATACTGGAATTTGCATTATGGGACAGATAGTATTTCCTAAGGCTTAGAAAAGAAAAGAATATGCCACAGCACTGCAATCACTGCAGAATGTCAAATGGTAAGTTGATAATGCACCTGTTATAGAGCCTTGGTTGAAAAGAAGTATGTTTGTTTAGCTCCTTTTTATGCAGTGCGGCCAAAAGTACATCTAAAACTAGTCCAAGAGACTCAATGTTATGAGTAGGGATGGGAGACCCGGTTCTGACAACAAAAGAAGCAATTCAAACATTTGCTAAAATTTTGAATGGAATGTTTTTGATTCCTCAAAAATAAGGTTAACCTAAAAAAAAATCCTCACGTATTTGCACTTTCTGGCTTCGCTGGAGGTGGAAGTACCAGAGTAGGACAGAAAAGGCTGTTCTTGTAGTTTTTCAAGCCAGGGCAAAGCTGGCAAACTTTGCAAATATAGCGAGAGTGCCTGGCCACCTTAGATTTCCCAAGCAAAGAGGTATTTGGATAAGCTTCAATGAGCCTTTTTCTTCAAATCACCCACCACAAATTATTATGAATAATGTGCCACATTCTGCCTTCACTTACATTTGTATATTAATGTCCCAAGTTCCTAGAGTCCATTAAGTCAAGGAACTGAGACTTGACACAGATATGTAAACTATTAGCTTTATTGATTATGACTAATCATATCTGAACTGGTGAGGCGTGTGGTCCGGAGCACCCTGAAATCAATGGCAAGGCTCCCATTTACTTCTAGAGGCTTTGGATTGTCCTGTAGGTGCATTCACACAGCACTGAGGAAAGTCCTAAAATCCTGGCCCGGGATACAAAGGGTTCAGTGTAAAAACTGAGAGAGATCCTCAGAAGACCATCCCTATGTTAATTGTTTCAAAATTCTGGTCTGGAATCTGGAGAAGAGATTCTTTAGGACATATTACTGTACAACCCAGGTGTTTCAGAAATGTAACTGAAGGTAGAATTAGTCCCTCAGTATGGACTGGCAACTGTAACACAGCATTTCTTATCTAGAAAACCTCTTTACTGATTCATAGCAGATGAAAATTAAAATGTAGTAGCTACAATTTTATGGAAAAATTACCAGTTAGTTAATAATAGATCTGAACTTTTAGACCAGCTGGTTACAGAAATGCAGTAAGTGCAAGCAATGTAATACTTTTTGTTGAATAGGAAGCATATTTTCACAGGGCTCACAAAATTTATGTATCACAAATTGATTGTCTGTAGTAGCATCTTGGGCAGGGACAAATTCTGATATCATTTACTGCAATGTGAATATGAGATTGAAACACGACATTCCATTATTTAAACAACAACATCCAAGGATCAAAAGCTAATTCTGTACCATGTAGAAGCAGGGGCGCTGGAACAATTTTTACAGCGGGGGGAGCTGAAAGCTATTGAATCAAACTATAAACCCTGTATATCATGGAGACCACTTCAACTCAGGGGGTATGGCAGTGTCACCTGCACCCATAGTTCCAGCACCTACGTGTAGAAGATGCTTTTGATAATTACTTCTTTTTGGAAATTGGTTCCTGAATTTTTTGATAAGTAGGTAGGGGTGTGTGTGTATAATTTTGCCAGCCCTTGAACTCTTAGTTTAATATGATGTACTGCCATAGAAACAGCTGCTTGTTTGTTAAAGGTAATTGTGATGTAATATTTTAATTTTTCTACAAGGCCTAGTCATAAACTGACACAACTGTCTATGACAAATCTCTGTGCTTCTGTCACATGTAGAGGTTCTTAAAAAGAAAATCCTAATCTCTGTAAGGTTGAAAAAGAAACCATTCCTACCCTGCTGTTATGGGACTGAATTCTCAATTACACTTAGGACTCTATATGCCTCTCTGACAATGTAAAGGAGCCTTACAGTGTAATTTCTACCCACTTCAAAGCCAATGTTCACTGGCAGAAGGGTACAAAGGCACCTTAGTTTAACTTGTTTCTAAATTTGTGTTACCACTTAAGAAAGAGATCTTGGATCATCATGGATAGCTCTCTGAAAACATCCACTCAATGTGCAGCAGCAGTCAAAAAAGCTAACAGCATGTTAGGAACCATTAGGAAGGGACAGATAACAAGAGAGTAAATATCATATTGCCTCTATACAAATCCATGGTATACTCACATCTTGAATACTGAATGCAGATCTGGTTGCCCCGTCTCAAAAAAGATATATTGGAATCGGAAAAGGTACAGAGAAGGGCAACAAAAATGATCAGGGGTATGGAACAGCTGCCATATGAGGAGAGATTAAAAAGACTGGAACTTTTCAGCTTGGAAAAGAGACTAAACGGGGATATAATAGAGGTCTATAAAATCTTGAGTGGTGTGGAAAAAGTGAATAAGGAAGTGTTGTTTACTCCTCATAACGCAAGAACTAGGGGTCACCAAATGAAATTAATATGCAGCAGGTTTAAAACAAACAAAAGGAAGTATTTCTTCACACAATGCACAGTCAACTTGTGGAACTCATTGCCAGAGGATGTTGTGAAGGCCAAAATCATACCAGGGTTCAAAAAAGAACTAGATAAGTTCATGGAGGCTAGGTCCATCGATGGCTATTAGCCAGGATGGGCAGGGATGGAACAACATGCTCTGAATGTCCCTAGCCTCTGATTGCCAGAAGCTGGGAACTGGTAACAGGGGATGGATCACTCGATTACCTGTTCTGTTCATTCCCTCTGGGGCACCTAGCATTGGCCACTGTCGGAAGGCAGGATACTGGGCTAGATGGACCATTGGTCTGACCCAGTACGGCCGTTTTTATGAGAATCAGACCCTTGAAGTCCAAACCAAACCTGCTGATTCTTTGATATTACAAATGACACCCTCAAGTGGTGGAAATATCAGAGCTTGACTGGAGATCTGAGCTGGCCACCTGCCCCTTTGGCATTACACAGCCCATCCATGCCCTTTTGTTTGGTTTGTCCTCAGCAAAGAACGCAATGAGAGATCCTCCTGACTTTGCTTTAGGAAATCAATATTTATTGTGTGACACAGTGGGCAAGAACTAGTGGGAAGAGCTATTGTGGTTTTCTTTTTCTCTTCCAAACTAACTGAAATACAGCTATTGAGACAAACTGGCCACAGCACAATAAACAGCACAATAGCTCTTCCCACTAGTTCTCGCCCACTGTGGCACACAATAAATATTGATTTCCTAAAGCAAAGTCAGGAGGATCTCTCATTACATTCTATTTTTCTGGGAATTCTTCTGGGGGAGGGGAGGGTATTTTGTTAGTCAAAATAAATGGTGAACTTACCCCACAATTCAATTGATAAGAGCGCATATAAAACCGATTTCTTGGGCTCTAAGTGGGATGTACCTTCTAAAAAATTTCAGGCAAAACACTGCTTTCCGAGCTGAAATAGATCTCAACCCTCTAGTGCAATTGCTGCAAGGATCTGTACTAAAGAGCCGCATTGTGGATGAAGACTCCACTACTGACTGTGTGCCCACGCCAGGATTTCACAGCTGACAGCAGGGATAGAATGCAAGGCCTTCTGCCCCAAAGTCATAAGCCGCTGTTATTTGAACTTCCTAAGAATCTCTACAGATTGTATTCGTATTCAAAGATTTTATCCTCTCTGGAGGCCAAACTCTGCATGACCACCCACCTGCACAGTTCAGATATTCCATCTAGTAGAAGCTACTGTCTAGACACACTGCTATCTTCAGAATGGATTGGAGACTCCCCAAATCAAGAGATTCAATACTGGTCTAAAGTTCTACTCTTCATCGCCAAACGTTGATTTCCTGAGTACGGATCTCACCAGCACCTCCTTTAGAACAGCTGGCACCCAACTTTCCACCAAGGGGCAGTTGTGTCACCATTGGCCTTGCCCAAGGAGGAGGGACCAGGGCCCGGAGGACAGGTTGGCTGAAAGCACTCCCAGTGCTTCTAGAAAGTCAGTGAATGACATTGGATGAAGTTCACAAAAGATTCGGCATCTTTCCCCAGAGATACTGCCCTGCCTACAAAGGCACAGCAAGCTCCATACAAATCTAACTGAGTTTATCAGCAAACTATCCAGCAAATTCCTCACAATAAGAGAAACTTGATTCTGTTTCCAGGTGGAGGCCGCTTGAGTTGAACCAGCTGCATACCTCCTGGAACAAGTCTACTGTATATCTCCCCTGTGTCTACTGCGATCTGCAAAGCAGAGAAACTTTTCTTTGCTTCCCTCATAGCCAAAAATATGTATTGTTCCCATTGGTTGGACTCTGATAGAGACTTCTGCAGCCAGCTTTTAGCCATTTTCCCTTTGTTTTCATTGGACGCAAGTCATCTGCGAACTATGATCTTGGAGGGAGAAGTTTTGTTTTCTATATTATTTATATAGTACTGCAGTGACTGGTGTGTCATTGCATTCCATATGCTTTATGAAAATATGCTTATGAATGTGAATATGATGTAACTGGAATATGCTTTATGCAAATGGTCTCTTGTAAAGTATCATTACAAAGCTTATGGTCTACTGAGTGTGTTCACCCTATTTGTTTGCATGTATTAGTTCTATGTCTGGAGTTAGAGTGAGATATAAACTTGTATTACTGATGTAAACATATTAAGTGGAAGCCATTAAGGGTGCTTCAGAATCAATGAACTGTGAATGGCTGTTTACTTGCAAACCTTCCTGTGTACATGTGGGTCAGCCCAGGAAGAATGGAGGCGGGGCCTCACAGGACATGTGATCATGTCACATGATGCTGGAATCCATCTTAAATCTGATATTTTTCCATTTAGAAGGAGAGGTGGGGACCCAGAGAGACAATGGATTCCCACCATGTGTCAAAGCTATAGAAGGGGGTGGAGCAGGACAAAGAAGGGGCCAGTCATGAGAGAGACCCTGCTTACCACCTGAGATGTCTGCTGGAACTAACAAGGACTGCACCAGGGGAAAGGATTGGGCCCAGACCAGGAAGGAGTTTAGTCTGTGAAAGAAGCTTACTGGAACATCTCTGAGAGTGAGATTACGTCAGTAATCAGTTTCTTAATCATTAGGCTTAGACTTGTGTGTGTTTTATTTTGCTTGGTGACTTACTTTGTTCTAACTTGTTTTAACTTGGATTTAAACTTGGAGAGTGGTCAGTTTGGATGAGCTATTACCAGCAGGAGAGTGAGTTTGTGAGTGTATGGGGGTGGGTTTTTGGAGGGGGGTGAGGGAGTGAGAGAACCTGGATTTGTGCAGGAAATGGCCTAACTTCATTATCATGCACATTGTGTAAAGAGTTGTCACTTTGGATGGGCTATCACCAGCAGGAGCGTGAATTTGTGTGGGGGGTGGAGGGTGAGAGAACCTGGATTTGTGCTGGAAATGGCCTAACCTGAAGATTACTTTAGATAAGCTATTACCAGCAGGACAGTGGGGTGGGAGGAGGTATTGTTTCATATTCTCTGTGTATATATAAAGTCTGCTGCAGTTTCCACGGTATGCATCTGATGAAGTGAGCTGTAGCTCACGAAAGCTCATGCTCAAATAAATTGGTTAGTCTCTAAGGTGCCACAAGTACTCCTTTTCTTTTTGCGAATACAGACTAACACGGCTGTTACTCTGAAATTTGTTCTATCTGTTATTACTTGAAACCACTTAAATCCTACTTTTTATACTTAATAAAATCACTTGTTTATTAATATACCCAGAGTAAGTGATTAATACCTGGAGGAGCAAACAGCTGTGCATATCTTTCCATCAGTGCTATAGAGGGCAAACAATTTATGAAGTTACCCTGTAATAATCTTTATACAGAGTAAAACGGATTTATTTGGTGTTTGGATCCCATTGGAAACTGAGTGTCTGGGTGCTAGAGGCAGATAAACTGCTAAGCTGTTTTCAGTTAAGTCTGCAGCTTTGGGGTCGTGGTCCAGACCCTGGGTCTGCATTGCAGCAGGCTAGGATGTCTGGATCAAGAAGACAGGGTTCTGGAAGTCCCAAGTCTGCAGGGAAAATAGGCTCCGAGGTAATTTCAGTACTACAGGTGTGACAGTCCCAGGGGGATCCCTGTGACCGAACCCGTCACACCTGGTAGCCCTAGTCACAGACCAGGACACCACTGTGATAGGCACTGTACAAACTCAGAACAAAAAGAAGGTCCCTGCTCCAATGAGTTTACCATCTAATTATAGGACAAATGACCCCAGATAAATACAGTCAGACAGGAGAATACAGGGCTATGATGAGACAATGAAGCTGGTTAAGAAAATGTTTAGGAGCCACTGTATCAATAGTCGTGGACAAAAGATCTCCTTGATAACCTATCTCAATAGAATAGTCAGCTGGAAACATAGCATACGCACAGTCTTCTCAAACTTACCCAGTTCCATCAGGTTTTTCACTTACACTATCAAAACAGGCTCTTTGCCCCCAACAGAAAAGAACATTCCAATCTCAGACTGCAATCAGTTATATCTTGATTAGTTGGAATGGAAAAATCAAAGCTCAGTGTTCCTGTATGTGCCCTGTATGACAATGAGAGGATTTCCTTCATTGCAAACTTTCCAGTCCCAGAATTCAGGATTTCTAGGTATCAAGACACCTTGACATTTTCCCTGAGAGTTATCTGGCATTTTCTTTCCAAATTAGGATGTTTGGCAAGCTCAAGACAGAGAAATCAGAATTGCACTCAGTGGTATTGCAGATGCTATAAATACAAGTGGATAGTCAAAGGTTGTTAATTTTTATGTGTATAAAATGTGCACACGCAAGGGGAGAACATAAAAACAGATGCATTGGCTCTCTCTAATGCTTTGCTTGTAATGTTCTATTGAATACTGAGAAGCTCTTTTGTTTGTTTGTTTTATGTGTGTTTGTGTGTGAATTCAGTCCTTATTAAGACAATTCTTTGAAAGCACTAGCTGAGCAAGCCATACTTGAGTCAAGCACTCCAGAAGCTTCCCTGCATAGTTTGCTCAATTCATTTTTATTCCATTCTGCAAGGTTGTTGCTATTACAGTCTAGGTTTTATCCTAAGCAGAGGTTGCCAATGGGGCTGAATATATATTGTCCTTTAAAAACAACAAGTTCTTTGGGAAATTAATCTCTCTCTCTCTCTCTCTCTCTCATTCCTAAATGGAATGTGAATTTCAAAAAGTTCAAAATGGCTTTAAGTGGAGCTGACTGGGGATTTTCCAACAAAATGATTTTCTGACAGTTCAATCTAGTTTCTGCAAAACTGAAATTCTCTGTGGGAAAATATTCAAGTCTTTCAATTTTATGTCAGGAAAATCTAAATAAAATGTTTCATTTTGGGTCAGTTCAGCTCTAACTGAAAGATATGGGTTTGTTGAAGTGAAAGATTTTGTTTCCAGTCGGTTCAAAATTAAACTAAATCTGCCTGTGGTACCGTGGTCTTCCCTCTTATTGAGCCACCGCAGAGCATCTGAAAGTTGTAGTCCAGCCAGCAGGCCCACCCTGTGTCAAAGAATGAGGATGTGTGAGGCACTCAAACTACAGCACCCATGAGGTACTATGGCACCTTAGACAGATGCAGTTTAATATCTAACTGACTTGAATGAAACGTGGATTTGGTTCAATGCACCAAATCGAAACGTTTAGATTCAGGAAAGTCAGAACATTTTATTGCAATCCATGGCTGTTCCCATGGTTTGGACAAAGTGTTTGTTGAATTTAATATTGTTCTGGCTGAGTCTGATGATGCATTTGTGGTGGATACCTGAGTGTTGTCCATTGTCTTATACATATTTGGGGCAGGCAGCGATGCTGTCATTGTGAGCAACGTTGGTGTAAAGCAGTGGTCACCAACCAGTCAGTCATGATCGAGTGGTCAATCTTAGAGGATCTTCCAGTCGATTGCGATCTCCGGCGGTGCAGTGTGGCTGCCACTAAGGCAGTCTCCCTGCCTACCTCAGCCCCACGCTGCTCCCGGAAGTGGCCAGCGCAGCCCCAGTGGCTGGGGGGGGCAGGGGTTTCTCTCTGTGCACTGCTCCTGCCTGCAAGCACCACCCCCGCAGGTCCCATTGGCTGGGAGTGCTGTGGGGGCAGTGCTTGCAGAGAGGAGCAGTGCGTGGAGCCATGTGCTCCCTGCCCCCCATCAAGGGCCACAAGGGTGCATTGGCCCCTTCCAGGAGCGGTGTGAGGCGGGGTAGGCAGGGAGCCTGCCTTAGCCTCTCTGCGCCTGCCGCCAACTGGGAGCCGCTGGAGGTAAGTGCTGCCTGGCAGGAGGCTGCACCCTAACCCACATCCCTGAGCCCCTCCCAGAGCCAGCACCCTGTATCCCCTCTTGAACCCCAACACTCTGCCTCAGCCCAGAGTCCCCTCCTACACCCAAACTCCCTCCTAGAGCTTGCACCTGTACCCCCTCCTGCACCCCAACTCCCTCCTAGAGCTTGCACCCTGTACCCCTTCCTGCACCCCAACCCCCCTGCCCCAGGCTCAGCCCAGCGCCCCCTCCCACACTGCAGACCCCTCAGCCCCAGCCCATAGCCCGCACCCCCTCCCGAACCCCAGCCCTTTGCCCCAGCCTGGTGAAAGTGAGTGACAGTGAGGGAGAGCAAGCAACGGAGAGAGGAGGGGATGGAGTGAGTGGTGCGGGGCTTTGGGGAAGGGGTTGGGTAGAGCCTTAGATTCAAAAAGTGACCTTGGGTGTAAAAAGGTTGGAGACCACTGGTGTATAGGGTGGTGACATCCATGGCAGCAAGGATGGTGTTCTAAGGGAGGTATATATCAACAACAAACACTTTGTTTAAACCATGGGAACAATCATGGGCACTAGGAGGGCTCTCTGTTATGGGGTGCCCACCCCACACAAGGTCTGAAGGGGTTAAAGTGGGTAGGCAGGCCAATTAACTGCCCAGGCTGGACCTGAAGAAAGAGAGGCTTGTATAAAGCCCAGGAGCTGTGAGCCGCAGGAGTCTGTGGGAAGTAGTCTACAGTTACTTCCTGTGGGGAGGGAGCTTGGGCTGATAAATCCAGAAAGAAGGAGAAGCCAGATAAGTAGGAAGAAGACCGGGGAAAAAGCAGCAAAAGGTAGGAGACCGTACAGACCTTGGCCGTTTGTTATAGGGTCCCTGGGCTGGAATCCAGTGTAGAGGACAGGCCAGGGTTCCCTACCATACACTGGAGGGCCAAGCCACGAACAGGAAGCTGCAGTTCTCGCACCTGGCAAGAGCTAATCCCCAGAGATGCCAGGAGGAGATGCCATGTGCAGTGGGTGAACCCTGTGACACTCCCCAAAATACTAATCTCTTCCTGAGCCACCTTGAGGAATAACTTCTGGGCAAACACATCATGAAACCAATGATATACCTGAGATATATCCTCTGGACAGACAACTTTAAACTCCCTCATAGATTTCTACCACAATGTCAACAACCACCATCCATCCATTAAATGCTTTCTGGAACACTCCCACCCTAGCATCAACTTCCTAGACACCACGATCAGCTTCAACAATGGAACCCTACAGACAACTATATACAGAAAACCCACAGATCACCACACCTACCTTCAGAGATCCAGTAACCACACCAAAACCACCAAGAAAACTCTTATCTACAACCAGACACTCAGGTACCACAGAATATGCTCCAAGGAGAAAGTCTGGGATAGACACCTTACACTTAAAACTGCCTTCACCAAACAAGGACACTCCACCAGAGTAGTAGATCGTGGAATGGGCCACCCAAATACGCTGGGAGACCTTGCTTCACTATGGAAATAAAACTGCATCCAAGAGCAGACCCCTAATTGTCATCTACCACTCCATATTGGAACCCATACAGGATATCATTAAGCAATTACAATGTTTGATATGGACCTCATCTCGAAAGAAATCTTTCCCAACCCTCGTAGAATCATAAAATATCAGGGTTGGAAGGAACCTCAGGAGGTCATCTAGTCCAACCCCCTGCTCAAAGCAGGACCAATCCCCAATTTTTGCCCCAGATCCCTAAATGGCCCCTCAAGGATTGAACTCACAACCCTGGGGTTAGCAGGCCAATGCTCAAACCACTGAGCTATCCCTCCCCTTTTATTATAATTTATAAATAAATAAATAAAAAATAAAGAACAATATTCCCAGAAAGCTGCCAAAGGCAGGACTTGAACTCACCATACATGGGTAATGCTTAGGTTCTATAGATGCAAGATTTCAGAGTAGCAGCCGTGTTAGTCTGTATCCACAAAAGGAAAAGGAGTACTTGTGACACCTTAGAGACTAACAAATTTATTTGAGCATAAACTTTCGTGAGCTACGGCTCACCTTGAGGCACCAGTAATCCTCTTCTGGCATTCAAACCACCCCCCAACCTTTCCAAACTCACTTTCAGAAGCAAGCTCCTCACAGACCAGGACACACCAACTTGAAGCACCACCAAACCCTCCCAGAACAACCTATGCAAAACCTGTAGACATATCTCTATCACTATGATGATCACCAACCCCCCCAATTCAAGCCTTTAAAGATCCATGGGTCCTACACACGCCTATCACAAGATGTGATGTACCTCATCCAGTGCATTAAATGCCCCAATAATAACTATGTAGGTGAAATGAGACAATCATTACTGACAGGTTTCAGAGTAGCAGCCGTGTTAGTCTGTATTCGCAAAAAGAAAAGGAGTACTTGTGGCACCTTAGAGACTAACCAATTTATTTGAGCATGAGCTTTCGTGAGCTACAGCTCACTTCATCAGATGCATACCGTGGAAACTGCAGCAGACTTTATATATACACAGAGAATATGAAACAATACCTCCTCCCACCCCACTGTCCTGCTGGTAATAGCTTATCTAAAGTAATCTTCAGGTTAGGCCATTTCCAGCACAAATCCAGGTTTTCTCACCCTCCACCCCCCCCCACAAATTCACTCTCCTGCTGGTGATAGCCCATCCAAAGTGACAACTCTTTACACAATGTGCATGATAATGAAGTTAGGCCATTTCCTGCACAAATCCAGGTTCTCTCACTCCCTCACCCCCCTCCAAAAACCCACCCCCATACACACACAAACTCACTCTCCTGCTGGTAATGGAGAGTGGTCAGTTTGGATGAGCTATTACCAGCAGGAGAGTGAGTTTGTGTGTGTATGGGGGTGGGTTTTTGGAGGGAGGTGAGGGAGTGAGAGAACCTGGATTTGTGCAGGAAATGGCCTAACTTCATTATCATGCACATTGTGTAAAGAGTTGTCACTTTGGATGGGCTATCACCAGCAGGAGAGTGAATTTGTGTGGGGGGGTGGAGGGTGAGAAAACCTGGATTTGTGCTGGAAATGGCCTAACCTGAAGATTACTTTAGATAAGCTATTACCAGCAGGACAGTGGGGTGGGAGGAGGTATTGTTTCATATTCTCTGTGTATATATAAAGTCTGCTGCAGTTTCCACGGTATGCATCTGATGAAGTGAGCTGTAGCTCACGAAAGCTCATGCTCAAATAAATTGGTTAGTCTCTAAGGTGCCACAAGTACTCCTTTTCTTTTTACAATCATTACTCTATCAAATGAGCCCCAACAGAAAAATGATAAAAAACAAAAACACCACATCCCCTGTGGGTGAATACATTTCACAAAGAGGTCATGTACAGAGTGCTGGATCAGTCCTCTTCATCCAAAGGAAACCTACACAACACTTTTAAAAGATGAGCCTGAGAGCTTAAATTCATAACTTTGCTAGACACTAACAATCATGGACTGAATTGAGACACTGGATTTATGGCTTATTACACCAATCTATAACCTACTAAATCCCTTCCTCTTGTCCCACACTTTTATTTTTTTCCTCTCTCCTTACCACCCCTACCCCCCACCTGCCATGACTGGAGAGGTGTTAACTGGTCACGTCATCTTGAACAGTCCCTTGAAATATGTGTTAACTACTTAGCTAAACAATCTGTTCCACCTTGTATTTTGCTGTGATACCCTGAGTACCTTTCCCAGATCTGAAGAAGAGCTCTGTGTATGTTTGAAAGCTTGTCTTTCTCACCAACAGAAGTTGGTCCGATAAACGATATTACCTCATCCTTCTTGTCTCTCTGATATCCTGGGACCAACACAGCTACAACAACACCATTTACACACTTGGATAGTTTCACTGAGTCCAGTGGGGATGATTCATATTTGCAAAGTTACTTTTTTCCATGTTTCCATGATTGGGTTCTAAATTTGTCCCTTGATACATGCCTATCTGTTCCATGTTGTGTGGCTAAGTTATGAGTTGCTGTGGAAACTACAATTCTGAATTTTCTGACATTCAATAAAACTAAAATAGTTGCAGTGGGAGGAACAGCTGGCCAGGGTACCATGAAGATCCCCTGGTTTCCTCTTAACTGCTTTATGCTGTATTTCAAAGTTCAGAGCACAATTTATATGCCTCTCTCTGCAGCTGCGTACTACAGTGCACTGCTAAAATAATTGAGAAAAATCTTGCCCAAACATGGATGCAAAGAGATTTTCAAACACTCATTACAGTTATTTCTAAATTGAGTGTGGTCAGACATGTCAAATGCATGTACCCACATTGAGGAAGACTACTGGCCAGATTCACAACCCTGCTCTGCTTCCTTTGTGTTGCCCAGCTGGTACAAAGGAAGTGGAAACCACACCTATATCGCCAAATGGAGATACCCCCAGTGTGATGGAATCTCCAGCTAGTGTAGAGTCAACAGATCCAGTTCCATCATTTCCTTTTTCACAACCACTAGTGCAGGTTGTGTGTGTGTGCGGCGAGGGCTCTCAGAAATGTGTGTTTGTGTGTGGGGGCTATCAGAAGAGATGTGTGTGTGTGTGTGTGTGTGTGTGGGGTGGGGGAACGAACTATCAGAGGAGCTGCGAGAGCATGCTGTGCTCAGTCAGTACCCAGGTAGTGTGTGATCAACAGGCTAACCATAGCCAACCGGTGCAGTTTGGAGCAGGCCCCACGCTGCTCCAAACTGTGTCCAGGACTGGAGCTGAGAGGAGAATACACACAGAGCTGGACAGCCTTCCCTCTCTGGTGTGCCCAGTATGAGCTGAATGCAGCTAATCAGAAATTCAAACATAAACCATTTTTGAAAACATGTGTACAAATCAACCATTTATTCTTTAGTGAGTGACAAACACCCACCCTACCTCCCACCTGCAACCCTTGAGTCAGATAACTGAGAAAGATTGTGTGGAATTTTACCATCCCAGAACCAAAAGTTTGCCACTGGCTTCAGAAGAAACCTGAGAAGTCTGCCTAAACAGTACTTTTTTTCTTTTCTTTCAGAAGAACTACAAGCACACACAATAAATGGGTTTTATAATGCAAGTTCCCCCTCAACCTGAACTATAGCATCTCCACTGTGGCACTGTAATGTGTGACAGACCCTGACCAGTGGGGTACAGGAGTCTGGTCTTATTGAGATCCAGGAAGTGGGCAGGCGAAGCTCGTCCATTACTAAAGGACCCCCCCCACAACCTAAGGGGGAGATCCACAGGACCTGGGAAGCCAAATAATTACGGGGGACAACTAATGAAAAACAGGGACGGGAGTGCGGTCAAAGGGTCAAACAAAGGGAACCGGACGGGGACACCGAGCAGAGAACCCCGGACAGCGCCCACCGCTCCTCAAAGGCGTCAAGGGAGTCAGTGGACACCGCCCAGAGGAACTCTGCCTGGACGTGTGAACGGACAGAGAATCGGAAATAGGCCCCGCAGCCGCAGGAGACTCCATCGGCCAACCTCCTCACCCTGGTTTTATAGATGGCCACTTTAGCCAGGGCCAGGAGGAGGTTGACCAGGAGGTTCCTCGACTTAGTGGGGCCACAGACAGGGAGTGCATAGATAAGAAGATGAGGAGAAAAGTGCAACCAAAACCTTAACAAAATATTGGTGAGGAGCCGGAATAGGGGCTGCAACCTGGCGCACTCCAGATAGACGTGCGCCAGGGTTTCCCTCATGCCGCAAAAGGGGCAGGTGTCCAGGATTGGGGTAAACCGCTCCAAGTATACGCCCGTGCTCACGGCCCTGTGAAGGAGCCGCCAACTGATATCCCCGGCGGGCCTCGGGACTAAGGTGGAATAGAGGCTGGCCCACCGGGGCTCCTCACCCTCTAGAGGTGGTAGGAGGTCCCGCCACTTTGTGTCAGGGTGGGACGCAAGGGTGAGGACATGAAGGGTGTGGAGCACGAGCGTGTAGAGATGTTGTTTTGGCGCGGTCTGGAACTGGACTGGCTGCAGCTCACGCAGCCGGCTCACGGTGAAGGGGCGGGGGAGTCGGTCGGGTCCACGGGGCAGGGGCCCGATGAAAAGGTCCGGAGGGCTTGGGGTGGAGGGTGGGCGGGCCCTCTCGCAGGATCCGGTCGAGGTAAACCCGAGCAGCGGGCGGCAAAGCGGCCCTCACCTCCTGAAGTACGCGCAGGGCAGTACGAGGTCTGGAGAGCCCCATGCGCTGAGCGAGCACCAGGGGATCCAGCCAGTCTCCCCGGTCATAGTCCAGGAGGTCTCCGACTCTGGTGACTTCCGCCAGGACCAACCTCTGGCGCACCGAGGGGGACTCCGCCGCCTGCACACGGAGCTGGGGGTTGTGTAGCAGGGGCTCCGTGAGGAGGTCTTCCCCCACAGAGGCCGCCACGGACCTGGTCGCTGCGAACAGTTTCCAGGTCCGGAGGAGGTCCTGGTAGAAGACCGGCAGCCCGGAGAGGTATCGCAGAAGACCCCTCAGGTGGAGATAAAGGAGCTGCCGGTCATATCAGAGCCCTCGGAGGCGGCGCAGGAAGGCGTGAGCCAATACGCTCCACGCCGGACTACCTGCACCATAAAGGAGCCTCTGCAGGGCTTGGAGGCGGAAGACATGGACCTGAGTGCGGAGACACTTCAAGCCCTGCCCTCCCTCCTCCAGGGACAGATGGAGAACCCCTGCAGAGACCCAGTGCAGTCCTGACCAGAAGAACTCCAGAATCAATTTCTGGAGGTTGGCCAGGAAATCCGGGGCCGGAACCAGGGTGTTGAGCCGGTACCAGAGCATGGACAGGACCAGTTGGTTGAGCACCAGTGCCCACCCTCGAAAGGACAGACACCGGAGCAGTCCTGTCCATCTCCGGAGCCGCTCTACCACCCTGCCCTCTAAACCGTGCCAGTTCTCCGGCGGAGACGGATGCGTGGCAGAAAGGTAGACGCCGAGATAGAGCAGCGGACCCGCGCTCCACCGGATGGCTTGAAGCGCGGGTGGGAGGGAGCTCGCCTGCCGCCAGTCCCCTACCACCAAGCCAGAGCTCTTGACCCAGTTGACCCGGGCGGAGGAGGCTGCCGAGTACACAGCCTGGCAAGCCTCCACCCGCGCCAAGTCGCCCGGGTCCTGGACCACGAGGAGTACATCGTCGGCGTATGCCGACAGGACCAGCCGCAGCTCCGGCTCCCGTAGCGCCAACCCCGTCAACCTCCTGCGGAGGAGACAGAGGAAGGGCTCGATCGCCAGAGCGTACAGCTGGCCCGAGAGGGGGCACCCCTGCCGTACTCCCCGCCCGAAGCTGACCGGTTCGGTCAGGGTCCAGTTGAGCCTGACCAGACACTCTGCGGAGGCGTACAGCACCTGGAGAAAGCCCACAAACTGGGGACCCAAGCCGAACGCTCGCAGAGTGCCCAGGAGATACCCGTGATCTACTCTGTCGAACGCCTTCTCCTGAGCCAGGGACAGGAGGGCAAACGACAGACCGTCCCTACACCCGAGTTCCAAAAGGTCCCGGACCAGATAGAGGTTGTCGAAGATGGTGCGGGCCGGGACGGTGTAGCTCTGGTCTGGGTGGATCACGTCCGCCAGCACGGACCCCAGCCGCAGCAAGATGGCTTTCGCTACGACCTTATAGTCCGTGCTGAGGAGCGAGACGGGACGCCAATTCCGTAAATCGCGGAGGTCCCCTTTCTTTGGCAATAAGGCGAGCACGGCTCGCCTGCACGAAAGAGGGAGGACCCCGCCCTGCAAAGACTCGGCCCAGACAGTAACTAAGTCTGGGCCGAGGACGTCCCAGAACGCGCGGTAGAACTCCACGGTCAGCCCGTCTATGCCCGGAGATTTATTGGTGGGCATGCGGTGGAGGGCTTCCGAGAACTCGGCCAGAGTGAGAGGCAGCTCTAGCCGGTCTCGGTTGCCCGCGCTGACCGTCGGGAGGTCGTCCCAGAGCACTCTGCAAGCGTTAGGATCGGTCGGACCCGGGGAGAAAAGGCCTGCGTAGAAGGCCCTGGCCCTCCCGCACATCTCCACTGGATCCGTGAGGGGGGTGCCGTCCTCTGCAAGGAGGCAAGTGATGTGCTTCTTGGCCCCCCTCTTTTTCTCCAGGGCGTAGAAGAAGCGGGAGCCGCGATCCAGCTCCTGAAGGAGGCGGATGCGGGATCGAACAAAAGCACCCCGGGCCTGATGGTCCTCGAGGGCCACAGGAGTCTGGTAGAAGGCAAATATACTGACCACTGGATGAATAGTTTTCTGTTCCCTGAGTGACCAGAGCAAGGGCTGCACTAGAGCAATCAGGAACCTGCTAGATCCAATTAAGACAGGCAAGCTAATTAAAACACCTGAAGCCAATTAAGAATATACTAGAATCAATTATGGCAGGCAGACTAATCAGGACACCTGGTTTAAAAAGGATCTCCCACCAGTTAGTGGAGGGGCATGCAAGGAGTGAGAAGGTGTGCTGCTGGAGGACTGAGGAGTACAAGTGTGATCAGGCTTCAGGAGGAAGGTCCTGCAGTGAGGATAAAGAAGGTGCTGTGGGGAGGCCGTGGGGAGGCCATGGGGAAGTAGCCCCGGGAGCTGGAGCTGGAACCCAATGTAGAGGGCAAGCCCGGGTTCCCCCATCTCCCCAACTCCTGATCGGACACGGGAGGAGTTGACCTGGTCTGTGAGCAACAGCAGAAGGGAAGGTCTAATTTGGAAAGGGATCTGGCCTGTCCCCAACCCACTAGGTGGGACAACAGGGACTGCAGAGATTGTTCTCCATTTCCCCCATGCTGGCCAGTGATGAGGTTAGCCCCTAGCAGAAGTGGCCAAACTGAGGGCTGCTGTGAACCTCTGAGGTGAGTAAATCTGCCAAAAAGTGCAGGACCCCCCAAGGCAGAGGAGGAACTTTGTCACAAATGTTAAACATTCTGTTATGAACTTCTGAGGACACATCTATACTACAAAATTAAGTTGACCTTAGTTACATTCAATTACTGCGGTGGCTGTACATCAATCAGTTTTACATGTCCACATTATGCTTCTCGTGTCGGCATCGCCCATCCTCACCAGGAGCGCTTGCACCAATTGAACTGTCAGTGTGGGGCATTGTGGGACGGCTTCTGAAAGGCAGCAACAGTTGATGTAAGCAACGCAGTGTCTACACTGACACTGCCTTGACCTAACTACATCGACCTTAGCGCAACGCTTCTCATGGAGGTGGTGTTATTAAGTCGCTGTAGTGGGCAAGTTACACCGGTGGGAGCTATTTTTTAGTGTAGATGCTTCAAGTAGTGTAGGCTCTGTAGTGTAGACCACAGCTGAGTTATTGCATTTTATTCATTTGTTGGCTAATATGGGGGTGGTGATAACAATATTTATGATTAGAAATAAAATCCTTCTGTTGCAGATAGGTTTCTTTGAATGTTACAAATGAGAAAAAAAAAGGCAGAATGCTTTATGAATCAGAAGAGTTCTTTTCCTCATTTCCATGAAAAATAAATAAATAAAGCAAGACACGTGATAACGTTGTGTTGGATAGGCTTCCACTGGAAGGGGTATCTTTCATAATAAGATAAAAGTGTCATTTCAGTAACTGCTAACGCTTTTGTTATGCTCTCTAGAAAAGGAGCCCTTATCTTATCACCAAACACAGCTGTAAGCTTTACAAATGTATCCTTCGGCTGCCCGACCTAGCTCCCATTGTTAAAGCCAGTGTTAGAAAATTAATATGCAAATAACTCTACGGTTTCTCATCCTTGAGCTAAGTGTGGCAGCTTATCAGGAATTTAGTGATACTTGAAATTACGTGCTGAACAATTGATATCTGAAACATATGATGGGGAAAACTCATGTACTGTCACAATTCTTGAACTACTGCATGCAAGGTTTCTTTCAGATCAGTAACTTTGGAAACATTTGGTGGATTTTCAATGGAGTACAGAACTAGATATGAAGTTATGGACTAGTTTGTGTGTAAGGGACCACTAGATCATCTAATCTGACATTTTGGATATCACAGGCCATTAAATTCTACCCAGTTACCTCTGTATTGAATGTAATAACTTGTGTTTGGCTATAGCATATCTTCCAGAAAGGGATCCAGTCTTGATCTGAAAACCTCAAGAGATGGAAAATCCACCACTTTCTTTTGGTAGCTTATTCTAAAGATTAGTCACCCTCACTGTTAAAAATGTGAGCCTCATTTCCAATTTGAATTGTCTGGTTTTGACTTGCAGCCATTGGTTCTTGTTACTCCTTTCTCCAGTAGATTCAAGAGCTCTTAGTATCTGGTATTTTCTTCTAGGTACTCATGCCCTGTAATCAAGTTACCTCTCAATCTTCTTTTTGATAAGATAAACAGATTGAACTCTTTAAGTCTCTCACTGTAAGAAAAGTTATCCAGCTCTTGAATTAGTTGTGTTCTTTTTTTCAGCATCCTTTCTAAAATGTGGACATGTGACCTGGATGCTGTATTCCAATATCAGTGTCCACAGTCCCAAATACAGAGATAAAATCACCTCCCTAGTCCTACTCTCTTCTCCCCTGTTTCTATATCTGAGGATCACATTAGCAATTATTGTCTCAGCATCACACTGGGAGCTCAAGTTCAGTTGTTGCCCGCTATAACCCCTAAATCTCTTTGAGTCACTGCTTTCCATGATACAGTCCCCCATTCCATATGGCCTGTGCTCCCTGTTCCTAAGTGTATAACTTCACATTTGGAGGTATTAAAACATTTTTTATCTGAATGCTTACCAAGCGATCCAGATTACTCTATAGGACTGCTCCGGCCTCATTATTATTTACCATTCAAAGTCACTTAGGCACTTTTGAAAACTTTACTCTGTGTCAGTTTGTCACAGCCTTAAGTAGCCGAGGGTATAGGGGAAAGCCACTAGGGCCAGGGAAAATCCTTAGTACTGACAGGTAAGAGGCGAAGGCTATAGGAGATGGTGATGCTTGCTACAGCCGGCCTAAAAGAAGGTTCAGTACAGAGCTGAGACTGAAGGAGAACCAAGACGGTAGAAGGTGAGGGTTTCTTGCCATGGGGCGCCTGACACAGGATTTGTTAAAGTACTGGGAGATGCATGCGACTAGTAGTATTTGAGAGGCGATTTCTTTGAGTGGTCTATATTGAAGATCCTGGAGGAGGACCCGTGGACTTGAGGGTTTTTTAGAAACCCTAAGGAAGAGGGATTGAAGATGCTGGAACATTGGGTATTATTTTATGTGGTTGTGGGAGGGGAGTACCCTGAAGGGGGTGTGCAAATGAATTGTGACCTGGCCAGAGAGCTGAGTTCTGAGAAGAAATGTACCACCTCAGCAGCATCTACAAAGGGCTCTAGACAAGTAGAGCTGCTATGTCATGCCCAACCACAAGAATGGACACCTGGCAGGTGCATCCCCCTTCTACAAGGAGTAACTTACTAGACATGCTGCAGAACTCACATTAATGCAGGAGCATGTTCCTCTTCTCATCCTGTCATGTTCAACACAATCCCCTTCCCTTAGAAGCAAAACACTGGACCTAAACAGTTGCAAAATCAAGCTCTAAATACTATACATGTTTCTGAAGTTGGTTACTAAACTATGTTTCTATTAGAATTTCATGCTGATTTATTGTTTTCAGATGCCTATAACTTTCTGGAAAATGTACCCTTTGGGTGACATTTATTGTGCTTGTTCTCAGCCCGCAAGTGAAATATGTTTCTGCAAAGTTTGAGAATGTGGCATGTGGTCAGATCAGAATGTGATGATGAGAACTGTGCATTTAAGGGCTGAGCCTCCCAGACAGAAATTCTGAGCAGGGCACTGTGAAATTCTTGGTGTTATGCACAGCCAGTTGGGACCCATACAGGAAAAAAAGGGATCTCTTGCAAGCTCCTTATGTACTGAGGGATCACTGAGCACCACGCAGAGTGTGAAAGATGGTGTTTTTCACCAGTCATGGACACTTAGAACCTTGTTAAGATCACAGATAAATGATAAAAAAAAAAAAGGCTACTTTCTAAATCTGCTAACAGAAAATAAAGTTACTTGAGAAATAATAATGTAGTTATAACAGTATGAAAACAATGCACTGCATAGGATATTTTCTGCTCAATTTTCTAATATTACAAGCAGAAAGAGCAGGGAAACCTGAAATGAATTGTTAAGACACACCTGCTAGGCAGTTTGACCTGTCCGTTTTTACTCAACTGCTCCAGATTTCCCCACACCGTGCCCAGATGTTCATGCCTATTTCTGTCTTTATTTGAATGTAATCATTAGAATGCACATTCAATCCAAATTGTGTTGTCAATGGGGCTATGTTCCACAAAGTGCACCGAGCTATACTGATCATGTGGAATTGGAGACTGCTGTGTGAAGCTCCCAGCAAAAATAGTCACCAAATTATGACCTCATTGACAACTGAGAAACACCATTGTCTTCACATTTTGCTTTCAGTTACAAACCCTCATGCTTTAGGCCATAAGCTAATTAAAGGAGGTTAGGAAGAATCTTGGACAGGATAGTCCATGATTGCCTATTGCACAAGTTTCTGCACTGTCTGCTAAAACATCTGGTACTGGCCACTGTCAGGACACTTACAACTGCAAACAAGAAATAAACGAGTGACAAGCTAGTGTCTGATTTTGCCAGTTACAATAAAAACAGTTACATGATAGGTTTCAGAGAAGCAGCCGTGTTAGTCTGTATTCGCAAAAAGAAAAGGAGTACTTGTGGCACCTTTGAGACTAACCAATTTATTTGAGCATAAGCTGTAGCTCACGAAAGCTTATGCTCAAATAAATTGGTTAGTCTCTAAGGTGCCACAAGTACTTCTTTTCTAGTTACATGATACCAAATCTACATGCATTTTACTGTGTATGCATTGGCCTCACTCACCAGAAATCTAAACGGAGACTAAATGCCCCAAATGTTCCACATATTGTCCTTAGGGGTTGATATCTCACAGCTGAAAAATCCAAGAAAAAACACTTTCCTAATCATTAAAAAAAAAACCAACCTTGCCAGAAAATAAGGCAGAGAAAAAGAGCAGGACTGAGCAAAATTGTTTTGGAATAGCCTTCCAAGGGAAGCAGTGGGGGAAAAGATCTATCTGGCTTTAAGATTAAACTCGATAAGTTTATGGAGGAGATGGTATGATGGGATAACATGGTTTTGGTAATTAAATATTCATGGTAAACAGACCCGATGGGGTGGGATCTAAGTTACCCAGGAAATAATTTTCTGTAGTATCTATCTGGCTGGTGAATCTTGCCCATATGTTCAGGGTTTAGCTGATTGCCATATTTGGGGTTGGAAAGGAATTTTCCTCCAGGGCAGATTGGAAGAGGCCCTGGAGGTTTTTCGCTTTCCTCTGTAGCATGGGGCACGGGTCACTTGCTGGAGGAGTCTCTGCTCCTTGAAGACTTTAAACCACGATTTGAGGACTTCAATAGCTCAGACATAGGTGAGAGGTTTTTCGCAGGAGTGGTGGGTGAAATTCTGTGGCATGCGTTGTGCAGGAGGTCAGACTAGATGAACATAATGGTCTCTTCTGACCTAAATATCTATGAAAAAAAAGGTGGAAAAAGAGAAGAGCTAACTCTGACTGCAGAGGGCAAGACATTATGAGAAACCAAGAAAATAATGATATTGAACCATACCAGGGAGATGGCCTTTGCCTGTCTACACCATTAACCTGATGAGGACCACTGCAAGACACAACTATAGACAGGTCTTCTCTGACACAAATTCTACTGCCAGCAGAGGCCCTGCAATGTATCAGGGACCAATCCCAATTAGTACCCACCCCACCAACGTGGATGAGCCAGTTTATCTGCCCATCCCCTCCCTTCTCTAATCCCTGTGGCATGCACCATCAAAATAACAAAGCCCTCTGTCCAATAAAAATGGTCTGATACTCCTACCCTGTGAATGCTGTTTTCTTAAGTTCCCTTAGCACATATGTAGCTGGCGAAGATGGTCACACATTGTGGCTGATCTTTGAATCTCCCTTTATTGTATGTACAGTTGCATGCCAATCCACATGCAGACTCCTGAATGTCCCTCCCACTCCATCCCACCCACAGATCTCTGAATGCTCCTCCCACCCCACTCTGCACATACCTCACCCCACACACAGGCCCCAGAATATCCCTCCCACTCATCCCCACATATCCCATCCCACACACAGACGCCCCAAATGCCCCTTCCACCCTCATATATGCCAAGAACCTTCCCCCAGCCCCACCCTTATCCTGACAGCCCACACGCGTATCTCAGCAGCCCTGACATACAGCCTACTCACCGCAACCCCCAACACCTTAGCCCCACTGGCCACAGCCACCAACTTCCCCCACTCACTCTCAACATCCATCGCCCAACATCCCACAACCTCTCACCCAGCCACTACCGCCCTACCTCATAGCCCATTAACACCTCACCTCCAACCCCTTCCTCAACACTCACTGGCATCCTCCCAGCTCAGCACTCTCCTCCCATTCCAGGCTAGGGCAGTTCCTCCCAATCTCAGCCACCCTGCATTCACAGGACTGTGCCGTTCAGGTTTAGCCCGGACAGAGGGACGGCGGGACAAATTTAAGCAAGTGCTGTTGTGACCTGGCATATGGGGTCGCAGTGCCAGTTTTGTTTTCTTTTCTGGTGGTCAGGGGCCCTCCTGAGATGGGGGCCCTGTGCAAGTACACCGAGTGCACACTGGCTAATTGAGGGCGTGGGTGTTGGCTACAAGCACCCAACTCCCTTGGATTCCAGTGGAAGCCATATGCATCACAGAGCAGAATGTGGCTTTGTGAGCCTATGGTATGTAAGCCACGTACTCTGTCATCAGTGACAGTTACCTGGTTTGGTGAACCTCGGGTAGTAAAGAAAATAATTGTGTAGCAAATGAACCAAATATTTTTCAGAGGCTGTTCAGAAAAACAAGCCATCTGGCTTCGCTGTAGTAGTTTTTAGCTCTCCAGCCTATTGCTATTCCCCCGCTGTGCAGTGCATGTGAAATATGTCACTCATCTAAGAAACAATTATAAATAAACAATAGTTTTTTCAAATGAAAAATGTTTCCCCAACCAAACAAACAAAATTAATCTAGAGAAACCAACAAAAAAAAAAAAAGGGGGGGGGGGGAATGCAAAATCCTCGGCTTGTGGTATGTTGGAAAGGAGGTGTCATGTTTTAAAAAATAGGTTCTAAGTGAAAACATGGATGAAGGGATTCCTACTATTTATCATTCATATTACAGTAATGCCTAGAGGCTCTAACCACGATCAGGACCCTTTTTCCTAGTCGCTGACACATAGAGAAAAATGCTGCCCCCAAAGAGTTACAAATCAAGTAGACAAGACAGTCAAAGGGTGGGAAACAGAGGTGCAGAGACTTGTCCAAGGTTACATAGTGCATCATTGGCAGTGCTGGGATTAGAACCCAGGTCTCCTGAGACCCAGTCTATTGCCCTAGCCTATGGGAGCATACTGCCAGTCTAACACTCTCCATTTTTTGTAGTTGTTTTTTTTAATACAGTTATATAATATTGTGTGCCCTCCCCACCCCATATGAAATCTGGATTGTTGCTCAGTGAGAATCTTTCTGTGCCTTGGCAGATCTGTAGGTCACAGAAATAGGATTGCACAACCCAGTAATTGGAGATCCTGGTTTCTTTGGGATATAAGATAAACTGTCTGGGGTTAGCAGCTCTCAGTCATACACATATTCTTCCAATATCACAAAGAAAGACAGATGAAAAGAATATTAAATTATTGATAGCCACTTTCATCCATAATCTGCCTGCTGTGTTCATTAACAGGATTGCCTTATAGTGATGCCTCCTGGGAGAGAAAAGGAGGACTTGTGGCACCTTAGAGACTCCCACCAAGGAATGGGAGAGATGCTGGGGCATCCATGGGAAGATTGGTGGGTTTGAATTTTCCCCGGTCACTGGCTAAAGTGACCCCTCTCAGTTCAGTCTCGAAGGGGAGAGAGACGTGATGAAGTGGGACTGTTCTTAATGTTTTCTCTGAATATTGTGGGGGTGCCTCAATTTCCCCTATGCAGTTCTTAAGTATCTAGGTGGTGCGATAAGGGTGTATGATCATTGCAGAGCCCTAGAGGGCAGGTATACAGGGGTCTGGATACAGAGAATGGCCAACACTCTGTTTCCTGGCAACTGATGACCTGGCCCTTCCCCCCTGCAAGGTGAGAGCTAAAGGGTTGAAGACAAAGGAATCAGGTGACCTCCTGGCCTGGGAAAGGGACAAAGCCCAGAGGAGGAGGGGCTGGAGGGTGAGTCAGTTTGGGGCTGGCTGGGGACATGGAGTGAAGTGCAGACGGGGTTGTCTGGCTCACTGCCTCCCATAGGCTTGTGAGTCAATAGGCCATGTTAACTTGGATACTGCTCTGTTTCTTTTTTATTCCCTGAGCAGCCAGAATTCGATGCTTGTGCAAATAATATTGGAAAACACAGTGCAATTGCATTGTGAGTTTGATTTCCCAGTAGACACTAAGCCACATATCACAGCACTTGGAGGCCAAGACCCTGGCTACTAAAAGATTAAAGAATTACTCTTTTTCAGACAGTCTTTTTAAAGAGGCATGGGCCTGATTCCGCTCTTAGCTGCAACTTGGCGACCCACTGGAATTTGATGAGATATATCAATGGAGTTCTTCTGGATTTATACTAATGGGAAGAAGAGAAGATTTGGGCCCAGGGTTGCCCAGCTGTAACTAGGGGCAGAATTTGGCTGTGTAGGTTTGCGTGGGTACTCCTTTATATAACTGGGCAAACTACTGAATTTCTTGTATTTCTAGCAGAACCATGAAATAAAGAGGCATTCTGGGTATGTTTATACTGCAGTCACGAGCTGTGACTATAGCCCATGTAGACATAAACAAGCTAGCCTAGGTACTGGGCAGTGAAGCTGCAGGAGCATGGACTTCAGCACACGTTTGCCACCCATGTAATCCCTTAGAGCTCTGGACAGGCTTGACCCGCCTGTGCTGAAGCTTGTATTGCTATGACCTCATTGCTTTGGTACCCAAACTAGCTAGATTAAAGCCAACTCAGGTATGTCTACACAAGCTGTGATCACTCCCTGTGACTGAAGTGCAGACATATCCTAAGGTAGATTCTGATCTCACTTACATGGGTGCAAATCAAGAGAAATGCAGTTGAAGTCAATGGAGCTTCAACATGACCATCCTCATGCCAGATTGGAATTAGGCCCACTACATCTAGTTATTACTTGTAATTTATGTCGGCTGGAGGATTTATCACAACGAGTCTTCCGGCCCTTCATTGTTCCTATCCACTGTAATGATCTCTGCTGATCAGGAAAGAGTGACTAAAGAGCCTGATCCAGCCAAGCATTTAAGCACAAGTGCAAAGCCTCAAGCATGTGACTGGACTTTAATGGAACTTGCTGGATGGGGCCTTTCCATAAGAATTGATTGGCGCTTTCCCGGGGATTCAAAATGTGAACTTCCTGGAAACATTTTATGCATCACCTTTCTTACCTCCCTCTCAGAGCAGCTGAGCAGCAGCCAAGAGTTAAACTGTATTTTTACAACTAGAGTCTGCTAATGTGCAGCAGAAGAGTAAGTCAGCTTGAAGTTGAGTCCTTAGAGCTGAGGCTGCCATTAATTATCCAAGTCTAAGTTTATTTTGTAGTCTGTTGAGGAGAAAGAAATAGGGAGCACTATTTCAGTCTTTATTTGGCCAATATTCCAACAAAAGTGCAAAGAAGTTTTGCCTGAGTAAAGTCTGCAGGATTTGGCCCCAGGTTGCCACAGAGAAGAGTATGCAGCATGCTTTCCAAATCCCGAGTAAGGGATGTAAGTGAGTAATGTATACCATATCTTACTTATTCAAATAAGAAACATGCTCGTATGTTTCCTATTATGCATTTTTTGACGTCTGCAATGTAGCATCTTCTGTAAGTCATGAGCCAAATGCTGCACAAGGCCCGCTGCGGCTTCAGGGTGGAACAGGAAATTGAGCATGGAACAAGAATTCTCTGTTCAATGAACTTTGGGAACTGGATCTGTGTTGTGGAATGTTTGGGTATTGAGCAATGGAAGAATGTGGAAAATAAGCTCTAGCAACTGCTTTGTTAAAGCATAGCACGAGTCAGCAAGCAGGCTGTGTGTGCTGTCAGCCCTCACTGGTACGTCTACACTGAAAAAAAAAAGACCCCTCAGCAGCCAGACCAAGTGACTCAGGCTCATGCTACATGTCTAACAATAGCTCAGGCTGGAGCCCAGGCTGTGAGACCCACCCCACTTGGTGGGTAGTCCAATAAAAGATATTACCTCACCCACCTTGTCTTGCTCATGTTTATTTGCTCAGATTAAACATGTCAGCAGTAGCCCTGATCTATTCAAGGCTGACTTTGATATGCAAAGCTTCGGACAAGAGTGCGACCCTGGGCTGCTTGGAGAGGGAGAATGGCAAGGGAGATCACCTCTCACTCCAGGCCTATTGTCAGAGGTTGAAAGTGGGCCATGCCATGAGCTACAGAGTCAGGGCAATAATGCAGGCCCCCCCCAAAAAGCATGGAAACACAAATGATTACTGTCATGGACCAGGGCATAGCCAGTCATGCCTAGTGGTTGCAGTAGTGGCAGTCAGGCCTAGTGGTCAGTGCCAGAGTCAGGATCCAGGACTCAGAGCTGAGAGTCAAAATCAGAAATCAGGAGTCAAAACCAGGAATCGAGCAGAGAGGTAGGGTTGCAGCACAGTGGAACAGGGTTGGAGTAAGGTTGGGAACAAGGCAGAAAAAGGAGCGATCACAGCTGTGGGCATAAGCATTGAGCAGCTGCTGGCCAAGTGCTGCTGCTGGGTTTAAGAGCAGTCCTGGAAACACTGCTCAGCCAATCAGGTGATCAGTCCAGTTTGGGGTTTCAGCTGTGGCTAGTTGGCTGATCCCAGGCCCTGCTATAGGCCCCTCATTCCTCACAGTACCCCCCTCTTTGAGTATGCCTCCCAGGGACCCTGGGGCCTGAGTGCTCAGGATGAGCCTGGTAGAAGTCCTGTACAGGTCCAGGACGTGGATGTTTTCAATCAATTCCCAAGATCGGTTGTAGCCCTTCCAGTCCACCAGGTACTGGAGTTTTCCTCTAATTTTCTGGGAGTCAAGGATTTGCTGGACTAAGTGTTCTTCTTGCCCCCAAATAGTTATGAGCAGTGGTGGTGGCCTGGAGCTATTTGAGAATTCAGTCTGTGGCTTAAGGGGGGAAATGTGAAATACCAGATGGATCTTGAGTAGTTGCAGCTTGAAGACCACAAGATTGACACGTTTCAAGATCTTGAATGGGCCAGATACTGGTGATCAAGTTTTGCTGACAAGCGGGCTGACTTGAGGTTCTGGGTAGGTAGCCAGACCCTTGTTCCCCAAAGGTAGGATGGAGGCAGTCCGATGGCCCTGGTCAGCTTGGTGCTTGTAAATTTCCTTTGGATATCTCAATTGCTCCTTAAGCTCTTGATATACTTGGCACCGGTGGGCAGCTCAGTCTCTGGCTGCAGATATGGGAAAGTCTGTGGGTATGTCATGATGAAACTGAAGATGAAAACTGGTAGTTTGCAAAGAATGGGCTCTGTTGGGTTGAGGTGTGGGTTGCATTGTTATAGGTGAATTCCGCATGGTGGAGTAAAGAAAACCAGTAACCCTAGTGGTAATTCAGGAAATGACATAGTTGCTGTTCTAGAATCTGGTTGACTCATTCTGTTTGCCCATTGGTCTATGGGTGGTATGCAAAAAAGGTGAGGGACTCTATGCCAAGAAGCCACAGAAACTCCCACTAAAAATGAGACATACTGAGGGCAACATGATTCCTGTGGTAGCAGAAGATGATCTCCAGAAAAAGGGTGGTAGGGTTGGGGCAACATGGAACAAAAAGCACCATTTTAGTTAGGAGATCAAACATGATTAGGATCATTGATTGGTAGGCAAGAACAGGAGCAAGCATTCATAAAATCATGGGACTGGCTGCAGTCACCACCAAACTTGTCTGACACTAGAATATTAGGTTCCCAAGGGAGAGGAGTTGCCCGTGATGCAACCTGTGCCTGCAGCCTAGCATTCTGTACCTGCAGGGAGTCTACCTGCATATGTAGGGCACACACTGTCGCCAACAGGGAACTGCTGGCCTTAGCAGGATCCATTCCAGTAACCAACCTGCGCTAACACCCCTTCTTTTCTTTTTTTGGGCTGCTCAAACTGTCACAGACTGGGGTGTGAGCAGTCAGGACTAGTGGCCAGAGCAGTAGCACTCAGGCTCCCAGACTCAGACTCAAGGTTGGGAATCTGGAGTCAGAGATCAGGAGTCAGGAACCAAGCATGGAGGCAGGACTGGAAACAAGGCAGGCACAGGAACGATCACAGCTGTGGGTATAAGTGCTGAGCACCCACTCCCCATGTGTGAGTGTGGGGCTCAAGAGAAGTCCTGGCAACACCATGCAGCCAATCAGGTGATCTGACCAATTTTAGGGTTTCAGCTGTGGTTAGCTGGCTGATCCCAGGCCCAGCTGCAGGCCCTCATTTCTAACAATTACTTCTTGTGCTTGGGCCAAAAGACAGCCCTAGTTCTGTTCATTTGGAAGATTCTTTGGGAGCACAAATAGTGAGCGAGGAGAAAAGAAACATTCTGATCAGAGAATAAAAATGAATATGCCAAGGGATTCATGTTTTTGTTGGATCCTGAAAGTTGTTAGCTTTAATATTTTGAATCCTTGCCATGCTTTTCATCTATTACCATAGTATGAAAGTCAGCAGCAAAATTCTGTGAAATAATGTCCTCTTGCCTTATGATCATTCCCATATGCTCTGCTTTCTCTTGATTCCCAAGAAATAGTGCATACCAAAATGTCTTCTAATGCCATGCTGGAAGAATGATGATTCCTCTAGGTGTTAGATTTAAATGTGTTCTCTCTTTTCACTGTGTCACATTCCATCCCCATAGTCTCATTCAATATAGTGTCTGTAAGGGGTGAAATCCTGGCCCCATTGTAATCAACGGCAAAACTCCCATTGACTTCAATGGGGCCAAGATTCCACCCACAGCCTACTTCATAATAATAAATGGGGTGGGGGGAATCCACACAATTCTTTCGAGTTTGGAAACCCGGCTTTCTTGCTTTATTTTTCTGTGAAACATGGGAGTCAAATGCTACTAGTCGGATTTGGTTGTATTTTAGGCCCAGTTTGCAAGCACGCTTATTCTCATACATAACTTTAATAGTCCCATTAACTGCAGTGCCCCTACTTTTACTTACTATCTAAGGGCTTGATTTTGCAAGGTGCTGAGCACTCTGGTCCTGACCCAGCAAAGCACTTAAGCATGTGGTTATCTTTAAGCATGGGAATAGTCCCATTGACCTCAATGTTATATATTCGTTACAGGATTTACTCTTATCTCTATTTTAATTTTTTCTTACCTTGTTTATTTCCCCTTCCTTTCGCTACCTCTTTTTCTTCTCACTCTCTCATTCTGAGAACACATTGTTAAAAGCTGGACAAAATCTTGTTATGCCTTCAGTTGAACCCCCCTTGAGATTGATTGATGTGAACTCACCCTTCAATTAACATAACTGTAAGCATAAGCCGCCACTCCCCACCCCCCCAATAAAAACTGTGTATGTGAACCTGCCCAGGAGGGTTTGGCTAGGTATTGTTTTGGCTAGGCATAGGGTGGGGGAAGAGAAATCTTACAGAAACTGAGGTCAAACAAGAACAGAGGGAGTGAGAGAGAGCGCCTGAAGGAGCAGTTAAGACTGTGGCTGACCCTGGAAGAAACCTGGGGTGCGGGCTAAAAAGCATCCTCTTGATGCTGTGAGCAAAAGTAGCTGTTTCCTGTTATTTGGTTCCTTCTGCATTCAGAGACCCAGGACTTTGTACATTCTTTGTAAATCAACAAAATTGCATCAAAGAGATGCTTGCCTACCATCAGTTTTTACCTTGACTGGAACACCCACAGGGCCCCTGTCATAAATATAAAGGGAAGGGTAAACCCCTTTGAAATCCCTCCTGGCCAGGGGAAAGCTCCTCTCACCTGTAAAGGGTTAAGAAGCTAAAGGTAACCTCGCTGGTACCTGACCAAAATGACCAATAAGGAGACAAGATACTTTCAAAAGCTGGGAGGAGGGAGAGAAACAAAGGGTCTGTGTCTGTCTGTATGCTGGTCTTTGCCAGGGATAGACCAGGAATGGAGTCTTAGAACTTTTAGTAAGTAATCTAGCTAGGTATGTGTTAGATTATGATTTCTTTAAATGGCTGAGAAAAGAATTGTGCTGAATAGAATAACTATTTCTGTCTGTGTATCTTTTTTGTAACTTAAGGTTTTGCCTAGAGGGGTTCTCTATGTTTTTGAATCTAATTACCCTGTAAGATATCTACCATCCTGATTTTACAGGGGGGATTTCTTTATTTCTATTTACTTCTATTTTTATTAAAAGTCGTCATGTAAGAAAACTGAATGCTTTTTCATTGTTCTCAGATCCAAGGGTCTGGGTCTGTAGTCACCTAGGCAAATTGGTGAGGCTTTTTACCAAACCTTGTCCAGGAAGTGGGGTGCAAGGTTTTGGGAAGTATTTTGGGGGGAAGGACGCGTCCAAACAGCTCTTCCCCAGTAACCAGTATTAGTTTGGTGGTGGTAGCGGCCAGTCCAAGGACAACGGGGGAAATATTTTGTACCTTGGGGAAGTTTTTGACCTAAGCTGGTAAAGATAAGCTTAGGAGGTTTTTCATGCAGGTCCCCACATCTGTACCCTAGAGTTCAGAGTGGGGGAGGAACCTTGACATGGTGGCATAGTGGTGGGATTAACCTGAAATCATTTTGAGATCCAGTTGAGATTTTTTGAACTAGAAATACAGATTTTAAAAAGAAATTATTTTTTCCTTTGGAAAGGAAGTCCAGAAAGCAGTTGAAACTGAAAGCAGATTGTTTTTTCTCTGCTTTGTGGCCAAGCAGAGACAAAAGGGGATTATCTTTGTGAATTGCAGGTTTTCTTTGCCTGGAGGCAGGGTACTTAACTCCTGCAGGGAAATTCACAGTCTTCCAACCCAGAGGTTTTTTTTTCTTTTCTTCCTAAAAGTAAATAGGGGGTGTGTGTTCTACCCATTTGCTTTTTCTTTGGGCTGGGTAAGCAGGTTTCCAAGTAGTTGGAGGTTTTTTGCTTTAATTTGGGCCCAGAGCAGAGACAAGGGAATTGTCTTTTTCTGTAGGCTGACAATCGCTATCAGAGAATAGGTATTCTATTGCAGCACAGCAAAATTTTACAGCCAAGTTTTGTTTGCTTATTTCTAAACCTCGGGTGTAAAGTTAGTTAAAAACAGAGAGGTTAGAATGACCAAATCCTCAGCTCGACTACAGCTGGAATTAGCCAAATTTCAGGCTGAGGAAAAACAAAGGGAACATGAAAGACAGATAGAACTCATGCGGCTGAAGAAGGAACAAGAAAGGGAGGCAGCGAGAGAAGCAGAACAACACCAAGCGGCTGCTCACAGGAGAGCTATGGAAGCAAGGGACAAAGAACTGGAGGAGAAGGAAAAAGAGAGGAAGTATGTGGAGGAGATGGAGAAGATAAAGGCTCAGCAGAATATCCCAACAAACCTTAGTAATCCTTCTCCAAGTACCACTTCCCATCCCAGAAAGTTCCCCACCTACAAGGCAGGCGATGATACTGAGGCCTTCCTAGAAAACTTCGAAAGGGCCTGCCTTGGGTACAACATCTCTACTGACCAATACATGGTAGAGCTGAGGCCGCAGCTCAGTGGACCCTTAGCTGAGGTGGCAGCTGAAATGCCTAAAGAACACATGAACAAGTATGAACTGTTTAAATCCAAGGCGAGAGTCAGAATGGGGATAACACCCGAGCAGTCTCGTCGGAGGTTCAGAGCCCTAAGGTGGAAACCAGACATGTCATTTACCCGACATGCCTACCACATTGTGAAACATTGGGATGCCTGGATATCAGGAGCAAGTGTTGAATCTCCAGTAAATTTGCCCTTCCTAATGCAAATGGAACAATTCTTAGAGGGTGTTCCTGAGGAAATAGAAAGATACATCCTAGATGGGAAACCCAAAACTGTAATCGAGGCAGGAGAGATTGGAGCCAGATGGGTGGAGGTGGCAGAGAAGAAGAAAACTGGTCGCAGTTGGAGCGGAGACCAGAAGGGACCACCCCAGACCACACCCTATTACTGGGGGCCGCCCAAGGCCCCACCTACCTCCCAAAGAACCCTCCAGACCCCTTATCGTCCTGCCACCCCGTTCTCCAGCAACCCTCCTCGCCCCAGTGACCCATCAGCTGGACGATGTTTTAAATGTAATGAGCTGGGGCATGTAAAGGCCAACTGCCCCAAGAACCCCAACAGATTACAATTCATTGCACCGGAATCACACCAGAGATCCACAGGCCCAGATACCTCCCAGATACCCTTGGAGCGGAGGGAAACTGTGAGTGTGGGCGGGAAGAAGGTCACCGCGTGGAGGGACACCGGAGCACAAGTGTCAGCTATCCATGCTTCCTTAGTGGACCCCAATTTAATCAACCCAGAGATCCAAGTGACGATTCAACCCTTCAAGTCCAACTCTTTCGATTTGCCTACAGCCAAGTTGCCTGTCCAGTATAAGGGCTGGTCAGGAATGTGGACTTTTGCAGTCTATGATGATTATCCCATCCGCATGCTGTTGGGGGAAGACTTGGCCAATCATGTGAAGCAGGCCAAGAGGGTGGGAACGGTCACCCGCAGCCAGGCTAAACAAGCCGTGAGGCCTAGCTCTGTTCCGGAAACTTCTATCAGGACCCGGTCAGAGGTGATGGACCCGGATCCCAGGCCAATGTCTGCAACAGCAGTAGTGGATCCAGTCCCAGAGACCCAGACGGAACCAGTCCCAGAACCGGAACCAGCGGAACAACCAACACCAGACCCCGTGTCAGCACTGAATCCAGTACTTGCAACCTCAACATCAGAGGGCCCCACCGAACCTGAACTGGCAGCAGCCGATAACCCGACCCAAGAGGCTCAGCTGGAGCCTGAATCCCAACATAGTGCACCAGCGGAGAGCGGTTCACAGTCAACAGAAACAGCTCCATCCCCTATATCGCTTCCAGAGGGACCAAGCCTAGGTCCACAATCCAATGAGGAACTGATGTCTCCAGCATCAAGGGAACAGTTCCAGACCGAACAGGAAGCAGATGAAAGCCTCCAGAGAGCTTGGACGGCGGCACGGAGCAACCCACCGCCTATCAGCTCTTCTAATTGATCCAGGTTTGTTGTAGAAAGAGGACTTCTATACAAGGAAACTCTTTCTGGTGGACACCAGGAAGACTGGCATCCTCAGAGACAGTTGGTAGTTCCAACTAAATACCGGGCCAAGCTCTTGAGCTTAGCCCACGATCACACTAGTGGCCATGCTGGGGTGAACAGGACCAAAGACCGTTTGGGGGGGTCAATCCACTGGGAGGGAATGGGCAAGGATGTTTCTACCTATGTCCAGTCTTGTGAGGTGTGCCAAAGAGTGGGAAAACCCCAAGACCAGGTCAAAGCCCCTCTACAACCACTCCCCATTATTGAAGTTCCATTTCAGCGAGTAGCTGTGGATATTCTGGGTCCTTTTCTGAAAAAGACACCCAGAGGAAAGCAGTACATACTGACTTTCATGGATTTTGCCACCCGATGGCCGGAAGCAGTAGCTCTAAGCAACACCAGGGCTAAAAGTGCCAGGCACTAGCAGACATTTTTGCCAGGGTAGGTTGGCCCTCCGACATCCTCACCGATGCAGGGACTAATTTCCTGGCAGGAACTATGAAAAACCTTTGGGAAGCTCATGGGGTAAATCACTTGGTTGCCACTCCTTACCACCATCAAACAAATGGCATGGTGGAGAAGTTTAATGGAACTTTAGGGGCCATGATACGTAAATTCGTAAATGAGCACTCCAATGATTGGGACCTAGTGTTGCAGCAGTTGCTCTTTGCCTACAGAGCTGTACCACATCCCAGTTTAGGGTTTTCCCCATTTGAACTTGTATATGGCTGTGAGGTTAAGGGGCCATTGCAGTTGGTGAAGCAGCAATGGGAGGGATTTACACCTTCTCCAGGAACTAACATTCTGGACTTTGTAACCAACCTACAAAACACCCTCCGAACCTCTTTAGCCCTTGCTAGAGAAAACTTACAGGATGCTCAAAAAGAGCAAAAAGCCTGGTATGATAAACATGCCAGAGAGCGTTCCTTCAAAGTAGGAGACCAGGTCATGGTCTTAAAGGTGCTCCAGGCCCATAAAATGGAAGCATTGTGGGAAGGGCCATTCACGGTCCAGGAGCGCCTGGGAGCTGTTAATTATCTCATAGCATTCCCCACCTCCAACCGAAAGCCTAAGGTGTACCATATTAATTCTCTAAAGCCCTTTTATTCCAGAGAATTAAAGGTTTGTCAGTTTACAGCCCGGGAGGAGACGACGCTGAGTGGCCTGAAGGTGTCTACTATGAAGGGAAATGTGGTGGTGGTGTGGAAGAGGTGAACCTCTCCATGACCCTTGGGCGTATGCAGCGACAGCAGATCCAGGAGCTGTGCACTAGCTACGCGCCAACGTTCTCAGCCACCCCAGGACTGACTGAACGGGCATACCACTCCATTGACACAGGTAATGCTCACCCAATTAGGGTCCACCCTTACCGGGTGTCTCCTCAAGCTAAAACTGCTATAGAACGGGAGATCCAGGATATGTTACAGATGGGTGTAATCCGCCCCTCTGAAAGTGCATGGGCATCTCCAGTGGTTCTAGTTCCCAAACCAGATGGGGAAATACGTTTTTGCGTGGACTACCGTAAGCTAAATGCTGTAACTCGCCCAGACAACTATCCAATGCCCCGCACAGATGAACTATTAGAGAAACTGGGACGGGCCCAGTTCATCTCTACCTTGGACTTAACCAAGGGGTACTGGCAGGTACCGCTAGATGAATCTGCCAAGGAAAGGTCAGCCTTCATCACACATCTCGGGCTGTATGAATTTAATGTACTCCCTTTCTGGCTGCGAAATGCACCCGCCACTTTCCAAAGACTTGTAGATGGTCTCCTAGCAGGATTAGGAGAATATGCAGTCACCTACCTTGACGATGTGGCCATATTTTTGGATTCCTGGGCAGAACACCTGGAATATCTACAAAAAGTCCTTGAGCGCATAAGGGAGGCAGGACTAGCTGTTAAGGATAAGAAGTGTCAAATAGGCCTAAACAGAGTGACTTACCTTGGACACCAGGTGGGTCAAGGGACTATCAGCCCCCTACAGGCCAAAGTGGATGCTATCCAAAAGTGGCCTGTCCCAAAGTCAAAGAAACAGGTTCAATCCTTCTTAGGCTTGGCCGGTTATTACAGACGATTTGTACCGCACTACAGCCAAATCGCTGCCCCACTGACAGACCTAACCAAAAAGAAACAGCCAAATGCTGTTCAGTGGACCGGAAAGTGTCAGAAGGCCTTTAACAAGCTTAAAGCGACACTCATGTCTGACCCTGTACTAAGGGCCCCAGACTTTGACAAACCGTTCCTAGTAACCACAGATGCATCCGAGCGTGGTGGGGGAGCAGTTTTAATGCAGAAAGGACCTGATCAAGAATTCCACCCTGTAGTGTTTCTCAGCAAAAAACTGTCTGAGAGGGAAAGCAACTGGTCAGTCACTGAAAAAGAATGTTATGCCATTGTCTACGCTCTGGAAAAGCTACGCCCATATGTTTGGGGACGGCGTTTCCACCTGCAAACCGACCATGCTGCACTAAAGTGGCTTCACACCGTCAAGGAAACTAACAAAAAACTTCTTCGGTGGAGTTTAGCTCTCCAAGATTTTGATTTCGACATCCAACACATCTCAGGAGCGTCTAACAAAGTGGCTGATGCACTCTCCCGTGAAAGTCCCAGAATCAACTGGTTAAAATCGTCCTTGAGATGTGGAAAATATTGTTAGTCTTTATGTACTTAGTAGTATATTTAGAGATGCATATGTCTTATTAACTCTGTTTTTCCTAGAGCTTCCTAGAGGAAGAAATCCCAGCCAGTGTTTCACCCTAGCTGAGATTTGGGGGGCGTGTCATAAATATAAAGGGAAGGGTAAACCCCTTTGAAATCCCTCCTGGCCAGGGGAAAGCTCCTCTCACCTGTAAAGGGTTAAGAAGCTAAAGGTAACCTTGCTGGCACATGACCAATGAGGAGACAAGATACTTTCAAAAGCTGGGAGGAGGGAGAGAAACAAAGGGTCTGTGTGTCTGTCTGTATGCTGGTCTTTGCCAGGGATAGACCAGGAATGGAGTCTTAGAACTTTTAGTAAGTAATCTAGCTAGGTATGTGTTAGATTATGATTTCTTTAAATGGCTGAGAAAAGAATTGTGCTGAATAGAATAACTATTTCTGTCTTTGTATCTTTTTTGTAACTTAAGGTTTTGCCTAGAGGGGTTCTCTATGTTTTTGAATCTAATTACCCTGTAAGATATCTACCATCCTGATTTTACAGGGGGGATTTCTTTATTTCTATTTACTTCTATTTTTATTAAAAGTCTTCATGTAAGAAAACTGAATGCTTTTTCATTGTTCTCAGATCCAAGGGTTTGGGTCTGTGGTCACCTATGCAAATTGGTGAGGCTTTTTATCCAACATTTCCCAGGAAAGGGGGGGTGCAAGTGTTGGGAGGATTGTTCATTGTTCTTAAGATCCAAGGATCTGGGTCTGTAGTCACCTAGGCAAATTGGTGAGGCTTTTTACCAAACCTTGTCCAGGAAGTGGGGTGCAAAGTTTTGGGAAGTATTTTGGGGGGAAGGACGCGTCCAAATAGCTCTTCCCCAGTAACCAGTATTAGTTTGGTGGTGGTAGCAGCCAGTCCAAGGACAACGGGGGAAATATTTTGTACCTTGGGGAAGTTTTTGACCTAAGCTGGTAAAGATAAGCTTAGGAGGTTTTTCATGCAGGTCCCCACATCTGTACCCTAGAGTTCAGAGTGGGGGAGGAACCTTGACACCATCAGTTTTTACCTTGACTGGAACACCCACAGGGCCCCAAACTTTGACTAGCTGCTGGGATCAAAGGGGCCACACTAATGTCAGGAGTGGGATCTGGTTTGCAAGGAGTAGATTGTGAGCTGGTATTCCTGTTGAACCAAGAAGGAACAAATAACAGCAGTGCTTGCAGAAATCAAAAATGGCCGGCAGGATTTAAAACAAGACCTAAAACAGGAGCTGGAGATGTCACAAAAGGAATTAAGACAAGACCTAAAATAAGATCTAGAACAAGAGTTGAAGGTTTCTTAGAAAGGGTTCAGAGATGACTTGCAGGCTGAAATGGGATCCCAGTTGGAGAAGCAATTACAAAGTAACCAGACAGACTGGGAAAGCCAGCTGCAACACACCAAGGCTGGAAAGGTAACACGGATTGATGAGTTGACCAGCAATCTGATTGCCAGAGATCAGAGGCTTCCGCATGAAAGAGCGGAGACCACACAAACTTTGGGCAATCTGGAACTTGCCAACCAAGAGGAGCTGTAGCAAGGACTTATGAACCTAAAACATAAGCTACAGCAGGAAATCAAACGGTCTTTGACAACAATGGTAGAGAGCCAGCTGGATGACAGCTGGGGCCAGCCAGAGAACTTGGGTAAGACTAGACATTTACAGCCATTTTCACCCCATATGTAACCTACAGAGGCCTGGAGGGGAGAGATCAGACTGCCCCAGCTCACATAATGCAAAATCCCGCTATCTTGAGGGAAAAAATCCCTGTAAGGCTTATTTGGTTCAATTCAACATTGTCGCTCAAATGAACAGCTGGGAGCAGGGACAGAAAGAGAGTTTACTAGCAGCCAACTTGTGTGGCTCAGCTCTGATGGTGCTTCAGAATTTACCACCAGCAAAGAGATAGAGTTGTCCAGATTTGGTGTTAGCCCTTGACATGTGGTTTGGAGTTAACCATCAATCTAAGCTAGCAAGGCACAGCTAAGGGCTAAAAGGAAAGGGAAAGAAGAAACCCCACCTGAACTGGCAGAGGACCTGCAGAAGCTTGAGTTTCTGGCATATCTGGATTCCACCAAGGCCTTCCAGGATAGATTGTAGATAAGCAATGGACCAATGTATAGTCCAGCTGGACTTGGACTTGCAGATCAGGATCAACAAAAGAAGGCCAAAGATGCTCAGAGGCTGTGGAATTTGCTACAGAATTTGAATCTTTGAACTTGAATTTTTTTTTTTTTCACTGGCGCACCAGTGGAAGAAGTAGCTGTTAGCAAGGTAATACGTAAGCCTGGAAGTACAGATCTGTGTCTAATATGGATGATGGAGGGGATTCTAATCTGGGTCTTGACCATATTGAACAATTAGAACAAATGAGAAATTTGGCTTGTAAAACAAGGGAAATTGGAATAAGGCAACAATTAAAGGAAACAGTTCAGCTAAACGCTGCCAAGTGTGACAAAAATGGCCACAAAAAGGAGGATTGTTATAAATTTAAGGCAGGCCAAGAAAGACTGTCACAGAGGTGTAGTGAAAGCCTCTCTCCCATTTTGGGAAATCAGATGACAGCAAGCTGAAGGAGCAAAACTTAGGTACGAGGATCAGCTCCACAGTTTTTATGTAGATCTGGGCAGTTAAACACCAATAAAGGGAGTTTGGCTATCAAGTGTGTAGTAGGATCTGTGATGGGTATAGGGATAGCTGACACAGGCTCAAGCATAAGTTGTTAGATCAGACACGTTAAAACGGAGAGGTAATAGGGGACCCAAAACTGAACTGCCTAATTGGTCTCAAATGGAGACAGCGACTAGGGCAAGGGCACCTGTCAGTAAACTGGGAAAATTGGGTTTGAAGACTGGACCTCTGGGATTTGAGCAAGAAGTCTAGGTGGCTGAAATGGATGAGCTAATAATTGGCTTGGATTTTATTATAGCTAATAACTGTGCAATCAATGCCAGAAAAGGTGTCTTACAAATTCAGTCTGTGCAAATTCCCATTAAAGATATGGCCCAGGAGATACAAATGGTTTGTAGGCAATTGGTTTGCAGAGAATGAATTATCCTGCCCCTGGGGTCAGAAATCATTGTAATTACTATAAGCTGTAGTAGCTTTCCTGCTAGGGAAAGATGGGGAGTGGTTGAAACCTGTTTTGAGACCCAGGGTCTTGGGGGAATCTTAGCAGCTAAAGCTCATGTGGATCTGAAACAAGAAGTGATCCCTGTTCATTTGTTGAAAGTTTTGGGTAAAGAGTAAATAATAAAAAAGGGAATGGCAGTTGTGAAATGTCAACCGGTGGATCTGGTAAATACTGGTATAGAAGAAAACTACAAATGAACAGGGAAGAGGGTGAACTCTCAGAATTTCTATTGGACTTGTTCCAGTGTCATACTGTAGATTTAAATGGGGAACAACAGAACAGCCTAAGGGATTTTCTGATTCAGAATCAGGAGTTGTTTTTCCAAACCAACAAAGATTTCGGTTGTACTGCACTGGGCCACCACAAGACTGATACTGGATGAAACTGAGGGAAGAGGCACTACAGGCCATCAAGGAAATGTATCAGGAAGGCATAATGGAGCCTTCAGTCTGTCCTTGGACCTCACCCATAGTTCTGGCTAAGAAAAAGGATGGCAGCGCCAAATTCGGTGTGTACTATAGACAATTAAATGAAGTCACTTTAAAGGATTCTTATCCATTACCACAAATAGATGATACCCTGGATGCCGTATCAGGTTCAGTCTGGTTTTCCACACTGGTTCTTAAAAGTGGCAAGTTGAAGTGGATACCAGAAGACAGGGGGGAAAAACTGCTTTCACAGATGGACAAGGCTTGTAGCAATTTGAAGTGACGGCTTTCAGCTTGTATAATGCACCAGCCACGTTTGAGAGGCTAATGGAGAAGAAATTTCATGGTATACCCCTCTCAGCCTGTCTGTTATACCTAGATGATATCCTGCTACCTGTTAAAACATTTGAGCAAATGGTCTATGATAAACTGAAGGTGGCCAGTTTGAATCGGAACCCCCAGAAATGTGAGTTGTTCCAAAAAGGGGTAATCTACCTGTGGCACACAATTAGTGAGGAGGGAAATTCCACTGTCAAAAAGAAAATGGAGGCTTTACAAAGCTAGCCAACTCCCTGGGCCCTCACAGATAAAACGGTGCAGTGTTTTATAGGGCTCTTTTCCTATTACAGAAGATTCAGTTGTGGGTTTGCCAACATTGCAAAACCATGGCATAGGCTGGGTAAGAAAGGGAAACAATTTCAGTGCTCAGCAGAGTGTGATGTACCATTTTCAGAGTTGAAAAAGGCTCTGGTGACTGTTCCTGTTTTGGCTTATCTGTGTTTCAAAACCCCTTTCATACTGGATGCTTATGGTTTGAGAGCAGTATACGTAAGTGACTTGAGAGGGTGATAGCTTACTATACCATTGGATTGCAGGAGTAAATGCCAAGTTATCCATAACTTAGCATGGATGGATTGTTCCCATACTGGACAGGCATACGCTGTTATGGAGTAGCAGTCATCCGCAAAGTAACTGGATTGGCTCCCCACTTGGAGGTGACCAACTTTTGGAGGATATTGGTATGGGTGTTAACATTCCCTTTCATCTTCTCTACATGTGCTTTGAAGGAAAGTATCTGGTCCAGTGTCACTCCCAGGTAGAAAAGGTTCAGGTGATTACAGTGGGATTCCACCCCAAGTGGTGTTTAGTTTTTGCCTGGCTTCTCGATGGTGTAGGAGAAATTCCATCACCTGTGTCTTGGTCGGGTTGGCATGAGGCTGGTTCTTACTGTAATAGATTGAGAGGTTGCTCAGTGCACATGTCAGTCTATTCTTGACAGTGGCAAAGTCCTTCTCCTGTGATGTGATGCATAGATCATCGGTGTAAATAAAGGTCTTCATGTTGCTCTGTATGGTTTGGTCATTGGTATATGTGCTGAAGAGGGTTGGTGCTAACGCACTGCCCAATAGGAGGCCATTTCATTGTCGTCTCCAGTGGCTCTGTTTCTTGCACAGTTCTACGTAAAAACATCTGTTCTCCAGAAGAGATTGGATGAGCTGCACTAGGTGGTAGCCATGTGTCATATCATAGACTTTGGCAAGCACGTTTTGGTGGCTGACTGTATTGTGTGCCGCTGATAGATCTATGAACACAGCACGTGTTATCATCCCTCTCTCGAATCCATCTTCCATATGCTGGGTGATATTTAATATTTGGCCAGTATATGACTTGCCTGGTCTAAATCCAGCTTGTTCTGGTATTAGATGCTGTTCAATATGAGGTGAGAGGCAATTGAGAATGAGGCATTTATAAAGGTGGCATACAAGTGATACTGGACTGAAGTTCTTTGAGTCAGAGGCATCCTTTCCGGGCTTCAGTAAAGGTATTACATGATCTTATCACCATAATTTAGGTATTCTAAGCGTTGATGAATAATTGATTAAAAAGGCATAATTTGGTTAGCTTGGTTGCAGGACCAAAATGCTTAATCTGCTCCATGCTTGCATCCGTGAGTCCAGCTGCTTTACCATTCTTCAAGTGACTTATTCTGGCACTGAGTTCATCTAGTGTCTATGGCACGCTGAAATGATTTTCTTCCAGATCAGTTTACTGTCTAATTCATATTTTAGGCTGCTTGTTCAGTGCTTTCCCATAGCGCAGAAATTGGTATGCCACCTGACTGGCTGTGAGGTTGTGGTGTTGCTCTTCTTTCTTTGGATTATTATTCAACTTGCGAATGGTCAACCATGCTTTCCTACTAGTGTGGATCACATCTATTCCTTCAATCAATTCTTTCCATTTCTGTCTTGAAGCTTTCTTCTTGAAGCTTGTGTTAGCTAGCGCTGTCCCTGCTGCAATAGTGTCTTCCGAAAAAGGGTCTCTTTGGAGCATTTGTTGATATTTTTTATATTTGGATGCTAGCATGGGACTGAACCCTGGTATGTGCTCAGTTCTACATCCTCGAGGTATATACCTCTTTTAGGTATTGCATAGTGCATTCACAAAGAGGTCATAATTCTCTGTGAGTCAATTTTTCCACCATAAAATGGCATGCAATAATTAACCAATATTACTCTAATCTTCTCCTTCTCTCTTATTAAGGGAAGATGGATGTGTGTTTCATAAAAATCTATCATCATTATGGTACTCCAGAACATACTCATTAAGAAGAATGATACAGACAATTAAAGATTCTCATATTTTTTTAATTCATGCTTAAGAATGTGAATGAACTAAACACATGAGTTATTGGTACAATTTTGTACTCAGGGTTTAAAGATGATCATATGGTTTGTCATACAGAGCTCCCATTGTTTGAAAATACTAGCTAATATCTCAGTTTGCTTGTTAGCCTCCAGAGATGAGTAATTTCTATGTATTTAAGAGACCCGCTATATTTCATGCTTCCTATATAAACAAATTGCACAGATATATTGCTTAGGAATTGAGAGTTTATTTTTAGCCCTTCAGAATTTTAGTTGAATCACTGACCCCAAGTCTGGAGACCTCTTTATGTCTCAGCATCAGTGCTATTTGATAACTGGGTAGTAAGGAGAGCGAACCTCTTGGAACACCTCTCTGAGCTGGGCTCTCTTGGATATATATATTGTAAAACATTGGAACAACCATTCCAGAACAGACTAATGGTCAAAGACTGGTCTGCTATTCCATTCATAGTTCCAACTCTTGTGTCAGATGCTTCGGGGATGACACAGAGCTCCCACAATGCACCTAAATTTGTAGACTACTCTTGTGTACTATAGCATGCAAGGACATTGTTTTTGACTTCATTTGGGGATCAGCTTATTCCCTAAAGCAAAATGGAAACAAGTTTGATTATAATGTAAAGCGACCAGAGATGTTGCATGTACCCTTCTCATGAAGATGCCAGTGGCTCAAAAAATGGAGATGCTTTCTATGGGATTTTATCCTGAGAGGTGCAAATGTGGTGGTCATCAACTTAGTCTACATCAGGGATTGAACTGGGGACCTTTATTGGTGAAAGCATGAGTCTCTACATTTTGAGCTAAAGAAAAAGGCTCTGGAGTGGGAAGCTGTAACAGACCTACATACTTTGTGAATCAGGAACAAAGGGGGAACATGTAACATAAGGTACACTGATTAGCAGGTTATATTATTGTCCTCAACTTCTGTTGACTTCATTGGAAGTTGAAGGTGATCAGCATCGAGAAGAATTAGGGCCATAATGGGTGAGTGTGTGTATGTTGGTTTGTTTGTTAAGTAAATATTTTAACTGTTAGGGCAATGCCATTTTCTAGTTGTCATTCCATAAAGGTAACATTTCCTTTCGGTAGTATTTCTGAGATAAGTGATGCAAATCCCAAAGCACAGATTTTCTTGTATTATATTGTACGTGGAATTATCAACATCCAGATAAATTTCTGGAATGATGTAACTGTGTACTTGATCAGTGGGTACACTATATTTGGATGAAGGCACATAATGGGATACTCTCCTATCCACACACTTTTACATATGTATGTGAATATCCCGTGAGAAAGTAAATGTGGATAAAATCATCTCACAGCTTAACCTGGGGACTTGCAGGCCTGTCAGTGGTACAGTACCTGAGGAATTCCATGCAGGCCTGCTAAAATATTGGAATCCTCAGAGCTGGCCTAAGAACCCCACAGCAAAGACTATGACCATGGACCTTTCCTCATTTAGGGGAACCAGAATCATAAAGGAGAGTCTTAGATTTCATTTTATGACATATTTCTGCCCTTTTATGAAGATAGCCTTGGAAATATAAACTGATGTAACCCAACATGCACAATTGTCAGGTTGAAAGGAACTTCTGGGTTTAGCTTCTGCAGCTGGAAGCCAGGGAGAACCACA